>NC_090939.1:577180637-578430637 GCF_040938575.1 Ambystoma mexicanum
GTGTTGTTGTGCCATTGTGGCCAGTGTCAGAGATGAATGTCTTTTCCTGACTTATTTGCCCTAGGCCATGCACACCGCAGTCATTCAGTTATTGCAATATTATCTTCTTTAGTAAATCTTTCAATAGGTTACTCTACAGGTTAATGCAACACAGGAGGAATGCACCTTGTGAGGGGTTTGATGGTGATTCATCAGTGCGTGGTTACCAGTGTCCTGTTGACCGGTACCATATGTCGAGGGGCTAAGTCTCAGGGCATGGGACAGGCGGTACATGTCTTTCTGTCTTGTTAGAAGTCGTTATGAATGAGCTGCTGTATGTTGCCACAGTATTGGGTGTCCTAATTGTACAGGGGCCATAAGTCTAAGGTGATCCGGTGGGTTGTGGGGTTTAAGAGGGGGCGCCTTTGGATTTGTGTATTCAGGCGGAGGTTTACTGCTGTGCTGTAAATAATGCAGGTGGCAGGCCGTGGCCTTGGGTGCTGCAGAGGGGACTACAAATCTTTGAAGCGGCTCCAGCCTAGTTGGGGGAGGTGGAGCAGCGCGGCGCGGGCCTCTGCTCTCTTGTTTGGCAGTCTTCGCAGGGTGGGAGGGGGAATGGCCTTGCACATATTCACAAAGGTATCTTCCTCGTGTGTTGCCGACTTTAGGTGAAAACATCACAAACATTTGAACACTATAATACTCATTTGGATCACTCGAAAACATACATTTCAACTTTGCTAAATGTCTCTCAAATATAGCCAGTCTGAGCACATTATTTGTACACTATGTTTTAACAACTACAACATTTAGTTATATGCATATACATTTGCAGTAAGTGAGGTAGTAGTGAGGTTGGTGGAGCACATAGAAAATGACTTGCCACCGTACGTGACGGTAGTGGCACATAAGGGGCTTAGACATACACGCATGACAAGTGCATTCTCGCGCGTCCTTCACATGAGCCCTCTGTATGGTTACATTCATCTTCCCTTGCACTCTAGCAGCATTAGTTCGGTTATGGCGCGGGACCATGGGGTGTAAGCTTTTCAAGGATACACATAACAAATAGTCCCCTGGAACGCTCTTTTATTGTTAGCACCCAACTGCAGTGGTGTGGGTTTTTCATTGCTAATGTCATGTAAGCATGCATTCTACCATGTTTATACATTTTACAGGTTTCCTTAATAGAAGAAGTTTTGTGGAGAGATGCACGCTTTGCAAGTAGTCTTGGCATTAATATTTGGGAACTTTTGCTTTTATCCAAGGACCGTTTTGCAGTTCTCTTTTTCACCCAGGCCTCGCTGGCCGGGTCATGCTGGGAGCAGTGATACACTGCGGAAGGTGAAATGTTACAGTGTTAGTATCTTACACTAGCTCATGTCCGTCTTGTTCGCGGTAACGGGCTCACAGCGGATCTGCCAGGGAGCTGCGGCCACAGGGATAATTGAAACTCTCCGAGGGTGGGGGCCGCGCTGCAGTGCGCTGAGCTCACACCATCTTTATTAGACAAAATGGTTTCTGAGGCCTAGCTAAATTCAATACGTGTGGGTAATGTCTTCAGCAGGTGAGCCCTCCACCACCTGGGCCCTGGTGGTATGAGGGGACGCCCGATGAGCCATGGCCCTCACCTGGGGAAGGGATGTAGGCAAGGGGGGTCTTTTGGACCAATCCTCCCCTACAGGAAATAGTGACTTGGGGAGAGGCGTTGGTTGGAATAAAGGCTTTACCATACACTAATGTCCAAGTTCCTGACTACCTCATTAGCTCGTGCCTCTCCCCCAGGTGCTCATATTTAGTATAAGCACCCTGTGTTGGAGCCAGTCAGGTTGCTGCAATCCCAAGCTGTATCTACTGATATAAACCCGAGATTCAGAGGCACCCGAGGGCTCTGTGCACCATCCCTCCACCGCTGCAGCTCTTTTCCCTAATTGCGTGCCTCACACCCCCAAACTCCATCCCCTGCAGACACCCTAGTTACCCTCTCCTTACCGTCCCGGGCCACACAGGCAGCTTCGCTTCCTACTGATGCCATGGCAATGGAAGAGGGGCTCTGAGCAGAGCCCTGTCTTCCAAACCTGCCTGACTCTCCCCGGCTGCTGCTGCTAAAGAAGCAGCGCAGCCAGCGTATTATTTTTTTCATATTACTTTTAGCACCTCAAAGGTTTGCCTCGGGGTGCTAATAACATTATTCACGCGTTCGGCGGGGACCACCAGCCCGGTAATGGCACGGGCACACAGCGTAACTTGCGCCCCCGGGCCGTTGCGGGCAGGTGAAGCCCGCCGAACGCGTCAGTAGTGCTTAATTATTATCATTGATTCTGATACAAAACCCTTTCAGGACGGGCTGCAGAAAATGCTACTACTAGCTGTTGCAATCATGGCGCTGGAGGACATGCCCATACTGCTACAACTACAGCAACAACTGCAACAACAACAACAACTACAGCAGCAACAACAGGCAGCACAGAGGAGACGCAGGAGGAGAAGGAGGGTGAGACAAGCCCAGCAATTACCACCAGCGCAGGCAGCAGTGCCTCATAGGCAACCACCAATCCCTCGCACCAGACCCAGCCCTTTCAACCTAACCCCTGAGCAGATCCACACCCTGTACCGGTTGGAACATGACACCATCACCACCATAGTGGACATGATACAAAACGACATTGCCAGCCTCATTGCAATGCGCACTGCCATCCCCCCGCTACTAAAGGTGGTGTCTGTGCTACACTTCCTGGCCACAGACACCTACCAATACACAGTGGGCCAGCTGCATGGCATTTCACAGCCAACCAAGTGCTGGATGCCCTCCTGAAGCACGCAAGCAGCCACATATCCCTACCACGGACTGCCCAGGAGATAGCAGACACCAAAGGAGGCTTCCATGCACTGGCAGGCATGCCAAATTGTGTCGGTGCACTCGACTGCACCCATGTGGAATTGGTAGTCCCCCATGCCATAGAGGCGGTGTACCGCAATCGCAAGCAATACCACTCCATCAATGTGCAAATGGTATGTGACTCCAGCAAGATCATCACACATTGCTGTGCCCGATTTCCTGGATCAACACATGATGCCATGGTACTGCGTAACTCCACGCTACCCCATCACATGGAGCGACATGCTGGACCACGTGCCTGGCTGCTTGTTGGTGAGTTGCACAACCATCCCATGGCAGTGCTTCGGAGCACTGATGTGTGGGGATGCATAAGGGGGGGAATACTGCACCTGGGTGGGAAAGGGGGGAATACTGCACCTGGGTGGGAAAGAGGGGGAATACTGCACCTGGGTGGCAATAGCCAGTGATAGGAGAATGCATGCAGAGCTAAAAACTCCTGACCTGAACCATTCAAATGGAACATGACACATCACTGGGCCACATATCACAAATAATGCATATCGATGTCAACAAGTAAGAGGCACAACCAGGCCACCATGGTGATGGCAAGCAATGCATGAATGAACCAAATGGCAACTGTGGCAATGTGGTCAGTGTGACCATGCATAGTGGAGAATGAACAGCATGCATTGGGGGCTAAACACTGTTGCAATAGCACTGCACATCTGCCTCAGCATGCATGATTACACCCTGCATCATCTATTGAACGCCATCCAGACTACCACACCTCATGACAGTATAGATTGCATTTAGGTAACATCTTTGCATGCGTACAGGGACATGTGCATGCCCACACCAAATAGCTGCCACCATGACTGGGCTCCCTGAAGGTGGCAGTTCAGAGTGACACACGCCTATTTGTGTCTGCTTGCAGGTGATGGAGGATATCCCTTGAGGCCGTGGTTACTCACCCCTGTGCGGAACCCGCAGAACAGCCATGAGGAGGAGTACAATCGTGTGCACACCCGTACCCGTGTTGTGATTGAGCAGAGCTTTGGCCTGTTGAAGGCGCGGTTCCACTGCCTCAGCAGGTCTGGTGGGGCACTCCTATACAGGCCTGAGAAGGTGGCAAAGATCACCATGGCCTGTGTCATGCTGCACAACTTGTGCGTCCGGAGGAATGTACCACTGCCACCTGACATTGACATGCACGGGCAGGTGAGGATGAAGGGGATGGAGACAGAGGCGAAGGAGCACCCCTGCCCAGTAGGTCATGCACGGGATGGCCATGCTGTACGCCAAGCACTAATCCACAAATACCTCTGAAACGCAGGGGCCATGAAAGTCATGTGCCAGTGACACACTGGCTGCATGTGGTCATGCACACTTGTTTTGTCTGAAGTTCGCCACTGTACACCATCACACATTAAATGTACATGCACTGAATGAAGTATGTCCAGCCATTGATTTTCTTGCACACAACGGGTGTATTTTTCAGACATGTAATAATGTAAACATTCCCCTCACAACCCCCAGTGAACTCCCTCACCCACCCTACAAACCCTAAAAATACCCCAGTGAACTCCCTCACCCATCCTACAAACCCCAAAAATACCCCAGTGAACTCCCTCACCCACCCTACAAACCCCTAATGTCCCCAAATGTACACCAAAGATTGTTCCCTTGACCAACGTCCATTTGTCCAACGGCATTGTCTGGCCACTCTACTTCTTCGCCTTTTTGGGATCCGGGGGTGGCATGTCCAAGCGCCGTGCACTCCTCCGGGTCATCCGCACGGGGCTTGAGGGGACTGAGGTCGAAGGGGTCGTAGCAGTGGACGTGTCAGTGGCCGGTCCCATGCCTGCTGCAAGGTGTGGGCGCTGCATTTGAGGCAGGTTGGACATCAGGGCTTGCATAACTGCCCCCAGACACTCCCTCATGGCAGTTGTGGATGCCTCAACGGCAGCAGTGTTAGCAGCGATGGCTGTAGCGATGGCCCTCATGGAGTCCTTCCCATTGGCAATATGTTGCCGCAGTAGGTCTACCATCGACTCCTGTCGTGCCTCCACCCTCGACAGGCGAGCCTCAAAGGAGTCGTTGGTAGTGGGAGTGCTGGTGGCCGGGGTGGTGGTACCCGGGGTGGTGGTAGCCAGGGTGGTGGTAGACAGGGTGGTGGTAGCCAGGGTGGTGGATGTCGCTTGCGTGGGGCCCACGTCCAGGGAACTGTCCTCCTCGAAGGGGCATATGTCGGACTCTCTGAGGTCGGAGTCGTGGAGGCAGGGATCGTCGCTGCTGTCGGCCTCTGTATGGGGTGGAGGGTGGTAATGGGGCTTGGTGTGGATGTGGTGGACACGACTGTGTCACCCTCGGTGTCCACATCAGCATCCGCAACGTCCGCGGTGGTTGGCGGTGCGGGAACGGAAACACATCCCACTGTTGTGGGTGGCTGCTGCTGGACTCCATATGTGTGGCCCACACTGGCTGCAGGTGTTTCCTGCTGGGTTTCTGCCCGGTCTGGCACACTGCCTGTTGGTCTGGGCAGTTTCTCGGGCTGGGGAAGGGATGGCGGTGGCCCTTGTCCCTTGCCGTGATGCTCCTCTGTCCTGCCTGCCATCTTCCTCATCAGTGCCTGGGGGATAGAAGAGATGCAGGTCATCAGTTATGGTGTCACATGGCAGCGATATTCTATAGCGCTGTGATATGTTCATACATTCATGCATCCAATTATTACAGGGGTGTGGCATTTGGTGTTCTGAGGGGGCATGTGGGCAATCAATGCATGGCTGGTGGCATGGCATTGATATGGTGCCTGTGTGGTGAGTTACATGGGCACGGTCGAGTCATGTTGCCCGTGTGTTGGGATTGGGATTGGCACTCAGCATGCATTTGTGTGTGGCAGGGTGTGGCACGCATTCTTGACTGGATATGTTGATGTGGGCCTGGGACATGCATTGCCTTGTCTAGTCTCACTTGCACATCATTTGTGCCACATCATGGTTTACCCTACAGGGGTGTGCTGGATCACTCACCTTCTTCTGGGGATGATGCGGCGCCCATCTCCATCTCTCCGAATCCCTCTATAGACTCGGGATCTATGAATGAACTTGCTGTCTCCTCCCATGGCATCAGCTTCGCTGGTGAGTGTGGCCCCCCGCCTGTCGCCATGGCGGCCCTCCTGTTGACTGCCTGGATGTTCCTCATCCTGAGGCGGAGGTCGTCCCACCGCTTGCGACAGTCGCGCACAGTCCGTGGGGTGGTTCCCACTGCCGACACCCTCTGGGCAACCTCCTGCCAGATTTGCTTCTTTTTCATCTGGGCAGCATGCTTCATGTTGTTAGACCTGATGATGTCTGCATGCTGGGCCAGGGTGTCTGCCAGCATATTAAGCTCAGAGTCAGAGAAACGCTGTTTCCGCTTCCGGGGGTCATCTTTCTGGTTGCCTTGGACATCCTGAATATTTTCTGGCACAGCACAACACAAATGGACTGGTGGTTGGGGAGGATGGCAATGGATTGTGTTTTTAAAGATGGCCGCCGGCCCATTTCCCGTTCCTGCGCGATGACGTAATTTCCGGGTCTGTTTTTTGCGAACACGGTATTACCATGGTGGTATTACCGTGCCGGTATTTAGGGGTTGGTATGAGGCGATACCGCTATGGGCGGGTCCCACTATGCCGGTATAGGGGGGTTGGAGGGGCCTTTAGCGGCATGGCAGTATTGCCATTACCGGCATGGGGGAACGCGCACTCGTAATCACCTGCTATTAGCGGGTTCATACGAGCACGGACCCGCTCATTCCAGCATGCCGGTAATGAACCCGCTTTTACCGGGCTACTCGTAATGAGGCCCCACAAGCAATGTTTTCTTTAAATACCACCTAAGTATGAGTTAGAAATGAATGTGATGTGTTCTTCATGGCATACCTCGGAATGTGAGTTAGTTATCGAATGCATCGCTTTTTGCACCCACGGCAGTAAATATCCCATGCAATCTCATTTCATAATCATTTGGTATTATTTAAAGTGCCGCGTGTTTTTACCATTGCCACCAAACTCATAATGAGGCCTAAAGAGACTCAGAGCAGGGCATCATTCTGATCTTTTCCTTGGAATCACTGAATGTAATAATTCCCTGTTACCTGACAACGATATGCCAGCTGTTTCTTGGGCATTGATTCGGATGGAAGCAGCATGTCTATTTAAGTGGCTGCTGCACAGTGGTTCAGTGGGCAGATTTTCCAGGGCGTCATCTTTTTCTGCTTCTACTTAATTCATAAAGTTGTTTAATGTTTGGTGATGAACCCCTGCATAAATCAAATCACCCCCAAAAAGATGGAGATGGTGTGTTTACTAACTCACAATGTAGTAGGATTTTAAAAAGGCACCCCTGCAGCACCTGTGCATTGTTAGGACCTCTTATATCAGTGCTAACCTGGAAGCCTAGGAGTCTCTGATCCTACATGTCTGTGGACGGCAGTCATAGCTCTGCTGCTCCAAGCAGCACTAATGAGTCTGGCTGAAAGAAAACCTGTTTATCTGTGCCCAAAGGTTAATGATCACGATTAAAGATACCACCTACAAGCGCCTGCAACATCTCTTGGCTGGGACGGCATCTGGACAGTTGCACTGACAGCTAATGTGAGCAGGCTCAAGTTACTGTGCAGGTCGCTTGTTCCAGCCACTTTTAATCATCCCCATTGTTCGGGGTCGGGAGAAAGGAGCATTATGTCCTTGCTCGGAATTGTTGAGCAGTGTGTGGGTGTGAACTGATCATTCTCTACTATGCGATACCAGTGTTTTATATTTCTTCTGCTTATGTTACTCTACTGTACATTAAAATGCCCTACTGTAGTTGATAGCGACATTTGAAAATATCACTCTGTTTTTTTCTCTCTTTGAGCCTTTCAGGAGTGGAATTTCCTAAAATTAAATGGTAGCAATAGATTGGACAACAACTGCAGACATGCTGTGCTCCTGATAAACATGGCTGCTTCCCCAAATATGAACACTTGGCAGTAAGGAAAGACAGCACTGACTTCTTACGTTTATTAACTAGATCTCGGAATTGCTGTCTGCATTCACAAACTGTAAGGGAACATTGTGTGCCTGAGAACAGAGTGTAGGCACAAGTTACCTAATAAGATGTATACTGTAGGGCGTACTAACACATTTTTTGTACAGTGCAGATACGTAACATATTGTAAGCTACTTTAAATAAATAAAAAAATCAGCAATGTATAAACACAAAATAAAAATTGATACAGATGCAAATAATGCACATAAGAACAGGGAATTCATGACTGGATATATATAGTCATCGGTTTGGCATGCTTTGTGCAAAACAGTAGTTAAATCTGAAATTGCCATTCCAGGATGGCCACCAGTATTCTGCAACTTGTTGTCCTTTCTGCTTTTGGCAGTACAGTGTTGTAGGCAACAAAAAGAGAGAGTGTGCTGCGAGTGATATGCAGCCGATCACAATGGGTGAAAAGTTCTGTACAATAGTTTGCATCCTTTTGCAAATGGAAAATGATTAAATGCTTTATGCGTTAGTTAAGTTTTGGGGTGGTCATTGTTATGTAGGACCATGTTTCAAGTATAATTCAGCTTGATTTGTGGCTTGTGGGAGAAAACCCCAATGGTAGTTTGAGTACATTTCCCGCATTCTTGCACTTGCCATACAATTTAGCTTGTTTGCCAGATAAGTCACAGTCATAAACTGCTAACAGGGTGGTACGCATCTAATGGTGTTCAATATCTTTTAGATTTGCCTGTCTCTTGGAAACACTCTTATGTTTAACATTTTCACTGTCAATGGCAGTCCACTACCTAAAAAAGTGGGCCTTTATGCCACATGACAATGTTGATAAATTGAACACCATTAGATTGGGTGATACTAATAATTATTTTTACAGTCTTCGGAAGCTGGGAGAAACTGGTATTTAAGGCCACATGCTGCTGAGATCTGTTTAATGCCGTGTAGTTATGGTTAAGTTGCTCAACTTGTAGGAAGAACACTTTTTGGAAGGCTTATAACTTCGCTCCCTCTAGACGAATCCTTACTAAACTTTGCAAAAACAGTATATGACCCGGTCTGAATTATTGTGGCAAGTTTGGCGAGGTTTCCTCAAGGGGGGCAAAGTTATATGGGGGTCCCAAAATGTTTTTTTTTTTCCATAGACATAATGGAAAAATAATTTGCTCACGCCTACAGCCCAAACCACTGGACGGATTTTCACCAAATCTGCGCCAGGAGCAGCGGCTTGTTCCCAAAAGCTTTTGTAAATTAGGTGTAAATCCATCCAGTAGTTTTTTTTTAAACAACCAAAATGTAGGTCCAAACAAATTAGTGATATTTGCGTTCGGTCCGCGAACCGATTTCCCTGTTCAGTCCGCGGACAGGACTTCGATTGGCCTAGAGGTGAAGTGATGTCCGCGGACATCAGATGTGCCCACTGATTGGATGGTGAAAGCGCAAAGTGTGTCAGATTTTTTGAAACGCCCGCCATTTTGGATTCAAGGACATACGCGGTGTCCGCGGACACCACAGTAAAAACATATTAAAAAACACAACATTGCACTTGTCAAACTTATCAAACAATCTCTGGGGAGGTGAGGGTTGATGAAGATGGGACGGGATATGGCCGTAAGAAGCCAAAATACTGGTGTTTTTTAACCCCAGTCATGTGATGTTCGCGAACACTTCAGATGTTCAGGGACATCTATGCCTATTTCTGCATTACAGGGTTGGTGAAAAGCAGTTCTTGGATGGCTTATAACCTTGACGCCACTCAATGAAACTGCATGAAATTTTGGAATGTTATTCTATACTTGATTCTGAATGATTATGGAGCTGTTTTGTCAAGCAGGAACAAACTTCGAGGGGGGGGTCCCAAAATATTGTAAAGGCTTATAAATGTGGTGCCATTTGACGAATCTGCACAAAAGTTTGGAAACATTTTTTAAATCTAGATATAAATGTTTTTGGAAAGTTAGGTGGGATTTTCCCAAGAAGGGGCTGAATTAGAGGGTTGACTCAACATTTTTAGATGGCTTATAACTTTGTTGCCATTTGACGAATGTAGACAAAATTTCCAGAAAGATTATAGACCCAACCTTCAATCTGGTATGTAAGGCCGCGTGCTGCTGAGATCTGTGTGTGATCTGCAGATTGCTGGATCGATTGACTCCCTTCAAGGCCAACTCAGCCTTTCTTATTTTCAAGGTTTAATGTCTGTGTATCTGCATTACACAGCCGGTTAAGTTGCTCAACTCACAGGAAGAACACTTTTTGGGCGGCTTGTAACTGTAATGGAAACATTTTTTGCTCACGTCTAGAGCCCAAATCGCTGGACGGATTTTCACCAAATTTGAGCAAGGAGCAGTGGCTTGTTCCCGAAAGTGTGCTTTTGTAAATTTGGTGTAAATCCATCCAGTAGTTTTTTTTTAAACAACCAAAACGTAGGTCCAAACAAATTAGTGATATCTGGGTTCGGTCTGCAGACCCATTTCCCTGTTTGGTCCACAGACAGGACTCCGATTCGCCTAGAGAGTGACGTGATGTCCACAGACATTGGACGCGCCCACTGATTGGATGGTGAAAAGCGCAAAGTGTGTCAGATTTTTGGAAACACCCGCCATGTTGGATTCAAGGACATCCGCTGGTGTCCGCGTAAAAACATATTAAAAAATATAACATTGCGCTTGTCAAACTTATCAAACAATCACTGGGGAGGTGAGGGGTGATTAGGATGGGGTGGGGTATGGCCGTAAGAAGCCAAAAAACAGGTGTTTTTCAGCCCCAAAGTCTGCAAACAGTTTGGATGTTCGGGGACAGTCCTGTGATGTTCGCGAACACTTCAGATGTTCGGGGACATCTATCCCTATTTCAGCATTACAGGGTTGGTGAAAAGCAGTTCTTGGATGGCTTATAACATTGGTGCCACTCAATGAAACTGCATGAAATTCTGCAATTTCTTTGTAGACTTGATTCTGAATGGCTTTGGAAAATGTGGAGCTGTTTTGTTAAGGGGAAACACATTTAGAGGGGGTCCCAAAATGTTGTAAAGGCTTATAAATGTGGTGCCATTTCACAAATCTGCACAAAGGTTTGCAAAACATTTTAAAATCTAGATATACATATTTCTGTAAGGTTTGGTGGGATTTTCTTAAGAGGGGGCTAAATTAGAAGGGGGTCTCAACATTTTTAGATGGCTTATAACTTCGTTGCTGTTTGACGAATGTGGACAGACGTTTTCAGAAAGATTATACACCCAACCTTCAATGTTTGTGTAAAGACTGAATGGATTTTGTCAAGTGGGGGCTAAGGTATAGGACTATTGTATGTACATACATTTTGACACTTTTGAAAAAAATGAAACATGGGTGGATTTCAAGCAAACTTGTGTAAGGAGCATTGGCAAGGACCTTAAAGCATGGTTTTGCAAATGTGCCCATGTTTATTTTTTTGACAAGTGTCATAATGTAGGTACAAAAAATAGTTATGTACCTTTGGTGACTGAGGTACAGATTGTGGCCATGGTCAGTGGCCATATTGTCTGGGTCATGTTATAAGGTCATGACCCGGACAATTTGGCTAATGGCCATGACCGCGAGGGATGAAAAATGGTCTTAAAGTGGCCATGTCTACCTGGGACCGGCTATGTGGTAAAGTTATTCGAAAGTATGATAGGTTTGAAAGGACAAAGAAATGTGCTCGTGGTAATATGGTGATGGAGTTTTGACTTTGCCTTCTGCAGGCTGTCATGGAAAGGGAAGAGGGGCTTTGTATGGAGCCCCGCCTTCTCTTTCCATGGTGGCCATGTTCGAAAAAGGATTTTCGCGTCCCGCTGTAGGAAGAAAAATTATTCTTTTAGCACCCCAGGTTCCCGTTTTGGGAATTGGGAACCCTAGGTGCTAATGGAGGATAATGGTCTGGAGCCCTTGTTATTTATTTATTTATTTATTTATTTATTTATTTATAATGCACCAAAGCCTGCAGGCATCAGGGCGCAGAAAGACGCACTTCGCTTGGGCTGATAAATTGGGCTGCCGAGCCGTTATCCCCCATTCCATTGCCTGGAATGGGGGATGAACGTCACATTATTCCCATTAGCATAACACAAAATGCTAATGGAAATGATGGAAAAACGTATTGAGTCTATGTACTGTACTGAGAAATGTAAAGTAGATGGAGTCTATAAGATTTTTTTTAGTTCTGTTGTTTAACTGTGAAAGGTGGTTCCTAAAGGAACCTTTGTTTAGTTGTTTAAAAAAAAATGTTTGCAGGAGATGTTAGAACGTAAGGTGAGTCGGGAAATGAGGGAAGAGGCACCAAGCACTAACATGGAGGGGCAGGTGGACAGGGGAAGATGTTGCACGTGTGTTACTTCTAAGGTAGTGGGCAGTATTTCTCATGCTCCTTGATTACAGCTTCAAACGCATGTCGGAATTGCTTCCCCCTGCAGAGCGGTGTGTTGCAGTATATATAGAGGACTGTTGTCTTCCAAAGATATGGATCAACAGCCTCTTTTATTGCTTACAAGGTAGCTGGTAGGATTTTATGTCCCAAAGAAGTAGGCTGTGTGGTTACAGTATTGGTTGAGGAAGATGATGTGGAGGAAGACAGCCTACTACTTGCTAAGAAAGGAACAAACTTTCTGAGAGCATTGCGGTAGTTGAATTTGGTGTGGCGGCGCATGGAGGTGGTCCCGTAGGAGTAAGCTCTAGGCAGTCCGCGACTGAGTACAAAGTTGCACTCAGTGCGTTTTACCTTTGTAGCTTTAGCATTTGGTACATTCCCAACAGTGGTAAAGAACTGCCACATCCATGATTCTCTCTTGGTGCTAGAGGTAGGCACTTCCTCTACCTCATCTTCTTGGTCCTCTTCATTGTCTTTGGAAATACTGCGCTTTTTTTGTTGTGTGGGTCCTCCAGCTAGTGGTGGTGGTGCCTCTTGGGGAGGAGGGAGGGCAATAGCTGATGCCATTTTTAAGATAAATAGCAGTTTTGCTACTGTTCTTCCAAGTATGTGCTTTGTACTAGATTGTTAATGGGTAATGAGTAAGAATAGGTGTAGGAGCTGTGGAAGGGTACATTTTGAGCTTGAAAGTTTCTAGATCACTAGAAAATGCAGTTCCGAACTGTCCTCGAAGCAAGGACCCGAACGCGAAGTGCAAACGCATTCATGGACACGTCATCATGCTGCGCGCAAGCGCATGGTCACGTGGTACTGTCCGGAAGGTCCACAATTACATCAAGACGTTCGCGGACATCGACAGAAGCAAAAAAAAATGGAAGTGTTAAAAATGATGCTAGATGGTGGGAAGTGGCAGAGTTTTAAAGTGAAACGTTGTAAATTGAGCAAAAACATTGCTATAGTGGGGTAAGTATGATATTAGTAAGTTGTAGGAAAATAGCGTGCACTAGTAAAAGCCCATGAAATTCTCTGAAAAAAACTTTGTTAAAGAAACGTTATGGTTAAGTTGCACCAATAAAAACCCATAAAATTGATTGAAAAACTTTGTTAAAGGGACTTTATGGTTAAGTTGCACTAATAAAAACCTATGAAATTCAATGAAAAAACATTGTTAAAGGGATGTTATGGTTAAATTGCACTAATAAAAACCTATAAAATTCACTGAAAAATCTTTGTTAAAGGGAGGTTGTGGTTAAGTTGCACCAATAAAAACCTATGAAATTCAATGAAAAAACTTTGTTAAAGGGACATTATGGTTAAATTGCAATAATAAAAACCTATACAATTCACTGAAAAAACTTTGTTAAAGGGACTTTATTGTTAAGTTACACTAATGAAAACCTTTGAAATTCAATGAAAAAACTTTGTTAAAGGGACGTTATGGTTAAGTTGCACTAATAAAAACCTATGAAATTCTATGAAAAAACTTTGTTAAGGGGACGTTATAGTTAAGTTGCACTAATAAAAACCTATGAAATTCAATGAAAAAACAAATGTGGTTAAAGGAACGTTATAGTTACAAGTAAAACCGGAAAACCTCAGAAATCCGCCAGTTATGGTAAACTAGCAACCATAACTCGTGCCACAATCGTGCACTGCTAAGACTAACACCCAGGACATCAAAGATGACATCACCAATGTAATTGATGACATCACTGATGACATCACATATCTGACCCACTTTTCTTTGTTCACTGAAATATCTAAGCCAGGTGGTTTTGTTCACTGACAGTCAGAATATTAAAATTCAAAAAGTGCTGTATATTTAGACGTTAACCTTGTCATATGTTCTTAAAGTACTTTCCTTACGGTTTGGTCTCAGCTCATGGTGTACGTGCATGGGGCCATAGGCAGGCCTCAAACACACCAATCTTTTCTGTACATGAAGATAAACGTTTAGGTTATTAACAGTTTGTGATGATACTGCTTCTTTTTTACATGCTTTAGTTTCCCTGTATGTTCATCTGATTTGTATGCATTGTGGGTCTTCCTATGTATTGTTTGTACTAGCACAAGTGTGTAGCAAGTCTTGAATTGTTAGCTAGTTATTACATGTTTAACGTTACACAATCACCCCTGACATCATGTAACCAACATTATAAACACAACCCCTTGTAGGGACTTTTCATCAAAATTAATTTCACATGTGATGTCATCAATGACATTTGTGATGTCATCATTGATGTCCTGGGTGTTAGTCTTAGCAGTTCACGGTGGTGGCGCAAGTTATGGTTGCTTAGTTTACCGTAATTGACAAATTTCGGAGGTTTCTTGGTTTTACTTGTAACCATAACGTCCCTTTAACAACGTTTGTTTTTTCATTGAATTTGATAGGTTTTTATTAGTGCAACTTAACCGTAACGTCCCTTTAAAAAAGTTTTTTCATTGAATATATATATATAGTTAAGTTTACATCAAACTTTACACAGCAAAATTAAAACAAAATATTTCCTCTCTAACATTTGTCCTGGGCAAATCTGGACAAATCGAAACACTTGTGCCAAACCTGCCAATGTTTCATCAATATGTTCATGCCGAAAACACTGCTAAAAATAATCTCAACATTTTTAGCTTTGACTTTTTATATGTTTAACACACACATGTTCATTGACCTAAAGTAGTGTATGATGCACACATTATGACAATCATGGCAGCCAAACTTGAGATATTATTTTTTAATTTTGAAAATCTACACATGTCCCCCCCACACGCACACACACACACACACACACAACACACAGGCACAGTAGTGCTGGTGGGACAATATTTATTGACAAATATACCACTATATGAAGAATATTCTGCTAACAACAAAGATGATATACCATACCAGAAACACAATAGGGCCACTGTAAATGTGCAGTTGGGTCAGAGGAACAATACAAAATGAGAAATATACAATGAAATGATAAATAATCCACAAAAGGCACAAACAAGTCTGTGACCTTCAAGAGACACATAACAAACTCAATTCATGCATACTGTGACACAGCAACATATTCGCTGGGATCAAATGAAAAAAGAAATCCCGCAATGTATGGTCAAAGGGACCCAATGAAATGAGGAATGCATCATGCAACAAATACTGCAAAACAATCCGCAACAACATATCCACAACAATGAAGCAAAATGTATCCTAAAAACAAACATCACCATTAAACATAGAACACACACACCTGCGCGCACACACACACACACACACACACACACACACGCACACACACACATACACACACTGTACATGCCCTTACCATGCATGTTTGACACTACAGTGGCGGCACACCACTAACTTTGAAACACTTAAAAACACATGCTCAGGAGACGGGCAACACAGCATTGCATCAAGTTTTCATTTGCACAAACTTTCACAACAGTCCAGTCAGCTCCACACAAACATAGACATGAGTAAGTCCATTACAATAAATAATCAACATACCAAACAAACATACATTTGTATCTAACATTAGCTCATAGGTTAACTTGCTTTCAGTTCCAAAAACGTAACACAATGAAACTGTCAAATAATAACTCTACATTAGCACTACCTGTACTACCTGTACATAAAGTATTGTCATTTCTGATGCTTGTGAATCTGCTTAGTATCACATGCTGTGCAAACAGTCTGACATCTAGTGGTAAATGCAGACTATTGCATCTTTCTTTCGAAGATCGAAAAGGGGCGTCAACTTGGGCATGACTGTAAAACTATCCCTACCATGACGTGTAGTGTACCCAAAACCCTTCACGCATCGAGGTCCCACCAGATTGTTTTTTCCGCCTATAGAGTCAGTCGCTTAATACAGAGCTCGTTAACAAGTTTATATTGCTATTATATTTGCTTGACGTATTATCGTCAGGCATCCTCGACGGCTGTCTTGAAGATTACTAGAGGACTGATCTTCCTTTGCTGACTCTACACCTCTGGCGACTTCACGGCTGATTCCTCTCTGCCTTGGCCCTCAGGCCTGGCCTCACAGTAGAGAGAGTGGGGGCATGTTACTGACTTTCTCTTGAAAATGCCTCCTATTTACCCCCTCTCTTCCCTTTTCGTCTTTTTGGCTGCCTTTTCTCTCCGATATGGAGCAAACACCTTTTGAATTTTGCCTGTCTTGTTACAGCAAATTTCCCTAGAAGGACACTCATAAAGAGTGCAATCGGTGCCTCCCTCTTGACCACGACGAGCGGCATTGCAAGGCCTGTAAACTTTTTCAGCCAAAACCTTAAAAGACAGGTGCACTAAGCGGTGTGTGGCCTATGCCATGCAGGCCGAAAGTCACTCTCCTACCGGCACTCAAACGAGGAGTCCATTGGCAGACACGGCTGTGATTCAGAAGCCGTAGACGCACTTGTGGAGTCTGTGGATTCCTGCATGTACGTCCCCAGCCCCAATAAATGCTGTCAGCAGTGCGATGGGGACTCCACACCCTGTCAACAAGAACACACCCCACATTACACCTAAGCGAACAACCCACAGGACTCACTCGATGGACTCATCGAGGAAGCCATCTGCGCCCATAGTCCCAGTGAAAAATTCAATGACAAAACCAAACATTGTCTAGGATAATGTACTTTAGATTTTTTCTACAACACAGAAAGAAGGGTAACATGTATCTTCTTGGAAGGATCTCTATGACCTGCGAAATGGTCAATCACTTCAGAGAGGAGGTAATGTTTGGTATGATGAAACAATAAGAGTGTCTACGACCTACCAGTGAGAGCATCTTAAAGTTGTATGTTTTGTGTTGTATGTAGTAGCGCTTGATTTTAGTTGCTAGAGCTGGGAAAGAGAATACATTAAGCTAATTTCACTTGCAATAGCAGATAACACTCAAGGGAGTGTTTTTTTAATAAAAACAAGGATATTGATGTCTGCAGTAGCCTAGTGATAGTTCTAGTGTCTTTTACTATCCCCTCACTCTAGATAAGCGGACCATCAGCGCAACCTAGGTATAGCCACCACAGGAGGGTCAGAAAGAAATGTTGGAGGGCAAGCAAGTGTTCTACAATTGATAACGGTAAACCAAGGAAATAACTGTATCGACTGACCTGATGATTTTTTGTGTGATTAATTACTAGGGCATATCATCAGGTATGCTACCCTAAGAGTCCTCAAGTGTGTTTGTGAATCTTGATCCTCCCCAGCTTGCTGTCTCAGTAAGCAAGCAGAGCTTTCCACCTGGTCGTGGGAATCCTTCAGCTGTGTGCCTGGCTCCTGATCGCCTGCATTTCCAAGCTGAGGAGATGCAAACTGTACTCGTGCAGATGGCTCTGCTTCTGCCAGTGGTGTGACTGGAGAGATTAACCCCTTCCCAGTAGCCATGGTACTGGAATTTGCAATGTCTCTGGTGGGGGAAGGATCGCAGTTGTCCACTCAGGGATGTCATTTGGGGGTCACCAGGGTCTCACTTCCTACTCCTATGGTCTTCCTTGCTACCTCTAAAAAAAATATTTATTTTTTTAAACAGAAACTCCTGTACTGAAGCCAGCGCCATGTGGCTCTTTGTTTCTGGAGTGGCTGGCTTTCTTGTTAACACCTCTTAAAAAGGGGGTTGCACGGGTGTAACACTTTGAGCTGTGACCTAAATAAGAAAGAATAGGAACAACAAATAATTTCTGTTTCTGGAATTCTATACAATAATTGCTAGACTCATTAAAGGTTTATTTCAGGCACACTCCAGGAGGGTGAGTCACTGCTTTTGTCTGTTCTTAAACACCTCAAATTTACAATGTCGACAAAAACTTCCCAAAAGCATTTAGAGTAGAATAAGCATTAATTTCTGACTATGTATTTTGCTTTTCACAAGTTGCAGTTATAGCATTTTATTTCTGCTGTTGTCTCTGTTACGGTCATCACAAGACATTCCATCTCAGGTGTCCTCGGTCACTTGACAAAATCCTTGTGCCTAAAAGCTGGTCTACAGTGTAGAAATGTTAGAGCATAGCACATAAAGTGGCCCTTGATTTAATTGTGTCAAAATTGATGCCTTGTTGTAATGTGTCTATCTTTCCTATCTCCCTGGAATGCTGTTCAGGATGTTTGTTTTCAAGTATGAGGTAACAAGTGCCCAGAGTAGGGGATGCCTTGTGAGTGCTCTGCTTTCCCTGCGCTACACTAAATTCTTTAATACACACTTTTGAACCATCCATATGGTATGTATTTTGCCAACCTCTGAAGCCTGAAAAGTAGATCCATACTAGCTTGACATGTGGCCAACTTTGCACCGGACATGCAGATGAACTGGCCTGCTGTTAAATCTCAGTTACCAGATCATTGGTATCCACTACAGAGTGTAATTTGCTTTCTGACTTTGAGAACATTTAGACATGTAATTGGGCATGTTACTATAGCCGGTAAGATAAGTAAGCCGGTAAAATAGCTCAGTGGGTGGAACACTCACTGCTGCAATGTTAGTGTGATCTGCAGATTGCAGGTTCGAATCCCAGCAAGGCCAGCTCAGCCTTTCATCCTTCTGAGGTCGATAAATGGGTATTACCCAAATTGTTTGAACACAATTATTCGAATGACCTAATTGACCGAAAGTCAAGGGTCTGAATTGACCTTTTCACAATTGACCGCATATATATATGTATATATATATATATATATATATATATATATATATATATATATATATACATATATATATATATTCAGTAAAAAAAGTTTGTTAAAGGGACGTTCTGGTTGGTTCCAAGCAAAACCGAAAAACCCCTGAAATTCGCCAGTTATGGTAAGCTAAGCAACCATAACTCGCGCCACCACCGTGCATTGCTAAGACTAACACCCAGGACATCAAAGATGACATCATAAATATCATTGATGACATGACTGGTGACATCACATGTCTGGCTCCCTGTTATTTCCTTTAGTGATATATTTTAGCCAGTAATGCTTAGGACCAAAGAAATAAAAAAGTACTATATTTGTAGACTTATATTTCAAATGTGTTCTTACAATAATTCACTTAGGGTCCACTCTCAGCATATGAAACATATACAATAGGAAAAATCCACACAAAACTCTAATAAGAAAGCATTTATCATTTTACTATTCAACATGGTAAGATTATGAATATTACACCTCCATCATGTATGCTGCACACAATGCTTATATTTACACATGAGTTGCTTAGTATACTGCAAAGAACTTCATAATAGAATTCTATGTATATCAATGCATTGCCTAATGCACTACATAGCTCAAGATATCTATTCCAATGATCCTTCACACTTTTTCTGTGAACATTATAATGAGAATCCATTGTACAGAGTTTTCATGAAAAGTAAACACAAATGTGATGCGGTGGTGGCGCGAGTTATGGTTGCTTAGCTTACCATAACTGGCGAATTTCAGGGGTTTTTCGGTTTTACTTGGAACCATAACGTCCCTTTAACAAAGTTGTTTTACTGAATATCATAGGTTTTTAGTAGTGCAACTTAACCATAACGTCCCCTTAACAAAGTTTTTTCATTGAATTTCATAGGTTTTTATTAGTGTAACTTAACCATAATGTCTACGAACATCTGACTTCATTTCAGACCTTCCAGAGAGTGCCACATGACCATATGCTGTGCTTCGCGGACAGTTTGGAACTGCATTTTCTACTGATCTAGGAACTTCAAAATTTCCCTTGCACAGCTCCAACACCTATTCCTACTCATCCATCAACAATCTAGTACACAGTACATACTTTTAGCAAAACTGCTATTTATCTTAAAATGGCATCAGCTAAGGCCATCTCTCCTCCCCAAGAGACACCACCACTGCTGTAATCAAGGAGCATGAGAAACACTTCCCCCTACCTTAGAAATAACACACGTGCAACATTTTCCCCTGTCCACCTGCCCCTCCATATTAGTGTTTGGTGCCTCTTCCCTATTTCCCTCCCCACCTTTCGCTCTAAGCTCTCCTGCCAAAAGAAAATCCATCCAAAAACAAAATAAATTTTCCTTTAGGAACCACCTTTCACAATTAAAAAATCGAACTAAAAAAAAACTGCATAGACTCCATCTACTTTATATTTCTCAGAAAAGTACATAGACTCAATAAGATTTTGCAACATTTCCATTTGCATTTTGTGTTATACTAATAGAAATATTGGGGCATTCATCCTCCGTTCCATGGACTGGAACGTTGGATACCGGCCTAGCAGCCCAAGTTATCAGCCCAAGTGAAGCAAGGGTGGATAGCAAGGTCTCTGGACCATTATCCCCCCATTCCAGCCCCTGAAATGGGGGAAGAAGGCCATTAGCAGTCTAGGTTCCCAAAGCGGGAACCCGGGGTACTAAAAAAGAGGATTTTTCGTCCTACACCGGGACGCCTCTGGCGTCCTGGTTTAGGAAGAAAAATCCTTTTCCAAGACGGCCACCATGGAATGGGAAGGCAGGGGTTCCATACAAGCCCCTCTTCGCTTTCCATGGCAGCCTGCAGAAGGCAAAAAGAACACCCTATGACCATGTAACCACGAGCAAATTTTTCTTCCCTTTCAAATCTATCCTAATTTCGAATAACTTTACCACAAAGCCAGTCCCAGGTGGACATGGCCACTTTAATCCTATGTTTTGTCCCTTCTGGTCATGGCCAGTAGCCAGATTGTCCGGATCATGACCTTATTCCATGACCCGGACAATCTGACCACTGCCCATGGCCACAGGCTACCCCTCAGTCACTAAAGCTATACCACTATTTTTTTAACTACATTATGACACTTGTCAAATAAGAAAACACTGCCACATTTGCAAAACCATGCTTTTAGATCCTTGCCAATGCGCCTTACGCAAGTTTGCTGGAAATCCACCCACGTTTTATTTTTTCAAAACTGTCAAATGAATGCCCATACAATCGTCAAATAAGCTCTGCACAAATCCCACCAAACTTTGTAAATTCATTCGAAATCACGTCAGAAATATCCCACCCATCGTCATCACCCTCACCTCCCCAGACATTATTTCATAGGTTTCACAAGTGCAATGCTCAGAAAATATTATTGTCCCGAGGGTTCGGCCATGTATTTTTATACATACGTTGATCACAAACATTTCCAATTCACCTTACCTCACCTTTCTTCTTTTAAAAACATACGAAATCTGGCAGCAGGGCGAGTCCATCTTGTGCTATTCTTATCCATTGCTGCATCTGCCTAAGGTAAACTGCCCTGACGTCACTAAATGATATGCCCCGCCCCAGACCCTCACATCACCAATCCTAGTGATATTCTACACCTTTCTCTGTGACGTTCCTCTTCAGTGTAGCAAAACGCGCCCATAATCACCTACGTCACGTGATGCAGAACCCGAAAATCAACACACATCGACTAACAACACAGCATGTCACGATTCGGAATATTAAACCGTACTTAAAAGGAAAACAATAACACTGTACAATTTGTAAAGTACTTTTATTTTACAATAAATGCTCCGAGAACATCCGACTATTGCCATATTCAATCAAATAGCAAATTTGTTTCTTTGCTCGTGATCCAAAATGTTTATCGTGAGGCACACGTTGTTCTTTTTGCATACACAAGGTGTTTATTTTCGATAAAAGAACCACTTGGGTCGCACAGTGAATTCCAGGGCTTCTGCATCAACTTGTGGCTAGACCACCATAAAGGATGTTATGCTACTCCTAATCGCTAGTACAGGGTACGGGCACCTGGGCCCTGGGCGATCGTCCCAAAAACAGTCACTGTGTTCCAGGGGTTGACAACTATGTGCAGCTGCCAATTAAAGAAGCCGTCAGTTGGCATCTGGAATCTATGACAATCGCAAAAAGGCAGAATCTGTTTTGAAAACATAACAGAAAATGTGTCTCAATACCCGAACTTTATCACAATGTATCTATTGACTTTTTAATTCGGCATAGTGTTTAAACTAATGATTAACACACACATCAAACAATCTCAACAAATAGAAAACAATGTGGAAACTGATACACAATTTGATATGGTCATACATAACATTTTAATGTAATATGAGCGTTGATCCTGGGTGAACCTAGTGATGGTCTACATGCACCTCGATGCTGCACTCCCCATAACCACGTAAAAAGACTACACACAAAGATAGTACTTGCGTTACATTGCAATAAGCAACACAGAACAAACAAACAGAATATAACCAAAAATGTATCTTCAGATAAAAATTAGTTAATGCTCGTTCCGGTATACAATCGTCAAAATCAAACTTACTTTATATTCACCATTTCCATTCTCTTGCCGTAAGTCAGACTGTAACGCTCACTGCGTTTGCACCAAAGATTCTTCATGAACTGAATTTACATGTTCCTTACACACTTTTGGAATGCATAACCTTATCAAATGTTCATTATTACAAACCTCCTCTCATTGCATTCCTTATGGAATGGTCCCTTTCTCTCAAGGTCAAAAAACAATTGAACCTTATACTGTGTGTCCCATGCGTGGGCTTCCTTAGCTCGCAACCACAAATTCAAAGCTGGTGACCTTCACTCAGAATCTAAATACATTCTCACTTTGCAAAAACTTTCCACACCGACGCCATGAGAGCTGTTATTCTCATACACGTGCAGGGCCGCTCTTTGCATCAGACAGTGCAGCTGGCGGCCTCAAATGCCAGACTCTAGGGGGCAGCAGTCTGATGACTCCATTATTAAATTAAATACATTTTAACACAGACACATTAGTCCTTCACCTGTACTTTACTCACATTATATCGTGGAACACCTCCAAATGTACCGTATGACTTTCGTGACAAAAAAACGCCAGTTTTTTGCTTCTTGCGGCCATATCCCATTCCATCCTCATCAACCCTCACCTCCCCAGACATTATTTGATAAGTTTAACAAGTGCAATATTGTGTTTTTTAATATGTTTTTGCGGCGATGTTCGCGGACACCAAAACACGGATCCAAGATGGCGGGCACATCAAAACAATATGACGCACTTCACGCTCTTCACCATCCAATCAGCGAACGCGTCACATGTCCATGGACATGACGCGACCGATTAGCCAATCGATATCTTCCCCGCGTAGCGAACAGGGAAGTGTGTCCGCGGAGCAGACATAGATATTACACATTTTTGGATCATTTTTTAAAAAACTACTAGACTGATTTTCACCAAATTTACAAAAGCACGCTTTCAGGACCAAGCCGCTGCTCCTGCCGCAAATTTGGTGAAAATCCATCCAGCGGTTTGGGCTGTAGGCGTGCGCAAAGTTTTTCCCCCATTCAGTCTATGGGGAAAAAAATACATTTTGAGACCACCCCTATAACTTTCCCCCCCCCGGACCAAACCTCACCAAACTTTGCAAAAAAAATCTGAGTGGGCCATATACTTTTTTTGCAAAGTTTGGTGAGGATTCGTCCAGGGGGAGCAAGGTTATAAGCCGCCCAAAAAGTGCTCTTCCTATGGGATTAGCAACTTAACCATAACTACACAGCCACCAGCGTGGCTGTGTAATATGTAATGGGGGCTTGCGGGGGGTTTCCCACCCACATATATGTAACAATTGACCTTCACAATTCGGTCAATTGTGCAAAGGTCAATTGTAATTCGAACAGTTGTAGTTCGAACAATTCGTATACAACCGATAAATGAATACCAACACAGGTTGGGTGATATTGTATGTATATTTTTCTACATAAAGCACTTAAGCGTAAGTGCTATTTAATAACACACCATTATCATTTGTCCTTGAACGCCTGCTTGCATTCACAGTAATTTGGTAATATGGGCCTATATACACTGATATTAATGATACATATGGTGATCCATTCTTGTATGACATGTATATCACATTGAAGTGATATCATAACCATATTTTTCATAGTGTACTTAAAAACAATGCTATGTGATGCCACTTCATGTTTTGTCATTGGGTGAAAGGTTGTGTTCCATCTCTTCCCGTGATGTCACTTCAGGGTGGGGTCAAATTACATAACTTCCTGTGATATCATCAGAGGTCAAGGATTGTGTGATGTCACTTCCGCTACCCCAGGCATTTTGGTGAAATGACGTCCCTGTGTGCACTGTGAGAGGATTTATAGTGGTACCATCCATCTTCGTGTGAAAACCTGAGCAAGGCTCTTTCTTTGAGATCCCAATTGTGTTTCAATTCAATTGCTACCCACTCGTGCCTTACATCCAGGTGCAATGGTACTTGAACTTGGTCTTGGTGTAATTGATGACCCCACCTTTTGAGTCCATGCAAATCTGCAGCTTCAAATTCCTCAACTTATAGGCTGCCTTCCTGGTGATCATCACATTATCTGGGAAGTGATCCCCAGGACGTGTCGGCTTGCCGCTCTATTATGACATTTACAATGAGCAATGTGACGCTTTGGTCAAGTGACCCTTTTTACCCTTGGTCATAGAGTGTCACATCAACCAGTTAATTCACCCCTCTGCTTTCTTCCCCCTACTTATATGTCCAAGGCTAAGGTGAGGTTACACAGATTTGAACTAAAGAGGGCTGTCGGTCACTACAACACAAGGTCCTATGGCTATCACACGGGCAGACAACTGTGTCTGGCCTGTGGTCATGTGTCCATGGTTGTGGCTGTGACCAGGCAGACCATCTCCAGATGGCTTGTGACATGTACCAGTATCTGCTATGAGGCAGCAAAAAAGACTTGGCCAGGGGAATTGTGGTGCCCTCCACCAGGTGTCATGTGACTACACAAATACCTTAATGGGGAATGGTGATTCAGGAGGTCTGCAGGGTGTCCACCTGCTTGACTCTGCATACATTTACTAAGCATTACTGTGTAAATGCTGAGACATTGTTTGGAAGGCCAGTGGTGGAGCACATCTTTGGGTGGGATTCCTGTCCTGGGATCTCTGAGGCTTCCTCCTTCTTTCCTTATTTTTTGACTGGCATTGCTGGATTAGTCTTTCAAAGGTAAATAATTTGCAGAGGGGATAGCATCCATTAGAACTATTTTTGTGTCTTAGGTTAATATTGGGTCTAATGGCTGCAATGTTGCCTCGCAAATGATCCAAGTCCACCTCTGGTAGGATGTAGCTGGGGACTTTATGGGTGGGGGCAGTGGCAACGCATGTCCTAGATACTGTCACTTGGCTGCCAAACACACCCTTGCAGCATGTGGGTATGGATGGCACCTTCTGTGAACGTGATTCAAATATTTCTGAGGTTACAGGCTTGGCATTTCAAAGATATGTAATCTGCAGAGGGGACATTGTATACATCAGTCCCAATGTTAACTGTAAGGTATGTATCAGGATCTTGCGGCCTGGTATGCCCGCAACATCACGCGCGCTGAAAGAACACACAGCCACACAGTGGAATGCTTAACCTGGTGTCATTTACTCTGGCTGTATGACCTTTTGGGTGCGTAATATGCTACATCTCCCACCAAAATTAAATTGTCCTACCCCATGTCTTGGATCCATCGTCTGTGTCGCTGGATGGTACGGCAGGGCCTGCCTTCGGACTGGGGAGGGGTCAATTCATCGGCCAGCCTCTCCTCAATGTCACTCTGTTCTTCAGGTTCTGATTCCCCTTCATCCGCCATATATCCTCTCTGGTGAGGGTTTCACCCTCGCTTCATTCCTCATCTGTTTGAGGCCAGCCGCCATGCTTTTTCTTGAAGAACAAGCTATTCCTGGTTATCTGTCTGTCGGTTATCTCCGTAGTGATTATGGATCTATTCATGCTGACGATTGTGAGGGGTCGAGGGTCAAACGGTGGGATGTCCTTGTGAGAATTGTGCCTGCTGCACGAGAACATGGTCCACTACCTTCAGATTGGCTTCTGGTACTTGACGTCTGCAGTCGGCATAGTATTTAATCTTTTCTTTGCCCTGTTGTCCCTTCTCCGTGTCTCCTGTTCCTGCAGGTCCACCCCCGTGGACTGCGCTTGGTAGGGCACCCTGGATTGTATGGGGCGGCCAAACATGAATTCCACTGGGCATATCCAAGTGGAGTCTTGAGGCATATACCCATAGGAAGTGGCATAAGGATTGTTCTATGGGCATATGGGTGATGTTGGTGACTCTGATGGCTCTCTTGACATTGGCCAGGAATCGTTCAACTGATCCATTTTCCTGGGGCCACAGTGGGGTGACCTTCCTGTTGTGAAATCCCATGTAGTTGGCAAAATTCCCGAAGTTATTGCTGGTAAATGGAGGACCGTTATCAGACTTCACTACCTTCGGGACACCGTAGGCATAGAATATCCAGTCCAGTGCAGGGATCATGGACGTGACGGCTGTGGATGGTAGTATCTTGATCTCGGGGTACCTAGAGTGTTCTCGTGCCACCAGTATATAGTCTCTTGAGCTTAGTGGGCCAAAGAAGTTGATTGCGAGCTCTTCCCATATGACGTCCGGGAGTGGTGTCATGTGTAGTGGCTCTGGGAATGATGTTGGTTGCAAACTGAAGCATATGTGGCAGTCTTATAGAGTGTTTTCGATATTTTTGTCTATGCCAGGGAACCACACTTAACTCTGAAGCATTCATTTAGTTGAAACTATCCCGCTATGACATTCGTGCACAATGTCTATTGCTCTCTGGTGCAGGGAGGATGGCAGTACTATATGATCCCCTTTGAGTATCAGGGACAAGGGACATAGGCATAGCTCTTCCTTGGATCGTGCCAGTGCTTTGAGAGTTGTGCATCTATTGTATGGTTGTTCAATATCGATGGTTCCACAGATTTTCATCGGCAAATTTTGAATGCAGGTAGTCACAAGGGATAGGGTTGCGTCGTCCTTGGTGCACTTCACTAGTTTGCCCATGGGGATGGCTTGCGGTATGGTGTGATGGATGACATAACTGATGTACCCATCAGCCCGCGAGTCTTGGGGCCCGGTCAGTGGGTGGCGGGACAGGAAATCAGCTGGTTCTCTCCTTTACCAGTTTTGTGTTTGATGTAGAACTGGTACTCCTGTATACGCAGTCCCCATCGTGCAATCTGGGCGGTCCATTTCCCATAAATGGTGACCAGGGCCTGGTGGTCTGTCATGATGGTTAACAGCTTACCATCCAAAAACAGGTGCAAGTGTTTGCAGACCTAGACAACCGCAAGTGCTTCCTTTTCCGCTTGTATCGCTGTTCTGCATCTGTGAGTCTTTTGCTGGTGTATGAAACAATCTTACTCTTTGCATGTTTGCTGCGGGAGTGTTGAGCCAAGATGGCACCCAGCCCTATGGGACTGCCGTCCACCATCAATTCTGTGTGCAGGTTGGGCTCGAAATACGACATGCAGACAGCCGTGGCAATGTCCTTCTGGATTTTGTTAAACGCCTTTTATTAGGTATCCTCCCATATGAAAAAATGTGGTCTTTTTTCATCAAGGTTCGTAGTGGAGCATTGGTAGAGGCGAAGTCGGGTAAGTAGCGTATGCAGTAGCTTGCCAGCCCTAGGAATGTTCTCACTTGTGTGGTATTCGTCGGGTGGGGTGCTTCCGTCAGTGCCCCGATTTTATCAGGGTCTGGTTGAATGCCTTTCTCGGAAAAGATGTGCCCAAAAAATTCAAGTGTTGTCTTGTTGAAGGTGCATTTTTCTTTGTTCAGTGTCAGCTTTGCATAACTGAGGGCCGAGCATACTCTCATAAGCGTTGTGTCATGGGCTTCTTGTGACTGAACAAAGACACGGATTTTGTCACTGTAGTTGAGACAGTGTGGGATGTTGCAGATCACTTTGCGTATTTCCTCTTCTAATATGTCTGCGGCTGAGAATATTCCGAAGTTCAGTCGTTTATAATGAAAAAGTCCCAGGTGCATCGTAAAGGTTGTGATGTTGCGGGACACTTCACTTAATTCCACCTGATGGTACCTTTTGTTCAGATCTAGGCGAGGAAGATCTTGGCTCCGTTTAGTAAGTGCATCATATCCGTGATGCATCGTGATTGGTGGTGTATCCCTCGGTATTGCTTAGTTTGGCGTGCGCATGTCTACGCACAGTTGGATGTGTCGTTCTGATGCCTTTTTTGGTATGGCACTAATTGGGTGACCCACAGGGTCGGGCCTGAGGTTGGTTCTATGATGTCATCCTCAATCAGGGCGAGTAGTTTCTTCTCTACTTGATGCTGAATATTGAAAGGAATCTCTTGGTAGTGTTGCGCGATGGGCTTTATTGACATGTCAATTTGCAGCTGAATCTTGCACCCCTTTAAAAACCTTTATTTTTGTTGCACTTGGTCACTACTTTCACTTGGTTACAGAGACATCATAATTATAGACATTACATTTTACAATATGAATCACATTACAGCATCAAGTTGTTCAAGTCCGCTTTTCTCGGCGAGATACTGTTTGTACCTGCCCCAAATGTTTTTCGGGCGCGAGGCTGGGAGCACAGTATCAATATACAGTTCCTCCATGTCGTTCGCCCATGCCATGTCCCTTTCCCAGTCCGCCTTAGTAGGGGAGTGCGCACTCTTCCATCTGAGGAGGATCGCCCTTTTGGCGAGGAGCAGACTTACATTCAGAAGCTTTCGCCAACTCGGGCTTATTTTCTCAATTGACCCCAACAGGCATAATCGTGGGGTCCACTCTAGTGGGTGGTCTGCCATCTCGTCTATCGTCTGACATACAGCTTCCCAGTATCCCCTCAGTGCACTGCACCCCCAAAGCATGTGATAAATGCCAGCATTGTCCGCATGGCATCTCGGGCATTCCCCTGTCATGGTTGGGTATATGTGTTTGAGTTTCTCTGGGGTGTAATGTGTTCTCTGAAGAATTTTATAGTGGATTAGCCTGTATTTGGAATTGCAGGATATCTGTTTCACGAGTGCACAGTATTGAGACCACTCCTCTTCCCCCACCTCTTCTCCAAGGTCCTGTTCCCATTTTGCCCTTGCCGGACGTTGCTCTTGTGGGCGTGTGTGGAGTATGGTCTTGTACAGTGTGGAAGCTGTTATTTTTTGGCGTCCCCCCATAAACATGTATCCCAGTCCCATGTTGACTGGGGGTTCATCAGGGAAGGTTGGCCATATATTTTGTGTAGCTGCCCGCAGACCAGAGTATTGTCGCCTAGCCGTAGGTGTGTTACCCACCTCCTCCCTGATATCCTCCCATCGAATGAACTGCCCGTCCACAAATATCTGCCCCCATTGTGTTATGCCCTTAGCAGACCAGTGGCGGGCCGTCTCTCCCTCTGACGTAAAAGGAGTCTGCGGCATACCCCAGAGCGGCATACTAGGGTGGTATATCCTTTCAGTACTGTACATTTCAACAATCCTGGACCACGCAGTGATCACCACCTTAGAAGGTCTCAGGGAGTTATAATGCTTAACACCTGACCGTGTAATTTGGTGGAGTGCTAGTGTGGCCTCTTTTTCCAGTTGGTTAGGTACTGGGCCCGCTGGGTTGATAAATGTCGTCGCCCATTGGTTCGCATGTTGTGCCTGCGCGCTCAGGTAGTAGAGTTCAAAGTCTGGGGCCATCAAGCCACCGTACATGTAGTCGTTTGTAAGTGTCCCCCAGCCCACTCTCGGATGGCCATCCCATACAAATGAGGAGCACGCGCCCGCAATTTTAGTGAATAAAACACGCCCCGGCCACACCGGCACCGTGCTAAATAGGTAAAATAGCTTAGGAAGGATTATCATTTTCACCAGTGCGATCTTACCCATCATGGATACCGGGAGGGCCCCCCAGCGCTTTAGTTTCAGGCACAACGAGTCCACAAGCAGGTTGTAGTTCAATGCTCGGGATAGCTGAGCAGTCCGAGCAATCCATGCTCCCAGATATAGAACATGCGTCGGGCACCACTGTAGCCCATGCAGGCCCCGTGGCTTCTCTGTGGCCCCTGTGATAGGGAACACTTCTGATTTATTAATGTTAAGTCTGAGTCCCGAGAGTCCACCAAACCTCTCCACCACCGCCAGGACCCTCCCCAGTGTTCTGTCTGGATCTCTCAAATATAGCAGAATGTCGTCTGCGTACAGGTTTATAATGTGCATTGTTGCCCCTATTTTTAGCCCACAGATGCCGGCGAGAGCCCTCAGTTCGTCTGCTAATGGTTCAATTATCAGAGCAAACAGCAATGGCGAGAGCGGGCAACCTTGTCTCGTGCCCCCCCGGAGCTCAATCTGCTCTGTTAGGGTGCCGTTAATTCTAATCCTGGCCTGTGGGGACATGTACAGTAACTTTACCCATCTCAGGAAGTTCGGGCCAAATCCGTAATTTCGCAATACCCCAAACAGGAATGGCCAGGACACCGTGTCGAATGCTTTGCGCATATCCAGCGACACTGCTATCGCCTGCTGATCCGGGGGGGTCGTGGTTAGGACCTCATGGCATTTCCTAATATTAGTAGCTGCTGACCTGCCGGGGATGAATCCGGCCTGATCTTCGTGGACCATGAATGGCATCCACGGTGTCAGTCTTGTGGCCAGTATCTTTGCTAACAATTTGGCATCTGTGTTAATTAGTGATAGAGGTCTATAAGACCCGCAGTCCTCTGGGGGTTTACCAGTCTTAAGCAACAGTGTTATCACCGCTTCCCTCGTGGACGCTGGGAGCTCCCCTCCCTCCAGGGCCTCGGTCCACATAGCCAGTAACCTGGGTGCCAGTAGGAGCTTAAATGCTTTATAAAATTCTGCGCTTAGGCCATCTGTACCCGGGGCCTTCCCGTTCGGGAGAGCTTCGATGGCCCTTATCACTTCCGCCTCAGTTATCGGGCTTTCCAACACCTCTCTCGTGTTTGCAGCCAGCAGGGTCGTCGGGATACGGGATAGATACTGCTCGATCTCACCTTCAGTGGCGTCTGACTGGGGTGAGTATAGCTCCTCGTAGAATTTATGAAACGTGGAGCGTATACTGCCCTGATCTGTAGTAACCGTGCCCTCCGCCGTTGTTATACATGGAATGTCGGTCGGACCCCTCTCCCCCCTTACCGCTCTGGCCAACAGCCTCCCCGGTCGCTCGCTCTCACCATAGCGGCGAGCGGCCGCCGGTCTGTCAAAGTAGCGGATCTCTTGATCCGCCGCCTCATTGAATTCGTCCAGTGCGTTTTTTAGGTCTAAGGCTAACTGAGGCGTCGGTTGAAGCTCATATTGTGACTGTGTAGCAGCTATTTGTGTTTCGAGGCGCTGCATCCTATTCCTTATATCTTTGAGGATGCCACTCTCACTCGATATAGAGGCGCCTCTAATACACACCTTGAATGCTTGCCACAAAGTCGCCTGGCGAGACACAGAATTATCATTAAATGCAAAATACTCCAGTATGTGCTGTTCCAGCGTGTTCCTATAGACCAGGTCACGCAGCGCTGCAGGTTTAAACCTCCAAGGGGGTCTATTCACTGCTTCGCCCGGTATTCGGAGGTCCAGCACTATCGGTGAGTGGTCAGAGAACGTCCTGGGCAGTATCTGTGCTGCGAGTACCCAGGCCAACACTACGTTGTCTAGTAGCCACATGTCTATCCTGGAATGCATGTCGTGCACCGTGGAGTAATAGGTGTATCCCCTCTCGGATGGGTGTAATGTCCTCCATGCATCTTTTAGCCCCAGGTCTGCCATATGAGCCATTATCGCTTGGGCGGCCTTAGTCAAAGTTCTCACCTGTGTTGAGGTGCGATCCATGTCCACATTCAAAATGGTATTGAAGTCCCCCCCGCAAATCAGGTGAGCAGTTGGATAGTGGGCCAGCAACCCGAAGAGTTCGGTGTAAAACACCGGGTCATCCAGGTTGGGACCGTAGATATTGAGGAGGACCACCTCTCTATCTTGCAAATTGCCATGTACCAAGACATACCTGCCCCCTGGATCACACCTCACCTCCTTGCACGTAAATCGGAGGGTTCTGTGTAACAGTATTGCTACTCCCCTGGCCCTATTCGAGTAGGTTGTGAAGTATTGATGGGTTCCCCACTTCGGCGCCAGTTGTTCCCCGTGTTGCGGGCCAATGTGTGTCTCCTGTAAGAATAGGATTTGTGGGGCATGTCTGTTAATGTAGGCCATGATTTTCCTTTTCTTAACCTTGGAACCCAGGCCCCGAACATTCCAACTCATGATTCTGATATTCTCAGAGCTCCTACCCGCCATCCCGTTCAGTGTGAATGCATTGTGAATCTGTAGAAGAGTGTCTCATATAGTTCCCATTCGTGCAAGTATGTTGTAACCTCGTGCTTTTAACTTTCTCCCCATAACAATAACACATCCCCACTTCCGTCCCGATCCCACCTCCCCCCACCCTCACAGCACCCCGAACTTCTACTGTGCTTAAAGAAACCCCCTCCCCCCCACTAACTTTTAGCATATGCACCTGCAATTGGGGGGCCTGCGGAGATCCCCAGGGCCGATGCTCTTTCAGACTTAGAAAAAAACAAAACACTTAATCGGGTCCGGCATTACTCTCACACATATTAATGGCGGCAAGGACAGTCCCCACGTAGCACAAACCGTAGACACTGATTTCCCACCTTAATGAGTGTCCCCCTCCGGGGAGAACTGTTGAAGTAAGTGGAGCGGGCATGCATTGCCGTACCTCTCCGGGCCCTCCCCAGGGAAGTCATTCTTGATTAGCGTCCTCGGCGCTCCCCACGACCGTAGGGATGTGCGTCTCCACAAAGTTGGCGGCCTCCTCAGGGAAGGTGAAGAAATGGACTTTGTTCTTGTACAGGATCTTCAGTCTCGCCGGGTAGAGCATTGCATATTGGACCTGTCGTTCCCTTAGCAGTTTCTTGACACCCGTGAATTGTTTCCTTTCTTGTTGTACCGCCAGTGTAAAGTCAGGGAAGATCCGTATCACGCTAGCCTTCCATCTCAGCTCCTGCTTCTCTCTTGCCGTACGTAATATCAAGTCCCTGTCCCTGTAGTTAAGCACACGTGCGATTATTGGTCTCGGGTACGCACCGGGTTTCGGCTTTGGAGCCATAGATCTGTGTGCACGCTCTATTAGGAACATGGGGGACCACCCTGGGTCGCCCAGCAGGTCGCGGAGGAGGGCCTCAACTCCTTTCTCCATAGAGCCCTTCGTCGCATCTTCAGGCACCCCTACAATACGGATGTTGTTGCGTCTTGATCTCGCCTCCAAGTCCTCGCATTTAGATTTAACAGTTCCCAGTTCAATCGCCATTGTGGACACCGTGCTTTTCAGGTTTTCGAGCGCCTCCTCCGCGCCTGATATTCTGGTTTCCGCTTCGGCTATGCGCGTCGTAGTTTTATCCAGTTTAGCCTTAATGGATGCCACATTTGCAGTGATCCCGTCGAGTTTGTCGTTCAGGGCGCCGAACCCCTGCTGCATAGCGAGGAACACCGCTTGGGGGTCCATCTGAGCTTGCGGTGTCGTTTGTTGATCTGGGGTGGGCGCCGGGGGCTCCATCTGCGAGGTGGTTTCCTTCTGGATATTTGTGGTGTACTTGTCGATGGCCCCCCTAGTCTTCTTGGATCCCAGGCTCTTGGGCATTATCCGCTGTTATTTGTATGGACTGATCGCCCCAGGCCACCACGACCCTCAGCACACCCGCCGACAGGCGTCCCCGATGCCTCCGGTGCGCAGGGTCGCGTGATCGAGTGTCGTCCCTCCTCGGCAACCCCCAGCGGACCAACTCTGGGCCCCCAATGTTCAGGTCGTGCGTTGTCAAGCCACGGGAGGGGGGGGGGTCAAGAGACCGTGCCGTAGAGGAGACCTCAAGCCTCTGGAGCGAGGGCCGTCGGGGGCCCGATTAGCAGTTAGGAAGTGTAGCCGTCGGCTCCCGCCAGGTAGGTAAGGTTCCCGTGTTCCGCCGTAGCAGTCGATGGATGGTGGGGCGATGCCGAGGGGCCGAGATGAGGGCCACAGTATCCAGCCGGGTTAAGCAGCGCGGTGGGGAGAGGCCAGTAATGAAGGTTCCTCCGCGAGCAGGCCGCGGATTGCGCTCGCTTTCTCCCGGGCTCCTCCCCTCTTCAAGGCGGCCGCGTAAAGGCCCCAGGCGCGGGCGCTCTCCAGAGCCGCGATAAGTCAGGATAGCAGCAGGCGTTCGGCCCAGAATTTCACCTCCGGGCAGCCCAGTCACCACCGCACCCTCCGTGCGTCGCCCGGGTGTAACCGGACCCGTTGTGCGGATATATTTGGAGCTCGGCCCTGGTTCACTCCGGAGCTCACACAGAAGCGGCCATCTTCCTCTGTGCGCAACAGCGCCCCCCATCTTGCACCCCTTTAATCTTCCTATGCCCTTGAAGAGGTTTGGGAAGCTTGATTCTACCTTGGCAGTGGGAGTGATGTATTTGTCTGCCTCACCTGGTATAGTATGTGGATGAGTCCCATCTGTATTGCAGACTTAAAGCTCATTGTGCATCCGCAGGATGCCACCATGGCAAGGACGTGAATGAGTACACAGTCCTGTTTGTCCATGTGTCGGCAGGTGGTCGTGAAGGCTCCCAGGGAAGGCAGTAGGTGTTTTGCACCATAAGCATAGATATCTACACAGGCTTTCTTCCGTTTCGGGGCTCGTGTGGGTTTACCATATTCGCATTCTGGTATCACGTTGACAGTTGCAACTGAATCAACCAGGAATTGGAATTCCTTCCTTTGTTTGGTTATGGGCAACGTGGGGCTGTGTTACCTAGGACATATAGATAGCCTCTATTCCGTCATACGGTGCTCGACTGAGATTTCGATTCACTCGTGGATGAAGTGCTGGTACGCAGGTGATGGATCTGTCTCCTCCCTTTCTGACAAGCGTCAGTGGAGAGAGACATTTCCGACCTGGTGTGACATCTTTCCTTGTTGTGCCTCCTCTCTACATACCATGGCCTCTCCTCGCGGGTCGGTCGAGCGGGCTGGTCGAGCGGGTGTTCTATGCTGGGGGCCCTGTGTTCTGCCAGGCTAGGCCTGGAAACTTTGGGGTTGCGGCACATCATCCTAAAGTGGTCTTCTCCTCCGCAGGCAGATCATATTTGGACAATGGCTGGGCAGGAACCATCATGAGGGAGGTCGTAGCCACACCAGAAGCATTGTCGTTTCTCCATCTTAATGTCCTGCAGCAGGGTTGACTGGGTCCTAAGGATGTTAACCGCCTCTTCTATGACTGTGACTGTTACTGCCAGTGAGATGTGGATTTTGCTCAAGGTGGAGCTCTGGAGGTCAAGTGCTGATGTTGTTCTCCCTAAAATGAGGATTTCAGCCCGAGTTTGCGGTATCTGCAACAGTTTATTCATCAGGGTCATTGACTCGCATCCCGCGATGACTTGTGATTTGATGGCTTCTTCATTTGTGTAAACGTGAAACTTGCAGTGTTTTACTTTGAATCTGAGGCGCGTCACAAACTTGTCTATACTTTCTCCCGGGATTTGCATTGTGGTGTGGAACACTTGCCTCTCGTAGTCTACATGTTTGTGTGCTACAAAGTGTTCATTTAATATGCGTTTAAGGTCTGGGTATGTGTATTCCACATTTTTCCGGCAGTTCGAAGATGATGTCCCTTACTTTTGGACCCGCCGTGATGGTGAGTAAGCCAATAATACGTTTGTCCTCTTGTGGGCTGAGGGCACAGAGGTATGCGTCAAATTCTTTCATCCATCTGATCCATCGTGGACCCAAGATGGTGGTGTCAGTTGTGTCGAAAGGAAGGAGTGATGGCATCGGGATTGTGTCCCTTCCTTGAGGTGCCGGTGCGGCGGGGTTCTGATCCTGCACTGCAGCACTCATCCTGCCGCCAGAGCTTGTAGTTCAGTACCTCGGTGGACGTCTCCCTTAGGGTCTGTGACGCTCCTCACTTGGAGCGGTCTGCAGCTGTGGCCTCAGGCACTTGTGTTCTGGGGCCTCAGTGTGCTTAAGCAGTGCTCTGTATTCCACCTATTTCCACAGTGAGACGTGGTAGCACCGCAATAACTAGGGTTCTTACTTCTAGTTTGCTCATGGATACAGACGGCAGATGTGCAGGCCAGGAGCAGCCTCTGCAGGAGCTTCCCTTTCCTCCTGGGCGCAGGCCGGCTGATCGGTGAAGGCTCTGCCCCTCAGCTACACTCATGGGGAGAACAGCTCCGGCGAGCAGCTTGCATATCCGCGATGTGCCGGCATGAAGCCCAGTGCGGTGGTAGTGTGGGTTCATCAGCTTGTTGCCATTATGAGGTTCTTGCGGCCTGGTATGCGCGCGACATCATGCGCACTGAAAGAACACACAGCCGCACAGTGGAATGTCTAAACTGGACTCCTTTATTGCCATGCCATGCGCGCCCACATTAACTCTGGTCATGTAAGACGCTTCAGTATGTAGCTTGCTATTTTATCACGGTAAACTAAAGAAGTAGTCAGTCCTATATTTTAGTTCGGACTTCTTAAGTTTCAAACTAATATTTGATTACAGGCAAACTCTTTAACTGTTCAGGGTACATTTATTTAATATAGCACTTGCTTTCTTAGCATGGCTCCTTTTTCTTTGAAAGTGGTCTAACAGCTATTTTCACCTATCACAAAGGCTGTAATTTTTTTCAATCTCAAATGTTCTTGCATCTCATATATGACCTCTGATCACAGTTTGTCCGCAACCCTGTTTCTTGAGCGCTCACAGATTCCTTTTTTCTCCAACTTCTGCCCTTGCTCGACCTCTTCTCATGCCACCACCCATCTCCTGAATGTTTTCTGTTCTGCTTCATATCTGGTGCCCCATGCACTGTTTTCCACTTCTTTTTACCCTCTAGCTGAGTGTCACTGTGGTGAACACAGAGAAAAACTGCTTGGATTAAAAGGAATTGTTTAAGTATGCATTATGAGGAGTAGACAAAGAAAGAAGTCCCGGGGAGCCGGTTCCTAAAATGATGTGCCTTTTTTATGTTTTAAGTTTATCTCGTTATGTGGCACAGTTTGGCATCTATCAAGGGAGACACTCTTAAGGCAGCTGGGAACCTCTTACTGGCAGCTGGCGCACTACTGGTAGCTGTTCTAGGGAATCATGTGTCAAGACAGATGCCCGAACATGCTGTCATCTGATAATCACAGTGCAGAGATCAGTAGGTTTTAGCATGCGTAATTGTGTACATATACCGCCCTCCTCTCTTTCGCTGATTTCCCAAAGGATGTTGTCAGCATAGCCTAAATAATGAATATTACCATCAGCTGATAAAACATGTAATCCGAACATTGCTGGTCCTTGTCCTCAAACGCTGGATCCAGCTTAGTTTCCTCGGCAGTTATTTAGCAGTTGACCTCCAGGTTTCCTATTTTCTTCGCCCTTTCCTTGTCTCGTCAGCCCGGTTGTATGCTATTGTTGGATGTCCACGCTGAGGATTAGTGGCTGCAATGGGATTGCTGCTAATCTGCTGATTTCTTCACATTAACTAAATGAGAAGTGGCAGACCAGCTGCCGGCGGGAAAAGAGATTTCGCAGAAACAGTATTGAAAACTCAGTAACCTCAATTAAAGCACAGTCACTTGAAACGTAAACAAGCATGGGTTTCAAATCATTCCAACAACAAAACATATAGGACCAAATTATGATGCATAATGCATGCAAGTAAGGCTCCTCGTCACCATTATCCATTGCCAGCTTTACTTTTACTTTTACTTTATAGTCCATTGTATGCTGAACTGACCCAAGACTACAATTCCCAAAATGCAATTCATGAACAAATGAAAGCTAAAGAACGATTGAGGTTTGTCTAATGTGACATGGAGTCATTAGGGTGTAATATGTAGGCCTAAGTGTTTGTCTCTTCAACTGCAGAGAAACTCACTATTTCCAGAGGCCAGAGCGCCCCCCAGAAGCCACAACATTGCCATGCTGGAAACATAGAACTGCAAGAGGGGAAAAAAACAGGAGACAAGCCTTTTCCTGCTACGCACCCTTTCTCTTGAAGAAGTTACCAATGCAGATAAGACTCACTGCTCTATCCTAAACGTTAGGATCCTGAATACCCTACTCGGCAAAGAACATCTCACCAATTGCTGATCACCCCACTGAATGCTAATTCTCCTTCTGGAGCTCCCCTTAAACCCCTGGGTACTTCCCCTGTGCACAGTGCCCTGTTGCTTCCCAGATAAGTCTGCACTTTATAAATTGCACAGATACATACAAGGGTGCATTATGCATTATTTAACATGTGGGTTTATGGGTTTTATTACCTCTATTGGGACATCCTGTGTGGTGTATAATATGTGGGCCGGGGCAGGGGCATAGACTTTTGATGGATGAAGTGCTTCAGTGTAGGTTGAGAAAGTGAGAGACAGAGGCAGGTTAGAGGCAAAAGAAAATTATTAGCTAGAAGGCGGTGAAGAGGGTATCTTGGAGGCAAGGAGGAAGACTTTTAGTTTGGTTTTGAATGAATCAGTGTGGGCTGTTTCCTGGATGTCCTGGGGAAGAGAATTCCATGAAAGTGGAACAAGAAAAGAGAAAGAGCAGAAGCGAGAGGAAGCAGAGGGAGGTAAGGTGCCACACAGTTAGTCCAGGAGGCATAGCAGAGATTACAGGAAGGCTTGTAGAGTTGGACAGATGAGGTACCTTACTGTGGATAGATTTGTGAACAAGGAGAAGATATTTAAATCTGGCCCCGTTTTGCATCGTCAGCCATCTAGCCTCGTGACGGTACGAGGAAGTAGGCATGACATGAGGGAGTTGAAAGAGAGCCCTGGTAGCGAAGCTAATGATCTTGTTGAGAAGACAGAAAGCATAGTTGGAGAGACCAAAGAAGATGCTGGCAAAGTAGTCCACTTTAGAGATAGACTGCACTCAGATCGGTAGGCAAATGTCTGCTTACCACTTGACTTACAGAACAACTGAAGTATGGGAGTAGAAACCTTTCGGCACAAGTAGCCACCTGTGAAATGGGGTTTCTGAGAATCTTGTGCACATCTGTGACACAAGCATGTTAAGCGATCACTGGAAACTCATCCCTGTTGGTCACCCTATTACTAGTACTTGCAGTGTTACCAGGTTACATCGAGCACTGGAATACTTCGTTATCATGTACTATTGATAGACAAGCCTTAAAGTGCTTAACTCGTAGGCCATTTTGAACAATACAAAAAATGGTTTGAATTTGCTGCGCATTTAAGCCCACATAGAGATGGCTTCCAAGCGAAATTAAGCCGAGTCTGTAAATATCTGCTTTGACCAGTGTGTGGCGCAAATCAGCTTGATCCACTTTGTTCTAATAGGTCACTATGGTACGGGTTGGGTTATTCAAACAAAAGACTTATATTGATTGGAAACAGCTTTTTCTTTTTCGATCCATAGGAAACAATTGTAACAGCTTTACCTCACAGAAAGTTAATATTTACAAACTAGTTTTGCTCTCCTTCACAGTAAAGGCACTTTCTGAAGAATTCTAATGGCACTTTTTCTCACAGAAATGGTGCTCTCTCCAAGATTAGAATGGCGCTCCCTCTCCTTTGTTTTACACTTTGCTAACCAGTGGCAATCTTTGGAGAATATATTTTATGTGGAATTGGATTTTTTCAAGGTTGCTAACAAATTCTTTCAAATTTTATTTGGAAAATGAATCACTTGTTAAAGAAGACTTCAAAAAGTGCATGTTTACAGAAAAGTTAAATGAAAATCTCTATTTTGCTCTAGACAACCTTAAGATTTCCAAAAGAAAAACAATGGCTTGCACAGACGCTTGCGTTGTTTCCAGAATAATTGAAATATTTGAAAACACTTTAAAAAGAAAACCAATCAGAACACATTAAAAGGAAAAAGAAAATGGAAGTGTGCAAAACAGCTAAACAATTCCCAGCTAATAAGGATCAGATTCAACAAAAGGCTATTTCATTTGAAAATGAGATGAAAAATAAATGAACTGATAGAAAAAATGACTCTTATGAACAATGTTCGGAAATTAAGTTCAAGGTTTCCGAAAAAATGGCACATACTGACTCGCTGTACCAGAACTTTATTTCTTTCCTTTCTATTAAAATAAAGTTAACCAAAATAAACCACAATAAACCGTTTTTCTTAAAACACAAGGATTCAACTACAAAGTGAAGTGCACATATTTTTTTAGACCGGCAACTTCCAGGGTGCACCTGGGAGGAACCAAGGAAACAGTAACCAGAACCAAACGAAGGGGTAAACTGAAACACTGCACTTATATGGACTATGACCACAACCCAACAGTGTCTAGAACCTCAGACAAGCAAATAACTCAGCACAACAATAGAAAAAAACAACTTCCATACACAAAGCACTGCAGGGAAACTGCAGTTAAACTATCAAAGACTGGCAAGACAATGTCCTGGAAAAGGATGAATGGCTTAGACTGCTTTTAAAGCTTTTCAGATGTATAATGCAGCCCTTGGTGAAAAGACAGGCATAGATTGGCCAGTAGAGTCAGCAGAGTGATGGAACCAATGGAAAAGGGCAGGTTAGAAGCAGAAGAGCCACAGTATAAAAGTGGAAAGAATGAAAGTCAGAGTGTGGGTCGCAGGGGTGAGGTCAGGACTTGTGGCGGTAGACGAGAGACCAGGCGGAGGACGGACAGAGGACTGGAGTGCTGAGGAGTTGGTGGCAGAATTGGAGCAGAGTGCAGGTGAAGTATTTGTGAGGGAGAGTTGTACTAGTTTGTGAGTGTGAAGTAGTGAATGAGAGACTGTTTGTGAAAGTGAGGGTAGTAGTGAGGGAAGAGTGGGGGATAGGAGTAGGGGAGAGAAGGTAGTAGGTAGAGTGAGAGGGAGTGGGTGTTGGGAGAGAGTAAGGATAGTAGAGAGGGATGTAGGAGTGGGGTTAGAGGTGAAGGATGCAGGGGAGACATCAGGGGTGTGAGAATAGTGAGGGTGAGTGTATTGGGAGAGTGAGCAGGGCACCATTTCCTTGAGTAGGGTGTGTGAGATGGGGTGTTTGTAGTAGAGAGAAGAAGAGTGTGCAAGGGGAGTAAGGAGAGGGAAAGAAAAAAGGTAGGGGAAGGAGAGAGAGAGTGTGAAACATTGGAGTGTCCAGAGTGTGGGGTGCATTTAAAGACCCCAAATAGAAGTCCCTTTCACCTGAACAGCAGCAGTTGAACACTGCAACCAAAAATGGCCTTGCTTTACTCTTATTTCACATGAGTGGCAAGCATTTCAACACTGCAACCAAAAACAGCCTTGCTTTACTTTCCCTGTCACATGAATGGCAACAAGTTATACACTGAAACCAAAAAGGGCCTAGCTTTTGCTTTTAGTTCACATGAGTGGCAAAAATGTAAACACTGCAATTAAAAACGGCTTCGTTTTTTCTTTTTGTTTGTCAAATTAAAGAACCATGGGGAAAAGGGGCCTACCCATCATTATCAATGGATCAGTAGCAAGGTAAATTCACCCAAGAAGGAGAAATCAAAGAATCCTGTGACCTGCAAGACAGGATTTTAAACATTAAAAGCAAAAAACGCCCTGCACATGTTTGCAAATAAAAACAGCTTTAAAAGCCACAGTGGAAAAAGATATCACTGCTGTCACAGAAAATGTCAGTGAAGCAGAACGGGAGGTGGGAGGTGACCATAGCAAATGTCTAATATATTTCACCCACAAAACTCCAGTCACCTTTGAAGTGACACTTCAGGAAAAACCAGTCTGGCTGAGACAGAAACTTCACCCTGACAAACCCCACATCCTGCTGGATATCACAGCTATCCTCTAAAAATCCTGCAATAAAATGTGATGCTGTTGAGGGCGTCAAAATTCCCTATTCTGCAGACATGATGGCAGGAGCCGAGAGATTTAAAATAAGGCAAAATGTGGCTGAAGCATGACAAGAAGGTGTGAGTCATTGTAGCACCCACTTCAAAGAGCAAACTGCCAATTTCAAAGGGACTCATAAAAAGCCCTCCGGTCACAGGCTGACCCAGGGGAACAGATGGCTGTGGGGGATGAAGCGGCCAGCCCATTTGCCGACAGACACACTCGTCACATTAATATAAAAGACTATTTCATTCTTAGGCATTTTGCGCAGCCATCAGACTAAGGATTTATTTCCATTTTTCATGTGATTTCCAGGCAGTTTCAAGGATATAAATTGCATTTACCTGGGACTTTGGGAACTGTAATGGCCAGTTACATTAGGTTTCTGGCTGATCTGAACATGTGACAAATGTGACAGTTGGTAAAAAGGTGGAAAATGAAATTAGAAACATCCTTGATCACTTACAGATTCATAACTGTTGTACATTTTATGAAAATGACAAAAATGTGCCACATGGCCATGCTACATCGTACGGATTTGGCTATCGGCTTATCCGATTATTCATGACCAGCTAAAACCAAATATCTGTTTCATATGGCAGTGGCTCGTATAATTATGAATTTATGATACATAACTCGATTTTGCCAAAAAGTTGTAATAAGAACAAAGGAGGGTAATAAATGGAAAGAGACAGATGGTGCTCTCCCCTGAACCAATACTGACAGGGGGCTGAGAGAGGGATGGTAACTGTCCTATCCGAGCGGGATGGATAATTGCAGAGTACTCTCTCCCCCTAGATTGTAAAATTAGTGATGTCATTTCTGCTATGTAAGGGAGACTGTACTAGGACTAAGGACACACAAAAACCGGGGAGACAGGAGAAGGAGGACGGAGAGAAGGCTGCTGAAACCTTACCATCTTTGAGAGTGAAGTGACTGGGGCAGGGGTGAAGGTGGGCGGTGGGCTATTCTGTTCCTCCTTGGTTTCACTGCTGTTATCTGTGAACACATCCCTTAGTTTGTTTCTTTTGGTCCACAATGTTTTGCTGCCGTTGTCCCTTTTGCGTTAGTCATTGTCCGTTGAATAACCAGATTTTTCCTGAAGTTGAGGTGGTCTTCTGTGGTTCTCATTTCTTTGTGCATGGTCTTTCATAGGTTAGCAATTAGGCGTGAGAATGCTGTTCCTCTGAATTTCCTCTTTTTGTATTGTTTTGTCTCTATTTATAGGTCGTCGCTTGATCTTAGATCACTTCTTGGCAAGTAGTGGCTGATCTTGGCCTGGAGGAATTCAGCCCCTTGTCTGTATAGGGGTTTATGGGAAATGCAGAGAGCTTTGAATTTGATGCCTTTATTTACTGGCAGCCAATGAAGGGCTCTCAGAGCTGGAGTGATGTGGTGTCTGCTGTTTAATCTCAGGAGAATCCTGGCTACAGTGTTTTGGGCCCGTTGGCGTTTCTTGGTGGGTCTTTCCGGCATTCCTAGGTAGAGGCTGTTTGCATAGTCAATTCTTGTTATTATTAGGGATAAGCTTGTATGGGTCCGGTGAGGAATAGAGAGCTATGGGAGCAACCCCCTGAGGAGTTTTAGGAGACATAAGCACTTTTTTTGGCGTTGACTTGGGATAGTCCATTGTCCATGAGTATTCCTAGGTTATTTACCATGTTGGAAGTCCCCAGTTGTGTTCCCATGCCTGCCGGCCAGTCCAGTTCTGTGTTGGTTGCGTTGCTTTCTGGGGGTGAAATGTTATTTCTGTTTTGGCTGGGTTCAATTTGAAGTTGTACGTTGTCATCCAGTTGCAGATGTCTGTGAGACAGTTGTTGAGGCTGTTGTTTGGTTCCTGGGTCCTGACCATCTTCACAATCAGTTGTGTGCTGTCTGTGTGGTTTTAGACGGTCAGACCGTGGTTTTGAATAATTTTTAACAGGGCGGACATGTAGATGTTGAAGAGTAAGGGGAAGAGGCTGCATCCTTGTGAAACTCCGCAGGAGATGTTTTTGGTGTTTGAGGTGAAAGGTGGTAGGTAAGTTCTTTCGGTATGAGTATGAGTGATTGGTGAAGGTTGATTACTGATAACATTACAAAAAGAAAATAATGACTGATTTGGAGAAAAGGTTTTGATTCTTTGGTGTTATAGTTACTTCCCAGGAGAGGTTGGAGGGAGTACCCAGACAGAACAGGATTCCCTTCCCCAAGAGGGGAGTCTCTCCCGGTGAGGTCCTGCTGACCACCACTCACAGGGGGATTGTTGCATAGCGGGCTCATCTCCCTAGCCTCACAGGGAAGGTCTCCCCTCTGGGGAGAAGTGACGAGATCCAGTGAATCATCATATTATCGAGAATGCAAGTTCATGGAACACCAGAACTGCACATTATGCAATATACAGTGGCCTGCTTGGTTTGGCAGCCCTCCTTATAATACCGTTGCTGTTTAAGGCGCATTGGTTCCCCATTAAGTGTTTATTGGTAGATGGAGTAGTGTGTCAATTTCTGCCACTGCAATTTGCAGTAGGTGCTGTAAGGTTTCCCAAAATAACTTCTTACTTCATAAAAATGCTGTATGATATTTATGTTCGACTAGTAGCTTACAACGTGGAGTACATGGATTAGGTGGTTTGTGGAGTAGTTTATAACGTGAAGTACATGGATTAGGTGGTTTGTGGAGGGCACATTTAACATAATCTCTTCTAGATGATCGCAAGTGTGGTGGCTTAGGAAATGAGACCCAGCTAGGAGAGGGATGGATTTGCCCAGGTTCATATTGACTGGTCAAGTGACAAAAGTGGAGATTAATCCCAGATTTTCTGATTGCACAGTTTCCAATTTTCTTTAAACACCACATCCTCATACTGCGTTAGTTTTAAAACAACATGCAATGTTTCTGCATAGTTGTCTGTCAATAGTACAACTTTTTCTCTGTGTATGGGTGTCAACTTCTAGATTTCCATTGGTCCGCAGTCTTAAACTGCAACCTTTGACCCAGCGCAAAGTGATGTCACATGAAAGGATCCACTTGCCACAAAGAACTGATTGCCGCCGAAGGATAAGGAGAAGGGCGCGTCCGTGGGCTTCAGAATCAGCCATCTCAAGGTCTATGTACCTCCTTAATGTCAGTCCTCGACATCACAGTTGTATTTGTATTCTGTATTCGTATTTTATGGGCGATACAAGAAGGTGTTTGAACAACAACAAAAACATTACGTATAATAAAGCATAATAACAGCAATCACATTTGAGTTCTGTATATATTACAGAGGGTGTTGGAAAAATGGTATACATAAACAACAAGTATGGGAACACTATGTTAAGTCTTGATACAAACAGGGGAACAGGGAGGGAGCGTGCTCAAAACTACCCCAGGATGGGGATGGAGGAGGCCCAAAACCAACCCAGTGTGGACATAGGGTTCTAAGAACTAGTGTAGGGGGGCGGAGTGCTGGTACCAGTGCAGGGGCGGGAGTGCAGAGAACTTGCTCAGGGTTGGGGTGTTGTCTAGAACGAGCAGGAGGGTCAGGGGTTAACACACTGAAATTATTGGGTTTTTTTTAACTATTCAGAAATACGTGTCTGCTGTCAGGGTTGAGCTGCTCTGAAAGTCTTGCGGTTTTAACTCATGACAATCTTTGACCAATATAAATGTAGTACATCTCACACCTGCCATCGACAACTTGAAATGTCAGTAACTTTCCTCTAGGTTGTGCACACGTGATAACATCTCCTGCTCTTGGTCACTGTTTGATGCAGGCCTGCAGATAACTATTTTGCATGGCATGACGTGAACATAAATTGCAGCACCCATCAAAAATATAAACTGAAGTTACAGAAATTGTCTTGGTGGCTTTTAAAAAAAGGGTTTTACATTGTCTTTTTTCGAATAAATAACTGGCAGGTTGAATTGAGCAAGCATCTTCGGGTATTCTATGAAATCATTTAGCATCTCCCTACTAACGACCCAAAGATTCCCTGTCACAGGCCTTGTTTATTGACTGCCCGAAACAGATAATTTGGGGAAAAAGTAAATATTGGCCACTGGCAGTATAGCACCCAGGGCTGTTTCACGGGCCTACCGAAGTGGGAAACTGACTGGGAGCAGGTCATTTGAGGGAACAGGATCACCCTATGTCCTGACCCTGATTTGGGAGAGCTCTATTGCTGTTCCCCATTGTCCCGCTTTACATTTCACATACAAAGAAAGAAATTGGCATTCTGTGATCAGCAAAGCATTTTAAACAAGCCAATTATCATTAGGTGGCTTCAGACCCAACAGCGACTGAGTAATTGAGAGTGATTATTGTTAGTGGGGTGTCCCTTTAGAGGTGCATTAGTTGGGTGATTAGAAATGGGAATGGTGAAAAATAAGCTACATTCTCTGTAAAACAATGATAAAATTAGGTGACCTTATCATGCATTTTCTTTCCCTTTGTGTTATTAAGACTCTTCAGGACAGTGGAAATGAAGCTAGTAAAGTGTTGATATAGAAATTGGACACGTAACCGAAGCGCGCTGAAATATCAGCGAGATGGTGAAATCATGTTACGGGTGTGGACACTGAAAAACATAGCTCGCATGTGGTCAATTCATAACAAGACCCGGTGTGACAAAAGGCTGGTTCAAATCAATGGAGTTAGGGAGGATCGATGGCTACAACATTTTCAGGAGCTGTACAATATAACCAAATGGAGCATTGTACAAGCGCAGATCACAACATGCATTAATTGGCAGCTAGATATCTCTGTAGAAGACTATAGGCCGATATTGTTGCTTGATGTTGCAGGGAAAGTATTCTCATGATTTGTATTGTGAGACCTTAATCTATGGACCGCTCAACATCATAAGCGAGATTCACATCAAATCGGATTTGTCCCTGGGATGGGAACAAGCATTAATCTAATGTCCTTATATGCCATCAAACAACAGGCCTATATTTCAAAACAACCGATGTATCTTCCATATACAGATTTCCATGCAGCGTTTAACTCTGTGTCCCGCGAGCTGTTGATTTGAAAGCTGCAGAGGGAAGAATGTCCGAACACTATTGTGGACTTCATACATGAGCTACATACAGAGACCTCGCTTCAGGTGAGACTAAACATTGAGGGACTGCTGTCAACTCCTCTGTGGACCAAAAGAGGGCTGAGGCAGGGATGTATCCTCGCGTCAGCCTTCTTTAATTTTTTAATTCACGACTTGCCAGAGATCTTCTAGAAACTAACTACAGATGGACAAAGCTTGGGTCAGGAGAAACTGACGGCGTTATTATACACTGATGATTTAATTCTGATTTCGAAAACATCGACCGGCCTACAAAATCTATTACATGCTATGTCCACGTACATCAATGTTAACCAGCTTACGGTGAACGTCAACAAGACTAAAATGATGGTCTGTAATACTCGAGAGAAGAGTTCCAACAGATATAAGTGGGTTCTGCAGGGTTCGGAGGTAGAGGTCTTGACCCACTACACATACTTAGGAATGCAAATTGATGATCAGCAATTCAACAGAGCAAACTCAGAAATACTGGAACAACGATTAACAACTGCAATTTCGCAATTGAAATTGATATCGCGTACATATGGCAAATCTTCTATAAACACAGTCATCACCTATTACAACCAGAAGACTGTACTAGTGCTTCTGTATGGCCTAGCAACATGGGCTAGTGTGCACAAAACCACTCTACAAAAATTGGAAGGGAGATATTGGAGGAAAGTCCTCAATCTAACCCAGCGTACGCCAGTCGTACTTATACGTCATGAAATTGGTTTATTATCATTGTCCATTAGACATCAGTGGCGGCAGTGTGCTCTGTTGAGAAAATGTGTTCTTGCAGATAACCCCAACACCTTATTGTTCTCTCTTGCATCGTACATGTTGAAATCAGCGCATAGTTTTCCGGTTAATTGATGTAAAACTGTTTGATTTAATGGTTGCGGCAGATATATCATTGCAGACGTTATTGGAAAATCCCGACAGAGCTAAAAAAAAATATATATATGTATGATTGGATCCAAACTAGAGCATCATGTGATGCATGTAGTGACTTTAGGGACAATCCATTTGCGATCAAACATTTTGGCCAATGTGAACCTTACCTAATTCGATCTCCATCCGTGTCACTTCGCTCAGCCATACTACGATTTAGATAAAATTTATGGCCAATGCGATCGTTAATGGCTAAGCGAAAACTAATTAGTAAGTCACTAAACTTCTGTCCATTTTGTGGAAATTTAGAACTGAAAGAAACCCTACGACATGTGTTTATAGAGTGTCCAGGTGTGTCGAGAGAGCGAGAACTATTCCTATATAAAAACTGTCAGCAATATCAAACTCTTGAACAAGAAGACAGATGGAACGTATTCTTTTCCACAAATCAAACACCTGTGTGTGTGACCATAAAAAGATCCCTAGAAGCGTTGTTCACGGTATGATGCAATTTAAGATGTCTGGAACATTTTATTTCTGTTTCCCATTCCTCACATGATTGATGGATGTAATCATAGTTTCCTTTCATACCTAAGTTCTTGTAAATTTTTGTGTAAGACTCTCAAAAGAGAAATGTACTAATTGATTTTGATATCTTTTTAATGTTACTTTTTTTAAAAAAAAATGTTGTAAAGTTGATAATCAGCTAAAACAACTAATAAAAAAAGAAGCTAGTTTTAATATTTTTTTCTCAACATGTATCTATAATGATCTCTACTTTTTCAGGATATTTGATTAGGCACGTTGAATACTTTTAAAGTCAGCTCTGTAAGGTACAATATTATTTTTGCTGTACCAACTAGAGCTGGGGATGATATGCGGTCAATTGCCTACATTGCAGACTGGGCTCAAATCTCTGCTTCACCACTTAACCAAATTGTGTGATACTGGGCAAATCAATTAATCTCCCTGTGCCTTAGCTGCCAAAATTGTGAGTCCTTAGAAGTGATTCAGTTTGCAGTGTATGCGATTTAAAAAAAAAAAGTCTCATTCATGGATTAATAGACTATATTGTAGCATTGACAAAACCACAAGATATGGCTTGTAGAGAGATACAAAGTTTTCTTTGTTGCAACCTATTCTCCATGCAACAATGAAGGACATATGTGTTTTTTTCAAATGTTTTGGACACCATGGGAATATTTGGTACGTTTGCAGGAGGAGTTTCAATCATTTACTGGTAAAACATATTTTGAATCTTTAATGAGGAGCTATTGGCTATTCTGAAAGTTATTCTTTCAGTTTAGACCAAAATGGTAGAATAAATGGACTAAGCAACAACAATAAATGCATTTAAGGCAACAACATCTAGGCGAGTGTGCTTAGACAATAAACCTATACATGAAGTAATGACAGTGTATACTTTCTTTGCAATATTGTCGCTGCTTTGCTGTATGTACTTATTTCATTTATGTACTTTAATTACAAGGTAATCAAAGCAGCTTTTGTTTACATTGCAATAATTTTTTTTTAATGGGGCTGGGTTGCACAGAGAGGTTTGTGGAATGGGCGCACATTCCAGTGTTCCACCTTGGGTGCTAGGGTGTTTAGAAACTTCCCTGGTAACACATGTCATGATGGTTTTCAAGTGTCTGTTGCCTGCACTTTTCCGGGAGTTTAGGGACAAGAAGAGGGCAAAAACATCCGTCCCGGAGGATTTTTGTCCCAATTATACATAAGTAGACATTTCCGCTTGAATGTTTCATTCATTCAGAGAGGTATAACAGATGTGAAGGCATCAGGGAGTAGACACAGTTCGGGCTACAAACCTTTATTAAAATCACAAAAGGTTAGGTTGATGCCTATCTTGCCCTATGCAAAGGTGGGATTTCCCTACCTAACTAAAACTAATGATAGTTTGTGTCAGGAAGTTAAAAGTAAATGTCTGTCTGTGTCCAAAAACTATACTTGCCCTCAGACGTATTTGTTCAAACTGTGCAGGGATGTCAGCATCAAATGATAAAGTGTTCAAACAAAAGTTCAGAGTTTCTTCCAGCTCCTGGTAGGAAAGGGATTCTCCTCCAGTGGTAGACTTGAAATCTTCTGTGTTATGCATCCTCATCCCCAAAAACATAGATATGGGTGTTTTTTTAAAGGGTAAACAAGGAGGTCTGCCTCCTTGAAAACCTAACAAAAGTTTTGTTTGTGTGTTGTTGCATACTGCATGGTGGCACTAACCAGGTCTTTGAAGTACCATGGTGGTAAAAGCCATAGCTGGGCTTCACAGGCCACAGGTCATTCCTCAAGTCTGTTTCTTTGATGTTGTATCTTTTATTAAGGGGCTGGGGCAGACACAAGTGTGAAATGGAGAGTGCTAATGGCCATTTGAGACGGATGAGCCTAGTGGGACTCTGCAAGTTATTGTGCGGGGGGTGAGTTGAAGGGGGTTAGCCAAGTTATTTTCATTCTTTCTTTCATGAAGGGTTTTCAGCCAAAACATGTGTTGCCAATCCCTATATCTTTGAGTCTTTTGATGAGTGTTTTGTGCGAAGGGTGCTGATAGATCAAGTAGTATAAGTGCTAATAGCTCATCTCATGTCGATAGTAATGATGTTTCCGTACCTCTCATGGGTCTGAAGCCGACTTGTGCCTGGTCAAGTATCCAATTGTTTTCTGTATGTTCCAGTACTTGTTCATAAATGTAGCTTTCTAGGGGTATGGGATGTTTGCGATTGGTCAGTAGTTGGTTAGGTGTTCAGTATTTCCTGATGAGTCCTTATGGAGAGGCTTGAGATAAGTCGATTTGAAGGCTCAGTTCCTGTTGCTTGTGAGTGGTTGAAGAGGTTGAGGAAGTATTCTGCAGGTGTTTTCTGGGCGAGGATAGTTTTCTATATGTCTGGTGGGCAGGGGTCTGTTGGAGATCCACTTCTGTTGCTTTTGCTCACTAGGCTGTTGAATTCTTCTGTCTAAATTGGTGAGTAGTTGTTTAGTTTTGTGGATGGTTCTGGCATTTGGTGGTTACGGGAGGGGGGTTTGGTGGTGTTTTTAGCCATGCTCTTAATGGCTTGCTTGATGTTTGTGATTTTGTTTTAAAGTGGTCTGCAAGGAAATCGCATGGTGTTTGTAATGGCATGGGTGTGTTGTTGCATGCTGTTGTTTTTTTTTTTTAGCTCGTTGTTGATGTTGAACAACTCTTTCTTGGTGTTACTAAAGTTTGTGATCCGTTCATTGTAGTATGCCTTTTTTGCTTTGAGTATTTCAGCTTTGTATAGTCCTTGAGTATGTGATTATTTTCAGTTGATCAGAGTTTTTCTCCATTCTTGTTCCAGTTTCCTGGTAGTTTTGTTCAGTGCTCTGAGGTGGGGTGTGAACCATCTTGCCATTGTTTTCTTTAATGAGAGGGTGAATGATTTTTCTGGTGCAATGTCATCTAGGGTTTCCGTGATTCATTTTTGGTTTTCCACAGTTCGTTCTTCAATTCTGGATGAATCTAACACAGTGTTTGATGGTTTTGCGACTACCAGTCTGGTGTTTAGGTCTGCAATGTTTATAGATTTCCAGTTTATTTTCTGAATTCGAGGATTTTATGGAATGTTTGATAGTATTTGCATTGGCAAGTTCATCACAAGGGGTATTATGAGGTGGTCGCTCCAGAAGATTTGCAATGGAGGTACTGTTGTGACCAGTTTTTATTGCAGAAGATTGCATCTAGGATGTGGCCTGCTGCATGCGTCGTTCCCTTAACCAATTGTTGTAGATACATCGTTGCTAGCTGATTTGTTAGAGTTTTGGGTGAATCAATGTTTTCTTCTTCAAACCATATGTTGAAATGTCCCAGTTTGATCAGATGATCATGTTTAATGGCGATGTTGTTGTTGGTGCCCACAAGTGTGTCCGTGAAAGTAGGGTTGTATGTTGTAGGCCTGTCAATAAGCATGAATGATTTGTATGTTTAGGGATCTAAGACTATTGCCGGATGACTTATTCACAGTTTGGGTTGTTTAGTGGTGGTGCTGTTGTCATCTTTAGCTGGTCCTTGTATGCAATGGCAAGACCTCCTCCTCTTTTTCATCTCGGTTGGCTTGTTTCAATTTGAAGTTGTTGGGTAGGGAATCATGTGCTGTTACCTTGATGTTTTGAATTAGCCAGGTTTCGGTGAGTAATAGGATGTATGTCCGTCCATCGCTTAGCAGTTTGTATATTTCTGTTGTGTGTTTTGGCATGGAACTGGCGTTGACTAGATTGCAGTGTATATTTTTTTCTTTTTTGGGGTTTGTTTGTCCTTTGGTGGTTGCTTTAGTAATTTGAGTTGATATTGATTTGTTTTCCCATCAGTTTGTTGCTTGTTTCTTCATTGAGTAGGTCAAAAAGGTTGCGTTTCAGGTTCATGTTTTATTCTGTTTCGTCTGTCTGCTCACATTGATGATTCTTTGTGTCATGCCAATTTCTTGTGATGAACCGTGTGTTGAGGTTGTTTCTTTCAGTTGTGCTTCTGTGGATTTCACATCTGTCTATTGTGTTTCCAGCGATCCTCCTTATGTGCTTATGGTTCTTATGGTTGGCTAGTTGTGCAAGTGGGTGGTAGGTTGATAGGTGGTGTAATAAGTAGAGTGATTTTGGTCTTGTTCTAACAAAGGGGCTCTTTCCTTGTGGGTTGGTAGTGTGATGAATCCCAGGGTATTGTCACTGCTCCCAGGGGGGGAGCCCCTTCCCATGAGGCCAGGGAGGTGAGGCCGCTACCTGATAGTCCCCCTGGGGGTGGTACTCAGCGGGTGTATCTCACGGGGAGGGAAACCCTCCATGGGAGCAGTGACAATAGCCTTAGTGGAACCTGTATTCACCGCCCACCATTATTGTTCCCACTGTCCTTTCACCCCACTCACTCCCCTCTGGTCCCCCACAACCTTATGTATCTCAGTAGAGTCGAGGACTTAATTAATAATACTGGGATGAGCAAGAGTGAGGCTTACCCAGGAAGAATACAAATCATCACTGACACGAAGAAGATCAGACAAGGAAGCAGAGCACTGGAACACATTTTGAGCAAGGCAAGGAACGAGACAGAGTACATGAAGGAGTAGCCTATTCCAGACCACAGCTGAATTGAGGAAGCCACGGAACGAAACCAAGGAAGGAGAAGCCCTTGTGCCATTTGATAAGTAATGGCAGGACTGTTGAAAACTCGGAAGCAGACGTGTGAGGTGGAGAAGTGAGGCCAGAGAATCCTGTAATGCATGTTAGAGATAGCAGGGATCCTCATGCCTGACTAGTTCAATTGGGAGAGAAGTGCAGCAGCCGTGGTATCCCGTTGACTCCATGATCAAAGCAGCAAGTCGAACCTTGTATACAGCCGGTGAGGTGAAGGCAACTGTGTGAAACCGGGCTGCGTATGAATGAAGGTTACGGTCGGCAACAAAGTGTCCTATGAAGTCGCATGGAAAAGGAATTTGATGAAAGACGCAAGTGAAAAGGGAAAGCCGATAATTGTTTTCTGAACTTTGAGAAGTGAACGATACTAAATAGCAGAGTGTTCCGGCACTGTGTGAATGCCCAATCAAAAGGTATCTGCCTGAATTTGTCCCACTAACAGATCTTGTGAACTGTGAAAGAAATAGGAGTCTGAGCCTGATGGTTGGGAACTCGAAGTGAAAGGATTTTTGAGGAAGAGATTCAAAGTGGTCCTGCAAGGGTTTAAGTCAAATCCTTTGCACAATTGAAAGTCCTCGGCTTGTAGTGAATTGTAAAGTGAAATAGGAGTCTGACCCCGACAGAGGGGGACTCAAAGTGAAAGGTGAAAGAGGTGTGAATTGAGAACGGAACCACACAGAGGCCCGAGTCAGGTGGAGAGAGGCCTATGGTAAATTATAAAGTGAAAAGGGAGTATGAGCCCAGTCGAGGGGGCCTCAAAGTGGAACTCAAAGACTTTGGTTGCTTGAAAAGTAAACTCCTGAGGAAAGGAAGCTTGAGCAATATTTGTTGAACTTGTGTCTTGCAATGGAGAAGTCTTCCTTGATTGAGCAAGAGACATTTGGCTGCAGAGAGATGATATATGAGCTGGAACTGTGCTCTGAAGCGTGTCCCAAGCCCAAGTGTGCCGCCTTTTCCTGTGGTGAAAACGTGGGGACGGGGAGCCAACTATCCAGTCATCCTGACATATGGTTTCATGACAAATTTTTTGTTATCTACCTCATTTCCCATACTGTTTATTGTTTAGAAGTAGGGATTGACAATCGATTTTTTTAGTATAGGCCCTTTTTTGTTGATGAAGACACTACTAGGACTGCGTTGTCTTTATTTTGATGGTCATAGCTCGCTCCCTTTCATAGATGTAGGTTTATTTAGGCGTTTTTCCAACACCCTTGAAGTTCAATAAACACCTTTGAACTGTGAGTACTTGTGTCTGTCTTCACTGTTTGGTACCATGCCTTCAATACAGTAGGGAAAGGATCATGCCGGCTACTGTGGCATGAAGGGAGCTAAATCGATTAGAAAAGCACATTAATACATCCAGAGAAGTGAAAAGGGATAACTAAAGAGTTACACAGTTTGAGACGAACTTTACTAAATTCATATTTTTCATAGGCACCATCTTAGAATAGTAGGACGCTCCTGGCAATGTCATTGATTACTTGTTTGCCTCAGCTCTGTAGTAATGTTTCTATTGAATGTCCATTTTCGTTGTGTGATAACTTTAAGCTGTGGCATGTAATGTTAGATTTTAGGGAATTCATTATTGCATTGTATTATTGAGGAAAATGTTTGCTGTGTGTGCTTTTCTTGTGTGCTGTGACTGTCAGCTGCAACATTAATCTCTGCATTATATAATAGGAGGGAGGCTGTGGCATGCACTGCTTTTGTTAAAGCAGATTGTAATGCTTCTTGACGGTGTATTGTACTGAACAGGTGTTTTCAAAGTACAACGAATTGGTATACATATATATAACACAATTTATGAACTTTGTGAAAATGTGGGTGACCATGTTTGTCAGACCAGTCCATTCTCTTAACTCTCTATCTACTCAAACCTATGTTGTCTATTCTTTATGAAAATGTATTGTGATTTAAAGGAAGAAAGCAGCCGTGTCTATTAGAAATGGGCAAATAAGACCTGGCCGATTTCTAGAGCATGCATGATAGGCACTGTTCAGAGAAGTTAAAACAAGTGAGGCTGCAGAGCAAACGCAGGGCTTGGAAATCTGGCGACATTATGAAGCAGAAGCATTGGTAGCAAGTCTACAATTCCAAGCACTGGCAAAGCCAATCGGGCTGGCTTTGCAAATGTAAATGGTTACCCGCTTTTATATTTTGGGGGCTTTACAATATATTCTCACCTTCTGCATCTAACAAGCCAGGCTTATCAGCTTTGCCAATGTTTTGTTTCTTTTGTGGCTTCCATTCCTTTTGCCCTTTTTCAATCCATTTGTTTTTTGTGTGCTCTTGTAATGTGTCTATTTATCTACTGTTATATTATGCCCCATGTACATAGGATGGTGGTTATACTGACTCTTGGTGTTACTGGGCCAGGTGATTCATTTTACTAGTAAACCAAGGATCATTTATTTGAGAACCGGGTACTGTTTAGAGAAACTAGAGCATAGGAATTGTGGGCCTGTGCTTGTCCAATGTGCTACTTCCATTGTTTTATGCATTGTTTTTTAATGTTGTTCAGACAATATATCATTTTTGATACTTCCATCTTATGGGTCGCACTTGCTTTCTTCACATTTGCTTTGGGACAGCTTCAAATTGCTTAACTATTTTTTTCTGCATGGCATTTATAGCTCTAATGGCTCTAATTTGTATGTAGTGCTGCATTGTTTCCTTTGGCCTCTATGGCTTTTAGAGATGCTGTGTGTTGGGTTGCTCTTCTGCCACTTTGCCTGCACCTCTCACTGCAGTGCTTGACGGATCCCAGCCCACCCTTTTGGATGTGAGGGGCTGACATTTCAGAACAATAGAGAGATAATCTGTGCGAAAAGAAATTAGATTAACATTTCTCTAATTGTCACATGGAGTAAAAGTAAATATAAAATACTGAAACCAGATGGTGGAATTCACTTATAAACAACAGTGCTATTTTTAATAGTGGAAATCTATTAAACGCTTGGCAAGTAATAAGTAGCAAGCACCTACGCCAATAAGAGACGTGACCTATCACTGTACTGTTCTCAGTTTTTTTGATTTACAGCAGCAAAGCTTTGACTCGTTAACTGGAGATTGTAATGCAGCATTGCCTATAACTTACAGTCTTACTCATTACATGGCGTTCATTCAGTAGCTAGGATCCCACCATTTCTCCCCTTTTAATTTAACTCGCCATATTAGATTACAGGAGAACAAAACAACCTAACAAGCCATTGACAAATCATGCTTGAGCAAGGGCTTCTCAGGGTTAGACAATGGTATGGCATCTGGTTACAACAAATACTAGTGTATACACTCAGGCCTGGTGAGCTACTGCCGGAGGGTCCCGGGTCCCTACATCTGCGCGGTTTTACATATAAGCAAAAATGCTCAGTAGTAGCCCCATACATCCTTAGGGCGCCATACCTCAGGTTGAAGTGACATATATTCACCCTCAGTGTTATTTGCCCAGGCTAAGCCTCGCAGCCAATGCTGCGTACCTGCTGGCTTTGAGTGCGTTCAGAGCAATAGAATATCTCTTTTAGCAAGAATTAAAGCCATTTAAAAAAATCTGCTTTGTATCTTCTCCATCTTATCATAACAGCCTAAAATACACTACTAAGGATCACCAGGTATCACTAGTCCCACCATTGCAGACACTTCAGCACATATCAATGACCAGTATGTGACAGTATGTGGCTAACTGGGGGCAGGACCAAAACATGTGGATATGATCAGCTTCAAGGGATCTGCACCTAGGGCAGTAGCCCTCAGCGCCATTATAGAATTTCCACAGCATCATAGGTGTGTAATGCAGGTGATGCAACATTTTGAAATGTATTAGCCGAAATTTGGAATTAAATTAAACCTCCTTATTAAGGGAGCTTGCTCCCAGCCACATATCATCAGCCACATCTGCACAAAGGGCCCAGGACCATTTATTATGTGATTTTGAAGGTGGCTCAGCAGTCTCATGTTGCATAAAGTTGTAAACAGTGACTACGAGGTGCGGCCATGGCAAGCATGAGTACATGAATTCTACACATTTATGTCCCTGAGGCTCGTGGGGGAAGCACTGCCATCTGCCGCTAATCATGAATCTAACCTGTAGGTATTGGAGAATTGTGACAGCACCAGGCTCTGGCCTCCGGCCTCCCCTGAATTTCCCCCAATGTAGAGAATTTGCCATCTGGAAAAAAGTCATCCAAGCATGACAGCCCCACTCATGTCCATGCCCTTGGGAGGCCCCTGTCCCGTCTCTGCTGCGCATCCAGTATGCCCTACATGGGTGCCTTACGACTGTAAGGATATTCTATGCCTAGACGCTTCAGTATCCTCTCTCACGCTCCCAATGTAGTGGTCAAGGGATCAAAGGGACAAGGGTTTGAATAGCTCTTGCTGATCATGGCCGCTGCAAGGTTCATGGGGTCTGCCGCTTTTTCCTCTACCTTCACCTGCGGGTGTGAGATGTTAAGCGTTCCCTAAAAGGAGATGAAGCCAGCCTTTGTTGTCAAACAATATAGTTCAAAATCTAAGACTCTAAGCCCTCCTCAGTCATACAGTTTACACATATCTATGATTTTCATCCGGGTCCCACCATGGTCCCATAGAAACCGGCTGGTTAGGGTATTCAATTACATAAAAAAGCTTTTGTTCAATTTAATGGGGGCATTCAGAAAGTATTATAGGAACTTCGGCCACACTACCCTTTTGACCAATACTATTTTCTCCATTAATGATATGGGTAATTTTCTCACCTCACAAACGTAAGGGTCTGCAGGTATGCTGCGATGTTCCTTGCAAACAGCTGCCCTTTATCTCAGGTTACACGACCCCCATGTATGGGATGTCTCGTGGCACCCACTTCTGGTTCAGGTCGGACCTGGGCATTTTGTGTTCTCCGTAAGGGGAAATATATCTGATTTGGTCCAGTTGATAACCAGCTCGAGTGTTTGCCAAAGTCCATTACGTCTGACATTATTGGTTGGAGATTAATGGACGGGTCCCTGACAAATAGCAATAATGTCATCTGCATAGAGCGAGACTACCTCCAGTGTACCGTTCAGCCTAATCCTCTATTGCGCAGGCCTGGTTCTAATTAAGTCTGCCAAAGTTTCCACTACTAGTGCAAAAAGAAGAGGGGAGAGGGGGCATCCCTGCCTTATACCCCTACCTAGCGGGTAAGATTGAGAGAGGCCCTATCCTGCCTTAATTCGATACAGGCCCTTATATAGAGGCTGAACCCACAATGCTCCAATACATCAAATAGGAACCGTCAATATGCAGAGTCAAATGCTTTCTCAGCATCTACTGTGACTGCCATTATGGGGACCTGTGGGGCGATCTGGTATATTATATTAAAAAGACATTTAAGGTGTAAATTGGTACTTTGTGATTGCTATTAATTTCTTTGTGTTCATGAAGTTGAGTATAGTACTGTATATCTCTTGAAAATGTTATGATTTTTGCAATCTGGTTGCATTGTTAAGATTGTAAGATGTCTTTGCTTTTCTGACTTGTGTGTTGCTCAAAACAACAAATAAAGCGGTTAAAAAAAAAAAGACATCTAAGGTGACGGCTTGGTTTTGGTTCCAGAGGTAATGTCCATCTAAGCCGTATCTCTCCCTTCCCATGTTAGCGTAATATCACCTACCAGAACTGAAGGCATGTGAAACACAACGTGATTGAGCTTGTCTACGAATGTTGGAGTTAGCGTGGACACAGAAGGGTTTCATGATGCAGGTCGGGCAGTGCTACGAACGATGAGGAGCTGTCCTGCAGACCGGGTGGACCCTTCGTGTCTTTGGGACATATGAGGTCAAAACGCGGCTTCGTATTAAGTCAAAGCCGTAGGCCTCTATGTGGAGCAGCATTGTTTTCTGAAGTATGCCAGCTCATGGAATATAATAATAAGCAGCTAAACTCAATTTTGGAAAATATCATAGTGGGCTACGATAACTGTAGCATCATACTGACATATTGCTGAACGTTTTGATGCATCAACATTTTTAACTAAGCCATATTCTTGAGCATATTGCGTACACTTATTCTGAAACAAGGATTCATCTGTTAGCTGAGTTGTTCGTCATGAGCTATATCAGTTAACTAAGTATGGCATCTAACATAAAAGGCTCTGTTGGTAAAGAAAACTCTAAATCCTCTGTCCAATCCACTAAAAAGTCCTAAAACCGACTTTCTACCCCCACAAGTATCCAGTGACCTGGGCACTGAAGCCATTCCAAAGGAAATAAGGGTTTTGAAACCCTTTATGGAAACTACTAACAACAAACTCCAACATTTGGAAAATAGATGGTCTGTGTTTGGAACCAGAATTGGGAAAGTGGAGAGAAGAATTAAAAGGGTGGAGGATGTGACTGTGCGTGCTAGTATCTTGGAGAAATTGGTCAAAGACCTTCAAAAACATAACGAGGATTTGAAAAATAGAAGTCGTAGGAAGAACCTACTTAGGAATAACCTATGTATTTCAGGACTTCCTGAGGGATGCAAAGGAGATGACACAATCCTATTTATTAAGCAAATCCTACCAAGGCTTCTTAATCTTCAACCCTTTGTAGCTCTGACCATACAACGAGATTGGCACACAAGATTTTACAGGTCAGAAAAGAATACCAGCTCACACTTTGACTTTTCTGCTACTTGAATATACACAGTTGCAGCTGATTATAAAAAAAGTAAAAGAAATTAATCAGCTCACATGCAATGGTCATAGAATCTATATTTTGCAAGATGTATCCAAAATGACTGCTCATCATAGAAAACAGATTTTGTCTACTGCCCAGCTCTAAGACAGCTTGATGCTTTTCTTCAAGAGTTATAGAACACTTCCATGGTCTGTTAAAGTGTCTACAGCATTTCCCTGCTCGTAGAGGCCCAGATCTCTCCCTTCCTCTCTTTCTTACAGTAAGATTGCGAAAGGCAATAACAATACTCACTGGCGCTGTCATCCAAAATCATTAATCTTAAAATCACACACTTTTTTAAATAATAAATGATCCTTTATTTAAATACAATTGGTTTTTTCTACTTTTGGTGATGTTCTAGGTAAATTGTAGGTATTACCCAAATTGTTCGAACACAATTGTTCGAATTACCTAATTGACCGAAAGTTAAGGGTCCGAATTGACCTTTGCACAATTGACCACATATATATGTATATATGTGTATATATATATATATATATGTGTATATATATATATATATTTCTGAGGCTTGTGGAATCTGCTTAGATCACATGCTGTGCATAGGCCGACATCTAGTGGAAGCTGCGGAGTATTACAGTTTGTTTTTCGAAACTCGAAAATGGGCGTCGACACAGGCGTGCCAGTAATACTATCCCTAGTGTGACGTCCACTGTACCCAAGATCCCTCACGCGTCTAGGATCCTCAGATTGTTTTTTTCCGCCATACTGGTCGGAAGCATCTTGCGGAGTTCCCTGGCCTTAGCCATACTTTTGCTAATTATTGAAGATTAACATTATTATTGACATCCTTCCCCACCCCAACGTCGACCCTCGACACTCGACGACGGCTGGAGAAGACATCGACCGTCGGCTGCTGCACGACGGATCTGGGCCTCGGAAGGCCGCTGGCCTCGGCCCGGGCCTAGTAGGCCGCTGGCCTCGGCCCTGCAAGTAGGGAGAGTGGGGGGTGGTACATACTCTTCACTCTTGGTATATAGGTACACCTTATATATTTCCTACACTTACCAGCCCGCTGCCTCAAGGTGCGTATGGAGGGTACCCCTTTCCAATTCTGCCCCAAGTGCAACCGCAAATACCCTTGGGTCGACAGGCACGCCACGTGCAATCTCTGCTTGCCAAGGGACCACCCCGAAGCCAACTGCAGAGCGTGTAGTAGGTTTAAGCCTAAGACACTTAAGGACCGTTCGACAAAGCGTTGGGCCCACCACGCCAGGCAGGCGGCCATGGCAGCGGAGGGCGCCTTCAGCGATGGCAGCGACGCCGTACTTTCGGACGGCGAGGGCATTACGGCGTCGAAAGACTGCCGAGCACAGGTCCCCGACCTCGGAAGGTTGTCCGGCAGGGCGGCTATGGGGAAGACCCCCGGCGACGCAAGCGCTACACACCCTACACACACTAAACACACTAAACCCAACCGAACCTCGACGACGTCGATTTCTCGGAAAGAGGCACAGATAGAACGGTCCGACTCGGTGTCCTCTGGGCGCTCTCGATCGAGATCGCCTCATGACGCAAGGCAATCATCCACTCTTGCCAAGAGTGCCTCGCTCCCTAGATTAACGGAAGTTCGATCGTCGGAAGACGAAGACGACTTCCACCCCCAGGCCGCGCTCCAGGAGACCGAGGCCGCAGTTAACACCAGCGAGGCCCCACGCTCGAAACAAGATACCTCTCCCGACCCTCGACGCCAGGCGTCGAAAGTCTCTGGGGCCTCCAAGGGGCAGGGAAAACATTTTTCCACGCACGGGGAGAGGGGGAAACAGCGGAAAGCACAGCATTCCACTCCTGTAAGACCATCCTTCCACCCTAAGCAGACAGACACACATAAATCTACTGGGACATCAACATCCAGCAAGGGTACCCTTGATAAGTCCTCTAAGTTGCCTACTAAAGTCATACCCTGTTCCAAAGAATGGTCCAGTGAAGACATAGACAGGGTCATGTCAAGGATGTCTTCCTTAGCTGATTTTTATGACAAAAACCCAGAACATTTCCTTTCGTATGACCCTCAAGGGCCCACACCCTCAGGCTCCTCTGATCCTATCCCCCTAAGTAGGAAAGCCCGGTTCGAAAGACCTGAACCCTTCGAGGTGCAGCCTTACTCTACTCCATACTCTACTCCACACCCCAGATACCAAGGACAGCCTTTCCCTGAAGGGGACCAGGAGTTTACAAGTATGGAGGAACAAACCGGGACTGAATACTATGTGGATGATGAGGACCTGGAGGAGGTAGAAGATGAGCAGGAAATTTACAGAGTAGATTCCCCTGTAGAGAGCGAAGCCCCAGTTACCGACTCGCCAGTTGATAACCAGCCCCTCCTTAATGAAGTTCTCGCTCGCGCAGCAGAACATTTTCACATCGACACCCACGGTGTACAGGAGGAAAGGGACTTCGCAGAAGAGTTGGTGGGAGAGAGGAGGCCGGTCGCTCAGACCATCCCTATCCTTAAATCCATCCAACGTAGAATAGATCCATCCCTGGTGAATCCTAACCTCACCAGAGCCGTCAACCCCAGAGTCGAAAAACTTTTTCGGGCAGCCCAGTCTGACCCTCTTTATATAAGAGGACATCTTAAACCAGACTCCCTAGTGGTTACCAACACTCGGAAGAGGGCTGGGACACCCTTATCGTCGTCAGAAGCTCCTCCCGACAAGGAGAGCAAAAGACTGTACGGGTTTGGCAGGAAGGTAGCCTCAACGTCCGCCTACCAAGCAAGGATCGCAAACTCCACCACCCTGTTGGCAAGTTACAACTGCCATCAATGAGAAGAGGTCGCGGCGCTCATAGCCTCTGCTCCTGAACCGTTAAAGGGCCAGTTGGCTCGGATCTCGGCAGAGGGGAGAGCCGTGTCTGGTTGCATATTAAAAGCAACTTTCGACGCCGCGGACAACGCAGGAAGACTGATAGCAGAAGGTACTGTTATCAAGAGACATGCGTGGTTACGGCAGTCGGGGTTCAAGACAGAAACCCAGGCTTCATTAATAGACAAGCCGGTGGAACCCGATCTATTGTTTGGGAAAGCGGTCGAAGACGCACTTAAGAATGCCAAGGACGAGTACGAAACTCTCAAATCCCTTGGCCAGCTTACCAACAAACCCCCTAACCAGAGGGGGAACAGTAATTTTCGTCGCCCACGCGGCCAAAATTCACAAAAAGGCAACTATGCCCAAGGACAGGGTACACAATGGAACAACAACCAGCAGTCTACCCAAAGTTACAGCAGGGGTAACAAGAGAGGTCGTGGAAGAGGCAGAGGCAGCCCCAACAAGGGAGGGGGCACGCCTCCACCAAAGCAGTGACGCTCAGTTCAGGGTCCCTTCTCACGCAACCCCAGTAGGGGGACGCATTTCCAACTTCACCCAGGCTTGGGAAGGGATCACCTCAGACAGATGGGTGCTGTCAACAGTGTCCACAGGATATTGTATAGAATTACTGCAGCATCCCCGGAACCACCCTCCACGACAAAGAATACACTCCTTAGAACATCAGAAGATCCTTCTCGAGGAGATCGCCATTCTGCTAGAAAAGGACGCGATAGAACTCGTCCCAGGACACCAGGTAAACAAGGGTATCTATTCAACTTACTTCCTTGTGCCAAAGAAAGATTTGACAATGCGCCCAGTATTGGACTTACGGCCTGCCAACAAGTATGTCAAGCCCCAAAAATTCCGTATGACCACGCTACAAGAGGTAATCCCCCTCCTAAAAAAGGGGGAGTACATGGCAACCTTGGATATGAAAGATGCTTATTTTCATATTTCCATGCTCCCAGCCCACAGAAAATACTTGCGCTTCAAGGTAGACAGTCGCCACTACCAATTCAAGGTACTGCCCTTCGGGATAACTTCAGCACCAAGGGTATTCACCAAGGTACTTACGGTGGCAGCTGCACACCTACGCAGGGAGGCAATCCCAGTGTACCCTTATCTGGACGACTGGCTCATAACGGGGGAAACCCCAGGAATTTGCAGGTCAAACATTCAGAGGACTATCGACCTCCTCCACGAATTAGGCTTCTCTATCAACGAGAAAAAATCCAGTCTGGTGCCAAGCACCTCAAAACAGTTCCTAGGAGCAATCCTAGATACTCAGAAAGGGTTGACCTTCCCTTCGGAAGAGAGAATTCGGAATATACTACTGCAGATTCCACATTATCAGTCAGGTCAACAAATAACGGTACGCAAAGCTATGCGGTTACTGGGCATGATGGCGTCATGCATTTACCTGGTCCCCCACGCGCGTCTGCGCATGCGTCCCATGCAGGAATGGTTGGCGAAACAGTGGTCTCAGGCAAGTGGTCAGTGGGACGATCTAGTGGTCGTTTCGCCAACACTCGTACAGAGCTTACACTGGTGGACAAGAGAGAATCTCGCAAGGGGAAAACCCTTCTACGATCCCGAAGTACAAGCAGTGGTGACTACAGATGCATGCCTGACTGGGTGGGGAGCTCACCATCTCCACCACACAGCTCAGGGTCTCTGGTCTCACTCAGTAGCCAAGAACCACATCAACCTGCTGGAGCTTCTGGCAGTATTCCGAGCGCTTCGGGCGTTCGAGCCCCATCTGATAAACTTGTCGGTGCAGATCCGGACGGACAGCACGACAGCCATGTTCTATCTGAACAAACAAGGAGGGACTCGTTCGCCAAATCTGTCCAAGCTTGCCCAGAAAATCTGGACATGGGCACTCAGACGGAACATCTTCCTGTCATCTCAACATGTTCCAGGGGAGCTCAATTCCCTAGCGGATGCCCTAAGCAGAGACTCCCTCCCAAAAGAACACGAATGGGTCCTTCACAGAGATATCGTAGAGGATCTCTTCTCTCAGTGGGGTTTCCCCACTATAGACCTATTCGCCACAAGCGAAAACAAACAATGCCCAGGATTTGCATCCAGGTTCCCCCAGCCAGACTCCCAAGGGAATGCCCTGTGGATGAACTGGTCAGGGATGTTTGCGTACGCTTTTCCACCAACTCCTCTCATCAGGAAGGTGGTGTACAAGATGAACAAGGAATCGATGACGCTCATCCTAGTTGCTCCCATGTGGGCGAGACAACCATGGTTTCCACACCTACGCAGGATGGCGGTGTGCGAGCCCATCAAACTCCCAGCCTGGTACAACCTACTGTCCCAGCAACAAGGTCAAACAGTGCACCAGGAACCCAACTCAATGAACCTGGCAGCATGGCTCCTGAAGTCATAGAGTTTGGGCATCTCAATTTACCACAGAGGTGTATGGACATCCTAAAAGAATCCAGGAAACCAAACACAAGGCACCGTTACTTTGACAAGTGGAAAAGATTCGTTATTTGGTGCCAGAATAAACAAATCAACCCGGTTAATTGCACTCCTTCCAACGTTGTAACATACATGCTCCACCTGCGGGACGCAGGTTTGGTTTTTAACTCTCTGAAAGTACACCTGGCAGCCCTCTCGGCTTACACCACATCCCATAACAAGGTATCGTGGTGGAAAGTACCAGTAGTTAAAGCCTTCATGGAAGGAGTAAAGAGACTTCACCCTCCTATTTCGAACCCACCGCCAGGATGGGACCTCAATGTGGTGCTAGCTAAGCTCATGGGCCCCCCTTTCGAACCCATGCATAAAAGTAGTCTCAAACACCTGACTTATAAAACGGCCTTCTTAGTAGCCATTACCTCTATAAGAAGGGTCAGTGAAATTCAGGCTCTGTCAGTGCAGGATCCTTTCTTTACTATCCACAAAGACAAACTGGTTTTACGCACACACCCTAGGTTCTCACCTAAATTTATATCTAAATTCCATGTAAACCAGTCCATCGAGCTTCCGGCTTTCTTCCAGAACCCGCAAAGCTCGGCTGAGGTGAAACTACACACCCTAGATGTGCGTAGGGCGGTCCTCTACTATGTAAACAAAACCAGACCGCTAAGGAAAACAGATCAACTGTTTGTCTCCGTAGCTACAGGCAGAGAGGGAGATCGCGTCTCTAAGGGCGCTATCTCGAAGTGGATTATCAACTGTATACAGCTGTGTTACTCTCTTTCTGAAAAAGCTCTGCCTTTTACGCCAAGAGCCCACTCTACTAGAGGCATTGGGGCCACTCTGGCTTTCATTGCAAATGTTCCCCTCGACACCATTTGCAAAGCAGCTACTTGGAGCTCTATTCACACTTTTACTCAGCATTACTGCATTGACACTCATTCCAAGACAGATACGCAAGTGGGACAAGCGGTTCTGAGACACCTGTTTGCTCATGACTCTTCTCACATCCCACCTCCTTCTTCTGGTACTGCTCGCTAATCTATGCACAGCATGTGATCTAAGCAGATTCCACAAGCCTCAGAAGGGATACATTACTCACCGTAATCGTATTTCTGATGCTTGTATCTGCTTAGATTCACATGCGACCCACCCTTCCTCCCCTCCGAGAGAAGGCGCATGATTGCTGGTAGTCTTACCTTTCTGTCTATCTGCTTGGATTATTAGTACTCACGCTACTCCTCATGCTTCCTCATGTCAGAAAAAATACAATCTGAGGATCCTAGACGCGTGAGGGATCTTGGGTACAGTGGACGTCACACTAGGGATAGTATTACTGGCACGCCTGTGTCGACGCCCATTTTCGAGTTTCGAAAAACAAACTGTAATACTCCGCAGCTTCCACTAGATGTCGGCCTATGCACAGCATGTGAATCTAAGCAGATACAAGCATCAGAAATACGATTACGGTGAGTAATGTATCCTATATATATATATATATATATATATATATATATATATAATGGGGGTTGCGGGGGTTACCCCCGCATATATGTAACAATTGACCTTCACAATTCGGTAAATTGTGCAAAGGTCAATTGTAATTCATAACAACATTTTATTTGGTTTTACATATAAGCCAACAAGTTCCGGGAATGGTTGGGTTGGTCTTGTTGATTTGGGCGGGGTTTATATAGTACCTGTAGCAGAGTTTATAGCCCCCTTCTCTATTTGTGATGCATTTAGAGCTTTTGTGTAACTTGGCCCAGATTTTCCCCCATTCCTCGACTTCAATTTCTTTTCCCAGGCCCTTTTCCCATTCGATCATGTGTCTTTCCTTTTTCGTGGGGTCTGCCCTGTCAAGGAGCCAATTTAGGGTGGAGATTATGCCCTTGCTTATAGGAGTAGTTAATGATAGCTCTAAGGCTGTTAATTCTCTGGAGCATTTCTCCCTGGTTACTCTGTTGGATATCCAGTGCCGGATTTGGGCGTAGTGTCATCTCTCCCCTTCGCCCACACCAAATTTTTCTTTGCATCTTTCAAATGAGATAGGTGCTCCTGACTCCAGGAAGTCTCTGGTTTTATGTAAGCCACCTGCTATCCAGGGTTGGAAGCTGTGGGCCGATAGACCGGAAGAGAAATCGGGGTTGTTCCAGATGGGAGTCAGAGGGCCTAGCGAGCCGCGGATGTGCCATTTCCGGGCAGCTTCCTTCCAGCAGCGGGCTGTGGATGTTGTTGGCAGCAGCGGGCCACTATTTGCTTGTGGTTTTACGGGTGGAAGGAGTGGGAGGGATGATGGCGCTACCGGACACCAATATTCTTCGATGCTTGGCCACTTCGGTTTATCTGTTTCTTGGGCCCATGTGAAGGTGTGAGAGAGTTGCGCTGCCAGGGTGTATCTAGCAAGATCCGGAACTCCCAAACCACCCTATGGAATTCCTCTCATCATTATACGTTTGGCTATACAAGGTTTTTTACCCCCCATACGAATGCTTGGATTTGCTTTTGCAGGGCTGCGAGGGCTGGACCCGGAATGTTGACTGGGGGTGCTGTACAATGATATAGCCATCTGGGGATCAGGTTCATTTTGATGGTTGTGATTCTACCAAACCATGATATTTCCTGTGGCTTCCACCTTTTGAGATCTTTTTGAAGATCTTTGATCAGTTGCGGGAAGTTGCATGAGTATAGGCGCTGTGGGTCATTGGGGATGCAAACACCGAGATAGTCGATTGGGCCTGATGACCATGGGATCGGCATTAGGGGGCAGAGATTGTCTTTTTCCTGTTTAGAGAGATTCACCGGTAATGCTACAGATTTGGATAAGTTTACCCTGAACCCTGATAGAGTCCCGAATTCTGCAATTTCATCCCATATAGCACCTAGGGACGATGCCGGGTTTGTTGCTGTTATTAGAACATCGTCAGCGTACAGCGCAATTTTATATTCATGGCCTCCCACAGACAACCCACTTCTGTTCGTATTTTGCCTAATTCTTGCTGCAAAGGGCTCCATAGAGAGAGCATAGATTAGGGGGAGAGTGGGCAACCCTGTCTAGTTCCCCTGAATATGTGGATTTTGCTGGATCTTGTGCCGTTGACCCGCAACTGTGTGGTGGGAGAATGATAGTTATCCATAACCCATGTGGTAAAGTTCGGCCCAAAGCCCATGTGTGTCAAGAATGCTCGGATGTAACCCCAATCGACCAGGTCAAAGGCCAATTCGAACAATTCGTATACAACCAAATTTTACATGTGAGCCTTACAGGGTATCATTGTCTGAAATGTGCACCAATATTTAGGAGTCATCCCTCACTTTACCAGCCTGTCTAGACCACATTCCACCATAGTCCAACACATGCAAGTGTGCCTGTATGTAGTGCGCCTGTAAACATAAATACTTCCTCATCTAACATCCCAGTAACCTTATTTGTAGCCAGGATTATGCATCCGAAAATAGCCTTAAAGGATCCATCTTGAATGTGGATTTGTAAGAGAATGCAGAATTGACATTGAGAAGTCAGTGTTGACATTTATTGTTTACCTTTTTTGAATTAAGCACATATGTTTTGCATACATTGTTGGATTGTTTCACTACTAGGGTAGGGTGCAACCACTGCTGGGCACTTCCTTCAGTCTACTCCTTCCTTTAGTAGATTTCCATCCATGGGCATGGATAGTGAAATGGTCTGTACCAAATAACCACATTATACCATTTGACATACATTTGCTCAACCATAGAAATGTGCAGTGTTGGCATGGCACAGGTGGCTTTCTTTTTTCTTGTTCTCACTCCACCTCTCTGTCTCTTCCACAGCCGACCCCAACACACACCCTACGCCAAAAGCAAAGACCAGAATAAACTTGATCCCTGGGCAGGCCATACTGTTCCGTGATTTCCGAAACGGGTGGTATCATAGAGGTGAGCATTGCGTCACAAAACAGCGTGTTCACTATATGAAACGAATGTGCAGACTCACAGCCACTTTTTTGTGTGACTTTCTCATTAGGATCAATTGCCCACTCGTGCGGCGATGACACGTATTTTGTACAGAGTGACAGAGGTGAGGTCACGAGGATCGGGAGAGAGGAAATCATTTCAGATGAAGAAGAAGCCCGCCAGGCGGCCATACAGGTAACACGAGTGGTAACATTGGCGGCTGCACGTGGCCTAGGCCGCTACCTCTGATGTTCTGTGACATTCGGCTTCTGATAACTCTGCAGCACTCATTGGCAATAAGGAACAAGGGCTGCGTAATGATAGAGGAGAGAAATGAATTCCACTGCCTGGTTAAAAAAAAGAAAAATCAAAGACTGAAGAAGATCTAATTCCCCCTTTCCAGGGAGCAGAGCATCTCGCTAAAGCTGCGTGCACAGAGCTCGTGGAGCCTGGAGGCTGATTAGCCGCCTAATTTCCAGAGCACAGAACCGTAAGTGCTTTCAGGGTGGGGCTACAAGCCTTGATCATCTGTTAAGACACGATTGCCCAGCTCCTTCGGCTGCCTACAAGGGTCTGATAGCCCAGGGACGTTCACCTTCAGGAAACGGACGCACGCACGTCCCCCTCCCGCCACGCACTCCGGATGTCTAACTGTGCACATCTAGCAATGCACCATGGACTGGCATGATGCTAATGAACATTGACCAACTGCGCGTGAGGTGTGGGGAGGGCTGCGGGATTCTGTTCCAGGCACCGGTGCTTTCCTCATTACTGTGTGCGCTTGTTTTCCCCAGGGTGTTCTGCATGACAAGTCATGATATTTCCCTGCATGGCATTTGAATGATCAGAAGCCCGGGTAATCTTGCCCTTCTGGGAGTTGAGTTGTGTGCCATTAATGGGAAGGGCAGGGACTATACGTGTTATGTGTAGTCATGTAAATAATTTTCAGAGTGCTCAACCGTTGGTACATGTAGCAGATTTTCGATTTTGCTCAGGACTGCTGCATGCTTCTATGCACTAACAAAGTGTTCCTCTACTGTTAACAAGCAGCCCATACAGTGACACAAGATGCTGGTACCTCGAGAAGCAGATATCCTGATCTGATCCCTCTTCACTGAAATCTAGACAAGAAACATGCTTTACGCACCCACACACCCTTTATTTAACATGATGTCATGATCAACCCCTACTTTTCAAACAACATTTCGGCAATTGGTCCTTCTCCCCCTCCAGAGAGCCCCGCTGGAACAACCCATCCACCATGCCCGAATCCCACGGGGGTGGTGGATTCTCTATGTGCAGCACTGGGTTGCTTCCCAGCTAGGTTTACAGTTTATAAAAAACATATTTATTTAATTGCTTTTTTATAATGCGATGCCTAATACGAAGCCGCAGGAGAGCGAAGGCCAGGAGCTAAGGCCAAGCACACTCTCTGCGGCTCCGCTGCAAGGGAACAGTCAACTGTTTCACCCTCCGGCAACTGGATCAGCCGTCATAGCGCAGGAGCGCCCAAGAAATGAAGCCCGAGTACAGCTGAGCCTGCCTGCACCTACTAATGCCCTGAGGCCTGCAGGATTGAGGTCTGCAGGAATACAGAGGCACATGAAGATGCCTCCTGCACCCACAACCCCCACCGGCAACCACAAGGGCTATGGAGCCGAAAAATGGAATCCTAAAATGGCTGCTGCATCCGTTACCACGGCAACCCCCAAACAACCAGCAATCGCCAATCCTCATTGGCGCACTGGCATGCCTCGTCCCTCCCCTTCCACCTTTATCACACGGGAGGCTCACCGACAGGCGAAGACGCAGGCGAACGAAGGCCAGGTGCTAAGGCCAAGCACACTCTCCGCGGCTCCGCTGCGAGGGAACAGTCAGCTGTTTCACCCTCCGGCAACTGGATTAGCCGTCATAGCACAGGAGCGCCCAAGAAATGAAGCCTGAGTACAGCTGAGCCTGCCTGTACCTACTAATGCCCTGAGACCTGCAGGATTGAGGTCTGCAGGAATACATGGGCACATGAAGATGCCTCCTGCACCCACAACCCCCACCGGCAACCACGAAGGCTATGGAGCCGAAAAAAGGAATCCTAAAATGGCCGCTGCATCCGTTACCACGGCAACCCCCAAACAACCAGCAATCGCCAATCCTGATTGGCGCACCGGCATGCCTCGTCCCTCCCCTTCCACCTTTATCACACAGGAGGCTCACCGACAGGCGAAGATGCAGGAGAGCGAAGGCCAGGAGCTAAGGCCAAGCACACTCTCCGCGGCTCCGCTGCGAGGGAACAGTCAGCTGTTTCACCCTCCAGCAACTGGATTAGCCGTCATAGCACAAGAGCGCCCAAGAAATGAAGCCTGAGTACAGCTGAGCCTTCCTGCACCTACTAATGCACTGAGTCCTGCAGGATTGAGGTCTGCAGGAATACAGGGGCACATGAAGATGCCTCCTGCACCCACAACCCCCACCGGCAACCACAAGGGCTATGGAGCCGAAAAATGGAATCCTAAGATGGCCACTGCATCCGTTACCACGGCAAACCCCAAACAACCAGCAATCGCTAATCCTGATTGGCGCACCGGCATGCCTCGTCCCTCCCCTTCCACCTTTATCTCACGGGAGGCTCGCAGACAGGCGAAGCTGCAGAATAGCAAAAGCCAGGAGCTAAGGCCAAGCACACTCTCCGCTGCTCGACAGCGATGACCACCGCAGCCGTTGGGAAACCCATTCAAGGTAAGAGTCAAAGCTCTACTTGCTATCCTAGACCACCCACCGTGATCCCAATTGAGCTCAGAAATATGTGGTTATGCTCTTGCATACCCACCCACCCTACGCTAATGTCTTGCCCAAGCCTCTGCCCGCCTTGGGGCTAGGATCTCCCGCCCCTCCTCCCTCTGTATTTGTCTCGCCACACAACCTTTCCCCGCCCCCACCACCTCCTTGGCTCATCTTGCTACTACAACTAGTGAAGCTACATTCACCCGTGCACCCATCCCGTGTAAGGATCACTCCGCCTACAGCCGGTCGCTAGTCAGGCATCCGCCAATCTCGCAAGTACATTCTATGCCACATACAGCGCCTGCTAAGGCCCTGAACACACATGGCATACCACCCAAAGCCATACGCTGCTGGATCCAAACCTGGCGACACTTACCCAGACTAACCAAACCGTCCTCCCAAACCTCTAAGGATGTCATTAGGAGCAATGTACCCAGAATTATACATGCCACTCCTACTTTGCATCCTCCCTGCACACCACCTACGGTATCAACCCATGCACTGTCTCGCCAGCCATTGTCACTACCGTGCCTTATATTGCCATTGATGTGATTGCACCCTGTACTGCCACTGCTGCCAATGATGTGATTGCACCCTGCACTGCCACTGCTGCCAATGATGTGATTGCACCCTGCACTGCCACTGCTGCCATTGATGTGATTGCACCCTGTACTGTCACTGCTGCCACTGATGTGATTGCACCGTGTATTGCCACTGCTGCCATTGATGTGAATGCACCCTGTATTGCCACAGTGGTAACACTCCCTCACACCACCACTGCTGTTGGTACTCGGCATGATATTGACTCTCCACTGCAATGTAACCTAGTTAACTCCCGCTCCCTACCAGCACACGCCTTGGATGTGCACGACCTCATCGTCAAGAATAAACTGGACCTACTCTTCCTTAGTGAAACCTGGCTTAATGAGGCATCAGGCCCTGCCCTGTCCCTTGCCATTCCTGATGGGAACACCATCTATAGACAGGACCGTGCCTCTCACGGAGGTGGCGGGGTTACTGCCATCGCTAGGAAGACACTCTCGTCAGGAGAGTCCAAGGGGACCTGGGTCCGAGTTCTGACTACTTTCTGCTCAAACTCAATCTCTCACCCAACTGCACCATTGCCTTCCACATTGTCTACCGCCCTCCTGGGACTAGCTCAGACTTCCAAGAAGCCCTAATCCACTCACTTTCAGGCAACCTAAAGAGTACATCTAAAGTCATTCTCCTGGGAGATATCAACCTCGGCCTTAAGGATCCTAGTGACCCCACGCCACTGCCTTACACAAGGCTCTCTCCACACTTGGGTTCTCCCAAGCTATCGCAACCCCCACCCACTCTAAAGGCTGCACACTAGATTGGGTCTCCCACCACAACTGCTCACTAAATGTCAAAGAAATCGCTCCCATTCCCTGGTCTGACCACCAGAGCATTAAATTTGACATCACCTACAAAGGAGCCCCCATGTTGGGTGTTCCTCTTCCTGCTGCACTCTCTATAAGCTCCAGAATACTCACTAAGGAGAACCTCACTCAACACCTTATGGTGCCGGCACTGCTCCCCCCCTTCTCCAGTGACCCAGCAGTACTTGCTAATGACTTTAAAAGGAGCATTACTCAAGCCATCGAAATTGTAGCTCCACTCACCCTCAAAAAAGCAAAGAAAGTGAAACTTGCCAACGCTTGGTTCACCCAGGAGCTCCTATAATTACGCTCCAAAAAAAGAGCTGCACTTACCACCTGGAAGAACAACCCTAAAGACACCTCTAAAGCTGATTTCAAGGCCTTGTCCACTGAATATAAGACCGCCATCATCAAGGCCAAAACCTTGTCCTTTAACACGAGGATAGCTAACACCAAATCTGGCACTAAAGAAATCTTCGCCATTTCCAGAGAGCTGGAGACCCCTATGTCCCCTCCTCCCACTCTTGTTAAAGACAAGGCTTGGTCCAACAAAATTCAATCGGCCATGCTCGATAAATTGGACACTTTGCACACCAAGATCCTTGCTCACCAAAAGGCTCTTACCTATATCATAGCCAAGAGCCACAGCTCACCCTCACCGGCTATTGACTCCAACCAACCACCCTTATTTGAATTTAAGGATATGACTCAACCTGAAGTCATTGCCCTCCTTAGGTCAATCAAGCCATCCAACTGCAAAGGGGATGCCTGCTCAGCACAGGTCATCAAGGACTGTGCACCCTCCCTTGCCCCCTTTATCACTGCCTTCATTAACGCTTCTTTCCAGTCTGGCCATGTCCCAGCTGGACTTAAGTAAGTGTGGGTTTGTCCGCTCCTTAAAAAACCTCCCTAGACCCATTGGCCCCTGGGAATTATAGACCCATCATCACTGTCCCCTTTTTACTAAAAATCGTGGACAAAGCAGCATACCTGCAAGTGCAAACATTCCTGGAGGTCAACCACCTTCTTGGTCTTCGGCAATCAGGCTTCCGGCCTCGACATGGTACCAAAACGGCCCTCCTTGACCTCAAAAACCAGATGGACGACCTCAGAGATGCAGGCAAACCTGCACTACTTCCCCTTCTGGACCTATCTGCTGCCTTTGATTTGGTAGACCATAAGACCCTTTGCCACCATCTCGCCACCGCAGCTAACTTCTCCCCCAGTGCCTGTAAATGGATAACCTCATTCCTGCACGAAAGAGCAATGAAGGTTTTTTCCGACTCAGCCTCTGCCAATCCAAGCCTCATCCAGTGCGGCTTTCCGCAGGGGTCCTGCATTGCCCCCACCCTCTACAATCTCTTCACAAGGCCCCTTTTCAAAATCCTGGACGCCCTGGGCATCTCATACACCAACTATGCTGATGACACCCAGGTGCTCATCCCCCGCTCGGGTGATTACTTGTCTGACCTTAACACCCTCAACTCCATATATTCTATGATCCAATCCTGGATGGCAGCAAACTGGTTATGCCTGAACACTGAGAAAACTGAACTTCTGTTGATTGGATCCCCGTCCACTTTGGGCAGGCTGGACAAGCAATACAGCTCTTTCACCGTTGACAACATCCCCATCTCTGTATCTCAAACAGTCAAGACCCTCGGTGTCTACTTGGACCCCAACCTGCCCATGGATAGGTAGGTCAATGCCATAGCATCCTCCTCAGCCTTTCAATCGAAACTTCTTAATGCTGTAAGATCATACCTCTCCCAACAGAATTGCCTCACCTTCGCCAGGGCAATAATTGGTTTGAGGCTTGATTACTGCAATGCCCTATTCATAGGAACCTCAAGCAAAAACCTTGCTAAACTGCAACTAGTTCAAAATAATGCCCTTAGGGCCGCCATCGGCCTGTCACACAGGGGCCATATCTCTGGTCTCATAAAACAAGTCCACTGACTTCCAGTCAAGGAAAGAATCATCTTCAAAAACTCTTGCTTTGGCGCACAAGTCCCTTCACGACCTGGCCCCTCCTTACCTTGTCCAAAGGATCTCTAAACCCTGTGCCGTCAGGCCAGCCAGAACAGCATACGCAAACATGATTACTGTTCCCAAAATGAACAAAGCTCGTGCTGGAGGCACCAGCTACCCCACCATGGCTGCCACCCACTGGAACGCCCTCCCACCGTACCTTAGGCTAACTGAATCTCATGGTGCCTTTCGCAAGGCCATCAAAAACAGGCTTTTCGTGTAAACCTGCATTGTTCTCCGTTTGCATCCCAAGCAACCTGTATGTATTCTTCGCTAACTGATGTATATGTAACCTGTATTTCTAAGACTACTTTCTGTTGGGTGGCTTTTCTGTAACCCTTAAATAAGCCTTCTTACGCTCCGTTTACAGCGCCTTAATGCCCACAGGCTGTAGTGTGCTCTACAAATGTAAAAAAATTAAATAGAAAATAAAAAATACCATACCCGAGTTCGATTTCTAAGCGCGGATCCCGGATTTGAATCTCTGTTGCTCTGCATGGTCTTGCTTCCAAGACCAGTGCGTTGCCTCCTGTGCTACGCATACTTTTTTAGGGCTCACATTTGGCAAAAGGTGGAATCTGCTTTATTGCAGGTGGCTGTGTACCACATTTTCTACTCGGGAAATGGTCCAAAGATAACTTGCCTGTACCCTCACTTGGATTATTCATGTTCATGTGTCGACTAAACACTATGGGGGCCAAAGAGAAGTGTCATACTTATACCCTAGAATCACTGCATACATTATTTTTCTTATGGAAGGCTGGCTATCTTTTCAAAATAGACAGTCTGGTACACTCCTAGTGTACTCTGAAATACCCATTGAACAAAAATGGGAAAGGGACAAATAGCAGTAATGAGGGTACCTGCCTAAATTGCATACAATCAAACAGCATTTTGGGGAAACAAGAATGTCCACAGATCTTTATATTTGATAAATGTCTGTAATGAAAAGGCTTTATGCTTAAATCACTAAGTGCATAATGCATAATGCGCTCATTCCATTGTTTTACAACACTCAGCCTGACATTACATTGTTTGTAACCATGCACCATATACATTCATTCACACAGCCTGAGGATTTGGATACGGGGATATATCAGCTGTGACATGCGTCACTCCATTCAGCCCCAAGTGCCGTTCTGCTTTTTATTACCTGAGTTAATGTCTCTCTCCAAAGGGAGCTGCGGTTTGGAGCCTCACAGAATGTTAGAAGATGAAGTGCAGGGACGGCAATGCACAGACATTCTTAGAGAATGATCTGAAAAATACAATGCTTTACCTGTAGCTAAATGTACAAGACATGCCCTACCTTTGCGTCACTGATGAATACTGAGAATAGGTGGGCAACAGGCTGTTGGACAATGTCTTGATTGTTGGTACACACCACATTGCCTCTAGCCCATCATGCTCACAGGGGTTTTCTATAGCTCCATATCAGTCGGATCTTTGTTGCCCAGCATTCTGGCTGTATATTCTTGGTAAAGCCCTTGCATATTTATGATTTCAGTCTGAGAGCATAATATGGTCTGCATTTTTGATACTTGTCTATTGCTAGAAGGTGTGACTTAAGTGTCCGAGAGACATTTGAGTTATAGTACAAAGAACAAACAGTGATGTCTGAAAGGTTTTGAATGAATCATAACCCCCAACATTGTTCTGAGTTACCCTACATGCCATCCTTTTCGTGCCTGACCATATGCAAATCAGGCTTTGACCGCATCCCCCCATCCACCCCCCGCCCCGCCCGAAAAGGGCAGTACAGCCTAAACTGCTAGGTCACATCCTGTTAGAATGGATTTCTAAACTCTGGCCTGGTGGACTGATGTTTAAGAGGTCACCCTTGTTGTAGTGAACAGGGAAAACTTCTGGGAGTTTAGTCAACCCAGTAGTATGAGAAAGACCTATGGCCTCATTACAAGTTTGCCGGTTCAGTAACAACAGTACTGGTAAGCTTGCTAGTACTGTTGTTACCGGACCGGCAAACTACGAGTTCTGCTTGCGGGAGCCTTTCAGCCCGTCAGGTCTAACCTGGCGGGCGGAACGGCACCCGCAAGCAGGACTCGGCGGATGCACTGACACTATTCATGAATGGTGCTGGTGCATCCGACCTCCCCATTCCCATTGAGTCCAATGGGACTCAAATGAGAATGGGGAGAATAAATGATCAATTACCGGGTCTGCCGGGGTTGGAATGCCCCGGTAATTGCCCATTGCTGGGTGCCGGTAATTTCATGACTCCCGCTGCCGGTATTTATCAGCACGGCTACTGCCAGACTCATAATGACCCCCATAGGTTCAATAGCCATCAGTGTGGGCAGCACACCCTGAAGACCATTCGAGTAGTTTCTTAAAAATGTGACGTGAAGTCGTAATTTCTCTACTTAAATTCTATTGTATTCACAGTGAATACTAACTTCTTGCTTGATTTAGAACTAATCCAATCAAAAAGGTTTCTTGCCAAAATGTATTGCTGTACTTTATTTGCAAATGCAAAGATGCTAATGCATTTCGGACTGTGATTAGTCCTTCTTCAGGGCGTTACTAATTTGATAGACACACACCGCTTTAGGTGAAATTGCCACATTGAAATACCAATAAGGTACATATTCCAAGCGTACATTAGAGTAAGATAAAATAATGCATGCAGGCCACATGACAAGACCAAACATAACATAGATCAACATTAATGAAAACATTCAGAGAAAACAAGAAGTGAGAGCATAAGATAAAGACATGGCAGGATGTCAACACTTTGCTACAATCCTCAAATGATGCTGTGATATTCATCTGGTTTAGAACGTTATCAGCTTGTTGTCTTACAATCGTACATTTTCTTTTGTACGTGCGTAAATGTAGGTGCTAGTGACATTGGTATTATCTCTCCTTACAGGCATGGTGCTTACACAAAACCGCATTACAGTTCGTGACAAATAGTGTGACAAGACCTGATCGTTTCTATGTTAATCTTACATTATTCTACAAAAACCCACCGCGGTGTTCCCTTGTGTGTAGATATCATGCGGCTTACCCTTTCATGATTACTGACTTTTGCGATTACTAATGATGCCTTCTGAGGATGACAGAAACGTGAAAAGGTTTGTAGCCAAATATTAATGGGAACGCCTATATCCGCGCGGCGCATGTGGTTACAATCACTCTTGTATCTGTTTAGCCAACTCATTCAAGGTAGCATGGAGAGTGTACAAGGCTAACTCTCAGGAGATGTGACAGTGGTCAGGGGTCCACAATCAGTCCACAAAGTGAAACACCAAGGATTACACTTAGACAGTCAGTATCGAAAATACTATATTTATTTTAGACCAAGAAAACATGCTATGAAAAATGACTGACAGGTAATATTATCACATAATGCTAAGTACTGTAACACATATACACAGTCACTGTAGTTGGTGCCAAACAATCAAATGACCCCCCCCCACTCCCTAATATCTGAAAGGAAGAAGCAAATAATTAGTGATAGCACCAACAGGAATTGCAACCCTAATTTATCAAGTCCAGTCCTAAATTGAATGGGGCATTGTGCCCAAAAAGTTTTTTAAATGTTCTTAAGAGTTTGAGAGCTGGGAAAATGTTAGGGGATGCACTGTGGGGACATGGCGATGGGTCCAAAACTCAGAAGCAGACATATACTGGTGAGTAAGACTGTTCCTAGCTTTTGGAGGGCTATCATCAACAAGTTTTGCCGAAGCCAAACCGTTGTAAAGTATTCAAAAGTTTGTTGAACTTTTAAAAGGGCAGTGATAGGGGAGCAGGTAAGTAACACTGTAACTTACCCCCAGCACTCTGAATTTTCTCCAGACTTGGCAGGTCAATGGAGGGTCGCCAGAGGTCAATTTTACCACTGTTGGTTCCGGTCAAAGAAGCCCAGGAGCTGCAAATGCAAGAAGAATTCTGGTAGGGTCCAGGAGCTGGTGCGGCCTGTTCCTGTGGATGAATGCAGCACACACCGATGCAGGCCTCCTCTAGCCACTCGACCAGACATGGGAAGCCAGTTTCAGCGACGGTCACCGAAGCACAGCAACAGCAGGGGGCACAGATGTTGTGGTTGTAGAAAGCCTCCTATCTCTGGACCTGTGGATGGTGGGATGTCAAGGCTTTGCAGGAGGGCTACTCGCTGGACACCCTGAAGACCCCTGGAGTTCCGGGCTGAAACTCAGAACGGCGCTGCTTCTAACGCAGCATCCCAATCTGGAGCTCGTCATTTGTATGCATTACCTTAGGTAGGCGTTTATGTTTGTGATAAATCACAAAGGAAAGCATGAAAACCCTAAGGCACCTTTGCCAAAGTTGCTTGCCTACCTTGTTGGAGGATGGTGGGGTCACGAAGGGGGACAGGAGCCGCAACAAGCCACATTTTGCTGCACCCAAGTGTGGCATGGCGAGGATCCCCTGGCTAACACCACCATTTCACGCACAGAAGGCAAGGGCTTATCAGGTCAATGGCACGGTAGATGCTCTTACCCCTTTAAGGCAATCAAGGAGCAGCAATGCCACTGGGTCGGCCACCTTTACCCCCTTTGTTCCCCTATCAAGGGTACAACAATCTGATATAAAACCACAATGGGAAGGAGATGGACATGAACCAGGAGATAGAACTTGTGCAATCCACCAGTCACCTCCCAAGGGTTTCATGATCATACACTTAAAACTAGTCCACTTCGATGACACGGCCAGAGAGAAAACCACAAATGGGAAGGGGTAGTCCAATCCCAAGTGCCACATCAGGGATGTAAACCAGCCCCAGGGACAATTTCCTCCCAGCTACCTATGGCAGCACACCTGCGTTTCCTTACACTAGAGAGAGGCTGGAAGGCGAGGCTAAAGTACTATACAAAGTATTTCTTACGACAGCAGGCTGTGGAGGTTAGAAGGAAAAGCTAATTTGGTGCATGCTTGGGAGGTGAACAGACAGAGCTAGAGCAAGAGCAGGAGATAGGATACTGGAGGACCCAGGAGCCTGGGAAAAGTAGGTGAGAGGGCTGAGGAGTTACCGAGAAGGCTGGCACAAGGAGGCAGGAGGCTGCAGAGAAGGCTCATGAGACTGGGGAAAGAAAGACCCAGATGACTGGGCGCAGACAGATGGAGATGTCTAGGAGGAGAAAGACCGAGGGGCTGCTGGGAAAAAGATCCAGAGGGCTGGGCGGAGAAAGACCCAGATAGCAGTGAGGAGAATGACCCAGAAGGCTGTGGGGAGATTTCAGAGCACTAGAGGGGGGCAAGAAAGGAGGAGGTGTTGGAGGAAAGAGATAAGGAGCTGGTAGTGCGAAAGGTGTAACCATAGCCATATGCACTTAAATAAAAAAAAATAAGGGTCGGGGTGAGTAGTTGGTGAAAAAGGTGGAGTGGTGGCAGAGGTCATAGAGAGAAGCTGAGGGGGAAACATGGTGGAAAAATGAGGAGGTAAAGGAAAGGGTGGTAGAAAACAGTGAGGCACATAGTGGATGAGCATCATGCAGGAGCTGCTGGAAAGAAGTGTGGATCAGGGGAATATTGCAAAGGAGGTGGAGGGAGACTTCACAACAGTAGAGAAGCAGAGAAACAGTAGTGTCAAAGAGAAGCCCCTGGATGATAAGAGACACCAAGCGCTACACCTAGAAAGGACAGAATGTTGTGTTTCTGGCGATGCATCTAGAAAGGCCAGAAGGTCAGAACAAAATAAAAGGGGGTGACACATAGAGAGAGGACATCTCAGGGTAGGAGCCTGTAGGGACAAAACCTGGTTGAGGAGAGATTGGAGATTGAAGAAGTGGGACCCTTTGTGAAAAAGAAATGATACGGGCACTAGTGGGTGTTGTGTCAAGACCTTAAAGCAGCGTCCTGTCTCCCTGAGTCTTTCGGCCTTAGATGAAGGCCACCTCCACCACAACACCACCTACAGAGCATGTTAACAGGCTCCCTTCTGGGGCTTAGAAGAAGAGAGAGGAAGGATGAGGGAAACCCTTCAACCCAGGATTAAGAATATAGGAGGTGGAGTAGATAAAGAAGAGAGAAGGTGGCTGTGTCAACCCCTAAACTGAAGATTAAAAACACCATGGGAGACACCCAGAAGAGAAAAGAAGGGGGCGGTAATGCCTTAAACCTGGGACTATAAACATACTCAAATTCGTGTTAATCTGCTGGGAGCGACAGGGTCCAGATATACTGAGAACTGGGAGAACATTGTGTTGAACACAGTTTACTTCCCTGAGAGACATTCTCCTTTGTCCAGTGTTTCCAAAGCATTACCAGCCTCCGGGAGAATAACCATCCTGACAACTTTAGTTTATTGACACCTACCAAATTGTTGTTTTAGCCTGAATCACTACCCGATCCGTAATCCATCTTTACTTGTTCCTAAAACGCTTGGTGTCGGCCTAAATTGATCTCTGTCACCTATGTGACACACCCCACAAATGTGTCCCCATTTAGGGGACCATAAGGTGCTGTGACAAATCCCTGGATTTCATCACTTCTCCCCTGGGGAGAGCCTTTTCCAATGAGGCCCGGGAGATGAGGCCTCTCCCCGAAAGTCCCCCTCGGGCTGGTTATCATTGGGTGTATCTCATGTGGAGGGAAGCTCCCTATGCGAATAGTGATGAACTGGGGAGAACATGGTATCCCCATAGCCCATCTAACCCTAACACACCTTCCTACCCCCCCCCCCTTCAACTAACAATTTCCCTTGTGTCTCCATTTGCTTTTATCATTCCAACAATATAGGAAGTACTGGGACGAGGAAGAGTGTATACTCCTTAATGCGTATGTATCCCTTAAGATGAGGGAGAGACCAATTGACTCCCTAAAAGACGTCAGAATCAGTACTGGGATGAAGAAGAAGTGTTGAAGCATATAGAGCACTTACGAGAACAGGAAAGAAAAGTCTAGTTTATCTTGAAACCTGATTGGGTGGAGCTCATTCAAAACTGAAGAGGGAAACAAGGAAGGGGACGGAAAGAGAAGCCCTCCCTATACGGTCATCTGTGGAGAGACAGACCGGAGCCATGTAGAAGCAGGCATCCAAACACAAGGAGTAGCTGGAAAATGCAGTCGACAGGAGATGAGCAGTCCGCGAGGAACCAAATGCTGCGTAGCCGCTGCAGAACACCAGAAAGCAGCAGGGGCTGCGAGAGGCCCGAAAGGACACAGAGCCTGTCACTGACCGAAGAACACCGACAAGCCCCTTTCACTTACCTGGATTACTGGGAAGCTTGTTGGGTCTCCAGCAGGGCTAACAAGCATTTGAACACGGGTCAGGGACCTGCACCCTTTTATGAAGAGTAACCTAAGTCATCTTCATAGTCACAGTACCTGGCAGGATAGTGAACCAAGTCTGCAGCACCAATAGGGGAGAATCCCACAGGTCTGGGACCTGCCCCCTTTGATGAAGATCAGTCCAAGTCATCTTCATAGTCACAGTACCTACCAGGATAGTGAACCATGATTGCTGCACCAAGGCAGGAGGAATACACAGGTCTGGGACCCACACTCATAAGAGTCACAGCTCATATGAAGTGTGAACTTCTGAAGTGCCAATCAAGCCAGGGGACGGGAGGCATTCCAACTCGTAATACTGAAATGTGAATTATGAATGCCAAAAATGGTCAAAGAAGCCAGGGGAAGGGAGACATTCCCGCTGACAGTGTTAACTGCATGCTAAAGTCTAAGAAAGGTCTGGGGAAATGGGGTCATTCTGCCAAGCCCTTGTGAACTGTGAAGGCTAGAGACCTCAGGAGAAGGCAATGAAACCTTCTGGCAGTTCTCCCGAAGAGTGTGTATCGTGAAGCCAATCAGACGGAAGAAGGCCCAGGGAAGGGAGTCATTCCCCTGGCACTCTGAGAAAATTGAGAACCAAATACCTGGAGAAGGGAGGCATTCTCCAGGAACCCAATGTTGAAACAAAACTATGGCAAATAAGGAATTATGTTTTTTTTTATTAATTGTATTTGTTTATTTTTCCCAGTTTTTTTAAATGTATACCAAATTACAACAATTGTTTTCAAACACAGCATCAGCAATACATAGAAACATATGTAAATTCCCCCTTCCGGTACTTCCCCAAACTTGTAACTGAAATTCAAAACTCTTTTCCTTATAGTCACAAAGCCCTTCCCATGTTGCCCTGCCCTATTCATTGTTCTCCTGTGTCCTCATACCTAGCCCCTACTTTTCATGGTGGTCTCAAGTCTGGTGAGGTCATCAATTCATTCCACATTTGTCCATAGCCCATGCCCTCAGTGCCCTCTTTCTCTGGATCTCACTGTTTCTGTGGGATTTCCACCTCTGCCATGCCCCAACGCTGGGTGTCTCTTACTCAGGATTGTAGCTAAACTTCTTTTTGCAAAAATAAATAGAAATGAAACCCTTCTCCTTAATGTTTTGTTTTGCTTCCTTCCTGGCAATAATCTCCAAAGGCTTATTTCTGGTGTGCGCTTATATGATCCATGCACCAGAGCATTTATTTTTGATAGTATCTCATCCCAATATGTTATAGTTTTTGGACACTCCTATATCATATGCCAGAATCCTGCCAACGCTCCACCACATTTAGTGCAGCAGTGGATACCTGTTGATTGATTGTATGTAATCTAGACGGGGTCATTTACACTCTGTGTAGATCATTGTATTAGATCAATCAGAACCTTGTGTTCCTTGATACTTTTTGTACCTGTTCCCATATACGGGTCAATTTCTTTTCTAATATCGCAAATCATACATCCCTTTCCAATGTAGCTTTCACCCCCAACTCCCTTCTTTGCTTCTGTTCCTGTATCCAGTCGTGGAATAACTCCTTTCCCTTCGTTCAGTGTCAGTATCATCTGTAATAATGGGTTTGTTTCTGGTTTTTCTGGATTGTCTTCCAATATATTGGCCACCCTTTTTACTATCCGTGCCTGTGAGAGAAAGGAGTCCTGCTGCATGTTGTATTTATACCTCCATTGTTCAAACAGCAATAATTTTCCATCCTCGAAAAGATTCCCCACCTTCGGGCATCCTTTATCATGCTTTTTTCTAAGATTTAAGCCATTTAATATTCCCCGTAGAACCTCAAGGGAAGTTTTCCGGGCTATACATTGCTGCTCTGTGAAGTGCTCGTGGGAGTTTATTCCATACCTCTCGTGGGACTCTGTATATTTTCTTTCCGATGGCCCCCATTTGATCCTATAATAATTCTATCCCCACTCTATGTCTTTCGAAGCATTCTTAGTAAGCGACACTGATCTCCCTCTGGGTAGGCATCCCAGTGGGCCACCGTTCGCAATTGGGCTGCCATAAAGTATGATTCAAAGTTGGGAAGAGACAGACCCCCTTCAGGATGAGGTCTTTGGGGCGTATCTAAGGCCACTCTGCAGCGTCCCATACCCCACCATAGTTTCCCAATCTTTGGGTACAGCATTTCGAAAAAGATCTTTTGATCTTATATGGAATATTTACGAAATAGTATAGCAGCCTTGGTAGTATCACCATTTTGCATAAGGTTATCTTCCCCATTAAAGACAGTGGTAATGTTTTCCAAAAGTCCACCGAGTCCCCTATACCTGGTAATGCCATGCCTGTGTTATAGACAAAGGTCTCCTCTATATCATGGAATATTTGTATCCCTAAGTAATGGAAGGATTCAAGCTCCCACTTTATCTCCCGGGTGGGTCAGCATTTCTCTGAACCTTCCCCTCAATGCCACCAGTGGGAACAGAAGAGACTTTTCCGTGTTTACCTGGAACCCCAATAATTTCCAGAAGTTGCTCAATACCTCCAGTATGGTTTGTATGATTTCCAGAAGGTTACTCACATATGAAATGGCATCTTCCGCGTATAATGAGATATTGGGCCTCATTAGACGGTAGGCGGTAACCATGGCGCTACTAGCTCCATGGTTGCCGCCGGTATTTTACCGTGTCCGCCTTGGTGGATGGTGGAATTACCGCCCTACTCCAAGGTGAGCGGGGGCGGTAATTCCCCATTCACCAAGGCAGTTCCCCTTTCCCATTTTTGCCCCCATAGGGCATAATGGGAATGGGGAAGGCGCTAATTACGGTACCGCAAATTGCGGTACTGTAATTAGCTCCAAGTTCCCTTTGCGGCACCCTACTTTAACGGCTGGTAAAGCCAGCCGTTAAGGTCGGGTCCCGCAAAGGGAACTCGTAGTAAGGCGGTAAGGGTTTACCGGTAAACCCTTACCGCCTAACGTGTAATGAGGCCCATTGTGCGTAATTCTGCAGACATCGGGCACCCCTGTCTGGTGACCCTTTCTAAAGGGGAGGAGACTGACCCCCACCCCCTGTTTTCACTCTTGCCATGAGTTCTTTGTATAGTAGCTGAATCCATTGAATTATATTGGGTCCTAAGCCAAATGCTTTCAGCACCTTAAATAACCAGGGCCATTCCACAGAATCAAAGGCCTTTGTTGCGTCCAAAGCCACAAACTCCAGTTCTTCCTTGGCATCTTGCACTTGTTCCATGACAAAATGTAATCGGCTAATGTTCGTTGAGGTGTTCTTTCCCTGCTCAAATCCGCATTGATCAGGGTTATAAGACACAGAGCTATGGTGGAAAATCGTGAGGGAATGACCCTGTGTAACATTTTTCCATCTACATTTATTAAAGATATCGGTCTATATGATGCGCAAAGACTTGAGTCCTTGCAGGGTTTCAGCAACACTATGATCAGTGCCTCCCTCATCGTGTCTGGGAGTATCTCCTGTTCATATTCTGCCTTGTACACCCTCTTCAGCTGAGGTATCAGCAAGTCATCGTAGGTATGGTAAAATTCTACCAGTAATCCGGCGACTTGCCTCGCTGCATGGATCTTAAAACCCTTGATAGATCCTCCTTCCTTATCAGTGTGTCTAAGTTTGCACTTTGTTCTTGCAACAGTGTTGGTAAGAGCGCTATCTCTAACAAATCCTCTTCATCTTCTTTTGTGTAAGTGCCCTCACTTGAGTAAAGTTTCCTTTAATAATCTTGAAATACCTTATTAGTGTCACTGTGTGAGGTAGCTCGGTTTCCCTCTGAGTCATAGATAATAATAATTGTTTTTTTTTTAGTTTTTTTTTTTAAATGTTATAGTTTAATTTTTAAACTTTTCATTTGTCTCCAGTTTTCCAAGGTTTCTTTTTAACTTATTACAGGTTTGCCAAGACTTAGAATTTCTTGTAGAAATTGGCATATTGTCAAGATAAGTTTTTACGATTTGCCGTTGAGCATCTCCATCCATCTCTCTTCTGTCTCCATTATTTGCTCTCCGATCTTATAATGGCTGCCGAATCTAGATATTTGTTCTGAGAGATCGTTACATTCCATTAGTAGGTGGAACAGTGTTTCAGATTTTTGAGTGTCTGAACAGAAGCGGCAAAAATGTTCTGTTGGAGCGATTTGTCTGGTTTTGGCTAGGTAGAAGCGTGTTGGTATGGTGTTCGTTCGGACTTTCAGATATATTGCACGGATTGTGGCATCAGGAAAGATGGTCAGTTAGGCTGGTAATTCGTTAATGGGTCGAATGTCTGTGTCACATTGTAGGTTGAGTGTGTATTTTGTTTTTTCTTCAAGGGTTTTTATCCAGTCATTTTCCATTATTTTTATTTTTGCATGTTGAGGTCGCATCGTAAGCATTTCATGTGTGATTTCTTCTGTTTGCATGAGTTGATCCAGATTGCCTTTCCACTTAGCGAGGATTGTGTTGCTCATTGCTCCGTCGTGGAACTTCAAGATTTGAATTGCTATTGAATTAATAATAATTGTTCTTTTATTACGCACTTAATACCAGATATTGGTTTCCAAGCACGGATCGGGATTCAAACCTGTGTAGCGCTGCGTTGTCTTGCTTGCAAGACAAACGCCTTGCCCATGAGCTATCCCCCTCACAATCAAAGATCTGTGTTATTGTTCCACTCTAGGACTCTTTACATATCAACCATGCTAATAGGCAAGCTGCCTTGTCCCCTTCCCCATGTACCCTCACTGTATGCTGATTGTATTAAAATTTTAACAGGGTATCTTGTTTGAGAAGTGTTTTCGTAAGATCTTTCCCTACCTCTTGTTGCTTCGATAAGCTAACTTCTAGGTGTTTGATGTTGATTTCTACCTGTCTCAGGGTCTCGTTCAGTGTTTTGCGCACCCCTACCATCTTCGATATACATAATCCCCTCATCGTCACCTTGCAGGCCTCCCACATGGTGCCAACCTCCTGCACTGATCCCTCATTCACTTCAAAGTAGCTGGTGATTTCCTCCCTTATTGTGTCGCAAAATGCTACATCCTCTAGGGCTCCCACCCTTAATCTCCATAATAATACCATTGGTAGTCCAACTAAGCTGTGTGACTAGCGGGGCATGATACGACAGAATCCTTCCCAGATATTATGAGCATATTCCGTACCTCTAAAAACGTAGTCTAGCCTAGAGTATGTGCCATGCACGGGTGAGAAGAAGGAATACTCTTGTTCATCTCCATGTGATCATCTCCACAATTCTATAAGATCCAGGTCAGCTATTACTTTCTGAAGTGATCCCATTGATTTCAGTTTAGTCAGACCCACTCCCCCTGATCGGTCTCTAGTAGGATCTAGATAGCAATTGAAGCCCCACCACACACAATAATATCAGTCCTTTCCCCTCCCGACAGTGTCAATACTGATTGGAAATATTCCTCGTTATGGTTCTATGTTGTTACATCGGCAGTTATTATTTCCATGAGATTTTTACTCAAATTCTTTTTTTGAAAAAACTCACTGACATTTTTTTAAAATGTGGAGGCCCACCCCCAAGCCCTCCCTTCTCCTATTATTTACACCAGATTCCGCACCCCCATACCCCCCCCTATATTTTTCGATGAGTTTTTCTTTGAAACATATTCGGCAAAAATCATCGAATAATATGATGGTGATGTAACAACGTACTCTCGTTATCTATGTTAGGGAAATAAGAATTCATTATACAGAGTTGTAGCCTTGTAACTTCCCTTTTAAAATCAATGTGCTTCTGTGGTTTCATCCACTTGTATCGGGACTCTCCTCTGTATCCAAATTAAGATCCCCCTGGCGTTATCAGTAACGACTAGTTCCGCTCGCCACTACCAGGGTGACCCCCATGAGCCAATGGATCAGTGGTCTGGGGTGTTTGACCACAGCTCTCAGTTCGGCCACTGTCCAGCCTTTATGATAATGCTGACACCTTTTGTAATCCCTCCACCTGAACAAAAGACCTTGCTAATATAACTGAGGATTAGCAATAATCATGTCCAGTCCTGTTCTGTGTTTTTTGTTCTTTCGTGTGAGCCCTGCTACCGTCTTTCACCTCTAGTCCAGTCTTTTCATTCCTTGACTCCGGCCAGGGCCATGCCTCCAGGGTAGTGATTGCCCATCCGCTAGCACCTTCAACTTTGCAGGGAAGAACATCATATATCTCAGGTTGCTGTCTCTTAGTTTCCTCTTCACAGCATCAAAAGAACTTCTTTGTTTTTTGACTTCCTGTGTGAAGTCTGGGAATATGAGAAGCCTTGTGCTACCCAGCTGAAAATGGCCTGCTCTCCTCGCCACTTGGACAATCGCATCCCGATCTCGAAAGTTTAGCAGTTTGGCTACAATTGCCCATGTAAGCGCACCTGGTGGCTGCGGTCTCCCCTGTACCCTTTGGATTGTTTCCACTGTGAATAGTTTTGACAGGCCTTTCAAACGAAGGGTTTGTAATATCAGTTTCTCTATGAATAGTTCCATACAGTCACCCTTCTTTCCCTCTGGTATCCTTATCGTCCCGAGAGGTAGCTCAGCGGCAACGTGCTTGCCTTGGAAGCAAGACGACACGCAGCAACACAAGTTCGATCCCCTGGTCCGTGCTTAGTAACCTCTGGGTATTTAAGCGCATCATAAATACGCAACTAAGACAAAAAAAATCAATTACGCAACTAAAAATCAAACCATTCCTGTAACAGCGCCTTGTGGGCTGTGTGAGCGCTTTAGAAATGCAAAATACATTTGTTTAAAAATCCAAATATTGCACTTTAGGGAGCGACCCTCTGCTCTTTCTTCTAGGATCCTAAGTCTCCCCTGTCAAGCCTTTCACTTAGTTTTGTAGTAGCGTTAGCACATCCTCAACGTCACTCACTCTTTGGTCCATGGGCACCACTCTTTCATCCACCTTCTTTAAACCTGCACGTACCAGTGAGACATCCACATCCACTTCTTGAAGTTTCCCTTCCAGGTTAACTCTGAATTCTTGCATCAGTGTAAGTATGCTTTCCATTGTAACTGCCTCCATTCCTTTTTCCATGTCATTACTGTCTGCTACCATCTCTTTGGTGTGTTTGCTGTGCTTAGACCTAGCCCCAACATGCTGCTCCATTCTCTGCAGGCCTATCACCATCTCCATCTCTTCCACCTCTGTTGTATTAGCCAGTAAAGTCGCATTAACTGTTTTAGAGCTGCAATCATTTTCATGTTCCTCTTCTAAAAGGATTCCTTTGCCTCCACAAGCTTTTGTAGTCCTCTGTGTGGTCTGGGACGTTTACAGCAGACCCAGAGTCTCCGGGTCACACCAGACAGCGCAATACGTCAGTTTCAATTGTTGCCTCTTTCCTCATGGGTTTCGGGCTCCTGGACTTCCACCATATGCTATGGCCTGCGGGTCCGAAGCCCCCCCCTCACTTTTATGGCATATCGGTTGCACCCGGTCTTCCTCGAGCTTATTGGGGCCCAATGCGCACCTAGCTTCTCTCCCCCTGCTTTATATTTATGGTTGTGTGGTCGTCTGTGGCTGGGCTAACCAGAGTGTTCCTGGATCCCCCCTGGGTATTTGGGGCGAGCTTTTCTCCACAGAGGTCTGTTTTTACCAGTGTTATACCTCACGGTGATGATGTTGGTTATGGATTTGCCTGCTGTGATCTATATACACAGTCTCTTTCCTCCACTTCAATAACAGCTGGCACCGCCATGTCTCAGTGGGCTCTTCTCTAACTAGCCCCAACCAACGCGTCCTTCTGATCCTCATCCTTTTAAGTATGGGTTCCTCATGGGCTTCCCCGGATCCCACCTTCTGTCCGATATCCATTTGGTAGCAGAGTCCTGGGTGCAGATGCCTGTTGGTTTCCCACCTATCCATGCCAATGTGTCACTGCCATGTACAAGTAGGCAATGCATTGTTAAGCTGGCTTGTCCATGCAGATGATCTGGTACTGTTGGATCATACAACCAGAGGTCTCCAGTCTATGATTGTGGCACGTAATCTGTACACATCTCAAAATGGGCTGAAAATGAATATAGCTAAAAGTAAGATCATGATATTCCCTGCTAAGAAGAGGCTGACCTCTAACCCAATATGGTTAATGGATCATACTAAATTTGAACGAGTTAGTTCCTATAAATATCTGGAGCTCTTTATAGATGAATCTCTAAAATGGAACATACATTGGCAGGAAACAAAAATCAAATGTATGGTAATGGCGAATTCTATTTGTGCATTCATCGGTATGGATGGTGGTTCATCTGTCCATACGATCCTGTTACTATACATATCCAAAATATTGCCTGTGTTAACATACGGGATTGAAATATTATGTAAATTATTCAGAGTGCCTCAAACACTTGCTATTGAATTTTTGTATTTAGAATTTGATCTTATAGGGATACCATCTACCTTTGTATCCAGAAACTTTATGTGCTGGCAAAATGTACAAGCACCCAATAACGATACGATGACTGTGAAATACATTCCGGCCTTTCTTAGTCTTGAGAACTGTACAAAGGTGGGGACGCTATGTAAGATAATTACTCTGTATAATCGTTGTCAGGTTGGCCTGAACCAATCAGTTACCTCTGGTTCTATCCAGGCAATAAAACAATGGCTGAAGTTAATTGTCTATAGACATGGAAATCACACAGTACAGCTATCTACAAAATCAAATAGTGGTCCTTTTATAAGCTATAGAACTGTGAGAACATGTAGACCTTCTTATATTGCGGCTTTCCCTAAAAGCTGCGTGATAAAACAGTACCTTCTCTTAAAATGTAATGTGTGTGATGTATTGTTGATTAAGAGTGGGAAAATTGGGATCCTTCGTGCTCAGCGTAAATGTAGGCTTTGTGGCGATGATGTTTTAGAAACACTGAAACATATTATCATCACATGTGTCAGCCTTGTGGCCATAGGAACTAAGTTCATAAAATCATATTGTAACCAGGTTGACAGTACATATTTATGTTTGATATGACACCGTTTTATGGAAGGAAATGATGTTAACCTGATATATTTTACTGTAAAATGCTAATGGAAGTGCAAAGAGATTTTAGAGCTATTTGAATAATCTTGGTTTTACTCTGATTTTAATAGTATTTTATGGAATCATTGTATTTTATGGAACCTTTGTCTATATGTTGTTTATATATGTATGTAATCATTGTTCCTTGTTTTATGATTGTTTTATGTTGTATATGAAAAGCTTAATACTGTAATTATATCAAATAAATGAAATGAATTGAAATCTGTCACTATGCCACTGTTCTCCCAATTTTCATGGCATCACCGATGATGGGGAGCCCCTCTGCCTCCAGGCGGATAAGTCAACCCCACACTCCTCCGTGGCGGTATGTCGTGGATGAACCATAAAGATCTTTTACAAAGTGCCTGATTGCAGTGGATTCCCTCCTAACTGTGCATGTTAGTGCAATCTCCGCCCTCCTCCTTCTCGGTGTGCTTTAATATGAGCTTATCAGTCTATGCATGGTGAGTCCCCTGTTCAAACACAATCCAGGTTTCCGTTAGTCCTCAGGTGTTTCAGGGGCAGGGCCGACCGATTTTATAGTTAATGCCCAACTGGAGTTCTGTGCGCTCGGCGGCTCCCTCACTGTGTGCATTCTGTCTCAGTGTCTTCTGCCTGAGAGCCGCCCAGGGGCAACCGGTGTGCCTTCTCTGTTTGGCTGTCCCTCCATCCCGTCCCCCGTCTCATTTGATTGAACAGCTTCCTCCATCACTTTGTAGCCAACAGGGAGGGTGGGGCGGGGCGCCCACATCTCTCTACCTGGCTATCAGCATGGGTCTCCCCGCCTCGCACCATCTGTCACCAGAGATCTTCACCAGTAGGGCGCTCTGGCTATCCAAAGATGGTTGCTGCCACCAACGGTCCGATATTTTCTCTGGTCATTTGCACTGTTCGCTCAGTGGATTGTCCTCATGCAGGCATCCATATATTCCCAAAGGTGGAGGTTAGTGTTTGTCTCCAAATTCCTGCATTTATTCAGGATTTTGCTGGCCGGCCCCGGAGCTCATGTCCGCATCGCCAGGCTCTCGGCCACACCACGAATAAGGAATGATGTTTCAGTTGGAACTTTTTCTTTTGAATTGAAACTGAAACCTTACAGCACCACATGCTGGGACGTTGTTTGTTTTCCTTGGAAAGGAACTGCGACCTGGAGAAGGGAGTCATTCTCACTAGTGAAATTCCCCCTACGACTGGAACTATGGCTCATTGTCTAGAAGAAGAGAGTCATTCTTCTGGACCAAGAAGATCCACTACCCTTTTCACATTAGTTACAAGTGTGAGGGATATAAGTAGTCATTTTGACACAACAGTGGACTCTTCCTCAGTTCCTTGCTACAGGCAGGGGAATCCCTCTTAGAGTTAGGCAGAGAGCATTCCACTTTATTTTTGCCTGAATAAAAGTCTTTACCAATCACCATGCCACCACTGTGTCAGACTTGTACTTCTGCACCCTTAAAGTGTTGAATCGTATTCCACAGAAAACAATTCAACCTGGTGGGTGCTGTGTCCTTCAACAAAACCCAGACATTTAGGCTTTCTGCCAAGATAGCATGCTGAACTGTATTGAACGCTGAAAGCAAAGCCATCAAAATAAGGACTGCACTCTAGCAGTTGTCTGAGGCTTCTAATGGGTGTGCCCAAATCTTTACCATTGTACATGATGTTCCATGCTCTCAACAAAAAAACAAAAGTTTACCCAAAATAGTAATCCCCAAGATATGTTGGTAGTTGCTGAGGGATCTCCCGTAACATATGTGAAGATGAGGGACTTCTATACAAAACATATTTCTGAACCTCTTTGCTGTACCAAAGCAAAATGTGGTCATGGCTCAGCCCAGAGCTCTCTCCATTATTGTGATTTACCATTTCCTTATTTCTTTTTCAACAAAACATTTTTTATTGAGCATTCACAGTATGAACATCAACATAATCCATAGACACATACATAAGCACATGGGGCAAAGGTGCAAGGCGTCTTTGGTGGTGGTATGCGGTGCCAGTTCTGGGTGGTGGTGGATCTTTCAACAGTCAGGGTCTGGCCACTCTCCCAGTTAGATGCACGCCGGGGTCAAGTATGGGCCCCCCGGTGCCCTCATGGGGCTTGGTGTATTGCTGAGTGTTTGTATGGGCCAGAGGTCTGAACTTGGACACTCTGGCATGATTAAGTCATCCACCTGATGATGGGGGGCCGGTGAGTCAGACCCGTGAATTTATCTGAGTAATCGCGAAAAGCGGCCCAGGTTCGGTGGAATTTGTTCAGGTTTTCCAGCCGGGTGGCTGTGATCTTTTCGGCCACATTTGTGTCCCAACACTTCACCCACCACATTGGGAGGGCCGGGCCCTCGCGGTTCTTCCATAGGCGTGCTATCGTTATTTTGGCCACTGTCAGTGATTGGGTGCATAGGTTGGCCATGTGGCCTGAGAGCGGGTATGCTCCTCCCTGCGTGTCTCCCAGCAAGACCACTCCCAGGTCCCATGGGATGCTCAAGCCTGTGATCAGCTGTATATGTTCTAACACCTCTCGCCAGAAGTCCGGGCAGTCCCAGAGAAGATGAAATAAAGATCTGGTGGTTGGGCAGCCCCTCCAGCAGTGTGCTGAAAGCTTCAGGTTATATTTGTTGAGTAGTTCCGGGGTTAGGTACCATCTAAAGCATACTTTCAGTCTCCTTTCCTTATTAGTGACACTTTTTGGATGTTTATTCAGCCGGGCCCAGATCCGCCCCTATTCCTCTAGCTCTAATGCCCGACCGAGGTCCCTTTCCCAAGCAAGCATGTATTTCTCTTTTTTATCAGGATCCGTTCTGTCTAGAAGGTGGTACAGAGTTGAGACCCTGCCCTTGTGCTTTGGTGCTGTGAGTATGAGTTCCAGAGCTGTTAGATCCTTCCCTCCTTTGGTCCTGACGGAGCCCTGCCACAGCCAATGCCTAATTTGTGTATAGCTGAACCTTTCGTCCTTCGTTACTTTGAATTTCTCTTTACGTTCAAGAAATGATAAGGGAACCCCGTTGGTCAGGAAATCTGAAACCCATGTTAGGCCCCCTTCCCTCCACCTGGTAAAGCTGTGTGGGTGCAGGCCGGGCGAAAGGTCAGGATTGTACCATATTGGGGTTAAGGGCCACAGTGTGCCTCTGCAGCCCCACTTGCGGGCGGTGTCTCGACAACTTTTGACTGTGTTTTTGGTAGAGGACGGTGGGGCTAAGTTCTGAGCGACCTGGCACGTCGGGAGGCGTGGAAGCGCTGTTAGCGGGGCAGAGCTCCAGGCTTCCTCTATCTGTTTCCAATGGGGTTGGTTAGTAGTGGCCACCCACGAGAAGTCATGGGAGAGTTACGCCGCCTTGTAGTACCTGAGTGCATCCGGGACTCCCAGTCCTCCCATGCCAGTGGTGCGCATCATGATTCTTTTTGCTATACGTGACGTGGTTCCCTCCTCCATCCCCAGATGAGCTTTAATATTTTCCTCTGCAATTTTTGGAAGTCAGATTCGGGGACTTGGACAGGTAGGGCTGTGCAGTGGTAAATCAATCTTTGGACAATATTAATTTTGCTGCTGCATCAGCGGGTTCAGCCTGCCTGCCATTTTTACCGCTGTCACCCTCCGCAGCCAGGAGACCTCCCTGTGCCAACATTCCAGGTCTTTGTGTAGATCACTAAAAAGCTTCAGGAAGTTGGATTGGTATACCCCTTCTACCTTGTCAGGGATTTGGACCCCCAAATAGCTAATACCCAAATTTGCCCAGGATACCAGGTGCTTGGCAGCCAGGGTTGCTCTATGTTTGCGTGGGATATTTATTGCCAGATCTGCAGATTTTCAGTAGTTAACCCTGAAGCCAGATGCGTTAGCAAAGGCCTCGATTTCCCGCCAGAGAGCTTCCATTGAGCTGTCGACCTGCGTTATGGTGAGGAAGATGTCGTCCACATACATCGCAGCCGTGTATGTGTGCCCTCCCACTTTTAGGCCTTGTGTGTCTGCGTTCTCCTGGAGTCGTATGGCGAAGAGCTCCATAAACAGGACAAAGATCAGTGGTGAGAGGGGGCAGCCCTGGCGGGCGCCCCTCGACATTCCTATTTTGGCTGAGCTAGTAACGTTTATTCTGAGTGCCCCTTCCTCGACTTCAAAAGCCTGTTCGCAGAAGTTGTTCTCCAGCTCCCCTGTCCTGCTTTCTACCTCTTCAATGCGTCTGTCCAGGTATTTTCTTCATTACTTCATCTGTACCTTTCTGGTACTCCCTGGTCATTGCCGTTAGCAGCTCCTGGAGGTCTGATTTTGTAACTGCTTGTGAGGAGTTGCCGGTGCTGGCGGGCGCCCACCCCCCTCGGCTTGTGCCTCCATTTGCTCTCCTTTTTTTGTCCTGTCAGGGTGCGGGCCGGCCAACAATGTGGAAATATCGGTTTGCTTTGTGCCTTTCTGGTTCTTTGCCATGGTTTCACCCCGGATCTCTGCTGAGCAGTGCTGCGGAGGCCCCCCCCGGGCTGTCCCTCGATACTGCGGAGGGGGTTCAGAGGTTGCTGAAGGCTCTGTTGGTCCTGGCGTGCCCCCTGGGCAGGGCTGCTGATGTAGTCCGGCTTCTTGGCCTGCTCCCTTGGCCTGTGCTGATAGGTGAGGCTGTTTGCTGGGCCCCTTGGTGGTGATGCCGCTTTGTGCACCTGTGGCTCGGCTGTGGCTGTCTCCAGGGAGGATAGGGCCTCGCCGGAGGTTCAGGAGTGTGTGAGCCCTGCTAAACGCATCTCGTACCGGTGATATTGCTACCGTTGTTGCTGATGGGCGCTGAGTTGTGCAGATCCCCACTGTGCCGGGCCTGGGTGCGGTGTGCGTTGATGAAGGCAGAAGTGTCCACTCTGCTCCAGAGTGCGTGTCGTGCGGCCCCCGCACCTCAGGTCCTGCCTCTGTTGTTATCGTGGGGAGGGATTCACCTTGGGTTTGCTCCTTGCCCTCACCGCAATTCCTCACGTCTGAGGGGGGGTGCTTGTTGGGGCAGGTGCTGGTGGGGGGCGTTTGGTGGCGTCGCCCGGGTTCTTCAAGGGCGAGCTGCGTAGAAGGGCATGTCCCAAAGGGGGTCCCTGCCACGCAGGCCCAAGCTCTCAGCCCACGGGCTGCCGCTACGTGTGGGTTTCAGGTCTTTGTGTTCTTCCTGTGGTCCGGGGTTGAGTTAGTTGCCAGCCCGCCAGGGCTCCGGAGACAGATTCCGGTCACCATCTGTCTGGGCATTCCTCAGCTGGGGCGCGTGGTGCGGTCCCTTCTCTGCTGTCTCTTTCGTCCTCCCAACGAGGGGGTCCCTTCAACGCGTGGTCCCTCTCAGATTGGGGAACCGGGGGGACCAGCCTCCCTCCTCTCAGCTTTCTTGCCCCCAGCGTCGAATCCAGGGGTGTATGCAGTACCGGGGTCCATCAGCTTGTAGTGGGGGCCAGAGTATCCTTGGGACGCATCCCAGCCACCTTCACTTTGTCTCTTGAGGCTGCTGCGTTGGCGGGTTCAGCCTGCCTGCCATTTTGGCTTGGGTGCATTGCTACGCAGCTACCTTTCCGTTCCTCGCTCTCGGAGTCGGGGCTATCTCAGCACCCCATCCTGCACCCAAGTGCGCCCTGTCCCTTGACCTTCACAGTGCACCTTTTGACAATTTTCTGCTTTCTGTGCCTCCGGCGTATATATTGCCGGTGGCGAGTCGATGCCAGGAGCTCTTACAGAGCCATGCTGCTAGCTGCGGCTCCAAGCCACGCCCCATGATTTAATATTTCGATCAAATTAAAGCATGTTTAACAGGGGATTATCATGTTTAAAGCAGCTTTATACCTGAAAAATTGGAGGACAATGCCGGTGCAAAAATAACTACCAGTCTAACGACAATAGTGCAAGCATAACTACTAGTCTCTACTAACACCAAGCTAACGATTATGGGAAGCTGTTGTTGGAAGTGCCATTTTATCCTTGCTCTTCCAAACTTGAATTTGTGTATTTTGTAGTCTGTATTTCGGTAGTACAGGGAATCCCTTCGAGTCAACAGAGAGGAACCAAAAGAGGATTCTGGGAAGTGATGCAAATAAGACAAACAGATCTGACTACGAAGTGTCCTCAATATTCATTCTACCAGCCCATTGTTAGGTATCAGACAACTTTTCAGTCCTGTAATCAATATACTTTTCCTTCACAATGTCAGTCTCTTTCCCACCTTAATACTTTTCACCAAGACACAACGTATAGCTGCACCCGGGGAAGGGAACTCAGCCGATCAGATGGCTGGAAATGTGGGCGTGTATTGCCAGCATACTGCCTGAATTTTACTAGTCACCCAAGGCCTCTCTCCTGCCTCCCTTCCTCTACCCCTCCATGGCCACCCTCCTACCCGTCACATCATCACAATCCTATCCACCCCCGCCCCACTTACCTGTTGGGGCTCCGAGCCTCGCCGCTCCTTTCCATCGGCCGCCATAAAAATAGATAAGTCCCTTTTCGATTTCTATGGCAGCCCGTTGGGAAGGCACCTAGTCCCTTTTCTACTTACTATGGCAGTGACCATCTTGTTTTTTAAAAATGTATACAGGAGATTGGGCAAACATTTAAACTATTTGCACTCTGGGCGAAACCCCGACATGGTTCTCTAGTCCTCATCTTCATCTCATTCCCTATGGGATTCTGGACATGTAGTTTATTTTATCAAAATTAGGCTTTTCCACTTGTACCTTTTTAAGGGTAGATTTAATTCCCTTAGTATTTTTAACAGAGGGATCATAAATTCTAACTCTATTAGAGGAACATGTGATAAAGAAGACAACATGTTCACTACTCCTTGGTTTGTACCATTGATGTTGAGGTGGACCTATGCCTTTTGGGACAACAATAATTCCTTCTTTTGGAATGATATGGTTGGATGCTGTAACCTTAGGGTTTACCATCTTAGTTTCAACAGGAGGTTGGAAGATACTAAAATGACAGTAAGCCATAGCCTCCTCTGGCATGGTGGTAAGAATGTTCCCTTAAGAGAACAAATACAGCGTCTCATCCCCCGGAATCTCCTCACTACCCTGGGCCTGTCTCCACACAGGTGATCCTCCCGCAGTACACCAGCCCCAGGGTTGAGATCAGAAAGCATCTGCCCTTCCCTAGCCACCTGGCAGGAGACATTACGCAGGGTTTTAGTGGAGGATCCACAGGATTCTTCACAGATATTATACTATGTCTCTCTTAGATGTTCATCTGTGTCCTTAGAGGGGGAATCTCTCCCCATGAGATCCTCCCACTGAGTACCACCCCTATGGGGGACTATCAGGTAACGGGCTCACCTCCCTGGCCTCATGGGAAGGGTCTCCCCCTCAGGAGAGGTGATGAAATCCAAGGAGTTGTCTCAGATAGGATACCAGAACTGGTGAAGGTATCCTGCGCTTAAGTAGTTTAAAACATTACAGATGTTGCTGCAGAGGAGTCGGGATCAGCAGCACTGAATTTGTCAGTGTCTTTTGGGGTGCAGACAAATAGCATGAAGGGCTTTAGCAGAGGAGTTAAGATAAGCGGCACTGACTTTGTCAGTGTCTCTGGGAATGTGGACAAATGGCCTGGAGGACTTTATGAGAGAAGTATTTATGTTTCAGAAATGGGAGCCAAACCCCCTACACAGTACCAGTATTACAGTGTTGTTCTGGGACACAGAAGCTGAGTGGGTCAAAGAGGTCCATTAGAATAACTGGGGAACTAATTGGCTCTTTCACTGAGGCTCATCCTGAGGATGCATCTGCGTCATTGATGTCAAAGACATGAGAGAATGTGGCCGGTAGGCCACCTGTGGAATTTAAATCCCAGCAGTTTCATGGATGCTGAAGGGGATTGTTCATGAATATCCTGTAACATTCTGAAAGAAGGTGACAAGGTACACAAAACCAATTAAGTCTGCCATTTTGGATCATGTGCTGTCTTGCACTCCTCCACCCCAGAAAGAGTAGGAAATAAAAAAGGATGCTGGAGTGTGTCACAGATATCTCAAGGAACACTTCAACTCGTAGAGAAGGTTCAAGGGCTTGTAGTGAGTTTTTCCACAGGGCACTAGGGCCTTCTCCATCTCTTTCTTGTCTAAATGCACCAATCCCTCCCTAACCCGGGTTATCCTACACCCCGGGTTAGTATATTTTGTTTATTACTCCCTACTGCTCTGACTTTTCTATAGTTTTTATCTGGGCAGGTTTTATCTGTCTAAGCGCTCCCCAGGGACTTCCTACACTGGCCCTACACTTTAAATGATGTTAGTTCTAATGTAAGTGTAGGGCTGTGCCTTACAGATGCCCAAGCCCCACTCTGTTTCCTTTCTTTTACGTACTGATGTTCCTCTCACTGTGTCTGTCACTCTCCCTTATCACCTCCTAATCTCCTCCCTCTTACTCAACCCACGATCTCTCTTCTCCCTACGTCTTCCTCGTCTGTCTCGCCAATCTCTCTCTCTCTCTCTATTCTGCCTACAACCTTTGATGTTATTACTCCCTCCTCCCCACTACTTCCTCCTCCACACTACTACTCCCTCCACCACACTGCTACTCCCTCCACCACATAACTATTACCTCCTGCTCACTAATACCACTCCCGCCCACCATATCCCATTCACACTCCTTTCACTCTCACAACCACTTTCCACTCACTCCCAACACTCTCCCTAAAAAACGCTCTCACTCACTGACCTTGTACCCACTCTCAACACTCAGTACCACTTGCTCTCATCAACCAATACCTCCTCTTTACCACAAATCACCCTGATGCTCCAATGCTCTATTGCACTTTCCTTCCTCCGACTGGTCTCTTGGTCGGCCACCTCCTCTGACCTCACCGGAAAAACCCACAACTTTCTGCTTCTTGTTGCCCATCTTATCCTCCCCTTTCTTCTCCCATTGGATTGCTGGCCCTTACCAATAAGGCCTGGTCTTCCCCATCCAGAAAGTGTTACAATCCTTTTCTTCACACAGCGCCACCCTGCTGCAACAATGGCAGTCTGCAACGCAAAGTATCTGAGATCATGTTATAGCGCTGCAGTGCAGTCACCCCTAATGTAAAAGGAGTCTATCTGAGCGATTGCCACTCTATTCTAAGTCCTTTGTCGTCTATATCGGCCACCGTGGTTCACCTACTGCATGTGCCAGTGCTGGGGAGCGGTGCGCGGCACCTGGAAAAGCTGCGTACTTCTCTGATTCTCTTCTCACTGGGTTCTCTCTTCTCCTGGCTCTTTGGCATGGATAGCTGTAGGCAGGATGCAGGGGCGTCTGATTGGTTGCTGTACTGCGGCCGATTTCTCTCCACTGTTGCTATTGAGGATTCAACGAAGGCGGGATGGTTCGCGCACAGACTGACGCTATCTGCACACGTACCATAACGCGGTGAACAACACTAGACTCCAGTAGGACAGATCTTTTCAGATGCCTTATTGTGACTGGTCTACCGCGACACAATTGTGCGATTGAACTCCTATGCTTGTGGTCCGTTCCCAATTTAGTTCTACTTGACTGAGAACTTGCCCTACAGGTCCATACACATTTCCCAGGATGTACATTCGGGAACAAGTGGCCAGTTTCAAGGTTGAGATATTGGTAAAATTATGGATTCAGTTTGCATAATTCTGTATTCCTGTATGTATTATTGCATTATTGCTACATTAAAACCTTCAAGTGGCAAATATTCCAACGGGAGTGCGCCGTCCTGAAGAAGATGGGCATCAACCATGAAACAGCTTAGATGCTCCGCACCATCAAAACTACTTCCTGTGTATATGTCAGACCTATTGTATATAGTAGGTCATGACAGTACAGTAGTCGACGTATGGCACCCCTTTTTCTAATTAGGAACTACTATTGCCTTGTCCATATATTTTTGTGGTTTTCTCTACATTGTTAAATGTGGCCATAGCCTCTGACCACCAGCCGGGTGACCCTCTTCAGCCGACTTGAGGTTCAGACAGCTTGGCAACATGAAGTTAATACTGACTGAATTTTCAGTCTGGTTTTATATTGGCACTTTGTTTCACTATGCACTTTATTCTACAACAATATGCTGCTATTTAGAGATGAGCTCGTAACAAAATTTAAAATTTAATATGTATGTTTTAAACAAATGAAATTTAAATAAAATATTCATGTTTTTCAATTATTGTTTGGTTTATATGGCCTGATCTGTGATTCCGAATTTCGGGGGCCCCCTCTCTCCCCAACCCATTGCTGGTCACCACTTTAACTTGAATTTTGTTTCCGCTGACACACTCTCTGTTCACTATATAGCGCTGCAGTGCGGTCACCCCTAATGTAAAAGGAATCTATCTGAGCGATTGCCACTCTATTCTAAGTCCTTTTTGTCATCTATATCGGCCACAGTGGTTCACCTACTGCATGTGCCGGTGCTGGGGAGCGGTGCGCGGCACCTGGAAAAGCTGCGTACTATCTCTGATTCTCTTCTCACTGGGTTCTCTCTCCTCCTGGCTCTTTGGCACGGATAGCTGTAGGCAGGATGCAGGGGCCGCTGATTGGTTGCTGTACTGCGGCCGATTTCTCTCCACTGTTGCTTCCTCACTCGTGTCTCTAGAAAATAACGAGAAAACTTGACAATCACTTTCTTCAAGAGGTATAAGATGATGCAAGTTGGTGCTGCACATATATAAGCAGGCCCTTAGAGAGGGGACATGAAATGGGGTCCTCCCAACTGCAACCGTCCCCTTTATGGAAGGTCTGGCTTTAGCTACCAACCCGGCAGGCCTTCCACCCCAAGCTAAGCTCAGGTTGTCAGACATGCATGGTGCAGATCTATGCTTATCAAGATGTTGATTATTATTATTATTATTTATTAAGCGTGGAGTTATTCCCTTACCTCAATAATTGACTAATACAGGCTGTGTAAGCAGGCCACACAGTGAAGTGTTTTGCCACCTCACAACCGTAGGTTGTAAGATGTGTGTTGTGGGTGACATCATTAGAATCATATCATAAGAGGACTTTATGAATGCTGCTCTTGACTGTGGGCCTCATCACGACTTGGGCGGTAACACCTGCGGTATTAACGCCGGCGCTATTAGCCCTACTGCCAAACCCCCCGGCGCTATTAGCGGCAGATCAGGGGTTTGGCGGACGGTTAGTGCCCATTCCCCATTGGGCCCATTCGGGAATTACTCATTCCCCATTGGGCCCAATGGGGAAAATTTGCGGTATTTCCCACCGGTGGTAATAGCGCAGAAAAGCTGCAAATTTGCCGAGCTGGGGGGAACTCTGCCAAGGCTGTGATTTGGCAGACCCTTAAATGCGGCGGTAATAGTGTTACCACCACATTTAAGGTTTACCAACGAACTCGTGATGAGGCCCACTGTCTTAAAGGCATCTATTCTGCATTAATCGCATATCACCTTGGTCAAGAAAGGCATCCAATTTTTTAATCTGCGGCACTTCGGAAGAACGGCAAAGGCATTGCTTTTCAAGCAGGGCTCTACCGTCTCTGTCAATTTCGCGTTGGGAAAAGAATTGAAGAATTTTTAATATGCTGGAAGTTCCTATTTACAAGGTTTATTTATCATTTAGATTGGTAGTGGGAACCAGCTGGAGGAGTGTGCTTGAAGGCTATGCACCAAGTAAATTTGATTAAATTGGAGTTAGACATCAGTGCAGTTTTCTATATGAAGATTTGTGCATCCAATAATTAATTGGGCAGCAACATCGATTTTGTGTGCCATGAATCACATTGCATGCCTGTTCACCTTGTAAGTCCTATTTAGTGGCATTTGTGTTATGCATTTTTTAGCATTCTAATTTGATACAAAGTAGCGAAAGCCACAATGTAGCACATAAGATAACATTTGTGAAGTGGATTCAGTTCAAGTGGGGACAGTATGCTGAACCATCAAACATCTGCTTAATAAAAAAGGAGAAACTAGTAGAACAATGGTGGGGAGCCGAAGATGCCAAAAGTTTTCCCAAGACTAAACACATCTGAGAAGCCCTGTCCTTTTGTCGATGGTCTTCACAAAGCACTGAGTGTGCTCCCATTTAAAGTTCAGAACATCAACGCTAGCCAAGGGGTTTGTGTGAAAACAGATCATGGACTGGATGTAGCTCTGTGGCTTTTCTTCAGGTTAAGAAGCTATAGAGAGTGGCTGCCATTTTCCACAGGCGCAGCACAATTCGGGAGCCCCCAAGACATTATTAGGGTAAGGACATGGGCAAGAATAGGAGAACAAAATGCTTTCAGGAAGCCAAAAGGACTTCTCGCTGTGACTTGTCGCCACAAGTAAGGAAGACAAATATTATAATTATGGTAAGCAGCAAAGGTGCCATCTGGGGTTTGACTCGAAAGGAACAATTCTGGATGACTAGTGGACAGGACAGTTATGCAACAATGCTAACCTTTCAAGGTGAATGTTCCCGGAACGGAAGGTCAGGAGGTGCAAACAAAACTGCAATGGGGCACTGGCCATGAGATCAAAAGTTAAGTTCTATCATTGATCTCAATTCTACAGGAAATCTGCATGGAAGGAAGACTATGCTGGGGTGCTTGGGTGCAGTGTGGAAGGATACATTTTCAAGGGAGGGGATGGGGTAGGGATGCTTGTTGCTTCCATCATATCAAGTATAACTTGAGCCTGAAAGAACAGTTACGCAGCCCTTTTAGTGCCTTTTCAGTACCATTGTGGGGCTCTTTTCTGCCCCAGCGCTCTCTTTTCTCTCCCTGCCAGCATATAGGCACCAGCCTCCACAATAGTAGTTAGAGCAACTTTGTACCAGCACAAGGGATTACACCCTGGGGCGTAGGACGATGAGACAAGGGAGCAAGCTCTGCTATAGCACTACCCATATAACACCGCCCACCTGATGCCTTCCTGCCTGCCACTCTTTTTCACCACTTATCAAGCCCTGCCCACCAGGTGCCTTCCTGCCTGCTGCTCTTTTTCACCACTTACCAAAGCCCTGCCCACCTGGTGCCTTCCTCTTGCCGCTCTTTTTCCCTACTTAAGGAGCCCTCCAGCCTCTTTTCCTTTGCAGATGGGGAGCAGGTGCAAGTGTATCTAGGTCACCTGGCCCAAGCCCCGCCCACCTGGTGCCTTCCTGCCTGCCGCTCTTTTTCACCACTTAGCAAGTACCGCCCACCTGGTACCTTCCTGCCTGCCGCTCTTTTTCACCACTTAGCAAGCCCCGCCCACCTGGTGCCTTCCTGCCTGCCGCTCTTTTTCACCACTTAGCAAGCCCCGCCCACCTGGTGCCTTCCTGCTTGCCGCTCTTTTTCCCTACTTTAGGAGCCCTCCAGCCTCTTTTCCTTTGCAGATGGGGAGCAGGTGCAAGTGGATCTAGGCCACCTGGCCTAATCCCCGCCCACCTGGTGCCTTCCTGCCTGCCGCTCTTTTTCACCACTTAGCAAGTCCCGCCCACCTGGTACCTTCCTGCCTGCCGCTCTTTTTCACCACTTAGCAAGCCCCGCCCACCTGGTGCCTTCCTGCCTGCCGCTCTTTTTCACCACTTAGCAAGCCCCGCCCACCTGGTGCCTTCCTGCCTGCCGCTCTTTTTCACCACTTAGCAAGCCCCGCCCACCTGATGCCTTCCTGCCTGCTGCTCTTTTGCACCACTTAGCAAGCCCCGCCCACCTGATGCCTTCCTGCCTGCCGCTCTTTTTCACCACTTAGCAAGCCCTGCCCACCTGGTGCCTTCCTGCCTGCCGCTCTTTTTCACCACTTAGCAAGCCCGGCCCACCTGGTGCCTTCCTGCTTGCTGCTCTTTTTCCCTACGTAAGGAGCCCTCCAGCCTCTTTTCCTTGCAGATGGGGAGCAGGTGCAAGTGGATCTAGGTCTTCTGACCTAAGCCCCGCCCACCTGGTGCCTTCCTGCCTGCCGCTCTTTTTCACCACTTAGCAAGTCCCGCCCACCTGGTACCTTCCTGCCTGCCGCTCTTTTTCAGCATTTAGCAAGCCCCGCCCACCTGATGCCTTCCTGTCTGCCGCTCTTTTGCACCACTTAGCAAGCCCCGCCCACCTGATGCCTTCCTGCCTGCCGGTCTTTTTCACCACTTAGCAAGCCCCACCCACCTGGTGCCTTCCTGCCTGCCGCTCTTTTTCATCACTTAGAAAGCCCCGCCCACCTGGTGCCTTCCTGCCTGCCGCTCTTTTTCACCACTTAGCAAGCCCCGCCCACCTGGTGCCTTCCTTCTTGCCGCTCTTTTTCCCTACTTAAGGAGCCTCCAGCCTCTTTTCCTTTGCAGATGCAAGTGGATCTAAGTTACCTGGCCTAAGCCCCATCCACCTGGTGCCTTCCTGCCTGCTGCTCTTTTTCACCACTTAGCAAGCTCCGCCCACCTCATGTCTTCCTGTCTGCCGCTCTTTTTCACCACTTAGCAAGCCCCGCCCACCTGGGACATCCGAAGCAAAGGGCAAACGAAGAAATGGGCAACTCCTGTTTGGACCTGTTCAGACCAGGAGGACTCAGGGCCCGACCCCCTGTTCAGACAGCAGGTAAGCATGCACCAACATGTGTAACTCCCTCTGTTCCCACAGGCCATCCCCACCCCTCTGGTCCCCCTGTGATCTTACCCTGTACCCCCACCATTCTCGCACACAGGTGTTGCCTGTTGCTTGATTCGTCTACCCTACTGCCCCCCTGCCCCCAGCCAACTTCTGCAGGAGTCTGTCCTGATACATTCTGATTTCACCATCACCGTCTTGTGGCCAATGCTGGATTTGACTTTTCTCGACTTCATTCATTCACGGTGCGTCACCCTTTCTTAACTCTCATGCTGGACTTCCTTTGCATCTTGTACTCATGGTGGCCTGAATCATGCTGTTCCCATCTTCATCTTGTATCCTGTCTTGCAACATTATGTGTTATTACTGACTTCTGCAATTATATTCACTCTCCCCTCTTGCTTCTCCACTCTTTTGACTGCTAACTCTGTTCTCTCCTCCTTTCCCTTCTCCCTTTTCCTATCTCCTCCCCTTACTTTCTTCTTTGCACTTACTCTATCAGAATTGTCCCTGGACCTAGTATGTTAGCAACCTCGTCTGTCTCCTCCCCCCTCCCCTTACTGGTTTTTTCCTCGCCACCACCCCCTCCAGCACTATCTGAAATGTCAGGCCTAGTATGATAGTTGCTTGTTTTGTTCCTCCCCTACCTTTCTGCACCCCTCTCCCTCACCTCTTGTCGCCTGTCTGTTTCCATTTCCTTCCCACTCTCCCCCTCCTTTCTTTATCTATGTCTTAGCTCTTGCACTATGTAAAATGTCGTCAGGCTGAGTACGATAGTTAATTTCACATACTTACTGTTCAAGGCCTGTAAGAATGTCATTTTATTTTCCCTTGTTCCCTCCCTTGCCTTGAAGTGCTTTGAAACACATTGTGTATAGGCGCTATATAAATAAACTATCATATCATCTTATATCATACCCTTTATAGGTCTTGGTGGGTATAAAAGCAAAGTGTAAGAACCTAATTTTGGAAATGGTTGATGGGAGGAGGATAGAAAGGTATGAGGTGACGGACCAAAAGGATGAATGGGCGAGGACACCATTCCTGCATTCTCCATTTTCAATTTTTCACTGCCACCGTCTCTCACCCTCCATCTTCACCTCCCTCATTAGGCATTCACTGATGAGTGTCATGCCCAGCATATTGAAGAATATGGCTAAGCAGCTGATGCCTTCCATAAGCAAGACGCTGAGTTTGATGTTTGAATGAACAGGGATCTTTTGTGGGTGGCTGGTCAAGAGTAACCATGCCCTGCTTGAGTCTCCAGCATGTTGGATGCCACAGAGAACCATTCAGCTGAAGGGGAAAACCTGTAAATGTACAGAGCTTTCTGGGAACAGGGTGACTGTTGCAGGCCATACCACACCAGGCAGCTGCCACCACAGCCCCAACCCAAGTTCACTGACCAATGAGCTAGGAATGGCGAATGCATGTGTGCCAAATGTTGCACCTGAAAAAAAACTGTTATCGTCGATACAGTTTTGTCTGCTTGGATATTCCACAATAGCTCTCTAATGTAATGAACTTAACAGCATACCTTTTGTTGTGTTGCATTCAAAAGCCATGAACGTTCTTATGGTGAGTACCTGGCTCTGTTTGTTGTCATCCCACAATCCAGATGTAATGAATCCTAGTGTGAGAAGAGGCTCGTTCACAGGCTGGGTTGATCTTAGGCTTTAGTGTGTGGTACATGCTATACACAGCACTCTTACGGCTCCCGCATTTTAGGGCGCTTCTGTTGGACCATTCATCTTCTTCTGTTCCTTAAATGTTATTGTGGCAGATTTTCACAGCAGTGGGGTAGTACTTTAGGCCTGTCTGTGCCGCTCATACTTAACACAGATCCCTATGCTCCTAAGCTGCTGTTTGCCTGGCTCGAAAATAATATTTATCGCTCTCTCACCTTTTGATCAGGAGCATGGTGGAGGTGGATTGCTAAATTGCTTTTTGACTCCTGAGGAAGGAATAGAATATGGGACAATTAGTTCCCAGTTCTTCTTTCCCTTTCCACAATGTAAATATACTGTAAACAAAGCAATAAACACTATGAGGCACAATTAGGAGTAGAAAAACAGGTTTCTTTGAGAAGCAGCGAAATATTTACAAAAGAATGAACAAGCAAACAAAATGGTCCCACAAATGTTGGCTTTCATTTATGATAGTTTGTTCAACCGTGCTAGTCACGCCTCTGTATCTGGAATTGGCCATGTCTTTAGACTCGCTGCTAGTACAAGTGATGAAATGGTGGATCTGTGCCTGGCGAAGGCTATATTACAGATGTGTCTGTTTCAACAAAGCACTAAAGATGATGGAAAAATATAATGTAACATATGAACTAAGCATTGGTGCTAATAAGATGGATTTCTTTTGTGTCTGCTACACAGGAACAAAGATTTGGCTAGGGTTATAACGTCGTTTCATGTAGACAGTCTCCAGTTTTTAGAAATGAAGGGATTTTGATGTAAATAAACTAAAAAGATGAAAACATGGGGCTGTAGAGCTCATTGAATGGATTGATAAATGGTGCGTTAACATGGGTAATGATTATTGAAATGTCCATGTATCAAAGAAGGCGGGTTTTGCAAGATCACCATTAATAAAGCACAACGTTTTATGGTATGTTATCTTGCATTCATATAGCGCCTCCTGCCATAGTCTGTGGCATCGAAGTGCTTTACCCGTCAGAGAGGCAAAGGAGGAGTATGAAATAACATTCAGTACTGGTAAGCAGAAGAAAAGTCGGGTAGATAGTTGAGGTGAGGCTGAGGGATAGATAAGATGTTCAGGAAGGCATGAGAAGGAAAATGCAGAGGAGCTATGTGCACAATTGGACTGAATTTATTGTTTGACTCATCTGTATTTTATGGGCCGCAGCGCCAAGTGGAGAGATAGCTGGAGAGGAGGTGTTCTCTGCCCAAGCAGGTATGCCTGCTAATCACTGCATGCTGAGGCTGAACATATTGAAGCCATGCCCAAGAAAACACAGACAGCAAACCACTTAGAGTTACTCCCCTAGGCCACCAACACAATTTGGGAGGGGCTGTATGTCAGAAATCCAAATTTGCCATGTTTGCCAAAGATCCCTGAAAAGTGACCAAAAACCCTAGGCTTGTGTGCAAAGTGCTTAAGGACACAAAGCCATGGGACATTATACTTTCTAAGTTGAAGGATAATAGGTCATCTGGACGATGATGATGAGGACAACAGCTAATGTCAATTATAAAGATGCAGCAGCTATTCCAATTGGAAGAAAGGAGACTTGAAGACAAGGGGCCTCATTACGAGGAGGGCGGTAAGGGGTTAATGGCGCTGCTAAAGGTGCCGGAGCCGTTAACCCCTTACCGCCCATTACGAGGTCTGCTCGCGGGTCCCGCTAAGGCCGCCTGGTTTTACCAGGCTGCCTTAGCGGGTCCCTTGAGCAGCCCAGCATGCTAACAATGGGCCCCTTATTAACAGGCCCATTGTTAGCATGCTTCCCATTCCCATTGAGCCCTATGGGGGCTCGAATGGGAATGGGGATGTACCGGGTCTGGGTTCCTTGAATGAGGAATTATCAGGCCCTCCAAGGTTGTAATGGCCCAGTAATTCCTCATTTAAGGAACCCGGACCCGGTACCCGGTAAGGGGGTAGCCATGCCGCTAGTAGCGGCATGGCTACCTCCTAACTCGTAATGACCCCCACGATCACTGCAGATGTATGCATTAGAGGCCACCTCTTGAAGGAGGCTGAGCTATCAGACAAAAGTGCTCTTACCTGGAAACAATATCACAGTTTATGGGGACATATGTGTGCATAGACGTTACATTAATAGTTATGGTGTTCACTGTTTTGAATAGTTGCTGGAGTCATTTAGGAAACACAAGGTTTGACCATGATTCAAGAGAATTGGCAAGAGGCAAAACCGCTCATAAACTTGACTGTGAAATTTGCAGTCACAAATGTTTAGACATAATTGAAAAACTCATACAAGATACAAATCATGTGTGCTGGGAAGAAATGCATCACGTTCTCCAGCATGGAATCACATGCTCATGAATATTCCCCGTCGTCAGGCTGGGAATCCTCTGTAAAGAAAAAATCTGTTTCAGTTTTGTTTCTGAACTGTCTTTCTACTAATAACCAATCACTGGTCTCTGGGTCATACTGCCCTCAGCCAATGAGTGCCCTCTACCTAAGCCCCTCCTCTGGTAGCCATCTTCAGATTTTTACCACACGTTCAAGTTTTGGGAGTTCTCGTGCTTAGCTTTTACTGCGTGCTGCGTTTTTTCAAAGAGTTTACTCTCATTTTTCGGTCAAATTCGAGCCTCAAGCTCCACCAATTCATCGTCCGATTAACGGGGACCCGTTTCGGAATTTTCTACGATCCTCAAGGGCGATTTTTCATCAAATTTCACTTCTTGGAGGATTCCGGAAGATCTTTGAGGCCTACCCCGCGTGGTCATGGCTCAAGACAAAGGAGACTCAACGCCTGTTGGATCCAAGCTGTTCAGGAACTGCCCGGGATGTGGACTGCAGAACGTCTTCAAGGAGGATGAGTACTCTCAATGTCTCTACTGCTTGCACTCCGACAAGTCGCACGTGGAGGAAGACTGTGCGTTCTGCAAGAACATGTCTGTCCGGACCATGAAGGACCATCGGAAACGACTCACTGACTGGCTGGAGGCGAAGAGCCCGACAGCAGGTGAGAAGAAGAAGTCTGAGGGGTCTTCTAAAGACCTTTGAGGGCGCCCCGGCGACGGGGGCCCAACAGAAGGCAAAGCACTGGGAGTCCGCGGGCACCCGGAGCACTGTTTGTTCGGGCTCCTCGGCTGCCAGGCCGGGTGCAATGTCACCCACGAGCCAATGCTCCGGCTCGGTGAAAAGGAAGTCAAAGAACCCGGGTAAGCTTTGGGAGAAGCCCCGGTTGATCCCGGCAGAGAAAGCCAAGGGGGAGCGAGGTGGTAACCCTCCCCCCACGGTGAAAGCCTCTGATGCACCTAAGGTCGTGAAGGCCCAGATTCACCTGGCTAAGGCCTCGATTGAGGGAGTCGTGGCGTCCCTGGCAAAGCCCGCAGAGGCGACCCCAGTGGAGACGGCCTCCAGGCCTAGAGTTTCCCTGCCATCCCGGAGGGAATCGTCTTTCCAAATGATCGAAAAGACCCCCGTGAAGACCCGGGCCGAGAAGGAGGGGTGGCAAGGTAGTCCTAGCAGATGCAGATACCTCCTCCGAGGATGAGCTGTCTGTCATCAAGGCAGCCCTGGACAAGAGGTTTGAGGAGGCCAGGGCCTGCGGTAAGGATCCCAATGAGGCAGACGTAGAGAGCGAGTGTGGAGCAGATGAGGAGCGGCAGGTTGAGGAGGAACCTGGGAGCCTCGGCCGCTGCTCCCGTCTCAACTGAAGCCAAAACTGCACGACAGGTCGGAAGACATCTGGCTGGCACTGCACACCGTGTGCACGGAGATAAGGACAAGGTTGCCCTTACCGCCGGCGGACGATCCAGCAGCACCTGGACCATCGCGGAGCCCTCCAGCCATGCGGAGGCAAGTCCATCTACCCCCACCTTTTCATCCTTCACCTCCATCCCCTCCTCCGAGGGATGAGACGGGGCGGACGACGGCGAAGACAACAGAACAGATCTCCCATCGCCCCCTCCCCAGGCTTTCCCTCCCAGTGAAATTGGCTCATTTCATGCCATGATCACCAGGGCCTCTTAGCTTTTCCAGCTATGCCCCAAAGAGCAGAAGAAGGAGGGATGCCTGTATCAACGACGGGAGGCCAAAAGGAAGACCATACTCTCAGTCCCGCTGTTGGACGACATCTGGGATGAGGGACTGTCCCTTCTAAAGAACCCGTCGACCGGCCCCTGCTAAGAGAGACCGGTATGAGAAGAGGTACCGTGTCCCAGATTCTGCTCCTCTGTACCTCGGCGCGCAGCCGTCTCCGGGCTCAGTAGTCTCTGCGGCGGCCAAGAAGAAATCGGCTGGGACGACGGCATCGACTTCCACTTCGCTGCCGGACGGGGAGGGGAAGAAGCTGGACGCCATGGGACTTTGGGTCATCTCGTCGGCAGTGACGACCATTAAGGTGGCCAACGCTCTCACTATTGTGGCCCGCTACGATAGGGAGCTGTGGTTTAAAATGGCCCCCCTCCTGGACTTCCTCCCGGACCACAAGAGAGCAGAGGCCCCAAAATCCTGCAAGAGGGCGAGGTGGCTTCGGATCACGCCATCTCCGTAGCCACGGACATCGGCGACACCGGGTTTCGCCAGATGGGCAACAGCGTTTGCCTTTGCCGGCGCGGTTGGCTCAAGGCCACCGACTTCTGTCAGGACATGCAGACCAGGGTACTGTACATGCCCTTCAACGGGGACAATCTGTTCGGCAAGGCAGTGGACGAGTCACTGCAGGCCATCAAGGTGGACACCAAGACGACCCGTGCCCTGGGCACTCTACATCAGCGATGGCCGTCCTTTCGGACCTCCGGAGGCAAGTCCCAAGGTGCCTCCAAAGGTTTCTGCGGCAGCTGTTCGTCATACCGCCAGGCTGCCCATTCCTCATCGCAAGAAGCCTACAGAGGCTGCAACAAGGCCAGTGGACATTGTCACTGTGGCCAAGGGCACAAGGGGGCGAGGCCTCGGTGAAGCAGGACTGAACCAGCCCTGACATCGGGCCCCCATCGAGCACCCGGTGGGAGGCCGGCTGGCGAAATTCGTCAGCGTGTGGGAATCCATCTCCACCGACCGATGGGTGCTGGATGCCCTGGCCCACAGGCACACTCTGGCGTTCCAAAGGAAGTGCCCAGACTTTCCACCATTGGCCAGGAAAGAAAACCACATCCCACAACTATTTCTGGAGATACGAGCGATGCTGGCAAAGGGCGCGATAGAACTCGTCCCGAAGAGGCTACGGGGCTACGGAGTATACTCATGGTACTTCCTCGTCCGAAAGAAGACCGGTGGCTGGCGACCTATCCTGGACCTCCGCCGCCTCAATAGGTACATAAAATCCCCCAAATTCCGGATGGTCACCCTTCAGCACGTGCTGGGACAGCTGGAAGAAGGGGATTTAGTGTCATCGCTGGACCTGGAGGATGCATACTTCCACAAGTCAAGGGAACTCGCCGTCGAACACACAGCGAGGACTGTCTGCCTGGTTCTCGATCAACTTTGCAAAATCCTGCTTGGTGCCATCGCAGGACACTCCATTCCTAGGGGCCAGGCTCAACATGGTGGAGCAGCTAGCTTCACCGTCAGAGGAGAGGATAACAGTCATCCTGGGAAAGGTACAACAGCTGTTACCATGGAAGTAGCCAAGGGGAGGTCCATCAAGTCCCTGCTCGGCATGATGTCGTCATGCATCTATCTTGTGTGTCTGTGCAGGTTGCGGATGCGGCCACTGCAGCAGTTCCTCGACGCCCGTTGGATACAAGTGGTGGGAAGCTTCTAAGACAAGATCTCCCTCAATGAGACTGTTCGTCAAGTGATCCAGTGGTGGGGCACCTGCGCGCATCTCACGGTGGGCATGGACTTCCAGACCCCAGCGCATCAGGAAACGGTGACAACGGACGCCTCCCTGGAGGGATGGGGCGCACACCAGAGATCTCCACGCAAGAGGCCTTTGGCTCCCAGAGTAGAGGTCACTGCACATCAACGTCCTAGAGCTCTGGGCGGTGTTCTGGGCCCTCAGGTCCTTCCTTCCATCCCTCAGGGGCAAGGTGGTACAGGTCTTCACCGACAACACCACAACAATGTTCTACATCCGGAAGCAGGGGGGCACCAGATCTCCAGCTCTATCCAAAGAAGCGCAGGAACTTTGGCGCTGGGCTGTCACCCAGGGGATGTTCCTGGTACCCTTTCACCTGGCAGGAGTGAAGAACACTGTTGCCGACTCACTCAGCAGGGAGCTGCGCTCTTGCCACGAGTGGGAGCTTCGGCAGGATCAACTAGATTTTCTATTCTGATGATGGGGCAGTCCCCAGATCGATCTGTTGGCGACGGCGACGAACACCAAGTGTCAGCAGGTTTCCCCAGCCGGGAGCATGGGGGATGCATTTGCCTTCCCCTGGGATGGACTGTTCCTCTATGCATTCCCACCGTTGCCACTACTACTGCGACTCATCAGTCAACTCAGACGGTCCCCGTGCAGGATGATCCTCGTTGCACTGGTGTGGCAGAGGCAGATTTGGTTCCTGGACTTTCTGGACATGTCAGCGTCCCCTCCAGACAAGCTTCCGGCGGACGTAGATCTTCTTGCCAGGGAGGGAGGCGAACCTGCAGGCCTGGCTCCTGCAGCACCAGAGTTTGGAGGCTACGATATCCCGGCGGACTGTAAGGAGGTACTTGCCAAGGCCAGAGCATCGTCGACTCTTAAGTGCTATGGACATAAGTGGAAGAGGTTCTCTGTCTGGTGCCGTGCACAGAAGATCAACCCTTTACCGATTACGGAACCCCCAAGTACTGCCATACTTGCTGTCACTGACCAAGGCATGGCTGGGACATGCCGCCATCAAAATTCATCTGGCAGCTATCTCCCGCTACACCAGAGCTCCGGGGCGGTCATCGCTGTGGTCCCACCGCCTGGTGAAGGAGTTCATGAAAGGACTATTCCGCTCGTTCCCGCCAGTGAAGGCTCCGGCTCTGGCCCCGGTGTGGGAGCTCAACGTGGTGCTGACCAGGCTCATGGGTCCGCCATTCGAGCCTTTGCATTTGGCACCCCTGAAATTCCTATCGTGGAAGACGGTGTTTCTTGTGGCCATCACCTCCGCACGATGAGTGGGAGAGATCCAGGCCCTCTCCTGTAAACCGCCGTACCTGACATTCCACCAGACGAGGGTAGTGCTGAGGACGCACCCCTCCTTCATGCCCAAGATGCCATCGGACTTCCATCTCAATGAGCCCTTGGTGTTGCCTGTTTTCTTCCTGTCGCCTTCATCGCTGGCTGAGAGGACTTTGCACTCGCTGGATGTGGCTAGAGCGCTGAAGTTCTACGTGGACCGCACAAAGAGTTTTCAGAAGACATCACAGCTGTTTGTGAACTTTGGCCGTGCGAACCAAGGGAAGGTTCTCTCCAAGGCTTCCATTTCCAGACGGCTCTCTGGCTGCATCATGCACAGTCACTGGTTGGCAAACCGACCGTTGCCCGGCCGTCCGAGAGCCCACTCGACCAGGGCAACCGCTGCTAGTACGGCGTTCTTGTCTGTTGTGCCTCTGCTAGACATCTGCAGGACAGCTACGTGGAGGTCGACGCACACCTTCACGAAATTCTACTGTGTCGACCGGGATTCCAGGGACAAGTCCAGAGTCGGCCAAGCAGTGCTGCGCAACCTGTTCGCTTGAAGGTGAGCCTGGTGAGGAGGTAAGAGATGCTTAATGTTGAGTGGTTTAAATGCTTAATGTTGAGTCTTGCCACCCCCCGTGGTTTTGCATGTGTGTACTGCTATGTATTCTTGTATTCATGAGCATGTGAATCCATGCCAGACCCCATGCTGGAGAAGGAACAAGTTACTTACCTATAACTGGTGTTCTCCAGCATGGGTTTGGCATGGATTCACATGCAAACCCTCCCTCCAACCCCTCTGCGGCTTTTCTCTTGGTCCTACTGCCATTTTACATGCTACCAAATCTGAAGATGGCTGCCAGAAGAGGGGCTTAGGTAGAGAGCAGTCATTGGCTGGGGGAAGTATGACCCAGAGACCAGTGATTGGTTATTAGTAGAAAGACAGTTCAGAAACAAAACTGTAACTGATTTTTTCTTTACCGAAGATTCCCAGCCTGACGACAGGGAATATTCATGAGCATGTGAATCCATGCCAGACCCATGCTGGAGAACAACAGTAACAGGTAAGTAACGTGTTCCTTATTGCCAACCGTGTGCTTTCTGATAATGTATCCATGCTTCCCTCAGTATGCAAAAGGATCAAGCTTTGCATTTCAGAGCAAATGTGGAGTAATCATATAACAGCACTCTTTGGTTCAATCAACTCCAGGTCCAATGTGTTCTTGAAAAACGTTGGAAATGTGGGAGTAGTATGCTTGATATTAAAACGTAAATATCACTGTCACCCAAAATTCAGCCAAAACCCTGTTCACTTTCCTTTTGCTCAGCAAACTGGATATTACTGTTTGAGCCTTCTCCTTGGTATCTCCCTCTATTCCTTTTATCTGCTTAACAAACGTCACATCTTTGCTTCCAGCACCATCTACAACCTACTCAAACACCCCCACCTCTATGCAACAACATCACATTTCTTTCTCTTGAAATTCCTACTACTAGTCTATAAGTCTCTCCAAGGTCTTGCTCTGTCTATTTCACTGAGTTCTCTACTCCACTCTTAAACTGTATGATCGTACTCTCTCAACAACATTTCCATCCCCCAGACTGCATCATCTCCTTCCATTTTCAATCCCCCCTTCTCTCTACTCTCCCCTCTGTGCCCTGAAATGGCATATTCATTGACTTTAAAGCTAGCCCATCAGTGGAGTTATTTCAGACTCGATTTTAACCAGCGAAAGAGCACCTCTAAGCCCTTCAACACAACCTACCAAGTGACCCCTGTCAATACCTCCGGACAATGCAACACTTGTCTCTATAATATTATATATATATTATAGGTTGCTGCCCTATAGTTAATGTGAGTGACTTGATCCATAGGAAATGTGAACATACTATTGCTAATAACCTTTGACCTGCAGGGCGGATTTGGCTGATATTTTCAGAACAAAACATTATAAATTGAAAAAGTTATGAACAAAACAAAACACCACCATTTTCAGCACATTCATTTCCCTTAGGGAACAATTGCAGTTTTTGAAAAGCCGTAGCGCGAAAGCGGCTTGGCAGATTTGGACCAAATAAGAAACAATTTGGGCACAAAACATTGACCTAGTTTCCTTGACTTGTTTGGGGTAAATCCATCAAGTAGTTTTTAAAATATTCGACAGAGAATGGGGTGCCAGCTGCTCCTTAAAACCTTTATATCATTCTTTGTGCTTGGTGCTTTTCAGAAGAGCGGCTGAGAGAGGTAATAACTTTTGACTTGCTGGATAGATTTGCATGACATTTTCTGAACAAAATGTTTGTCAAGGCCCACCCCATCCAGATATTTTGGGATCAATTTGTTAAAAAATGAAAAGGTTATTAAGAAAACATATAAACGCAGTTTTCCGCCTACTCCCATTTATTATTCCATAGAGAAAAAGTGCAGTCATTGAACAGCCATAGCGCGCAAACCGCTCGGCAGATTAGCACCAAATGAGAAACAATTTGGGCACAAAGCATTGCCTTAATTTTCTTGAGCATTTTGGGGTAAATTCATCCAGTAGTTTTTAAAATATTCAACAGAGACATGGGGGTGCACCCTGTTCCTTAAAACATATATATATATATATCTGCCTCGGTACTTTGCAGCAGAGAGGCTAAGAGGCTTTTCAGAAATTATAAAAGCACCATTTCTTTTGCTTGAGTCAAGTGATTCCCACAATACTATTTGGAAAAGCTGCAAATGAACGAACTCAAAATGCTATTTGGAGAAGGAACACGGATGCCATCAAACTTTGGAAGGAACTCCCCCATAACCTTACAGAGTCTAATAATGTTCTTGATTATCAGAAAGAGACTCATAACTCTTCTGATTATGTAGTCACTCCTAGAGGAACACTGATTGTTTGGAACGACAGAGCTTAGTTGGCCTGGCCGTAGGTGCTATATAAATACCAATAGCAATATCAATCACATCAGGCTAGAGGTCGGAAGTGGGAAAGAAGACACCATGTGAAGTTGGGGATTTGGGTGTGAGTATGGGAGCCAGTTTTGTTTAGAAAATGTTCGATTTATCAGTGGAGGACAGAGTGAATCTCACGAGATTACAGCGGCAATGCCACAAAATGCGCTCAGAGAGAAATGTGCATCACACTAAGCTGAGTGGAGCCAGGGGAACTGGGAAAAAGAAGGGGGACACATGTTGAGTGCCTGTGAGGATGCGGAAGACTTTTTAATTCTGAGCAATTTTTCCTGTTATCGTGGGAATCGGCAAACCGCCACTCTACTGCAGGAATTTCTGTTATTGGAAATGATTACTGTGAAATTATCACTGGAATAAGGACTTAGAAAACAAAAGTTTAACATCTGCAGTGCCTACATATACTGGGTAGGGGGCAATGTGTATTTGGTAACACATTAATGGTGTGACATGGCCAGTGGGCCCAAAAGAAAGCTATTGATGCAACACATACAGAGGCCAAGGACGAAGGCCATAGCTAGTGAGACCTCAAGAAACTATGCAACGTGTTCAGCCGTGGCATGGCCAGTGGGTCCTTAGGAAACTAAGGTATAGCAAAATCCTTGAAATTCAGTGAATAGCCATTCATTAAGAGAGAGTTAAGATGATCAAATTTAAATGCAACAAAACCCCTGAAATTCAGCACTCACATTTCAATCAAGTCCGGCTCAGAGAAGAAAATGCATTACATGAACCAAACAGTGATAGGATTAATGGCCAGGAGAGGGCCAGGGAGGAAAAAAGCTATTGGGGAGAGCGGGAGCACAGTGGACAGAGTAGGGGGACACTTGGTGAGGGCCTTTGAGGACAGGGTAGATTTTGGGATTTTGAAGTGTTATCAGGTGAATCATGGGGGAATACCACGGGCCACGGTATTTCAATGCTGCTGTATGTGTAGTTTGTTGCCATTATCAGGAGAATATTGGGGGAAACCTGCAAGAATGGGGAGAGAGTGAAAATCAAAGTAATTTTACACCTGCAGTGATCACATCTAGGCAAGCGGGGTAATGGGTCTCTGTGCCAAAGGTTATGGCTAGTGGGCCCCAAAGAAACCTATTGGTGCAACATGTATAGAGGCCACGGACAAAGGCCATGGCTAGTGGGCCCCAATGAAACCTATTGGTGTAACTTGTACAGTGGCCATGGCTGAAAACCAAGGACATACCCATGGCTAGTGGGCCCCAAACAAACCTATTGGTGCAACATGTACAATGGCAATGGCCAAAGCCCGTGGACAATGGCCATGGTTGAAGGCCATGACTAGAAGGACCCAGAAAAACCTATTGGTGCAACATGTACAATAGCCACTGTGCAAGGCCATGGCTAGTGGGCCTTGAAGAAACTATAGTGTAGCAAACCTTTCAAATTCATTGAAAACAATTTATTTAGGAGAGAGTTAAGGTGATCGGATTTAATGCATTGAAACTCCTGAAATTCAGCAATCGCATTTCGAGCACGTCTACCTTAACTATGAGTCCCCTATTGCGTAGCGTATGACCACAATGATGATGTTTTCCTTTTCATTAGTTACATATTAAAGTATATTAAAGTCTTTGGAGCTCATTTTCTTTTTAAATGCAAATTGCCCAGAGGGGACAGCTTACGTTTGCACATACATGCAAACAGGCCCCCTCCGGGCACTGCCGAGTACAAATGAGAAGTAGGAAGAGATGGCAGCAGCCTCTTTACTCTTCTCTATTTGCTGTGCAAATAGAGTAAGCAACGCCTGCCATGGTCGAATGGCAGGCAGCGCTTACAATGATTTCCTGCTGGTGCAAAAAGCAGCCGTTTCCATGGGAAATCATTGGTTTTACACCAGCATGAAAATCTCCTGTTACGCTTTCAAAAACAATGAAAATCCCCTGCGGCATGAAATGAGGCGTTGAGACGGGGGTAACGTTAATCCTATATTGAGCCCCTCCATTTATGCTGCAGGGACATAGAAAATTAGCTCCTCAATGTCAACTGAATTCACCCCTCTTCCAATTCAGGGAATCTGGGAAAATATCTACTGCTGATCCATAATTAGAAAGACAAACCCATTGAAACCTTTGAGCATCTTTTTCCAAAGAAGTGAATTGATATAATACAATTACCAAGAGCAGAACAATCAATTATTGCCCTTTCACATGCTATGAGAATAGTCCAAATGTCCACTATTGCCCTGCCTCTCTGTCAATATTCAAACCGGTCTACAATCAAGTCCCCCACCTCATCCCCCTTTCTCCCTGCCATTCTTTCAATGTATTGGTTCGGTTACTTGGGCAGGTTTAACACAAACTGTGGCTATACACAGAATTCGGAATTGGAAACTGGACCCACACCAAATACCGTAAGGGCATGCAACAATGAGCACATCTGAGCAAATGTTTCTCATTTCTCTTTGCAAACCTCATTTTGGGGAGTGTGACATTGCTAACTAAAATCAGTGTACTGTGTGCATGCTAAATGGTATTTCATGTATTTTCAGTGCCATTAATGGGGAACTGAGAGACATAACTGGGTGCTTTTCTAACCACCTGGAAGTGAACTAGTTGTTGCTCGTGAGTAGAACTGACACATTGGTTACATCTTTGCAATGAGCTAACAACACCTTTGTTTCATTTACTTAGGAAGACGATCAAGTCATTGGCCTCCACCCATTGCATCCTGGGAGCTATTGTCCAGGAATAGTTCTTAAGGTCTCGTCGATCTCCCAGTTGGAGGTGAGTGCTCTTGTGCTTTTTTTTGTTGCATAGTAACACAACTGTTGATGATGGCGGTCCCATTACAGGTCTTTGTGGCTTTTGACCACTCTGCAAACTTCTGGATTAGGAACACTTTATTGGAAGATGTCTCTTGAGATGCAAGGTGACACCTTGCACCAACAGGTCTTTCCAACTGTAATAGTAAAATATTGGTACCTGTGTGAAATAGCTCCTCGTCAATCTATACCGAAGATCGAGAGTACCATACATGCCAGATATTGTACCAATACAATATCAAAGTCACAAGTTTGACCATTAGCATCACAAAATGTCACTCTTAACACTAGGAGCAGTTGGACATCAATGTCAAAGCCTTTCTCCAACCGTAATACCTGTTTTCATAGACTGCTGTTTGAAAGTCTGAGATTTGTACGTGCACTTCTGGTTGAAATCGTCCAATTACATATAGATGTGTATGTGGGAATAGGGGAGTAGGGTGCTGGGGTGTGGGAGGACCCTTCATAAAAAAAAAACGGGTCAAATTGATGTCGATCAAACGTGCATGAACACACAGCTGACTTAAACAGCACTCTTTGAAAGCATGTAGAGCCTTAACCAATGTATGATAATATTGTATTTGTGGATGATTTAGATCACGTGGGTGGGAGATTTCATTTTTTCCATTATTTTCTTATTCAGCTCAAAATGCCCAATGCTGATTCCAAGATGGCGGCCGGCGCAGGAGGACGTGCCTGACTGTCTCTCCCCACCGAGCCGCTTCACAGACGCCGCGTGTCGGGCGATTTTGAGCCTGAAACTTGAGCGGCGAAGTGGTGTATGTGGTGTATGTGCAATGAGAGGGGGACAGTGAAATTGACTCCCCTCAAGGTCCTGCTCTGCGCCGAATAAGACTTCTCAGACCCCGGAGGGAGTGACGCAGGCTTGAGGCGGTGGGTGGCTGGTCCCCACACCACGCTTCCACGGAGTCAGAGCCCCAGCCTAGAGTCAGCGGGGTGGCTCTGGGTGAGGATCGCCCCCGACGCAGATGAGGGACCGCACTCGCATGGGGAGCTGCGGTCTATCTGGACTGTGCGGCGAGCCCTGGAGGAAGACTGGCGCAACAGGACACCGCCACTCGGGGGCTGGTGAGCCTCCTCCCCCTGCAGCGCTCCTGACCCATACCACGCAGAGGACCGCATCGGACGCCAGATCTGGTGGGCACCGGACCACACCATTGGGGCCCTCCATCTCGGTTTGGATCGCCTGTAGGATCATCCAGGCCCCCTTCCCTTTCTGCTGCCGACTTGGGACCGCGAACACCAGGTCATACAACGGGGCCGCGCTGTGGTGGCCCAACAACGGCAACATACAGCTTTGAACCCCCACAGGTGATGGATGTGTTTGGGGGCGGTCTGGAGGAGGGGGCCACTAAACGTGACAGGTGCTGGGGACATCCCTTGGTGGAGTGGTTCAGCGCCGGGGGGCCCCCTGCGTTCCTCGCCCAGCGCACTCGGTGGTGCTATAGAAAGCAAAGAGGACCTATCTCATCAGAGTGAATCCAACCCTACCCTTCTACGATCCCTCCTCAGCCACCCGGGAGCACCTGCCTCGGCCCCTGGGAGTGGCGGTTCCTGGCTATCAGGTGAGAGGCTGGTCTGGGGATAGCAACAGTAGGATCCTCACGCAAGGGGGGAGACTCTGTTCACCTACTTCACTTTGGACATCACATCACCCCCCCCCATGGGGTCCCCCTCTCTAAGCAAACCCGGGCCATAATAGATTAGCTCCGAGACGACCGCCCCTGGAGGTGGGTACCCCGGTTTGAAGAGCGGATCATCTCCTGAAGTGCACACTGTACGGACTGCCATATTGGGACGTAACCCCAACCGCCCGTGTCCTGTTTCCCACCGCGTCTGGGCCCCCACCTTGGGGATCAGCCCTTTCAACTATAGTGGACTGCATTGATGTCGAAATCGAGGGCGAAGACCCCGGGCCAGTCCCCTCCACAGAGGAAACAAGGCAGGAACCTAAGGCAGCTGTGGGGGACATAAAAAGACGCCGCTCTGAAGCCAGAAAAATTCCCCCCGCTTATTCGCAAATCCCCTCAACCCACCATACAGAGGGCATGATAAGCAAGGATGATATACAGACCTACTTTAAAGAAATTCAATCACAAATCATCAGCTCCATGCAGGAGCAATTTGCAATTCTCAGGGGCGAAATGAAGCAGGCCATTCAAGAAATCAAACACGATGTAGGTAAGCTGGAGGAAAGGGCCGACATAGTGGAGAGGAAGCTCCAGCAGGTCGAGGAGGACTCTATGAAATCGGATGAGACTTTAGACAGGATAGCCGAGACGACCATGTACCTAGAGCAACAATGTGAGGACCTGGAAAACAGGTCAAGAAGATCGAACATAAGAATTAAAAACCTGCCTGAGACCATAGACGACCCCGACCTGCGATCGGTGGTGACACAGATATTTATAGGGGTTTTAGCAGAGGATACGGATCCAAAGGTAGGGATTGATCGACTTCACAGGGTGGGTCCTAAAAGAACGTCCAAACCAGGAGCCAGGCCCAGGGACGTCATAGCAGCGTTATCCTCCTACGCCCAAAAGGAACAGATTCTCCGAAAAGCTAGGCTGGCTCCCCAGGTGCGAGTGAATGGTCAGGAGGTACAGTTGTACCAAGATCTCACCCAGTCTACCCTTCTGAAACAGTGGAAGATGGGTCCAGTGGTCCGTCACCTACAATCAACTCAAGTGAAATATAGATGGACGTTCCCATTTGGTCTCTTCTTCACCTGGGAGGGGACGTAGCACAGGATTACAACCTGCGAGGAAGGGGAAAAGATTTTGGGAATAGAGTGCGGAGGGGAGGCCGCGCATCCAAAGCTGCAGAGGCGGACCCGGGGTCCGAGCACACAAGATGGTTGGTCAACGGTTCACAGGAAAAGCAGAGAGAGGATAAATAAATGAAGTACAAGGTGACCGGGATCTCCCCCCTCCAGAGTTGAGAATATTCAAGAGAAACACACCACTGCTACCAGATACACATAAGGGTCGCGCCTGACCGGACACTGGCAGGCCAGGAAGGGGGGACAGCGCAGTACGATTGGAATCTATAGTGGGGTTTAGGACTCCCCACGCAAAGTTATTGAGGGGACACATGGGCCGGGAGCGCCGGGCACTACGCTTCGGGGCAGGTAGCAACCCGGTACAGACCTCAAGGGACATTGGGGTGGGGAAGTGGGAATGTTCGGGGAAAAGGAATGTCAGGTCGGCATACTACCGAAGAAACAGCACAGCTAAGGAGAGAATAGGAGCGACACGAAGTACTCAAGTGAAGATTAAACAGCAGATAGGACACCAATGGCCCCAGTGACAGTTCTCTCTCAGAAAGTTAGGGGTATGAACACCCCCATGAAACGGGCTAAATTAGAGCGCCAAGCCTGGCAACATAAGGCGGACATATTGCTGTATTAAGAGACACACATAAAGAAGAACGAGAAACACCGGATTAGAATCAAAGGGGCAAGGCACATCTATCAATCCAATGCCGAGTGTAAGAAGGCGGGAGTTCTAATTGCCGTGAAAGACTCTCTTAAGGCACAGATCCATAATTACACCGCGGACAAAAAGGGCAGATACGTATTCCTAAAACTAACAATTGAAGGGAGACCGGTGACTCTGGCGTCGATCTATGCGCCGAATGTAGGACAGGAATCGTTCTTGCTCTATATACTGGACGAATTGGAAAAATTCTCGTCAGAAAATATTATTTTGGGCGGGGATCTGAATTTGGCTTGGAACCCCTCTCTGGACAGGAGCTCCAAAACAGGCACCGACTTGAGGACCCCTTCGGCGACTCTTAAGAAAGAGTTTGAGTCCCTCTCCCTTCATGATGTTTGGCGAGCGAAGAATACAGGGAGGCCGGGCTACACACACTTCTCACACGTCCATAACTCCCTATCAAGGATAGACTATATATGGGCCTCTACACCCCTGATGGACAGGATAGGGGATGTGGAGGTGGGTCCCATCTCCCTCTCGGATCATGCTCCGGTTATAGTCTCCTTAGCACTCAGAAATAAAGAGAGGAATGCCTGGTCCTGGAGGTTCCTGTCTGATCTATTGCAAGACAACACAATAGTAGAAGAAATACAGGAGAAGATAGATACATACTTCGCTGAAAATGACACAGGGGAGACCTTGCAAGAGATAGTGTGGGATGCCTTCAAAGCGGTCTTAAGAGGTGAGCTAATCGCCCTCAAAGCAAGGAGAGAAAAACTTATGGCACAATGGGAGCACGACCTGGAAGAATGACTCCGGATGGCCCAGAAGGAGGTGGCGGCCAGCCCCAGCAGAGCCAAGATAAAAGCAATGCAGCATATCCAGGGGCAGTAGGACCTCCTTCGTAAGAAGAAGGTGGAACATTCACTCCTACGAACAAGGCAAAAGTACTATTTGCTTGCCAATAAAGCTGATAAACTGCTTGCCCGTCAACTCCGTGAGACTGTTAAAGAAAGGAAGGTTTTAGCGCTGGAAGATCTCAATGGCAATCGGAAAACTACAGATGTTGAAATGGGTGAGATCATGCGAACCTTCTACCAGTCCCTTTACCATACGAGCAGCCCGGATGAACAGGAACAGAAGAAATACCTTCAGGATGCCCCTCTCCCCCAGCTACAAAGAGAAGCCAGAGAGGTACTAGACCAAGATATTGCACCGGGAGAAGTACTCCGAGCTATCAAACAACTCCCCAAAAACAGGGCGCCGGGACCAGATGGCTATACCGAGGTCTTTTATAAAAAATGTCTAACCTCACTGGTCCCCAGGCTCACGCTTCTCTTTAACATGTTTAAATCCCGGGGGAACATCACACCCTCAATGAATGAGGCAAAAGTAGTACTATTTCCGAAGCCGGGCAAGGATCCTACCCTACCAGGATCATACAGGCCAATCGCCCTGATAAATCTTGATGCAAAACTTTATTCAAAAGTCCTTGCCAATAGGCTAACTGAGTATCTGGCATCCCTGATAGACATGGATCAAGCAGGCTTTGTCCCCATGAGACAAACAACGGACAACACCAGGAGGGTCTGCAACCTAATTGAAAAGGCGGAAAGTACCAGCACTAGAGCTATACTAGTGGCATTGGACGCTGAGAAAGCGTTTGACCGCGTCGAATGGTCACAGCTCTTTCACACAATGGAACAAATGGGATTTGGAGAATCCTATCTGAAAATGCTGAGGGCTAACTACAACTCCCCTGTCCTAAGAATTTCAGTTAATGGCTTCTTGTCCCAACCAATCGCTCAGACGAGAGGAACGAAGCAAGGCTGCCCGATGTCCCCCCTCTTATATGCCCTATTCCTTTAACCCCTCCTGGCGAGGGTACGTCTTCATTGACAAATAAAAGGCATTCAGATGGGGGGTCTTGAACATAAAACCATGGCTTTTGCAGACGCTATGTTGGTAGCCATAACTGAGCCCACAGAGTCTCTGCCAGTCCTTTTACAAGAACTGGAGGCATTAGGACCTGTCTCAGGCCTCCAAATAAACAAGACTAAGTCGGAAATTCTAAATATTTAAGATGACCCATCGACAATAACGAGACTAGCGCAGGCACAGGGGATGAAAGCAGCACAAAACAATATAACATATCTTGGAGTCAAGCTCACCCCCTCAGTGGCGCAACTCAGAACCTCCTGGCAAGGTGGTCCCCCCTTTCCACCTCGTGGTGGGGAAGGATTGCGGCAGTCAAGATTACAGTCATCCCAAAGGCCCTCTACTACTTTCAGGCCCTTCCTATAAGACTACCCAAGTCGTTCTTCAGATCACTGAACAAGATGATTTTGTCTTACGTATGGCGGGGCAAGAAGCCATGAGTAGCATCGGCCACGATGACGACGCAGGTGGGAGAGGGCGGCTTAGCAGTTCTGCATTTCAAGAAATACTATGAAGCAGCACAGCTCCGAGTGATCAGAGAATGGGTGGCAGATACTCCCAAGCACAAATGGACAAAGCAGGATGCGGCTGTGGCAAGAACTCCGCTCTTGAACCTTCTCTGGTCCCACAAGAAACATAGACATGCAAACTCCAAAATAAGTGAAATACTAGGGGCGACCCTCAACGCATGGGACACTGCAGTTAAAAAGGGGGGGTCTGACACTCGTCCCTCCTCCTTCACACCGCTATTTGGCAATCCTAATTTTCCTTCAGGGATGGACCCGAAAGCATTCTCCCCTTGGAAACAGGCTGGTTGCACAAAAAATGTGTGACATGTGCCCCGCTCGTTCGCTTAGGACCTGTGAAGTCTGTGTCCGAGAATTTGGTTTGACTGACTCGGATAGGTTCCAGTATACTCAACTAATCCATTGGCTCTCATCCCCCATCATTAAGGAAGCTGGTACAAGGCCCTTCATGAGATTTGAAACATTCCTGATAACAGAGGCAGGCATGCGGAAACTGATATCTAACCTGTATGTGCAATTGAATTTGCAAGGGTTGCAAGTCTGGCGGAGCTACATGAAGAAATGGGAGGCGACATTGGGGGAGAGGATACCTCGGCACTTCTGGGAGGAAGTCTGGCGAAATATACCCAAACTGACTAAGTCGACCCACCTGAGAGAAATGTGGTATAAGGTGCTCTTGCAGTGGCACCTGACACCAGAAAAACGATGTGTCATCTTCCCTGACAAGGATGGGCCGTGCTAGCGGCGGTGCCAACAGCGGGGGGACTGGAAGCACATATGGAAGGCGTGTCCGGTCTTGGAGGAATTCTGGAAGGAAATCAAGACTGAGGCGGGGAAAATGGTCCGTGGACTTGAGACTTTGGGGGATGGAGTGTGGCTGGCAGGCCTTTGGGACCTGCAACAGTCAGTATTTACTAGGCGCCAGCTGAAAGTGATTATGGTTTTGGTGATAGCAGCATGGTTAGTAATAGCTCAGTGTTGGAAACAATGAGCACCCCCAACTCAACTTCAATGGCTCAGAAAAGTCTGGCATTTTGTCACTATGGAGTGGATGACCCATAAACTACAGGGTACCCCTGAAACCTTCCATGCAGACTGGGGTCCTCTTCTCCAATACTTGCAAAGTGACTATATGCTGCAGTGGTGTCCTCATAGAATTCGTATACTGAACTTGTTTTGACTCAATTTATAGCACTGTGTGTCGTGATCCTATGCTTATGTGCTGCCGTCCTGAATTCCTAGGGAATATGGGTGGGGGAGGATGGGGGGATGAGGAGGAAGGGTTTGTTTATGGTTATGCTTGGTTATATGTTAAAATTAATAAAAAGACCGTTAAAAAAAATATGCCCAATGCTGCATTGCATTACTTTCAAATGCCTTTTGGAGGAGCAATGTAATGTTGTGCTGGTGGTATTATGAGGAAATCTCTATTTTGATGCTGTTATTCAGTGAACTGGATACCAGTACCGCCTGAATATTAAGCTGCTCCCATAACGTTCATGATTTGAGCACCTGGAGACCGCCCCTGTGGTGGTAACAGTGCGCGGTATAAGACAACATAACATAACATTTCTTTCCTGCTTTCTAGTAAGCAATTTACAGTAGTACATGTACAGGAATTCTACTCACAGTTCAATGAGAAGTAGGCCCCAGCGTCGTCAGCGCTCATCATTAGCCTGACCTGCATTTTCAAGAACGTCCCTTGGCATAATGATCGCCCTCCCATCCTGTCCTGTGGGTTCCATCCTCCTCCGTGGACCTCCTCTTCCACCCCTCTACACCGTCACCCCACAAACCCTTGCATTTTTACACCAAACATTTTAAATACTTAGTTGTATTGTTGAGAATATGGTCCTGAAAATGCATTTCATAAGAGGTTTGGCGTGAAAGTGGAGCCTGCTGTTATTTAATCTCATTAACTCTTTGCCATGCTCTGAAGTATGGTCTGATAATGGCTGCATGCGTGGGTATCTCTAGAAACCCGTTATCCGCATCGGGATAGAGCCAATTTTCTGTGAGTGCGTGTGTTTGGCCATCAATATTGTAGTTATATCTGGATGAATACCTTTATTTATATTGGTTTTGGGGTCGTTTTTGACTGACGTTCACCATCCAGCTCTGTATATTTTCATCGCCGTAAGGTTTCACATTTTCAACTTGCCCAGAACTTGCTTAAAAGCCTGAGTGAAGTCGAAGGCCACGGCCCTGTCAAGTGTCTGTGGGTGCACATTTCCTTCGCTGTTTAATAGTTCCCTTGCATACTAACTTTATGTTTGAATTAATAGTGAGGCTAAAATAAGCACACCAATCCTATAACGAGGAGAGGCTTAAAAGTCCCAACAGTGTTCATATTAAGTACTACTAGAATATTACTTAAACACAGGCTTGTGGAAACAAATTACAGGCCAAGAACCAAACCACTGAATTTGTATTCACAAACATACATATTTTGTCACAGACTATCAGATATATTTAAAAGGGAGCTGAAATATTGGAAAGGAAATGTATGTGGTATGTAACATTACCAGGAACAGAGTCAAGCCTTTACAGTAGAGTGAGGGATATACTGGATCAGGGGGTTATGCCAGAGGCCTCCTAAAACCCTTTTAGTTATGTTCTGCAAGAGGGGAATGACGACTCTTTACCATACTTAATTACAGTTTATGCATCAGGCTGACACATTTTCTGCGATTTAATGTGATTTATCAATCAAGTACATTTTCATTTCCCGTAAACGATTCTCAAAGCCAAGCAAATCAAACCCCAACCTAGCCTACATTAGGCCACTATAAATGTATGCTCATTTCTACAACACCCAAACATAACTGTTTCCCGTGACAAAGGTTACGGATAGGGATACACAGGTTATCCTTAGTACCCTGCCCCACATCCTGTGACAGAACACGGCAGTCTCTGGACAGCCACACGTCACCTGTTGAAGGGTGCCCTTGTGACAGATATGATAGTTTATTTATAACGCCCTTAATACCCAGACGTTTCTAAGCGTGGACCCGGGGTGGAACCTCCATTTCTCCGTGTCGTCTTGATTCCAAGGCGCGCACGTTGCCCCCGAGCTATCCTCCTTGTGTCGTTCGCAATTCAAGCACAGCTCCCCAATTTTTTCAAAACTAAACTGAACATTCATTTTCACCCTCGCCATAACTTAAAGGCAGCCAGCATGTCCACGGGAGGGGTCTTATTGATGTGCCCCCGGAATAATAAGCAGAGTGTTTTCTTTTTCTGTGGCGCTGTGGAGCAGCACGTGGCCCTTGAGGGGTTCAATGAAGCAGGCCGCATATCTTCTGAGCAGTGGGCAAGACAAGCACAGCATCCGGTCTCCCTCCCTTTTGTGTCCTACCTGTGATCCGTCTTGCTCATTCCAAGAACTAATTTATTGCATAATCAGTGGCCAATCAGCAGACGAAGGCCTGTGTGCTGCTCTTAACCCTGTTCTCAGCCTCTCACAGACGCCGGACCCATGCTGTTTCACCAATAATGCACCCTGTGACAGTGCTCTCATTTTCCTGGTTTCAATTATCCTAACAGAACAAAAATGGTTCCTTTCTTGAATAGGATCCCAGAGCAGTGGCCACATTTCTTGCCAGGAGGCTTCCTTGTGTACAGGCGCGTTATAAAAGCCACGTCATGTCATATATCAGATCTCATTGGTTCAAAGTGTCCAGTTGTTCGACTGCTAAGTAAACCCGGACTATGGACACAGGACGATACAGGTGTTAACCTTTGATCTTGCTGTGATAGGGAGACACTTCCCCTGCAGGGCCAACAATCCTTCTGTTGGTGCTGCTTAGTGCAGCTTTGAAAGAGTTCCTAGTCGTCTAAATGAGTGACACTGGCCAATCCAGATAGCATAAAACGTTTCCTCAAGAGCTCCCTCAACAGTGGAGAGAGCAAGCCAGCGCCTTCTTCCAGCCCAATTCCAAGCCGTCATTTGCAAATACTAATTGCCTGGAATTATTAGCTTTTACATTTCAGATTCCCTAGAATGAGCTACACCTCGAGGAACTGAATTGGCTATAATTGTTGACAACATGTCATGTACGATCGGAAATAACTTTAATACTTTTGGTCACATATAGGCGGTAAATCAGACATGTTGAGAACTATACAAATGACAGAAGACCTTGTCAATCAATGTGTCATCTTTCCTCAATTTGAGCTTACTTCTCCAGATTGAATATTCAGTACTTTCCTATTACCTTTGATTTTAGGACTTGGCTGAAGAGCTTCCCTTATGAAAACACCACATGCCCTTGAAAACAAGCATGGGCAATGCCAACAGTTTGGGCTTTTGTGTAGTCATGGCAAAAGCACTTGCCAGGCACTGCCTTAGTGCTATTAACTGGCCATTAATGGTATCAGGTGTAAAATGGTGCGAGTACCTGGGCATTTAATAGCAGTGCCTGGCAAATGCCTTATACTTATACACGAGTCAAAACAGTTGACCTTGCCAAAACTTGTGTTTAACAGGACCTCAGTGAAGAACCCGCATAGTGCTTATAAATCGAGCGGCTGAAGGCAGACCTGGGTAAGACATTACACCAGTTGTGCATTTAGAACTCCAATTAAGACATGAACTCTCAGAATCATGCTTTAAAAAAAACATTGGCAGGCACTTTGAGTGCAAAGTTTGATGGTACGGCTTATTTAAAGCGCGCTCAAAGAGTTCCTATGAGGAGGTTTTTTTTAGTGGGGAGGGGCATGAACTGGTTTGGAATAGGTATACGGATTCGCATGGCAATGGTCAGTCAATGGGTGGGCAAATAACCCCTACAAGCTTGTGTCCCTCCTCATATGCCATTTCTCCCTCTCTGTACTATAATGTGATCGTTTCGGCTTATAGTCCAAACTAAAAATGGGGAACCTTATATTAATCATGTTAGTAACATGTTGGGAAATATTATATCTCAGCCAACCACTTATGTAACCCCAAAGGTAATAGTCAATTTCTTAGGTACACATTTTTATTTCTGCATGTTTTCCTTCGTTGTGTAATAGGAAAGAGGGATCACACTTTGGTTTGCTGGAAAGTATCTATTTTTGGTTCATATCCTAGTTCTTCTGGGCAATTGCTTCCTTTAAGAGTCTGTAAATCTGACAGTCATGGAGAATCCAAGACTTTTCATAAAGGAATGAAAAGATTAACAACCTGTTTATTAGAGACATAGCTACCGTCGCTCAGAAGAGTGTCTTATGCAAAATGGGCACGCTTCCCCACAGACTGTGGCCTGGAATTTGAGGCTGTGCTGTGACCATTGTGTCTGTGAGTCTCTTCCACACACATATCCTTTGCGCACAGACCTGGCCCCGTACACAATCCTTACACATAACCTTGTCCACTGTAGATGCTGCAGCCAACATTAACAAGTTGGCATGGTGACATTTCAGAGCTGCTTCCCAACACAAAATGTAATGTGTAATGTGAAGTATTGTTTTAATAATGTTTTTATTTTATTGCAAGCTTTTTTAAAAAAGCAAAAAGAGGAAAGAACAAAAAAGAGAGAAACGTCCCACTGACAGTGGCCATATATTCGGGTAGCGTCCAAGTTTATAGACACTTTTCCCAGTCCAATCGATCGTTTTTTTCTCTGCCTTGGATTGTACGACTGGTCTTTTTCCCCGACCCTATTTCATCCTCCAGGATTATCCTGTTGCACACTGTCCCCACTCTTCACATCACGCAATCAAGATTTCCATCTGTCACATCTCGTATGTGGCCACTATCTCGTTTGCAAGCTTCCCTTTAGGACGTCTGACTCGATATCTAAGAGCCGGCTCATATCTTCCAAGAAAAAAGTCAAGGCAAAAACCAACTTCTTTTCTTCTCCTTCCAACATTCGATTCCACCACTCCTCGCTGCTCAGAGTTCTATATTTCCTAATCTCATAATGTGTAGTATTTGTAAAGCGCAAACTAGGGACTGAAGGCATCGAGGCACTGAGGGAGAACTACCGGGTGAGCCACAGAGACAGGGGAAGATGGCTAAAAAATGTGAGTTTTCAACGCTTTCCGAAACTGGAGATGGCCTTCAATCTCGCGCATGACAGATGGCAAAGCATTCCACCAAGTGGGGGCAAGAACCGAAAAGCAACGGCCCTCTAACCGAGCTCTCTGCTAGCGTGGAACTTTTAGTAGAATTTGGGAGGCTGAGCAAGGACACCTAGTGGGTCGAGTGCGCTCCAGTTTAGCTATTACAGCCTCGCAGGACTCCAGGCACACCTACATTGGATCGCAGCAGGAGTGCACATGTGTCCAATGAAAAGCTGAACTGCCTGAGAGCCAGCTGTTGAGCAGTGACTGCGAGTTCCACTCACCAACACACCACCCCACTGGTGATAGTCTCCTGGTCTCTTCACCCTGTATTTTTAAATCTATCCTAGCTGTGATAGGCATGCACACATTTTTCTTCTGTTACACTACCCGTTGAAAAAGCAACAGAAGATGTTACTGTGGAAGGCCTTGACTATTAAATGTTAGGGCTCTGCGTTGGATGTTTCCAGCCAAAGGATGGCATGGCCACAACTTGTGAAACTATTCACCATGCCAAGTTCTGGTGCTTTCTCACAGACGGAAAGTGGTTGAGGTTTCTCAGCGGATGGCATCATGCAATCCAACCCCGGAAGATATACATTGTTGCAACTTTGTGAACACCTCGGAGAACAGCTTGGAGGTGTGAAGGCTGCCGAGCGCCCGGTGCTGCAATCCCACAAGGATACAGCCTCAGCACAGCCACGATAGTTTCCTCAGTGATGACTGTGATATGGAGAAGAGGGGGACTGTAAGATGTTTTGGCATTCTATACATTAGTACCGTCAATTATTTCTGAGTGATGAATACATTGTGTATGCGCAAATATGCAGACACCATCTCTGGTTTAACCATTGAGCTCAACCATGAACACCAACCCATTGGGTCTGATACAACCTATTGCGTCTGATACGACGTATCAGGAGTACTCACTTGTGTGGCCATTAGGAAACTGTTGTTGCCTGCAGGACACACCAAGGTGCCCATGGGGATAGTAACCTTCTGCAAAGTCAAATACAGGCCACAGAACAATGGCAGGTCTAACTCTGGTCGAAAACAGATGTGCAATGCATCTTCTTGCAGGAGAGCAATAGCCTAATGAACCAGCAGGTGTAGCAAGAGACACTACAATCAGTCCACCTGGGGACAGAAACATTTAAGCTTCAGGCACTACCGCATGCCAGTGTACAGTCTTTTCCAAAAATGATCTTGAACACACTTGCTAGTGGTAGTGCAATTTCTGGAAGTCCTGGAACTGAGCATCACTTGCATGATTGCTTCATGGTGCTGCTGTCTGTCACACTATGCCTTTTAGCTTCTTGCTTTGACAGACTTCTTTCTTATTACTTACAAACCCCAGGCTCCAGAATTCAGTTCTTCAGCGGTGGAGAACGCTGCAAGAAGAAGCTGGGTTGCTGAACCCAAGTCTCTCTCCTGAGACATCATCCAAACTACGGGCAGGAATATCAACTTCCTGGGGCTGCAGGAAGGAGACTAACACAGCAGACGCCAACAAGACCGGGCCATAAAAGCCCCATGAACGCCTGCAGGCAAAAAGCAGGCAGGGCAAAGTGCAGTTTTTAAAACTATGAGTCAGTGCAGCCCGGCTCGTTGGGAAAGCGTAGGGATAGATTGGCCAGATTAGTCAGGTGTTAGGAGGGACCGATGAGAAGGGGGAGGGGACAGAGAAGAAGGAAGGATTGGGTATAAAAGACCCGTGTTTACAAGCATGGATGAAGGGAGTTGGGGTGAGGTCAGGAGGGGAGTTAGCCGACCGAGAGACCAGGCGGTAGGGGGAGGTTTGAGCAGAGTGCTGAGGAGTTGCTGGAGATATTGGAAAAGAGTGCAGATAAGGTATTGTGGGTGAAAGAGAGTGGTACCAAGCTTGAGTGAGTGGAGTGGTTGTTGTGCGAGTGGGTAATAGAACGAGTGGTAGTAGTGAGAGAGTGAGATAGGGTGTGGGAGATAGGAGAAAGTGAGAGTAGATGGTGAAGACCGATATTAGGTGTGATTGATACAGAGCGAAAGAGAGTGTAAGAGAGAGGGAAAGTTGAAGCGGCGGAGGAAGAGAGAGGGGGGAGAGTAAGAAAGATCAGAGTGACAGAGAGCCTAAGAGAATAGGAGGGACTAGCAGGAGGGAGGGAAGGAAGGAGAGAGGCAGAGAGAGAGAGCAAGAAATAGAAAGGGATAGAGAGAAATATCATAGGGACAGAACAGGAGGGAGTAATCGGAGAGAGAGGGAGAAGGGAGGAGAATGAGAAAGATTGGTGAGGGGAGGAAGTAGGAGGTAGTGAGAGGGGATGGAAGAGAAAAGAACACAGGGAGAGAGGGGAGACTGGAAAGGAGGGAGTAGGCATATACACTTTGCAAGAGGAAGGGGAACAAGAGTAGGGAGAGGAGAGAAAAGGAGGGTGAAGGACAGAGTGAGAGAGAAGGCACATATTGAACATCATACTGGGTGGAAACATCAGAGTAGGGAGTCCTAAGCAAAATCGCTGTAGTAGTAAGATAGAGAAGGCTTCGGCCTTTAGGCCCTCATTTGAAATGCAGGACTGAACCAGATGGTAGGCTTTACCTATCGGTAGTCTTGTTTTATGGTCGGCTGGAGAGCTGGAAAGCGTTGTCCCTTATATAATTCCACACTGTTTCACCAATCCGCACCAACATTTGCATAGTTACTTGTTAGAGCCCTTCAGACATTACTGGTTACATGACATTTGGAAACCCTGCCCCATTCCCCGGATTTCAGCAAAAGTTCAAATTTGTTTGTGGGATGCCGACAAAGCCGTAAACCATGTTCACCAGTAAGGGAAACAATAAATGTATGGGAGGCAAATGGACCTGAGAGGCGAAGGTGAAGGCAGGTAGCATTCCAGAAGGTTGAACATTTTTGACGCATCAGGTGAAATTACATTTCCAAAGGATTTTTGCGAGATGGTGCTTGCCGACGAAGCCGTAAACCATGTTCACCGGGAAGTTAAACAAAAAATATTGTTTCACAACCACCCCCGAAATGAGGAACCAAAATGTTCAAGGCCCTAGGATGCACGGTTTCTGAGATATATGCACTGCAACAAACTGCACCACACAAGGCTGAGGGGGAACAGCGACCTACAGGATCATTCATTTTCAACAGTTGACGAGAGTGTTATGTCTGTCTTGTCTACAGAACCCATTTCAGGGAACTGGTACTTCTGCTAGTATATGATAAAATACTTGTTTTATCAGAAACACAACCAGTTCACAATGATTTCACTAAAGCAATCCGATTGCTACATTGTAGCATGTGTGTGACAACCGACTCTGGCACTCGTTTAGCCAAGAAACCAATAGAAATTCAAGGCAACGAGTTTATGGAACTTTAAAAGGTCTACAAGGTAAACCACAGTGCATGGTTTCTATAGTTGTTCATGGGGAGAACAATAAAATAAATCATGCGTGATAGAATACAGAACTCACTCTAAGGATCCTGGTTAACTACTGAACCCGCGTCTATGGCGTGGCGTGGCGTGCATAAATATCTTTCTTTTTCCTTTTTTTCGCAACTGAAATCCAGCGTGAACATGGTGACATCATCAGCGGTGGGCGATGACATCACACTGTTTGCTAGTGATGCAGCGATGTCTGTACTCAGTCCTTATGCAGTAGCTGGCAGTATGTTAAAGGACACCCTCGACCCATTGGGACACAATTTCTTCACAAAATAACATAATTCTAGACCAGTAACCTAAAATATGGCATAAAAATCAAATACTATTGCAAAAAATGCTATGGAAGTTGCAAAACATCATCTTTCACTAAATGAGTGCTGTTAATTGGCCATATATATCGTACGGTTTTGAGAAGGCATGACATGTTGATGTCAGAAGATACATTCATGTAACTACGGCAATGTTGCAGTGCTCCCCCCTCCTGAGCTGGGTGCTGGGAGACCCTCTCTGGCACCTGGCACCCTTTGGTTTTCTGCAGCACTCGGTCTCTCCCCTCTGCCCTTCATCCACCTGCACTTCTGTGGCTAGCTCTCTCTGCTGCTGCACTGCCACCTCATCCTTGCACCCACATTCTGAAGGAACTCATTGGGTGTCCATGTATCCACCACAATCTTCCCTTGAACATCCTCCATCCAGCATACACATTGCCATGCCCTTTGATCACTGAGTCATGACCATGACCTCCCTCCCCCGACATGGCCCCCGCCAATGCACCAGCCCCTTCCACCTCCTCCTTCTCATGCCCTGTTTGCCCCTCAAGCCCCGGCTGACCCTCTTCAAACTCCATCTCCACCTCCTGGATGATTATCTCACCTTCTGACACAGAAGTTATCCACTCATCTTCTCTGCTGAATAAAAAGACACGTTGCCTACAGTGTCAATGTGCAAAACACAAAATGGGTGACAAAAAAAGACAAAGGATTTACGCAAGACTCCCACGATGGGAAACAGTTGTCAATCACACAAACAGTGGGGAAGGTTACAAACTGAACAACACAGCAAAACCTAGATTTCTGCAAACACAGGAAATGAAAGGTTTTAGGAAACTTATTTTTTTAAATTAAATGTGGATCACACAAACGGAAAAAGGAGCTGGGGAAAGTCCAGACTTTCTGCCTAAAAATGCATTCAAACAGACTAAAGGGGATAACACGGGGATAAACAAACACCACTAACATAACAAACTACTAACAAACTCCTCTAAACCTCTCCTTAACTCACCAAAGCACTCCAAATTGCCTTTAAATGTGTAGGTCTGTCATGTCCACTCCTAGCTCAGCAGCCAAAACCCACAAAGGAAGTAGGAGGCAAGCTGGGTCTTTTAGAGGGCTTCAAATCTTATTACTACCGGGCGAGGTGTCACCTGCTTTCTAAACGTGCACGCCATTGGATGCAGGGCAGGCGTTACTCGACCAGGAATCCCTTACCTGGTGCGGCGCTGTTTCCAATGCTCCTTCCCCTTCCGTACCCGGCGGGGGGGAGCATGGCAGCCTCTCAGCCAATGTGGAGGCTTGGAACGGGGGTGTTTGGCAGAAACCTGTGTCCCCCTTAGGGACCACTGCAAAAAGTTTAAGACTACAGGAGTAAGCAGTAAACCCAATTGGTAGCAGTCTGCACCACCCAGATTTACCTGGTAGCTGAGTTAGGCAGTATATAGAGTATACACAATAGGGCCAAAGACACAGTAGAACAAGCAGACACTGACCATAGCTTTGGTATAAAAGTATATAATTATTTATTTAAAAACACACTTATGAGAACACACTGGCACTAATATGTCAAGCAAGTTCAAACACAGTCACTATAAGTATATACACCTCCCTAGTTAACTATTCAACAAGTCTAGGTTAAGACACCACTTATTTAGCCAAACAGAGGTGAGCGTGTAACCGTAGATGGCACTCCAATAATTCATTTAAAAAGGGAGAGAAAAGAAAGCTAGAGTAGGTAAATAACACAGTAGCAACACTTTTAAGAAACCACAGAAAGTCAAGAAAGGCAGGGTCTACTGTAGAGCAAAAAGTTCATGGGCCAGGCCCACTCTTAGAGAGAGAGCAAGGCGGAATGTACCCAAGATCACACAGTGGAAATGCACTCAAAGTCTTTGCAGAAAAGTCAAAAGAGGTTCGATCAGTTCAGAAAGGTACAGTTAGCAGGACTGGAGAAAGAAGGTCAACCCAGTTAGAAAGTCAAGGATTTACGGGACACCTTGGACAATGTATTGCAAGGGACACCAGGCGGGACACAGTACCTGAAATGGTGAGAGAGCTCCAGCGGTGCCAGTTGTTCCTGGCAGCGGGTGGAAGTCATGGCTTCAACCAGAGGAAGAGATGATCTCGACGAGGAAGAAAGCTGGAGGTCCTTGCACTACCAGGGAAGAAACCAGCCGCGGAGTTTCCCGGTTAAAAGGTACAACCCTTTTATTCGCGGTAGTGGTGAAGCGTGGCTATCCGGCCACCGGGGTGCTTGGCACGGGCGATTCGACCACAAGACAATCCAGGAAGGTGAAAAAGGCGAACTGTTTGGTCCCACCAGCTCAAAGGGAAGAAGACTCTCCTGGAAGAAGATCTCCTCTGTCGTCGGGGAAGTGGTGAGTTCGTACAGCAGGGCTCCACCGGTGGTGTCGTGGTTGTAGATGGCTCAGCTTCTCCCCTCTTCGGATTCTTTGGGTCCTGTGGCGACTTCTGACGTTCCAGTACCCAAAGCCCTGCTTTTATGCAGAAAAACCCCCATTCAACAGCCTAGCTGTCACTCAAACATGCTAAGTGGTGAGCCGGGCAGCTCACCACTGGGCCAATCACACAAGAGTGCAACTTGAGTTGCCAAGGCAACTCAGTCCAGGGTGCCTAATCCCCCTCACACACATCCTGTAGACCCCAGAAAGAGTGGCATCATTTGGAGAAGCCCGTCAAAAAGTGGAACAAAGGGCTCGACTTGGGTTAGAGTTTCAGAGGCGAACACAAACGCCATTTTAAAACTGAGTCCTGGCAAAAAGACCCAACCGGGGAATAAATATTAAATAAATAACCCGGCAGTATCTTTAACATTGCACCAAAAAGTGGTGCGTTTAAAATGAATGGGAAAATCCCATAGGAAATATTCTGGTGGAATATTTTGCGTGATATCCACTGCCACCAGACAGAAACTCGACAAGGGGGGACTGGACAGTGCCCCCTTGGAAAACAGACCCAGGGGCAATCAAATTACCCCTACCGGTACTTCCACAATATGATGGTTTGTACTGGTTCTGTTCACAATTTGAGACTAGTAAAGCCAATGGTGACTTTACATGCCCTGGGAGACAGTAGTCAGTCTCAGGGTAAGGAGTCTATGTTTGGGGGTCACTATGACACCCCTGTGTTACTGCACTGAGGGTGCTGTGTAACACACATACCAAAAACACATGAAGCCCTATGGAGTGAAAGACCCCATAGCCCATAAAACACATTTACAGTCAAAGGACATTCTCAAATCATGCCTAAGAGTGGGAGAAAAAGATTCTCACTCTTAGCAGGAGAAAAAAATAAACCCCAAAAATCCAGCAAAGCTGCTGGGGGACTCCCTAGGTTTGGGAAATTAGCCTTAACAGAGAATTCTCCCTAACACTCGCCCCCCACCCCCCAGACTAAGGGACAGGAGGATTTAATCCACTCCTGGATGAATCTCATACCTCTAGTCGATGACATACATCCTAGAGAGACCATCAGCATTTTGGTGGTGACACCCTGACCTGTTCTCAATGGTGAAATCAAACCCTTGAAGGCAGATTGACCATCTCAATAGTTTTGGATTTTCCCCCTTAATTTGCATCAACCATCTCAAGGGTTAGTGGTCAGTCTGAATGACAAAAGTAGAACCATACAAGTATGGCCTAAACTTCTTCAGAGCCCACACAATGGCAAAACACTCTCTTTCAATTGTTGCACACCTTGTCTCAGGATCCTTCAGCTTTCTACTGATGAGGCAAATGGGGTGCGCCCTAACTTTCTCATCCAGTTGGCTAAGGACTTCACCTATACCTACATTCAAAGTATCTGTCTGTACAATGAAAGTTTGGTGGTAGTCAGGAGCTCTCAGTACTGGTGCTTGGCAAATAGCTTTCTTAAGGTTTTCAAAGGCCTGATTGCACTCCTCATTCTATCTGACCTTCTTAGGGAATTTTGGAGAGGAGATCACATTCAGTGGAGAAGCTATGGTCCCATAGTTCTGAATGAAATTCCTGTAATACCCAGTGAGGCCTAAGAAGGCTCTCACCTGGGTTTGAGTAGTAGATGTTGTCCAATTTTCCACAGCTTCAATCTTACTGAGCAAAGGCCTTATTTCTCCACCTCCTACCTCATGCCCAAGGTAGACCACTTTACTCTGTCCAATCTGGCTTTTGCTTGCCTTTATGGTCAGGTTGGCCTTCCCAAGAGCCTGCAAAACATGTCCTAGGTTGTTAACATGCTCTTCCCAGGAGTGGCTGAACACTGCAATGTCATCCAAGTATGCCATGCAGAAGTCCTCCATCCCAGCTAGAACCTGATTTACCATCCTTTGGAATGTTGCAGGTGCATTTTTCAGTCCAAAGGGCATAACCTTAAATTGGTATAAGCCAACTGGGGTAGAAAATGCAGCTTTCCCCTTGGCATGGTCTGTCAGAGCTATTTGCCAATAGCCTGACGATAGATCAAATGTGCTGAAGAACTTGGCTGCACCAAGTCTATCCACCAACTCATCTGTTCTAGGCAAAGGGTGGGCATCAGTCTTGGTGACTGCATTAAGAGCTCTATAATCCACACAGAACCTGAATTCTTTGCATCCTGCCTTTGGTACTAACACAACGTGGCTAGACCATGGACTAGTAGAGGGCTCTATTACCCCGAGGTCAAGCATCTTGCTGACCTCCCCTTTGATGTGGGATCTTGCATTCTCTGACATTCTGTATCCTCTGTTTTTGACTGGCAGACAGTCACCAGTGAGTATATCATGCTGGCCCCAACGGGTCAAGCCTGGTGAAAGTGAGAACAGGGAGGCAAACTGATTTAACATAGATTTGCACTCCTCTTGTTGCTCAGGTGTCAGATTTGAAGAGAGATTCACTCCTTCAATCTTTTCATCCAAGGGTAAGCCTCTGAGGAGACCAGGGAGAGCTTCACTCTCTTCTTCCTCTTCTGACGAAGCTAGAAGCAAGGCTCCTACTTCAGGCCTGGAGACATACGCTTTTAGTCTGTTGGTGTGGAAGACTTTGGGAGCCTCCTGGGGATTGCCCAAGTCCAACAGATAGTTCACCTCTCCAACTTTACCCACAACCTTGAAGGGTCCCACCCATTTATCTTGCAAGGCCCTCTGCCTTGTTGGAATCATAACTAGAACTAGCTGGTCTTGAGTGAACTCAACCATGTTAGCCTTTTGATCATGCCAATGCTTGACCAAAGCTTGTCCAGCTTTCAGGTTATCATTAGCGTCTGCCATTATGTGTGACATTCTCCTCCGGAGACCTATCACATAGTCACTCTGACTGGCTTGGGGGAAGGAGCACTCTCCAACCCCTCCTTAATCACGGCCAATGGACCTCTGAATGGATGGCCATAAAGAAGTTCAAAGGGAGAATAACCTACTCCCTCCTGAGGGACTTCTCTATAAGCAAAGAGAAGGCATGGCAGTAGAATGTCCCACTTTCTCTTAAGGGGTTCTTCTAAAGCACCTATCATGCTCTTCATGATCCTGTTGAACCTTTCTACCAACCAATGTTTCTGAGGGTGGTATGTGGTTGAGAACTTGTAAGGAACTCCACAGGTTTTCCACATGGCTTTCATGTAGTGGGACATAAAGTTTGACCCCCTGTCAGAGATGACTTCCTTAGGCAACCCAACCCTGGTAAAAATACCAAGGAGGGCCTTAGCCACAGCCTGAGCTGTAACAGTCCTCATAGGAATTGCCTTAGGGTATCTAGTAGCATGGTCTACTACAACAAGGATAAACCTGTTGCCTGAGGAGGTTGGAGGGGACCAACAATGTCAATCCATACCCTCTCAAATGGGACTTCCACCACTGGGAGAGGCACTAAAGGCGCCACATTCTCGGAACCAGCCTTACCAGAGGTTTGGCAGGTGTGGCAGCTCTTGCAAAACTTATCTACCTCAGCCCCATTGTTGGCCAATAAAAGTAGAGTGAGAGCCTTTCCTTGGTCTTCCTGAAACTCAGGTGACCAGCCAAAGGAATCTCATGGGCTAATTGCAAGAACTTATGTCTGTTTTCTTGAGGTACTACAAGCCGCTTGTAGTCTCCAGGTAGAGACTCAGTCGGTTCACTGTAGAAGATGCCATCTTCCCAGTGTAACCTATACTTCCCAGGCTCTTGCCCATCAGCCTGAGAAGCTGCCTGGTGGCAAAGACCTTCCAGAGTTGGACATTCTCTTTGTCCCTTACTGAAGTCTGCCCTGTTGGGTCCACCTTCTGCCAGTAAAGACTACAGCTCAGGATGGTGAACAGGGTCCAGATCTCCAATAAGTTCTTGGCCTTCTACTAGCTCTTCTTCAGAATCTAGTTCATCCATGGAGGGTTGTACCTCACTCCCAGCCTCAGCTGGAGGTGGAGTTACAGGTGTAACTTTGGACAACCTAGGGGAAGTCCTTGTTGGAAGCACTGGAGTGCTTGCTGCTGGCTTCTTCTTAGAAGTCTTGGGTTGCCCCTTTGCTTCTGATGATTTAGAGACTGCAGTAAATAGCCAGTGGAGAAGGAGTGATATCTTTCTTCATCATCACCAGAGAAGAACCTCTCATGGTTTTCTCTCTTGCAGGTCTGGTTAGCTCCTGTAACCTTTTACTAAGAGGTCTGGGAGTGTGTGACACTACTCCAAGAGTTTTCAGGTCATTACCCAACAGAACCCTTCCTGGTACCTCACATTGTACACTGACAGGTATCTTCACAGTCATATCATTGCACAGGATGAGAACTGGTAATTAGGGAAGCATCTGCACAGGCCCTCCAGCTAACTTGGTGAGGCGTTTGGATGCCTTAGCAACATCCTCTGCCTTGAAAAATGATTCATCCACCACAGTTATGCTGGCCCCAGTGTCCCTAATGGCAGGAGTATCCTTACCATTCACCTGGACACTTTCCTTATAATACCCTTTAGTATTATCTGGGATAGAATTATACACATCTAAATTCTGTTGTTCCCACAACCCCAGGGACACTAAAGAAACACTGGCTGAGATTCCAATGGGATCATCAGCCAGTAGTAGAAAGTTTCCACTGGCCATTTGTACTTCCTCCTCTGGAGCGAAGGCTAAGGAGAACGTGTGGACCCCTGAAGGTGTACCCTTACATCTGGGATCCCCTTTCACATGGTCAGTTGAGCCACAGACATAGCATTTACCAAATGCTTTTTGGAATGGTGGCTTGTTCTGACCTCCTTATGGTTTGGCACCAGAAGGTACACTAGCCTTCCCTCTAGTAAGGATTTTCTTATGCTTACAGAGAACTCTTAAACAATCAGCAGTTTTTGTAGCAAGGGACTCTTGACCATAACTTTCCATAGTTGACAGGTTCGAAAATAAACCTTTTAGTGCTAAGCTTTGTGGTTAGTTGCACTAATGTATCTAAAAGCACACTAAAATGTATACTCAATACAAATCCCACCGCTGTACACCAGTATTAGGCAGAAACCTGTGCAGTTCCCTTAGGGACCACTGCAAAATGTTTAGGACTACAGGAGTAAGCAATAAACCCAATTGGTAGCAGTCTGCACCACCCAGATTTACCTGGTAGCTGTGGCTGAGCAGTCAGACTTCCCTCAAGAAGAGTTAGGCAGTATATAGAGTATACACAATAGGGCCAAAGACACAGTAGAACAAGCAAACACTGACCATAGCTTTGGTATAAAAGTATATAATTATTTATTTAAAAACACACTTATGAGAATACACTGGCACTAATATGTCAAGCAAGTTCAAACACAGTCACTATAAGTATATAAACCTCCCTAGTTAATTATTCGACAGGTCTAGGTTAAGACACCACTTATTTAGCAAAACAGAGGTGAGCGCCTAACCGTAGCTGGCACTCCAATAATTTGTTTAAAAAGGGAGAGAAAAGGCAGAGTAGGTAAATAACACAGTACCAACACTTTTAAGAAACCACAGCAAGTCAGAAAGGCAGGGTCTACTGTAGAGCAAAAAGTTCATAGGCCAGGCCCACTCTTAGAGAAAGCAAGGCGGAATGTGCCCAAGATCACACAGTGGAAATGCACTCAAAGTCTTTGCAGAAAAGTCAAAAGAGGTTGGATCAGTTCAGAAAGGTACAGTTAGCAGGTCTGAGGTCAACCCAGTTAGAAAGTCAAGGATTTACGGATCACTTTGGACAATATGTTGCAAGGGAGACCAGGCGGGACACAGCACCTGAAATGGTGAAAAAGCTGCAGCGGTGGCAGTTGTTCCTGGCAGCGAGTGCAAGTCATGGCTTCAACCAGAGGAAGAGAAGATCTCGACGAGGAAGAAAGCTGGAGGTCGTTGCACTACCAGGAAAGAAACCAGCTGCGGAGTTTCCCGGTTAAAAGGTATGACCCTTTTATTTGCGATAGTGGTGAAGCGTGGCTATCCGGCCGCCGGGATGCTTGGCACAGGCGATTCGACCACGAGACGATCCAGGAAGGCGAAAAAGGCGAACTGGTTGGTCCCACCAGCTCAAAGGGAAGAAGACTCTCCTGGAAGAAGATCTCCTCTGTCGTCGGGGAAGTGGTGAGTTCGTACAGCAGTGCTCCTCCGGTGGTGTCGTCGTTGTAGATGGCTCAGCTTCTCCCCTCTTCGGATTCTTTAGGTCCTGGGGCGACTTCTGAAGTTCCAATCCCCAAAGCCCTACTTTTATGCAGAAAAACTGCCATTCAACAGCCTAGCTGTCACTCAAACATGCTAAGTGGTGAGGCGGGCAGCTCACCACTGGGCCAATCACACAAGAGTGTGACTTGAGTTGCCAAGGAAACTCAGTCCAGGGTGCCTAATCCCCCTCCCACACATCTTGTAGACCCCAGACAGAGTGGCACCATTTGGAGGTCTTCTGTGGAGAAGCCCGCCAAAAAGTGGAGCAAAGGGCTCGACTTGGGTTAGAGTTTCAGAGGCGAACACAAACGCCATTTTAAAACCGAGTCCTGGCAAAACGACCCAACCAGGGAATAAATATTAAATAAATAACCCGGCGGTATCTTTAACATTGCACCAAAAAGTGGTGCGTTTAAAATGAATGGGAAAATCCCATAGGAAATATTCTGGTGGAATATTTCGCGTGGTATCCACTGCCACCAGCCAGAAACTCGACAAGGGGGGACTGGACAGAAATAGCAATAAGCCCTTGCAGAGGGGGCATTACCACTTCAGATAATGCCCCGGGACCTTCATTAAGGTCCTTGCTTCTCTCGGGCCTGTAGCTATGGCCCCGTGGGCATTACCTGAAGTGATAATGCCCCCGCTACTCAGGGCTTATTGCTTAATTAGAATGGGTCATGGCCTCTCAATGGCTAGTTTATCTCCCCTTGAGTCCCGAGGCAGTTTTCAACCCATGGGGAAAACACAGAAGAATCCCACGAGGCTAGCCAAACCTGCCTGGAAAGTCTCAAGCTTACTGCAGGGCACATTTTGTTAAGTTCAAGCACCCCTTTCATGGTTCCATGTAATAATGTCCCTGTGAATAAGTCATCAGGTTCTGGCGACTTTTTCCTGGCTATCAAAATCGTTTCCCCAAATATTCTAGATGCGGTATAATTATATATATTACCTCCAGTCCTGGAAAATTTTGGGAAAGTGTTTGATAGCCTGGAGGGTGCATCATTGATGCATTTTTTTTTTAAAGTCGCCAACCTGACGACTTTTTTACCTGATACCCCTTTTATGGCATGCACATTGGGTCACCTGGATTAGACTGTGTGGTACAATACTGTCCCACTTTTCTATTCAAAATCCTACCATATATGGTCTATACGTCAAGGACATAATTTCATGTGGCCAAACCAATGCCTTTAAACTCTTGCTGCCTATTCAGACAGTAGAAAAGGGTGTACCATGTGGTAGCCCCAAAGGTCACTACTAGTGATATACCACTTTACCTGTGCCATTCCTGCTAACTCAGGGTTACAGCTTGAAGGCCCCTTTCATCAGCTAGTGTGGTGATCCCAGTACTCCACCACCTCAGAGAGGCCTGCTGTACCACCTGTGCCAAACAAGAGAAAATGTCTGGCCATCTGTTAGGGCCGGAGGGGGCCATTATAAGGAGGACAGACACACCGAGATAGTGCATACGTGTTTCTTTATTCAATGCACAAAGTAAAGTCATTAAACACTCCCTCCCGCTTACGCAACCCTGTCACGTGATCCTGCCCATGTGACACGATACCAGTCTCTTAAAGAGACACGATCAGTGTAACACCATCCTACACAATAGCTACTGTCAAGTGACAAAACAGGCTGGAAGATTTATTTTATTTTTACTGTCTTTTTTTAAAATCTGCACTTAATGCATGCATCTCTGAGGGATTACATACCAGTTTTCATGATTGTGATTGAACTCATGCAAGACGGGAGGCCCACTGGTTGCCAGTCAAAGCCTGCATTGAGTTTAAAATCTTGTCGATAACTCACTGATGCGTCCACAACACGTCCCCTGGCCTTCCTCAACCACCACATCACCTTAAGGCCTAAACCACGCTGCCTGCGCTCCTCTGTGGCCCTGGCCTTAGCCACACCCAGATACACCAGAAAGCAGGCATGTGGCTGCCAGCTTCCCTGTCATGGCCCCCACCCACTGGAATGCCCTCCCCGTCTGCATCCAAGAACCATCATCATATTTAGCGTTGAGAAAAAGACTATAAACTTGGCTGTTCAACAAATACGACTAAAACCACACAATGGTGCTTTCTAAGGCACCTCCTTTCCTTGCACCCAATAAACTGTTTTGCTCTGCCTTCTTTCCTAAGATGTGCCAGCGCTGTGATACCGTTTCAATCCATGTTGGGTTCAGTAAATTAGCGATGAGTTATATTTGCCACGAATGGGTAAAATACCCATTTGTGGACACTTTTGCAAATGCCCCCACAGCACCCATGCTGCTGCAGGGTCCGCTTGCTGTGGCATTTATGAAGTAGGCCACATGGAGTCAAATGCATAGCTCTCAACTCACACTCTTTTAGCGGGTGTCACCCGCCTTGTAAACAGCTGACTCACCCGCCAAGCCTCATGCACGCCCATTCGTTTCAATGGGCCTCTCACCCGCCAAAAATAAAATCGGGTGTTTTCACCCGCCTTTGCGACATAAATGGTTGACAGCTATGATATGATATGATATGATATGGTATTTGTAACACGCCTATACACATGTGTTTCAAGGCGCGACGAGGCAGGGAGGGGGGGACAAGGGGAGACAGACAACGATCTTACTAGGCCAGGTGTCATTCAGATCGCGCAAGTGCAGGGGTGGGGGAGGGGGAAAAGTGCAAGGGGAAGGGGAGGGGGGGAAGTGCAGTACAAGGTAAGTGGCGTAACGTAATAAATAAATAAATAGGGCCAGCTGGTGGCAAGTGTGAGGTAAGTGCAGAACAAGTGCTGGGGGAGGGGGGGGGCTGTAGGGATACAGAGACAGTCCCGCAGTGCAAAGGGGTTCCAGGGCATCAGTGCAAGTGGAGAGTGGCAGGGCCCAGGGCCGAGGCCGTTTAGAGTGGTCCAGTTGCAGGATCAGTGCAGTTTCATTGAGGAATTAAATTAGCTGTTCAGCAGGGGAGAGGGAGAGAGAAAGCAGAAGCAAAGAGGAAGGTTTTGAGGTGCTTCCGGAACCGGAGATGGTTCTCCTCAAGTTTCAGGGAGGCAGGAAGGCTGTTCCAGAGGGAGGCCCCTGCCGCGGAGAGAGATCTACCCCCAGCTCGTTGTTTCGAGAAGCGGCTAACCCTGAGGGAATTGGAGGCGGATGAGCGAAGGGCTCGGGAAGGAAGATATTTGGGAAGAGAGAGTTGAAGGTATTTAGGACCCAGGCCCCAGAAGGCCTTGTGGACAATGCAGAGGGTTTTGAACTTTATCCTCGCAGCCACTGGGAGCCAGTGTAGAGATTTCAGTCCTGGAGAGATACGGTCCCTGGGCTTGAGGCCAAGGACAAGTCTCGAGTTCTGTTCTGGATGAGTTGCAGAGGGCGGAGAGTGGAGGCAGGCAGATTAAGATAGAGGCTGTTACAGTAGTCCAGCTTCGAGAGAACCAGGGCTCGGGAGACAGTGAGCTTCTGGGGGAAGGAGAGGAAGGGAGGAATACCTCTGAGGAGGTGCAGCTGGTAGTGTGACCTCTTGGCGACGTCAGAAATATGAGGAGAGAAGGAGAGTGTGGAGTCGAAGATGACCCCAAGGTTTTTTGCCTTGCAGGTAGGAGCAGGGAGGGGGCCAAGGGAGGCAGGCCAGAGAGCTACAGGGAAGGAGGGAGTAGGATCTCAGTCTTACTGGCATTAAGGCAGAGGTCATTGGCGGCACACCATTCTTGGATAGCAGACAGACAGTCAGAGATGAGGGAAGGAGAAGGGGAGGCTGAGGGTAGCCTGAAGATGAGTTGGGTATCGTCCGCATAGCACTGGAAATTAGGGCAGAGAGCGGCGATGCGGTGGGCAAGGAGTGCCAGATACTGGTTGAACAGCCAGGGAGAGAGATTAGATCCCTGGGGGACACCACAGGTGGAGAAAAAGATGTCGGAGAGGAAGGGCCCCAGTTGGACCTGGGAGGGTCGATTTGAAAGGAAAGAGGTCAACCACGCCAGAGCCTGACCAGTGATACCCAGGTTTTCCCGGAGACGGTTGAGCAGGATGGCATGGTTGACAGTGTCAAAGGCAGAGGAGAGATCGAGCAGAATGAGAGCACACGGAGTGTTGGAATCGAGGTTCAAGAGCAGGTCTTCACGGATGTTCAGGAGAGCAGTTTCCGTGCTTCTGGCAGCTCTGAAGCCAGATTGATGGTCATGAAGACTACCAACAGATTCAGCATGGAGGTTAAGCTGGGAGATGGCCAGTTTCTCCAGGAGCTTGCCCAGGAAGGGAGTGATGGAGATAGGGCGATAGTTAGCCGGGCAGGAGGGGTCGGAAGAGGGTTTCTTGAGAAGAGGGTGCACAAGGGAGTGCTTGAGGAGGGAAGGGAAGACTCCAGAGGCGAAGGAGTGGTTGCAAAAGTCAGCCAGGGCAGGAGCCAGGGAGTCGATGTGGTCCTTGATAGTTTTGGAGGAACAGGGGTGAACCTGTTTAGACGAGACTTTCATAGATCGGACTTGTCTGGAAACCTCGTCAGCAGAGAAAGGTGGAAAGGCAGAGAAAGAGGGAGGAGGGGTGACCGCAGAAGGGCCAGAGGAAGGGTCGGGTAGGGAGGGAGGGAGGTGAAAGGAGGAGAGCGAGGACAGGATGTCCTGAGTTTTAGAGATGAAGTGAGAGGCCAGTGCAGTGCAGATGGCCTGGGAGGGGACAGGAGAGGTAGAGACTGCAACAGGGTTGGCCAGCTCCTTGCAGATTTTAAAGAGTTCGGCGGAGTTGTTTGATGCCGCAGAGATGCGGGCTTGGATAAGGGCTCTCTTCTTGGTGAGAACGGAGAGCCGGTACTGCCTTTGGAGCAGGCGGCAGGCCAGTTTGTCAGAGGATGAACATGAAGCACGCCATTTCCTCTCTGCAACCCTGCACTTGCGTTTTAGGGTGGCGAGATCCAAGTCATACCAGGAGTTACATTTGGCTTTGGGCTTCAGGCGGATTCTCATGACGGGGGCAAGGATATCAAGAGTAACAGATATAGCAGAGTGGAGCATGGAGAGGGCTGTGTCAGGGTGGGAGTCAGCCGAAGGGGCAGGGGGGGGCGAGAAGGTAGCAGCAAAAGCCTCAACTGACACACGCTTCATGGGTCGGATGACCGAGAAGGTGGGTGGCAGTGAAGAGGGTGGCTTTGCCTGTGGGGTAGGCAGGGTGAGGTGGGAGGATAGGAGAAAGTGATCACTCCAGGAGAGAGGAGTGGAGAGAGGGACGGAGAGGGGAAGGTCAGAAGAGATCAGAGCATCAAGAGTGTGCCCAGCAGAGTGAGTAGGCCCAGATGGGAGAATAGAGAGTGAGAGAGAGTCGCAGAGGTCACGAAAGAGACCAGTGGGGGGACTGGAGGCATCAAGGTGGATGTTAAAGTCGCCAAGAAAGAGGAGTTGAGTGGTTGAGGACAGGAGTGCGGAGGAGAGGTCAGCCCACTCAGAGAGGAAGGAGGAAATTTGACCAGGTGGCCGATAGATAGTAGCCACGGTAAGGGAATGGCTAGGAGAGAGAGAGAGTCGGCAGACAAGGCATTCAAAAGAGTAGGTCTGCGTAGGAGTGACAGTGGCAGGAATCCACTCAGGGAAGATAAGGGCAACACCACCCCCTGCACGGTTGGGCCTGGGCACGGAGAGGATCTTGTAACCATCAGGTAGGAGTGTGTCAAAGCTGGTGGCAGAGCTGGCTGTGAACCATGTCTCAGTGAGACAAAGGACGTCGAGGTCCAGTTCCTCAAGAAGGTGACAGATATTGGAGGAGTGCTTGATGGCAGAGCGAGTGTTTAGTGTGGCAATGTGGAGAAGGCTGCCATCCTTGAAGAACTTCCGGGGAGGGGTACAGATCAGAGGTACGCCCTGTGGAGGTATTGAAGAAGGAGGTGAAGAAGGAGCACGAGAGGGGGCAGGGAGGGAGGGTAGAGGCAAGGTAGCCAAGGATAGAGGAGGGGGGACAGCAGGAGAGGAGAGGAAGTTGATGAGGTGTGGGAAGCGTCTATCGAAGAGGTGAAGGTTGGCCTGAGGGCCTTGGACCAAGACGGTCCCATTAGCGTAGACATTAAGGATGGCCTTGGAGGAGCGGAAGGGGGCCAAGAGGACATCCCAACGGGTGCCACCATTAATGGGACAGGAGGAGAAAGGAGAGAGCACAGAGACCATATGAATGGTCCATAGGTCAGGCGAAGGCACGAAAAAGAGGATGTCAGTGAGAGTTTCCTTAGAGCAGGCATTAGTGTAGGTGTCAGCGATAGGGAGGCCTGGGTTGGAGACCAGGATGTCCTTTTTAAACTTTTTCCTACCAGATTTAGTGAGGAGAGCAGGATAGTCAATGGAGAAGCAGTTAGAGAAGATAGGCGAGACGGAGAGCACCATGGAGTAGGAGGGAGGGAGGGGGGGGGAGACAGACGAAACGAGAGCACGCAGACAGGAAGTGAGCGGCAAGCACAAATTACCACAATTAGAGCAAGCAAAACAGTAATGCGTATTAGGTACCGGGCCACCTAAGATTGAGAATCCTGCGAGGGGAGAAAAAGCACCCTAGTATACCACAAATCAGAGCAAAAACAGTAATGCGTATTAGGTACCGGGCCACCTAAGATTGAGAATCCTGCAAGGGGAGAAAAAGCACCCTAGTATACCACAACTGTGAATACAGTGAGGCAAGGCCCCATGCAGATGTAACCAGGAGTAGGAGGGGTGGGCCGGGGAACGGAGAACAGGTGGAACTGGCGCCTGGCGTCCCCTGCGGACACCTGCAGACACACAGGGAGCCGCACTGTAGGAGTCGCCCTTGGCCTGGGGCCCTTAGCCGCGGGGGCTGCCGGGCAGAGGGCTGCCCAGGAGGGGGGAGGTTATAGGCAGAGGGAGAGGAGGGGGGGGTTGGGCGGGCAGGGAGGCGGGGAGGGAGAGGAAGACCAGGAAGTGGGAGGGGGGAGCAGGAGCAGGCACAAACACCGCGCTAGGAGCGCGAGGTACAATTCAACTTTTATTTTTTTTAAAAACAAAACACACTCACGGAGGCCCAGGCAGGGCTTCCCAGCATGCAAATGCTTCGATTGCTCAGACCTCATTGGGACATAAAAACAAAAAAACACAGCCAGCTTGTGCAGTAACCGATTACATAATGTAAAATAAAGGAACAATAGATAAGTAGTTCACCATGATAGAGCTAAAAATTGTCGATCACAATTTAGGGTGGCAGCCCTCCTAGCTATCAGATCCAAACAATATATATGTTATAGACAAGATGGCAGTAACGCAGGCGGTGAGCTGTTTTACCAGTTACCCAATGACATAACGGGGCAAACTATATAATTGTGCCTGGTAACTGAAACTAAATGACTTCAAACAGGAATGTCGTTTGTGCACGTTTTTATCAGTGCATGTGCAGTTGACTCCCCCTCAGACCTGAGCATCGCGTTCTTGCAGGCAGGCGCAGCCCCAGAACATTTTGCGGCTTGTGCTCATTCCCTGGGATTATGTGGCCTTCACTGCCTGTTCGCCCAGCTCTAGTACTTTACTGAACGCTTCAGTTTGCTCTGTATTTAAAGGAGCAGGCTTCAATTTAGAGTCGGGCTGAGGCCTCCGTGCAAAGGCGCGCGCCATCTGTGTTTACAGCGGCACGTGCCAAGCCTTTGCGCTTGTAAACTGCTTTGTGACGTGTCTCCCTGCTTGCTACGCTGCTCACGTGTGACTTTTGAATGGTGGGCGACGTTTCTCTTCTCTATCCTGCTGCAGTATTATCGTGCTGTTACTTGAGCCATAGTGGACTCCCAGTGAAAATATCCAGTTATGTTTACAATTATAATTGTAGTTGAGAAGTATGTTATATTTGCTCTGCCCGGCACCCGAGGGTGGGAGGGGGGAAGTTGGGTGAAGGGGAGGGGGCGGGGTTTGTTTTATTTGAAAAATGCGAATAAAAATATATTTAAAAAAAAAAAAAACTTTGCCGCGCAAATGGAAGCACCATTAGAGCAAAGTAATAGTTATGGCTGGACATGGGTAATTGGACCTTTATCTCCAACAACATCTCCGAGTGCCTGAACAGTGTAAGAGTGGCCGATATGGATGCATGTTTGTGCTACATTGAAAAGCACTGAGTGTTATATTGATGCACACGCAGTGAGAAGTTATAAATTAATTTATTACATGAAAGCATTAACTACAACAGGCGCTGGTACACAGCCACTCTCCAACTGAAAACCATACATTCCAGAACCCCCACTCCAAAGATACCATTCGATAACAGAAGCCCAATGTTCCCTCTAATCTGTGCGCATTTGCGCTTGCCCAGCTTCCTTCTGGGTGCCGCTCAGAAGATCTTTTGCAGCTCACACAGACATTTCTCATCTATGCAATAAGATTTAATAAGGCACAAGCCACAGCAATTACCTGACATTTGCTTTCACTTAAAATAATTAACTAGTCATCATATTCTGGTCTAGATTATTCACATTACCCTACTATGCAAGTGTAACCTTAAAAACCGAATACAGCCACAAGAGCTAAAAACTAATATGAAAAAGTGGCTCCATGAACAGAAAAATCTATTTAAGATACGCCTGCACAAATTAACTAAATACTGTCTCCTCCCCACCCAAGACTCCTATGCTTTACTCTACCACGCATTTACTCAGACCTCTAAACTCTACCCCAGAACCTATTTAGATATTACTGGACAGCCAGGACTCTTCCTCTCTTGGCTCTGCAAAAGGTTACCAGACTTGTACCTACATCCACTTGTTTTATGTTTGTTGTAATTTAAATAACATTCAAACAACAGACCTTCTATTATTCATGGTGCCTTATCAAAAGTGCCCTTTTGACTACACTGGCACCCATGAGATGTGTTCTGAATGCTGCAGCATGACTCATCAAAGGACTCTGGAAAATCAGCGTTGACCCTCCTCTAACTGCACTGCTGCAAGTCTCTACAAGTCTGTAACCCTGAAGTCCCCAAGCTACTTCACTGGGAAACTCTGCATCTCCAGAGGCCTGCGATCCACCAGAAGCCAGGAAATGTGCAGACGTGTACCCTGATGGTGCAGGAAGAAAAGAAGGAGCCGGTCATCACCCCATTGCTGCTACCATTCAGGAAAGGGCTTAAGACCTTCCTTTTCAAGAAATAGCTCCTCTATAACACATAGGTCCACACAGCCTGCACTCCCCACCATACTGAGACTCTGTGATCTGCTCCTCACTGTCTCCTCCCCTGGTTGGTTTTAGATCCCTTGCTGCAAATTGCCCACCTGTTAGCTCCCATTCCCTTTTTCTCTGCTTCCCTTACTGTGATTGTAAAGCGCTCTGTTGCTTCCCAAAGCTAGGCCTGCGCTCAATAAATACCCTAATAATGATAATAAAAGTGTCACCCACACTATGTAACCCAAATATCATCTTAAATATCGGATACTGACTGTAAGTAGCAGGCTGCTTGGATGCCCAACCGCATCCCATGCTTTCTATTCTTGGAACATATGTCACGCAAGCGCTTTGAAGGGGGCCCCTTGCAAGTTAATGCATTATGAAACTCAAATATACATTTTCTCTATGGATTTTGAGTAGACAAATGTCATGCTCAACGTCTCCTACTTTACCATTGCTAACATTACCCTATAGGTGGAGAGTAACATTGCAATATTTACTTGGCTTACAAGGGATAATGGGTATGGTCTAACCCTGGTATTACTAATCTATAGTAGTAGGGCAACAGAAATTCAGACAGTAGAATGCTTTTCACACAATCTGCATCCTTTTCAAGCATTCAGAGTTGCATTGGGCATAGACCTCAACAAATTCTATCGTAACTCGCTGCTATAAGAGGATATTTATATATGGGATAAATTACAAACAATCTTGAATGCACTGCAAAATAATAGTGTACATGCAGATTCATGACACTTTCTTAAAATTCATATCATATGGTTAGGCACAAAATATGTTTTAATTGCAAAGTAGTACAGGTCTGCAAATATCCCAGTGAGTGTTTTACTGCTGCAATCCCTCACTTTTTTATAGTACCCTGTCAACTAGCATTGGAGGCTACCACGGGAGCCCGAGAGCGGTACGAGTGGAAGGGCATCGGAGAACACTCCTTGTGGGTGATGAGCAAATCAGTAACATTCAAAAACCAAGTCAGTTGTTTCGGCAGTACAGTACAGTGAAGAAAATGTGCTGTTTGTTTGCTGAAGGATAGGAAACTCCAGTAACAGTCTATAGAACTGCACCTTCCGTGTCTTTCTATGCTCAGCTGCTGAGGACATTTCAATATAAACATGTTGACTCTAGCATCTTGTTTAACTGATTAAAATGAATTGAATTACAGTGGGGTCTCTGGCTACAGAAGAAGGCACTCAAGTTGCTGTACTTCTAATCATAGATGTTATTAACCTAAAAGGCATATATATGTGATTTTCTTCAACCAGGCTCCATAAGAAACATCAGTAAGCCTCTTTTCATTTTTTATCTAATCTGTGGTAAAGAAGGGTGGGTGAAACTGTAGGCGGTAATATGTGTCCTATCATTTTACTCCTTATATTAGGGTAAGAAGAAAGGCTCTGATAAGAATTAGCTTCCTACTTGGAGTGAAATGATTTAACAGGGAGTCAAAAAGTAATTAGCTTTGTCAACCAGGATACTTTATGCTTATTAAAAATGTTCTTTCCCATTAAAATTAATCTTGAGATTGGTCAGAAATATTATTAGAGTTCCTGCCTATACCACTGCTGTGCTGGTCGCTGTTTCGAATAAATATCAGTGGAACTTTGTGGGCAGATGTGGTGAGTGGTGCAATTCAAACTCTTTCTCCCCCGCAAGCACACTCTCCTCACCTGAGCTGTCTGAGTTGTCGGTCTCTTGTAGACATCGTCGTGCAAGGTAGTCTCTTCCCTTCTTATGATGAATGCACTTGTCACGGAGGGAAGCCACAGTGACCGCTGGATAAACAGCTGTCCCGTGACTCCCTTTCCGGAACCAAGCCAGAAATCAGGGAAAAACCCAAAAGGGAACAAACCCTGCGGAGTAGTGTAGACTCTTCTAATCTGGATGACAGGATAATAGCTGATGAGAGCAATGGAGCGAGGCGGATGGCAGAGTAGAGGATGTCCAACAGTCTAAACCATGGAGTAGTAGAGTCAGGGGAGACAGAGGCTCCTTGTGGCAGTTTGAAGATATGGCACTGGTTCCAGGAAGAGGAGAAAAAGTATGCAGCAAGCACAGCTCAGAGGAGCCCAGCAGAAAGAGAGTACGGGAAGGATTCCCGAAATCAGAAGAGAGAGAGAGAGAGAAACGGAATAAAGCACACCGGAGTACCGCCCGGAGCAGCGGTAGGATATTTAAGCGAGGAGTAGCGTTCTGAGGAAAGACACAGGAACACAGGTGAACAGGAAAACCCTCTGGCAGATCCGAAAGGTGGACGGCAGAGGATCGGAGCGAGGAAACCCGGAAACAGGAAGCGTCCAAAGTGGGTTGCAACGCAGCGTCTACCAGGAGGCAGGGAGTTTAAATACTTCCAGCGGCGCTGCGTCACGTAACTGGGGCTGATAGCAAGAACATAGAGAAAGGACTAAAACACCCTACCTCTGTGTCGCCAGCTCCAACGCGGGAACATCCGCCAATTACGGCTATGGCCGTGACGGCGGATGACAGCAGAAGCCCGGGGTTGGAAAACATTTGTTCATTGTTTCCTGTTTTTGTTGGGCACATTTTTCTGTTTTTAGGGAGTAAACATTCATTAGTGTATATGTCTCTTGGCTGAAAGGATAGTTTTGAGTAAGTGGTGTCACAACTCACATGACAACATAATGTGGATAGTAATCAGAAGCCAGGGAATTTTGATCATCATATTAAGTGATGCAGTTATTCTGATGCAATTAACATGCTTACACAAATTATGAGAGGCATGTTCTCCGGGCCCTTAAATCACTTCTTTAAAGTGGCACATGAACTGCTATTGGCATGTTTTGTCACATTCATTTTGTTTCCCATTATTCCATCTGCAAATATTGTATCCTGTCTGATTTCCTGACAGCCACATCATTTATGAAAAGCGATATTTGTTTTTTGTAATACACATGAGTGTTTTTCCAGTGGCATAAAGCACACATTTGTCCCTACACAGGAGTACTTTTGCTAGCTACTGTGGCATATCTTGAGCTCTTGATCTGGTTTTTGAGTTCTCTTTATAATCACATATATAATCTTTTTATTTTTAGCGTATGTGTTTGGAAAAAGAGCTGTAAGATGCCCCTTGCACACATATCTGTAAAGTATTGCAGTCGTTGGGAAGGGGAAATTCCTTTCCAAACTCTCTTCGCAGATTATAACTCACTAACTACGCATGCTCACATAGTGGCTTACCTCGTTAGTCAGTTGCACACATGGAAAATGAAGTGTGCATGAAAGTCAACCAGTTCCTCACTTGGAGGAAAATAATTAGAGTGAACATTGCTCTCAACTCTCGCTCTGCTGTCAAACACTCCTCTGACATCTGCCGCCTCCTCGAAGAACTGGACCTTGATATCCTCGGTCTTACTGAGACATGGTTCACGGCAAGCTCTGTCACAGGTTTTGACACTCTCCTCCCTGATGGCTACAAGATTCTCTGCGCACCCAGATCCACCCGGCCCGGAGGTGGTGATCTTTCCTGAGTGGATCCCTGGCACTATCGCGCCCACTCAGATCTACCCCTCTTTCGAATGAAGGCTCTCAATCTCTCCTAGCCACTCTCTTACTGTTGCTACTCTCTATCAGCCGCCTGGTCAAATCACCTCTTTTCTCTCCAAGTGGGTTGCCCTCTCCTCCTCCCTCCATGCCTCAACCACTCAACTCCTCTTCCTTGGTGACCTTAACATTCATCTTCACTCTCCCTGTCCCTCATTTTTGCTCTTTCGCGACCTCTGCGATTCCCTCTCTTTTTCGATCCTCCCCTCCGGCTTAACGCATTCTTCAGGTCACACACTTGATGTCTTCATCTCCTCTGGCCTCCCCTCTCAATCTCTCTGACCACTCCTATCACCTGGAGTGACCATTGCCTCCTCTCCTCTCATCTCTCACTCTCTTCCACCCATCTCTCACTCTCTTCTCCCCAAGCCAAGCCTACCCCAAAACTGCCACCTACCTTCTCGGACATCCGGCCCATGAAGCGCATGTCAGTTGAGGCTTTCGCTGCCACCTTCTCTCCCCCCCCTCCTCCTCTGGCTGACTCACACCCTAACACAACCCTATCCCTCTGTACTCCTCTATTTCTGATACTCTTGATGCTCTTGCCCCTGTCATGAGGATCCGCTTGAAGTCCAAAGCCAAGTAGAATTCCTGGTATGACTCCGACCTAGCTACATTTAAACGTAAGTGTAGGGCGGCTGAGAGGAAATGGAGGGCTTCTTGTTCATCCTCTGACAAACTGGACTGTCGCCTGCTCCAAAGGCAATACTGACTCTCTGTCCTCTCCAAGAAGAGTGTCCCCGTTCAAGCCCGTGTCTCTGCGGCATCTAACAACTCGGCCAAACTCTTTAAAATCTGCAAGGAGCTGGCCAACCTTGCTGCAGTCTCTACCCCTCACGTTGTCTCCCAGGCTCTTTGCAATGCCCTTGCCTCTCATTTTATCTCAAAATCCCAGGACATCCTGTCCACCCTCTCCTCCACTTCCCCTCCTCTCCCCTCTCCATCTGTGCTTGCTGACCCTCCTCAGCTACCCCCACCACCCTCTTTCTCCTTCTTTCCTCTTTTACCCCCGACGAGGTCGCTACACAAGTCCGATCTATGAAAGCCTCGTCAAAACAGGTCCATCCCTGTTCCTCTAAAACCATCAAAGACCAGATTGACACCCTCGCTGCGGCCCTTGCTGATTTTTGCAACCACTCCTTTGCCTCAGGATCCTTCCCCTCCACCCTGAAGCACTCCTTTGTGCACTCTCTTCTTAAGAAACCCACAGCTGATCCTTCCTGTCCGACTAACTATCGCCCAATCTCCATTACTCCCTTTCTGGGCAAATTCCTGGAAAAGCTGGCCATCTCCCAGCTTTTTTTTTTAATTGTTATTTTGAAAACAAATAAACAATACAAACCAAACTTGCAGCATTATTTACAACAGACTCGTGAACATCAATTAACGCACATTACTGCTCCCCAAGTCCCCCCCCCTCAAGAGCTTATTTGCGTTTCTCGTTCTGTATCCGCTGCGTGTGGCTGGGTATCGCTTCCTTCCGAAGCTGCAGAATCCATTACTGTGCCAAACAGTCCTGTTATTAACATTCTCCAAGCCATCAGGTTACCCACTTCTTCTTCCCCGCATTTGCTATATGCCTCCTGCCACACCACCGTTTCAGCCTCTGCCCATTTTTGCAAGTCCCGCCACCATACCTCAACCCGTGGCTTGTGGCACTGCTTCCAGCCCATGGCAATCCTTCTTTTAGCGAGCACATATGCCAGGTCCCTCAGTTTCCCAAGATGTTTAGTATTCCGTGGTCTGGAAACCCTTCCACCAGACAGGCCCAGGCCTTATCTATGTTGAGCGTGACCCCTTTATCTGCTAGTTTCCGTGCCACTTCCCCCCAAAAAGCTTCAATCACTGGGCAAGACCAGAACATGTGTGTCATATCAGCATCTTCTTCATCGCATTTTGGGCATGCTTGTCTTCCTGCCTTTGCAAACTTAGATATTCTCTTCGGGGTCATATAGGCTCTATGCGTTATGTATAACTGTATCTGCTGCAATCTGGCGTTTCTGGACACCTTCTTGTGGTATCCTATAGCACGTTCCCACATTCCATCGGTCATCTGTGCCCCCACCTCCGCTTCCCAGTCCAGCCTCAAATGAGTCAATTCCTTCCCCACCCGGGTCATCACCATCTCATACAGTCTAGAGATCTTGTGCCCTGCTTCTGATATGTCATATATTGTTCCCATTAGGACGTCTGGCTCCTCCGCCAGTACAGTCTCTGGCCAGGTTTTGCGAATAGTCTGCACTAGCCTAAGATACGTGACATATTGGCCTCCATGCAAACCTGTCGGCCATCTCCCAGCTTAACCTCCATTCTGATTAGTTTGGCTGTCTCCATGACCACCAATCTGGCTTCAGAGCTGCCAGAAGCACAGAAACTGCTCTCCTGAACATCTGTGAAGATCTGCTCTCCAACCTTGACTCTAACATTCCCTCTGTCCTCATCCTAGTTGATCTCTCCTCAGCCTTTGACATGGTCAGCCATACCATCCTGCTCAACCGTCTACCTGATAACCTGGGTATCACCGATCAGGCTCTGGCCTGGCTGACCTCTTTCCTCTCGGATCGACCCTTCCAGGTCATACTGGGTTCCTTCCTATCATCTATTTCCCTCTCTTCCTGTGGTGTTTCCCAGGGGTCTAACCTCTCGCCCTGGCTTTTCAACCAATACCTGGCAACTCTCACCCACTGCATTGCGATTTTCTGCTCAAATTTCCAGTGCTACGCTGACGACCCTCAACTCATTTTCAGGCTGCCCTCGGCCACCTCCTCTCCCATCTCTGTTTGCCTTACTGCCATTCAAGATTGGTGTACCGCCAATGATCTTTGTCTGAATGCCAGCAAGACTGAGATCCTCCTCATTGGCACACCTTCTCCATCCTTTCCCCTCACTCTCTGGCCGGCCTCCCTTGGACCTCCTCCTACCTCCATTTGCGAGGCTAAGAACCTCAGGGTTATCTTTGATTCCACACTTCCCTTCTCTGCCCACATCTCTGATGTCTCTAAAAAGTCTAAGTTCCTGCTTCACCTCCTCAGAGGTACTCTGCCCTTCCTCTCCTTCCCCCAGAAGCTCACTGTCTCCCAAGCTCTAGTTCGCTCTAAGTTGGACTATTGTAACAGTCTCTTTCTTAACCTACCTGCCTCTACGCTCTGCCCTCTGCAACTAATCCAGAACAGCACTGCAAGACTTGTCCTTGGCCTCAAGCCCTGGGATCATATCTCTCCAGCTCTGAAATCTCTACATTGGCTACCAGTGGATGCACTGATTAAATTCAAAACCCTTTCCATTGTCCACAAGGATTTCTGGGGCCTAGGTTCAAAATACCTTGAGCTATCCCTCTGCAAATACCTCCCCTTTCAAGCTCTTCGCTCCTCTACCTCTAACTCCCTCAGGGTCAGTCGTTTTTCAAAGAAACGAGCTGGGGGTAGATCTCTGTCTTTGGCTGGGGCCTCCCTCTGGAACAGCCTCCCTGCCACTTTAAAACTTGAGAAGAACCATCTCTGGTTCCGAAAGCACCTCAAGACCTTCCTCTTTGCTTCTGCCTTCACCCCCCCTCTCCTCTGCTGATCTGTCCTCTCCTGGCACCGTGCACCTGGCCACCCTCTGTCCTCCAGGCCCAGGTTCCTGCTCATCCTGCCACCCTCCCGCACTGCCTCCGGGCCACCCCTTGCACTGGGGTCTGTATCTGTACCCATACACCCCCCACCCCTTTTTCTCTTCTTGCACTTATCTAACCTTTTGTTGTTATTGTTATTTTGCATTTATATAGCGCCTTATATACCATTGGTATGGTCTGAAGGTGCTGGTAGGTTGAACGCCCTTGGGAACCGAAGTTCATATCAGTAGAGAGAGTAGAGATAGTCAAAAGGTGCGTGTGAGCACCGGGTATGTGTACAGCTCGTGCGGCATCGGTGTGATAGCTGTTTTCTAGCGGTGGGTGTGGTGGTTGAGAGCTCAGGAGTATGTGTTCGTTCTGGCCGGATTTATCCAGATCAGATGTGGCTGCCTTAGGCCTGAGGAGAACGCCTCGCTGGGGGGTGTGTAACCAGCAGTGATTACTTAGAATGATGTGGAGTAAGCGGCGAATGTTGATATGAGAACAGTTATACCGAATGGTGTCATAGTATCTCTGTGTTCTAGTTGAGTGGTGATGTAAGGAGAGAGTAAGCGTGTTTGTGAGATATGATGGGTTACATGCCCTTTCGGAGACTTCTAATTCATAGAGAGGCTATTGGGCATGCTTCTAAAATTCACAGAGAGTACATTTCTGAATTCAACTTTCACCGAGAGGCTAATGGGCACATTTCTGAGTTCAGCTTTTCACAGAGAGGCTATGGGGCACACTTTTAATCTCGGCTTTCTCAGAGAGGTTTTTGGGCGCACTTCTAAGTGCAACTTTCCACAGAGAAGCTATTGGGCACACTTCTAAATGCAGCTTTCCAATTGTACTTCTGAATTCAACTTTCCACAGAGATGCTATTGGGCATACATTTAATTCAGTTTCACAGGGAGGCTATTGGGTGGACATCAGAATTCAAATTTCACAGGAAGGCCATTGGCCACACTTCTAAATTCAACTTTGCACAGGGAGGCTATTGGGCATACATTTAATTCTGTTTCATCGGGAGGCTATTGGGTATACTTCTAAATGCATCTTCTAATTGTACTTCTGAATTCAACTTTCACAGGGAGGCTATTGGGCACATTTCTGAGTGCAACTTCTAAATGTACCTCTAAATTCAACTTTCATACTCTTCAAAAATTCACCATCTAACTGCACTTCTGAATTCAACTTTCCGCAGAGAGTCTATTGGGCATACATTTAGATTCAACTTTCACAGAGAAGCTATTGGGTGTACTTCTAAATGCAACTTTCTAATTGTGCTTCTGAATTCAACTTTCGCAGGGAGGTTATTGGGCACATTTCTAAAATCAACTTTCCACAGAGAGGCTATTGGGTACACTTCTGAATTCACTTCTAAGTGCACTCCAAATCAACTTTCACAGAGAGGTACACTTCAAATGCAGCTTTTCACAGAGAGGCTGTTAACAGTCACCTTTCTGTCTAGATGCGACGCAAGCTAGGGTTCAGAGTCCCGAGTGAGGGGCATGCTAACAGTCACAGTTCCATTTCGATGCGACGCGAGCTACAGTTCAGATTTAAGTGCTAGTGTGGCACAAGCTAACAGTCACATTTCTATCTAGTTGCGACACAGGCTAGGTTCGGAATTCTATGTGCGGTGTATGCTAAGAATCATATATGCTAACAATCACATTCTGTCTAGATTTGGCGCGGACTAGACTCAATTCCATCTAAGTGTGGCATATGCTAACAATCAGATTTCTGTCTAGATTTGGCGCAGACTAAACTTGAGAAATTCCATCTAAGTGTGGCATATGCCAACAATCACATTTCTGTCTAGATTTGGCGCGGACTAGACTCAATTCCATCTAAGTGTGGCATATGCTAACAATCAGATTTCTGTCTAGATTTGGCGCAGACTAAACTTGAGAAATTCCATCTAAGTGTGGCATATGCCAACAATCACATTTCTGTCTAGATTTGGCGCGGACTAGACTCAATTCCATCTAAGTGTGGCATATGCTAACAATCACATTTCTGTCTAGATTTGGCGCAGACTAAACTTGAGAAATTCCATCTAAGTGTGGCATATGCCAACAATCACATTTCTGTCTAGATTTGGCGCGGACTAGACTCAATTCCATCTAAGTGTGGCATATGCTAACAATCAGATTTCTGTCTAGATTTGGCGCAGACTAAACTTGAGAAATTCCATCTAAGTGTGGCATATGCTAACAATCACATTTCTGTCTAGATTTGGCACAGACTCAACTTGAGAAATTCCATCTAAGTATGGCATATGCTAACAATCACATTTCTGTCTAGATTTGGCACAGACTCAACTTGAGAAATTCTATCTAAGTGTGGCATATGCTAACAATCACATTTCTGTCTAGATTTGGCGCAGACTAATCTTTGTGGTTCTCTCGGGGTATGGTACTGGTTAACATTATACTGCAGGCCATTGAAAGGTAAGTTAGAGCGGCAGGAGCTTTTTGGAGTAGAGTAATTGCTCTACTCCCCACCTATGCCAGCACTTACAGTTTTGTCGGTGTCTGGTGGCTTCATTGGCTTCCCCTGCTGACACCTGCAGACACTCTCTGGAGCCGCCATTGTGGGAGCCGCCCTTGGCCTTGGTGCCCTTAGCCGCAGGGGCTGCCGGGCAGAGGGCTGCCCTGGGAGGGTTCAGGATATTGGCCCGTTGACCAATCAGGGGGCGATGGGAGGGTTGGGAGGTGGGATTGGGCTTGGGAAGGAGGGGGAAGGAGGAAGGGGACTAGAGCAGCGGGTGCGCAGGGTTCAGGCACACCAGGCACCAGGAAGAGGGGGCAGCCAATCAGGGAGGGTGTGGGCGGGCAGACAAGGAGGGGAGGTGGGCGGGAGAAAACAAAGGGGAAAAGTTACCGGCGAGCAGCGAGCCGGGCCCAGGGGGCCACCGGAGGCACACTATGGGTCAGGATGGGGGCCTAGGAGGGTCTTGGTTGGAGAAGCTGCAGCACCCGCTCACTCCAGGATGGAAATGGAGAGCACGGTGCGCAGGATTCCGGCACACCAGGCACCAGGAAGAGGGGGCAGCCAATCAGGGAGGGTGTGGGCGGGCAGACAAGGAGGGGAGGCGGGCGGGAGAAAACAAAGGGGAAAAATTACCGGCGAGCAGCGAGCCGGGCCCAGGGGGCCACCGGAGGCACACTACGGGTCAGGATGGGGGCCCAGGAGGGTCTTAGCTGTGTTGGAGAAGCTGCAGCACCCGCTCACTCCAGGATGGAAATGGAGAGCGCGGTGCGCAGGATTCCGGCACACCAGGCACCAGGAAGAGGGGGCAGCCAATCAGGGAGGGTGTGGGCGGGCAGACAAGGAGGGGAGGCGGGCGGGAGAAAACAAAGAGAAAAAGTTACCGGCGAGCAGCGAGCTGGGCCCAGGGGGCCACCGGAGGCACACTACGGGTCAGGATGGGGGCCCAGGAGGGTCTTAGCCGTGTTGGAGAAGCTGCAGCACCCGCTCACTCCAGGATGGAAATGGAGAGCGCGGTGCGCAGGATTCCGGCACACCAGGCACCAGGAAGAGGGGGCAGCCAATCAGGGAGGGTGTGGGCGGGCAGACAAGGAGGGGAGGCGGGCGGGAGAAAACAAAGGGGAAAAGTTACCGGCGAGCAGCGAGCCGGGCCCAGGGGGCCACCGGAGGCACACTACGGGTCAGGATGGGGGCCCAGGAGGTGCTTAGCCGTGTTGGAGAAGCTGCAGCACCCGCTCACTCCAGGATGGAAATGGAGAGCGCGGTGCGCAAGATTCCGGCACACCAGGCACCAGGAAGAGGGGGCAGCCAATCAGGGAGGGTGTGGGCGGGCAGACAAGGAGGGGAGGCGGGCGGGAGAAAACAAAGGGGAAAAGTTACCGGCGAGCAGCGAGCCGGGCCCAGGGGGCCACCGGAGGTACTCTACGGGTCAGGATGGGGGGCTAGGAGGGTCTTAGCCGTGTTGGAGAAGCTGCAGCACCCGCTCACTCCTACCCTGTCTGCTGTTTTAAATTCAGCACTTGCCACTTGCTGGCTTCACTACCACTTTTGTTGCTTTTTATTATTTATTTATTTTATTTATTATTAATTATTATGTTCTCCTTTTTGTTCCACACTTTCCACCTCTCCCCCCTTGCACTTTTCTCCTTCACCATGCACTTGCGCATTCTCAATGTCACTGGGCCTAGTAAGATCGTTGTTTTGTGATCCCCTTTTCTCCTCCCTTGCCTTGTCGCGCTCTGAAACACTTGTGTATGAGCGCGATAGAAATAAAATATCAATATCAATGGAGAGAGGGTACTTCATCAGGAATAACAAACTTTGCCTTGCAAGTGCAGAGGTTGTTTTACAACCATGGGTTTTTAGGTTTAAATGAGTTGCCAGTTATAAAGTTGTGCAGAGTGATGTATGTGGTTTGTGTTGTACATGGTGTGGATGAGAGAATGTCTGTGGTGAGGGTGCCAAGCCCAGGCAGTTAGAGAGCCCCTGCCTGGGTGATGGGTGGTCTTAGGCGTGACAGCATTTTGAGGATTTCAGCTATAGGTTGCTACAATGCAACGAGGACTTTTAGAATTTTAAACTTTGAAAAATGGCTCTCTAAGTTTTCACATACTTTAATGTATTGCAAATGTCAGAGTGGTGTGAGTGTGTCCTGCCAGGTCAGTGAGAGTGGTGTGAGTGTGTCGTGCCAGGTCAGTCACAGTGGTGTGTGTGAGATGCCAGCTTAGTCAGAGTGGTGTGGGTGTGTCATGCCAGGTCAGTCTGGTTCGAATAGGTAGTTTTCCACCGAAGTTTGTAGGAAGGTCATGCCTTCTGCCTTTGTTTAGAAGCTGTTGAGTGTGAGTTAGCTTCAGAGATAAATGGGTTGGGTCATGCCCTCCGCCAGTGTATGTGGAAATAGAATAGTGTGTAATGCCAGTGTCCATGCACTTTAGAACCAACCTGTGGTCTTAGGGGTGTGATGGTGATGAGACATGGCATGACTGTGCTGTTTGGAGCCACAGTTTGGGTAAAGAGGGAGGGACGCCTTCCATGTTGTGGAATCTGAGTTAAAGGGGAGGAGGGACGCCTCTCCCCCTGTTTTACAGAGTTGCCCACTCTTTAAACAAGGCACATCGTATGTTTGGTGAATTTAGTGATTCTGGATGGGTGAGAAACGTGTTGTGATGTGCTTGTAAGTGTATGTGTAGTGTCTCCGCAAGAAAGGGAGATGTATTGTGATGTGCCTCTGTGTGTGTGTGTAGTGTCTCTGTAAGGAAGGGAGATGTGTTGTGATGTGCTTGTAAGTGTATGTGGAAACCTGTGATGTCATGTGGAATATAATGGTGTGGATGAGAGAATGTTTTTGGTGAGGGTTCCAAGACCAGGCAGTTTGAGAGCCCCTGCATGGGTGATGGGTGCCAGTGTCTTGTTCTATGTAAACTATCTATGTAGCTGTAACCTAAGAAGATGTAATAAACACGAAGCAACCTACAAGAAGCCTAAGGAGGTCACATTATTACAAAAACCAGTGTCTTATTTAGGCGCCTGGCACTACCCCTGGGGATTGCAATTGATTCACCATATTCAGATGTTTATGGTGTTCATGCTCAACATTGAATTGGTACCCGTTCACGGTTTTTCTGCCATCTTTGTTGCCAGCCCACACCGGCATGGCCACACGGTCCAAGTTTTTACTGAAGGTCGAACTGCCATCTTTGGATTCCTTTTGGTGAACGCTGGGAGCGGGACTGCTGCGGCAGAACTTCACACTCTACAATCACACATGGTAATGCTCCAACACGTATGTAGAGAGAAGGATTCTTTATGTGATATTGCAAGTGCGTGTTTGACTGCAGCACCCAGTATTCTTGCAGCTGGCAGTGTAACTCCCTGATTCTAACACTTTTCATACCATTCTAGCTTTGCAGGCAGAATTTTTCAACCCCATCTTCCCAGAGGTCCTAGTGTTAAAATGCCCAAGGTTATATGACCTTCCAATCAGAGACCCCTGTTGGAGTTGGGGGTCCCTCAACAGCTGGGACCACTGAAGTGGGAGAGGGAAGGAACCCCCCTGCTAGAATTATCACAACCACCACAGGAGTGCAGGCAGCTTATGAAAACAGAAGGGAAGATGCAATGAGCTTGTTTGGAACCTCAGAACGCAGGCGTAATACCACTTGTTACAGCCTGGGTATCGAGCAACTTGAAAGGATGTGCCGCACATCTCAGGGGCTAATGTTGATTAATATTGGCAGAAATCGTAATGTGTCATATCAGTTTTACAAAAAAGGGAGCTGCTGTCCACATACACACTTAATATATGCTTACAGCTATAATTATTTCACGTTGGTGGGAGGGTTTCATGCACACTGGACCTTGCATGAGCCACTGGCATTGGAAAGAACATCAAAATATTTTTTACAAAAAACTATTCTCAACGTGAAGGGAACTTTTCATATCAGATTGGAAGAAAATCATGAAAACATCAATTTCTATGTCTTTTTTTTCAAATATCCAAAAGTAGATTAAGTGTAAAACACGCTACAAAATATCTCTGTTCTACCAATGTATCTCCTGCTTAGCCAGGGAAGAGACTTCCTTGAATTGACCAACCAGTAATTCATAACGGCTTCACTTAACTATGCCTGGAATTAGTAAATATTTTAAAAACTGTTATTTTATTTTAAAATTTGTTTATTGGCATTTATAGTTATCATCATCATACAATATATTGGCCGGATTCTTTACTCAGAATAGCCGACTCATATGCAGAAGTTGTGCCTTCTCAAATAAACAACAACTTACAAACAACAAATTAACAGTAACTGTCTCCTTAGTGGGGTGGGGGTAACAGTTGTCAGGTTTCCGGAAAAGGCAGGTGGTTGGGCGGCGGGAGGGGGTGGGTGAGATCTTATCGGGCACCCAGCTGGGGCCGCTGTGGTCTAGATTTCAGTATCTTAGCTGGCCATGTGGGTCAAATGGTCTGCCGGGTGAATCATTCAGGGGGGTTTATCGTCAGAGGAGCGGGACAGCCTAGACATGGTGTCTTTCCATGCTGCTAGGGCCATGCTCGAGTCTTCAGTGGATCTGGCTACGCTGTCCTCCCAGGCTCTTGTTTCAGCGTTCGCCCATCTTTCAAATTCTTTGTGCCATACTTTATAGTTAGGTCCTGCCGGCTTTTTCCAGGCCATGGCGATAGTTCTCTTGGCCGTTATGCACATTAAGTCCATCAGTTTGACAGCGTATTTGAGTTTGGCCAATCTAGGATAAGTGCCTAGTAGGCATTCTGCTGGGGTCCATTTGTACCTAGTTACTTCCGCTTCTTCGCAAGTTCGTTTCACTTTTGACCAGAGGTTCTGTGCCTTGATGCAGTTCCATAGCATGTGGATCAGATCTGCCCCATCAGCCCCACACCAGGTGCACTGTGCCTTTGTGGATTTGTTGAACATTGCTATTCTGCTTGGGGTTAAGTAAGTGCGGTATAGTACATTTAACTGTATTAGTCGAAATCTCTGGTTCCTGGAGACCTCTTTTGGGAACAACAGTGCTCTGTCCCATTCTTTTTCTGACATCTCTTGTTCCTTGTCTACTTCCCAGCAGGTCTTCAATGCAGTGCTACGAGAGTTGGGGTTGTCAATTAGGAGGCTGTAAATTTGAGATACTGCCCTCCCTCCTTCGCTCAAATTATACATCAGTGTCAAGAAGGGATCTGCCACTGGTTCTTCCGGCCAGGTGTTCCATTTTGTGTGAGCAATTTTGCGGATCTTTTGGTACCATAGGAATTGGCCAGCATGGATGTCATCCTCAGATTTTAGCCCAGTGAACTTCCTGAATACTCCTTCGGCATATAGGTCACCCCAAGTGTACACCCCTTTTTTCTCCCAAAGCCTAATGCTATGTAGGCTGGTATCAGATTTACCAAGCCCTGAAATTAATGGCATTTCTTAGGAGTATGGTTGCTTCAAACGCAAGGCCACAAATAATGATTGTAGAATTTTTTGAAGTACCAATGGCTAATTGCTAGATCATGGTACATCATGCGCTGGGATGTGAATTTGCAGACATTATAACTCTGGACGGTGCCATTGCTATTCACTGGGTCCCTTTAGTCTATCACTGGGTGCTTCGAGTTTTGGAGTTTAGTGCATGCCGTGCACAGCATAGACTGACATCGTTATTAAAAGCAGCAAGTTTGTGGCTACTTTTAGCATTTGTGCCAGTAGTTTGATGTACGTAGAGATGTGTTGAGCCACCGCTGCATATACCTCAGCTGAAGCGGAACTGTCTCCTACTGTGTGAGAGCCCAGGAGAGTGAACGCAAGATGAGCGTAAGGTGGAGCAGGAGCCTGAGGGGCTATGCAGCCGCCACTGCATATGCTTCACCTAAAGCAGAGCAGAGTGAAGCGGGCAGCGGCATGAGCAGTGTGCCGCTGTACCCCGCTCTGTCTATGCGCTCCTATGTTTATGAACTCTCAACTTTGATTTAGCACTGGACGATTTGGTGCTCACAGGGGCCCTTACACCCATTCTATCGCTATATGTGCGCACTGTTAGAACGGACTCATATGGACTACCTGTGGGGACAGAAGGTTGCTACTGTAAGCAGTGTCTCAGCAGACACATTTAGGTTACATTAGGCTACATCAAACTGACCTCAGATGATAATTGCGGTTGGATATTTTACTTCCGCTTTGGCTGTTGAATTGATTCTAACGTGCATCGGAGGGCTGGGAGGCTGCCCTCTCTCTCTCTCTCTCTCTCTCTCTCTCTCTCTCTCTCTCTTTCTGTCTCGGCGGATTAGGCTGCCTTTATCCTGCTCAGCCACTTGGTGGAACTTTGTTAGGAATTATAAGGTAATATTGTTCCATTCACCTTCAGGGGTTTCTCCTCTTCCACGTACTTGCCGTCCATCTGGGGATTTGGCAACTCAGACAAATCTGGACAATTTGTTACTTCTCCCCAGAGGGGAGCCACCCCCTATGAGGCTTAGGGAGGTGAGCCGCTTACCAAGACTTTCCCTAGGCGTCTGGGCAAGTGCAACCTCATTGAGAGTGACACCTTCTTGGAGATAAGGATTCCCAGTCCTGCGTACTTTATCCGCCTACATGATAATTGGAAAGTCTGTTGTTACTTCTGTTTTGAATCCACTGAATACTGACATTTGCCTTCAGGTAATGCTGGCTCTCATCCGAACACCACAGTGAAATAAGGACAGACCCTTTTTGTTTGTGATGACATACATAAAACCAAGAGGAACGTTGAATCAAGAGAAACTCCAACGCATGGAAAAGAGAGAATCCTACGCAGAGCCGAGTCTCTGACAGGAAGACATCCTGGAGGGGCGCATCTACGCTAGACCGCGGAGCGAGCGGTAGCGTTGACAGCAAGCAAATCACTAACCGGATGCCGGAAGGCTGGACAGACGGAGACAGCGAAGCGACTGTCTCACCTGTTGACATAACCACATGTAAGCTGTGGTGGGCCTGCAGCCATTAACCGATGCTGAGACCAGACTGCATGGAAAGGTCAGATGCCTGATCTCCACCTGAGAAGCACAACAACTGCCAAGCTGGGCAGAGTAAGGGCAGTGTCTGCTCTCTAAGTGGTAATGCTGCTAAGAGAGGCGAACCATTGTATGAGAGAAATTGTTGTTAAAGACTGGAAAATCCACGCGCGTTACAGCATCCAAGAAAACCCAGAAGCTGGCAGAGGGCATCAGAGAGCCCTGAGAAACCAAGTGACTTGAATATCCGAGGCTAGGGAAGCCACAAGGGTTACAGAAGCCAGATAAACCTGAACACAGATAAAGCAAGGCTACCAGAGAGCCAGAGGGCTTCGGAGAGCCCCAAGAAACTGAGAAACCAAGAGATTTGAACATCCAGGCCTGGGAAAGCCACAAGGGGTTTAGAGAGCTCTGAGAAAGCAGATGACTTTAATATCAAAGGTTGGAGAAGCTGAGAGAGTTACAGGAACCTGAGAAACCGGATAATATATAGCAACGGGCAAGAAGACTCTGGGAAACCCCTACAGCGATAAAAACCTTGTGAGAACTATGTGCTAAAACCCTAATTTGTTAAGAAATTCAGAATTTTATGAACTTTTGTTTTTAAACCTTCTTATGAAAAGAGATACAGAGTTTGACTAACCTTTCTTTAAAACCTTCCTTTGGAAAGAGACCCAAACCTTTTATTGGAAACCTTGTATTTCCTTCGGAAAGGAAACCGTTTGAAGTATATTCATAAAGACTGACAACCATGATATACAGAACCTGCACAGAGGCTTAGGACTGTATTTCCACAACGGGATGGATGGGAAATTATTTGTTCTAGGGAGGTCTAAGGCCAGTCTCTGGAGAAGGGATCTCAAGGCTGTGTTCCCCGCTGGAGAGAGGAAAGAGAGTTTGAACTTCTTGAAAAGGTGGTTGCTTTGAATTGGGTATGTCTCCAGACCTGGCTCAACCCCTTGTCCTCGCAGATGGCTGTAAACAATGATTTGGGTTTATTTCTAGCCAATTTCAGGTCAATTATTATTATTAGTAGTAATAATAATAATAATAATAATAATAGTAATAATAATAATAATTTAGCATTTATATAGGGCTACGAACTCTCAGGCATCTGAGCGCTGCTTATTATCACCCACAGTGTGTGGTGCTCATTTATCGACCTCGGAAGGATGAAAGGCTGGGTTTGGCCCCGTCGGGATTCTAACCTGCATAGGCAGGCTCTGCACAGATGTCAAAGCGAGCGCTCTACTCTCAGACTGGTTATGACTTACATCTAAGAACCAGATCAAGAGGGGTGGCTATGACTAAACTCCCTCCTAGCTATCAGCTAGCTGTAAGGACAAGGGGGGGGGGTTACTCCTAGCTGACCTTAAAGCTCCTTACCCAATTGAATCTGATATCAGGATGAGGCAGAGGAATTACAAAGCTGAACTTGCTAAGAGGTGGGCTGAGATTGTTAGCTCTCATTAGGTGGCCTTATCTGCTGCTGCTTTGTCTGAAGACTCTTTTTGAAAGATTGTTACTAGAAACACCAGCAGCTTGGATCCGGTTAACTGTGATATTCTGGAAATGCATGTCTCTGTAACAGATTGGGTAATGCATTTCTCCTCCCTCTATAGTCAAAATATAAATACCCTGATGATAGCTGCGATCTGTGTTTCAGAGTGTGCTGATATTTTAGCACTTTTCGTTGTGTCTGAAATCATACGGGTTATTGTCAGACAAAAAACGGGAAAAGCACCTAGGCTTGATGGGATCCCTACTGATCTTTTTTGTGTCAATATTGCACTATGGGTGCCCTTCTTGACCCAAATATTTAATGCGATTATCCGTCCAGGGCTAATATGCACTAGCTAGGAAACTGGCATAATTGTGGCTATTTTTAAAAAGGGTAGCAAATTGCTTCTGTCATCTTATTTCCCAGTCACACTCTTGGGCGGGATGGCCAACCTCTTTGCGGGGCTCTTATTAAAAAGATTGGAGGATTGGGTGAGGGATCACAGGCTCTTATCGGATACTCAATTGATCTTTAGAGCAGGCATGGGCATCGGCCATGAATGCCTAAACCTCTACATTATTCTTGCTAGCACCTCCATCTTTTTGGGCTCTTCTGGCTACATGGGTTCAGGGACCTCAGTTTGGCCTTCGTACCACGTGGACAGGTGACTCCTTTGGGTGACTTTGTATGGGATGGGTATTCTGAAGCCCCTCATACATATGTTAGAGGCCCTGCACACCAGTGTTAGTATCAATGTTCGCTATGTGGCAGGTGGTGAACTGAGTGACCCTATTGGAGTCGGGAAGGGAGTGAGGCAGGGGTACAGAGTTTAACCTTTGTACTAACTCCCTTGTCTCGACCGTAGTGACTTCTAGTGCTGATGCCCCTCATTGCCCGGGCAGATAGTTCCCGATCCTAAGCTGTGCAGTGATTCAGTGGTGCTTGCACAGATGCCTAGATCCTTACACACACTTGTGAATGTCTTTGACGATTACATGTCAAGTCGCGGCTTCACAGTAAATGCTGGGAAGTGCTACATCATGTGCTTTGCCAGCCGTCCTCACCGGATTCCTCCGATAGGGATGAATGGTCTCGACTGTACAGATTTCCCTTATTTGGGTATTCGGTTCAATTATAGATTGACTTGGAGGCTGAATGTAGAAGCACAGAGGTCTAAGTAGAATCAGGTTAGAGGAGGGCTCTTCAGATTTGCCAATACTATTAGGCAGTATTCAGTAGATCATATGCTGGAGGTGTATAAGGGAAAAGCTCTGGTGGCGGCGGGATGTGTAGTGAACTCTGGCCTGTGTGAAGGTGAAGTCTTTACAAAGTGGCAAAAATATTTGTGTGCACGCCTCCTAGTGGTATCCACCTCAATACCATCACATAACCTCCACTTAAAGCTGGGTATGGACCACATGACAGATTTCTTTCCTTGCAGCCAATTTTGTTCTGATAAGCTCTTTGGACAAACGAAGAGGGGTCACTAACAAGATTACTTCTAAAGAATGTTCTATCATGGGGGAACTATCAGAACATTGAATGCCTTGCCTATATCAAAAACATCCTGAGTTCACTGGGGTTGGACGATTGTTACAGGAATCCATAGAGCACTGCTAGCTTTTCCGTCAGGTGCATAAAGGAGAGATTTGGGACCCTACGGGTGTCTATGAGAGAGGATGTGAATATGTGTAACGCCTCAGTTAGGCCACTGACTACCTGCCACTCTCACCATCAGGGGGACAAGCTGATTATTTGGCTACGGTGCCTAACACATTTCAATGTGTTTTGCTAACCAGGGCTAAATGGAGTCCACCTTAGTTAACTTACTTGGAAATGCTCCAGGGAGCAAAATGGGGATGGGTTTACTTTTTACGGGGAGAGGGTCGGAAACATTTGAACATTTTGTTCTCTTTTATCTACTCTATGATGATTTCCACAAATACTTCCTTTTAAATTTCCTCCGTGAATCTGGCTTTCATCATTGGAGTCCAGCATGTCTTAGGCTGCTGTACTTTCCTGATGTTGGAATTTCTTTTGCCCTTGCCAGTTACTTGAAAGGTGCTTAGTTTCGTAGGTCCAAGCTCCTTAGCTCTTAGCCCTTTGAGCTATATGCTGCTGGTGTTCTGGTAAAATAACCACGTACAATTCTGGTGGATTGGTGAACAATTTATTAGTAAAAAAGCAAGCAAAGAGGACAACAACAAACCAACAACAGTACGAGACTTCAGCACAAGTAAGACCCCCTTCCTCCGTGCACCGTTCTCTTATACCCAAAGGAACACATTAATTTCAATGGAAGGAAAGGGGAGGTCCAGACAGGGAAAGGAATCATACTGAAATAATGTTACAAGCAGGGAACAATGCCCCACTATACAAGTCTTTGATTCTTGCTGTGCTCTCACATCTTGAGACAGTTTTATCAATGAGGACAGCATAAAGTGATACATTCAGTGGAGTTGAATATACTCCTCAGAGTTTCACACACGGTCTGAGGCAGGCAAGCATGCTTAAAGTATGATGACTTACGTCTGCTGAAGCCTCTTTTCCTAAGAAAGTGGGAGCCTAAAACATGCTTACATATGTAAAATTGAAAACATGTCAGAAGGGAGAGATGTGAAGGTGAGCATAGCTACACACTAGCTGGAGAGCCTTAATTGCAAGGACATGCATAGTAAAGCCTAAAGCCTCACCTCGCACAGCAGGAGACAGTGTTTAAATAAGGCAGTTTGCAGTACCTAGTCAAAATTATAATGCAGCATTGTGCTAGGGAAGTACATAAAATTTTAACTTCCAAACTTTTCCCCTACAGTTCGGTCCTATGAGACCTTCACTGCAGTCTCAGTACATACATCTTTAGGAGAACAAACATCACATCCAGGCATATCATAACATATTATTTCTTCAGTAGAATGACAATAAAGTACTTGGCCAGTTTGAGAGATTTCAGAGCAGGTTGCGCATGTGCGATAGTAGAGATACTTACAAGCAATGCTCAAATAGGACATACTGAGGATTATGACAAGCACTATCAATAAGATCTCACCAATAGATGCACCTAGAGGTCACAATGGACCCTCATTCCTAAACCCAAATGTTCAGGAAGCCTCCAGACTGGTGTAAAGGAGGCTGGCTGTGTGAAGAATGTGGGTAACAATGTCAGTAATATTACTTGGATAACTGGGTATGAAAGTAGAGCACACACTTTTCACGACTGCGCAGACCGCTCCTTGTGAGGCTAGAATGATGTCTAAAGCCATACAGTTCTGAAGCACCATGGTTCAGATGGTTCAGATGGCTACCTGTTCTCAGGATAATAGTCAAGGAAGATGCTGTGGCATTTGCAATATTCTCTACTAACCATGACAATCGGGTCAGATGGTCTCTATTTATCCTAATTCCTAGGGCTGGTATGAGATATCCTATCCCAGCAAAAACAACTCCAAGGCAGTACTTCTCCTGGGGTGTGGCTGAGCTGGAACGGTGTGGTCAGGACATACTCCATGTAACAACTCCCTCTCCAATTAATGGACATCCAGGATAAGCCTTGTCCCCTGATACCTGGATTGAGAAAATGAAAAATTAGGGTCCAATGCAAATGTAACATTATTGATCACTACACTGGAATTGATGGACAAGTAATAATGACATTATCTAGTTTGCATGAGCAGAGGACCCAGATTGGTGTAACATATAATACCAGGTGCCGGGAGGAAAGGTGGAGTGCCACTGGCTTGATGCGTACTTGGTCTGGAGTAGGGAAGTTCGGAGGACCACTTAAACCCAGGTGGTGATGGGCATCTCTACAGGGTCCTGAGCCTTGGGATTGGGTGACCAACTTAATTTCCAAACAGACATCCCCCACTGGAAAGGGATGAGTGCAATAGGGAACTTGGAGCATCAGTCAAGAGGTAGCTTGGCAAAGACCCAGCAGTAAGTAAGATTACAAATACAAGAATATTGCCAGGAGAGGTGCAGGTAAGTGTTTTCACTGTGAACCCAGGGATTTGCAGAGCGACCATTGTTTTCTTGACAGGTGGTACGGAAAGCAGCAGTAACAGTCAAATGATAATATAGTAGTATCCTGACAATAAAAATGATAACAGAGTTACAGCCAGACATAGTGTACACTAGGGCAATCTTCAAATATTCCGGTTCAAGAATCAGGTTGTGGCACCAGCACAAAAGTCTATTACTTGAAGGGAAAGTTCCATTCAGTTATCAGAGCTGTTGATGCGCAAGACATAAGTGATAAAAGCTTGCCAGGTCAGAGCTTTCAGTTCAAAGTTGAATAGTCTACGTGAAGTTGCAGCAAGATAAATGCCACTGTTCAAAAGTTCCAATAGAAATTAGGTACTGAGCAAAGAATTCCTTAGTTCACTGTTCGTAATCAGAAGTGCCAGCTATAAGTTCCAACTTAAGATATACAAAGTACTATAGCCACGTGCATGTGAGGGTCATTAAAAGAATGACCAGCAGGCAATAGCAGCAGGGGCCATATCTTGCAGGTATTGGTGAGTAAACAGCCACCTCAGGGGGATTCATCGTCATTGAGAGGACAAATCCTGGGACAAGTGACCTGGACAGTTGCCACTTTGTTCGGAGCTACTGATTCTCTGGAACTCTTCCATGGGATCGTAAAATCCGTACCATTTGGGGGCTGCTTTGTGGGATACAGGGTGGCCCTAAAGGTGATACACCAGAACACAATATTTTTCCCTTCGCGGCTTTGACCGACTGATGAAGGAGCCTTAGCAATAGCTCCCACAGGGGCCTCACAGTGTGTAAGAGGTTCAGAAGATGTGGGTCCTAATTCAGCACATGGGAATACTGGGCGATTGAGGGTCACACCCTCATCCTCTGGTACTTGCCATTCTGTTCCAGCAGCACTGGAAGGGTTTGACATCGGCAAACAACCGGTGGGGTCATTGGTGGAGGGGGCCCTTGGTTGTGATGGTTCCGAGCCGAGGAAGATTGGACGCAGTGGAGGTGATGTTGTCAGCTGGGATAGCGATCTTGATTTAATGTGCTGCATGAATCCAGTCTGGGATCCCAGCACATTTTACTGTGGTGTGCGTAGTTGAAAGGGTCTGGAACGGGCCGTGGCACCTGGGCTGGAGTGCAGATTTCCACTGATGGACCTTCACCAGGGTTCAATCCCCTGGCTGTAAAGGGGGACAGGGCTCAGTAGCTGGTTCAGGCAGGGCTTCAACGACCTGAGTGTGAAGAGATTGGACAGTTTTAATCAACATGCAACAGTTTTCAAGTAAAGTATCATCCTCTAAAGGCAAACTTTGGATGTGAGGGACTACGGAGGGTGCAGTTACAATTCTCATGGGACGACCTTTGAGGATTTTGTATGCAGACAGTTTCTGCCTACGCTAGGGATTATTGTGCATGGCAAACAGAGCCATGAGCAAGGCTTGGGGCAATTTCAACCATGTCTCCTTACATACTTTGTCTTAGCTTCAAATCTCCATTGCAGCGTTCTAGACTGGGGGTGATAGGCACAATGGAACTGTTGAGCTATCCATAGAGCTTTGCATGCTTCTTTTATAACCTGACCAGTATAATGGATGCCTCAGTCTCTGTCTATACTGATAGGCAATCCAAATTGGGGTATGAACTCTGCCAACAACATTTTTGCCACTGTAACAGTGTCTGCCTTTCTACATGGGTAGACTTCTACCCACACAGAAAATACATACACAATCACTAAACAATAAACAGAATTCATGCATGTGGGGAGCTGTATTAAGTCTGTCTGCACGTGCAAGAAGGGACCCTCTGGTACTGGACGCTCAGACAGCCTCATGGATACCACTCTCCCAACATTATGTGTCAAACACGTAACACAGTTTTCACAATAACCACGAGCCATAGTGGATAAACCAGAGGCAATCCAATCTTAATTCAGTAGGGTAATTATACATTTGTCCCTGCATGGGCTAGTCCGTAAGGTCCATGGACCATGTAGAGGAGGATTACCTTTGATGCCACCAGGCGGCCATCTGGGGAACTCCACAGGGAGTTTACTCCCAACTTACAGTACAGTTGGGTCCAGGTCACCTTTTCGGCTTCTGGGGATTGGTCTTGGAGGATTGCCAGACTGGCAAGGGAGGCGATCGGTGACGGTGGGACTGCAACACAAACAAGAATATCATTCAGAGACAGGGGCCCGTTAAAGGCTGCTGAACAAGCTGCACCATCTGCTAGTGTATTTCCTTGGGATGTGAATGACTGAGAGGGATCATGTCCTTTACATTTAACAATAGCTATACCCGCAGAATGTAACAATGCATTCAGTAAGGCTGGCACATATTTCTCATTCAATATTGGGGTGCCTGTGAATGTTAAATACCGGGCTGCTTCCAAAGGACATCGAAGTTGTGCACAACACTGTGCGCATACCTGGAATTGGTGTAGGTCATGACTGATCCATTCCGGTCAAGGCACAATCACAGGTGAGGTCTACGAGTTTTGCTACCTGTGCAGATGTGACCATGGGTAATCAATATGCTTCTAAGATGGCAAGAAGGGTACATATAGAATAACCAGAGACCAATTTCCCAGTTTCTGGGACACGGATGCAAAAGCTATCCACAAAGAGGATCAGATCAGTGGGTTCAACAGGGCCTTATCTGATAAGTCAGCACAAGGCGAAATAAGTGTTTCCACAACAACCTGACAGTCATGCTGTTCCCCATCTTGCGGAGCTGGAAGCAAAGAAGCAGGATTCAGGACTAAACATTGGTTCAAAGTTACAATAGCGTCAGAAATGAGCAACTTTTAATATTGTGTGAGACAGGAGTTAGACACATGGTGCGTTTTCCCATTAAGCAATAATGACAATACGGGATGGAGAACTGCAATCATGACAGGATGACCCTGTACCTGTGAGTCAGCCTTTTTTTTATCAACAGAGCAGCAGCAGTGCTGGCTCGCAGACAAGCTGGGAATCCCATAGCTACTGGATCAAAAGATAAACTGTGGTAGCATACGGGCCAATGCTTGTCATGTGTAACTGGGTCAACACACCTTGAGCAAAACCGTTGCACTCATCGCAATACAGCACAAAGGGCTTACTATAATCTGCCAAATCTGAAGCCAGAGCCATTGCGAGTACTTGCCTAATGGTGACAAAGGCATCTTCTGCTACCTGAGGCCATGGCAGAGGCTCTTGGGTCAAATCGTGCATGAGGTTTTAAGGGGCTTAACTATAGTTACATATCTGGGACCCACTATCTGCAGTAAATGACCATCCAGAGGAACCCTCTCATTGGCTTACTGGTCTGAGGCTTGGGGACTTTCTGGACCGCTGTAATCCATTCTTGGGATGCATGTCTTTCCCAAGGTGTAATCTCATGGACCAGGTATTGTACACGGGGCAGACACAACTGTAATTTGTCTTTAGATGCCTTGTAACCCTTTTCAGCAAGCGCTGTCAACAGGATGAGAGTCTTCCTCACATTCTACCAGGGATGCAGAGGCTAGGAGCAGATCGTCTAAGTACTGCACCAGTGTTGACCCTCTTGGGAGTTGAACTGAGTCAAGATCTCTCTTTAGAATGTGGGAGAATAGGGTAGGGCTCTCCAAGTATGCCATTGGAAGATGAGTGAACGTATACTGCGTGGATTTATGGGTAAATGCAAACAGATACTGGCTATCAGGATGTATAAGTATGGAGAAAAATGCTGAACACACATCTACAACAGTGAAATACCGTCTGTTTAGGGAATGCATGACAGAATGGTAGCTGGGTTAGGTACAATGGGAAAAGTCAGTAGCATGGCTAAATGAACTACACGCAGGTCCTGGAGGAAATGATAAACCTTTTTACCTGGCTTCTTTGTGGGCAAAATCAGACTGTCCCAACAGTCCCTGTCACGAGCAGGGGGTGTCGGGCTGGTCTTCAGGGTTTGAATGGGCAATTTCCTGCAATAGTGTCTGCACCTTGTGCTCTCTGTGAGTAGGGATGCCAAGGTATACACCATCAGGGGGACAATGAATAGAGCAACGTAGCTTACACAATAAATCGAATCCAAACAAATTCACAGGAGAACATGGTTCAGCAAGAATGCATGTTGGTCAGAAATTGTACCTATCATGATCACTGTTCCCTCTAATTATTTTTCTCCAAATGCGGAACTGGTTGACTTTCGTGCACACTTCATTTTCCATGTGTGCAACTGACTAACGAGGTAAGCCACTTTGTGAGCATGCGTAGTTAGTGAGTTATAATCTCCGAAGAGAGTTTGGAAAGGAATTTCCCCTTCCCAACAACTGCAATACTTTACAGATATGTGTACAAGGTGTATTTTACAGGTCTTTTCCAAACACATAGGCTAAAAAAAAAGATTATATATGTGATTATAAAGAGAACTCAAAAACCAGTTCAAGAGCTCAAGATATGCCACAGTAGCTAGCAAAATTACTCCTGTGTAGAGACAAATGTGTGCTTTATGCCACTGGAAAAACACTCATGTGTATTACAAAAAACAAATATCGCTTTTCATAAATGATGTGGCTGTCAGGAAATCAGACAGGATACAATATTTGCAGATGGAATAATGGGAAACAAAATGAATGTGACAAAACATGCCAATAGCAGTTCATGTGCCACTTTAATGAAGTAATTTAAGGGCCCGGAGAACATGCCTCTCATAATTTGTGTAAGCATGTTAATTGCATCAGAATAACTGCATCACTTAATATGATGATCAAAATTCCCTGGCTTCTGATTACTATCCACATTATGTTGTCAAGATTAGGGATTCATAAGTTTATGTTTCCTCCTTTTAGAATATAATTTTTATCTCCTGAAGAAGACGTCACTATAATAAAGTACAAACGTCGAAACCGGTAGAGAGAAACTTGGGATGAGGTTGTGGTTGAAGAATCTTTGGACCCATCTCAACTTGTCAGCCACTGTTATTACCTATTGTGGCTGTATTGATTTCACATTCTTTCTATAAATCTATTTTATGAATTATATGACATGATTTTTATAGATTTTATATTTTATATTCATTGTTGTTTTGGATGAGTGAATTGAGGATTGACGGATGTTTGTGGATGAATGGTTGCACGTTCGAATAGTATGAACTGTATTTTATAGATGTGTTCTTAAAAAGTTCTTTTCTGCTATGTAATTTTTCGCAGTAAGTGCAGATTAAATCATGATTCAAGTCATAATAAGTATGTATCAGGTCTAATAAATTCCTTTGATACCCATTTTCAAATTGCATCCTTTGGATGTTCTTTTCCGCAATCAACTGTCATGTGAGTGTGACACCACTTACTCAAAACTAGCCTTTCAGCCAAGAGACATATACACTATAAATGTTTACTCCCTAAAAACAGAAGAATGTGCACAACAAAAACAGGAAACAATGAACAAATGTTTTCCAACCCCCGGCTTCTGCCCACAAAGTTCCACTGATATTTATTTGAAACAGTGACCAGCACAGCAGTGGTATAGGCAGGAACTCTAATTTTTTTTTTTCTTTTTTTTTTTGTAACAATTAGTTATTTACACAACTTTAATTACAAGGTTAGAGTCGACCTCTTCATCTATTACTATTTCATCTATCCATAATCATATGAGATCATCAATCCATTATGGTTCTCTCAAGTGAAAGGCCTGTTTTTAGCATTAGTCTTCCTCCAGAATGTTATCAAGAAAATCTACCAGGGCACAAATTAATCTAGCATTGTTACCAGCTACCAGCAAATACCACAGATGTTCAGTTAGTTGAAAGGTTAATGTTACAAGTTGGGGGAAGAATGAGCGCTGGGTCGCTACCTGGTCACATTCAGAGACTAGATGTTTGAGTGATTCTACTTCAATTTTGCAGAACCTACATTTATTATCAGCTATTTCTTTGTAGTGTCTCAAATACATCATCTCTTTGGTTTTATATATGTTAAGCCAAAATTTTAGGAACATGTTGCGATGATATCTTGTTGGAAATTTTGTTAGATATTTAGGTAACTTATCTAGGTTATTGCAAGTCATGCCTAGATTAAGTGATGATGGCAGCGCCTCACGCAATTCTTCATTTTTTATCCAATACCAAGATCTCAGTTTTTTTTTGGCAATCTGTGGGGTATTGCATACAGCATCCCAGGAAATATCGATGACTTCCAATGACTTTCTGATTTTCATAGCCCAGATATGTAGCATTCCTGCATAATGTGTGGCGTCCATTTCTTTTAGGATTTCATATGCAGGGGCTACTGTGTTTAAGTTCATTTTGCGTAACAGGGCAATGGACTTCCACAGAATCATGCCGTCTAATGGATCAAGGCCAAGTTCGTGTCTTATTGCCACAATAGGGACAAAAATTGGAAGAGCCAAGACTCCTCTCCAGAATTGGCCTTCTAATACTGCCCAGATACAGTTATCAATATTAAGTCCAGCCTCTGCCCCGTAAGTCAGTGCAGGAATAACTTTTTGACGATAGAAGGTCATAACCGGAATCAGGGTGAATTTGCCACATTCATTGTGTAAGCGGTTGCCCTGAAGAGTAAAGGCTGTCATGCGATGCTTCAGGTCTAAGATCCAGGCTTGTTCTCTGATTGAATTATTAATTTGTATCCCTAGATATCGTATGGTCTGCACAGAGTCAATCTTTTCTCCTGATGCGAACCAGCTAAAACTCTCGGCTGATCTTTTATATGTTGATCCAAAAGACATTATCTTCGATTTTCCGGCATTAATTTCAAGATCATTGGCTTGTAAATACAAAACCAACGCTTGGAGAAGCCGTTGTAGTCCAATTTCCATTTGATCGAATAATACGATATCATCGGCATATATTGCATAGCTGATTGGTTGGTTGTTTACTTTCGGTGGAAAGCAGCGAACGTTCACAAAAGCCTCCGGCAAGTCAGCTATATATAACTTAAACAGTAGCGCTGCCAAAGGGCAGCCCTGCTTCACTCCCTGGGAGGTTGGAATCTCTTTCGTCACGGAGCCTTTGTTATCAGTACGTACTTTTATTGAGGTTCCTGTATGCAGTGCCATGAGTGGATGAAGAATGTTTGTGGGGCATGACCATGATGTTAGTTTCTTCCATAAAATTGTGCGATTAATTTGGTCAAAAGCCTGCCGCATATCTATGAACGCTACAAAAATGTTCCCCTTATTTTTCATTATGTCCAGCTTAAGTATATTTACTATGAAAAGGTTAATTTCTGTTCCAACATCTTTTGTAAAGCCTGTTTGTCGCTTATCCATTAGATTGTTAGAGAGGGCCCATTTTTTTGTTGTAAACATGTTGCAAAAATTTTGCCTATAATATCCAAGAGGGCAATAGGGCGATAGTTGGCGGGATTGTCCCTATTGCCCTTTTTGAAAATTGGCACAATAATTGCGGTCCTCCATGAGCTCGGAATCAATTTAGCTACTGAAATTACTCCAAACAGATCTACAATGAAGTTGGCCCAAAGTTCCTTTTTCTCTTTTAAGAGAACGTTTGTTAACCCATCAGGGCCTGCTGCACGGGAGTTCTTTAGTTGTGTTATGATAGCGATGATTTTGGCTCTAGATTCACAAACATCCCATGGGGCCGATGAGAGCTCGAGCTCCAAATAGCCTTGAACTGAGGTATTTTCAAAGACCTTCTTAAAATGTTGTTCCCAGGTTAACATAGATATTCCATTAGTTAAACTTAATTCTTGGGTACAATTGTTATTTAAAATCTTCCAGATATCTCCTGAATTTCGTTGGATGATTAGGCCTAGCATTGTTTCTGCCCGTTCTTGATCTCTAATTATTTGGAAAGATTTTAACCAGTTTCGATATTTCATTTTGCATTTTTTGATTTCCTTTATTTTTTCAGGAATATTTTTACGTTTCTTTTTGATTTGTCTGATGTTTTTATGCATTTGTTTCTTTTGCTGATTTACCTGGGCACTGTATACATATTTTTTCTGAATTTGGCAAGGATTGTATGTTCTTTTTTTTATGGTGCCAAATTGGATTAACAGCGGTGCGTAGTTTACTCTGTCAGAAATAGTTGTTATATCATTATTGAGGCCATCTCTCAACTGACAGATATGATGATCTTTAATTAGCAGCCTATTCGATCCCTCATTCACCTCCAAAAGACAGCTATACTGTGATGATATTAGACACCGTTCTAATGAGCAGAGTAACTCCATTATGCTGTGATCACTTAAAGATGTTTTGATTATGGAAAGTCTTTCTACTTTTGACCAGAGGGAAACAGAAATCCAGAAATAATCTAATGTTTTTAGACTTTTATCTCTATGCCAAGTATAGCTTGGGGGAATATCTCCTTGGATATGACCATTGACCATCTCACAGTTTCTTGATTTCATGGCTTCCAACCATTTGTCTCCTCTGGTTGATACTACAGTAGATGAGGTCCTTTTTTTTTTGATGATTTTTCAAACCATGAGAAGTTGAAATCGCCACATATTATAATTAAAGTCTCCACACTTGATGTTAGACATGGATCAATAATTGCCATCACTGATTTAATGAAACTTGCCGAAGAGATCATAGCCGGATTCCAATATAAGTTAATGATCAATAATTGTGGTGAGCGATTATTCTTCCTCGGGCTTAGCTGCAGTAGTACACCAAGTACGAAGAGATTTGGCATAAATGTTTGTCTTATCTCCCAGCCATATACATTATTGATCATTGTAATTAGACCAGAAAAAGGTCTCCCACGTTGATTCTTTCCTGCTTTATTTAGAACGATGGTGTAACCATCCTTGGACGGCGGCTCACGAAGCCACGTCTCTTGAAGGCAGATGATAAAATTGTTTGCTAAAGCCGTGGGAAAGTCATTAAATAGATGGAGAAATCCTCTGGTATTCCAAGAGATGATCCCACAGTTCTCTGTGCCTATATTTACTGATGGTTATGCTTGTTGGTGTTTCTGTGATGCAATTTTTTTTGTGTGTTTATCAGAGATCTCCCAAATGGATTTTGTTCCAATTCCACGCTCTCGCGAAGATAGATGACTTTTTAAATCCTCACGTCGATGATCAATTCTTGATTTTACAGCATCACTTTTTTCAGAGTTATGTATGCTCCGCTCCGATTGTATTTCAAATCCATACGATAATAGTTCATCTCGTGCAGCTAAAAGAGTTTTTTCAACTGCAAATGATCTTATATGTAAGAAGACTTTATTGACGGATTTCTCTGAGATATATTCAACAATTAAAATATCTTCAGTGGTGATGGTACGAAGTGAAGGGATGTTATGGAATAATTTCATCACGTTTCCTCTGTTTAAGTTGACATCTTCATCGTCAGAAAACACATTTTCCACTCTGATTTTCCAGGTTTGGTGTTTTGAACCAAGTTGACGTCTATCGCTTGCTCTCGTTTTTATTGGAGTGTGCGTATTCCGCTGAGCAGCAGTCATTTTAGGATTGAAGTTTTGAGGCGATTCCACGCCATTCTTTAAACTTGAAATCTGCCTTGCATTGACCCGATTGAATTCCAAAGAATTCCTATGAAATACAGAGGGACACGTGGTGACTTGTTTACACCCTTTTGCTACTTCGCCCAATTGTTCTCCACGGTGGGGTTCTTTCGGGCCATTAGGCTTTCTTTGACTTACTGACTCATCAGGCACGATCGAGGAAGAGCTAGCAGAATCTAGCGAATATGTCGAAAGATCACATAGGTCCACTGATTCCTCATCTGGTACTGTTTGTTCAGGATCTGCGTCTAGACGGGCCCGTTTATTTGAATTTTGCTTTAAGGAGGGCTTGGCATCATTACGCTGGCTCTGAGACTCTTTAGAGTGTGCAGTAATGGCATTAACTAAAGGACCCTCATTTGTTGGGCGTTCAAAAAGCGCAAGCTTTTGGGGAATCACTATGTTTCTGACGAATTGTTTAACATTAGTGGAGTGTTTTTTTGTTGAATTGTTCGTTACCCTTTTTGGAGCTGATCGAACTTTTTTTGCAGACAGCATTGGTACCTTTATTTTACCAACTGGAAAGTTTTTAGCTGAGCCTTTAAATATATCAAACGAATTTGTGCTCATAGAGGCCGATGGTAAGGTTAGATTTACAACTGCACTAATAACCTCCGGCATCTGTTGGAATTCAGTGCGCATTGTATCAGAGTTAATCGAATCTAACGTTTCTACAACACTGGTAGAATGCTGAGTATCTTGTATTTGTTCTGTTGTTGCTTTTAAGCTATCAACAAGCATCTCACTAGTACTTGTGATAGGGCAGGGCGACATGACTGTAGGGTTTGTCTGCATTCTTTGTGTTTGTACCAAAGCTCCTTGACAACTTGCATTTTTTGCATTGATTTTAGGAGGTCCATCATGAGAAGTAATCATTGGAAGATGTGCCAAAGCTGGTACAAGATTAGCACTTTTCGATGAAAAGTTAGTTTGGTTTGTAGTCACTGAGCCACTAAGGTGCTCATGAATTTGTTCTGCATTCACCTGGGTATTATGCCTTACCCATTTCATACATTCAAGTGTCGCAGCCATTAAAGTGGAATTATCTACATGAGTGCTTGACAAGAGATCGCCAAGGCGATATTGCCATTGCGAGGACGTCTCCGCCTCTCTGTCCATTCTTTGCAACAGTGCACTATTTAGATGTTCCATCGTGTCCATTTTAGAAATAAGCTGGTTAATTTGCGTGCCCTGATCTTTTAAGGCATCGTTTAAGCTCTCGTAGAGTTTTACGAAAGGAATGAGAGCCAGAGAGGTAGCGGCTAATACATTATTATGAATTTGGATGCCAGCTGCCACTGACAAGTTTGACTTATTCATTTGTTCCTGAGCAGAAGTTGCAGATAAAGGGTTTATTTCATGTATTTGTTTAGCTGGAATCCCTCGTTGCTGTAAAGCCTCATCTTCCACATCTTTTTCGTTCATACGATTTTGGCTCTCAATATCAGAGGCAAGTGCAGCGTTGTTATCACTAACAGTAGTGCAATCAGTTACTGAGCTGCAGTGGGAGGAATTGAACTCAGGGAAACCAAATTTAGATTGACACAATGGGCCTCATTACGACCCAGGCGGTAAGTTACCGCCTGGGCCGTGACTTTACCACCATGGCGTAAACTATGTTTACGCCATGGTGGTTGGCGGACTTACCGCCCCATTCCGAGGTTGGCGGGGCAGTAAGTCCCCAATCCCCATTTACCCTTCCCCATTCCCATTTTTGCCCCATAGGGCATAATGGGAGTGGGGAAGGCGTTAATTACGCCACCGTAAATTACGGTGGCGTAATTAACTCCATGGTCCCTTAGCGCCATGGATTTTAACACCTGCTAAAAGCAGGTGTTAAATCCGCCATGGCGCTAAGGGACCTCGTACTCAGGCGGTAAGGGTCGGCGCTGTTTACGCCGTCGTAAAACCCTTACCGCCTGAGTCGTAATGAGGCCCAATATGTTGTTTGAGATAAATCCGCTCGGAGCAGTGTTAGCAGGATTAATATTTGGCTTCTCACCAAAGCTCTGTATCAGCTTTTCTTTGATAGAGTTGTAGTCAGCCGTTAGCCTCTCAGTTAACCGAGCCTCACGCTCTGCCAGATCAAGACCTTTGGGTGATATACCTAAAGCTGTTTTTAATTTTTTTCCTGTATTTGTCACGCTGGTTGAGGCGCTGTAGCGATTGCCAATTGATACAGCGTTCCCAACCCGTGTTTACAGCTTTCCACACCAGTATTAGAGAGACCTGACGAGCCTTGTAATGGCATTGTCAAGTGAGACTGGGCGCCCTGGTGCTTAGCTGGTACCCTCGCCATAGGTGGCAACGCTCCTTCACTTATTTGCGTTCCACCCTGCAAGATGTTTTTAGATGCTTGCACATTCTGTAAGTTTGGTGGTGGCAAAAATATTAAGTTTGTCTCATTTGAGATCTTCATTGGCACTTGAATTAGCATAAGCTCAGAGTCTGTTACATCAAAAGGAGACTGAAACGATGAGGTATTTACCTCGATCGTGTTTACCGGCACTGACAGAACCTTTGTCATCATATTAGTAGCGAGGGCCAAGGACCGGGTTAGGAAGGTTTTACAGTTACTACATTTTTCGACTAAGGGTGTTTTTTCTAAGATATCCGATCTTTCGTAGGCGTAAGCATATTTGCAGTAAGCAGCACAATGTGAAATCTCTTCCAGTTGCATCATTCGACAAGGTGCACAAGGAGATGCAATTGTTAGTTGCCAGGCTACGTCTGTAATCGGTTTAAGCCGGCAACAAGAAAGAAGATTTTCATTAATGATGATGTGTTCCGTTAATGTAAGCAAAGAGCTGACAATATATGTCGACGGTTTGTGACACAAAGTTTCAGAACGTGTCGTTTGGGGTAGCAATGGTATATTTCGTATAGCAGTTCTTACCTCGTGTTCTTCAGCCACCACAGAGGTGTGTCGCTCGAGGGTACTCGACAATGACTGTAGGGGCGAGTCTAACCGCTCATAGTCGAGCCTTGTTTTCTGCTTTTGACGTGTTTGCGGGCTCATCATGCAAGTTGATCTCTACGGACAGCACTGCCGTTACGTGCTGTAGGACTAGAGTAGGCTGACAATCACCTTAGTACTCTGCGGTATATGTTGTACGCACAATGATATTACTGTTGTAGCAGCTCCGCTAAGGAAATTGATACGATGGGAATATGGTTAAAGCCACCATCCGCCAAACAGCCGCACAACAGCCGTTGGCCTTTACGCCTGTCGGGCTTAACGCCGCAAGGGTGTGCTGAGCTCTGTTTTATGTGCCTGGATAGGTCAGGTGATCAGTCACGTGACGGCACAGCGCTCCGCCTCCTCCTGGAAGCGAGCGAGCAGGTGAGATGGAAATGCGAAATGCGCGAGTTCTTAGAACTCCCAGCGCACGTTGACAGAATATAGCAGCAGCAGCAGCAAGAAAGTGTTCTCTCCTCACGGGAATGGCACACGCCGCTCGGCTGTGCTGAGCTCTGTTTTATGTGCCTGGATAGGTCAGGTGATCAGTCACGTGACGGCACAGCGCTCCGCCTCCTCCTGGAAGCGAGCGAGCAGGCGAGATGGAAATGCGAAATGGGCAAGTTCTTAGAACTCCCAGCGCACGTTTACAGAATATAGCAGCAGCAACAGCAAGAAAGTGTTCTCTCCTCACGGGAATGGCACACGCCGCTCGGCTGTGCTGAGCTCTGTTTTATGTGCCTGGATAGGTCAGGTGATCAGTCACGTGACGGCACAGCGCTCCGCCTCCTCCTGGAAGCGAGCGAGCCGGCGAGATGGAAATGCGAAATGCGCGAGTTCTTAGTACTCCCGGCGCACATTGACAGAATATAGCAGCAGCAGCAGCAAGAAAGTGTTCTCTCCTCACTGGAATGAACTTTAATAATATTTCTGACCAATCTCAAGATGAATTTTAATGGGAAAGAACATTTTTAATAAGCATAAAGTATCCTGGTTGACAAAGCAAATTACTTTTTGACTCCCTGTTAAATCATTTCACTCCAAGTAGGAAGCTAATTCTTATCAGAGCCTTTCTTCTTACCCTGATATAAGGAGTAAAATGATAGGACACATATTACCGCCTACAGTTTCACCCACACTTCCTTACCACAGATTAGATAAAAATTGAAAAGAGGCTTACTGATGTTTCTTATGGAGCTTGGTTGAAGAAAATCACATATATATGCATTTTAGGTTAATAGCATCAATGATCAGAGGTACAACAACTTGAGTGCCTTCTTCTGTAACTAGAGACCCCTCTGTAATTCAATTCATTTTAATCAGTTAAACAAGATGCTAGAGTCAACATGTTTATATTGAAATGTCCTCAGCAGTTGAGCATAGAAAGACACGGAAGGTGCAGTTCTATAGACTGTTACTGGAGTTTCCTATCCTTCAGCAAACAAACAGCACATTTTCTTCACTGTACTGTACTGCCGAAACAACTGACTTGGTTTTTGAATGTTACTGATTTGCTCATCACCCACAAGGAGTGTTCTCCGATGCCCTTCCACTCGTACCGCTCTCGGGCTCCCGTGGTAGCCTCCAATGCTAGTTGACAGGGCACTATAAAAAAGTGAGGGATTGCAGCAGTAAAACACTCACTGGGATATTTGCAGACCTGTAATACTTTGCAATTAAAACATATTTTGTGCCTCACCATATGATATGCATTTTAAGAAAGTGTCATGAATCTGCATGTACACTATTATTTTGCAGTGCATTCAAGATTGTTTGTAATTTATCCCATATATATATCCTCGTATAGCAGCAAGTTACAATAGAATTTGTTGAGGTCTATGCCCAATGCAACTCTGAATGCTTGAAAAGGATGCAGATTGTGTGAAAAGCATTCTACTGTCTGAATTTCTGTTGCCCTACTACTACAGATTAGTAATACCAGGGTTAGACCATACCCATTATCCCTTGTAAGCCAAGTAAATATTGCGATGTTACTCTCCACCTATAGGGTAATGTTAGCAATGGTAAAGTAGGAGACGCTGAGCATGACATTTGTCTACTCAAAATCCATAGAGAAAATGTATATTTGAGTTTTATAATGCATTAACTTGCAAGGGGCCCCCTTCAAAGCACTTGCGTGACATATGTTCCAAGAATAGAAAGCATGGGATGCGGTTGGGCATCCAAGCAGCCTGCTACTTACAGTCAGTATCCGATATTTAAGATGATAGTTGGGTTACATAGTGTGGGTGACACTTTTATTATCATTATTAGGGTATTTATTGAGCGCAGGCCTAGCTTTGGGAAGCAACAGAGCGCTGTACAATCACAGTAAGGGAAGCAGAGAAAAAGGGAATGGGAGCTAATGGACAAGAGACTGTGGTTAAACAAGGCAGTTTGCAGTCCCTAGTAAATAATATAATGCATCGGTGTGCTAGAGGAGTACATAAAATGTCCAATTCTTAATGTTTCCCCTTCACTGGTTATGCTCTGAGTTGTTATTGATCAGAGGCTCTGTACCATGAATTTTAATGTATGCCCTCTGCTTGTTTTTTTACCCTCTTTTGCCCCTTGCTATGTACTTCTATTTTATATTCCATGAGCTGAATGATGTTTTTATTCATTGTTTTGCACTGATTGTTTGTATGGATTCCGTGTTTTTACTGAGCAGTGGTTGTTTCCCACCAATGTATTCATCTCACATCTTTTTATATTTTGGGATACACTTTGATTGTGTTCTAATTGTTCGGATTGATGGACAGGTTTTATACTTATTGATGTATTGTGGCTTTTATATTTGCTGTTTAATGGATTGTCACAAACTGAATAAACTTGAACTTGACTTGTCTTAACTTATAACTGTGGAGGTTTGTGGATGCCATGGGGGCCAAGTAAACACATTGTGGAAACAATATAATGTTGCTAAATCTCCCAGTTGAGATGAAATATCCAAACGTATGCTCTCATACAAAAGTGAAGTTCAAAACCTTTATTTAAAAAATGTATATTTGTCAGGATTGGGTGGGTGTGGTTACCCTTAGATTTATTTAAAGACACTTAGCTGCCTTTATTTGTTCCTGGTCTCTTTCTCGTTCTTTCTCTCATTTCATTATCCCCACTAAAGTTTCACATCTTACAGTTCTCTTTACTGATGTGTAGAGATTGATCTCTGTTTCTCTTGGGTGTAAAGACTCAAGACCCCTTGTTCGTCCTGATGTGACTCTTTTACTCTGTCAAAGTACAATGTGATCATAGTCTTTTTCTTGTCCCTTGGTGCATAAGCTCTGGTCTCAGAGTGCTTTCCAGAGTTAAGCTTTTTTCACCCATAGTCTCTCCTATTTTCTAGAGTGCAAGGCTCTTGTTTGTTCTTCTGAGATTTAATGATTGGGCACAATATTACATAGTACAGTTTTGATGCTAGAAATGCTTTGAAGGGATAGTGCCTCCTCGTCTTTGTCCCACTACTTCCCTTAATGTGTTTTTCTTCCACAGGAGTCCAGTGTGGACCTCTGGCAGTGTAGCTCTTCATTTTTATTATTATTGGTGAGCAAGATCCATGGGATACCCCTATGGCGCCCATGGGTAGGGGTACTCATTGGAGTACCGCCCAGCTTGTATTTTTTGGGACCTGTCTATTGCCCACATAGCAGGTTATGGGCTGGTGGCAGCTACATGCTAACTTTGCAGTGGCTCTGGGTCTCCCCCATTTTGGATACCCAAGCCCTGCTATAGCAATGAATGGATTCCTGAACAAAGGCAAGATGGCCATTGTAGGCCACATGGCTTTCTACCGTTCCCTCTTGTTTCTCAAAGTCCTGAGAAACCCTGGTTCTGTTCTGCCTCCCCCGATTGGGTTTTGGGTGGAAGGACCATATATGACTCTGGGATTTCCCCTGCTAGACTTGGAGGATCCTTTCCAGGGACTTTTTGTTTTGGGTACATCCTAGGGGTGGGACGTGCATGAATGGAAAGGGGAGTCAATCCACATTCTGTGTTGTGGATGTCTGGGTTTGGTTGTGTGTCACAATACCTGTGGTCAGCCTGAGCCAGCCCTGTCTGATACTGGAGGGAATGCTGTGTCTGCTCTGAAAGCCTGGGAGTTGCCCCCAATAAACATCCTGTGTTTTGGGTTTTTGGTTTTGGGTGAATGGCCTGACTGCCTGGGAACCTGACTGGGTGCTGCATGATGAATGCCCCAGTGAGTGAGTGCCTGACTGAGCCTAGCTCAGCCTGAGTGAATGGGGGATTTGTGTATATCAGAAGACCCCCCTCACTTTCCTCTATGTCAGAAACTGCAAATCAAAACCAGAAGTCAGAAGCTTGAAAGCTTGTATACTGAATCCAGCTCGAGAAAGAAGTCTGCGGCTGCAACCTTTCAAAAAATCCAAAGATGGCTGTGCTGATTCAAGGACTGATCAGGAGAGGACCTGGACAGGCAACCTCTTCCCGTAGCTACGAGGGAACATTGTGCAACTGCTGTTCTTCACCCAAAGTGTTTTGGAAGCCAATCCTGAGTGCCTGCAGTCCTGTAGGGGTATCATTGTGGGTCCAGAAGAAGAGTGACCGGACATCTTGAGCCCAAGATGTCCACCAGTGTCATCCTGTGTCCGGAGGCTGTCCATGACGAGAAGAAAGCAAGACTGCTGGGTATGGCCCTGAAGAGGGGTACCCTGGCATAGTGTTGCTTGATGCCTGGAGCTTGCCAAGTCCCATCCAACAAAAGAAATCTTCAAATGGCATTGCAGCCACGACATCTGTTCACTTTTTCATGGCTGAGGAAGTCCAGTGTTGCCGCCTGCAGAGAAGTACCCACTGGTGGGTTTCCCGCTATTCCGAACTGAAGAACGAGACCCGAGGGGCCAAACTTGGTGGTGGCCCCTAGAGAAGTCCAGTGCTTGAGTCCAAGTGCCCAGAAGTAATCCTGGTGTTAGTGCTGCGGCTGCAGCACTGAAGAACCGAGTGCTGGCCAACCGTGAATTACCGAAACCCAACACCTACTTCTGCCACTACACCCGTTGCCACCGAAGGTCATCGATGAACACCAAAGGACTCATCCTCACCTCCCAAGCCTTGTCAAGGTCCACAGTGAGTTTCATCTTCGTGGGACATCCACAGCCGGCGTAGCAACCCGACCAAGAAGACAGACCTTTACAGCTGCCTTTCCGACACTGCATGGTTCCCTTCTCCTGCTGAGATCAATGACCCAGTGACTTCTTCTTCCAGACGGGGGCTATCTATCCTGGAGGGGCATCACTGAGTAAAGCTGAGACACTACACCACTTCGCCTGCCAAGGCACCCGAGGTACTGTGATGAGGAAGAGGGGATTCCTCTCTCAGGGCTCTCCTGTTGCTTCCCAGGTACTTGGGGTGGTGAGATCTGTAGAAACAAAAGCAGACAATTAATGAACACATAAGGACTGGGCATTTACACAAAAAGTAAAGTATAGCTTCTCCAGCATGGGGTCTGGCATGGATTCACATGCTCATGAATATTCCCCGTCGTCAGGCTGGGAAGCCTCGGTAAAGAAAAAATCAGTTTTAGTTTCGTTTCTGAACTGTCTTTCTCCTAATGACCAATCACTGGTCTCTGGGTCATACTGTCCCCAGCCAATGACTGCCCTCTACCTAAGCCCCTCTTCTGTCAGCCATCTTCAGATTTTTACCGCACGTTCAAGTGTTGGGAGTCCTCATGCTATAGCTCTCGAGCTTTTACTGCGTTTTGCAATTTTTCAAAGAGTTTAATCTAATTTTTTCTGTCAATCGAGCCTCAAGCTCCACCGTTTCTACATTCCGATCAACAGGGGCCCGTTTCGGAATTTTCTACGCCTCTTAAGGGTGACGTTTTCATCGAGTTCCGCTTCTTGGAGGATTCCAGAAGATCTTTGAAGCCTACCCCGTGTGGACATGGCCCAGGACAAATGGAACACGAAGCCCAGATCCAAGCTGTTCAGGGGCTGCCCTGGATGCAGATTGCAGAATGTCTTCAAGGAGGACGAGCATTCTAGATGCCTCTACTGCCTTCCCGAAGACAAAACGCACATGGAGAAGGACTGTGCGTTTTTCAAGAACATGTCGGAGTGAACCATGAAGTATCCGCCTCACCAACTGGCTGGAGGGGAAGAGCCCAGCAGCAGGTGAGAAGAAGAAGAGGTACGAGCGGTCTTCTAAGACCTTTGAGGGCGCTCCGGCGACGGGGGCCCAACAAAAGACAAAGCACTGTGAGTCCGCGGGCACCGGGAGCGCCGAACAGTCGGGCTCTTCGACTGCCAGGCAGGGCGCACTTTTACCGACGCCATCAACCAAGAGCCAACGCTCTGGCTTGGGGAAAAGGAAGTCGGAGACCCCAGGTAAGCTTCGGGAGAAGTCCCGGTTGATCCCGACAGAGACAGCCGAGGGGGAGAGAGGCGGAGACCCTCCCCCCAAGGTGGGGGCCCCCAAGGCCTTAAGCGCTTCCAAAATCATGAAGGCTTTGATTCTAAGGCCTCTATAGAGGAAATCGTGGTGGCCCTGGCGAAGCCTGTGGAGGCTACCCCAGTGGAGGCGACTGTTAGGGAGAATTCTCTGTTTAGGCTGAATTTCCTAACCTAGTGAGTCCCCCAGCAGCTTTGCTGGATTTTTGGGGTTTATTTTTTTCTCCTGCCAAGAGTGAGACTCTTTTACCCTCACTCTTGGGCATGATTTGAGTGTGTTTCTTTGACTCTAGATGTGTTTAATGCGCTATGGGGTCTTTTACTCCATAGGGCTTCATGTGTTTTTGTGATGTGTGTTACACAGCACCCTCAGTGCAGTAACACAGGGGTGTCATAGTGACCCCCCAGTATAGACTCCATACCCTGGGACTGACTACTGTCTCCCAGGGCATGTAAAGTCACCATTGACTTTACTAGTCTTGAATTCTGAACAAAACCAGTAAAAACCATCATATTGTGGACGTACTGGCTGGGGCAATTCGATTCCCCTGGGGTCTGTTAGTCGAGGGGGCACGTCTCCGTCCCCCTTGATCGAGTTTTGGCTGGTGGCAGTGGATACTACTTTTTATATTCAACCGCAAATATTTCTCTATGGGATTTTCCCATTGTTCGAGGCTACTATCTTTATTTATTTAATTACGATAGCCTCGAACATACCGCCGGTTTATTTAATTATTATTAATTCTCCGGTTGGTATTTTTTTGCCAAAACTCGGTTCTAAAATGGCGTTTGTGTTCTCTTCTGTGACTCCAACCCAAGTCGAGCCCTTTGTTCCACTTTTTGGCGGGCTTCTCCACAGAAGCCCTCCAAAGTGGTGCCACTCTGTCTGGGGTACGTAGGAGGGGTGGAGGGGGATTTAGGCACCCTGGACTGAGTTGCCTAGGCAACTCAAGTCCCACTCCGTCCTGATTGGCCCAAATGGTGAGCCAGCCGGCTCACCACTTAGCATGTTTGAGTGACAGCTAGGCTGAGTGAATGGGGGTTTTCTGCATAAAAGCAGGGCTTTGGGGACTGGAACTTCAGAAGTCGCCACAGGACCTAAGAATCCGACGAGGGAGAAGCTGAGCCGACCTGCCACAACGACACCACTGGTGGAGCCCTGCTGGACCGTCTCACCACTTTTCCCAACGGCAGAGGAGATCTCCTGCCGGAGAGTCCTCTTCCTTTGACTGGTGGGGATAACCAGTTTCACCGTCTTTTCGCCTTCCCGACGCATCTCGTGGCCGCCTTTCCTGTGCCAAGCACCTCGGCAACCGGAATACCACATTTTACCACGACCGCGAAATAAAGGGTAATACCTTTAACCGGAAAACTCTGCGGCTGGTTTCTTCCCTGGCAGTGCAACGACCTTCATCTTTCCTCCAAGTCGAGATCTTCTCTTCCCCTGGACGACGTCGAGACTTGCACCCGCTGCCAGGAACAACTGCCACCGCTGGAGGATCCTTCCCACTTAAGGTACCGTGTCCCGCCTGGCTTCCCTTGCCACCGACTGTACGGGTTAGATTTAGCCCCCGGCTTTCGAACCTGGGTTAGCCTGGGACACCCTGGCTAAACTTTTCTGAGCCTCTCTAAACTCTTTTCGAACTCTCTGCAAGACTTTCTAAGCCTAGGGTAACTGTGTGATCTTGGGCGCATTTGTGCTCTGCTCTCTCTAAGAGTGGGCACAGCCTATGGACTTTGGCTCACAAGTGACTTTTGCTCTTCTGCCTTGCTAATAGTGTTCCTAAATCTTAGAGTGGTGTACCTTTCCATATTCTGTCTTTTTCCCTCCCTTTTTCATAAACTTATTGGAGTGCCATCTATAGTTAAGCGCTCACCTCTGTATGGAAATAAGTGGTGTTAACTAAGACTTATCTGATAAGGAATAAGGGCTGTATATATTATAATAGTAACTGTGTTTAGAGTGTTTTACAATAAGAGTGCTGGAGTGTTTCAAACAGTGTGTTTTTAAATAAATAATTATATACTTTGATACCAAATCTCTGGTCAGTGTTTGCTTGTATTATTGTGTATGAGTGCCTATTGTGTATACTTCGCATACTGCCTAACTCTTCTTGAGGGAAGTCTGACTGCTCAGCCACAGCTTCCAGGTAAATCTGGGTGGTACAGACTGCTACCAATTGGGTTTTCCTGCCAACACCTGTAGTCCTAAATCTTTTGCAGTGTTCCCAAAGGGAACTGCACAGGTTTCTGCCTAACACTGGTGTACAGCGGTGGGATTTGTATTGAGTATACATTTTAGAGTGCTTTAGGATACCTTAGTACAACTAACCACAAAGCTTAGCACTGAAAAAGTAATCTTTCTAACATGTCAACTATGGAAAATTACAGTCAAGAGTCCCTTGCTACAAAAACTGCTGATTGTTTAAGAGTTCTCTGTAAGCATAAGAATCTCCTGACTAAAGGCAAGAAAATGGAATTGATAGAAAGGTTGTTAGCTAACCAAAGTCTGGATGATGGTTCAGAGGAACCTGCCATGCCAGAAACTGTAGATAACAGTACAGAGATTGATGTTGATCAAAATGTTGATAATCTTGAGGAAGGGTCAGAAGAGGAGGGTGAGGCTGCTGTGACTGTCCCCCCTAGGCCTCTGTCTGCTCTGCCAGCTGTACCTACTGGACCTTTGCAGGGTCCCACACTTAGTCCTCAATAGCTTGAGCTAGAAAAAATGAAACTTGAACTAGAGTTCAAGAGACTGAATACTCAGGCTGAACAAAGACACCAGGAACTGAATCAAGAACTAAGGCTAAGGGAAATGGAGCTCAAGCATGAGCTAGAAATGAAGAAATTGTCTGTTGAGAATGCTTCTCTCTCTGGCTCCTCTAGAGGTTCCAGTCCTAAAAGACCCCAGATGCCTAAAGAATTGGTTGGTATGTATGAGCCTAAGTTGGATGTGTTGGATTGGTTATCTCGGTTTGAATATAATCATGGGCTCCAGAACATCACAGGAAATGACTTACTCACCTGGTTGTTCTCTAGGCTTCCCCCTGTTGAAACTGATGTGGTAATGGAGTTGGGGGAGGAGGATAGGAAAGACTATGAATGTGTGAAACTAGCTCTGATAGCTAGGTTTGGGAAGACCCTTCCCAGTATCTTAAGAGGTTTAGAACCCTCAAAAAGCATTATGGTACCCCTTGGGCTACCTGGGTGAGTGAAGGGTTGAAAAACTTAGAGGGATGGATTAAGGGTTACAAAGTGAACACTTATGAAGGTATGAAGAATCTTTTTATGTTGGAGTCAATTTATGATGCCTGCTCTCCTGAGCTCAGACAGCACTTGGCTGATTCAAAGGAATTAGATTCCCGAAAGCTAACAAAGGCTGCTGACTTGTGGGTTGCCAACAGGGCCACTCACAATGATTCTGGGGTAATTCAGAAAAAGGATGAGGGGAAACAGCCTAAAAAGGACTCCAAAGAGAATTCTAATACTGCAAATTCCAAAGAGGGCCCCAAACAAAACCATAAGGGTAAGCCACAAGAGAAACCACAGCAGAATAGTGTACCCTCTGGTGCCAAACCAGAGGGAGGCCAGAACAAGCCACCATTCCAGAAGGCATTTGGTAAATGCTTTGTTTGTGGCTCTACTGACCATGTGAAAGGAGATCCCAGATACAAGGGCAAATCTTCAGGGATCCAACTTGCCTCCTTAGCCTTCGCTCCAGAAGAGGAAGTCCCAATGGCAAGTGGAAACTTTCTGCTGCTGGCTGATGAACCCATTGGTGTCTCAGCCAGTGTTTCTTTAGTCTCTCTGGGGTTGTGGGAATAACAGAATTTAGATGTGTATAATTCTATCCCAGATAATACTAAAGAGTATTATAAAGACAGTGTCCAGGTGAATGGTCAGGAGACTCCTGCCATTAGGGACACTGGGGCCAGCATAACTGTGGTGGATGAATCATTTTTCAAGGCAAAGGATGTTGCTAAGGCACCCAAATGCCTCACCAAGGTAGCTGGAGGGCCTGTGCAGATGTGTCCCCAGTTACCAGTTCTCATCCAGTGTAATGATATGGCTGTAAAGATACCTGTCAGTATACAATGTGAAGTACCAGGTAGGGTTCTGTTGGGTAATGACCTGAAAGCTCTTGGAGTTGTGTCACATACCCCCAGACCTCCTAGTAAAAGGTTACAGGAGCTCACAAAACCTGCAAGAGAGAAAACCCTGTGAGGGTTATCTAAGGAGATGATGACAGAGATCACTCCTTTACCACTGGAGCAACTCACTGCAGTAACTACCAGATCAGGAGCAAAGGGGCAACCCAAGACTCCTAGGAAAAAGCCAGCAGCAAGCACTCCAGTGCTTCCAACAAGGACTTCCCCTCGGTTGTCCACAGTTACACCTGTAATTCCACCTCCAGCTGAGGCTGAGAGGGAGGTACAACCCTGTGTGGTTGAACTAGACTCTGAAGAAGAGCTAGTGGGAGGCCAAGAACGTATTGGAGATTTGGACCCTGAGGACCATCCTGAGCTGCAGTCTTTACTGGCAGAAGGTGGGCCCAGCAGGGCAGCTTTTCGTAAGGGACAAAGAGAATGTCCAACTCTGGAGGGTCTCCGCCACCAGGCTGCTGCTCAGGCTGAATGGCAAGAGCCTGGGAAGTATAGGTTGAACTGGGAAGATGGCCTCTTCTACAGTGAACCAACTGAGTCTGAACCTGGAGACTACAAGCGCCTTGTAGTACCTCAAGAAAACAGACAACAGTTCTTGCACTTAGCCCACGAGATTCCTTTGGCTGGTCACTTGAGTTTCAAGAAGACCAAGGAAAGGCTCTCACTCTACTTCTATTGGCCAAAATGGGGGCGGAAGTAGATAAGTTTTGCAAGAGCTGCCATACCTGCCAAACTTCTGGTAAAGTTGGCTCCAAGAATGTGGCACCTTTAGTGCCTCTCCCAGTTGTGGGAGTCCCATTTGAGAGGGTAGGGATTGACATTGTTGGTCCCCTTGATCCCCCAACCTCCTCAGGCAACAGGTTTATCCTTGTTGTAGTAGACCATGCTACTAGGTACCCTGAGGCAAATCCTATGAGGATTGTTGCAGCTCCGGCTGTAGCTAAGGCCCTCCTTGGTATTTTTACCAGGGTTGGGTTTCCTAAGGAAGTAATATCCGACAGGGGGTCAAACTTTATGTCCCACTACATGAAAGCCATGTGGAAAACCTGTGGAGTTACTTACAAGTTCTCAACCACATACCACCCCCAGACAAATGGGTTGGTAGAAAGGTTTAACAGAACCATGAAGAGCATGATAGGTGCTTTAGAGGAACCCCCGAAAAGAAAGTGGGACCTTCTACTGCCATGCCTTCTCTTTGCTTATAGAGAAGTCCCTCAGGAGGGAGTAGGTTATTCTCCCTTTGAACTTCTCTATGGCCATCCAGTCAGAGGTCCGTTGGCCCTGATTAAGGAGGGATTGGAAGGTTCTCCTCCCCTCAAGCCAGTCAGAGTGACTGACTATGTGATAGGTCTCCAAAGGCGAATGTCACACATGATGGCAGAAGCTAGTGATAACCTGAAAGCTGGACAAGCTTTGGTCAAGCATTGGCATGATCAAAAGGCTAACATGGTTGAGTTCACTCAAGACCAGCTAGTTCTCGTTATGCTCCCAACAAGGCAGAGGGCCTTGCAAGACAAATGGATGGGACCCTTCAAAGTTGTCGGAAAACTTGGGGAGGTCAACTATCTGGTGGATCTGGGCAGACCCAGGGAAGCTCCTAGAGTCTTCCACACCAACCGACTGAAAGCGTACGTCTCCAGACCTGAAGTAGGAGCCTTGCTTCTAGCTTCAGCAGCAGAGGAAGAAGAGAGTGACTCTCTCCCTGATCTCCTCAGAGGTGTACCTTTAGATGAGAAAATTCAAGGAGTCAATCTCTCTTCAGATCTGACACCTGAGCAACAAGAGGAGTGCAAATCTATGTTAAATCAGTTTGCCTCCCTGTTCTCACTCTCACCAGGCTTGACCCCTTGGGGACAACATGAGATACTCACTGGTGACTGTCTGCCAGTCAAAAGCAGAGGATACAGAATGTCAGAAAATGTGAGAACCCATATCAAAGGGGAGGTCAAGAAGATGCTTGATCTCGGGGTAATAGAGCCCTCTACTAGTCCATGGTCTAGCCTAGTTGTGTTAGTACCAAAGGCAGGATCCAAAGACTTGAGATTCTGTGTGGACTATAGAGCTCTTAATGCAGTCATGAAGACTGATGCCCACCCTTTGCCAAGGACAGATGAGTTGGTGGATAAACTTGGTGCCGCCAAGTACCTCAGCACATTTGACCTTATGTCAGGCTATTGGCAAATAGCCTTGACAGACCATGCCAAGGAGAAAACTGCATTTTCAACCCCAGTCGGCTTGTACCAGTTTAAGGTCATGCCTTTTGGATTAAAAAATGCACCTGCTACATTCCAAAGGATGGTGAATCAAGTTCTAGCTGGGATGGAGGACTTCTTCCTGGAATACTTGGATGACATTGCAGTCTTCAGCCACTCCTGGGAGGAACATGTGAACCACCTAGGGCATGTTTTGCAGGCTCTTGAGCAGGCCAATTTGACTATCAAGGCAAGTAAATGCCAGATAGGTCAAAGTAAAGTGGTCTACCTTGGGCATGAGGTAGGAGGTGGAGAAATAAGGCCTTTGCTCAGCAAAATTGAAGCTGTGCAAAATTGGACAACACCTACTACTCAAACCCAGGTGAGAGCCTTCCTAGGCCTCACTGGGTACTACAGGAATTACATTGAGCACTATGGGACCATAGCTTCTCCACTGAATGTAATCTCCTCTCCAAAATTCCCTAAAAAGGTCAAATGGAATGAGGAGTGCAATCAGGCCTTTGAAAAACTGAAGAAAGCCCTTTGCCAAGCTCCAGTACTGAGAGCTCCTGACTACCACCAAACTTTCATTGTACACACTGATGCTTCCAATGTAGGTATAGGTGCAGTTCTAAGCCAAATGGATGAGAAGGGTAGGGAGCACCCCATTTGCTTCATCAGCCGTAAGCTGAAGGATCCTGAGACAAGGTGGGCAACAATCGAAAGAGAATGCTTTGCTATTGTGTGGGCAATGATGAAGTTTAGGCCATACTTGCATGGTTCTACTTTTGTCATTCAGACTGACCACCAACCCTTGAGATGGGTAATGCAAATGAAGGGATAAAATCCAAAACTATTCAGATGGTCAATCTGCCTGCAAGGGTTTGATTTCACCATTGAGCACAGGTCAGGGTGTCACCATCAAAATGCTGATGGACTCTCTAGGATGTATGTCATCGACTAGAGGTATGAGGTTCATCCAGGAGTGGATTAAATCCTCCTGTCCCTTAGTCGGGGGCGGGGGGCGAGTGTTAGGGAGAATTCTCTGTTCAGGCTGAATTTCCTAACCTAGTGAGTCCCCCAGCAGCTTTGCTGGATTGTTGGGGTTTATTTTTTTCTCCTGCCAAGAGTGAGACTCTTTTACCCTCACTCTTGGGCATGATTTGAGTGTGTTTCTTTGACTCTAGATGTGTTTAATGGGCTATGGGGTCTTTTACTCCATAGGGCTTCATGTGTTTTTGTGATGTGTGTTACACAGCACCCTCAGTGCAGTAACACAGGGGTGTCATAGTGACCCCCCAGTATAGACTCCATACCCTGGGACTGACTACTGTCTCCCAGGGCATGTAAAGTCACCATTGACTTTACTAGTCTTGAATTCTGAACAGAACCAGTACAAACCATCATATTGTGGACGTACTGGCTGGGGCAATTCGATTGCCCCAGGGTCTGTTAGTCAAGGGGGCACGTCTCCGTTCCACCTGATCGAGTTTTGGCTGGTGGCAGTGGATACTACTTTTCATATTCAACTGTGAATATTTCTCTATGGGATTTTCCCATTGTTCGAGGCAACTATCTTTATTTATTTAATTACGATAGCCTCGAACATACCGCTGGTTTATTTAATTATTATTAATTCTCCGGTTGGTATTTTTTGCCAAAACTCGGTTGTAAAATGGCGTTTGTGTTCTCTTCTGTGACTCCAACCCAAGTCGAGCCCTTTGTTCCACTTTTTGGAGGGCTTCTCCACAGAAGCCCTCCAAAGTGGTGCCACTCTGTCTGGGGTACTTAGGAGGGGTGGAGTGGGATTTAGGCACCCTGGACTGAGTTGCCTAGGCAACTCAAGTCGCACTCCGTCCTGATTGACCCAAGTGGTGACCCGGCCGGCTCACCACTTAGCATGTTTGAGTGACAGCTAGGCTGAGTGAATGGGGGTTTTCTGCATAAAAGCAGGGCTTTGGGGACTGGAACTTCAGAAGTTGCCACAGGACCCAAGAATCCGACGAGGGAGAAGCTGAGCCAACCTGCCACGACGACACCACCGGTGGAGCCCTGCTGGACCGTCTCACCACTTTTCCCAACGACATAGGAGATCTCCCGCCGGAGAGTCTTCTTCCTTTGACTGGTGGGGATAACCAGATTCACCGTCTTTTCGCCTTCCTGACGCATCTCGTGGCCGCCTAGCCTGTGCCAAGCTCCCCGGCAACCGGAATACCACGTTTTACCACAACCGCAAAATAAAGGGTAATACCTTTAACCGGAAAACTCTGCAGCTGGTTTCTCCCCTGGCAGTGCAACGACCTTCATCTTTCCTCCAAGTCGAGATCTTCTCTTCCCCTGGACGACAACAAGACTTGCACCCGCTGCCAGGAACAACTGCCACCGCTGGAGGATCCTTCCCACTTAAGGTACCGTGTCCCGCCTGGCTTCCCTTGCCACCGACTGTACGGGTAGGTTTAGCCCCCAGCTTTCGAACCTGGGTTAGCCTGGGACACCCTGGCTAAACTTTTCTGAGCCTCTCTAAACTCTTTTCGAACTCTCTGCAAGACTTTCTAAGCCTAGGGTAACTGTGTGATCTTGGGCGCATTTGTGCTCTGCTCTCTCTAAGAGTGGGCCCAGCCTATGGACTTTGGCTCACAAGTGACTTTGGCTCTTCTGCCTTGCTAATAGTGTTCCTAAATCTTAGAGTGGTGTACCTTTCCATATTCTGTCTTTTTCCCTCCCTTTTTCATAAACTTATTGGAGTGCCATCTATAGTTAAGCGCTCACCTCTGTATGGAAATAAGTGGTGTTAACTAAGACTTATCTGATAAGGAATAAGGGTTGTATATATTATAATAGTAACTGTGTTTAGAGTGTTTTACAATAAGAGCGCTGGAGTGTTTCAAACAGTGTGTTTTTAAATAAATAATTATATACTTTGATACCAAAGCTCTGGTCAGTGTTTGCTTGTATTATTGTGTATGAGTGCCTATTGTGTATACTTTGCATACTGCCTAACTCTTCTTGAGGGAAGTCTGACTGCTCAGCCACAGCTACCAGGTAAATCTGGGTGGTATGGACTGCTACCAAGTGGGTTTACTGCCAACACCTGTAGTCCTAAATCTTTTGCAGTGTTCCCAAAGGGAACTGCACAGGTTTCTGCCTAACAGCGACCTCGGGGCCCAGAGCTTCCCTGCCACCGCGGAGGGAATCCTCTTTTCAACCCATCGATAATAACCCTGTGAGAACCCCGGTGGAAAAAGAGGGAGGGGCGCCGGTGGCCATCACCGACACAGATACAGCCTCTGAAGAGGAGCTGGCTGAAGTGAAGATCCTGGACAAGAGGTTTGAGGAAGTCCGGTCCCGCGGGAGGGTTCTCGACGAGGCGGACGAAGAAAGCGACAGTGGCACCGACGAGGTTCCCATGGAGGCGGAGGATTCCACTCCCCAACCGTTGCGCCCGTCGCAGCCGGTACCTGGGACACAGGATAACTCAGGAGCAATCTTGATGGCGATCCAGGCCTTGCGTACAGAGATAAGGACAAGGTTTCCCTTACCCCCAGGGGACGACCCAGCCTGGACCGTCAGGAAGCCCTCCAAGCAAGCAGAGGAGACCTCATCCCCCACCGCCCTTCCAACCGGTGTGGCCCTCACAGCCTTCATCTCCTTCCCCGGATCCGAGGGATGACACAGGAACAGAGACGGCCACGACGGGGACGGATGACGACGGTATGGGCCTCCCATCACCACCTCCTCGGGCCTCTCCGCCCGATGAAATTGGCTCCTTCCACGCCATGATCACTAGAGCATCCGAGCTTTTCCAGCTCTGCCCCATAGAACAGAAGAAGGAATGTTTCCTCTATCAACGGCGTGAGGCCAAGAGGAAGACGGTCCTCTCGATCCCATTGCTTGACGACATCTGGGACGAGGGGCTGGAGCTCCTGAAGAACCCGTCCACGACCCCCTCCAAGAGAGACCGGTACGAGAAGAAGTACCGGATCCAGGATTCCGCCCCCATGTGCCTTAGGGCACAGCCAACCCCAGATTTGGTCGTCTCAGCGGCGGCCAAGAAGAAGGCGGCATGGGCGTCGGCTTCGACTTCGACCTCCTCGCCGGACGGCAAAGGGAAGAAATTGGACGCCATGGGACGACGGGTCATCTCGTCAGCGGCGATGACGATTAAAGCGGCCAACGCCCTCTCCGTTGTTGCCTGCTATGACAGGGAGCTGTGGTTTAAGATCGCTCCTCTGCTGGACTTCCTCCTGGATGACAAGAGGGCTGAGGCCCTGGAGATCCTGCAGGAAGGGGAGGTGGTGTCGGACCACACCATAACAGTGGCCGCGGACATTGCTGACACCGGCTTCCGCCAGATAGGCAACAGTGTTTCCCTTTCGCTGGCGAAGTTAGCTCAAGGCAACCGATTTCCGACAGGACGTGCGAACCAGAGTTTTGGACATGCCTTTTGACGGAAACAACCTGATTGGCAAGACAGTGGACGAGTCACTGCAGGCCATCAAGGCTGACACAGAGATGGTGCGGGCCTTGGGAGTTTTGCAGCAATGACGGCCGCCCTTTCGGAACTCCGGAGGAAAGCAAGGTGCCTCCAAAGGATTTGGTGGCAGTTCCTCGACGTACCGCCAGGCGGCCCGCTTTTCGTTGCACGAGGCCTACATAGGACGCGGCAAGTCAGGAGGATCTCGTCGTCGTCGTCAAGGAGGCCAAGGCGGCAAGGCCACTACCGAGCAGGACTGAACCGGCCGTAGCATCGGGCCCCCATCTGAGCACCCGGTGGGAGGCCGGCTGGCGAAGATCGTCAGCGTGTGGGAGTCCATCTCCACCGACCGATGGGTGCTGGATGCCCTGGCCCGTGGGCACACTCTCGAGTTTATAAAGAAGTGCCCCTGCATTCCTCCCGTGGCTAGGAAGGAAAACCACGTCCCTCAACTGCTGCTGGAAGTAAGGGCGATGCTGAAGAAAGGAGCCATCGAGCTCATCCCAAAGAGGCTCTGGACTCCGGAGTGTACTCAGGATACTTCCTCGTAAGAAAGAACAGCGGCAGCTGGCGACCCATCCTAGACCTTCGTTGTTTAAACAAGTACATCAAGTCTCAGAAATTCTGGATGGTCACCCTCCAGCACGTGCTGGTACAGCTGGAGGAAGGCGACTTCCTATCGTCGCTGGACTTGGAGGATGCCTACTTCCACATCCCCATTCTAAATGGACATTTAAAAGTTCTCAGATTCGTAGTCCAAGGACGGCACTACCAGTTCAAGACCCTCCCCTTCGGATTGAAGTCGGCACCCAGGGTATTCACCAAGTGCCTAGCACCAGTGGCGGCGCGGCTGCGCCTGCAGGGGATCCACGTCTACCCCTACCTGGACGATTGGCTCATCCAAGCAAGGACAAGAGAACTCTCTGCCGAGCACACAGCGAAGACCGTCCAGCTGCTCAAGGATTTGGGATTTTCCATCAACTTCGCGAAATCCCACTTGCTTCCGTCGCAAGTTGCACTGTTCCTGGGAGCCAGGCTCGACACAGTGGTGCTATTGGCCTCCCCGTCGGAGGAAAGGACGAAGGCCATCCTGGGCAAGGAGCAACAGCTGTCGACCATAGACGAGGCCAGGGTAAGGTCCATCAAGTCCCTTCTCAGCATGATGCCTTTGTGCATCTACCTCGTGAACCTGTACAGGCTGAGGATGCGTCCACTACAAGAGTTCCTCGACGCCCGTTGAATGCAAGCGGCGGGCAGCTTCGAAGACAGGATATCGCTCAACAAGACCTTCCGCCAAGCGATTTGGTGGTGGGGCACCCGAACGCATCTCGCGGCGGGTATGGACTTCCAGATCCCGGCACATCAGGAGATGGTGATGACGGCTGCCTCCCTGGAGGGATGGGGAGCGCACACCGGAGATCTCCACGCAAGAGGCCTTTGGCTCCCGGAGGAGAGGTCACTTCACATCAACGTCCTGGAGCTCCGAGCCGTGTTTCTTGGCCCTCAGGGCTTTCCTTCCGACCCTCAAGGGCAAGGTGGTGAGGATCTTCACTGACAACACCACCACAATGTTCTACATCCGGAAGCAGGGAGGCACCAGATCCCCAGCCCTATCCAAGGAGGCCCAGGATCTGTGGCACTGCTCCGTCGCCCAGGGGATGTTTCTGGTACCCTTCCACCTGGCAGGAATAAAGAACACCATCGCTGACTCACTCAGCAGGGAGCTGCGCTTGTGCCACGTGTGGGAACTGCGACAGGATGAAGTGGATCTGCTATTCCAACGATGGGGCAATCCCCAGATCGACATATTCACGACGGTGCTGAACACCAAGTGGTGGAGGATCGCCAGCAGGTTTCCCCAGCCGGGGAGCATGGGCGATGCCTTCTCATTCCCCTGGGACGGCCTGTTCCTCTATGCGTTCCCGCCGTTACCGTTGCTGCTGCGACTCATCAACCAACTCAGACGGTCCCGGTGCAGGATGATCCTCGTTGCACCGGCGTGGCCGAGACAGATCTGGTTCCCGGACCTTCTGGACATGTCAGTGTCCCCTTCAGTCAAACTGCCGACAGACGCGGATCTCCTCTCCAGAGAAGGAGGTGCCATCCTCCACCGCGACCCGGGGTCGCTGAACTTGCAGGCCTGGCTCCTACAGCACTAGAGTTTGGAGGGTACGATATCCCGGCGGACTGCAAGGAGGTGCTTGCAAAGGCCAGGGCGTCCTCAACTCTCAAGTGCTATGGACACAAATGGAAGAGGTTTTCTGTCTGGTGCCGGGCACAGAAGATGAACCCTCTGCGGATTACGGCCCCTCAAGTGCTGCCATACTTGATATCGCTGGCCAAGGCGGGGCTGGCCCATGCCTCCATCAAGATCCATCTGGCGGCTACCTCCCACTACACCAGAACTCCGGAGCGCTCATCCCTGTGGTCCCATCGCCTGGTGAAGGAGTTCATGAAGGGACTGTTCCGATCGTTCCCGCCGGTGAAGGCTCCGGCCCCTTTGTGGGAGCCCAATGTGGTGCTGACCACGGTCATGGGGCTGCCATTCGAGCCTCTGCATTCGGCACCGTTCAAGTTCCTGTCGTGGAAAACAGCGTTTCTTGTGGCCATCACCTCCGCATGCCGCATGGGAGAGATCCAAGCCCTCTCCTGCAAGCCCCCATATCTGACTTTCCACGAGACGAGGGTTGTGCTGAGGACGCACCCCTCCTTCATGCCCAAGGTGCCGTCGGACTTCCATCTCAACGAGCCCTTGGTGTTACCTGTTTTTTTCCCGTCGCCTTCGTCGCCAGCCGAGAGGACTTTCCACTTGTTGGATGTAGCTAGAGCGCTGAAGTTCTACGTGGACCGCACGAAGAGTTTTCGGAAGACATCACAGCTGTTTGTGAACTTTGGACCTGTGAACCAAGGGAAGGCCCTCTCCAAGGCTTCCATTTTCAGATGGCTCTCTGGCTGCATCATGCACTGTCACCGGTTGGCAAACCGACCGTTGCAAGGCCGTCCGAGAGCCCATTCGACCAGAGTGATCACTGCTACCACGGCGTTCCTATCTGGTGTACCCCTGCTGGACATCTGCAGGGCTGCTACGTGGAGGTCGACGCACACCTTAACGAGATTCTACTGCTTCGACCGAGATTCCAGGGAGGAGTCCAGAGTCGGCCAGGCAGTGCTGCGCAACCTGTTCGCCTGAAGGTGGGCCTGGTGAGGAGGTAAGAGATGCTTAATGTTGAGTTGATTAAATGCTTAATGTTGAGTCTTGCCACCTCCCGTGGTTGTGCATGTGTGTACTGCTATGTATTCTTCTATTCATGAGCCTGTGAATCCGTGCCAGACCCCCATGATGGAGAAGGAAAAAGTTACTTACCTGTAACTGTTCTTCTCCAGCATGGGTCTGGCATGGATTCACATGCGACCCCTCCCGCCTACCCCTATGCGGCTCTTCACTTGGTCCTACTGCCACTGTACGTGCTACCAAATCCGAAGATGGCTGCCAGAGGAGGGGCTTAGGTAGAGGGCAGTCATTGGCTGGGGGCAGTATGACCCAGAGGCCAGTGATTGGTCATTAGGAGAAAGACAGTTCAGAAACGAAACTGAATCTGATTATTTCTTTACCGAGGATTCCCAGCCTGACGACGGGGAATATTCATGAGCATGTGAATCCATGCCAGACCCATACTGGAGAACAACAGTTACAGGTAAGTAACTTGTTCCTTACCTTTTATTGCAGGTTGCCCAGGTGGGGGAATGTCCACACAGAATTGTATTTTTACTCTGAAAAGTATTCTGCCAGTGTTCTAAAGTATTACCTGCATTTCTACATTTGTGTCTGTGGGGTAAACAGTGTTTGCTTTTTAATAATTGTTACCAGTTGGTCCATTATTTCTGAACTAAGAATAACTGTTTTCGCTTTTGCTTGTCTGATGTTTAGGGATCTGACTTAGTATCACAGAGTTCAGCATTGTACTTGCATGCTCCCACTTTCCGGTAAATAAATTGTAATTGTAATTCCCCATTCCCCATTCCCATGGCACCAGCACCGTTGTTAACAGTGCCGGTGCTTCCGTGACGATCTGCATAACATGCCCACTGTGCCCAGCAGGGTCCGACCTGTCGGGCACAGCGGCTCCGGCATGCAGACCTGTATTATGACAGTCCGGAAACAACGGTGCCGGTAAGCTTACTGGCACCGTTGTTTCCGGACCGGCAGGCTCAGAATGAGCCCCATTGTCTTTCTGGGCATCTCACTGTTTTGTGGCGAGACTCAAAGTAGTCCGGTATTTGGGGTATAGCATGTGTTCCCTTCGAGCTAACTCCAACATCCATCTCCTCCCCTCCAAATCTGTAAATGTTAGGGTGCCAGAGATGTACCTGCTCCACTCTCTGCAACTCCTGGCTTGAGTTTCTATCTTCTGTGCCCACTTTGCTACCGCAAAGTGATACACCGTGAGTTCTCTCTGGTCTTGAACTCTGCCTCAGCCCCACACTCTTCTGAATCTCCCCCTCATCACTTCAGCCCCCGTCTACCAACTAAACCGTTGTCCTGCTCGACTCCAGTAATATACTTGAAAGAGTTATTTCCCTGTTTGTAGTTTTTCTTCTGGTAGCTTTGTAATGTCTTATGCAACACTTTGCCACGCAGTACATACCTTTTCCTTCCTGCTGTATTTCTATTATGTTTTCTGGAGAGACAAAACCATAAATATATATTAAAGAATAATTTTGAAGTTGATTGACAGGTAGCAAATTAAAGGGATCCTGACACTTGTGAGCTGGCATATTTTTGGAGATCAAATGCTGCCACTTGGCTACCGCTCTTCTGACCATTGTTGAGACTGAAAACAGGCTTCTGGACGTCTCTGTGAATATTATGTGAGTTAACCTTCCCTTTTCTTATATTTTCACATAGATCCAATACTATGATGGAGTGGACGCTCTTGTACCCAGAAACCAGGTGTATCCACTGACTCCTGAACTATTTGAGCAGGACGTGGCATACATTGTGGAATGTGAAGAAAGATGGGTTGGCCAGCCAGTAGTTGCAAGAGACGATATGACTGCGACATTCCACTTAGGCAAGTGTCATAGGTAATACCTTCTTTAGGTGTACAGTAATTGGTTGGCGAAGAAAACTTGACATTATGGGCCTCATTACGACCCTGGCGGAGTGGGTTTACGCCAGCGGTATTCGCGGCGGACCCGTCCGCCCTACTACGAGTTCCCGTAGCGCCATGGAGCCGTTTTCCGCCTGGTTTTTCCGGGCGGAGAAATCCATGGCGCTACGGGACCTTGTTGTTAATTACGCCACCGTATTTTACGGTGGCGTAATTAACGCCTTCCCCACTCCCATTATACCCTATGGGGCAAAAATGGGAATGGGGAAGGGTAAAATGGGGAATGGGGATTTACCGCCCCGCCAAGGTCGGAATGGGGCGGTAAATCCGCCAACCCCCATGGCGGTATCGGCAGCTTTCCGCCGTGCTCCATGGTGCATATTGCACCACGATCTCCGCCAGGGTCGTAATGAGGGCCTATATGTTTGTGGCGAACGGCACTAATAAAATGTATCCAATACCTGCTGTGCAGGTTTACATGTGAAGTGGTGCGCTGGAAACCTTTATTTGACAGTTACAGCATTTTTATGTCACCAGCCCTTACATTTTACCAGAAAGCTAAAACATTCGTATGTTCCTAAGCAGAGGGCAAGCTTGTATATGGTCACCAAAACAGAACTCCACCCGAAATCAGGCATTGACAATCAGCCCAAAGCAAGAAGAATTACATCTTACATGAGCCTGGCTCATTTCCGCGTAGCAAGCCGAGGTCAGGGCCTCCTTTCAAAAGAGCTTGCAAGGCACAGTTGCATAACAACACTGTTCAAACAAGTGAAACATGCATTCATCTTTGTCCAGGTCAATAGTTAAACATAGCAAGAATTCAATACATTTAAGTGATGTAAAGTAAAAGCCAAGTAACAAGGTTTAGAAAAAATAAAAAATTCACATTTTGATACCTTTTATTGGGCTAACTGAAAATAATATGTTGTGATGAAAAAAATGCATTAGCTTTCGAATTCCCAGAAATCCTTTTCATCAAATGTTAGGAAAAACTGAAGGAAGAGAGGCCGTTATCAGAGTTTAACAGAGTTTAGCATCCACGGTGGTATGGGAGGAATTCAGTGATGTGGTATCCTGTGTAATAATCAGCACTACAAAGCCGTTCGTTTGTAGACAAAGCAGTTGGAAAAATTACACTGTTTAAAACGATGCTTACATTTATATATTAAAAGCAGCCCAGTGAGGTGCTTTCTTAAAAGGGGGGCTCCTGAGTTTGAATGTATGTATACTTCTGTTCATGATCAAATGAAGTGTGTGATTCATAAAGGCAGAAGAAGTATGTGCAAGTGTATTCCCTTCACAGGTGCAATTACATTACTGAAAACATCTGGATCAGAAAGAGCATTTTCAAATCCAGGCTCTTTATTCTTAGGGTCCAATGCTGGCGGACGGCAGTGGTCCTAACTTGTGATAATACTTTGATTAGTGTTGTCCAGAATGGGCACAGGTGAAGGTCTGGAGAGGGGGCAGCAGCCACGGGGGAGAATGGAGCAGATTTGTGCTGCGAGGTGCACGGATGAGGCCAACAAATCTAGGTCAGTGCCGTGGAGGTATGGCGTGGGCGGCTGTGTGTCTGGGATCCGAAGAAGCGCCTCTCACTTCAGAGGACTAATTTGACCTCAAGAGTGTCGACTGAGCTCATCTCTTATTACCGGGTTAGGTGACCAGGGCGAGAGAAACATTCTCAAGGGGACCACCAATCATGTCTCTAGAACAAAAGGTGGCAATGCCAAAGACCACGTGGAAGGGGATTGGCACAAATAAGCGATAACCAATCATGTGGCATCCCATATGGAGCTGGTGGTATGTACATTGGTGCTGGCCAATGAATGTGGGGAGTGAGTGCCTTATACTGTGTGCATCATAGGTGACAACAATATCCTTTATAGCCTGTTACTTTGCTTTGAACTAATCAGTGCAATCTGTGGCAGTCTGGTTTGGATGCCCCTACTGACACATACTTTTTCTCTTCTGTATGAGAAATGAAACCTTGTTATCATTGCAAGAGGTGCGCCTAGCCTTTTTGCTCAGAGGATTGTTTTTATTGTCTGGTTGTCTGATGGTCTGCACAAAGAAGGAAAAATAATAAATCAATTATATTTGATAGCAACTGATTCAGCAGGCATTTGCTTGAAGAGATCAACAGAACTGTCTAAAAGTGACACATTGAAGATTCGTCTTAGCGATTGTACAGATCCTGGAGACGCGCACGCAAGGGAAATTGCATATCACCAGCTATGTTGGAGCACACATGTAGTGAATGTCTTAACATGCACACCTACACTTGGCAGAAAGATACAGACAAATTCACTGTCTAACGAAGCAACAAATGTTGAATTTGTTTCTTCAATCAATGGTTTTCTCCTTGAAGGCAATGTAACAACAATGGAGGATATTGAAAAGCTTTACAGAGAAATTGCAGCTAAGAATGGTGTAGAAGAAGGACAGATGAAAACAAGAAAAAAAATCAAAAGTTTCATAGAAGAGCTCGAATGTATTGGCATTATTTTTAGTAATCCCAAAAGGGTAAATGAACCACGATTCTCACTGAAAGTAACAGCAGATGTTGCACTCTCTCATGCAGAAGAAGAATTTGAGCATATTGAGAAAAATATGAGAACCCTTCTTGAAGCAGCTATGATTTTACGGAGACCCGGTCCAACGTATGACAAATGGAAATTCACTGGAAGTTGTTCTTTTTTTAGAAGTGGTGATGTCAAGGACAGACGGATATGAAAAGTAATTCAGAAAAGCGGGATACCACTGTAATAAACAGGTCTCATAAATTGTCACAAATATGTATATATAAAATTCTATCACAATGATAAGTTTCCTACGCAAGCACTTCTACCACACGACATACCCACAAAATTCCCTTGCAAGTGGCTGTTGGGCTCACAATGCACACAGCTACCTACAGAAAATTCATCATTCATCATCATTACTCCAGAGTCCTTCGGTTTGAGACACAGATAGCCACCGACATAATGCAATGCATGGATGAGTGTGGAGGATCTTACTTTCCCTCTGAGTTGGTAAGAGGCAGATTTGTCTTTTGTGCTGCTGACAACATTGACTTCCTCAAGGATTCTCCGTATGGTAAAGGAACTTTGCACCGAACAGTTATGGTGGTCTATCAGGAGAAGGAGGAGTCAGATGTCCTAAGCCCAATGGAAATATCAGGACCACCATCAGTTCGATCACTGCAGAAGATTCCTCAATCCCTGTCTGAGGTTATGTCTTGCAACATTTCCAAAGGGTTTAGACCGCAGAATCCTGTAAGCAGTCAAATCACTGATTATACAGAGAGGAATAAGGTTATTTTAGATTCCAACAGGTTCGAGGACCTACATTGGATGATGGTGGAAGTATTGCCGTTGATTGATTTTAAAGAATGTTTTGATGAATAGTTGCTGGAAACACATTGTAATCTCACTGAAGAAACTGAGAATGATGAATGTGTGATAGTCAGAACCATTCACTACAGTTCCGACTTGGTCAGCCTACAATTGCATTATAAGGGATCCTCCAACTAAAGAAACTAGAGTCTATGTACTCCCACTAATAGATGCCAGCCCAACAAGCCCACAAACACAGCCTAAATTCATAAAGAAGTTGGAGAAAATAACATCTTCTGTCACCCCAGAATCAAAAACAATTGTAACATTGGATCTTGGCATTTGCACGCCTGTTTTAAAATTAACTATAGCTTAAAAAGACTTATCAAAAAACTGGATGCTGTGAGAAACCCAAATGTGTCTCACCCAGTAGTCCCAGAGGATCTGTCATCCAGGTGGCCAGGACACAGCCATCCCTTTTGGATCCAGTTCCTGGGGGTGGACCAGTGCGGGAGGATCACCTGGGTGAGGGGTCTTTTGGGGGGAGTGGAAGTGGGACACCGGATGGGGAGAAGCGGTATCCTCTTTCCTATAACACCTTTACCCCATCCTATCAGGTAGGATATTTAGGAACTCTACCCCTGCCCCCTTTTACAACACAACCACTTTCACACGGACAGCCCGCTATGGGAAAAAACAGACTAACACCTGAGCAGTATATCTGACATGTCCCAATTCAATGGCCAGGCGAGGTCAGGCAATTACTGACCACCACACACACCTGACTTCCATTAAGCTCCCCCACATAGATAAAGGGCAGAGCATGAGAGCACACTCTAGGTGAGGCAAAGCACATGAGGAAACAGCAGTTTCGAGACAGCAGCTGAATGAGAGAAGAAAGACGTCAAATAAGAATGGGATCGCAAGGAGGGAAATTCCCTTGAACATTTCGACCATAAATCATTACTTTGCAGAGAGCTCAAGAATAGAAAGCGTAAAACCAGTAAACCATGCTGAAGAGTACTGCATTTTGTGTCAGAGATACCTGGGGCCCTCCCACGTCAGTAATCAAGGCGGGGGGAAGCACCGGCAGATGTGGTACCATCTTTGGCTCCAAAATGAAAGCAGCACCAGTGAAATCAACACAGTCGGTGAGTTGGGGAGACCGATACAAGACAGGTCTTTGTTAAAGCCGAGGTTGCAGGCATCAACATTGTATGACGAGCGCTGGAACGAACATTGTTAAAACGCGTGTGATAAGAGTCGCAAGTAAAGTTAAACTGCTTATGAGTGATTGAACTTTAAAAGCAAGATACAATACCTTTGACAGAGTGGCCCGGCACTATGTGGGTGCTCAATCAAAGGTCTCTGTAAGTTATCCAGCTGAGAAGTGGCAAAAGTGAAACTGAGAAAAGGGTTATATCAAGAAGAGAATGAGTAATTGTGAATGGAAGTGGTCCTGCAAGGGGTCGAGCAAAATCTTGCACACAGTGAAAGTATTTGATTTTGATGAAGTAAAGAAAGTTTGAAAAGTATATAAATTTGGTCCAGGCCTGGCAGAGGGCGACCAATTGAAGGTTTTATGTTAAAGTGGATATGAGCCCGGCAAATGGGGACTCAGGTGAATAGAAAATGACCTGAGAAGTTGTATATGTGAAATAAGAGACTGTGAATGGCAATGAGACTTTGGCACAGAAGGCCCTGATGTTGTGGTTTGGAACTGCATCCTCGTACTAGAGAAGCCAGATAGTGTGCTAAGCTCGAGTGTGCCACCTTGTCCCGTGCTGAAAATGTGGGGAAGGGAAGCCAACGGCTTGAATATCCTGACATATCATTTCTTGAACACTTTTCTTTTGGATACGATTGTTTCCCACACTATTTCCATTTAGAAGTAAGGATTGACAATAGGTTTATTAGTGTAGACCCGTTTATTTTGACAGACTCTACTAGGTCTGCGTTATTATAATTTGGTGGTGGTAGCTTGCTCCCATCTTTAGATTTAGGATTAGATAGGTGTTTTTCAAACCCTATTGAAGTTCAATAAACACCCTTGAATTGTGATCACTTGTGTCTGTCTTACTGTTTGATACCATGCCTTCCTTACATTAGTTTATTGTAACAGATGAAAGGCATAAATAAGCAGTGTCGCATAGTAATTTGCTATGCAGTTCTGTAGGTTTGCTAATAAAGTTGACACTTGTGTAGCAAAGCTAGCTATTTCAGTTACCCTCTGAGCCTCTCTTCCCCTCAAGGATCTCTTCACCCATTTTTCTCTGTTCACTGCAAGTTCAAAGGGGCTAATGGAGAGAGAGTGCAGCAATAATCATTGCTCTACTCTTATGTGCCAACGGCCTGTGTGGGAGTGCTAGCCAAGAATGTATTTTTCAAATAATTGCAATCCAGAAATAATCATGACGATAATTACATTAAGCTAACTATATCCTGACTTGCAAAGACCAGTGTGTGTTAACTTCACAGTCATGCAATTCCATTCCTAAAAATGTAATTTGTTACATAATGCATAATTACACTATTGATACCATGAAACACTGCATCATATCCGTGCTCTACAGTAAATCTCATAGTGCCAACTATATTTCATTTTGTTGGGGGAAGATCTATCAAATTGACAAGTGAACACTTTTGAAAATGTACATGATCACACAGCTAAATGCTTTTGATTGCAAGCCTAGCTCTGTAAATGGCTGGTTGCTTGCATCTGTGTAACTGGTGCTCAGCCAATGAGCTGATCACATACTCCTTAACAATCTATCTTATCACCCTGTTGCTTTATACCACCTACCCTGAAAGTGAGATAGCCAGCAAACTACAATATTCCCCATAGTTTGCCTAGTTCTCTGCCTGCTACGCCAGCCACTCTGCTTAGTCTCTTACTTTTTTCCTCTTACATAATTAATACACAAATCTAACTAGATGTTTATTCAAAGTAGTGATCAATAGTTCCATCCAGTCTGTACATACACTGATCTACTGCACTACCATACACTGTTCTTAGCATCCAGAGCTTACTTTGCTCTTAGCACCTGCAGCAGAGAGCTGGCAAACACGTTTACAGAGCCTTTTCATCATATCTGTTTATTTGTGCCCATTCATGCACCTAACCTTTTACAGGGCTCTCAAAGTATTTTTACCCGCTTGTATAGTTCAGTAGATTTTATGAAGGACGAGTGCCGTTCGCAGCGAATGTTTACAACCTTTAAAAAACTGCTGTATTGTTGTTTATTTTATATATTGGGTACAAGTAACTGCGAATCAAATGGGTTTGTTTGCTATTCAAGAAAAATGTAATTAGCAAACTCTGCTAATCAATTTTTGAAAACTAATTTATGCCCTGAGATGAGCCTCAACTATCCCTCTTTTCTGCTGTGTGAAGTGGACATGTCTCCCTGAAGACTACTGACTGTTACTTAGCTGACTAACCATTACAATTGCACTTTCACCCAGTCCACTCCCTGCACGCTGGGTAATGGGAGGAGCAGTCAAAGGGATTACTAGGATTTACACACTGATTATGTCAGTACACACTTCTTAAAATGACAGCACTCAGCCTGCTAAGTCCAAGGGACAGTCCGCTACCTTAACCCAGGTTACTGGTGGGTTGAGGTGTCTTCCATGAGCAGCGTCACTACCTGGGTGGGTGGGACCTGGCACCTGTGACCACATCTCAGACCCAAGGCACTAGATCCGGCCTTCCCTCTGTACAAATATGCTTACAGTACAATCAGTATATAAATCATCTTTCTGTCAGATGTGGGAGAATTCCTCTTAAAAGCCTAATTTGTCCATCAAAGCTCTGAGACTTAAAAATTCCATGGGCAGTTTATGCCGACGACTTTATTTTAATCTAACACACCCCGATTGGGTTACAAAGACTAATCTAGTTTTTTTAATCATTATATTTTAGCAAATACGTTTAGAATGAATCCTCAGAAGACAGTGATTTTAAAAATGTGTAAATTAAATTTAAAAAACATGTGTTCGTGGTCTCTCAATCAAATAAAACTTCAGGTAAAAGAGACTATGATTTATTTGGGTTACCCAATCACTTCACACCATCCTAAATATTTCTACAGACATTTCTTTAGAGAGAAAGCCATTAGGTTGGTGGCCCAAATGAGTAAAATTGACAGGAAATACTGTAAATTCTCTGTATCTCCGGTAATTAAATTCTATATAGAGGAAGTGATTCCAAGGTTGAGCTATGGTTTGGAAAGTCTCCAGGCATGGCTGCTTTCTGAATTAAGTACTTATGAAGCCTTGATATGGGGTAAAGTATTGCATTTTCCTCCTCTGAGTGTTTCGTTCGCAGCCATGCATTATAAATTGGGGGTTTAATCTCTCCAAAGTCGAGTACAGTAGAAGCATCTTTCACTTTTTAGGACATTTTATGTTCTTCCGGATCAAAACCTAAATAGGTATAGAGGAGAAAGACGGTGAACAAAAAGATAGTTTTATGAATTTATTTCACTCATATTTCTTGCTGATTTTTGCTAATCTGCAGACCTCATTGGAAACCCTAATAATGGGAAGAAGTTAATCCAACGTAACAATTGGGCTAACACGAATGACGAGGTATTAAGAACCTCTCTTTATGCTCAAATTGTTTCTCATCACAGAAATATGAGTCCTCCTGAATTTTATTTGAAACGGCTTCCTGACAGGAAGCCCGAGAAATTCTTTCATGCGCTTCAGAATGAATGTTCTATCTACTAATGAAATCATTCGTATCAGGAATAGGCTCTCTGTAAAATCGGCCTCCCGACAGTTTTGTAAATGTCCCCAGGAATCAGAATCCTTGCTGCATCTGCTACTTAATTGTTCTGCCTTGAGGGCCCAGCAGATTGCCTATTTTAGTAAATTCGTATATTTCACATGTTGGGTGATGCTTGATACTTCATGGCAGACTATGATGCATGGGGAATCGGTTTCTTTGAAATTAGCTGTTTTGAGATTTTTCTTTTTAAACCATTTTTTTTATTGAGATCCATAGGTTTAACATACAATACATCATAATTCTCCCCTATCATGGGAGGCGGCAGTAAAACCGAAAAACCTGGATCTAAACAGTTTTTACATTTTGTATTTCAACATGAAAGAAGAGAAAAAGTAACAGATAGTGAAGGAAGTAAGATAAAAGAGGACAGCTACCCGTTCCTCCCCACTTCCCCTCCCAACCTTCCCCATTCCCCCTTCTCGAGGTTTCTGTTGGCTAATTGGAAGCTGGGACTTCTTGTGTTCTCGGCGACAGACTGGCATTGGTTCTCTGACTCATGTTTTGCTCTTACTTTTTTAGATACTTTGCTTGGCTGCACGATCCTGCGCATTGGTTAGGATCTCCTAATGGTGAAGTTCAGTACAAGTTTGTTCATCGCTGCAGGCGGGTGTGGGCGTTTGATGTCGTGGGGGTGTGCTTGTGGGGGGGGGGATTGTTGAGGTTGCGCAAGTTTGTTTACCAGTATTATAAGAAGGGGAGCCCGATAGTGTTCCTTTCATTTTTCCACCCCGAACAGGACCAGGAGTGGGGTGAGATCCCTATTGATACCTTCTATTTCGAGGATCCAGCCTAGGATCTCCTTCCAATACATCTGTGCTTTAGGGCAGTTCCACCACTGATGCCAGTATGTGCTGATTTCACTGCACCCTCTCCAGCAGTAGGGGCTGGTACCGGCGTACATTTTGGCTAGGCGGTGGGGCGTGAAGTGCCATTGAGTGAGGATTCTGCAGTTGTGCATTTTATATTGGACAGCTATTGATGATTTCCAGACTGCTCAGTATATTGCCTCCCACCCTTCCTGATTGTTCTCCCAACCCAATGCGTCTTCCCATTGACTCTGTGTGCGGGGGGTGGGCAGGTGACCTCTTCCTAGTAGTGCTCGATACATTTGTGCGATCAGGCCTTTTGTCTCTGTCTGTGTGTTCAATATTCTTTCGAAGAGGGTGAGGGGGCGTTGCAGCTGTGATTTCCATCTTGGGTCTGTGAGGACTCCTTTCAATTGCAAGTAGGGGAGTGGGTTCATTTTGAGGCCTTGCTGTGTTTCCTTTAATTCCTCCCTAGTTAGGAAGACTCCCTCCTTCCACATCTGGCCTGCTCTGACTAGCCCCTGCTCGTACTGTGGCTGTAAGCAAATTGGGTCTATAAGGATGTCTCGAATGGGAGGGGCCCAGATGCAGCTGTGGGGCGATGGCCAGGTAGTTATTCCCATCAAAATCGCGTTTCCATTTTTCCAGATCGACCACAACACTCCCAGAACCGGGTGTTCGTGTGTTTTGTGTGGGATAGCTTTTTGAGGTGCCCAGATCCATTCCCCCAGAGTGACCGGGGGCAAAGGGCCAATTTTTTAAGTGAACCCACTGTTTGTGCTTGGTCTCTCGAATGTGGTCTACTAGAACACGAAGCTGTGCTGCTCTGAAGTATTCCTGAAAGTCAGGGTATGCTAGGCTGCCTTTTTCTCTGAGAAGGATTAATGTGTTGTAGGCTATGCGCAGTTTCTTTCTCTCCCATAAGAATGTGAGCAATGTTATTTTGATTTCTGGCAGGAAGTTGCCAGGCATGATTACTAGTAGGGATTGGAACAGGAAGAGAAGGCGCGGGAGGATGTTCATTTTTATTGCTGTAAACCTACACACCCAAGAAAGGCCTAATTTCGCCCAGTTCTCTGTGTCATGTCGAATGTGCGCCCACAGAGGTTTGTAATTCGCTAGGTACAGATCCTTCAGCTGTTTTGTGATGGTTATTCACAAATATTTGAAGTTGTTTAGCATTACCTTTAGGCCCCAGTTCTCTGGGTTGGAATCTGGGTATATGTCACTGCTTTTCAAGGGTGGGGCTACTGTCTTGTTTCAGTTGATCCGAAACCCAGAGTGTGCGCTGTATTCTTCCATCCTGGCCAGGAGTGCTGGGATGGACACGGAAGGGTGGGTTATTTAAACCAGGACATCGAGAGGGCGCTAGAGCGTGACCAAGATGGCCGCACTGGTGTGAGCTCCGACAGCGCACTTCATAAATCCTTCTAAAAAACACGGATCCGGGGGCCATCCGACCCCCCCAGCGGTGGGACAGCCGTCCCAGCACAGGGCGCACCAGCCGTCACCCCCCCCCGACGACGAGAAGAACACCTGGTGCTGCTAGCCCAGTGTGGGGGCGGAGAGAAGGGAGGCCCCGGCTGGCTGCGGCCCACGGCGGCATCCGAAACACAGCGCCGCGGGCGAGTAAGCCAACAACGCTCGCGGGCCGGGAGACAACACATAGGAGTGAGGCCATAAAATCCGCTACCCCCCCGGGCACCCTCCATAGGAGCCCTGAACAACGAAGCAGTCACCTGGAGGGGCCACGCTGAGAAAGCGATTCCAGCGGTCTCCGGCCCGCACGGCGAGCCACGGGGGAGCCGGATTGGGCGGCCCCGCCGGCGGAGACATCGCTGTCGATGCCATCACTGACAGCGAACACCGGAGCACCGAGGAGGCGTGCCGGTCCCCCTGATTCCAGCAGATCCGGGGGCCATCCAACCCCCCAGAGGTGAGGCGGTCGTCCCTGGGCGGGGTGCGGGGGCTGCTGGGGCCAGGGGCTCCCGCGGTCACTTGGCGGGCTCAGGGCACGGAAGGAAGGAGGCCCGCTCCGGCTATGTCCCAGGTCCTCCCTGAAGTTGGGAGGAATCCACCCAAAAACAAGTGGCGACCCCTGGGGAAGCCTCCAGAGGCCGCCCGGAGCCGGGCTGCGTGACCCGGCGGCCACTACCAGCACACAGGTCGGCTCGCCGGAGAGACGGGACCCACGCGGACACCACACCACAAATAGCGGGCCCGGAGGCAGCCAGACAGCAGGTCCGCCCTGGGGGGCGGCCAGCAGTCGGGGGGCCCCCACCTCACCACATAAGGACAAGAACAGGCGACGGCGGCATCCAGCACTCCAGGAGAGCCTCCGCCTTACATCCCAGCAGTTCAAGGGACAGGCAGCCCCAGTATCCCAGGCAGAGCACAGAGCACAACAACAGGGCTGAAGCCGGCCATCAGGGGCTAACCCCCCCACACTCCCCTCAGACAGTTCCAGACGATGCACAGAATGGGAGGAAGCCCCCCGAGTCACCCAGTAACCCTAATACGGGCAGAGCAACAAAGGTATGCTGACCAAAGTCTAAGAACCGCTGGCAATACTTCCACCCAGGACAGCCCCTGGCGACACGGGAGCCGCCGCGGGAGCCTCTGCGGTGGCTGCGGGCCGCGGAGACCGCTAGGCACCCCCTCGGGAGAGTAACAAATAAAGTGAGAACATCTGCGATCACCCCAACACACTTGGCCCAAACACAATGAAACCACCACGATGGGAAAATCGGAAAAATCTCAGCAGAAACTGACATTCGAGAATGGAGCCATAGTTAAAACCCCAAAAACAAACGAGAGACAAGAGAACCCTGAAGAGGCCATCCCCCGAGACGACGAACCCGCTCAAACCACAGACATCAGAGAAATCCTCCTCGAATTAAAAGCGGGGATCGGCAACATAGACAGCAAGCTGGACTCCCTATCCACCAAATTTGACCAGCTACAACACTGTCTGGATAAACATGGAGACAGGCTTGACACTGCTGAACAACGATTTTCCGACGTAGAAGATAATGTGTCCTCCATGTCCACCACGGTAACAACATTGGAAACACAAATGAAAGCTGTCATGGCCAAAAACGAGGACCTCGAAGGGCGATCACGCTGGAACAACATTAGGATACTCGGGGTAAGAGAGAAGCAAACCACGAGGAAAATGGAGGACTTCGTTAAAAACCTATGCAAGGAGCTGTTTGGAGGCCCCGCACTGTCCAACATGTTTGTGGTGGAGCGAGCCGACAGGGTCACAACCAGCCGGCCCGTTCCTGGGGTGGCCCCTCGCCCAATAATAGCAAAACTGCTAAATTTCAAAGACTGAGATACAATCCTCTGCCTTGCAAGGGAGAAATGAAACCTGCAGTACAACGGGGACAACATCCAATTCTTTACCGACTTCTCCCCCTCAGTCCAGGCACTGCGCAAAACATTCACCGGTGTGAAATGCTGGCTACAGGACAACAAGCTGATGTATTCCATGCTCTACCCAGCCAAACCTTGAATCCAACACGACGGCAAGTCACAATTCTTCAACACTCCCGAGGAGGCAAATCTGTTTCTCGATAAACTGGGGTGCAAAAAAAACGTCGGCAATCCAAGACCACAAAGGAGAGAACGAGCAAACGGAGACCCGCCTTGATGCCCATCCACGCCCAGTAACTGGCTGCTCTGCGCCGATCATAATTGATCCCCCGGATTCAGAAAATCACACTAGACTTTAAGGTGCGCTGGACCTTGGAAGTTCCCTAGCGCCCCAAGCGCAGCTTAGTTATGTTTCAGGGTTTTGGGAGGGGAAAGCTGATGGGCGAGTTGGGGGTTGCCCATGATTGGGAGGGAAACTGTTTAATGTTACAGAAGAGTGCTTGTCAGGGGTCCGCACCCCCTCCGTCACCACCCGGAAACGCCAACGGATGCACCAAAGCCCGCTCCAATCTAGGATACGAGAACTCAGAAACAACATAGCTGGGACATCACATGACAAGATGGTTCGTCACCTCGGCCAAAAACCGACCCAAAATTCAACTACCCACAACATTCAAGCTAGCCACGTGGAACATTAAAGGGGGCAATAACCCGACCAAAACAAGAAAAATGACACAATACCTCCGGAGACATAAAGTGGACATTGCTCTGGTTCAGGAAACCCACCTCCTCCCTGCAACTGAGAATCGATGGGCCCGAGACTGGGGCTGACATAGATATTTTGCATCATACTCCACGTACGCCAGGGGAGTGGCAATCCTAATAAACAGATCCCTGAAATTCAAACTGCGGACAGTCAAAAGCGATGAAGAGGGGAGGTCACTTCTGGTACATGGAACTCTGGAAAACACAGAATTTATCATCAGAAACTCCTACGGCCCGAATACGGACGGATATAACAACTTCGATTGGGTAATGACACACCTGGGAGAAACAAGATCCGCAATAATCATATGGGCAGGCGACATGAACACCACATTCGACCCACAGAAGCATAGATCCCACCGACTTCTAGAACCACTCCAAAGCTGCCCTCCAGGTTCTCGAGATCTGTAAAGCATATGACCTTTTTGATATCTGGAGACGCCAACACGGCGAGTCCCGAGACTATTCATTCCAGTCCTGGCTCCACCAAACTAGCTCCCGTCTGGATTACATTCTTGTGTCCGCACACAGCCAAGCTCAATGGACAAATAGCCAAATATTGCCCAGATCCATGTCCGACCACTCGGCGGCTACAGTCAAATATACCCCACCAGACCCATCAGAAGGGAGGAGACACTGGAGATTCAAGCCCGGATCCCTGCAGGATCAGGTATTAGCTGACGAACTGCGTGCGGAAATCATAGCATTCCTTGAGATCAAACAGGGCTCAGTGTCATCTGCTGGGACCATGTGGGAATCCCCGAAATGCTACATTAGAGGGATCTGTCTAACCAAAGAACAAGGAATCTTGAAGCTCATTAGATGGGAACTGTCACTAAGCGAGTCCCGCCTAAAAAGAGCTTGAACAAGTACAATCAACCTCGCCAGAACCACAGGTGCTAGCATCACTGAAGACAAAGTTCAGAGCAGCTGCAGACCGTGAACTAAAATTCCTATCACACGGCCACCGCGTCCGCCAATACGGAGAGGGACAGAAACCGGGCACCCTACTCGCGAGGCTGATAGCAGCGGACCGAAAACCCACACAGATCGAGCAAATCCGAAACCCCCAGGGTACCCTAGTGCACACCGATAAAGAAATAGCAGAAACTTTCTGCATCTTTTACCAAAACCCATCTGGAACCAACTTCACTGCCACCCAGGAAGAACTGTCCCATTACTTAGCAGATATAGAATTACACTGGGTAGACGTCATGCTAAGGGAACCCCTAAACGCAGCCATCACAACAGAAGAAATCCTCCAGGCCATCAAAGACTTACCAGGCACCAAGGCTCCAGGCCCAGACGGGCGAATAGGAGAGTTCTACAAAGCATTTGCACCCATTCTCACCCCATTACTGCTACAGGTCTATGAGGAGGCACTTGAGTCCGGATCACCAACCCCGACCCTCCGAGAGGCAAACATGATACTGCTACACACAGCCAATAAAGCCCCAGAAGAATGCGGCTCATACAGACCATCACTGATCAACTTAGATAACAAAATATTAGCCAAGATCCTGGCTTCCAGACTCACCCCCCTGATGCCCGCGCTGGTACTAGCAGACCAAGCAGACCAAGCCGGATTTGTATCAGGCCGCAATACCACGCTCAGCATCAGATGCATGTTCGGGGTCATGGAGGCACTGGATCCCTCGCACCAAGCGGTGGCGGTCCTCTTAGACACCGAAAAGGCTTTCGATTCCATTGAATGGCCATTCCTCTTTACAATCCTCCAGAGAATGGGCCTCGGCAAGAGATTCCTCCAACTAACAGCCCTACTGTATAATCAACCCCGCTCCCACATCATTCTAGAAAAAACCAGATCGGCTGCAATCAATCTCCAGAGAGGAACAAGACAAGGGTGCCCACTATCCGCCCTGCTCTTTGCAATGGTGATGGAGCCCCTCGCCTCAGATCTTCGGGCTAAGCATATACACAGAGGCCTGGCCTTCGGCCCCCATAAATTAATAATCTCCCTGTATGCAGATGATATCGCCCTTTACATACGTGACCCGACAACAAACCTAAACCCAGTAATTCGCGATATAATAAAATTCGGTAATTTCTCCGGTTTAAAGATCAATCACAGTAAGTCAATTATATTCCCACTCACCCCAGAGACCCATGAATTCCAGGACGATTATGGCTTCAAATGGGAACGCACAAATGTACGCTACCTTGGCATTCAAATGGCCAGGGACCACCAAACCCTGTTCCAAAACAACTACGGTAAGGTAATCCAAACGCTACAGGGGAAAGTAGACAGATGGAAATCACTACCACTCACCCTATGGGACCGAGTGTCATTAGTATAAATGGTGATACTACCCAAAATCCTCTACCTATTCGTAAATCTCCCCCTACTAGTACCCCAAAAACATCTCCAACATCTAAGGAGCATAATCCTGGAGCCTCTCTGGGCGGGCAAACCAGCCAGAATAGCTTATAAATCACTAATCCAGCCAATAAAAAAAGGCGGAATGGCACTTCCCGACGTAGAACGTTATTACTGGACAGCACAAGCCCAATTCCTGGGTCATTGGTACGCCACACAATTCATCCGTCCCCATGTCCAACTAGAGCGAGCCTTGGCATCCCCTAACCTGCTCAGAGCAGCTATTATTGGCCTCTATTATTGGACTGACACACACCCCACACAAAACCCTCAATACAGTTCTTTCCACCATAGTAATATGGAAAAAAATAGCGCTGAAATGTAAGATTCAGACCAGGTTACTTCCGGTAAAATTCATCCCCGGAGTCCCACTAACCACAGAGAAAGTCTACCTGAATTGGGTCGACAAGTTAAAATTTAAAACTATGGGTGACCTCTTTATCGAAGGGCATTTCCTCACCCCCCCCCAACAGGCCAAAACCTGCGGAGCCTCTACCGCCCTAGATACGTTTATCTACTTCCGCTTTAGAGGTACCCTACAAACCATACTACCCTTGTTTCCACAGCAACCCGCGACATGGCAACTACTCCACGGGGTCATCCAATCACAAGGAGAGGGTAAGCTGGTCTCGACGCTATACAAATCCCTACTAACGGACACAGCCCTGAACCCAATAACACCTAAAGTGAGATGGGAAAGAGCCCTCCAGACCTCAATTCCAGATGAAGATTGGGACTATATTCTAGCACAAACCCAGAAGGTATCACTAAACACAAGATACAAACGAATTCATCTAAAATTCATTCACCAAGCATACCACACCCCCGCCAGGATCCACCACTACCACCCCTTGACCCCCCCACAGTGTGGCCGCTGTGGTGCATCATCGGCAGACTTCCTCCACCTCGCATGGGCCTGCCCAGCAATACATTTCTGGGTATCGATATTGGAAAAAACAGCCGCAATAGTAGGCATACCCATGGAGCCCGACCCCAAGATCACCCTATTGGGATTCACCAAACACCTTCCCCCCACAACACGTAAACTAGGAGGGCTGCTGCTACTTTTGGCACACAGAAGAATTGTAATGTCTTGGGGAAAGGGACCCACACTGACCACACAGCAGCGGCTGAAAGACATATCATACTGTTAAGACACAGAAACAAACTTTATCAAGCTACTACCCCTACACACTCGGCCGTCCGACATCTGGGGCCCATACATCGCTTACCTATTTTCCACCGAAGACAGTGACGCCTCCCGAGGCACGTCCCCAGAACCCCAACGGAATCCCATGGACATATGTCCCATCACGAACAATGCAATCCACCACAGACCACTACTAACTCAGGCTCAGGTGTAACCCGGGGGGGAAGCAGAGGGCAGGGGAAGGGGAGGCAGGAAAGAAGCACAAGTTACTTCCATGTTTGTTATGTTATAATTATGTTTTTGTATAGACCAAAAATAAAGTTTTTTAAAAAAAACAGGACATCATCCGCAAAAAGGGCCAGCTTATATTCTTTGCCAAATTTCTGAAGGGCAATTATAGAGTTTTCAATCCGGAGAATCTGGGCCAGGGGTTCCATGACCAGGATGAAGACTAGCAGCGAGAGGGGGCAGCCTTGTCTGGTCCCTCTAGTTAGTTGAAATAGGGGGGTGCTATTCCATTAACTACAACTCTTGCATTTGTGTTTCTGTAAAGTGCGCCTGCCCCTTGGATCCATACAGGTCCGAGGTCCGCCTTTTCAAGAATATGATTCATGAAGCGCCACTTCACTCAGTTGAATGCTTTTTCTGCATCGACCGAGATGAAGGTGGGATCAGCGTCACACGGTTCTATCGCCATTAGGTTTAGCGTTTTGTCTGAGCGTTGTCTACCTTGCACAAATCCCACCTGATCGCTATGAATTAAGAGTGGGAGGACTCTGCTTAGTCTATTAGCCAGGATACTGGCGAATATCTTGGCATCTATGTTTAGTAGCGCGATGGGCCTATACGAGCCGCACTCTAGCTTATCTTTACCCTCCTTTGGGATTACAATTATTCTCGCCTCAGTGAATGAGGGTGGGGCTTGACTTGTGGACATAATGTCATTGAATAATTGGGTCAGAAATGGGACGAGGGTGCCTTTTAGTCTCTTACAGAATGCCGGAGTGAAACCGTCCTGGCCCGGGCCGAACTTGCTTTCAACTTTGATATAGCGTGGTCAGCTTCTTCTGTCGTTATAGGGCCTTTGAGCGGATCACAGTCTGTGGACTGTATTCGAGGAAAGGACATTTTGGCCATGAAATGTGTCCTGCTCTCAGGGGAAGGATTGCAGTCAGAGGGTTATAGCTTTTCATAGAATTGGGCAAAGCGGGCCGTTATGTCCTTTGGGTCAGTCAGGATGGCTCCGGGTTGGGAAGTTTAGTTTGTTGACTGCTCTTTCGGCTCTTTACTTTCTAAGTCTTGCAGCAAGCAGTGTGTCGGCTTTATCGCCTTTCTCATAGTACTTTTGTTTGATAAACCTAAGGTGGGCTAATGCTTTCCCCTGCCATATTTCCTTCAACTCTTGTATAGGTTCCCTTGTTTCTGTTAACGCTTCTTTTGCCCCTGCTGCATCTTTCCCCAGGGCGGCATCCTTTTCACTGATTAGTTTCTTTAATTGGGTTTCTCTAAGCTGTCGGATTCTTTTGACTGAAGCCCCCTGGGCCATTATAAGGCCTCTTATCGTGGCTTTCGCTGCTTCCCAAACGGTGTTGGGAGGGGGGTCCCCGGTGTCGTTTCTTTCAAAGCTCTCTTATTTCCGTGTTCAGGGATTCTCTAAAAGGCCAATCTCTGAAGTGCATGTCGCTAAATAGCGTTTGTCTATTTGCTGGGACCCAGGTCTAGTCCTATCACAACCATATCGTGATCTGACCATCCTATTGGTTCTATATTAGCACTTCCCAGATGGTGTTCAAGGTCCCCCTCCAGGAGAAAATGGTCTATTCGGGTGAAGGTGTTGTGCAGGCGCAAGTAGAATGTGTATGATTTTGGCAGGGGTGGTGGGTTCTCCAGGCATCTATCAAAAGGTGTTCTTTAACCAGATTCCGCAACCCTCCTGTGTCTTGTGGGGCGGGGACTGCACCTTCCCTACAGGACTTCCAATCTAGTGCCGGGTCCATGATCAGGTTGAAATCACCCCCGCAGATCAAGGAACCTACCCTTTCCCTATCTAATTGTGAAAGGAGGTCTTCGCAGAAAGTCAGTTGCTTGGTGTTGGGTGCGTATACTGAGCACAATGTGACCTCCTTTGATCTAATGGTTCCATGTATGATAATAAATCTTCCGCTCGAGTCTCTGTGTATCAGAGACACACATAGCTCTAAAGATCTGCAAAATATGATGCCCACTCCACCTTTTTTGTCCGGTCCTGAGGCCAAGAGCGCCCCTCCCACTTGCTTTCCCTGCAGTGGAAATTCCTCTCTATGTTTATACTTTATTTCTTGAACGAATAATAAGTCTATCCTGGACTGTTGGAACAACCTTGTCAACATGGATCTTTTTTGCGGCGACTTGTGATCCTTTACATTTAGAGACCCTATGTGTATGATGTCAGTCGCCATTGAAGTGCTGTGATACGTGCATTGCGTACAACAAATTTGAGTGGGTGCGTAGTCTTGCGCTCACCATTCGTGTGACTGTGTGTCTGCTGTGCACAGCTGTCACCACTAGGTGAGTGTACGGGCACTTGGAAATTGAAATCAAAGCTTGTTCGCTAACAGAGTTGCTTGGGTGAGGGGTGTTCACATCAGGTTTCCTTTCTCTTGTAATAGTCATGCTCCTTGGTTCTCGAGGTACCCCCCCCCCTGAAAAAATAAGAAGAGATAAGTAAAATAATAAGAAAGAATGTCTTTAACCTTAAGTTCGGAGACACCCTAGTGCTAAGCATAGGGCCACACTATGGGTGTCTCCCTGTGAGAAAACCATTTGAAACTTTTTAACTTTCAAACTTCTCGGTCATGAAGAGGGTCAGTTGGCGTTTGGCAACTCTAGTTGCTGCCCAGCCCAGCAGATCATGTTTCTCAGAGTCTGAGGAGGAGGAAAACGCTGATTTGAGACATTTCACAATCCTTTCTTTGTGCGGCATAGTCAGTTCAACGACTTCTCGCTTTTCTTTTCCCTCTATCTATTCAATACACTGCTTCATTTAGCTTGTAATCCCCTAAGCGGGATTCAGCCTTTTGCATTTCCTTGCCCCCTTAGATTGTCCTCTTCTTGGATTTGGTCCTAGCAGTCTCTGTGTCGGCTCCAATGAGGATGGTATTTCTTCCCCTTTGGTTGCGTCTTCTCTGTCCTTTAGTCCCTTCAACACTTGTGTTGCTTCCTCTGCAGAAAACACTGTATTCTTCATCTGTGTAGTCAAAAGAGAATGAAAAGGCGTGGCCCCACCTTTATCTCGGCCGCGCTCGCGTAGCCACGTAGTTAAGGGGTGGCAGGCCCATCTTTGGGCGAGAGTATCGGCGGACAGATCTTGATTTATCTTTACTCTGGAATCTTCAAACTCTATGGTCTCCCATTCTCTTGCTAACCGCACGATTTCAGCTTTTTGCCTGCAGTGGTGGCATTTTGCCAGTACTGATCTCGGACCGCCTGACGGACCGCCCGCCCAGTGGACTCTGTCACATTCAAGCTCGGGAGTTAGAGGCATGGTGAAAAGGGAGTTTATCAATGCTTTCACTTTCCTTTCTAGGCTTACTGGGGTCTTGCCTGGTGTCTCCCTCAGTCCATTAATATGTATATTTGACCTTCTTTCTCTATTTTCTAGGTCGTCAACCGTTTGCTGCTAGATCAAAGTTCCTTTGCTTTAGGTCCTGTAGTCGACCTTCCATTCTCATTTCCATGATGTCCGTAAATTGCTGGTAGTTCTCCAACGCTTCTACTTTGTCTTCCACTTTATGCACTCTTTCTTGAAGAGCGTTGACTGTGGTGGTCATGTTGTTGCTTAGGGTTTGGATTTCTCCAAGCAGGAGGCACACATCCGCTTTAGTCGAAGCTTCATGGTCTCCTCCTGGGATGAGTGGGACCTCTTGGGGTTGGGAGGTCGCCATGATGTTGTTTTCTCTCCTGAACTTCTGTAGCTTCTGGGCTGTGTCAGGGTTCAGTGTCCCCTGCATGCGCTTCTAACAGGCTACTGTTTTGGCTGAGTCCTTGAGTCTGTATGTTGCTAGTTCTGTATACTGTGTGTTTTTGCTGCACACTCTCAGCATCTGATGAAGGCTGGAGTTTGGGGGAGCAAAGTGTCACACTCAGGTACTTTTTGATGCGGTTTGGCAGTGCTATTTGGCTCCAGAGCGGTCTTTGGTTGGAGTTTGCTTGACTTGCGATGGCACCTCTTTATGCCTGGCTCTGTGCCCCCTGGGAGGTTGGATGGGCCTCTTTGATTTTAGTTGATTAGTTTTGTTGCTGCTGCCCTCTGAAGTTGAGTACGCTTCAAGATATATGCTGGCAGGAGGCATCTTTGAGGTATGCGTGTAATTAGTGTGCAGTTTCCTGGCCTTTTCAACATGCGCACACTTGGTGTTATATTTGTGGGCACTCCACATGTGTTTTATCTCCTATTCATCTGCTGGTTATATGGCTTGAGCTGCCTGCTATTGGTGATTACTTACCCCTCTGCATAAAGGGGAGAGGGTTGTGGATCTCCCAGGGCTCGGTAGGTGCTTTTGTGGTCCCTACTGCAGGGTTGTTACCTGCTGAGCTGCTTCTAAGCGTGGGGGGACTGTGCTCTGAGGTTGCGGCGTTGCTGGAGGCTTACATCTGGGACTCACTGTGTGACTCTACTGCCTCGTGTTGCGCTAAGGTAAAGGCGGCAGCTCCCGCGAAATGCAGAGGGGAGGTGCCGGCTGACGCCCTCTGCCAGACTCGAGAGCGGTCTCATGGCTGGCAGGCGAAGGGGGCCTCTGTGTCCTAGCTTGCAGGGTGCAGGGCGGTCCCGTAATATTTGGGACTGTATACGTCCTGTGAGGTGCGGTTCCTTGCAGCGGATGTGCCACGGTGTCAGGGGGCGTGGGAGAGGGGGATTATGGGGAGCGCTCTGAGCGCTAGTGACCCTGTGCGTTACAGCCCCCCCAGGTTGGCCAGCGCCAGGGCTGCTCTTCTGCATCCTGTTGTGGGCCAGCAAGCGGTGAGTGCTCTTCTCCCTTCTGCCTACCTGACTAGCCATCTCGTGTTCCTCGGTTCCTGTTGCTTAGTCTCACCACGCCGTGGTGACTGTTGGGGGGCGGTCCTGAGCCCCCACAGCGTGCCCGCAAGCCCCCACCCGAAAGGACACACACGCACTCAGCCTTTCGGTTCGGGCTTCCCGGTCGCTCTCCCCGAGGAACCACAACAACTGCACTTTTAACTATAATAACTTTTAACACACAGCTACACTACAAACCACCACTGCACACCCAACACCCCTTTATTGTCAACCACCCGGATCCCTTCATCACAGTTTACTGGCTAAGTGTCCAAGAACATACTCACTGAGGTAAGCAGGTTTCCCTCGCCCAGCCCTCTGGGGGTACCTCCTGCCTACCTCCGGCCCGTGACATCCCTCAGCCACGGCTCCCCGGATTGGGGAGTCTGGGACATACTCCCGGAGATCTCCATCATCGGGGTCCTCTGGTGGGTCAGGTTCAGGTGGAGTTTCAGTCCGTGGATCACCCAGTTTCTTGAAGAAACTCACATTCCGGGTGACGGCAGATCGTCCATCCGAAGCCGTCACCAAGGATCCCTTGACTGCCACAACATCCAAGGGCTCAGGTTCATAGGGGAGTGAGAGTTTCCCATGGGGGTGTCGGTTGCGGATTAGAACTTCGTCTCCCGGCTCAAGCCTTTGAGGCCGGAGACCCCTTCGCAGGTTTTCTTGGTCAATTCTCACTCGCCTTTCCATTTCAACCCGCTGGTTATCAATCACTCCAGGCTCCTTCTCCCCAACCTCGGGTAGCAGGCCCCAGGGGCATCTTTTGAACAGCGCTTCTGCGGGAGCCACTCCAGTTGAGGCATGCGGGGTGGTGCGATACACCCGCAGGAATTGGTACAGGGCCCGTTGGAGGGGCTGACCCTGTCCCTGGGCGATTCGGAATGTCTTGTTAAGAGTCCGCATGAGTCTCTCCGCATCGCCATTGGCTCGGGGCCACAGCGGTGACACCTTCCTGTGCTGCACCCCGCAGCTCTCCATGAGCTCGGAGAACCGCTCACTTTGGAAAGGAGCCCCATTGTCTGAGCACAGAGTGTGGGGAAACCCGTGGGCTGCAAAGATCTTCTCCACCGCCACCACCACATGCTCAAACGCCATGGATTCGACGAACTCCACCTCTGGATATCTAGAGTACTCATCGACAATTACCAGGAAGTGGGTGCCCACCGACGTCGATCCAAAGTCCTCATGGACGACCTCCCAAGGCCATGTGCCTCGGGGCATCGCTTCTATTGCCGGCTCCCGTTGCAGAGGAGAGGCTGCCTGACACCACACGCATGCCGCTACAAAGTCATCAACCCTCTTCTCTAGTTCAGGAAACCAGACCTTCAACCGGAGCCGCGCCTTGGTCTTGGCTGCGCCTTGATGTCCATGGTGGGCCAAAGTGATGACCTCCTTCACTTTTGAAAGGGGGACGACAATCCGGTCACCCCGGAGCAGCAGGCCCGACTCCGAAAACGACAACTCGTCCTTCACTTTCCACAGCTGTTCAAGTGTTGTTCTGGCCTCTTGTGTCCGCCCGGCCACAGCCTCGAGGACGGACTTCCAGGAGCTGTGTTGCATCGAGTGCCTCAGTATTTGAAAGCATTCGTCTTGGGCCGCCGCGGCCTCCAGCTCCGCCAGTGGCATCGCGTTTGGTGTGGCCGCCTCCACCACCATCCGTACATGGCTGTCAGCCTCTTCTTCGCAGATATCATGCCCCTCTCTCCCGCACACCCCCGGGTGGCGGGAGAGGTAGTCCGCCGCATTGTTGACCCCAGGCCTCTATACCAAGGTAACGGAGTACTCAAGGAGGGCGAGCATCCACCTCTCAATCCTGGCCGGGGGTTTTGATGATGACCCAACCAGGATTGGAAGCAACGGTTTGTGATCGGTTACCAATGTCACTGGACGACCCAAGACACAGAGTCGAAAATGTCTGCAGCCCCACAGCACCGCAAGGGCCTCCCGCTCGATCTAGGAGTACCTCTGCTCAGTCTCTGAGAGTGCCTTGCTGGCATATGCCACGGGGCGAACTCCCACGTTGCGATCCACCTGAGTTAGCACGGCCCCCAGGCCAAAAGGGCTTGCATCAACAACGATCTCTGATTCCAGGGTGGGGTCGAAGAATGCCATGGTGTCTTCCGTCGTGAGGGCAGCTTTAATGTCCTCAAAAGCGGCCTGCTCAAGTGGGCCCCAGTGCCATGTTGACTCCTTCTTTGTCAGGGCCCGGAGTGGTTCCGATCTTGAGGCGAGGTTTTGGATGAAACGCCCACAGTAGGTCACCACCCCCAGAAAACTCCTCACATCAGACACCGATTTGGGAGGTTGAGCCGATTTGATGTCCTGGACCTTCCTTGGATCGGGCGATACCCCTCCCTCCATGAACACAAAACCGAAGAATTCAATGGAGGTGCGCATGAACTCGCATTTTTCCTTATGAAGGGTAAGGCCCAGTGACTGGAGCCGTTCCAGGGTCTTTTCCAGCCTCCTCATATGGGCCACCTCTGTTTTCGCGAACACCAGAATGTCATCGCTGATGTTGAGGACGCCCTCGAGATCTGCCAGGGCACCCCTAATGATATTCTGGAACACCTCGGCGGCAGATGACACTCCAAAACTCAACCTCTTATATCGGTACAATCCCCGGTGGGTGGTAAACTTTGTTATGTACCTGGACTCGGGGTGGAGAACGACCTGGTGGTAACCTGCTCGGAGGTCCAGTTTCGAAAAGAACCGAGCCCCTTGTACTTCAGCAATTATGTCGTCGATCGTAGGTGTGAGATGCCGCTCCCTCTTTATTGCCTTGTTAGGGAGCCTCATGTCGACACAGATGCAGACAGAATCAGGTTGCTTAGGTTTTCTGGCCACCACGATCGGAGACACCTAGGGGGTCGGGCCTTCCACCTTTTCGATGATGTCCAGGTTTACCAAACTGTCCAGCTCCTTGTCCACCTGCTCCCTTAGATGAAACGGTACCCTCCGGTGTTTCAGGGCAATAGGTTGCACCGACTCATCAATGTGAAGCCGAACCGGTTCACCGGTCATCTTTCCGATCCCACTGAAGAGTGCTGCGTACTTGTCTAGGAGATCATTGATGTCTTCCATGTAGACTGAATAGGCGAAACTGACAATCCCCAGGGCCTCGGCAGCGGCACAGCTGAGCAGGGTGTTGTCACTCACAGGAGTTACATAGAAGCGAGCCTTGATCTGTGAGCCGTCATGTTCAACACTGGCTATAAAGGCACCATCCAGTGGTATCGGTTCCAGCCCTCCAAACGCAAATATGCGAGCCTTCGGTGTGTCCAGACCTGGGAGGGGTTCAAGCGTGTCATAATGTCCTCTGGCCATTACATTGACGGAGGCCCCCGTATCCACGAGCACCGGGACTGGGGAGTGGTTGACCTCCACCACACATCTGGGCTGCCTCCGACTCTTTCTTTTCAGGATTTCCACGCTCGAGATGAAAAAGATGTTCTCCTCCTCCTCCTCCTCCTCGGCACCCTCTGCCTGGGGATCCACTTCGCCCTGATCTACCTGAGCCACATTTGGCGGCGGGTTAAGGCGTGGATTCCACGTCCGTGCCTGACCACTCGGCACCATCACCGGCAGGGCTGCACGGCATACCCTTGAAAAGTGATCGGCCAGTCCACACCTGCCACAGGTCTTTCCCACCGCCGGACATTCTGTCGTGTGAGGAAGGTCGTACCCGCATTTCTGGCACAACTCCCCGGCTCTGCCTGTCCTGTCGCGGGGTCCTCCACCAGGAAGTCTCATGCCTCTGCCACCTCGCCACACGACGCACACCTCCTCCAACCTCACTGACCGGGATCCTGCCTCCATCTTATTGGCCCGAGCCTCCGCCACCTCATGGCAACGGCCGAGCTCCAGTATGCGGGGAAGAGTGATGCCTGGCTCTCTCAGAACCTGCCTCCTGAGTTTGCCGGAGGAGCATGCCTGGATTAACATTGTGCGCATCATGTCTTCCGCGTCCGTCCACGCACATCCTAGGGAGAGGCGGCGCAAACGACCATAGAAGGTGTCCAGCGTCTCATCATCCTTCTGTTTGGCCGACAGCATAACAAATCTCTCATAGTCCACATTAGCAAGGGGGAGGAAATGTGCAAGGAGTGCCGCCTTGGCCGCATCATAGGAGGCATTGGCAGGTGTGAGGGATTCAAATATTTCCTGGACCGCAGGCCCTGCGGAGTACAGCATGGTGGCCACTCTGCTGTCATCGCCCATCACCTGAGAGGCCCTGAAATACATATCAAGGCGACTCATCCATCTCCTCCACCGGGGGCCCATGCTCGAAGGTGGCCCCGATGCGTCAAATTCTGGAATGGGCTGCAGAGCAGCGTGGGCCGCAGGTGCTCTTGCCTGAGCCATGATGGGGGGTCCAGGTTGGGCAGCTGGCAGCACTGCTGGAGGTCCTTGCAGGGGCAACTGTGGAGCCGGTATCGGCTGTTGCATTGGAATTACTGGAGTATGCCCAGCCTGTTGAGGAATCGGTGCAGCCCCTGCCCCATCATCCGAATCTTCAGAGTCAAACATAGGTCTGAGAGCACAGGCACCCCCACCAGTTGTCCTGGAGGCCGCAACTCAGCCACCCTTCACCATCCACAGTGTGAGTGTCTATAACAGTCAAATCCGATACCAGATACACACTACGAGCCTGACAGCTCACCTGGGACGGGCACCAGCTCCAAGGACCAGGAACAAAGCGTGCTGGTGTGAATGTCTCTCAATCACAGCCTTCTCCGATGATGAAGAGGACAAAGAAGATACCACAGCCACTTGATGATGAAGGGGACGAAGAAAGATGCTGTCTCCATCCGCTGGCATCCACCAATGTATATGTGTTCCAAAAATTAAGCCATAAGCATGGAGTAGGCTAAGCAGGTACAGTCATGTTAACTCTTCTCCTGGCTTTCACACGACGTAGTAGCACCAAAACTACATGAAAATCCACAATCCAACCATGGGTGTGCAGATCATGCTACCTGCAAGCATAATTTCCAAAAATTTGGCCCAAATTCAATTCCCCCTCCAAACCGGAGCTCGGAGAACATCCGCGGCCTACCAGACAAAATGGCCGCCGTCCGTGTGTACGAGCCGCAGCCACGGCGTAAGACGGAGCATCCAGGTGCTGCGTATATGCAGAAAAAATTCGGAAGCCTTCACCGCCGGGCCCGGGCATCCGCACTCGCTCGTCGCCACTGTTGGGGGGCGGTCCTGAGCCCCCACAGCGTGCCCGCAAGCCCCCACCCGAAAGGACACACACGCACACAGCCTTTCGGTTTGGGCTTCCCGGTCGCTCTCCCCACGGCCGGGAACGCCCCTTTATTTATATTCTGGGCGGCGGCGTGCAACGTCACGCCGCCGCGTAAGCCCGTCATTACGGGCAGCGCCACAGTGACCGGGCCTCCGGAGCTCTGTACCTCGAGGCTGGGTCTTTGGCAATTCCGCACTGATTCTTGCTGGGGTTGTGCCAAATGACAGCTGATCACTTCTTACAGCAAAAAGACGTATTTAAAGTTCTTGCGGGCTGGGCAAAGCTTTATATCACCGCCATTGCTTGTAGTTTCTCGAGGATGCTAGCGTTCTGGCTTCCATCTTGCCTGCGCCCCCTGGTGGTCTATGTTTTGAGATTTTTAAAATATATTTGTAAATTATATGATTAATTCACCATTTGACAGACACAATGTTTTTAGTTTGAAATTTCATATATGCTAAGATGAATTTTCTTTTAATATTCATAGGTAATGTTCCAAAGGGTAATTTCAAGGTTCGAAGTGTATGTTTTTAAATAGTTGTTAGTGTAAATATTTTGATGATTGGATGTGTATGTAATTGTGATTACATTTTGTAAAGGTTTATTTAAAACCAACACAAATAAATAAATACAATACAAAAATAATAAATCATCTTTGCTTGGCATCCAAACTTCATTCATACAGTACGCACATTTTCAGTTGGCTGAAAGAGCATTTTCTGGAAACCACAAAGTCTGTAATGATATAAGAGAACATTGTTGTGCATACTTGGGGCCAATAAGAGATTTTTTGTCTCGTCAGAAAAAGTGCCATTTTGGCACCTCCCCAAGAAACTTGTAATGAGTCCGGATTTACCACTGTTTGGTGCAGATGCCTCAGGCCTCCAAGTCCAGTTTCAGGGTAACCACGGGCTATGTAAATAACTCACATTTAGATTCACTGTGTTTAAACGCATTTTGCTAAGATAGCCTGAAAACCTGAAGTGGATTTCGCTCTTGAGGACTGGATTTGAATACTCCTACTTTAGTGCCCTCACCCCTCTTGCTGGTGGGACAAGAGCCGGTCTTCTAGAGCTTCCTTGCTGGATGCATGGTACTACCCGCAGTGTCTCTTTTTGCCTAGGCTAACTCGGCGGGAAAGGTGAGATCAAATATATTTGCAGAGATTTTCATTCACTCATCTTTATTTTCCCACAGCTGAAGTGCAGGAGCGTGTTGGCAATGGTGGACAATATGTGATTCGCTGGGAGGACGGCGGCTCAGTGGTACAGACGGCTTCCTGGATCTTTGGGAAATACAGCCAGCCTCGGATTCTCAAAGCTGGAGTCCATGTGCTTTCGCTGGCACACCCATCATCATTGACCTTCTTGCCAGCTGTCATACTTGATACAAACGGAGCCAAGCTATTGGTTCGCTTCTGCAATGGTGAACGGTTACCAGAAGAAGAAGCACACTTTTGTATTCGGCGTGAGCCGTTTAAAAATAAATAACTACAGCATTAATAAAACTCAGCATCCCAAAACAATCACAACTCAGGTTTATTATCAAAAAGTAAGGAGTGGCTCTGCTGCCTGGTTGAAGTGGCTAACACTGCAAGGGGTGTGGCTGTCTCCCACTTCCCACCTGTGCCACACTCTTTCACCCCTCCCTAATTAAAAAGAAGTAACTCTGCAGCCTAGTTGCAAGGGCAGAAGAGAATATGATATAGTTAGTTGCGCAGTGAACTTTTGTTTGGTAATCATGGGTATTTACAAGAGCTTTTAGTAATGTTTTGGGTGTGGCTTGAAAAACATTTAGGTCTTTCACAGAGCTAATGGTGGTATATTTCGAGCAAGGTCTGCAACCTTTGACTTTCCACGTGTCTTGGATTATGGTCCTCATCAGCCCTAGTGAGCAAAGGTAATGCCTAGGGAGCTTGGGAGTGTTAGTCCAAAACAGCTGAAGAGGCACCGGTTGCAGACCTCTGAGCTAGAGGAGCCCAGTCTCCAATCAGAAGCTCCATGATGTAGAAAGTGCTCCATATTGGTCCATTGTTTCTAGCTCCTCCTCCTCTCTCCTACTCTTCGCAGCAGCCACGAGCATCCAATTGGAATGCCATTTTCGGCCTAATTTGCAATGCTCAGGGCGTTCCCCATTCCAAGTCGCAGTGGTTTTCTGTATCCCTACCTTTGTGAGGGCCCTGCCTTTCTGCAAGATAGTTTGAAGACGTGATCTGCTTTTTTGTGTCTGGCTCTTCCTTCTTTCCGTCAAGTGGGTGTGGTGCCTGACTCACAGACAGACGAGTTTCTGGATATGATCGTTCATGTAAATGCTGAGATTGTAGCTTTCCTTACTGGTGCCAACTAGTGTACAGCTGCGTGTGTTGCGTTATCTTATCAGTTAGTGAATTAATACTATTATTTTTCTGAAGAACGTTTCCAGTAGTTGAAACGCCACTTTCAGACACGAGTTCTGTCTGTGTAACAATGCAATTGCTTCCGTGAATCGTGTGATATTTTGTTCTCTTGCATTGTGCCGAAACAAGCATTTCCACAGTGTAACGAATTTGTGTCTGCGTATATGCACTATACAGCAAAGACTTGAAAAGCAAGGTGGCCCTGTCTTTCCTGGTACCGCTGCACATCCACTCATCCACTATTTGCATCCATCATGAATGAACATGTTATTCTGGAAGAAAGGCTCATTAGTGTTACCTCCAAATATGGGGCTTCATGGGTCTTTAAATGAGGTGCAGCTGCTCTCTGGATCATGTACAACATGTTCTGCTCAGAGCAATTAAATTACAAATAACGCTGCAGACCTACCAGAGAGCTTAGCAGTCTGGCAGACACCTTCGAGATGAAAGCATTGTGAAATGTCTTCAATGCAAAATCTACAATAAGAGGTGCTTGCAAAGACAATAGGTCTGGCTTTGTAATGTGTTTATCTATTGTATTACTTATAAAGTGCCACGCGCCCGTAGGCCTCAGGGCGCACAAAAAGGACATAGAACAAATACAGCACAAAAAGGACATAGAACAAATACAACAAAAAAGAAAAGACCATATCAGAAATCGCTGACTGAAACAAGCAACAGTTTGATCTGGATCCAGATTAAACAAATGGGTCTTAACCACCTTTTTAAAAAAGCTGGAAGGAGCCAGACCACCTCAATGAGAGGTTTGGGAATTCCAGGACTTTGGGGGCAAGGAAATCAAAGCTACTGGCCCCCAAATGTGAACAGCCTAAAACAAGGCTGGACAAAGGAACAGGCATTGCTGGAACGCAGAGTCCTAGTGGGCTGGTACAACAATAGGTTGTCCAAAAGATAATGAGGAGCCGTAGCCATCCAGCATTTGTATACCATAGATTAGGTTTTACGAGTAATCCCATGACACACTGGGAGCCAGTGCAGAGACTCTCTAGCTGGTGTAATATATCCACATCTAGCAAGACCCAAATCGGCACACACGCCCCGTTTTGGGTAACCTCCAGAGCATGAATGTTAGCCTTGGATGTTCCAACCGAAAGACTGTTACAGTAATCCAGTCTCGAATTAACCAAGGATGTGGTCTAAAGGGTGCAATCATAAGTGGAAACAAAAGGGCACATTTTATTCAAATGTTTTATAACATACCCAAAGAATGCCCGTAAGTGATCCACCTGAGATTTCATGGATAGAAAAGAGTCCATCTGAGCACCCTAGGTCTTAACCGAGTCAGCCACCTTGATTATACATCCATCAATGTAGACCTTCTTATATAAAGGGCCCAGTTGTTTCAACCCAGGGCCAGTAGCCACAACCAGGAGTTCAGTGTTCTCCTTATTTAATGCTAAAGAATTCAGGGCCACCTAATCCTGGATAGCCCCATGGAGCTTATTTATGCTTTCAGAGTCCAATGTGTAATTGCCTGATAGTTCGAGGACCACCTGGTTGTCATCAGCATAGTTGGTATGGTGGACACCCAGGAGATCAGGAAGGTCCAAGAGAGGTTTAATGTAGGCATTAAGAAAAGAAGTGCAATACAGGAGCACTGAGGCACTCCAGATGTCGGCATGGACTCAGCCTCTCCACTGCCACCCTAGATGAGCGTGGTCCCAAAAAAGAAGAGAACCAGCACACTGTAGCTTCAGAGCAGCTAGCCACAGATTTTAACCTATCAACCAGGAGCCCATCATCTACCAAATCAAAAGCCGCAGACAGATCTAGCTAAATCAGGAGCACAGAAACCCTCGATTTTCAGATTGTTTCATCTTGCAGGGGCTCCACAAAAATATTGTACCCTCGAAATCTACAAAGCTTGACTTTTTGGCTTTGCCAATAGTTTATTTTTCATTTTCCTACAGTGCTGTTGCTGTGTTGTGGAAAAAAATTAATTCTGTTTTTTTCTCCCGCCTCCACGAAATGTGACACCAATATTTGTTTTCTGTGCTCTGAGCACCAGTTACCTTTTGGACTCCCCCTCTGGCATTTTCGCTCCTTGCTGATATTCACAGGTCACCATATTGGTGAATTGCACATTTCTGGAGTAGCTGGACAATAGTGTAAAGATGCGCTGTTCAGCCTCCTACATTGGTCTCAGGAGCTTGCTCCTGGCATCATTGTATGACAGGCTCATTGACAAAATGAATTCTGCTCTGCAGGAGTATGAGTAGTGGCTAAACCTCCTACTGAGCCCCACACTTCTAAAACCAACAGTGATCCCAAACTTTAAAGGTAAAACAGGCACAACAAAGATATACCTCCTTTGTCTGCTGTGGTAATGTGGGACAAGGGAAGGCTATACTCTCAAGAGTGGTGTGAATGTGATTCAGTAGTGACCCAAACAGCAAAGTATAACAGTCCAAAGGAATGTCCAATTGCTGTTTTATAAAAATATATACACTTTAATTGAAGACATCAATGTACAAATAACTATTGAAACACTATAAAAACCCACCTCTTTAAGGGAGAATATGCAAAGACATAAAGATGTGGCACTTTGGGTAATGAAAACAGGGGTGTAAAGGCAATAAGCAACATAGGAATTCAAAAGGATACGTTGCTCAGAGGGAAAAAGGTGCAAAAGTGATCTAACCTATTGCTAGGGCCCAAAGATGAACCAGCGGGCAGTTATGGGTCAATAGTACCTTTCTGCTGTTCTTGGGGAGTTTAACAGCATTGAGCTGGTTTTCAAGCAGTGCTGTGATGCGGGTGGAGCCAGGTTCATGGACAGCAAGTTATGTGGGTCAGGAGCCAAGCTACAATCTAGTCGGTTTGAATCAGTAATCAATGCGTTTCGAATGGGGAATTCAGGTCGTGCATTTTGGATTGCTCTCCAGGGTTGGATCAGAGGACAAGGTGGTTTGAGCTGTTGGTAACCACTGGTCTGGGTCAGTGTTTGTCCCAATGCTCCAGTGGTTCGAGTCATGGTCTGTCTGTTCGATACAGTGACCTTGGTGCTCTGGTGTAGGGTCCAAAGAGATGACAGTTCAGGTTCGGTTCACAGCGCCGAGCAGGTTGTTTGAGCTGAACTGGTGATGGGTACTGCCTGGCATAATGCTGTGGGGAGCTGGTTTGGGAAGAGCAGTAGACAAGTTTGATGCAGTGTCAAAAGCAGCGCCAGCGAGTCCCCTTGGGTTGAGTGCCATTGGACCAGTTTGATGTGGCAGAACAGGGACCTTCTGCTGATTTGGTCCTCAGGTGCTGCGTGACCCAGTCTAGGGGCTGCAGGACAAGAGGAGTCCTTTCAGTTTTCACTCTCCCAGCCTACCAAGCGTTGGTGAAGAGTGGCAGATCCTGGTCCTCAGCAAAATGGGATCCTCCACCCCTTCTTTGATTCACTCTTGAACCAACACCTGTGTAACAATTTATTTGGACCTCGTTTAGGAGAGTTGACCTTTCCAAAGCCCTCATCCATTGAAGTGAAGAAGGAGCAGTCCAAGGCAGAAGCAATCTCTGCTCCCTACTCACTCGCAGGGCACATTGGGAGTGACTCAATTCCTCAATGTTCACTTACAGCCTCCACAGCTCACAGGCCTCCCGTGCATTGTCACCCCTCAGCAGCTATATCTTGAAGCATCGATGCACACAACGGCTCCTTTGACATCTTACACAGGTTTGCATTGAGATGTCCCTTTTTAGTTTGCGCTTTTAGGTATTGATAGTGACACCTATAAACCAAAACTATTGCATTGAGGTACAGATAGGGAGGAACAGGGGTGGACCTAGAGCTAAAAGAAGCCCTCCCCAGAGTGACATATGAGGAGGGACACATAGTCTGTAGGTGTTGTTTGGTTATGTGCCCACCCATTGCCTGCCCATGGCCATGCTAATCCCTTTGAACATTCCCACCCATTCCGGACTCTGCCTGACCAAAACACCTCCTCATGGTAACTCTTTGAGCTTGCTCTAATCAAACCTTCCCATCAGACTCTGCATTCAAAGTGCCTGTCTGTGTTTGTTCAAAGCAGTCTTCCGAGAGTAAATGACTTAATTGAAGTTGTAAACATGCTGTCTTACCATGTCTTTCTTAAGCCACTTGATTTATAAGCACTCTGCATGTCCTTCAATGAAGCCCTGTTAAAAACAAGCATTGGCAAAGCCACTGAAGTCCTGTTTAAAACAAGCATTAGATAAACCAACATTTTTGGCTTGTGCATAGGTGTTGTGCTTTTCCAGGCACTGCTTTTAGATGCGCAGGTACTCGCACCATTTTGAACCTGCTACCAACAATGGGCAGTTAATACCTCTCCCATGCCTACACAAAGCCCAAACTGTTGGCATTGCCTATGCTTGTTTCATGTGCAAAGAATGTGAAAGTGCAATGTATTTAATCTGGTCTTGCACCTGAAACTACCCCAAACAGAATGTCAGGTGCATCCACCCGCTGAGTGCCTGACATTACCACTTTCACTCCAGCATCCCACCAGTAAGGAGCTGTTGCACTTCCAGGGGCTCAATGATACATAGCCTAAAGAGAGTTGAGGGCTCTGTGGCTCTACTCATGTGTAAGATCAGCACCGGAACTCGAGGGCGTACTCACCTTCACAGCAATATCCTGCCACTTCAGATCTTCTAAGGGGGCACGGCCACCCCTCTTTTGTGTTTATCCTCACCACTGCCTCCCCTAAAGCACAATATGGTAGGGTTTGATCTTCTCTTCTTCTGTCTGTAATTCCAATGGCAACCTGGCCACCTCAGATATGACAATACGCAGCAGCAACCACTTAATCCTTTCTTGTCTTGACACTTCCTCTGGGGGGCCATCGCTAGCTGCCCCCCACCACAGCCTATTTGCAGAATGTCTGGTTCGTTACCTTGCCCTCCCGTGGACCACTCATTGCCAGTGTAATATTGATGAAAGTACTGAAGCAGTATGTAAGTTCATAGACAAGTCCCTTTATTAAGTTACATAGTACATGTGATTAAAGTAGATGTAAGAGGGCCCACCGGGGCCCACCACCCAGGTAACTCCCAAACGGTCACTAGTGGAACACCAGGGGTAGGGACTGTGAAGGCATCAGGAAGTAGAAACAGACAACCGAATTAAAGGTTTGGGATATAAACTTTCATTTAAAAAGAAAAACGGTTGGAAACGGCCTATCATACCCTATGCTTAGTTGGGAGTTCCCTACCTAAATAAACTAGGGATAGTCTGTGTCCAAAACCTATACTGGCCCTCACATCTTCTTGTAAACAATGTTTAGGGATGTTGGTATCAAAATGAAAAGTGTTCATATAAAAGTTCAGAGCTTCTTCCAGCTCTTGGTTTGTAAAGGCTTTCTCTTCCCCAAGTTAAAGATAGTTCACAATGAATAGGGGTTCCCTTCCCCAAGCTTCCAAGTCTTTCAACCTTTCCACAACACATATCTTTGTAGTACTTTCCAGCTTTTCTGGTTTGGTTATCTTCATCAAGTTCACAAAGCACAGTTCCTTAGTTTCAAGTCACACTAAATGTCCTTTATATTCAATCACAAGCTTCTTTGCATTTATTTTAAGCAGCTTTCTCATAGGTAGGTGACCTCGGTGTAGGCGCAATTGTTTCAACCACATGGTCCATCCATTACAGGTCACACAACTGACACACCTGTCTTGCCTCTTTTTTTACAATTGCTTGCTTGGCCACTCTTCACTTTTATATATTCCTATGCCTCTTGCCAATACTTGTTTACAAGTTCCTTTACAATGTAGGATTCCACTAAACTGCTTTCCTTCAATTCAGTATTCAACAGTACTTGCTTTGCGTTCGGATCGGCATTCAAAAGGGATTGCTTTCTTGCTTTCATTGAAATTGGTATTCAAAAGTGTTTGCTTTCCTTTATATCAGCATTCATTAAAGTTCCCACAAGTTATATGCTTGCCTGCCGCCCCAAGTCCCCTTTCCTAGGCTGACTCACTGCTTTCTTTCTCTCTCTCTCTCTCTCTCTCTCTCTCTCTCTCTCTCTCTCTCTCTCTCTCTCTTTCTTTCTCTCTCTCCCTCTCTCTCCCCCTCTCTCTCTCCCTCTCTCTCTCTCTCAGTCTGTGTCTCTCTCTTTCTCTCATGCAGAGCCACGCTCTGTCTCAGCGGTTCTCCATGGGCTCGCTCCTGCCAGCAATGCATCTCTCGCAGTTCGGGACTCACTCTGGAGCTTCGCCTGCCCCCTCCGGTTCCTGCTCCGTAGTTCGCCGCAGTCGTCCAGCTTCTTTCAATGTCACTTCCCGATGCAAACACTCTGCATCGCACTGGGGCTCTCGAGCACTCCATCTGCCACGTGGCCTTCCAGGAGAGGTCTTCCCATCTCCAGCAGTCTGTATACCTGCTTCCTCAGCAGACTCCATTGTTCCCGTTCTTGCTGCTTTTAAACTTCCCGCCAGCTTGATTGGTCCGAAAAAATGACTAGGCCGCTCATTGCCGACTTGAAAGTTATGCATTGCTCTTGCTGGTCTTCTGCTCGTCCCAGTAGTGTGTGTGTGCGAAGGCTTGAGGGACAGTGGACTCAAGGTGAAAGAGAAATGGGAGATACCGTGTCTCACCAAAGGGTGCCTCATCTTGCTCCCCAAGTCTCCTTCACCCAGGTAGTCCTCCCTCGCATATCCACCCCCAGGGTCAGGATCCGATAGCTACAGCCTTTCCCTGCCCACCTGGGAGGAGGATATTTTGGGGAAAGAAGTGAGGACTCCCTCTGATTCCTCACAGGACATTCTGATTACACACACACACACAAACACACATTCCATACAGAGCCTCACTCACTCTAACATCAGGGAGACAGGCGTACACCTACTGCAATTATTCATGCCAAGGATATTGGGTATGGTCTTGATCATCCAGACTTTGAATTTTCACCAGACTTGTCTTTTTGGTTTCCTGGATTAAAACACGTATTTTGTCGAGAGAACATTTTCTAATTTTACTTGTGTGCTTCGCTTCGTGTATGCACATAAAAAAGAGACTACACAGCAACCCACACTTTTGCTAGAGACACAGTGCCTGTGTGTGAACAAGAATGCTGGTGTATTCTCGATTTATTTGATGTACGATTTATAGTTCAGGTTCATTTCACACTGCATGTTTAATATGTGCGATTACGATCATGAATGGCTTCTTCTAAAGTGGTTATTCTGACTTCCTCAGAGTTTTTCTTTCAATTTCTCTCTAATGCTCACATTACGGATGCATTCTCCTTGGCTGCTGTGGCGTTCAGCACTTGAATGTATCTAAATTCGAAATCACCCCATGTTCAAGCGTATGCAAATTGATCCGGTCTGTGGCTATAGTTGGTAAATAATGGAACCAAATTGGCTGTTAAATTCCAAGCGAAGATATCTGAAAGCTTTCTTCCTTCCCTAGAGGTGTCTTGTCATAGCCCACTGCTTTCTGGCCATGGAAGCAGCACTGCCGTGCCTGAAAGAGCATGACTGACTGAATAACATTATCCTTGGGTCTTGTATTGCAGATCCCGGCACGTGGAACCTTATCTTTGTTTCGGACTCTCAGAGGAGCAGTTTAACATGGCCGTTCAGATGTACCACCAGCGGATTTCTGAAATAGAGGCGAGGAATGGGAGAAGCCTTTCCGAGGGTGAAGAGTCGATGTCCGATTCCTCTGCGATTTCTATTACACCAAGCAACTCTGATAAAGAGGACCCATAGGAGCATTAACCTTTTTTTGAGAACCACGATTCTGAAATGTATGAGCAGATCAAACTTTGATTGGATGAGTTGCGTTGCATGCACCAGTATATAGCTTTATCCTAGCAGTGCTCTGGGGTCCATTGCTCGACCAAAACCTGCTTGAATTTAATTTGTTCACAGTTATTTTTTGCTCAAATTATACCATCAAACAGTAGTTGGTGTGTTGGGCTAAGGCAACATCGGTGGAGGGAGGAGGGTGGGGGGCCGAGCGTCCCTGCATTCATTTGTAAATTATTCGAGCAAAAAAAGCAAAACCATTTCAAGCAGTTTAGTTTTCGAGTAATAGACCTACATCTTGCTCCCAATCATTTTGCATTTTGTGTCTGGGTTTATAAAGTACAAACGTATTCAATCATGATAATACATGTGATTCACCCGGACATTCTGCTTGCTGCCTCCCTCTGCACTGCTCTTATGAAGATCCCGTTAATGAGAAGAGTGTTGTTCAGGATGGCACATCTCTCTGCCTTTATCACTACAGTCTGAGTCTCTACAAAACAAATACACCAGTAAATGCATTGCAAAAGTGGATTGGAATTAAACGGGTTCCTTGTGTACTGTGGCTGTTTTTCGTAAAACTCAGACACATGGGCCCTCATTACGACCCTTGCGGAAATTGACTGACCGGACCGCAACAGCGTAAATAGCGTTTCCGCCATTGCACGAAGGAGCAAAGTGCGGCTAATTACGACCCATCGGGCACGAGCATTACGCCATGGCGGAATCCGAAAGGCTGCGATGGCGGAAATGACCCCAAAACGGCCCTTACCGCCGCCGTACGCTGCACCAGGTGCAATACCGCCACCCATCTTAGCGGTCACCGTAATGAGCGGGCACCGTAATGAGCGGGCACCGCAAATTACGGGCACCGTAAATATACGGAAACGGAAGTAAAAGCATGTGGCCGGAACGGGAAACAGCACGCCGCACAACTATAAAATCCGAATCCCAACACAACCATTAAAAATCCGACCCTGACACACATCCCAACCCGTTAGCAACCCCAGTTCAAAAAATAAATATGGGAAAGGTAGCCAAGAAAGCGTGTGATCGCAAGCGGCAGGTCCACTTCTCCCGAGAGGAACTGACCGTGCTGACCGAGACCCTGCAGGAAAATGGCGCCGTCGTCTTCTCCAGTCAAATGACCAGGACGGCCCTTGCCAACAAGAAGGCCATATGGGCCCTTGTGGCACAGCGCGTAAGTGCGGTGGGGACAACACCCCGCACGCCACAGCAATGTCGCAAGCGGTGGGACGACCTGCGGATCCGCGTACGCAGCATACTTTCTGCGAACAGGAACATCGCCACAGCTACCGGGGGGGGATCAGAGTCGCCCATCAAGTTGACCCCCTGGGAGGAGATCTGCGCCTCCACCATAGGAATGGAGAGCATAGAGGGAGTCGGAGGGATGGAGAAAGGAGTGCCGACATCCGGAGAATCAGGTAGGTTTGCCAAGAGAAACAATGCGAAATCCACAAACCACGAACATGTGCAGTACCATGTGACCCCATAGTGCAATACATACTTTGCCCTGACAGCGCCCTCTAAAAGTCAGAATGAATAAACAAACTAATCAAGATGCCATAAACAACCCCTACATGTGCAGCATGCACCCCCTAACTGCAGGCAGCCAAATGAATGCATCCTCAATCCACACGAAAATGAGACCACCTCCAAGGCCCAGTCCCATATCAGCCTCATGTACCACCCCAATGCATTTGACACGTTGCCATTCCAAATCCGACAGACCCATAACTAACGCTCGCCCCTCTTTACTCCACCACAGGGTCCGATACCAACGACGAGCTGCAGGACACCCCTACCAGCACGCCTGCAAAGAGGGCCAGGACCAACGTCCCAAGAGCCTCCACCTCAGGTGCAAGGATCAAGACACGGCAGCAGCAGGAATCAAGTGCCAGCACACTGGAGGGGACTGCAACAGGCACCCCAGCAGCCAGCAAGTCCACAACCCCAGCACCACAGGTCCCCCCAAAGAACGTATCTGATGGCACTGCCTCTGGTGGTAGCAGCACCATAGGTGACACAGCTGTCATGCCAGCATGCTCCGACACGGAAAACAGTGCTGGCGACGTAGGTACCATCCATGACCTTTCCCAATCCCCCTGCATGTTCCATCCCCTACACCATGACGAAACCACGCAGGGGCACCCTGAAGACGACGACTGGCCAACCCCCACAAGTCCTGTGCCAAGGCAACATGTGTTGAGCAGCCCCCCTGTCACACCACCGCAAATGTCCATGGCCCAGCAGAGGCAACAGTCCCTCGACCTGCTGATCGAGCAACAGCAGGAAGCGTCCACGCTACTCAAGGACCATGCAAATGAATGCGGGGGTTCCAGGGCAGCCATGGAAACATCCACCGAGACACTCAGGGCACAAATAGAGAAAAGTAGTGAGAGCCTCAGGGGAGAAATGGAGAGAAGCACCGAGAGCCTGAGAGCACAAATGGAGAGAAGCACCGAGAGCCTGAGAGCACAAATGGAGAAAAGCACCGAGAGCCTGAGGGGGGAACTGCATGCGACGTCCAAAGACGTTTGTGCTGAACTTGCTGCTGTGCGCCGTGTGCTCTCGGAGCTCTCACAAACCCTCAGAGACATGCATGGACGCGAGCAGGCAGAGACGTCATCCGTGGCAAGTTCCGTCCAGGGCAGCCCCCAACGCAGATCTGGCAGGAACCTGCGCTCCACGGGCAGGGGTGCCCCTGATACCCGTAGAGGGGGCTTGCAATAGCGTCTACCCACGGGCAGCATGCATATCTGGACACTGGTGTTGGGGGGGGAGGAAGTAGGGTGGAGGGGGTGTGTTGGGCTTCACTGGGTGGCGGGTCCATAGGGTGTATGAATCAAATCACATTAACAATACAGCACTTCATTATCATCCAATGACATGTGTGGACATTGATATTTGCGTACGAGGCCTTCATAGGCGTACAGTCCACTATGTGCCTGTACTACACACACACAGTGCCACAGGTCCCCTTTCCGTGTAATAGGCACCATGCGTGGTTGCTAGAAGCATGCATCTATGATGCTCTGTCGGATTGCACGTGCATCCTGTGCCTCATGGACTCCCTGGCGTCCCTCCACATCCCCACCCTCATCATCATCATCTTCAGGTGCATGCAGTACAGCGTCAGGGGGCATGGGCACATTCCTACGTATGCACATGTTGTGCAGCATGACACATGCCATGACCATCTTAGAAACCCTCTCATGGCTGTACATGAGTGCCCCGCCAGACCTGCTGAGGCTGCGGAAACGAGCCTTCAGTAGGCCGAATGCCTGTTCAATGACCACACGGCTACGTGAGTGGGCATGGTTGTAGTCCTCCTCATGCTGGTTCTGTGGGTTCCGGATTGGTGTAAGGAGCCATCTCTTCAGTGGATACCCGGCATCACCTGTATGGGACGAATAAAGGGTGTCAGTGGAATGATAGTGCTAAGTAGCCCCCCACCCCTCCTGCAAGGTCATTGACGCATCAAATGGGCCACGATGTCATGCATGGAATGAGACTCACCGAGTAGCCAGGATCTGTGCCCTGCGTGTCGCTCCATGTAGCGTGGTATTCTTGTGTTCCTCAGGACCATAGAATCATGGGTAGATCCTGGAAATCTGGCACAACAATGCGTAAAGATCTTGTTGGAGTCACACACCATTTGCACATTGATTGAATGAAATTGTTTCCGGTTGCGGTACTGGACCTCCATGGCATGTGGGACAACCAATTCAACATGGGTGCAGTCGATGGCACCAATGCAACCCGGGATGCCGCCAAGTGCATGGAATCCCACCTTTGCGTTGGTAATCTCCTGGTACGTGCGTGGTAGTGTGATGTGGTCGTCGGCGTGCTTCAGGAGGGCATCGTGCACTTGGGAGAGTGTCCGTGAGAACAGTGGCTGTGAAATGCCATGCAACTGTCCCACTGTGTGCTGGTAGGTGCCTGTGGCCAGGAAGTGGAGTACAGACACCACCTTCAGTAGGGGTGGGATGGCGGTTGGGCTATCTATCATGCTCACGAGGTCAGCATGTGTCATGTCCACAATGGCGATTATGGTGTCCCGGTCCAAACGGTAGAGGGTGTGGATCTGCTCAGCAGTGAGGTTGAACGGATCAGCTCGGAGGCGTGGGATTGCGGGCCGCCTGCGTGGTGGTAGTGGCAGTGCTTGTGGGCCTTGCTGACCCTGCCTTGCCCTCCTCCTCCTCCTTCTCCTCCGTCTCCCCTGTGCGCCCGGTTGTTGTACCTGTTGTTGTTCGTCGTCTTCTTGTAGTTGTAGCACTTGCAGTGCTATCTGGTGCCCCAGGCCCAACATCGCTAGTCCTGCCGGTAGCATTTTGGAGTGGGAGTGGTTGTGGGAGGGGTTTGGGTCTGCTATATATGTGCTGTCGGCCTGTATGGCCTCCACCTGTGCTGATTGAATGAATCTGTGGCAGATGCAATCCCTTCTGGCCGAGCACGTCCCGCACGTAAGGCTGCATTTGGCCGCATGGCATCTTGGGGTTGGAATCATGTATCAAATCCCGATGGCAGTGTGATGTACTTTGACTGATTTTCATGCTATGCTCCCATTGTTACACATGCTATGATTGCAGCCGCTTACATACCTGTGAAGAGTCAGTGGTATGTAGGGCTCGATCGATGGCCGACCCTCATGCAGCACAGTATCGTACTTCACCGACGGGCGTGGCGTCCCATTTGTGATTGCAGCCAGTTAGCATTATGACACACAGCCGCACTACATTGATGTAATTGTGAATGCAAGCGTTCACAGAAGCCTTTTCGACGTAATGTTGCAAGTGAGGAATTCGAAGGCCAGGATTTTTGGTTGCGAAGTAGCGGTGAGGAGACGCCCACAGGTCTGCCTGGAAATGTAACGTTCTATTGTTGAATGTCCTTGGGACAGGGCCCATAACGAGCAAGCAATGAATGACATGAATTGAATGGGATGCGCAATAGCGTAGTGGACGATAAGGCAGGACGTTCCCAAGTCCATCTAGCTTCACGACACTACAGATCCGGCCAGGAGCACAGTGGTTTTTGCAGACTGCATTACGCACAGACGCGATGGAAGTTTCACATATTATGTGAGTGAATGTTCATGCGTTTTCATTGCGGGATGAGGGAATGATGAATGGATGCATGGACAGATGATTCCATTTAGGGTCTGCCATGTACATGTGTTTTTTGATTCAATCCCCTTCCCCTGCGCTATGTGATGCAAGGCTGCCATAGTGGGACTTACGTCTATCTGCCCTTGTCGGATCCTCCCTGTCTCGACGCGCCTTCATACACTTGTGTCTAGGCACGTTACTAATCCCATGTCATGGGTTCTATCTTGACGGACGCATGCACAGTAACCGACGTTGCCAATGGTGTATTAACCTCGATTGGTTTCGTTATGTATCGATACTGATTTAGGGGTGTGTATATTCCTTTGGAGTGGCCTAGCATGCATATGGGTGTGGATTTGGTGTGTTGAATGAAGATAGTGATGCATCATGTGTCATGTAGTGCAATCGGTTAATTTGTGTTTCATTTTGGTGACAGGTATCTCCTGCCCTATTGCAGATGCCATCTGTACGCCACTCCTCCAGATGGTTTTTACTCTCGACACCTGCAGCTTCGGGTGAATCAGTGGAGCAGCATTACGATCTTATGGGACGATCGCCAATGGGCCACATGCCCTTACGCTGTTCTGGTGGCTAGGTGCAACATTTCGGCCTTTCAGCTGGACTAGTGCCTGCCTCATGGGACGGACCTGCGGTTCTTGCCGCTTCCATGTTGCCTTTTGGAACGTTGATGTTGGCCCTGTGTGCCATGATGGTACAGGGCGTCACACAAGTGGAAGCTGGTCAATTATTGCAGATGCAGCCCTCGGTGATGATGGATGTTTTGGTGTTATTTTACAAATTGCTGTGAGGCCTTTGTCATTTGGATGTGCATTTAAATTGTATTCCGATATTTGGCGTGTTGCGTTATTCTTTGCAGGTGATGTGGCGATTTTCGATTTGTGGCGGTATGTATTGCGAGATGATCTGCATTGTGTTCCGCCTTCTGAGTTGAGTTGTGTGGTACAGTACTGGCCGCTTTTGCCTACGTAGCACAGTGTGGTCACGGATAGGGGCTGCCATTGTGACTGTTTACATGATGTGCTGTTCAGGGGCGGGGGATTGGCTTTTGGCCGACTGGTGCCTGTCAGCCAGGTCGATTGATGGTATGATGGGATGTTCAGAATGTGGCTGCTCACAGGTGCCTGTGTTTGCGTGCGTTTGTTGGAGGGGGACTGGGGTCATGTCCATTGGAATAGCTTCTGTATTCATGCCATCTGTGCCCTGCAGCTCCCATCGGCCCCTCTTGGGATGTGCCTGGCTGCTCAGTCACTCTGCCAACTTGTGTGGTACATGCTTCTGCTGATGGTTGGTTTGTTTACTGGCAAGAGTACAGGTCTGGTGCAATCCCCCTCAGGATGCTGTTTTGGATGTTGCCTTGCGCTGGTGGCAAGCGATGGGGGACTACTGTTGTTTTGTGTCATGTGTTCTTGATTTCCATTTTGATGTCTTGTACCTTCACATGCCTGTGCTGCATCAGTACGGCTATGGTGAAATGCCGTACATGGATGCCCACTCACGGGGCGCTTCGAACACCTGCATGCATTTCTACGTTGGCATGCATGGGTGAATTGTAGATTTCACTGGTTGCATGGTGTGAGTACATTGCGCCTGCCAGGAGTTGTGCAATGTGGCCAGGGAGTGGAGTACAGGCACTCAGTGGGCCATTTACGGTTGGTTCACGATGCCGTATTTCTAGCCATGGCGGAATGGTCCATTCCGCCATGCCTGATGGCGTTAGGTACATGTCCGCTAGGGTCGGAATTGCCGTACCGTTGCACCATGGTGGTGTTTGCGGTTTGGCATGGTGCGCGCGCGCGTGCTTAGTGCAGTTAGCGTTGGCGTTCACTACGGTGTCGCTAATGGCTTCGTACTTTGCGGTGACGGGTCATAGTCGCACCGAGCGCTTTTCGATGGCGGTATTGCATTTCCGCCATCGTTTTCCCCTTTCCGCCAGGGTCGTAATGAGGGCCATGGTGATTTAGGTATTTCAAGTACCAAGGGCTACCTTATGTTTTGTGCAGGGGTAAGAGCGTCGGTGATTGTTTTTAATACAAGCACACTTTACAGTGTGGAATTGTATAAGGAACAAAGTAACATATTTTGTGCTATGTGTATATATATATATATATATATATATATATATATACAGAGATAGAAGAAGATAGATGTCATGGCAGTGGAGAGTCATGGCATTGAACCTGGATGGTGCCAACATTCTGAACAATAACCACCTGACATCACACATAGATAGAATGCCCTTCCAAGTCTGCCATAGTCGCCCTATTTACAAGCCGATCTAAGTGAAGATCGTGTGTGCTCTACTTTAGATCATGCTTTCTCAAATGGTCAGCTCTATCTAATAAACTACACATGTAATGCATACTATATTCACTATTAAAAATAAAATGTGTGCTTTCACTATACCCAACTTGTGTAACATGCTGATATATGATTGTGAAAAATACTGATCACATGCAATAATCAAAGTACAAATGCATATTTTTGTGGAGTCAGGGCCAAGATATCTCATAAGAGATAGTTGTGAGGTGGTCTGTGTCCATGTGCCAGCATAGTGTTGAAGTCTGGATTTCTTATCGGGATGTGCCAGCACCATATAGATGTTGGCCTGAGACGGTGAGAAGGGGGCTGATGTCGTTGGTTGGAGGGGTACACGGGCACATATAATCTAGTTAAGATTATCTTTTATTCACCTTGGACCATATGTTAAATGCATTTGCAACGCCCTAACCACAAGATGGTGGCAGTTCTTTGAGACACTGCTTGTACCGGTTGTTACCCAGTGTCCAACTCTTCTAGCAACACTACGTCTATGGCAAGAATCAATCGGTAAGTGGACCTTGAGGCCAATTACAAAGTGTGGCAAACTGTTCTGGGGGGATTAAAAGATAGTTTCTTACATGTCCCCATGCACACCATCCATTTATCACTGTATTGTTGAGAGGTGTGCCGCCGACTGCTATGCATCGAAAAGGGATTCTGTGGCCCGTGGGTTTCCATGGGTAAATTGGCAAAAGGCAAGAGTCCATTTTAAAGACTTGTTGTCAGGCAACACTCAGCATTGCTGCCCATATTACCCTCTTTCACACATGATTGTTTTGGAAATACTGTATGTGATGTAGGAGGGGCAAGGAATGGGAATAGGAAGAATCACTCACTGCATTGCTTTTTTCTGAGGTTATGGGGTACATGCAAAGCATGATGGGTTTGGGTATCGGAAAGTGCCTCCTGGGACTATTTCCTTCTTCCCATTTTCACACAGTAGTCTTCATGAGGAGAGAATGAATTTAAAGGATTCATGTCAATTTGTATTTAAGGGATTTGTGGTAAAGTGTACAGCAGACCCTCATTGGATAAATGTCCAGTCTCAGGCTAGACATCAGAGTAAATTGCAGTTGCAGGCTAGACCATAACATCAACAAATTGAAAAAACAGAGAATTATTTACGCTGCTGTTGTGTATGCCATGATATGTTCTTTGTGTGTATCACCACAGACGAGGGAGTTGATCGTGATGGTGGATGTGCTGTTTCCTGAATTGAGGACAGACAATTTAATAAAATGAACAAAAGACATCTTAGATACAGATCATGTGCTACAAAAAAGAAAATTTCAGATATTTGACTACACAACCATGACAGCCATACCTTCATTGTTTGCAAAGTGTCTGAAGGGACCAACAGCAAACTGGCTCCCCTGTCTGTTCTTGTAGAAAGTAAAGAGATTGGTCAAGAGGAAAAGGCGCAGTTGTCACATCTCAATATTGCACAGACATATACATTGCAATAGGCCTAGCCATTAAGCAGCCAGTTAATAGCCACCTGACTGCCCAGTCTTTAAATTAAGACGTTATCAGCTATTTGTAAGGAACTTATGGTGGCAACAGTAAAGACAGACACAAGTGATCAGAGTTCAAGGGTGTTTATTAAACTGTATATGTGGGATGGAAAAACGCCTAATCTAAACCTAAATCTAAGGTGTCCTTTCCACATGTTTTGAGCACGGGACAAGGCGGGACTCCGGAGCACAGCACACGCTCGAGCTTTTCCAGCACGAGCTAACAGTTCAGTTCTCAGCTATTAGGGCCTTCAGTGGTTAAGTCTCTTTTCTACACGTCTCTTGCCTCCAAGGACCAGATGTCTTCAAATAATAAACAAAAAGTTCCTTTTTTTGCTTGCACGTTGGGTGATATCTTTTACCCCTGGATCCACCTCTTCCAGGCTCAGATCCACAAAAGTTCTTGGCAATATCAGAACCTTCAGTAGTTACGTTTCTTGCTTCCCTGGGTCTGATGAGCTCAAACTCTTAATACCAAAGTTCTTCCCTGTTTGTACTTGGGGTGATAATTCTTCGCCCCCAGGTCCCCCTCTTCCAGGCTCAGACCCATTTCGATTGTCAGCCTCCCTCCGCCGGGTTCACTCTGGCATGTATTCAAAGGCTTTCTCTGTGGCACTTCACGTGTCGGGCGGGTGATGCCCTGAGGCCCACGGGCATGTTGGCGCGTTACAAAAATTGGATGTTTGATTCCCTCCGTCGGGTCACTATGGCTTTCAACACAATCTCATCTGGGATATTCACCAATCTTCATGTCTTTTTAAATAGTTCTCTGTGGACATCCCTCTGCCGTGTTCACTCTTGTCAACATACTAGTCATTGGGACTTTTGGCTTTGCCCCTTCAATCGGGTTCACTCTTGTCAACCTTGTCAATCACACAGTTTCTTGAACAGTTCTTATGTTGTGGGATTCACTTCCCTTAGCGTTACAATCATCTGTCTAGAAACACACCTAGAAACACTTGTGTACAGGCGTGTTATAAATGCCACATCATATCATATCTGTTGGTCAAAGTCTTTCAACTGTACAGAGGATTTTACCAGACCCCTGTATGACTTCTTCGACCTCTTTCTCGCCTTTGGCCAGGCCTTCTGGTAACGGTAGTTTCAACAATAGGGTAGTTGCCCAGAGTTTCCCCAGGGAGCCCCCACGTGGTGCCTGACTCCTCTGTAGCTGGGTTTCCCCTCTTGTATGAACAGTTCTTTATACTTTCTTCAATTAGCCGTTTGCTAATTTTGTTCAACACAGTTCTGTTTCTTATTGGCTCTCCCCTCGATTCGCTGGCTGTGTTGAACCGCTTGGCTTTGCTTGTCTCTGGAGTCAAGGTCGGTAGCACAGTGGCAAACGTCTCTCCCCGGCTTGGTTATTAGCAGAGGACGGCTTGTATACCATTGACATTTTCTGCAACACACGCTGGCGATTGCTTGCAGTCTTACGATTCCTTCTGTGGAGGTTTCACGGGCCGGGTTGGAAAGGGCAAGGTTGCTTCTCTCCTTGTCACCCTCTCGATTTGCGCCATCTTTCCCCTCCTCTTCAACTGCTGTGCTGAGTTAGCTCTCTCATCGTGCAGTCTGCCTTCCTCATCTTGTGCTTTTGTGCCCCACCATTTATCCCTGTGGGGAAGGAAAAGGGCCATCAGGTGTGTATGATTCTGGTCAATTGCCTGAGTTTGCCTGACCCTTGTGGTGGGACATGTCAGGTAAACAGCTTCAGCGTCTGTGGTGTCAGATAAGGGGGGGTAGAGCTTATAAGTATTCTACGTGGTAGGATGGGGAGAAGGTGTTATAGGAAAGTGGAATTATATTCTTTGTCCTAGGGGGATAGGGTTTGTGAAATGAATATGGGGGCTTATGGGAACTGTAGTGTTTTGTCAATGCTCTCTTGGAGTCTGGAAAATAATAACCAGAGGCACATGGAAAACAGGGGTTCTGGGAGAGATAGTTTCTGGGTGTAACAAGGTTTGGGATCCTAGGGGATTGGTTGTATACAGGGTTTTGATGGTGTCTGGGTAAGAAAGATTCAATAGGAGGAATGGAGGCAGATGTAACACAACCTACAACCTATAACACAACCTACAACCTCTCTTAGGGATCTCGCCCTCCTCCCCTTCTTCCCCGGTATAATACCACATCTCACCTGGGCCATTTCCCCTGAGCACCACCCCGGGCTCCCCCATCCAGGTGATCCTCTCTCACTTGTCCGTCCCTAGGGCTGGGGGCTGAGAGCATTAGCCCTTCCCAAGCCACCTGAATTAGGGACTCTCAAGGCTTGCTTGGGAGAATACCCTCAGGTTTCTCACACATCCGACTACAAAACCATGCCAAGCAGTTCTGCATTGGTTGCCATATTTATAAGGGCACCAACAGAAAACGGCATTCCTAGTACACACCCAGTGGTGGCATACATGTAGCTTCACAGCAACAATCCTTATTGTACCTACTCTGTGCATTGGAACAGCTTTAGCAAACAATCTTTTAGTCAGCCACATATTTGGCAACAATATGTGGCAACAATTGCCTCTTTTATAATAAGATTTAATTATTATTTCTATCCATCTCGTTTGGTTGAATTCCACAGTTGCCTAGTCATTGTCATTGTTGGAATAGTGAAATGTCTTTGGGAAACATTGTGTAGGGTAGTGCCGAGCTTCTTCGTATACAGAACATTTAGGACAAAAGATGATGACGCAAGATGGCATTTACTAACAAAGGCAAAATCTGCAATCAAAACCTGTACGATTCTCGACCTGCCATTCACTCCCGTGTGGTGGTCCCTTATGCATCCAACATTCCATTGTGCACTAACTTGCAATTCTCCAAACCTACTTTTGAAACACAACCCAAGTAAAGCAACACTTTAAGACACATCATCCTCCTCCTTTCTGCAGAACCACGGTCCAACTAACAGGACTTAGAAGCACTGAGGGGGTCTAAAACACTTGTTCCCCTTCTGCAGCCCTACCTCCATGTTGGTGTAGCACCTCTTTCCTGCGTTCCCATCCTCCTTCCTTCCCCTTGCTCATTTCCTCTCGTTTAGCAGACCAAAGTCTCCTTACCCCTGCCAGGGCATAGTATGCCACTCCACGGACAAGGCTGAGCGCTCTGATAATACCACAGTGGGAATTTGGCACAGTTTAAAAGCATATTAACATAACATATTTTCAGTAACTAATACCTATATTGAGAAAAAAGGCATTCTAATAAGAAAATTAAAACAGAGATCCAAGTGCTCAATGGCAAGCAACGTTGCATAATAATAGGTGGGCTAGCTGAATTGTGTGGTGGCTCTCAGTCCTCTGAGTAAGCCACCAAGAGGAAGACTGCCTGTGGGTTAGCCAGAGTAGAGCCCCTGGCAGGATTCCTGTGCCAGTGGACTCTGGGCCTTGACCTGATACACTGACTGGAAGCATTGCAAAGGTATAAATGAAACATTAAACCTTGAGGGTGAGGATCAGGCAGCCTGATCATTCCCTTGAACTGTATGGAGCTCTGCCAATGGCACAGGGGTCCAACAGCCCTCAATTTGCCCCTAAGCTTTAAAGGTGCTCGCGCCATTTGTCTTTCCTGCAGCACTGATGTGAGTGAAAGCTCTTTAGGGGGCAACGTGCATAACGGTTTTATGTTTGTAGAAAAACAGCAAAAGAAGTTGCCCAGACACCCTACAAGGGTCCAACAGATGTGTACCCTCGGTGGCTAGTCACAATTTTATGTTGCCCAGCCATTTGCTCGATTTGTTAAATCAACTGTTCCATTTGCATCCTCTCTCAGGGGAAATGATTGAGATGCAATGTTTGGGGTCTGGTGCCCCCCAAGCCCCAGCATCCTCAGTCTGGGCCGGTATCATGCAATGATCAGGAGTTTGTCTTAGAAAGATAGACACCCTAATGCATCCCAGTGCAACGCTTGCATATTTTTATTAATTGCTTTATTTAAGTGCTTATTGTTGAATTTCAACCTTTTACACTAACCGAACCAACAGAATACATTATCAGGAAAACTCATGACCCATACAATCAAGTTTTTTTTTTTTTAATCAATCATAAGATAAAAAAGAATACATAAAAAATACAAGTGATTCAAAATTGGACCAAATCTGCTTTGCTACATCATATATAAAGTAGCAGTATTATCTAATACATGACTCAATCTAAAAAGAACTATATCACAATACATTACAATTAAAATAAAAAATGTTTTTTTAATAAACAAATCTCATAAGACTTCTGTAAAATAAATAGAGCGCCAGGAAGAGCTCGGAAGTCAAATCACAGAACTTTGTGGTCTAATAATATGATAGCCCTGAGCCAAACATGATACGCAGCGGAAACCACCACATATGATTCCACTGCCAAGATCATGCTCCAATTCATGTCCGATTCATGTGTGGCAACATTTGCATCGGCTTTAGCATAACAAGCGCCCAACAAAGGGCAATGCATCAAGATATGGCGTGACGTTTCAATTTGTTTTCCACATAGCTGACAAAGGCGCACCTCCAGCGAAATCCCCTGCCAAGCACCCCCATTGGCATGGACAGGCAGGATATCAAATTGCAAATACATAAGAAATGAATCAGGGCAGGGCATTGCACTTGTTAAGATATTGCCGCCGGCTCTGGCTAAAGCCCCCCTGATGAGCATACTGTATATATTTACTCCTTTTCTCAAGGGAAGCCAAGGTAAGTCCACGATCATTGTAGGGAAGCCAAGGTAAGTCCACGATCATTGTCCCGACATCTGCAGGGGAGTTTGTTTAGAAACAGCGGAACCTCATTTTCCGTGCTACATGATAAAGAGATGTACTGGCAGTGCGTCAGGACCATAGAATCCCGTTCTCTAAACCATGTGCTACGGGAGTAGCGCATGGCATGGTCTGTAGTACAGTGCAATAAAGATTTATATGTGTCTTAGAAAGATAGACACTTCAGGCGTCCCAGTGCAACACTTGCCTATTGTCAATAAGGGTTGCAGGCAACTCATTAATTCACACAGTAGCGCAATATGAGGGCTGGGGCGCTGTTGTGTCAATGAATTGTAGTTGTGCTTCCTGCTTTTCTGCCTGTGACCTCTGGCCGAGTGTTGACGGCACAGCACACTTCAGATCTCTCTATAGGCGTGGTACCATTTCTAGCCAGGTGGTGGGTTCTGTAAACTTGTGATAGGCCTAAATCAATGTGTAAGCTCTCAGTTATTCATGGATCCACTGTACATTGTTTCATGCACAAACTTTATTAATTATAAAGCCTGAAAAATAAATAACTCATTACAGATGTCTATAAAGGTGTGTGCTATGGTATATGTGTGTTGTGATTTACTGAGTAAATCAAGGTAATATTCATAAAGAGTGTGATGGGAGCGAGGGATTCCTGTAAGTCACTCTGTTTTCGAGGCTTGCTACCTAACCCCCTTGCCCCCTCCCATAGTTAGGTGGTGGCGGGTTTTTAATATGATTTCAGGGAGGGCATTTTTGTATTGATGGTGAGATCATTGTAGAGTTCAGGTGGCTCATAGCCATTCCTCGCTTTTATAACCTCAGGCAGTGCCTACAATTCCTTACGTCTTTGAGATTAGAGTAAATAAATAAAAAGTCAGTGATTTGGGAACTTCTTTTTTGAAAAATATTTATCTATTCATCAGTGCTGCAAGAAGAAAGGGTGAGGAAATAGAAATAAAAATCCAACAGGTGACACATAATTGGGATAAAATGATGCTTTGGTAGCTCCACAAAACTCATGATGTTGGTGAAAAGCATGGGGTATCGCTTTGCAGTGGATTGAGAGGAGAGAAAGGAGACTCCTACGAAAGTAAACTTCATTCTAAGTGTGAGAACCTTGCATCTCGCCTTGATGAAAGCATGTTCACAGGATCTGTTGCTTATCAACCTTTAATTTATTTATTTTTTTACTTGATTCAATTGTGTTAAAAACAATTTTTACAAGATTCCTAGGTGAAGGTGGAGCGGGGGAGAAGAAAAAAGAAGTCAATGAAAGGAGAAAAGAGGGAGCAAGAGAGGGCTATTTCCATGTCTGTTCTCAAGGATGAGCCTAGTCGAGCCGGCCTCAGCAAGTGTCCTGAAATTATTTTTTTCCTTTTGTCAGTGCCAGAGAAACTGGGCTTTTGAATAAGCCCAGGCTTTAAAAAAAAACTACTTAAGCGATAATCCATCGAGGTTTTTCCCCACTCATCAACCTTTATAGTTAAAACAACTAGATTGATTAGGAAGTGTAGGCTTGTACATTCTGAACCATTGTGTGCCCTGAGCACAGCCCATTGCAACAGGTTTGCACTATCTTTGAAACCATTGCCCGCATGTGACTGTTCGCACGCTACTGCTGTCGGACTAGGTAAATACCCTCTTGTTCATGAAAGAGGGAGGCAGAAGTGCTTCTCTGTGATGACCCTCCTTGCCCGACTTTCTTCTCCCCAAAAGAGTACTGCATGCCTGCCATGGGTTCTTTCCCCTGAAAACTACAATGCACATTTTGGAAGTGTCTATGGCAGTTGCTGTGATACGAGCTGCAGTGGGTGTCATGGCTGCACCTTCATGTTAAGAGATGGGTGCATGCCATTGAGTCTGCTGGTTGTAGGACAGGGCACATTAGCTCATTGAGGGGTGTCCCTTTCAGTTGCATCTATCGGTGCTGTAGAAATGCAGTGTTTACAATAACATGAAATAAAAATATTGCGCAGCAAATCAGAGAATAGTATTATCAACTATATAAGTAAATACTAATACGGTTAATATTTAAGGGATAACCATGCCAAGTGTGCTTTGTTAACGCATGCAGGTGATCGATTAAAAAAAAATGTGAGCTGAATTTGTCACCAAATCTACAGGTCATGGGGCAGCTTTCTGTCAGTCAAGTGGACTATGTTTGATTTGAGGACATACATGAACCCTAAAAAGGTGATTCCATGTCATTTCCGCGTCTTCCCCAAAAGTGGCTTTCGAAATGGGTAGAAAGTCTCTGTCAAAACTGCACATGTATTGCGACTCTCATCCCTACTACTCACAAAGGCGAGATTCAATGCACGGTTTCAAGTAAAAAGCAGGGATGCAATGGACCAATTCGAAACATTCGATGCTTCTTTCAATGGTTGAGTGATAGTTGAAACCATGTTCGTCAAATAGGTGTGTGACAGATCTATAGCTCTACATGAGTATACATGTAAGGCAAACATTCAAAGGGCCTCTGAGAAGCCAAAGAACTCTGCAGGCAGCCTTAGCAACAGAAGTGCTCTATCGTGCACTCATAGACGGACAGCAAGGGGGAACCTATGTTATCCCAAAGGAAAATGGAGGCAGACATTTGACAGGTAATCAAGAGAAAAGTATTCAAAAGAAAGGTGTACCCCTAAGACCATAACTTCAGGCAGACCTCCTCTTGAGCGGACCATGAAGAAGGAGTGGCAAACCTCTTGTTTTAGTATAAACCTGTGCCCAGTGAACAGATGAAGATAACAAACACAAGTTGAGATCAGGGTGGCCAAACTTCATAATAATGTGCACAAATCCTGTCTTTGCAGTGAAATCGCACCTTAGGAAACAGTTCCTTGTCCCCACCTTGAGACTCTGCTGGGTGGGGTGGTAATCTTCCAGGAACGTAGGTTTACTGTGGGCAGGTGTGGGAAAGTGACACGCTAGGAGTAGCCCATGTTCTCTACAGGGAAAGATGATCGTCCTGCAGCAGTAGCTGATAATGGATCCATCAGTGCCACAATGGCACCTGATACTCCACCTGCTTGGATGATGAGGGAAACTCACCACCACCCAATGGGAAATTGGGATTTTGATAGGGTGGCGTGGTAGTCAGATTCCAGGAGGAATCTGACCAGAAGAGAGGTGTGCTCAGACTTGGCACACTGGTGACTGTCGTTTCTTGGGTGTGGGACAGATTTCCTTGGCCAGAAGTATTCTGCAGTGTATTCTCCAGCAGGGGAAAATCATGAGGTCAACTTTACTTTGTCTCATGTTGAACTAGTGCACAGATTTCAGATTTTGTAATGCAAGCACTATTCTTTTGCCACTTGTAAAAGGGGAATTTCCGAAACGTTGCATTGGCACTTTTACAAGCCACTTGTGTAACACACATATTGGCATTTGGTTATAAAGTGATGTGCAAGACGCTTCAGGTACGTTTCCCTGGAAGGCGCTTTAACATACATCTGGTTAAGTTCCTATCGAGCTAGACCGCACTCTTGCACACCACCACACCACCCAGGCTACATCTCTCCAACTGACAATCCTGGAATGCCTTTCTAATCAACAGGACATTCAACACAAACTAGATTCAGGTGCAACGCATTTATGCAGCACCCATCACCTTTGCAGGCAGGTAGCAGAATGTCCCACAGCCCCACAAGCACAGCACCATTAGGAAAACCCAGGGGGATGAGGCCTGGACAGGCCAGCAGGCTTCTGTGCCTGCATTCACATTTGCAATGCAGCTTCCCTTGCGACCCTTGCCTGGGCAGAGGTTGCAATAGTACATGAAGGCTACATGTGCAGGGGAGTTGCTAGATCTGGAAAAGACCCGGGGCTAAGCTGATGTCAGAACTGTTGGGACTGCGGGCTAGCTAGTCTTTTGGCTGTAGCTCCTGAGATTCTATCCGCGGCTACAACCAAAAGATCAGGGGCTGTAGCCCCCTTGGCCCCCCCCCCCAGCAACGCCCCTGTCCATGTGTATGTCACTTTAGGGTGCAGGCAGTAGTTTCTCAAATACACAGCACTTAGTGGAAGTGATCCTCCATTGGCTGCTTCACGAATGGTCAGCATGTGCCCAGGGCAGTGGGGAACCCTTTTGGTGCTGTGTGGCTGCACTCCATTGATTCTCTCTCTTGTGTGTTGAAAGGGGGTCGATGGAGCAGTCCATTTCTTCCCCAGTCTGCTTGTAACTTGCAGATTGCAATTTTCCATTCATAGAGTTTGACTTCAGGTTTTGCGTTTGCAAAATCAGTTTCTACATACTGTAGGGTCATAGGCCCTAAAGTCACATTGGAATTCCTCAAAGAAGGACTGTTCGGAGGCAGGGTGAAGAAGCTCATTTTAATTAATGTGCTCTAACATCTTTGATAGGACAGATTAGAATGTGGCCTATAATTAGAATTGTAATTGCTCTGTTGTGATTGGCAAATGAAAGTGATCAAGTTCTGGCAGACATGAAAATGACCTCCCTGCTCGCAGCAAGTCAACAGTGATTAAATCATGATTTAATTTCCGGCTTTCATCAGGCGTTATACTTGGACACATGGTGTACAGTAGAAGATGTATTGTACAGTGAAGTGAATGAGAGCCGTGAATTATCTTGAGTGATATGTTTGCAAAGTTTATGTTTGCAGGATATGAGTCCCTTATTGACTCAGATCTAAATCCTAATCAAAGCCTTTTTTATTTCACACATTTCTTTTTTTTGTTGGAGCAGAAGGCATAGTGCAAAGGTTAAGTTTAATAACATTTTTGAGTATGCAACGGTAGTGAGCAAAATAGAAACAAACGTTGAAAATGTCTCGAATATGCACAAAAGGTAGAGGATCAGTCGTGATAAAGCAGAAGAGGAAGTGTGGGCTATGGGACTGTCCGGGCAGTCAATGGGCAGCCAAAACTGTCCTAGGACATTTTTACAGAATCTTTGCACTATTGCAAGTGCAATTAGAACTAGAGCAAAAATTGCCCCAGTGCAAAAGACATTGGGCTGCATTACGAGTTTGGTGGTAATTCTCGTGGAATCATCCCAACACTCGTTTAGTGTTGCTGCCACTCGGTAGTGCAAATTTACCATGGGATTACTAGAGGAGTAAAGGCTGTATTAGTTCCCATTTTTGGAGTCCATATGATTCCATGGGAATTTCGTCAGCTTTACCATGTGTGGTAATTCTGTTACAGTCAATTTAATGATTTTTGGACTTTTAACAGAGTTACCACCACTTTTTACCACCCCTACCCCCGGACTTGTGTCTGTAATGAGGCCCTTTTTACTTTCAATGCATTTTTGCATCAGGGCAAAGGACTGGAACTAGGTCAAGCACTACTGCCCTGGTGCAAAAATGTATTGAAAGAAGATATCTTGTGCAATAAGGCAATAGTTGCCCTAGCGATAATTGCATGTGCACCGGTGCAACATTTCTCTAATACTGCCTATATTCTTTCAATGCATTGATGCACCAGGAGCTGTCCAGTCATTTGGTCGACAGACAAATGGTCGATGCAATTGGTCGAAAGACAAATGGTCGAATTTTTTATTATTTATATATATATTTTTCAGGTTTTCGTTTAGGAAAAAAAAAGATTTTTTAGCAAAAAAAGGGGGTTGGGGGACCCCCCCCAAAAAAAAAAAAAAAAGTGAAAATACAAAGAAAATAAAATTCGACCATTTGTCTATCGACCAAATTGCGTCGACCATTTGTCCTGTCGACCATTTATTTTCGACCAAATGACCTGTAACCGCGCCAGGAACATAGTCCTGGCACTAGTACGAAATTAGCCATGGTGCAAAATGCATTGAAAGGATATATTTTATTTCCGCTAGGGTTATGATTGGCCTAGTGCTAACTCTACGAAATTGCACTTGCATCAGTGCAAACTTTCGTTGATCTGTTCATTCCTGCTATTGTATTCTATATCTGTCATATTTGCAAATCTTCAATGCATCTGCACTCACACTGAATCACACTACACTCACACTGAGCACCCCGGGGCTCACGCTCTGCTAACACTGCACTCGAAAATCCTTGCACAGTACTACAACACTACTATTCCGACACACTTGCACTGTATGTACACTTCTCCCCAGTTAACGTACACTGTATGCATACTAAAAAACACTGCATTTACACTACTCTCATACAGAACGCCACTTAACACTCACTGCACACCTGCTGCATTCAACCTACCTCTAGCTCTTAAGCTGAACACCACTTCATTCCCAAGGTACCTCCGAACACTCAAGATAAACACTCACTGCACAAACACAGCATCCCACCTCAGTCAGTGTGCTCTGCTGCACTCAAGCTTGCACCAAAGAGACATCATACTGCATCTCTCTGCACATCCCCTCAGCTTATCTCGGCACACTTTATTCACTGCTGCACTCACACTGCATTCTGATACAGAGGCGTTGGCAGGGTAGGGCCTGAGGGGCAAGGCCCACCCAAAATCTGTAAATGCCCACTCAGCAGTGCTTTGAACCAGCTGCGGTGCTTGTGCAAGGTGAGTAACAGAGCAGGTGTGCTTGTAGAAAATAAGTGAGTGATCAAAGGTTCATGATGATTGAAAATATGGAAAACAATTCTAGTGCAAAGTGAGAGAGTGTAGAGGACTTGGGGCCTCATTACTAGTGTGGAGGTCCAGAAACAATGTGCCGGTAATTCTGATTACCGGCACTCTTTCCGGACCGCAGCACTACGAGAGGGGACTGCCAGTAACAACGTTTCCGGTAATGTCGTACACTGTGCTACCGTTAGCACAGTGAACGGACACAGCCGGACCCTCTGGAAGCAGTGCCAGAAACACTGGCACCACGGAAATAAGGCAGCATTATGACAGCAGTTTTCCTGGAAACACCGGCTTGAAAATGCCGGTGCCACCGGCAAAACCATGCCAGAAACACCAGCACCACGGAGCAGGCGATAATCAGGTCCAGGTGTGGAGGAACAGGCCACAGGTGCACCCGATGTACCCAAATGCACACAATGAGCACAGGGACTGCTGAAAAGGACCACACCCACACCACACACACTTTCCAACACAACTATGCTGCCTCTCGTAGTATTAGTCATGTACCTGTAGGTGCTGCATGCAGGAGTGCAGCTTTATGGGCAGGAGCCTCATCAGTGGCAACAAGCTGTTAGGCAGTGGAGGAGGATAATAAAATGGAGTATACAGGTGAACAATGGGATGCAAGCTGCGCCCCAGAGGCGTGAAACTATACCCCGCACAAGGGCCATACCCTGGGCCCTGACTGACAGACAGATCCACAAACTATACCGCCTGAACAAGGAGACTATCCTGAACTTGTGGAGTTCATCCAGGACGACATCCACAGCATCATAGGTATCCAGACTGCCATACCCCTCTGTTGAAGATGGCATCTGTGCTGCACTTTCCTGCCACAGGCGCATTCCAGCACTCAGTCAGGGAGTTGCATGGCATCTCACACCCAGCATTTTCAACTGTGCTGGTGCAGGTCCTGGATACCCTCCTGTGGCATGTGTCCCAGCACATCGCCCTACCAACCACACATGCACAGGTCAATGCCACCAAGGTCCACTTCCATGCACTTGCGGGCATGCCTAATGTATTGGGAGCAGTACACTACCCACATATAGAGCTTGTGGCTGCTCACACCAGAGGTGTATAGAAACCAAAAGTTGTACGACTCACTGAATGTGCAGGTCATCTTTGATGCAGATCTGACAATCACCCACTGTTGCGCCCGCTTCCTGGGATCAAACCTTGATTCTGTGGTCCTGCAGAATAGCACCCTGCCTTCGCACATGGCGCGTTATGGGGGACAGCAGACCCGGCTACTAGGTGAGTGAAAGCATCAACACACACAACTCTTTGCAAGTGCACCATGGAATGGGGGGCGTACACTGGCACCAGTACATGGCCCACAGCCACCATGCCAATGCAGGGACACACTTGGCATGCAAGCGTGGGTGGCCACTAGTGGCATCTACCACATGTGAATGGATGGACACACCATCCCAATCTGGGCACAGACAGACAGGCACATGCAATGCACTATTGAATTGGGTACTTTCCCTAGTTTTTTGTTTTTGGGGGATCACTTTTCAAGTGGGAAGGAACTGGAATTAAAAGGAACTTAGATTAAAACTGATTTCCCATCTCTTCGCCCAAATGTTTCAGGAACGTGACGCTTACATAAAACCTAAATGATCAAAAGTCTCCACCGCAAGGCGAAATGTTTTCTTTGCAAAAATATCTTTTATTTTGTAGGTTTACTCATGTATAAAAACACAACATTATTCATAAAATATACAAAAAAATTAATCACAAAATTGAAACACAATGGGGTGGATGAGTGACTGTTAAGTTTTAGTTACAAAATGTGCTAATAATGCAACAAGATTGTACAACAAACAAATGTTATATTACCACTTTCAAATTTATTGCCATGTATCTCTTTCTGCGAATATCACAAGACTCTAGGTATTATCTTTCAGTCACATCAGGCTAGGATTGTCTCAAGTGAACCTAAACTTGTTTCCAGACAAAGAGGAGGCATATTAATCGTGGTCTCATTGATAGTTGACATGTTTCGGTCATGTAGTCAATGAAGCACTGTCTCTAGTACCTTTTTGCAGCAAATTGTTGGCCTTCTTCAGGACAGTAACATTTATTTAGTAGAGACTCAATCACATGTACCCATTTTGTTATCAAAGCGATAGTTGCATAAATACGGAAGAGGGCGCAAGCACAGTAGTTATTTTGTCACTTATTTGTAGGTGGAGTCTGCTACCTTTTATTTCCCTGGTATATTGCATTTGTTTGTGTGGTGGGCCAGGGTTCGGTTTTTCTGTGTAGTTTTACCAAATTTATGCTCGGTATATTCTTGTCAGTGCTGTATATACGTTTTGGCACAGTATGTGGTGAAAACCGTCTTGCTCAGCAGGTCCCTGTGCGGAACTATGATGAAACCATCTTCTTTATTTCCTTATCATTCTCGTCTCTTCACTATTACGTGTAAAGAAAGAAAGACCACGTAATAGTGAAGAGACAAGAACGATAAGGAAAACAAGAAGACGGTTTCATCGTAGTTCCACAGAAAAACTTAACCCTGGCACACCATACAAACAAATGCTATATACCAGGGAAATAAAAGGCAGCAAACTCCACCTGACTGAAAGATAATACCTAGAGTCTTGTGATATTCGCAGAAAGAGATACATGCCAACAAATGTGAAAGTGGTGATATAACATTTTTTTGTTGTACAATCTTGTTGTATTATTAGCACATTTTTGAACTAAAACGTAACAGTCAATCATCCACCCCATTGTGTTTCAATTTTGTGATACATATATTTGTATATGTTTAGGACTAATGTTGTGTTTTTATGCATGAGTAAACGTACAAAATAAAAGATATTTTTAAAAGAAATTTTTCTGCCTCCTGGCAGAGACCTTTGATCAATTAGGTTTTATGTAAGTGTCACCTGCCTAAGACATATGATTTTGGCGAAGAGCGGGGTAATCAGTTTTCCATCTAAAGTCATTTGGACATGCAATGCACTACAGGTACCAGAATTCATTACTGCCATGTCACAATACCCAGCATATCCCGACGCAGCCCCACCCACCACCGCCAACCCATCCTTGGGAGTCCAACCCTACGCATGGCCTGGCCAGCATTGCCTGTCACATGGTGCATCAAGGTGAATGAGGTCCCCCAAGTGCACAGAACCAGATGGTCGAGGGGGGGTCAGAACCAGCCGTGTCCCTGCGCTCTAGGGGTGCCTGCAGGGAAAGGGTGACGGACTCAGCTAGTGCAGCGATTGCCTTGTTCCCCTCTCGGACCTTCTGTGCAAGCAGGACTGTGTGCACGTGGAGCAGCCCAGGGCACGGGCACAGCGCCGGCAGTGGCTTGCACACTCTCCTGCATCATTCTTGTCTTCTTGAACTGCTGGCACACATGTCCAGCCATCTCCTCATGCCATGCTTCAATTTGCGGATGCACTGATCCATTTTCCGGATACTGGGGATCGGTGGTGGAGGTGGGCTGTGGAGTCCGATGGGCTGAAGGAGGGACGGCGCTAGGGGGTGTGGTGCAGCGACCCCTTGGTGCTGTCTTCGCTCTCCTACCCAGCATCGTCGTCTAAGGATGTGGCAATGTTTCTGGGAGGCTGGTGGGGGGAATGGCCATCTTTGTGAGCCACTCTGATGTGTGTGGGGGCAGCTGGCTGTGCCTCCGTGGGTATTGTTGGTGCTGCTGCAGGGGCAGCCGGCATGCTCACAGGGCCCATAGTGTGCGTGGGCAGGGCTGGTGTAGCCTTGGCAGCAGTGGCGCGGGGTGTGGACCTCCTCTGTGTCAGTGGCTGGGATGTGCTTGGTCCATCATGCTCACTGTTATGTTATGTTATGTTATGTCATGTTATGTTATGTTAATTAATTTTGTGAAGTGCACGCATGCTGAAGCATCTTGGCGCTAAGCTGGACTGGAAGGATTTAGTAACCAACTGTTAACAAGATAAAATATTAGAACAGGTAAGGTTTTAACAACTGACGGAAAGCAAGGAGATTTTTCGTAGCTCTAAGTGGAGCCGGGAGAGAATTCCACAATTTGGTGGCCGCCACAGAAAAAGAGCAGCCCCCCACACGCTCAAACTGATAGCGAGGAATGACAAGAAGACAAGAGCCCTTAGAACGCAGTTCACGAGGGGGCACATTGGGACATAATTTATCCTGGAGATATTCAGCCCCCGAACCATAAAAAGCTTGATGGACTATAACCAGTGATTTAAATTGGACCTGTTGAAGAACCGGGAGCCAATGCAATGATCTAAGAGAGGGAGAAATGTGGGCACCATATGGAGTACTAGTGCAGATCCGTGCAGCATAGTTTGGGAGAAGCTGAAAATGATGGAAAAGATACAGAAGCTGGGCCAGGAAGAGGGAGTTGCAGTAATCTAGCAGGCTGTCAGACGAGGTTCCTGTGGGGGTGAAATGGGCATGCCGTTATTCACTTCTGTGACATCCTACGGCCTTGTAACATGCAGTATATACATTGTGTAACATTAAGCCTGTGCATGGAGTTATAAAGTCAGGATGGCTTTGATGCATGCATGCAAGCATGCATGTGAGTGTGTTACGGTGGCACTTTGCTTGTGGTGCCACCTTGGTCTGGTGTGTGCCTCATGCATGTGCTGGTTCTCATGTTGTCACTTTGTGCACATGACTAGCACTCATGTGGTGATAAGTGTGTTTGGATGTTTGGGTGCAATGCTTGTGTACCCCTGGGCAACGGCCGTGGTTTATTGGCCACTGTATGGGTTGGATGTGCTTTGGTGGCATGCAGTTGACATGTCTCCATGTAGTGGGTGCTGCATTTCCCTGTCCACTATGTATCATTGTTTTGGTGTGGCACGTTGTACTCACCGCCCCCTCCACACGTGTCCCTGTACCGGCCTCCGCTGCTCCCACTCCCTCGATTTCCTCGAGGTGCAGCACATGGCTGCATTTCTCCTCCCATGGCATGAGGTTGATTGAGGAGGCAGTCCCACCTCCAGTGTGCAGACATTCCTTCCTGTGGGCCGACAGCAGGTTGCAGTCTCTCTGGTTGTGTGGGACAGGACCCACGGCTGACACCTTCTGCGCCACCTCCTCCCAGATGGCATTTTGGCAGAGTTGGGTACTCCGCTAGTTGTCAGTGGCAAACAGTTCCCCGGCATGTTCATCTATGGTCTCCGTCATCACAGTCCGTTTTTGCTCCATGAAGTGTGGCCTAGGCTGGTGCACATCAGCAACTCTAGATGTCATGACTGCTGTCAGGATGCCGATGTCACTGTGACCGGATGGCAACAGGAAGTTAGTGATTTTTATGTGAATTTTGTTTTTCAAAATGGCCACAGGCGAGCTTCCAGTGATGACTTTGTATCCGGCCCCGGTGTTTCTGGTGTCAGTGTTTCCATCTGCTACAAGCCAGTAATAGTGCCACTGGCATTTTTTTTTATGGCGGTGCTACCGATTTTAGTGGACTGTGGCGGTGTTACCGGCATGCCTGTCGCACTGTTACCGGCATGCCGGATTGTGCACTCCTGAAGGGGGTTGTGATGTGCCAGTGATTCTGTGGTTACAGTTGCCAGAAACAGTGCCACTGTTTACACAGAATCACCAGCACATTACTGGCAAACTCGTAATGAGGGCCTTGCTGTGGGTAAATTTGACCCATCTGAGATGCTTGTGAACAGTAGATGTAAAGGAGCACAGGTGATTGTGTAAGTTAAGTAAATAAGGACAGTGGGGTGTTTGTGCAAAGAGAGCTGCGAAGATCAGGGAGGTATTACAGAAACTTTGCACCAACTGCCTGCCAGAAAACATATTCCTTCAATGTATTTTTGCACCGGGGCAATATGCACACTATTCTTAGACCCTTACACTAGAGCAATAATGCATTTAAAGAATGTGGGCCTGATTCGTGGGATTTATAGCGTGGTGCAAAGTGACTTTGCACTGCCAACAAACACCTCATTCAAAGAGCAGTGCAAAGTGTCTTTTTGCAGTGCAAAGTGACTTTTTGCAGTGAAAAGACACTTTGCACCACTCTGTGAATCAATGTGTTTGTTGGCAGTCCAAGGATACTCTGCACCAGTGCAAAGTCACTTTGCACCTTGCAAAAAGTTCCATAAATCAGGTCATATGTTTTGTGTGCTCCAGCAATATTTGCCCCTGTTCACTTTCACCGGCGGCAGATCTCTGAAATGCCGCCCTACATGCGCTTGTGCATAGTAAGTGTGAAAGATCAGAGGCGTGGTCAAATGAAGTGTGAAAAGGGAAATGTGCCTGTCTGACGAGTGGTTGTCGAGGTACCAGATGGTAGGAAGGACGGCTGCAAGGGAGAGAGATGGGTGTGGGAGAGAGTGTTAGAGAGAATGTGTGCGAGAGCAAGGTCATGGGATTACAGGAGCGTGGGCAAAAGGGAGGAGAGACAGTAGAGGGTGCGATTGGAGACTGCATGCGAGTAAAAGGCAGACTGGTAGAGAGACAGAGAGGCATGGGTTTCAGAGGAACAGAAGGGTGAGTGGGGAGGGAATTATATTAGAGAGAATGGAGTATGTGAAAGGAGGATATAAGAGTGATGAATGTGGGTAGGGGGGAATCTAGAATGAGGAGTGTAAGTTTAAAGGGGAAGAAGGAGGGGAGGTTTAAAGAGAGATTGAGAAGAGGAGGAAGATGGGAAAACATGAGTGAATGAAAATTCACCAGGAGGTTATGACGAAAGGAAGGGAATAGACGTTAGGTAGCGACTAGGTTAGTCAGATGTAAGGGGGAGTAGGAGTGTTAGGAGAGATGGGAGTATAGAGCAAGACATGAGAAAGACCAAAGGAGTGCATGAAATCGAGGAGAAACACAAGAGGAGAGAACAAGGTCCTGATCATTCGTTTCTGGTATTTCTGAATGTAAACACCGCATACAGTACTTAACCTTACCACATGTGGCTTTTTTGGAAATCTACCTAATTATGACAAATTTGGTGGAAATGGATGTGGATATCCAAAAATACCACACGAGGTTTCTGGAAAGCCGCATAGATTCTTTAGCCCATCTTCTTTTTTGTTTTTTTGCCACCCGCATTTTGAGTGTGGGAATAGGTTGGATACGGACCCAGACCACACGTTTTCCTTCAGTACAGTAAACAGGTTTGAAAAATTCTGGGGAGTTTTAACATGTTTTTCTTCCACCTCTTGTGTGGTGGTAAAAACTGGAGGCAAATTATGAGTAATACAGCAGTAATTTACGAAATGCACTACTATGGCATACCACGTTTAGTACTTTAGTAATTGCAGTAGGCCCTTAAATGGGTTTGTGATAGGAACAGGACCCATTTCTAAAGAAAGCTTATTTTTACTCTTAACGCCATACCAATAAACAGCATATGATGAGAATTAGAACTTAAAGAGCAAATACAAGCAAGGAGAATATTTAGCGTTTGATTCTACGTAGTTTCTATAAATCAACCTCGGCTGGAAGCTGGTTCCACTGAGAAACCTTTGCTCTGTTGAAACGTCTCTTGAGGCGTCAATATTGTGTCTGGCACCACATGCATAACCCACATGGACAGATCTACTGCACGGGGCTGGTCTTCTGTTGGTTAATGAGCTTATCAAATCTCGAATAAGTCACCAGGCAGCTAGCTGATACATGAGGGGAGGAGACGGGATAGGCGTCCCAGTCACAATCAATATTGATCACTGTATAATCAGTATGCATAACCAATTCACAGGTCCAAGAAAGGGAAAACACCCCCCTACTTGCAATGGTCTTTCAGGAATAACAAGTGGCGGCCATTTTGGATATATGACTGAATGTGAATATATATGAATGGATGGGCATCCTCTGGGAGCCCAGCCCTCCAGGCAGGGCGAACGCACGCGCCTGGCGTGGGATTACGTGTGCACTGATAATTAGACACCAGCAATGAATCAAGGACACTTCCAACGGAAAGTGCAGTAGAACAGAATACAAATGTGTGGGGTGTCCGTTAGGGACATAATTCAAGGTTCTTAAATGTATGTACTGTATAGCAAAATGCATACATTATATACTGAGATGTTAAATATCCCATTTTGACGTGCATTCATCATATTCTGCAATCTATATGCTGCACACTGAGATACATATATTTCAAACTGCAATGTATTTACAATATATTAAGATGCATACATTATATATTGAAATATATACACTGTCTACTGGGATACATATATTTTACACTGAGATATGTGCACTGTATATTGGCATTTATATATCATACATTCAAATATAAAAGCATACACTTTACACAGAGATGCACACTGAGCAGTGTATTCTGAGCTGCATACACTACATGCTGAAATCATTCTGTACAGTGAGATACATTACATAGAAAGATGCATAGATAATATATTGAGATTCATACATTGTACATTGAAATATATGTACTGTACGCTGCGACACATACATTATATATTGAGATGCATATAATGCATATGCAAATACATACAGTGCTGTTTGAAATAGGCAAATTGTTTACCAAGCTGTGAACATTTTATAGTGAGATATGCATGATGTATTCAAATACATCATATACAGAGCCTGCATAAATGCATACATGATATAATTAGTCATTGCTTATGGTATATACTGACACTCACACATTGGTATATATCCATTTACTACATGGAAAACATCATTCTGTAAACTGAAAATTCGCACATGCACTGTAGTGAAACACATATATTGTACATTACAATATCTATGCAATACACTGCAAAATATATATGCATACATACAAGATATATTGAGATCTTTACATAATTATTACTGTGAATTGAGAAACTTGTATATTACATGGAGACATTTCTTACACATCAGCACTGGTTGCTATGCACCCACTCCTGAAAATACCACAAGACTTGCAGTCCTGCCTGCTGGAGGAAGTGGCGTGTGCTTCTCATGTTAGTTTCACTTTACAGAGAGTTTTCAGGAAAGCAGCTCTGGGACTTTTATACAGACCAGGCTCTTGGGAAAACCTTCCCTAAATGCTGTTTGTTTTTAAGATTGGGCCCTTAGCTATACTCTTAGCTATACTCTGCTGCTTTGTGGCTTCTTGGGTGTTATCGTTGTGGCTATTGGGTGCAAAGGATTTAGGTTTGTTTATTAATATTGAGAGATGGGCAAAGGATAGTTTTATGTTTAATTTTCTGAGGACCAGAAGAGCTTGTATTTGAGCTGTTATTTTAGTGTGGATTTTTAGAAGACACTCGTTTGCACAGTCGAGGTATAAGTAGGCCCTTTTGGACCCTAGGTCCAATATTTTTCAGATGGATTGAATAGAGGTTGTTTAGGGTATGCCCCTAAAACGATTTCATCCACGTCAACAGCTAGTTGTAGTTTTTAGGCTACAGCCAATATATAATTTTTATGTGCACATTTATTCATATTGTATGGTTTGGGATCTGACAGAACTTCCTGCCAAGAAGGAGCTAGTATGGCCATTTTGATGGCCTGGAAAGTAATTGATAAAGGAAACTAAAGAAGAAACTAGAACGGGGCGAGTAGTAAGGAAGAGGGATGAAACACAGGGAGAGAGGAGAGTGGGGAGAAACAGGAGGAGAAAGGAGACAGTAGAATGTAGAGCTGTTGAGAAATTAAAGAGGTCACGCAAGTTGCGAGAGAAGTGGAAGAAGGAGAAAAAGAGAGGGAAGGAGAAGCAGAGTAGCAGATTAGAAGGGATTTGGGACGAAGGAACAAAACAGAATGAGACAACAAAAGAGTATCAGTAATGGGAAGAGGTGGGACATCAGAAGCGAAACAACATACTTGAAGAAGTGAAGTGAAAGCGAGAAAGAAGAAGCAAAGTGAGAGAGCAACAAATGGGTGAGGAAAAAGATAAGGAGATAAGTGAAAAATGCGTGTAAGGCAAAAGGCAAAAGGGAGGAGAAAATGTTGACTGAGAAGCAGGCAGTGGAAGGGAGGGAGAGATTGAAAAATGAAATGGGGAGCAAGAAGAGGGGAAGATAAAATAATTAACGGAATGCAATGAAATAACCGTTTTAGGGAGATCATCGAGAACGGGAAGGCGGGTCACAGGGACAAAGAGAAAATACAGAACAGGGAACATAGGATTGGGAGTATTTATAAGCCAGAAAAAAACACTTTCAGACATACATTTTCAAATGAACACATCTCCACTCATAGCCCCATCCTGATGAACTTCACCTACCAAGCCAAGTGTAGAAAGCAACTTTACCAATGAATCCTAGGGCAGTTATGCAAAGGGCTTGCAAGTCTTCTTTGACCTAGGTCCTGAAGATGTGCATGGGGTTACTGTGTCCAGACTTGAGACTATCCTTTTGGTACAATGCCCATTTATGTAGGCCTTATATGGGTTGGTGCTTTGTCAGGTCCTAAATGCTACTGTATGTAGTTCTGTAGGTCACATCTGCAGTATTGTGCCCAATTCTGGAAGCCACTGCATGCACTATTGTGTCCAGTTGCCCAGGCCACTTCTGTAGTATTGTGTCTAGTAATAGAGACAATGGGCCTCACTCAGAGTATGGTGGTATGGAAATAAGGATGCTGGTAGAAACGTACTGGCACCTATTCTGGACCGCCATACTACAACGATGCCAGTAGGGGCCACAGATCCCCTGGCAGGCCTGACCTGCCGGGTTTTCAGACCCCAACCGGCCTGGTTGTCACGGAAGCACTGGCACCGCTAGCAACGGTGCTGGTGCTGCCGTGTGCCCATTTCCATGGAGTCCTGCGGGACTCCATAGAAATGGGGAGTAACCCTTACTGCCACTGCTTATGATTTTCTGTTGGCACCGGGATATCTGGCAGCGCAGGTTTTACCAGTAACCCTGTAATAAGCCCCAATATCTTGGGTACTGTGTGGATTTCTGGAGGACAGAAACAGGATGTGCCTCATTGAGAAGGACTTATTTAGTCTGTCTAGTCCTAGTGGACAAAACTGTAATATTGTGTTCATTAATGGGACTACATCTATATTTTTGTGTCCACTCTCAGATTTGATAACTGCAATATCTGTGTCTACTTCTGATGGCCACATCTGGCATGATTGATCTACAACATGAGGCACGATTGAGAACAAGTGGTCAGAGATCCAGGTGTGGCCTCTGTAACTGAACACAGAGCCACGTGTATGGCCTCCGGAACTTGTAGCAGTACCCATCAAGTAGCATTTGGAACTGAAAACATTATCTGAAAGGTGTCCCCAAGAACTGACCAAAGTACCTGAGATGTGGCCTCAGTCATAGATACAGCAGAATAAATGTGAAATCTAGAAAGTGAAACATACCCTGCAGGGTACATCAGGAATTGGGAAGTGTATTAAAAATAATAGGTCCAGAAGTAAACTCACTAACTCATATTAGGCCTCCCTGACTAGACACACAACTGCACACTGGGACTTCAAGACTGGACACAATACTGAAGATGTTGCTTCCAAAACTTGACACAGTCCCCAAATGTGACACTGAGAAATGGCCACAATACAGCAGTTGCAGACACCAGCAATAGACCGAATATTGCAGATGCGACCTGTAGGATTGGACACAATCCTGGAGAGGATGCCTCCGGAATGATGTATTTAACCCCACATACATTTGGGGTCACTAATGGCCTCAGCTATGTGGTAAAATAATTTTCTTTTCTGGCACTTTGGGGACACATGTAATGTAAAATAAAGAAAAAGGCTCCAGTGTAATTGTGAAAACCTATTGTATTATGCAATGGAAATGGAAAATGATGAAACATGTCAAATGGAAATGTATGGATGTAAAACATGTCCAATGTACATTTAAATGGAGTGTTTCAGAGGGTTAGTGTGGTCAGTAAGTGGTTAGTGTATACCAGACCTGTTTTAACATATGAAGAAACTTCATTCCTGTGTCAAAAACACTGGGCGCTATTTGAAGAAAGGTATCACATATCCGATTGTCTGTTCCCCCAAATGGCTGCTTTTGGAACGCTGGCTTATCTTGAGGTAAATACAAAATGTATTTTCAGCTGGCTACCTTAAATACTTGTTCCTTCCTACCTAAAACAAGAGGAAGCACAGAAGACCCCTGCCAGGATGTGGACTGCGGCTCTGGGTAGTCCTGTCACCTAATTACAGGCCTGTCTAAAGCCTCATGCTGCCTGGTTGTTCCCCTTCCAGGGTGAGTTGAAGGGATCTGCGTGCCTCCTTCTGCCTTCATCAGTGCTCCGGTGTTGAGAGAAAAAAGGAAGCAAAGACTACCAAACTCTGGTGTCTGAGGAGTGCTGCCAGTGAGCTCCCATAGATGGAGAAAGACATGTGCCTGCTGGTGCTCCCATTAGAATCTGTCTAATCCACAAATGGTAAAAAAACAAAAAAAAAAGAGCTATACAATATGGGGTGCAAGGGTATGTACGCTTGGGGCAGTATTTAGCCTGATGGCTTGGCATCCGAAGGAATCGGCTGCCTTTCCAATGATGTTGCATATTTTGAGGTAGTCAATCCATGTATCAAAGTGGCCATGTTCAGAACCCATTGCCAACCAATTTTTTCCCCTTTTTATTACAAATAAAATGCTAAGAATTAAGCGCATGGTATTGTTTAGTTTTGTTATGCGAGTTATTGCTCTCATGGCGTTGATTTTTGAAAAGTTCTTTCAGATTAATACTTTCCTTCAAATTTTTTGGGGCTACACATAATGCATCGAGCAGAGAAAGAAAGCTTGCGTTGCTGTTGTGTTTGCTATTGGCCAAGATGTCATTCATCCTGCTCACTCTAAAAAATTGCTAATAATGATCTCAGACCACATAATCGGACAGACTCAAGGATTATGGCAAAGTACTACTTTATTCTCATTTAATAAAGCAGGGAGAACTGACAGAATTCGGACTGATGCATGCACACTCACACAGCATCTTGATTATATAGAGGTCTTATACCCCCAATATGCGTCATTTATGACTTAATTTCACGTGGCAAATCATAAACCTACTGAGGGTAGGGATTGGTTTAGGGAGCATATCTACATATGGAATACATATGGGTTAATTCTTCATTGGCTGCCCCTTATCTGTAGGGCACACCATGAACTACCTCTAAATATGTATAGTACTGGTTATAGCAGACAAAATGGCAGTGGATTGGTCTATGCAACATATTGGTTGGCGTGCTATCTCAACCTTGGACTTTCGCCTCTTCATTAAAACATAGGTGTTTTAATCACGCCAGACTACTTCCCGTTTTCCCATTTAGTCCATCATCTCTCATTGGTCAGCCATAAGCCAAAGTCTTTCGTCTGTAGTTGACCTTGTAGCCTGCTCACTATTCTGGAACATTCAAGGTAGTGTGAGCACACCACTATCTTCGTCTGAGGCTCTAATGAATTAACCTTGCCTTCAACCTCTGAGTCATGTGAAGAGACCACGAATGTGTCAATTTCAGCTTCTATTTACTGCTATTTGATTTATTTATACAGGGTGCTAGTGCTCCTTTTGGCCTCTAGAGACTTGCTCACTCTACCATGCGTAGACTTCCTACAGTTTTGGTTGTGCAATACTTGGCTGTTGCAGAAGTTTGCTTCTTCTTTTATCTAAGAGCAATGTGCCCTTAGTTCACTGCTTATCTTGGCCAACTCTTCTTGTGCCCAGCAATTATTCTTTAAAATAGCATATTTAATCCTGGGCAACATAGCTATCCTGTTGTTCTACACACAGAGCTATTCTCCCACATCTCCTGATTCTGCACCCTCGTGTGTTTCCTTTCGACCTTGCGTTACTGCATACTTACAGTTATTGATCAGTAAATTACTTCATCTTCTTTATATTCATGATTACTTTAGCCTTTGGTACATGTTTCTCTTGGTGCTTCAGTTACATTGTCACTCTGAAGTATTTTCATATTGTTTCAGCATAGGTTTATAAATCTTCTTCATGACATCACACTGCCCTCGTCAGACTTCAGTTTTAACATCCCATGAGGTCCATAAGTGCGTGCTGACATTCTGCCATGCAGCATCCTTCCACACCTTCAGTGTGACGGTACATTCTGTATGGCTGTCTGAGTGCATAACATCTCTTATACAATTGGTGCGGAATAGGAACAATACAGGGGGTCTGATTCACTGCTCTTGTACTGTTCTAATAGGACACTTGTGCGGGAGTGGGAACTAGTGTGAACGAATCCACCTGCTCCTCTACAGTAACCTGGTTACTCTCCCACTATGGACAGACATTGCATTTTGTAGATTAGAAAAGTATTTATGTGTATTTCTCTTCACGAATAGCAGTTTGCTTGGTCATGGGCATGGTGCTGGGAGGTGGACATCTAATTTTCACCATACTCTACTTTTTGTTGTCATAGCTGTTTGCACAACCTTTGGCTCACCAAATGTTTTGGACAACAATTCCCATCAACACTAGTCAGCATAGCCCATTGGCAAGAATGTGTTGCAGTCTAAAACAGCTGAAGAGCTGCAGGTTACAGAACTCTAATTTCTTGCATTCTCAATGTCACTGGGCCTAGTAAGATCGCTGTTTTGTTCTCCCCTGTTCACTAGGGATGTAACGGTATAACGGTATACCGTTAAAGATACCGTGAACCACTTAATTGAACAATAATAACCGTCACATTGTTTATACCGATATACCGTTCATACCGTAAAGTGTGCTTTTCAATCTGATTTGGAAAGGCTGCAGTAAGCAAGTGCTGCGCAGTCTTGGTCTTGCACTGTTGGATGTGCCGTCTGCCAAGTAGTTTCAGTTGGAGCAGTTTTTAATGCTATTCCATAAACCACACGTGCCTGACACAAAATCAATATGTTAGCAATAGGAAGAATAGATACAGTGCCAAGAAGGAAAAGGGTTTACTTTGGGTTGGCGGCTTTGGGGTTTATATATTTATAATGGATAATGTTCTCTAAACATATGGCAATGGGGGATTTCCCTGGTTCTATCATTGAATTTACATATAATAAGTCATACTGCGGAATTCACTCATCTCTGTGGGTATTCCCTGCTGCCATACCAAAGGGTAACATGTCCGTGATTACTGAACACCTTTTGGCCCGCAAGTAAACTAAAGGCTGTAACGTAAAGAGAGTGCGTCTGTGTGTGTGTGTGTGTGTGTGTGTGTCTGTGTGTGTATATGCGCACAAGCATATACTACCATCAGCCTCCATTGATCGGTGGCATGCAGGTTATCAAGATGGCAACATGTTCGTCTTCACCAGTAGCCAGTGGGGGGCATAAAACCTAAATGACCACTTAAGAAAAGCTATTCAGTTTGCTTTGCCAGTTGCAGCAGGGCTCCCCCCCCCTCCTCTCCACACGTGTGTTTGTGTTTGGTGGAAGCAAGGCATTTCAGTGGAAAGTATGTTGAAAAGCCCAATTCTGGCCCTGGGTGCCTGGTTTTGTTTGTGATGCTAAATCTGTCAATTTATAACCTTTTAGAAAATATTTGTTAAGATTATTTAACTCCACCTGCTATACCGCGATAACCATGATATACCGTCATTTGGCAAGAAGGTTATCGTACCGTCATAAAACTAATACCGTGACACCCCTACTGTTCACCTCCCTTGCCTTGTTGCACTCTGAAACACTTGTGTTCAATTGGTGGTGCGGGGTAACTGTTTTGTCCACATGTTTCCTACTGTACCCCTGATCTTTAATAATTTCAAGTGGCATGACCTTTTTGATTTCCCACAGGTCTGACTCTCAGTACTTGTTTGCATAGACAGCGAGGAAACATACAGAAATAGGGTTTACTGTTTGTTTTCGTTTTATTTGCATTTATTGATTCAAAATGATTTTCATTATGAATAAATATAGAAATACATACATAAATAATGAGTAATTCAATTAATTAGTTGTGTTGACCATGGATGTCCCATCAAAGAGAGGGGATGGGGGGATCCTGAGGAGGATAGCTCAGTGGCAACGTGCTCGCCTTGGAAGCAAGACAACACAAGCAACACATGTTCGATCTCCGGGTACGCGTTTAGAAACCTGTGGGTATTTAAGCGCATTATAAATATGTAACTAAGACAACAACAACTAATTCTGTAACAAAGCCTTAATGCCCCTGGGCTGTGTGAGCGCTTTAAAAATGCAAAATAAAAAATAAAAAAATACAAAAAAAGGGGTGCTTCATGGCATGCCTAAATAGTTGTTGGAGGTTTGAGAAATGTTGTGTGATGGCCTGAGGTTAATGGGAGATAGGTGTGCCTGACTAAAGGAAGGAAAAGCAGGTGGTGTGCTGAAGGGGGTAAGTGTGGATGTAAAGGTGGCCCTATATGTCATCTGAGCATCCACAAGAAGTCCCTTACCTTGTCCTTAATGTGGTGAGTGGGATCCCCTGTGAATCGTGCTTGCACAAAGAACAGAATCCCGGTACTCATATTAAGAGGCGGGGATGCGTTGTTGCCTGTCACATCAAAGCTAATGTTTTTATGCCATTCTTGTTGCTTTTCAAAGTTGACAACATTTATAACAGAATACAGACAGACCATCTGACTTGTGCAATGGTTACATATTCGAACTATGACCTGCACATATTCTATGTTAATGACTTGCATGGAACAATCCGGCAACACACCTATGCTCTTCTTCCCTGGAATCAAAGAGTGGGGGTGGGGGGTGTGTGCAATTACGGAGACAAAATGGGGCTTGGAGATGGTTTAGGTCTATTTGACCGAAAATAATTGACCTTTTCCATTTTCACCGAATTAGTTTTGTACTTTTTATGTTCGAAAAGGCAGGGGCAGACTCCCCGCACACCCCACTTCCCTGCACCTTAACCTATTCCCTTACCCCATCCCACATACATATTTAATTTAAATTGACCGGAATTCCCCCATAAAAACAAACAAAAAGATTTGGTTATATTGAAAAAGACAATTTGGTTTGCGATGAAGTATGCTAATACCTTGGAGAATGGGGGTCCTGAGGTGCTGATGTCCAGTGCCACATGGTTGTAGTGATTTGAAAGAAGTTGTTATAAGCAATGCTGTTAAGGGAACAGATTTAATGGGGGGTATCACGAGAGGTGTTATGGAGGGAACAAGAGTCAGGTCAAGAGAGCAGGGTATCCAGGAGAGGGTGGAAGGTGCTGAGAAGATTTGTAAAGGTGTGGAGGAGACAGCAGTCTAAAGACCTCTAGCAGTGATATTTTAAGGGTCTGATATGTAACGGAACAAGTCATGGTCACTGGTTGTTCATTTGGGGGTTGTACCTTGATCTTACATTGCAAAGAATGATTAGACTCTACCTCCTGTTGCCGCTGGACCTGTGTAGCTAGCTCCCTATGTTCCATATTTCTTAACAGATGCACATTGTTCCTTAGGAGGTGCAAATGCTGCTTCTGATCGCACAGTTTGGTGAAAATCCTCTGCACCCAGGAGCGTAGGAGGTGCCAGGATTTTTAGCAAGCACTTGAAAGTCTTCCATCTTCATATGAAGGATATTCCGGAGCATCAGGTTCTGACCCCTGCTAGTTCCCCTGCTCCATCATGTTGACCACTGGATTAGTGTACAATGCTGGCCCCAACCCCACTCTGTCACTGATATACTTGGCAGGTTTACAGAGGGCGCTAGAGAGCCGACCAAGATGTCCGCTCCCTTGTGAGCTCCTGTGAGGCTCCAAGCAAATTCTCAGCAATCGCCGCCTCCCTGATGATTTAACAACCTGTTCTGAGGTACAAAGTGCCAAGAGAAAAAGACACACGCTCTGATACGACAACCGCTGCTGCTGGCCCATTCGGTGCCTGCATCTCCGGGAGAGCACCCGTGCGTGCCAAGGCCTGAACGCGCTCTCGCCCTCAGTGTATCTGCCCAGGGGTGGCGTGCTGGGACAACACTTCCAACTGGCCACGGAGCCCCGGCGCGGAAGGGCAGAGGCCCTGCCGGAGAGCCACAGCCACTTCCACCACCCCACATACAACAAGGAGTGAGCAGCAGAACGGACCCAGATGACGGCCCCAGCTCAGAGGCGAGGCGCGCGTGGATGCCGCATATCCAGCCTGCAGATAGTGAGCTCGTGAGATGGAAGGAAAACAATGAGCAGCTACAACCGAGGCGACGCTACGTGGGGAAGGGAGCTCCGAACCCAGCACCAGAACAAGGCACTGGTGCACACGCTACGCAGAGGCGAGGAATCGGAGGAGACGACAACAAAGACACCTGTTAAGGACCCCCAGGCGAGGGTGGCATTCAGGTCCCCGCCCGCCCCCTCGCCGGGCCAGGATTACTAACATTAGCGGCCAAGAGTCACCCACCTGCCAACAATATCTGGGTGAGGGCACATAAAACCCATGAGAGACCTGACAAAACTCTATAGAAAAGAGTACTGAATGCCCGCCACAGACCAGGCCAGCAAGACAACTACCCCCCCAGCCTCAGTGAGCAGGCAAACCTGCCCGTAAGGACACGTGCAATCCCGCAACGAGAGAGCGCAGTGACCAACACAAGGGAGCAATAACATAGGCACAGAAGAGAATCGCTACGAATCTCCCGAGCAGTGGGACACCTCACCTCACTGGGCCCCTCCCCCTGCCAACAATCTCCAGGAGAGGGCACGGATAACCCATGAGAGACCTCACAAAACCCTATAGAAAAGGGTAGTGAATGCCCGCCATAGACCGGGCCAGCAAGACAACTGCCCCCCCAGCCTCAGTGAGCAGGCAAACATACCCATAAGGACACCTGCAATCCCGCAACAAAAGAGTTTAGGGACCAACACAAGGGAGCAACAACATAGGCACAAAAGAGAACCGCTGCGAACCTCCCAAACAGTGGGACACCTCGCCTCACTGGGCCTGCATCGGCCACAACGTAGAACGCATCAACAGGTACGCCCTCAGCCCAGCTCCATCACTCGCAAATGCAGCACCTACTATACGGGAAAGTCCAGACTCAAAAGTGCCAACCACTGACCTCCGCAGCAAAAACCTCCAAAATACTCCGTGAGATACCAGATCACGCCTCCCCTCAGCCCAGTACCATCACTCGCAAATGCAGCACCTACAATACGAGAAATCCCACACTCAGAAGCGTCAACCACAGTCCTCTGCAGTGAAAATCTGCAAAAGACTGCAAGATACCAGATCGTACCCCCCCCCCAAGGGAGAACTCGGGACCGGACAGAATCCCTCAGCATACACTCATGTCTACTTTACTCCTACGCATCCCCAAAACAGCAGGGGGGAAACCTGGGGCCAGGGTGGCCTGCAAGCTCGTTGCTCTAGCGACATCGGCTCCTCCGATTGGCAGACACACTGCGATCCTAAAAGAACGGACACTCATCACAGGATCTGAGCCCCCCCCACAGCAGCACCCAGTCTACCTGGCTTGCCAAATACCCTGCCGGCAACCCAAAACCTGCGCACTCTGATCTCTCAATTCTCCTGAACCACCACTGGAGATAGAGAAACTCTACCCGGTCCCAGACACACCACACAGTGCCATATCATCAGCTTATCGCAGACCTCACCATGGGAAAAACAGATAAATCACAACTCAAAGTAACATTCAAATCCGGAGCAGTAACAAAAACACCTAGACCCGCCAGCAGACCGGGATCACCCACGCAAGAAGAAATACATGATGACATGCAAGAAGATCCTTCTCGACCTGAAAGCAGGGATTGGATGCCTTGACAGCAAGATGGATACACTGTCCTCTAAAGTCGACCTTTTACAACATCGTCTGGATAAACATGCGGACAGGCTCGACACAGTTGAACAAAGGGTCTGCTGGTGGGCCTAGAAACAATATACGGCTGGTCAGGATAAGAGAGTGGCAAATGCAGGTGAGGATGGAAGACTACATCGAAGAAATATGCATAGAACTGTTCAGAGCCGAAGCCCTCTCCAAGATGTTTGTAGTGGAGAGAGCACACCGGATCCCAACCACCCGTCCGGTTCCCGGGACAGCCCTGCGCCCCATCATAGCCAAATTGCTTAACTATAAAGACTGGGACACCATCCTGCGACTGGCCAGAGACAAGGGGGAACTTCAATTCGACAGGGATTGCATCCAAATCTACCCAGATTTCTCACCATCCGTCCAGGTGCAAAGGAGGTCTTTCGCGGGGGTCAAGCGTCGCCTTCAAGACAACCAGATAACATACCCGAGGAGGCGAGCTCCATCCGCGACCGGGCCGGCCGCAAGACCCCCAACAACAGCAACCCAAGGCCACAACAAAGGGGGCGGGCAGGGAGGAACTTGCCATGAAACTGCACATGGGCACACACTCAGAAACAATACAAGGCTAACAACTCCATCAGGGAATCGCACTCCTGTTCCAATAATGGAGCCTCTCACCTTGGGAGGCTACTAGCGCCCCAGGCACAGCAATGTTAATGGTTAAACTACCTGGGAGGGATACTTACCTCGGGCCAGTTGGGGGTTGCCCGTATAAGGGAGGAAACACAGAAGATGTTGAGGAAATGCGCCCCTCGATCCTTCCCAATCCTGTCACCACGTCGCACCCTTGGAAGGGTACCAATTGCGATCATCGCCCCACCCCAGCACCGTGGACACTCTCCACGCCTGACACCGCCAAACATCTGCCCTACTGCAACTCATGCATACCAAATTCAAGGTAATCACCTGGAACATAAGAGGAGGCAATCTCCCAGGGAAGACACCAAAAATCCTTCAATACCTCAGGAGACGTAAAGCCGATGTGGCCATGCTACAAGAAATACACCCTCTCCCTGAATCCGAGCTCCGGTGGGCTTGAGGGTGGGGCTGTCACAGGTACTTTTCATCGTATTCATCGTACGCCAGAGGAGTCACCATTCTCATCGATAGAAAAACCAACTTCAGTTTGATCAAATCCGAGAAAGACGAGGAGTGCAGAACGCTGCTGGTGGGAGGGATCCTGGCGGGAAAGGAGGTGGTTTTCGTGAACTCCTATGCCCCCAAAGTAGATGGAGCCAACAATTTCAATTGGGTCCTGTCCAACGTAGCGGGCTCAGGCTCCGCCACAATCATCTGGGGGGGCGAGACATGAACACACCGATCGACCCTATGAAGGACAAATCACATAACATCTCTGCTCGACCAACTAAAGCTAGCCTTCAGATTCAGGAAATTTGCCGAGCATACGATCTGATCGACGTATGGAGGCACACTAACTGGGAGGCCAGGGAATTCACCTTCTACTCGACTGTTCATGGCATCAGCTCGAGGATTGACTATCTTCTAGTGTCATCGCAGAGCCCATTCAAATGGGGACTGAGCCAAATTCTCCCCAGGACCTTCTCCGACCACTCTCTGGTGACTCTGGAATGCAGGCTCCCCACCACTAGACCAGGAACACCCCACTGGAGATTTAAACAAGGCTCGCTGCTGGACCAGGTATTTGCTGCTGAATTACGGGAGGAAATCGGGACCTTCCTGGCAGTGAATCAGGATTCCGTCCCCTCAGCAAGCACGATCTGGGAAACCCTAAAATGCTATGTAAGAGGTGTATGCATGGCAAAGGAGAACGGGATCCTGAAATTGATCAGACAGGAACTGGATATGAGTGAGAACCGACTAAAAGACCTAGAACTCAAATGCTCCAACTCCGACAACTCAAATATTCAAACAGATTTCAAAGAGGAACTCCTCAAGTTCAGAAAGATAGCAGAATGAGAGTTGAAATTTCTGGGCCGCAGACACCAAATCTGCCAATATGGTGAAGGACAGTAACCTGGAGCCCTTTTGGCACGGCAGATAGCTGCCGATAGGAAACCCACCCAGGATGAGAGAGTGCGCAATGCCCAAGGCACACTGGTTCACACAGAGGAAGGAATCATCAATGCATTCAACTCTTTCTACCAGGAACTATGCAGCTCCAGACACACCATCGACCCCGAAATCCTACAAAATTACCTGAAGGACAAGGAACTCTACTGGGTTTAAGGAGAACTTCGAGAATCACTCAATCAACCCATCTCCCTAGAAGAAATTCTGCTGGCCATCAAAAGCCTACCAAACACCAAAGCACCAGGCCCAGATGGCCTGACGGCCGAATTTTCTAAATCATTTGCAGCTATAGTTGCCTAGCTCCTCCTGCGCATATACGAAGAAGCGTTGGAAAACGGGATCTTACCACCAACCCTACAAGAAGCCAACGCTATTTTATTACATAAAACAGGTAAACCACCCGAGGACTGTGCCTCATATAGGTCAATTTCACTAATCAATTTGGACAACAAGATACTGGCAAAAATCCTAACAACCAGACTACTCCCTCTCAAGCCAGCCCTGGTGCTGGGGGACCAGACCGGATTCGTCCCTGGGCGAAACACAACAGATGGTATTAGAAGGCTATTTGGCGTCATCGAAGCACTCGACCCCTCACAGCAAGCAATTGCGGTCCTACTCGACACGGAGAAGGCATTTGACTCAGTCGAATGGCCCTACCTCTTTGCGGTCCTTACACGGATGGGACTAGGGAAATATTTTATCAAACTGATCTCTCTCCTATACAATTGCCCCCGATCATCCATCATTCTTGGCAATTTGAAGTCTGCACCCATAGACCTGCAACGGGGGACCAGACAGGGCTGTCCTTTCTCAGCTTTAATATTTGCCCTAATCATGGAACCTTTAGCGTCAGGGCTTCGCTCCCGCCAACTTCAGAGAAGCCTTGCTCTCAGACCACATACATTAATAATCTCCATCTATGCAGATGATGTAATCCTTTTCATCCATGACCCAGACATAAGTCTAAATCCCATCATGCGAGAGGTTATCAGATTTGGCAACGTTTCTGGTCTGAAGATTAATCAGACTAAGTCAGTGATATTTCCCCTGACACCAGACAGCTTGAAGTTCACAGATGACTATGGGTTCTTAAAAGAAGACGCCCATTTTTGTTATCTAGGGATCATAATGTCCCACAGCCACCAGGACGTCTTCAAAGACAACTACGAGAAGACACTGAGGTCCCTCCAGGCACAAATAGATAGATAGAAAGCGCTCCCGCTGACACTGTGGGGCAGTGCCTCGCTGGTTAAAATGGTGGCACTGCCTACATTTCTATACTTATTTGCTAATATTCCCTTACTACTACCACAGCCCTTCCTGAGGAGAGTCAGGAGCCTAATACTCAAGCTGATGTGGGCAGGTAAACCAGCAAGAGTGGCGTACACAACACTTATACTCCCGACATCACACAGCGGCTTGGCACTCCCAGATCTAGAAAGGTACTACTGGGCGGCCCAGGCACAGTTCCTAAGCTATTGGTACACTAACCATTTTATCAGACCACATGTGCAAGTGGAGCAAGCCCTGGCATCTCCCAATCTGCTCAGGGTGGTTATTTTAGGCCAGCCTCCAGTGCCCCACGCCACGATGAATGTGGTTCTTACCACATATGCGATCTGGAAAAAGCTGGCACAGAAATATGGCATTCATACCAGATTCTCCCCCCTGATGCCAATCAAGTTCATACCAGGAGTCCCCCTGATGGCGGAGAAGTTCTTCCACCAATCGGCAGACAAACTAGAGCTGAGGTCCATTGGCGACCTCTTCATGGAGGGAACATTCATAACACCTCAGGCAGCCAAGGAAAAAGGTAGCAAGTCTTCACTTGACACCTTTGTGTATTTCAGACTCCAGTACACCCTGGAATAAATCTTCCCAACCTTCCCACAACAACCTCCCACCTGGCAACTCTTACATAACACAATCCAAGCCCAAGGCGAAGGCAGACTTGTTTCAATGTTTCAATGTTATCCATATCTCTACTAGCGGACACAGTACCCAAAAACACTCACACAAAAGCAAGATGGGAATGGTCACTACAAACTAGGTTATCAGACGACGACTGGTCTTATATCCTGCGACTAACTCAAAAGGTGGCATAAAAAACACGTTTCAAGCAGATACACTTCGATTACCTCGATCAAACATAGTATATTCCAGCCAAAAAACAGAGACAAATGCCTGAATTTGATCCCTCCTGCAAGAGATGCGGCACACCAGCCGCGAACTTCCTCCATCTAGCCTGGGACTGCCCCGCTGTATACCACTTTTGGACAGAGGTCCTGCAGACAAATGCTGCAATAATCGGAGAGGACCTAACGCCTATCCCAACCGTAGCCCTTCTTGGACTAACGAGATACCTCTCCCCCGAAGTGAGAAAACTTGCAGACACTCTACTGATATTGACGTGCATATGGGTGGTCCTGTCGTGGGGAAGAGGCCCAGCCACCACCCTGGAGAACTGGCTGAAAGATATCACGTACTGCCAAGATGTAGAAACAGAGTTCATCAGAACACTACCTCTACATGCACGCCCCCCTCCGACATATGGGGACCATACATCCTTTATCTTCTTTCTTTATCCGAGGACGATACCTCCCCACGGCCCAACCCAGTCTAAAAAATCCACTTACACGGTCCTGCCAACGCCTTGCCGACGGATGAACTCGACCGGGAGCGTCCATACGATGGCACCATATCCTTTCCGATGGAACTGCTGTGGGGTGAAAAGGAGGCCGGGGGTAGTGAGGAACCCGGAGGCACAACTGTTGAAGCATCCACTTAGATGCTGTAATGTTGTTATTTGTTTAAAATCCAAAAATAAAGTTTTAAAAATATATATATACTTGGCAGGTTTGTCTAGTCCCAGAACTTTCTTCCACTCAATGGGACCATTGTCACCTCAGCCGAAGTTCTAACGAGCAAATGCCTAACATATTTCTTTTTGAAGTTACTTCATGCTATTTAAGGGGCTCTGTTAGGCAGAATTACGTGCAGTACCTTTTGGGAACACTACACACAATTAAGACTTCAGGTGTAAGCAAAATCTCAACTTTGGTATAAGTCTGTACTACACAGTTTTGTGATAGCAGGGCTGAGCAGCCATGCTAATCTCAAGAGGGATGTGAGCAGTACAAGGTGTTACACAAAGGACTTGCAATCATAGTGGTTCAAACAAACACTTAGTCCAGGTTTCTTGGTAGAACACTATAAATGTATTTACACAGTCATTTAGAAAACATTCCACTAGCAATAAGCAGCTCAATATCACACTATAATAAACTCCAGTAGCCAACCAATAAGTTTCTGAACAAGATAGGCTCCCCAGAAGAGAGAGCAAAATGGCACTTCATTAACTTTAAAAGGGAGTAAAAGACATACGTTATAAGAATTAAACACAAATACTTTCGTAGGCAGGGCAAATAGTTTCAGTTCACTACAAGAGGCAGTTCAATTCAATAGGCCTGGCCCAAAGTCAATGGTCAGTGTCTTGGATAGTATAGCACAGTTCTGGTAGTAAACGGTTAAGTCTTTGTCAATGTTCTTAGACGTAGTTTGTACGAAAAAGATTTATATTTTGGGTTAGGAGCAAACAAGACTCCAAAGTTGGGAAAGTTTCACAAACTTTCACCGCAGCAGAGAGGATTTCTAACCCGCGTTTGCACAGTACCTTGGTAATGAAGAAAAGATGTAGCTGAGGCAATCGTTCCTGGGAGTTCCTGCAGATCTCGCTGTTCCTGGGCCTCAGTCGTGGGGACAAGAGAGAGGACGTCAGGAGGTTCCTGCACTGCACGGGGACAGATCCACAAGCTTGGTAAAACATTGGTTTAAGGTGTGAGTGCCTTAAAGTCCACAAACTGTTATCCTTCTCACTGGCTATCCGGTTTCCAACAGCACTCTGAAGAAAATTTGACCAATATGGAGATGGTTTCCAGGTGGCTTGCGAGTTGGTTGTTCCCACCAGCTCAAGGGAAGAAGTTGTTCTTGAAGGGGCTTCTCTGTCGAGGGAGTTTCATGCTATTCAGACCTGCAGCATGGCTTCACCGGGCAAACCAACAGTGCAGGAGTTGCAGCAGTCGTCTTCCTTCAGCTCATCTTGGGTTCTTTCGTTCCAGTGGTCGACTATGCCTTCCAAGTCCCAGAGACCTGCCTTTTAAACAGTTTTCTCCCATTCATTCCAGCCTAGCTGCCACTCACCCAGCAGGTGGCTGTCCTTGCGGGACAGTCAGCCAGCCAATCATGCCAAAGTGCATTCAGGTCTCCTAGGAGACTAAGCACAGGGAGTTTCGGGCACCTCCCTCATTTCCTGTCCACCCCAGACACTCAGGCGTCAGAGGCGGTCTTCAATACTGAAACCCGCCAAAGGCAAATGAACAAAGGGACCAAACCTGGTTTGGCACACAGAGACAAACACTAGAAGGACCTTTCCAAAAACAAATGGTGAAAAAAGTCGATCGAACCTGTTTTTACAGAGCGGGCTCAGATGCCATCTTGAAAAACATGGCTCCGGTGGATTTTAGCTACCGGAGCCTTTAAACGGGTCACGGTCGGGAAAATCATGGTAATACCACTGCCACCAGTCATTCTGAGAGGAAAAGGTCGTTTTTGAGTGCTACATGAGTTTTCTAGGCATAGGGAATACTAGATATACCCTCCAGCACTCTGCTGTAAGGCAGGGTGTGCTGGGTCAGAGCAATTTAAAAAGACTAGCAAAGTCAATTTAACTTTACATTCACTGGGAGACAGTAGTCGGTGCCAGGGAAGGTATTTAAAGCTTGGGAAGTCTGAAAGACTTCCCTGTGCCACTGCACTGAGGGTGCTGTGTGACACACAAGAAAAGATGATGCCTATGGAGTTGTCTAAAACTCCATATCCAAAGAACACAAAAGTAAAACACACATCAAAATACAAGAAAGAGTGGGAAAAAGGCTCACACTCTTCCCAGGTAAAATTAAAGTCCTAGAAATCCAGCAAAGTTGCTGGGGGTCTGAAAAGTAAGAGAAATTAGCAAATGTATGAGAATTCTCCCTAACAGGGTCACCTTAGGGGTGTTGATCCACACTGATTAGGGGAATCATGTCAGTGTACTTGGGCTGCAACGCAGTGCTAAATACCCTTGATGGTCTGTGTGAGGCCCAACGACTGTAGCTCTTGGCAGTCAGTCTTGGTGAGCACCAATTTTAAAGAAGCTGGTGCTGTCACCTGTCCAGCTGTGTGGGAGGTTGGTTCATCAAAAAGCACATTCTTTCTATCTATGGTATGTCTTTCTAGCCCCCTTTGCTAGATCCAAGTGGTAAGAGTCCTATTCTAAAATGTAAATTATTTAAAATATAATACAAATTGCACAACTCATGGGGCCAAACCTCACAATAGCTCACAGAAATATCTTGAAATTGACAGTTAGAACTATAGATCTAGACCACCTACTTTGATCCCATACTGTAGGATACAAATCCAACTGCTTCAGCGGTTCAACTGTTAAATAGGCATTGACAGAGTTGACCTAACGCCAACTTGACCTACTCCGTTTTGACCGTATCTTGTTGGTCGAATTCAGTAGGTGAAATGGTATATTAGTTGGGGGGTAAGGTAAGGGAATAGGTTGGAGTGGGGGTAAGTCGGTGGGGGCACAGGGGTCTCCCCCCACATTAGGGGGAGATGCAGGGAGCAGGGGGGTCTCCCTCCGCAGCAGGTCAAAAATAATTCAACCAAAAAGATTTGGTCAAATCGACAGTAGGTCAAGTTTTTTAGGTGAAACAACCCATATTCGTTAAATGTACTCAATAAATAATGCAATGATTGGAATGGCGCTCTAGGTTAGATTGTTTGAATTGAATACACCAGGAAACATTTACGTTTTGAAAAATCACTTTGTGAAATATTATTTGTTTATATGTGTAGGGTGGGGGAACTGACCTGGAAAAAAAGCAGGGAATAAATAAAAGCAACAAATAATAATTATCTAAGTAATAATGAATGAAGACAACAAAATATAGAATGCCCAGTAAAGCCTGATGTATATGGTATGATGAAGTTATCTGCCTGTGTAAGGGAGTCATAGATGTGGGGATTATGGGGACCAGGGACGCGTTAAACCTCCCATCACCATGCCCCTTGAAGAAGTCCTTGGGCCTCATTACGACCTGGCGCTATTGGGTTAACGGCGCCGTAAAAGGCTGTGGCGCCGTTAAGCCATTAGCGCCTTACTACGAGGTCCCTTTGCGGGACCCGACCTGAACGCATGGTCTAGATCAGCCGTTAAAGTAGGGACCCGCAAAGGGACCTTGGTGCTAAGTACGGTACCGCAATTTGCGGTACCGTACTTAGCGCCTTCCCCAGTCCCATTGAGCCCTATGGGGCAAAAATGGGAATGGGGAAGGGCCAATGTTCAATGGGGAATTACCACCCCGCCAACCTTGGAATGGGGTGGTAATTCCCCATTGAACATTGGCGGACTCGTTACGATACCGGCACCAACCATGGTGCTAATAGCGCCATGGTTTAGCGCCAGTATCGTAATGAGGGCCCTTGTGTCTTAAGAACAAGCTGGTACCCTAGTAATCCTGTGAGTTACTGCTCCCCTGCATGGCAGCTGAAAGCAAGAAGTGCATGAGAAAGCCTCACCGATGTGGAAGATCCCACATGGCTTTCCAGAGGAATCTACAGAAGTGCCAACAACGAGTTGTATCTTGGAGGTCTTCTCAGCAGTTGGCAGAACACGCATTAGAAATCCAAAATGGTGCATGGACCAAAGAAGGAGTTAATGACGTGCAAACAGGGAAGACAGAGTCCCAATCACTGTTAACCAACCTCTATAGCAGAATCATTATCAAGCACGGGTGCAAACAGTCCCACATAGGATGGCCCCACCAGCATAGCTAGGGCCCAGTAAAAGTCATGGCCATTCTGGTAGCAGGTGGAGCAGTTTGAGAAATTGGCAAGTGAATGCAGAGTTTGGCTTTTGATGGAGAAAGTGAGTTGGAGGAAAGACAATACTCCCTTAAAAAAGTGAGGAAATGAGTGTGGAAAACAGTTTACTTTTTTTTAAGTAGTGTACTTAAAAGCTAAACATAATATTAAATAACACCAACGTTAAAACCAACATTGTTGGTTAATTCACCTTCACAAATGGCAAGGACAAAGTAGCACCAGCACATAGGCATAGCTTCACAATGTACAAGAATTGTCTGAATTGTATGTGAGTTATGTAGTCACATTTTCTTGGAGACTCAAAATTATTATACACATATTATTTTCTTCGATTTTGTGTGCATTGTTTTGTTAGTGTGTGAGGATTATTAATTTGTTTACTTCTGTTTTATTGGGAAATCGGCAATACAGCAGAAATAAACAACAAAGCTTCAATTTTAATGGCAGTGCTTCCATCAGAAGCTGTACGTGGCCGAATTTCCATTTTTCCAATCTTATCAACAATATCCCAACTCCGTCCCAAAGAGAAAAAAAAACATATGTATATATATATTTTTTTAGAACAAATTATATATATATATATTCACTGAAAGAACGTTGTTAAAGGGATGTTATGGTTAAGTTGCGCTACTAAAAACCTATGCAATTCAATGGAAAAACGTTACAGGGACGTTATGGTCACAGGTAAAACCGAAAAACCACAGAAATTTGCAAGTTATGGTAAGCTAAGCAACCATAACTCGCCACTGTGCACTGCAAGGACTAACACCCATGACATCAAAGATGACATCACAAATGTCATTGATAACATGACTGATGACATCACATATGTATATAGTTTTCATACAAAGCCTCCACAAGGGATTGTCATAGTAATGTTGGCAGAAAACTATCAGACATCATTGGAAGAACTATCATGAGATAAATAGTTCATTAATGAATGCATTGCTATAAACACCATTGCATTACACAGTTCTTTCCAGATCCGCTCATGTAGAAACAAAGCCATTGTCGACAGCATGCATCATACAGGTGCAATAATCTAAATCTAAAAGCATGTTGGATAGTAAAATGATGAATACTTTCGTTCAGAGTTTTGTGAAACATGTAATAAGTAGTTAAGAATGCCTCTCTTACTACATAATTGTACTACTATACACAAAACATAAAGAGACCACAACGTATACAAATATGAGCATACACAGGGAAAGTAAAGTAAGCAAAAAAGTAGCAGTACTACCAGAAAGTGTTCATACCCTAACTGCTTATCTTCATGCACAGAAATTATTGCTGTGTTTCAGTCTTGCTTCTTCACCTATGTATATGTATTATATGATGTGACTCAACCCTAAGGAAAGTAGTGTAAGAACATATGACAAGGGTAAGGTCTACAAATATAGTACCTTTAGAATTTGTAGTTCCTGACTGTCACTGAAGAAAAAGCACCTGCTCTACATATGTCACTGAACAAAAAAAGAGGTAGCCAGACATGTGATGTCATCAGTCATGTCATCAATGACATTTGTGATGTCATCTTTGATGTCATGGGTGTTAGTCCTTGCAGTACACAGTGGTTGCGCGAGTTACGGTTGCTTAGCTCACCATAACTTGTGAATTTCTGGGTGTTTTCAGTTTTGCCTGTAACCATAACGTCCCTATAACGTTTTTTCAGTGAATTTCATTGGATTTTAGCAGGATACCCATAGTTTATAAAGATGTACTGTGCAACATAGTGAAGCTGCTGTCACCATGTTAATGCGCACAGCAGTCGTGGAATATGCATCTGGGTGTGGACATCGGGTGGCATCCAACCTGCTCAGGAAGGCAGGTGCTCTCTTGCATAGTGGTACCAATCACCAAACACAAAGAACCATATAGAAACAGCACCATGTACAAGAATTGCAAGGGAAAATAGAGTAGGTGTGCACATTGTGTACTTATGAAGCAAACAGGACAAAGGCATAGGTAGTACACCATAACGGAATGCACCAACAAGAGAAGTGATGTCTGCCTTCAACAATCTTACCGCACTGCTACTGTACATGGGAACGAAGAATGAACGGCCAGAGTAAGAACTGGAAAGTAGTAAGACCAGAACTTCACTACAATGTAGTAAGCACACTAAAGTTTGTCTGATAATTGCACAGGTGCTGCAGTATACAATAGTAGAGAAGCATAACGTTTATTTTTTACGCAGCAATGGCCAGCACATTAGAGTGGCTGGAAGAAAATGTCCCTCATGACACAATGACTTATGATACTAACCTCATTGGTACTCAAAGTAGCGTGAAGCGTAAATCATGTAATATATATTAGCTCAATGTACACTAAACACATTTTCTTTTCTGTAAGAGAACATATTGGAAAGGAAAGCAAGGCAGCACAAGCAGCACCCCTTCCACAACAGCATACAGGCATAGGAAAGGAAAGAAACTCTGTGCATATGAAAATGGACTGCTTGGAAGCCAAAGTGGAAAAATGGGTGAAAAATTATGCCGCCTTAAAGTTTGAGTACAAGGGTATATTGTGGACAATATAAAACAGCACTGGCAGACCGGCACGTGTAGCCCTTTCCCATGTCAGAGCCCACCATCCCCTCAAAACCTGTGTGAGGTGAGGCGTTACAGTGATACCGCAATCTCTTCCTCCCCCCACAACCAACTTGTGCAAATCCCCAATTCCCCACAATAAGTATCCACTTCTGATACCCCTTCCCTTTCCTAATGGTGTGTATGAATGTGTACAAGTAAACTTAAATATTTAAAATGGTGCTGTGTGTATATGAGGTATTTTTTTTGGTTGAAATCCTGTTCTGACTCTGCGGCACATAGTTCTCATTGGAATTACCGCAATTAAAGAAAAGGTAGGTGTCCTACGGACACCGCAGCTGCCCGGCCTATCCACAATGGCAATGGAGGCATCCATACGACGCCAGCACACTCTGCATGTCTGCATGTTGTCCACCACCTATGATTACGTGTGGGAGCGGACGTTTGTTTGTTGTGCAAGTAGACGCATGTGTATCTGTTCCTCTGTGTGCTGGTAACACCGCCACTGTGCAGCATATGCAAAGGAACGTTAATTAGGTCGAGGTGGCCACCCACATCCTACAGGTAGCTATACAGATAAACATCACACCTGCTATACCCTATAAACAGCCACCATCTCCCAAAATAGTTGCTGCACGTCTGGCACACTATTATTCAGTAGAGAAGTGGCAACGGTGTGCATAAGACACCTATGCACATGCGCACAATGTATTCTGCCCAAATGCGTCCTGCGGCCAGCCGTCCCAAAGGAGAACAGTGGCAACGTCACCATGGGACCACACGCATGCTGCGCCTGGGCCCTTATTTGGGGGACACAATCCTCAAAATCCCCGGATGTGGTTTTCGTGCTGTGTGCGGCCGTGTGGGAATAAATTACAACCAGGGTAGGGGGAGTTCGTTGTAAGGGGCGACTCTGAAAAGTGCCTTTTTTTAGATGCTTCTAGAGAAACACCTTTTTTCGTTTATTTGATTTTGTGATTTTGTGTTTTCTTGTGCTGACATTGTTACAGTAAACTCTTCACCACATCTTGTAGATGGGCAAGCAAAACAGCATTACCAATGGGCGACAACGAAGTGCCATTTGCTTGGAAAAACTCTGCATTTCCACAACTAATGAGGTCATTGTTGCAGAAGAACATCCCACCAGCACACAAACAAGTTTATATGCTTCTGTTGATGAGACACCTTCCTGCCTCTGGCTCAGAACAACATCCAGGAGCATTGTCCCATACTCTTTGTGGTGTTATGGATGATAAAAGCACCTTGGCAGTGGGAAAAAGCCTCTTCAGTACATTTACAAAACTCTTCAGTCGATGGAACAAACCTAAACAAGACATGTAACCCATATGCATGCCGCCATAGTGGATGACGATAACATTGGCAGTAGCAAAAGTGGCCAGGTCTTTGCAAAGTGCATGCATGTCAGCGAAACTGCGCTCATAGACAGCGTTCCACAATGTGCCCACTCTTTCCAAACCGAAATTGCTTTCAAAGTGTCTTTCCAGGGCATACTTGTGCAGATCTATCACAAAGGCATCAACCAAAGTCAACACAATGCGTTTCGCCATGTCAGCCAGCCTCACTACGCAGAGTAATGTACAACAGTATGACCGCCCCTTCCTGTGAACCACACCCACAGTACCTGATTGGATAATCCCCGCAGTCCTATGTCCATTGGCCAGCATGGTGAGAGGCGCAGATTGTGGCACATGCGCTTCCTAAAGTACTGCGAGGGCTGCACCCCAGTAAAGCGGGAGAAGTCCTTCTTCCCTTTCCACTATCTTTTGTCCACCACTACCTCATTGGGTACAGGTAAATAGGCACACACGATTCCACCAATGCCATCCAAGACGTTAGCATCTAACATTGCAAGTTCTGCACAACACTTCATAGGTACCGTTACAAATTCACCCTGCAAGTGTCCTGTCACTCGAAAGCACATCCAGTAGAAGGTTCAGTAAAGGATTGCAAGATTTGTGCATCCACATTCATCCACATGAGCACCCATCACCACAAAATGGAGATATGAAAACTTTTTCTGCAGTATGTCTACCACTGTGTTATAAGTGACTCTGAGCACGGTATCTGCCACTGAGCTTCCATTACGTTCATTAAAAGCATACTGTTTTTTTTTCTCCCATCCCCTACCCTCAAGTGACACATCAGTGGTATGTGCTTGCAAAGTTTTCATTTACAAATATCATACATTGTAATATCGAAACAGGAACTCTCTGCTTTCCTTTCGACAATACTACAAAATGTTTTCCCCACTAACCCATCTCCTACATAAATCGTAAAAATATGCCACCAAAAGCAGTACTGCCTGTATCTTACCAACCTACAGCAAGTTTCCAAAAGGTCACATTCTACACAGCTGTGCTTCTGTCTAGGCTGCACTATTGCAACAGGCTCTTTTTAAATCTGCCTGCTTCTACTCTCCGGCCTCTGCAACACATCCAGAAGAGGACTGCGCAACTTGGGATGGTATCTCTCCTGCACTGAAATGTCTGCAATAGCTCCCAGGGGCTGCGTGGAATAAGGTGAAAACCCTCTGCATTATGCACATGGTCTTCTGGGCCATGAGACCTCAATACCTTCAACTCTCACTTCCTATATATCTCCTACTCGAGCTGTTCCCTCATCCGCCTCCAACTCCCTCAGGGTCAGTCGCTTCTGCAAGCAACCAGTTGGTGGTAGATGTTTTTTCCGGCTGGGGTCTCCCTCTGCAACAGCCTCCCTGCATCCCTGAATCTTGAGGAGAACCATCGCTGGATCCAGAAGCACCTCAAAGCCTTTCTCTTTGCGTCTGCTTTTTCTCCTCCTCTCCTGGCTCACTGCCTGGCGTAAACTGATTCTGCACTGGTTACCTGGCAACTCTGTGATGTCGGGCCCATGCCACCTCGCTCTGCCAATAGAACCCTTGCACTGCCTTTCTAGCAAGCCCTGCACTTGGGGACGGTTTTCTGTATCCTTACCAATTCCTCCACCACCTGATGTGTGTACATTTCCTTGCACTTGGCACAATCGGCCCGTATTTTTACTCATTGTTATTTCTTCTTCTTCGCATGTACTGCACCTTCCCCTCTCCCCACCCATGCACTTGGGCAATCTAAGTCACAGCAGGCCTAGTAGGTTCGTTGTCTCTGTCTCCCCTCTGTTCCCTCTCCCTTGCCTCGTTGCGCTTTGCTGAATGTGTGTATAGGCACATTACGCATGCCATAGCATACAATTGCGCATCATATGATATCATACACAGAATGCATTCTTAACAGTAGGATGCCTGCTACTTACCTTGTTCACTGCACAGTTTTTTTCCGCAGTACCCCCATGTACTTCATACTTTTAAAAAAATATTGCTCAAAAACAGCACTGCATGCATGTTACGAACTTCAAACAAATACATACAGTTCATGCATACACCCAGGATGTGTGCCGATTACCTTGCACACTTCCACCATAGCCTTCTGCACTTCTTTGTAAAAAGAGACCTTCTGCCACATTTTTTGCATACACACCACAACCACAAACTTTATTGAGCATTGTTGTTCGCTCCACAGTCCCATTTCCATGGCTCTCATCCTGAAAATGGCTGGATGTGGCACGTGTAAACCTGAAACTACAGCATAATTTGCGGACCTTTCGTTCTAGGAAGGGGGCAGGGGGGAAAGTGGGAAACAGGGAAGGCAATTGGGTTGTTAGTGGTCCCTCTAAAAAGGTTTCTTTTTTTATGTGTTCTTTTTTAAGTGCTTGCAAACCACCTTTTTTGTTTTTTCTGTTTGTATGACTTTCTGTTTCCTTTTCCTCCTCCAATTTATACCAAATTATAGGCAACACTTTGTGCACAGTGTACAAGAAAATGGTATTGCCAATGGTGTTCCAAGAAATGCCACTTGCATGGAAGCAGTGTATGTTTTGGAAATTCATGCTCTCATAGTGGGTGGAGAACATCCCATCAGTGAACATAAATGCAGACATGCCTCTATTCATAAGACACCTTCCGAGCTGTAGCTGGGGTCAAATTACACTGGCATGGGCCCATACTCCTCTTGGGGAAATGGGTGAGAAATTGACCTTGGCAGTGAGAAAAATCTGCATCACTGCATTCATCAACTTATTCAGGTGACGGGGCAAACGGCCACATGACATATAACCCAAATGTAGACCTCTATAATGCACCACAACAACTTCACCAGTAACGATAGAGACCACATATCTGCAAAGGCGAACCATCCCACCAAAACTGCATGCATCGAGAGTGGCCCACAAAGCGTCCACTCCTTCCAATTCAACATTAGCAGCAACACCTCTTTGCGCGGCATACCTGTGTAGATCTTGTATAAATGTATCACCCACGATCAGCACTGTGGGTCTCTCCATGTCCACCAACCTCATTACACAGAGAGTATTGGGAGAAAGTAGTACAACTCCTTCCTGTGAACCACACCTTTGACACCTAATTCCATAATGCCCACAGTTCCATTTGCATGTCGTCCATGCTGAGAATGGCAGGATGTGGCGCATGCGCTTTCCCAGCTACAGCGAGGGCTACACCCTAGTAAAGCAGGGACAGTCCTTCTCCCCTCTCCAATGTTCTTCTTCCAGCACTCCCTCATTGAGGACTGTGAAATATTCACGCATGCATGCAGCAATCATAGCCAAGATGTCAGCATCCAACACTATCATTTCTGTAAAGCCCTCCATATTTACCTTTCAACACTCCGAGTACACGTTGCATGGCTTCCAAAGCACCTTCCATATAAAAAAGCCATATGATATCATACACAGAATCCAAAATCGTCCAGAGCGGCACCCATCACGCCTTTGACCATGCACACAAGAGTCGACTGCTTGCTGACACCCAGCACAACATAATGGAGCCATGCATAAGAACATGTGGCCAAAATCTACAATCCACATACGTAACATAGCCAGTGGCACTTCTACCAAACCCCAGCACCATAATACAGCGATGCATGGAAACATGTACCAGGTAGCAGATTTCACAAACATACCACTGCATCCGCCACCCCTACCCACTTCCATGCACAAAGTATTATGTCACTGGCAACCAAACCGCACAATCTTCACAACATTGGGCCTATTCCCAGGAAGCTACACAAACCAGAATGTCCAAACACATAGAAAGTTAACTTCAACCCAAACCTCTTCTATTCTGACAGTGTTCCAACACTGCATCCAGTGGGCACACTGCAAGACTTTTCACTGCACAATGCACCAAAAACCGTAGGATGTTCTAACAATGACCGTACCCCTGGAACCAACAGTGTATGCATGTCACCACACTTCTGGTTCTCTCTGAAGAGTAAAATGTGCTCCACAACGATTCTGTGAAGGTGACCACCCTCTGAGAGATACAGTCAAAACTGCACTTCTGCGGTGGGTGTGGTGAAGACCTTGGCTTTCGGGTGCATGGACTATGGCCCACAGCCTTTGGCCATTGACCCAATAGTCTAGGCCTTGGCCACACCCACCGCAACATAATCCAGCCATTCATGGCAACATGTCACCAAGTACCACAGTCCATACACATACCACAGCGACCGGCAGTCTGTCAGGCTTGATGTCCAATTAAATTAATTGTTTGTCCGCGGAAGCTGCTGAGCCCCTATAATCCCCCATAAATGCTTCCTTCAAAACTGATATTACAAACCGTTAAGTTGACAGCACCCTTAAGGGAAAAGGGGAAATGGGATAAAATAATAAATACACCAGGTCTGCGTCTGCTTGATATGTGTTTTGCCATTTTACCTAAGAGGTCAAAGTTGGATAACATTTAATAATCACTAACCTTCAATTCAGGTGATCTCCCATAAACCTCATTAAAGAAATTATAATGAACACCATACCTGGTCCTCCTCTACTAGAGCCTAGAGAAGTATTTACATGCAGAAATCCTAAGATGATGATGGCTGCAGGAACTGCCAGAAACAGATTAAGTTCCTTGGTTGCAGTCTATAAACTTTGCCATCAACAATTTGAGTTCCTTTTTTAAAAATGTGTTTTCACTATGTCTTCTTCACCATTGCTTTTTATAAAGTGAACTGTAAAGTTTCATGAAAACTAATCCATGCTAAGTTATCCAAACTTGTCAATTGGATTCAGAATTGCATGTGAGTGAAGCAAGAAATGTCTCTTTTCACTTTAACAGTATGTAAACTTGTGCTGCACCTGCGCTAAGATAAATAGTGTCTTAATTCATACAAACACAAGCAAGCCGCCCATGCGCGATGTAAAACAGAGTCTCAATTAAAATAAATTCGAACTGCTCATGCGCAAAGGAAAATAGAGTCTCTGTTAAAACAAGTACAAGCCGCCCATGCGTGAAGGAAAATAGAGTCTCTGTTAAAACAAGTACAAGCCGCACATGCGTGAAGGAAAATAGTGTCTCAATTAAAATATTCTCGAACTGCTCATACGCGAAGGAGAAAATGTTCGTTCCTCACTCCGGAAGATTACACACATGCGAATGATTATGAGAGTCACACACGCGGTTGAAGACGCGAGCCGCTCACGCGGATGATGACGCAAGCTGCGCACGCGGATGATGACGCAAGCCACTCACGCGGATAAAGTAACTGCACATGCATGCACGCCCGGTAATATGTGCACGCGCTGAGTTTAATCTTTCAACTAAACACTGTCATTTGCGCAGACAGTGCGAGATGTTCTGCTCACCGCGCCTCTAACATGAAGACTAATTTGTCTTCAAAATATTTAACTTCACAAACGAAAAGCCTGCAGCATACAGTTTTATCAAGTATTAACACATTCACTATTTGCATAAAAAACAGAAGGCTTCTCAGTTCAAACGTTACTGTAGGTATACATGCTTTCCTGGTTTGAAGCGCAGAACTTAAAGTAACTCTAAAATAACTGGCAGTTCAAATAATGTTACTGTCTTTAAATTAGAAAAGGTTAACTAGACTTTTTTTTCAATAAAGGAGAAATTAATAACTGGAAACTTTACCTAACTAAAGTTAATAAATATTTCTCAAGTCACTTAGCTTGCTTCTTTCTTTGGTAGATAGAAGATTACTTCTCTGGAATGACTTCCTGGTTCCTCTGACTCTCTCCTGATTGTCAGTTCCTCCTTCAAAGATTAGAGGCCTTACCAAAGTTTTCAAAATTACCAGAGCCTCTCATATATGACCTTCCTGCTGGACTGCTGACAATGAAAGGCAGTTTAGAATGTTCAGACAATGCCTTTCTATTACTTCTGACCAATCACAGATCTTATTTGGAATCTCCATTTTGGCTTGGGAAGCTCTCCACACTCTGAACTTCAATGTTAAGGCCCAAACCATAAATCATGTTCATCACTTACTCACTCACCTCATTAAACCACAACTCCATGAAACCTGACAGTAGCCCCATGAAACCTGACACACTCCTACCCTAGCTCCACACCGTTATATGGCTATGCATAGAAAGATTCATCTTCTATCAGAATCTACAAACTTAACACAGCCTCCGGCACCCCTACCAACTTTCATTCACATACAATGGTGTTACTGCCAACCGAACCAACCAACAGTATATGCATGTCAGCTAACTTCTGGTGCTCTATCAAGTCTACAATGTGCTCCACAACCATTCTGTAAAGGTGAGGCGTCTGTGACAGATGCAATCTATACTGTATTGCTGCGGTGGGTGTGGGCAAGGCCTAGACTATTGGGTGCATGGCCTACGACCTTTGGCCATGCACCCAATAGCCTAGGCCTTGCCCACACCAATATAATGCAGCCATGCATGGCATCATGTGCTCACGTACCACACTGCACACACGTACCACAGCCACCGCCACTATTACCCAACCTCCACACCGTAATACATCTATGCATGGAAACATGACACAGCCTCCGGCACCCATACCCACTTTCATTCACATAGTATGTCTTCCAGCTCTCTATTCAGTACAGAGAAGCAATACGTCATACTGCAGTACAGTAGTCAGCACTCCGCGCAATGGAAACAACGCAATCCTATGCAATATGCAGTTTAGCCCGTATCCACTTCTATGCACACACTATTGAAGAATTTCGCCCACTTCACATACTGCAGTATCCATGCACATAGAAGGTGCACTTCAATCCTACCCTTTCGATACTGTCAGTATTACAACACTGCACTCAGTGGACTCACTGCACAACTGTTCACTCCAGTAGCTGCAGCCATGGAGTAAACACTGTAGGATGTGCTAAGAAGCATCACACCCATGGAATCAACCATCTGTGCAATGCTGACGAACCGCACAGAGAAGGGAACAATGTGAAACCTAATTCCAACCATGGCACATAGTTGTCGCTGCAAGGCCTCCATCCATGCTGCACATTGGAGTACACGCTATCTTACAATGTGCATGTCATGTGCAATGCACTCCCCTTCTGCAATTTAGCTCTCACCAGTCACCACGGAAAGAGATCTCCACACCAGCTATCGTGCCGTAACGAAGCGTGCCTGCATGCAGCACACATGGGAGTCGGCTGTGCAGAGACCCGTGAATTGACGCTATACACAAGGACACTGCAGGCACATCGTCTTCGTCCACTCATTGACATATCTCAGATGATTCACTTCTCACTCCCCCACCCTTTCCATCCCTTCTTCCCACCACCACATGGCATAATATATATTTTGCAATGCACTCCCCGTCTGCTATTCAGGTACCACCAGTCAGCACAGTAAGAGGTCGCGGCACGAGCTATCATGCCGTAATGAAGGCTGCCTGCATTCACCACACATGGTAGTCGCCTGTGCAGGGACCAGCGAATTGGCGCAGTACGCATGGATATGAAGGCACACCACCTTCTTCGGCCACCTAATAATCACATATCTCTGATGGACCACTTCTCTCTCCCCCGCCCTTTCCATCCCCTCTTCCCAACACCACATGCCGTACATTTGTTTGTCAGTCCCTTTCGGTGCCGCACGGTCCTCCGATACACCATGGCAGCGTTTCCCAAAAACTTTGATGCACAGCACGCTTCCCTCCAGCCAACCACCGGCTGGGTCCAAAGTTCGCCGCCATCACAGCATACTGCAAGCCAATGAGCCTTCTGTCTGCGGAGCGAACAGGTAAATGGGTCCGCAGAGCGGAGCGGATATCACTATTTTTTTTTAATGTACATTTCAGTTCTTTGCAACAAAAGTACTGGTCAGATTTCCACCAAACACACAAAAGCACGCTTTCTGACCCAAGCCCCGTTTCCTGTCGCAAATTTGGTGCAAATCCGTCCAGCCATTCGGCCTGCAGCCGTGCGCAAAGTTTTTGCCCATTTAGTTTATGAAAAAAAAAAAATTGCCACCGCCCCTATAACTTTTCCCCCTGTGCACGAAACCTCACCAAACGTGGTGAAAAAATTTGGAGCGGGCCATATACTTTTTTTGCAAAGTTTGGTGAGGCATCCTCCAGGGGGAGCGAAAGTTAAAAGCCCCCCAAAAAATGGTGGTCTTCCTATGAGTTTACCAACTTAACCACCACTAAACGCCCTCTACCGCGGGCTGTGTAATATATATATATGTATTCACTGAAAAAACTTTGGTAAAGGCACGTTATGGTTACAAGTAAAACCGAAAAACCTCAGAAATCTGCCAGTTATGGGAAGCTAAGCAACCATAACTCGCGCCACCACCGTGCACTGCTAAAACTAAGACCCAGGACATCAAAGATGACATCACAAATGTCACTGATGACATCACATATCTGGGCCACTTATTTTTGTTTACTGACATAGCTAGGCCACGTGGTTTTGTTCACTGACAGTCAGAATATTAAACTTCAAAAGGTGCTATATATCTGGATGTTAACCTTGCCAATTTACAAAGTTTCACCTTAAAACACTGCCATTTCCCACCTTCTAGCATCATTTTTAACACTTATATATATAAGTTTTTGCAACTTGTTCCACTGTTTTTGCATCCGTTGACGTCCAACGCCATCGCTGACCTTCCGGACAGTGCGACGTGACCATGTGAACAAGTCCGCACTTCGCAATCAGGTCTGTGCTTCACAGACAGTTCAGAACTGCATTTTCTACTGATCTAGGAATTTTCAAGCTCAAAATGTACCCTTGCACAGCTCCTACTCCTATTCTTACTCATTAGCCATTAACATTCTAGTACAAAGCACATACTTGGAAGAATATTAGCACAACTGCTATTTATCTACAAATGGCATCAGCTATTGCCATCCCTCCTCCCCAATAGCCACCACCACCAGCTGGAGGACCTACACAACAAAAAATGCACAGTGCTTCCAAAGACAATGAAGAGGACCAAGAAGATGAGGTAGAAGGAGTGCCCACCTCTAGCACCCAGAGATAATCATGGGTATGGCAGTTCTTTAGCACTGTTGGGAATGTACCAAAGGCTAAAGCTACCAAAGTGAAATGCACTGAGTGTACTCAATTGTGGACTACCTAGACAGTACTCCTACGGGACCACCTCCATGCGCCGCCACACCAAATCCAACCACTGCAATGCTCTCAGAAAGCTTGTTCCTTTCTTAGCAAGTAGTAGGCTGTCTTCCTCCACCTCATTTTCCTCAACCAATACTGTAACCACACAGGGACACACCACTCTGCGGGCGGAGCAATTCCGAAGTGCTTTTGAAGCTGTAACGAAGGAGCATGAGAAACACTGCCCCCTACCTTAGTAGCAACACACACGCAACATCTTCCCTTGTCCTCCTGCCCCTCCCTATTAGTGCTTGGTGCCTCTTCAAAAGTGTCAAAATGTATGTACAAACAATAGTCATATAACTTAGCCCCCACTTCACAAAATCCATTCAGACTTTGCACAAACATTCAAGGTTGGGTCCATAATCTTTCTGAAAACATTTGTCCAGATTCGTCAAACAGCAAGAAAGTTATAACCCATCTAAAAATGTTGAGACCCTCTCTCTAATTTAGCCCCACTTGACAATATCCCACCAAACTTTGCAAAAACGTGTATGACTAGATTTACAATCGTTTTGCAAACCTTTGTGTAGATTCGTCAAATAGCACCACATTTATAAGCCTTTACAATATTTTGTTCCCTCTTGACAAAACAGTATCACAATTTCCAAAACCATTAGGAATCAGGTCTAGAACACAATTTCCAAGTTCATGCAGTTTCATTGAGTGGCAGCAAAGTTATAAGCCATCGACAAACTGCTTTTCACCAACCCTGTAATGCAGGAATAGGCATAGATGTCCCCGAATTTCTGAAGTGTTCTAGACCATCACAGGTCTGTACCGAATATCTGGACTGTTCGGGCACTTAGGCTAAAACATCTGTTTTCTTCTTGTTATGGCCATATCCCATCCCATCCTTATCACCCCTTATGTCCCCAGAGATTGTTTGATAAGTTTTACAAGTGAGGGGTGTGGCTTGGACGGCCATGCTGTAAGAGGTGAACCTCAGCAGCTCCTGCGACATCCTAGAGCAGATCCGTCCAAGCTGGCATAATCCACCAAAAAAAGGTGTCCATAAGCTAGATCCAGGCATCAGAATGCCCAGGGAACACCCTGGGGCACCGTTAAGGCGAAGTGGAGGAAGGACTGTGAGGAAAACTGCTGCAAATTCTGCTGCCGAATCCAAGATGGCGGGTGTGTTATGAGGAGCCCATGGGGAAAGCAGCAAGGCTACTGTGGGCCACCGTGTGGCAGGGGCAGGACAGACCTGTGCTGGTGAGACCGGGTGGCATGGCCCCCTGGGGACCGGTGCGGAGGGCGTGACTCTGCTAACAACGAAGCCCTATGCTGTGGATAAGGTGCAGGATGGGGAGAGGACGAGTTCTGGAAGAAGCTTCGGACTCCTGACCGGAGCATTTTGCGCCCCAGCGGCAATCCTGCCTGGAGGACCCCTGGCGGGGGGCGCGGTGGAGTGCGGAGATTTGTGCCCGCCCCTCCCTCTGGTGTGCGGGTCCCGATCGGGAGGCCCGGCGGGTGCCGAGGATGGAGAGGCGGCGCCACAGGGTGACTACACTCTGAGAGGGACCCTCGCGAGCTCCTAGGAGCGGAACGTCTCCATCCTCCACGAGGCATCTGTAGGAGCCGGATCACGACTAGCAGACAGCGAAAAACTGGTGGTGCACCGGAGAGATCGGGGCTCACAGCATCCCCGTGATGGGCTAAATTCATGGACTGCAGTAACGCTGGTGAGCACAGGAGGCACACAATGACCCCCCTGGTATGGACCAGCTTCAGGATGCTCCACCAAAGGTGAAACTTAATAAGTAAAGCTGAGAAGCGGTAAAGAGGGTGGGACAAGTCACACCCACTCAAGGAAGGGGCATACCTAGGAAGTGGGGGCTAATTCAAGCAATACAGACAGGGCCTGCCTGGACCTGGGCAGGAAGATCGCCCGTAGAAGTGGCCATACCCCCTGGCGCAATAGACATCCGCAGTCCAGGAGTCGTACTGGCCCCCAATCAATAGGGATACAAGATACCAGCCCCAGAGGTCCCAAGACAGTGCCTGAAGTGAGGGGCGACCCCTGAGAACAGGCACTGGCACCGACAAGGACCACCGATGGCAATCCAATGCAAGCAAGTGGACACACAGGAGAACACAGGCGGCGCATTGGGGGGAAATAGTGTGCCACAGCGAACCCCAGGCAGCTACAAGTCTAACAAACTGCAAGAGCACGACCCTCAGGAGAGGAGCTGGACAGCAGACAGCCAAGCCTGATGGCTGACCTGGGAAAGAAGGAGCACCGCTTCCGCCACTGGGTTTGGGTGTCCCTGGCACGGGGGTGACCAGCAGGTGAATAGAAAAGAGAAATCACTGCTGAGTGATACCAGGGGTTATATTGTCCCCCTCTAGAGAGCTGTCTGCCCAGCGGACAGACGAACATCAGAGTCGCAGACATAAGACACCCATGCACCACAGGGATAACGCTTGGCAGCAAAAAGCGCAACAAACTAGGATGTGGGAGAGCACAATCCACTCGAGGGTGCCATAGCGGAAGTATTTCAAGGAGCTGCTTGACGGGGGGACCCCAACGAACGGAGACACGATCAGCCCACCACCCGGAGTAACTCGTCTCCTGGCCTGCCCGGAACCATCTCAGAGGTGGAACACACTGAATAATCTGGCGTCCGGCAGTACAAGATAAACCGGGGCTGCCTCCTCACCCCCCTTGTAGGGACAGATAGCAAGCAAAGGCGGAAGACCCACAGAGGTTGAAGCAACATGAGGGCGCAGGAGAAGCGGAGCACCACAAACAAAGCAGGGCGCTGCTCGTCCGGGCCCCGCAGCAGGCCAATGAAATATAGGATATAGAAGAAACAACTTGATCGGCTGCCGGTGGGGAGAGGGAAGAGAATGACAGGGACACGTCGGACAGTAAAGGATGTCAAACACACCGAAAGGGGGAAGAGGCAAACAAACCAGCATCAAACCTTTTGCCAAAAAGATGGATAAGGGCCTGCCCACCCCATCAGACACGGCCATGGCCTCATCTAGCGCTGCGCAACAGGAGGAGGGCTGAAACCCAATACTAGAAGCTATCGTGGCACTAAAGATGTCCATGGAAGACAAATTGGATATGGCCATAGCGGCCCGGAAGACATCCCTGGAAAATAAGATGGACACAGTGATGGTGGACGTAGGCCTCCTCCGACAGGATGCACGAAACCTTGCTGACCGTGTGGGCATGACAGAACAACAAGTTCAGCAGAATACCACCAATGTGGCAACCACCCAGACCCAAATGCCTGATGTGCTTGAAGACCCTGGAAGAAGGGGCGGAGGACGCAGAAGGGAGGGCATGAAGGAATAACATCCGGATAGTGGGACTGCCGGAAGGTGAAGAGGGCCAGGACCCCACGAATTACGTCAAGAACCTCCTGCTACACGAGATCGGTGCGGGGGTGCTGTCCCAAGGATTTGCAGTAGAAAGAGCCCATAGAGCCCTCACCAGGAGGCCCCAACTGGGGGCTCCTCCGAGGTCAATGATTGCGAGAATTAAGAAATTCAAAGATAGAGACAAGATATTGACTTTCTCCAGAGAAGGGGGGGCTATAACTAGAAACTCTTCCAGGATAACGATTTACCCGGACTACACCATCCTGGTCCAGAGACAGCGTGCCCAGTATGGACCTATCAAGGAATGCCTCAAGGCAGCGGGCCTTCACTACATGTTGTTGTACCCAGCAAAACTGAAGGTGATACGAGAGGGCAGATCGCACTTCTTTGAGACGGCGGAGGAGGCACAGACGTGGATAGACCAGCAAGGCATCCCACAAGGAAGACCCAGAAATGCTAACAATAATGAGAATCACCCCGAAGAACAATAAAAGGGAGTCAATCAAGGGAAGACAGTTCTGACACCATAAACGCTATGCAAGCCAGCAGACATATAATTAAAGGAGGAACGAGATTCGATGTTCCCGCAGATGGCGACGAGACACACAACCCCAAGAATTTCGATAGTTAGGATGCCAGTTTCAAGGCATCTCGCTGCCGCGAGCCGGTCCCACCTCGGTGGGCCCAGCAAGAGAAGCAGCGAGGCCTGAGCAGGGGGAGGGAGGCTGGGCGTCTGGTTAATAGTTAAGGTTAGTGAGTGGATAGGTAGAAACAATGAAGGCACGTGTGGGGAAGGAAGCACCAGGCAACAGGAAGAAAGTGCATATGGCAGGCGAAAGCAGACATACCCCGATGAAGGCTACCAGAGCAGCACAACAAAAAGCCGCAAACCCGCAGCAAAGCTATACAAGTGAGGTACACAATGTATAAGAGAGGTCAACCCCACCCCATGCGAGAGCACACAGAAGAGGAAGGAACAAGAATGCCCACCGACATATATAAGCAGACAAGGAGGCTTATGGGGAAGAGGAAGGTGGGCCAAGACAAAGTGGTCATAGCCACCTTGAATGTCAGGGGGCTAAATGCGTACATTAAGAGACTGAGGATTCACGCCTGGCTGAACAGGGCAAAAGTGCAAATTGCCATGCTACAAGAGACACATCTGATTGCAGAGAAGCAAACTAAGATAGCTAAGAAATGGGGAGGTCAAATGTACAGCTCAACATTCTCGAACTATGCTAGGGGTGTCCTAACGTGGGTAGCCCCGGGAGGCCCCTTCAAACTAATAAGACAAGGAAAGGACAGTGAAGGCAGAATGCTGATTGTACACGGATTACTGGAGAACAAAGAGGTGTGCCTGATCAATTCGTATGCACCTAATCACGATGCGGCAAAGTTCTTCAGGACAATCACACCTCGGCTAGCCCCCTACAGGGGAGCGACGCTCATATTGGCAGGAGATTTTAACTGCACACTGAACCCACAGTTGGAAAGGTCCCTTGGGGAATTCACGGGGATACATATAAAAGCAAGTTCATTATCCGACCACGCCCCTATCGTGGCAATGTGGACATAAACGTACAGAGGAACCCCTATACCCCCCTATAGACTGAGGGCAGAGGCACTGCTAGATGAGGTCTTCCAAGAATACATTAGAGAGAAAATAGAGGACTACTTTGAACATAATGAGGGGAGCGTAGACATCTCCGGCACCCTCTGGGAAGCCTTCAAGGTGGTGGTCAGAGGAGCAGCGATAGGGAAGGTGGGCAGACTTCGGGGCACCATTCAGGCTGAGTTACGAGAAAAAGAGGAAGAAATAGAACGAGCAGAAGTACAAGCAGGGGAGAGAGGGGAAGAACCAGAGGAGCTCACAGCGCTACGATTGCAGTGTTGCACAATCTGGGAAAGACTAGATAGATAAGACTATGGGAAATATATACAGGGACTGCATGCAGAAGGGGATAAACCTGATAGGCTCCTGGCCTGGCTTAGCAAACAGGCACAAACCAATAACCGCGATTATAGATGAGCAAGGAGAGGAAGTAAGGACCCAGGAAGAGATTAATGGAGTGTTCTCGCGGTTCTATGAGGAACTGTACTCCAAGAAACAGACAGCGGAAGCGGGTGACATAACCGATGCCTTAAAGGAAATCCCTCTCCCCAAACTATCGGAGGAACAAGCGCAGACACTGGATGTGCCCCTCATGTTAGATGAACTGACCGCCGTAATAGAGGACCTCCCAACAGGCAAATCCCCGGGACCGGATGGGTTACCCGGGGAATTCTATAAGAAATACAAAGACATCTTGGCCCTGCAACCGCTAGAGGTGTTTCAGGAGGCATATGAGAAGGGTAGGTTGCCACAGAGCCTATTAGATTTGGTTGTTATAACCATATTGAAACCGGGGAGGTCGCCTCTGCAGCGTGGCTCCTACAGACCAATTTCTCTGATCAATCAGGACTCTAAAATCCTGACTGCAGCCTTAGCGAATCGACTTAAGCGGGTAATATCCACACTGGTACACCCCGACCAGACGGGATATGTACCAGGGAGAAACACGACTTGGAATCTGCGCAGACTCCATCACGTTATAGAAAGCATGAACCAGAGACAAGAAGACTGCCTGGTGGCATCGCTTGACGCAGTCAAAGCATTCGATTCAGTGAACTGAGAGTGGCTTGAGGGGGGCCCACTTCAGAATAGGCAAGGGGTATCTCCACTGGATACGGCTTCTTTATAAAGACCCTAGAGCAAGGGTGAAAACGGGTAGGCACATATCAGAGCAATGGAAGATTGGTAGGGGCACAAAGCAGGGATGCTCGCTTTCCCTGATGTTATATATACTGGCCTTGGAGCCATTCGCAGTTTTTTTAAGAGCAGAGTACGGGAATGCGGGAATCGAAATAGACGGGGTGGTACACCTAATCTCGATATATGCAGATGACATGCTCCTCTATGTCAGGAACCCGAGGGAAAGTGGGCCAGACCTACTAGAAGCATTGGGCGCATTTGCCAAAATTTCGGGTATTACGATTAACAAGGAAAAATCCTCGCTCTTCCCACTGGCGAGACTGAGGATAGCTGCCCCTGACCAGCTGCCGAGTCTGGGACTCACATGGACGCCCACCACTTTCCGCTACCTGGGAGTGGATATATACCACAGCACCATATTAACACACACGGCTAACACACAAGCAGCAATAGTCAAGATAGAAAAAACCATGAAGTTCTGGAAGACACTCTCATGGGGGATGATGGGAAGAGCAGCGCTTTGAAGGTGACGGTCCTCCCCCGTCTACTGTACTACTTCACCAATATCCCGTACAACATCCCCAGGCACTTCTTTAAACAGCTACACGCAATAGCAAGAGAGTTATTTGGGCGGGGGGAGGAACAGAATAGCGCTGAACACACTGCAGAGAGATTACGAGTGGGGAGGAATTAGACTCCCAGACTTTGAACGATACTACCTGGCAGGGCAACTCCAGTTCATCGTAAAATGGCTGGGAGATGACATGTCCATAGATGCACTGCTTTTTCAACCAGTAATACAACGCTATTACCTGAGCGAACTCCCATGGCCTGACCCTGTGGCGGAGAGCCTGGAAGATGCAAGGAGTACAGGACCCATACTCCTGACAAATTCCCCTAGCGGGACTAGTTGACGCCCACATGGCATCCTTGGCTGCCTATCGCGCCCAGTGGGAAGACAGGGGATTGGCACAGACCGGGGATCTATGGAAGGATGGGCAGTGGGTGGATTTTCAGACCTTAATGGAAGAACAGGGCATACAGAGTGGCCAATTCCTAAAGTACAACAGCTTGCTACAGAGGATTAAGAGGAGGTGGAGGACATTGCCAGGAGAAGGCAATGGTGTGGGAGTCCTGGACGTATGGTACGATGTGTCAGAGGGTGGTCACACGATACCCAGGCTTTACGAACAGCTCCTGCACAGCAACAACGAGAGGGAGCTGCATGTAAGAGCCAAATGGGAGGAGGAACTCCACAGGACCTTCACGGACGAGGAATGGAGCAGGACACTTCAGTATACTAAAAATGTTTCCAGGAACGCGAGATTCAAACAAATGCAGCTGTATCTCACACATAGGGCATATCTCACGCCTAAGAGAATGTCACTTATGGGACGAGATGGGATCCGTTGCTGCCCGCGTTGTGCTACAGAAGAGGCGGATATAATACATATGTTCTGGTCCTGCCTGGCTCTATTTAATTTTTGGAAAACTGTAAGGGTGAGAGCAGAGGCAGGCCGGGTCCCAATTGCAAGCTAGGTTGCCGGAGTCTTACCTCCTGGTACTGTTTCCTAAGGGCAAACAGCAGACACATATAGCGAAATTAAAGGACTTAATGTGTATCCTGGCGAAACGTTGCATAGCAATGATGTGGACCTCGAACACAGGGCCATCAGTAGAAATGTGGTGGGCAGACCTGAGAAAGTGGACAATAGCGGAAACATCAGAGTGGGCCAGGGCGGCGCAGAGGGGTGAGGGGGAGAGTGGGGCCAAACTACTAGCATGGAACTCTCTTGTCCAGGACCTGTTCCGCATTACAGACGGGCAGGACGCGACAGGCCCTAGCGGGCTAGAGGAGGAATGAACCCCCGGCGGCAAAGGCAGTGAAGGAACTTGCAGGGGGACGAGGGCTGCATGAAGCCAGAGGGGATTATGTACTAAATACTGTGGATAGACAAGCTGAGAGCAGTGCCGCCGCACCAAGGAGGCAAATGATAGATTGCGGACTCCAACACATAGTGCCAGATGTTATGCAGTGTTTGTTGTGGTTTTTGTTTGTTTAAGTGTTTTATTAATAAAGAGTTTTTAAAAAAAAGTTTGACAAGTGCAATGTGTTTTTTATATGTTTTTACTGCGATTTTCGTGGACAACGGCAGCTGACGCGGCTCCAACATGGCAGGTGTTTCCAAAAACCTGACGCACCTCATGCTCTTCACCATCCAATCAACGGGTGAGTCACGTCACCCTCTAGGCCAATTAGATGCCTGTCCGCGGAATGAAAACCACTGGATGCATTACACCAAATGTACAAAATCACGCTTTTGGGACCGAGCCGCAGCTCCTACTGCACATTTGGTGAAAATCGGTCCTGCGGTTTGGGCTGTAGACATGAGCAAACATTTTTTTCCAGTGCGTCTATAGGAAAAAACACAAATTTTGGGACCCCCCCTTAACTTTGCCCTCCCCCCTTCGTGATACCTCACCAAACTTCGCAGGATCAATCTGACGGGGTCATATACTCTTGTTGCAAACTTTGAGGATTCGTTCAAGGAAGCAAAGTTATAAGCAGCCCAAAAAGTGCGCTTTCTATGGGTTGAGCAACTTAACCATAACTACAGGGCTGCTACTGCAGGCCCTGTAATATGAGCCTCTGTCCTTTATTTTAAATCACATAATGTTCGAGTTAGTCCCCTTAACGTATCAACCAGCAGTCTACAAATGTATAATCTGTGCCTTCCGGGCCCCTTATGTTCCTGAGTCTGAACATTTCTTCACTTATTACCTATTCCAAGGCCAAATGCTTTTATAGTTGCAGTCTATGTAACATGTGTTCTCTATCTCATATTTAGTCTAAGAAGGGTGCCCAGGTGCAGATGTTTTTATGCATAGTGTCAGAGATGAGAGCTGAAACCCTCTCAATCGCTATAATGTCTCATACCTTCATCCACCAGTATGAGATGATTGATACCCGCAGGGTTCTTTAGAACCTAGCTCAGTTTGTTATCAGCACCATTAGTAAATGGGAAATAAGTTCTGCTTTAGGACCTGATATGGAATGGAGTCGTTCTCCGGCATATCTCCCAATAGTATAATTAATGTGCTCATCGGGACGGTTGGTGCCGTGATGTCATTTATTTTTGCCAGCATTTCTTTCCAGTATATTTGAATAGTTGAGCAACTACACCACATGGTTCCATGTCATTTCGCCAACCCCCTTTCTTCTCGACATGTGTTTTGCCAAAAAAGTTAATCGCATTTTTTTAACATTCTTTTTGGTTTGGTTCCTCACCCAAGCACCCCTTAAGTAAAAAAAAAAAGTGTTATTTCCCTCCCTTCCCCCCAACCCTTTATTTATCTTTCCCATAATCCCAAAATATTTAGATGGATATTTTCTGCAAAACTCCTGCGGCAAAACACTGTGTCGGCAAAAGGATGCAATACTACACCACATACACCACACATAGGCCATATCTTCCTTTTGGCTGCAATTGTGCCAACAACGGTTTGCGCTATCGGTATGTTTACTATGTAATCATTGAGGTATCATATACCAGCCGAAGCACAATTTGAGGGCCCTTCTTTTACCAAGGTATATTTGTAGCTCTTATGGGTCCTCATCCAAATGCATTGCCAGGATTCCCAAGGTATATTTGAAGTTCCTATTCCCAATTCTGCCTGTATGGGAGTTTCTCTCCCTTGATGGGTTTCTAGAAGTCTGTAACAATTAGACATTTTCTTGCCCTTCGCCCCTACTTGCATCACAAGTTCCAACCCTGTCTGGGCTCTGGTGCCTGCTTGTTTCACCCCATCATTGGTGATCCAGAGTCTTCGGTGTCATTCAGTGTTTGGATGGAGCAGAACTGGTTAAAGCTTAATGGCGATAAGAAGGAGGTATTGCTGGTGGGTTGCCCCCCCAATCCTACACTGTGGACCCCGGCCTTCTGGCCCACTTCGCTTGGTCCTTTACCTGTTCCTGTTACCAAAGTGAAGAACCTGGGGGTCACGCCTCCTTGTCTATGTCCAACCAGGTTTCGGCTGTCTGTCAGTACGCCCATCATAAGATTAGGGTCCTCAAGAGGGTCCTCCCTATGATTCCGGAAGCCATCCGCCCTCCTGTGGTAGCTGCGCTAGTCCTTTCACAGTTGGACTATTGCAACTCTCTGTATCTGTCGCAACCACTCGGTCTCATACAACGGCTTCAACGTATGCAGAACCTGGCAGCCAGGTTAGCCACTGGTTCCCCCTATGGTGCCCACATCTCGCCAGTGCTTCGTCGACCCCACTGGCTTCCGATGACCCAGTGAGTCCACTTTAAGTCATTATGTATTGTCCATCGGGCAATCCATGGCCAAGGAGCTGAGTTTTTGCAGTCTAAGTTCTCCCGATACATCCCTGAACGGGACCTTCGCTCCTCCGCCACCAATCTACTTGTTGTTCCAAGATTCAACAGGGAAAGGCTTGGCGGCAGAGCCTTTTCCATTGCTGCTGCCAAACTTTGGAACAATCTTCCACTGCCACTCAAAACCACCTCTAACCATCTGGGTTTCAGAAGAGCTCTGAAAACCATTCTATTCTAGTCCTCGGCTCTTCCACCGGTCTTCTCTTCAACTAACAGTTTCCTCTCCAGCGCCATGATGCCTTCGGGCAACCGTGCGCTTTACAAATAGAGAAAACATAACATTATTTGTGTTTAGTGTGAGAAACCTGAAAGTGTCCGGGGATCTTTCATCCAGGCGGCCAGGACACGGCCATCGCTTTTGGATCCAGTTCATTGGGGTGGACCAGTGCAGGAGGATCACCTGGATGTGGGGTCCTTGGGAAGTGGGAGTAGGACACAAATGAGTGAGATGCAGTATCCCCCTTCTTTAAGCATCTTTTCCCCATCCTACAACGTAGGCTATTCCAAAACACTGCCCTCCCCATTTTCTTACATGAACACTTTAGCACAACACGAAAGACAACGGACTAACACCAGAGCCGTTTACCTGACATGTCCCAATACAAGGGAAAGCCAAAGTCAAGCAATAGATCAGAATCACACCCACCTGACAGCCCTTTCCCTTCCCCACAGTGATAAAAGGTGGAGCACGACAGCACACTACGAGCTAACCCAGCACAGCAGTTCAAGAGGAGGAGGAAGGTAGTGCTGACCGAGAGGGTGACAAGGAGAGAGTCGACCTTTCCCTTTCCAACCAAGGCCTGGAAAGCTCTGCAGAGGGAATGATAAGTCTTCCAACAGTAGCCAGTGGGTATTCCACCAAATGGCATTGGTACACGAAACCCTCCTGTTGCTGATTGCCAAGCAGGGGAGAGATGCTTGTCTCTGTGGTACCAACCGTGACTCTGAGAGGAAAGAAAGCCAAGCAGTTCATCACAGCCGGTGAGTCGAGGGGAGTGTCGATATGAAACCCTACTGTGTTGAATGAAAAGTAGCCCAAGGCTAAGTTGAAAAGACGAGTACTTTAGTAAACTCAAGTAAGTTTGACATAAGCACTTCCTTTCGTTCTACGGCCTTCTGCCATTCAGCACACGATTCAGTCCTGCTGCCTCCAGCATTCTCTGGACTTTTTTAAACAAAAAGTGCAGTTACGAACGGCACATTTTCTAACTTTCACTTTTGAAATATGACAGCAGCCCAACTAAGACATGCTATCTCATACACAGATTTTGCCATTCCTGGACCGTCTGTATAAACTACAGCCACATTAAGAAGTGGGTGACTCTACCCTCATCATATTTTGATGACAATTTTTACCACTTGAGGTAAGACTACTCTTTTACCATTGTCTCCAACTAGTCACTTAAACTAGATTCCTCATGGAACCCTTCATGTCGTTTCAGGTATTTACTTGTTTCCACATTGGCTAGTCATATGCCATTCTGTCATCCACACCAAGATGGATGCCTGTACTGGATAAGTCTTCGGTAAGATTTACGCTCCACATACAAACGGAGCATCTTTTGTTCTTATAGTTAAGCATCTTTTTTGAGCTTAGTGAATTATTGAATCATTTTTCTTCGAGGTCACTCCTTTACTTACCACACTCCATTTGTCACTTATAGATAGAGACCCCGGGACTACGATTTACTCCATCATACATCCTGATGAAGGCCTGCACACAAAGCTGCATTCTACAGCTTACTCTTGGGCCGAAACACCTTAGTGTCGATGATTATACCACATGTACAGTGCACAATCCATGCACTGCTTTGTTTTTTGTTATATGTTCATAGAGTTTGGTTTTTTTGTTCATATTGTACCTGCATAACCTAATATGTTGACCAATATCAGCAGAACTTGTTTGTTATCCATTTAAACCCAGTCCATTCCACTGGATTATACTTACCTGTATTGTCTTCTCAATATCCCTGGGTACTCTATCCCCATATTTTTGTCATTTATATGCTATTAAATATATTAAGTCAAAACATGTGCTGTTATTGACTTTCATATGTGTTAGACTATTGGATTGGTGTGACCTCTCAGCCTGAAATTTTGTTTTGTTTACTTAAGTGCGCCCACCTGGGTTTTTTAGGGCATAGCCAGGTGCCATGGCCCTCAGTGTGTGTCCTTGGGGTTTGCCAAAGATTTTTTCTTCGCTGGGACCCCAGCTTCTGTCCACCTGCCTTTTGTTTTCCTGGGTGGTTTAGGCTTCTCCCCCTCCACTGAGCCGTGATCTATCTAAGAATCCTCTTGTTCCAATGCCGTGGGCCCTTCCAAGCTAGCCTCTATCAGGGCTGGTGTCTTGCTCTCTTTTGCAATTGCGTAATGTTTTTTTCCATACTCAAAAAGAGGTTTGCACGGAAAGCCCCACCTGTATCACACTTTGTGTGATCTTAGCCAATCTGTCACTACATTGAGTTTCTGTCTGTTAGCCAACATGCATAATGAGAGGTCCTGATATAAGGTGATCTCTGCCCCCACGGATTTCAATGGTCCCCTTGTTTCTCGTTGCCTGAATGATCCTCTCCTTCTTCTGAAAATAATGTACTCTGGTCAGGACATTGGGTATTAAACTGTGCCGCAGTTGAAGAGATGAGTTGGCTCTATGAGTCTTGTCCAGGAATAACTCTGTGTGATCTGAAAGGCCCACAAGGTTGGAGAACAAGTTTTGAACATATTCCACTAGATCTTGGTCTTTTATCTGGCAAGGAATACCTTTCACTTGCACGTTGTTTCTATGAGAGCGATTTTCCAAGTCCTCTTGCTTTGTTCAAACCATTTCAATCTGTTCTTCCAGTCCAATCACCCTGTTCAGGAGTTCTGCTTAATCGTGAACCTGTTCGGTTACCGTAGTTTCCATATCGTTCCATCGTAGCGACATTACTAAAATTGCATCGGAGCGTGGTATGAAAATCCGGACCCCCATTACTGCGCCCAAGCCGATCAGGGGTTGCAGGTGTGCTCTCCTTGGACGGATTAACGGAGGTCTGGGGTTACCATTATGGAAAGCGTGGAGATAATATATATATTTTTTTAAGGTGTCCGTGGCTGCCGCCCCATGTCAGTGGGAGGAGCTGATACCGCAAGGGTAAAAGGATGTTGGCGACACACACAGAAGTGCGCCGCAGTAAAGGTAAGTGGGGGTTGGGGGATTGCGGGCCAGGGCAGGCGCAGACGGGCTGAAATGATCTATCTGATCACTTTGCCGCGCAGTAATTGCAGTCGACATTTTCATTGGAGGAATTATGAACGGCGCAGTGATTGCATAGATTCGTCCAGCCTTGAATCCACAACATGCAGGTGATTATTAAGATCCGCTATCGATTTAGACAATTTGTTGCCAGAAGCAATTATCTCCTTTTCAATTTCAGTCAACAAACAGAGGTCACGCTATAGTAGCCAGAGCATCAGTGCTGCCATCCTTTGTGTAGGGAGAGTGGATCTGTGCTGCCACAAATTGGAGTTGCTTACCCATTCTCTCCTGGATTGCCAGCATACTTTTGATATCTCCAGATTTTGATTTGGGGGTAATCTTGGACATCCTGCTTCTGTGAAGTGGTTTTCGATATGATAGCATCGCCTTCTGAGTGGGGCTTTCTTCAGTACTAATCTACATCTGGTGACAGTACCTTTGATATGATATGATACGTGTTTCAAGGCACGACAAGGCAAGGGAGGGGGATAGAGGGAGGAGAGAGACAGCGATCTTACCGGGCCAAGTGACATTGAGATCGCGCAAGTGCAGGGGAGAGTGGAGGAGAAAATGACCAGCGGAAAGGGGAGAGGGCAGTGCCGTACATGCGATCAAAACAATAACAAGAAGTGTGGCCATCAGGTGACAGGTGCAAGGGTAAGTGCAGACAGCAGGTGTCCAAAAGTGCAGGTAGGGGGACTGTAGGGTTACAGATACAGACCCAAGTGCAAGTGTTGCAGGGAGGCAGTGCTGGTGTGCATCTGGGTGGCCAGGGACCTGGGCTCGAAATCAGAGGGTAGCCAGGTGACCAGTGTAGTATCAGATAGGAAATCAGCAATGGAGAGGAAGAGAGAAGGCAGAAGCAAAGAGAAAGGTCTTGAGGTGCTTCCGGAACTGGAGATGGTTCCAGGTTTCAGAGAGGCAGGAAGGCTGTTCCAGAGGGAGGCCTGACCCGAAGAAAGAGATCTACCACCAACTCGTTGCTTGGAGAAGCGACTGACCCCAAGGGAGTTGGAGGTGGAGGAGCGAAGAGCTCAAGTAGGAAGGAATTTACGAAGAGAGTGTTGGAAGTATTGAGGCCCCAGGCCCCAAAAGGCCTTGTGAACAATGCAAAGGGTCCTGAACTTAATCCTCGCAGCCACTGGGATCCAATGCAGAGATTTCAGTGCTGGAGAGATACGATCCCTGGGCTTGAGGCAAAGGACACGTCTCGCAGTCCTGTTCTGGATGAGATGCAGAGGACGGAGAGTAGAAGCAGGCAGATTTAGAAAGAGGCTGTTGCAGTAGTCCTGCCTAGAGAGAACAAGAGCTCTAGAGACAGTGAGCTTCTGGGGGAAGCAGAGGAAAGGAAGAACACCTCTGAGGAGGTGCAGTTGGTAGTTTGACTTCTTAGAGATGTCAGAGACGTGAGGAGAAAAGGAGAGTGTGGAGTCGAAGATCACCCCAAGGTTCTTAGCCTCACAGGTTGGAGCAGGAAGAGGGCCAGAGAGTGACATGAAAGGAGGGTGCAGGTGTGCCGATGAGGAGAATCTCTGTCTTGCTGGCATTAAGGCAGAGATCATTGGTGGCACACCACTCCTGGATAGCAGACAGACAGTCAGAGATGACAGAAGGAGAAGAGGTGGCATAGCGGAGCCTGAAATGAGCAGAGTGTCATCAGCATAGCACTGAAAGTTGGAGCAGAGAGCGGCAATGCGATTGGCAAGAGGTGCCAGGTATTGGTTGAACAGCCAGGGAGAGAGGTTAGACCCCTGGGGAACACCATAGGCAGAGAGTGAGATAGAGGAAAGGAAGGACCCAAGTTGAAAATGGGAGGGTCGATCAGAGAGGAAAGAGGTCAGCCAGGCCAGGGCCTGATCGGTGATACCTAGGTTATCATGGAGACGATTGAGCAGGATGGCATGGTTGACCATGTCAAAGGCAGAAGAGAGATCGAGTAAGATGAGGACCGAGGGGAGATTAGAATCGAGGTTAGAGGGCAGGTCTTCACGGATATTCAGGAGAACAGTTTCTGTGTTTCTGGCTGCTCTGAAGCCAGACTGATGGTCATGGAGACAACCAACAGATTCAATATGAAGATTTATCTGGGAGATGGCCAGTTTTTCGAGGAGTTTGCCCAGGAAAGGAGTGATGGAGATCGGGCGATAGTTGGAATTTTACGATCGGACTGAAAAAAAAGGTCTGACCGTACAAAAAGTCAGAAAAATGCTACCACCAAAGGTTTGAACATCAAAAGTTCGAACCTTTGGTGGTAGCATTGTAGATAAGTATAAAAAAAAGACTGCAGTGGTGTCCCCCACAACTCCCTGCTCCACTATACTGTGTGGTATAGTGAGCGGGGTGTTGCGGGGGACACCCCCGCAGCACACCTGAAAAAAACAGGGGCTGCGGGTGTGTCCCCCGATGCACCCGGCTCACTATATGTACTATACTATATACTATACTGTGTGCTATAGTGAGCAGGGGTTGCGGGGTACACCCCTGCAGCTCCCAAAAAAAAAAAGAAAAAAAGGCCCCTCTGGCGCCGGTTCCCGATCACGGAAGTGAAAGGGAACTGGCGCTGCAGGGTCTCAGCATGTAAAAAAGGTAAGTAGGGTTTGTTTATGTTGGGGGTGTTGTGGGTATGTTGTGTGTGTGGGTGGGGTTGTGGATATGCAGGGGGGTATGTAGGGGTTTTGAATGTGTGTTCACATGGGAAATGTGCAAACCATTTGTGGTTCGCACATTTCTCACTTTTCCATCGCTGACTTTTCCGCAACGGAAAAATCACGCATAGTTAACCGGGCTGAGGTTTTATTAAGAAGAGGGTGCACAAGAGACGGCCTCAGGGAGAAGGGAAGGCTCCAGTGGCAGAAGCAAGGGTGTCAACGTAGTCCTTGATGGTTTTGGAAGTATAGGGACTGTTTTGACGAGACTTTCATAGATCGAACTTGTCTAAAACCTTGTCAGGGGAGAACAGAGGAAAGGCAGAGAAGGAGGTAGGAGAGGTAGCCACAGGGGCGATGGAGGTAGAGGAGAGAGTAGAGGGCAGAGGAGGAGAGGACGAAAGGGTGGACAGGATGTCCTCTGTTTTAGAGATGAAGTGAGAAGCCAGGGCCGTGCAGAGGGCCTGGGAGGGGACAGGATAGGTAGAGACTGCAGCAGGATTGGCCAGCTCCTTGCAGATTTTAAAGAGTTTGTCCGAGTTGTTAGATGCCGCAGAGATGCAGGCTTGGATGTGGACTCTCTTCTTGGTACAAACAGAAAGCCTGTATTGCCATTGGATCAGGCGGCAGGCCAGTTTGTCAGAGGATGCACAAGAAGTTAGCCATTTCCTCTCAGCCACCCTGCACTTGCGTTTAACGGTGACAAGGTCAGAGTCATACCAGGAGTTGCACTTGGCTTTGTTCTTCAAGCGGATCCTCATGACAGGGGAAAGAACATCAAGAATATCAGAGATAGAAGAGTCGAGCATGGAAAGGGCTGTGTCAGGATGTGAGTCAGCCACAGGAGTAGGAGGAGCGTGAGAGAAAGTGGCGGTGAAAGCCTCAACTGACACAGGCTTCATGGGTCGGATGACCGAGAAGGTAGGTGGCAGTGCTGGAGTTGACTTGGCCATAGGGGTAGAGAGGGAGAGATGGGTGGAAAGGAGAAAGTGATCACTCCAGGAGAGAGTGGTGGGAAAGAAAAGATGGGAGGTCTGAGGAGATCAGAACATCCAGAGTGTGTGTAACGCTCACCTGATTCCCACGGAGGCGCAGGTCGTGGCAGGAAGGTGTCTGTGACTCGAAAGGTGATGTGCAGGACTCGATGGGCTTCTGGGGTCGAACCTCTTCGCATTGTGTGACGAACTCGTAGGGTGAGGTTTCTGCAGGTGAAAGAATATAGGGGTTACCGGCCTGGGTTGTTTAATGTCTCTCTTCCTCTCTCTCCCAAGCTTCTCCGTAGAGCCCCCAGGTCAACGTGCTCACCTTAGATAGGTGAATGCTGGACTCTCCATCTGCGTCTGATGCAGGGCGCTGTTGCCAGTTCCTTCACTGGTGAAACATAGGCCTCTTGGACTCAGAGGACCTTTACCGTCGTTAATCGCACGAGCGGTGAGTTTCCAGACACCTTTTTAGTCTTTATAGTCTTCAGAGTCTTTAGGTGCAAGGCACGTTAACATTGAACAGGACTTCGTATGATGCTTTTCTCCCCTTTTGCTTGCAGGACTCTTGAGGAAGATGAAATAAAGCGCCTGGAAATGCGTGAGTAAATGCAAGCGCTCTAGCTGTTTTTTCCCTTGCAGCGTAGTTCGTGCTGAAGAGGCACCAGAGTATTTGCAGGCGTTCTATTGTGAAGAGCGCGATGGGCGTAAGTAAATACCTGTCTAATGTCTCTTCTTTTGTCTTTCAGAAGCTTGTTTGCAGCGCCGGAGTCCGCGGAAGGCCCGTAAGTAAATACGATGCTTTTATCTCCGCAGGTGGCGATGCAGCGTGAAGAATTCCAGAGTTCACGGAGTGCCAGTAAGTAATGACAATGCTTTTGTCTTCACAGGCGAAAGTACAGGGTGCCGAAATGACCGCAGCCGATGGATCAGGTGAGTAAGCACTGCGAGTTAAGACTGCCTTGCTAACCTGCTGTTTCTTGTCTCTGCAGATGCTGCTGTCGACTGGATACAGGAATGGTGAGTATGATTCTTGCAGATTGAGGAAGAAAGGCTGGAACAGACTCGGTGAGCGTTCTGCTGCAGATGCAGAATAACGCGAAGCACGTTTCATCCATCGGGTGTGGTTTAAATAGCCTTGGAGTGATGAGGCGTCTTCCTCCACGGCCCCGCCTAGGTAAGAAAAGAGTTCCAGTTCCAGAAGCTTTCCCCATGCTGAATCCAGGGAATGGAGCTGCCCCACCCAGGTAAGAAAGTAGTTCCTGTTTACAGAGGACTTCTAAGTGGCTGGTAAGTAAGCAGCATGGCCTGCTGCAGGTAAGTCCACCCAAACATCTGCACACATATTATGAGCCCGGCGCTTCCAGTGCCGGGACCGATGATTCTGATGAGCCTGGTGCCACCGGCGCCAGGACAAGGTCCAAAAGGTCCCCGTGGGGACCGGCTGGTGCCTAGGATTAGGGTTAGGGGCCTGCTTCCAAGGACGTTGGGCTGGTCCTGGCTCCTTGGAAGCAGTGATCATGACAGTACCCCCCCTCAAGGCCCCTCCTAAGCGTGTCTTCTCCGGGGGTTTTGGCTTGTCGGGGTGATTCAGATGGAATCTCTTAACCAGACGAGGTGCGTGGACATATTCTGAGGGTTCCCAAGACCTTTCCTGGGGACCGTATCCTTTCCAATCAACCAGATTGTATAATTTAGATTTGGAGATTTTGGAGTCTAGGATGTTCTTTACTTCGAATTCGAGTTCTCCGTCTACCAAAACGGGTTCTGGGAGTTCAGTCAATCGAGTTTCTGGTTGTACTGGTTTTAATAAGGAGGTAATTCCAATTTGACCGCCACCGGATTAACTATGGTAGAGATGGTGTAGGGTCCAAGGTATCTCGGGTTGAAGGTGTGGGATCCTTTTAGAGGCAGGTGCTTAGTGGATAACCAGACCTGGTCTCCTACTGCGTAGTGAGGGGCCTCTTTACGGTGTCGATCTGCTCCCTTTTTGACTTCAGCTTTAGCTCTTTGCAGATGGGCAGTGGCTTCCTTAAAAGCACGGGTAATCTCAGAGTGTAAATGATCCACAGCTGGTGTTTCGAATTCTTGGGGAGGATCCAAATTAGAGGTTCTAGGATGATGTCCGTATAATAGGAAGAAGGGAGTCTTCCCGGTTCCAGAATGAGTCGAATTGTTGTAAGCGTATTCAGCGATCCACAGAATATCCTTCCAAGGGTTTTCAGTTTGTTGGAGCATGCAACGCAGATATTGCTCTAGAGTCTGATTTGTCCTCTCGGTTTGTCCGTCAGTTTGGGGATGGTGACTGGTTGAAAGTCTTACATCAATTTGGGCTAGACGACAGCAACTTTGCCAAAAGTGGGAGATGAATTGACTTCCCCTATCGGAGATTAAAACCGAGGGAAAACCGTGTAACCGAATGATGTTTTCTAAGAATTCTCGGGCCAATACCGAACCCGAAGGTAGGCCCTTCAGGGGAATGAAATGAGCCATCTTGGAGAATAGATCCACGACTACTAAAATGGTATTATACCCTGAGCATGGAGATAAGTCCGTGATGAAATCCATGGACAGTGTATGCCATGGACAGGGAGGAATATCCAGAGGGTGTAAAAGGCCAGCTGGTTTCTCCTTCTGACTTTTATTCTGGGCACACACACCGCAGGAGATTACAAAGTCTCTAATATCCTTCTTCCATGATGGCCACCAGAAATGTCTCTTGATATTTTCCATGGTTTTGGTAATGCCAGGGTGACCCTCCATCAGAGAGTCGTGATAACCGGAGATTACTTGTTTTTGTATTTTCTCACAGGGCAAGTACAATCGTCCTTGGAAATATGGAAGGTCTTGATCCACTGAGAATTCTTTTCCCTTTAATTGCCAGTCCTGCAAATCGGCCGGAGTTAGGAGTGACTTGACTGCAGTCTTGATGTCTTCAAAGGATTGAGTGCTGACTAACCCCAAAATCCTTTGTTCTGGGATTATGGGTATTGGTTCTGGATTGGTCAAATATTCATCTACTCCCATCCGAGGGAGGGCATCTCCTTTTCCGTTTTTACTGCCGGGTCGATAAGTAATTATAAAGTCAAACTCAGCCAGAAACAGAGCCCAGCGAAGCTGTCTGGAAGACTGAGCTTTGGCCGTCTTCAGATATTGTAGATTGCGGTGATCAGTCATTACGGTGACTGTGTGTCTGGCTCCCAAAAGATAATGTCGCCAGACTTTAAAGGCCGATCTGATAGCTAAAAGTTCCTTGTCTGTAATGGAATAGTTGATCTCGGGAGCCGAGAATTTGCGGGACCAAAAGGCTACAGGATGTAATTGGTGTGTGACCGGATCTCTTTGTGATAAAACTGCCCCCATAGCAAGACTAGAAGCATCCGTTTCCACGATGTTGGGGAGTTCTGGGCGCGGATGTTTCAGAACAGGTGCAGAAATGAATTTAGCTTTTAAGTCCTGAAAAGCTTGTTCTGCTTCAGTAGACCATTCAAAACGTTTGTTCTTTTTTAACAGAGCGGTGATGGGCTGGACTATCCGGGAAAATTCAGGAATGAATCTGCGGTAAAAGTTAGCGAATCCCAACATGCTTTGAACTCCTTTTACCGAGGTTGGTGATGGCCACTTGATGATTGCATCGACCTTCTTCGAATCCATATGAACCCCATTAGGTGACAATATGAATCCCAGGAACTCAACTTCAGTTACGTTGAAAACGCATTTTTCAAGCTTGGCAAAAAGGTTATGTTGACGCAGTCTCCCGAGAACCTTTTTAACGTGTCTCTGATGTTCCTCTTCAGATGATGAATAGACAAGGATGTCATCAATGTAGACAACAACACACACATCTATGAGTTCTCTAAGGACATCGTTCATAAAATACTGGAAAGCGGCAGGAGCGTTACAAAGTCCAAAGGGCATCACTTGATATTCAAATAGCCCATACTTGGTGCGGAAGGCCGTCTTCCATTCATCGCCTTCTTTTATTCGTACCAAGTGGTAGGCTCCTCTGAGATCCAATTTTGTATATATACATGCTTCCTTGACTTGGTCCAGGAGTTCAGGGATCAAAGGTACGGGTATCTGTTTTTAACGGTGATTTGATTCAGGGCGCGGTAATCTATACAGGTCCTAAGGTCTCCTTCCTTTTTCGGAACGAAGAACAAAGCCGAGGAAGCTGGAGACTTAGAAGGACGGATAAACCCGTTAGCTAGGTATTGGTCCAGATATTGTCTGAGGTGAAGATTCTCTGGCTCGGTGAGGGCATAAATCCTACTGCAAGGAGGAGTTGTTCCGGGTATCAAGTCTATTTGACAGTCGTAAGACTTATGAGGAGGCAGGGTGTTAGCTTGATCCTTCCGAAAGACATCTTGGAATTCCTGGTAGTCGGGAGGTAATGTAGGAACCTCAGAAGAAATTGCCGCCACTGAAACTTCAGGCCGAGGATAACAAGTGGTAAAACATTCTGGAAACTGAACCGTCTTTGCTCGCCAGTCGATCTGAGGATTGTTTTTCTCTAACCAAGGGATTCCCAGAATGATCTGGAACTGAGGGGCCTTGATCACATCGAACACAATTTTCTCCCGGTGTCCATCTTGGCTCACTAGCGTCACTTCTTGGGTGGCGTGCGTTACTGGTCCGGAGGCTATCTCCGTGCCATCCACTGTAGTAATGACGTCCTTTACTGCCTTAGGGACAAGGGGTAGATTCATCCTTGATGCCATTTCACGGTCCACATAATTGCCGATTGCTCCGCTGTCGATGTAAGCTTCAATTGCATGCAAACGATCCGGACGTGCTGGACTAATGAGGACCATGGGCACCACGAAATGCGAGGTCACGGGACAGATCTTAACGCTCGGCAAGAGGACCTCTACACTTGCCGGGCTAGGTCGTTTCCCTGCTTTGAACTTGTGGCACTGGTGTCTGCGGCTCCTACAGCCTTCTTAGCTGGTTTCACTGGACAGTCTCGAAGAAAGTGCCCTGAGTTCCCGCAATAGAGGCATAATTGCAGCTGTCTTCTTCTTTCCCGCTCCTTTTGGCTTAAAGGACCTTTCATCCCCCCTATTTGCATAGGTTCCACAGTGTCAGCTCCCTTAGTAGAAGTTTGTGGTTTAGAAAACACTCGGGTATCAAATTTGGAACGATCAGCCTTCCTGTTCTGTAATCTGTGGTCCAATTGGACGACTAAGTCAATATAGTCTGAACATTCTTGTGGAGGGTTCACAACTTGAGCTAACACATCCTTGAGCTCTCCACGCAGGCCTCTGTAGAAAAGCGTTATTCTCTTGTCCTCGGGCCATTGAGTTTCCACTATGAGTCTGTTGAATGAGGCTATATAGGTCAAGAGGTCTTGATTACCCTGTCGTAATGAAAGAAGTTCATGGTCCAAGGCCTGCCCTTGTGCATGTCTTGCAAACAGTTTCTCCATACTGGACTGGAAGGCCTGGAAATCATGCAGAACCGGATCATCCTGGGTGACTAAAGGAATCGACCAATCTGCGGCGCTGCCACTGAGATAAGAAAGCACGAAAGCCACTTTGGTCTGATCTGTTGGGAATGCAGCTGGTCGACATAAGAAATGTAAGCGGCACTGGTTGATGAACACTGCATATTTCTTTGGGTCACCAGAAAAACGTTTGGGCGGAGCCAAGGGCACATTACCAGGTAGATTGATTTGCACTGGATTTACAGATGGTGCAGAAGGATAGCTTCCTCCTGGAGCGGGCAGAGGTGTCTGTCCGGCCTGCGTTTGTAGCAATTGCCTAGCGAGGTCCTCTGTTCGCTCCTTGGAAAGTATTAGTTCTCTTCTTAGAGAGCTTGTTTCCTGACGAGCTGCATGTACTTCTGCTCTTAATTCTCCGAGCAACTGGGCTAAGTGATCAGTGTCTGAGGTTTCCATTGCGCCTGAGTAGGAGTTTTGCGGTGGGCTTCGCGTTCTGTAACGCTCACCTGATTCCCACGGAGGCGCAGGTCGTGGCAGCAAGGTGTCTGTGACTCGAAAGGTGATGTGCAGGACTCGATGGGCTTCTGGGGTTGAACCTCTTCGCACTGTGTGACGAACTCGTAGGGTGAGGTTTCTGCAGGTGAAAGAATATAGGGGTTAATGGCCTGGGTTGTTTAATGTCTCTCTTCCTCTCTCTCCCAAGCTTCTCCGTAGAGCCCCCAGGTCAACGTGCTCACCTTAGATAGGTGAATGCTGGACTCTCCATCTGCGTCTGATGCAGGGCGCTGTTGCCAGTTCCTTCACTGGTGAAACATAGGCCTCTTGGACTCAGAGGACCTTTACCGTCGTTAATCGCACGAGCGGTGAGTTCCAGACACCTTTTTAGTCTTTATAGTCTTTAGAGTCTTTAGGTGCAAGGCACGTTAACATTGAACAGGACTTCGTATGATGCTTTTCTCCCCTTTTGCTTGCAGGACTCTTGAGGAAGATGAAATAAAGCGCCTGGAAATGCGTGAGTAAATGCAAGCGCTCTAGCTGTTTTTTCCCTTGCAGCGTAGTTCGTGCTGAAGAGGCACCAGAGTATTTGCAGGCGTTCTATTGTGAAGAGCGCGATGGGCGTAAGTAAATACCTGTCTAATGTCTCTTCTTTTGTCTTTCAGAAGCTTGTTTGCAGCGCCGGAGTCCGCGGAAGGCCCGTAAGTAAATACGATGCTTTTATCTCCGCAGGTGGCGATGCAGCGTGAAGAATTCCAGAGTTCACGGAGTGCCGGTAAGTAATGACAATGCTTTTGTCTTCACAGGCGAAAGTACAGCGTGCCGAAATGACCGCAGCCGATGGATCAGGTGAGTAAGCACTGCGAGTTAAGACTGCCTTGCTAACCTGCTGTTTCTTGTCTCTGCAGATGCTGCTGTCGACTGGATACAGGAATGGTGAGTATGATTCTTGCAGATTGAGGAAGAAAGGCTGGAACAGACTCGGTGAGCGTTCTGCTGCAGATGCAGAATAACGCGAAGCACGTTTCATCCATCGGGTGTGGTTTAAATAGCCTTGGAGTGATGAGGCGTCTTCCTCCCCGGCCCCGCCTAGGTAAGAAAAGAATTCCAGTTCCAGAAGCTTTCCCCATGCTGAATCCAGGGAATGGAGCTGCCCCACCCAGGTAAGAAAGTGGTTCCTGTTTACAGAGGACTTCTAAGTGGCTGGTAAGTAAGCAGCGTGGTCTGCTGCAGGTAAGTCCACCCAAACATCTGCACACATATTATGAGCCCGGCGCTTCCAGTGCCGGGACCGATGATTCTGATGAGCCTGGTGCCACCGGCGCCAGGACAAGGTCCAGAAGGTCCCCGTGGGGACCGGCTGGTGCCTAGGATTAGGGTTAGGGGCCTGCTTCCAAGGACGTTGGGCTGGTCCTGGCTCCTTGGAAGCAGTGATCATGACAGTGTGCCCTGCAGAGTGAGTCGGGCCAGAGGGGAGAATAGAAAGAGAGAGAGAGTCGCAGAGGTCACGAAAGAGTCCAGAGGATGAACAGGAAGGATCCAGGTGGATGTTAAAGTTTCCAAGAGGGGGGAGTTGAGTGGTCGAGCCCAGGAGGGAGGAGGAGAGGTCCGCCCACTCAGAGAAGAAGGAGGTGATCTGACCAGGTGGCTGATAGATAGTAGCCATGGTAAGAGAGTGGCCAGGAGAGAGAGAGAAAGAAAGCCTGCAGACAAGGCATTCAAAAGAGGAGAAGGCCTGCATAGGGATGACAGAGCCAGGAATCTACTCTGGGAAGATCAAGGCTACACCCACTATGGAATGGTTGGATCTGGGCGTGGAGAGGATCTTGTAGTCTTCAGGAAGGAGAGTGTCAATCCTCATGACAGAGCTGGCTGTGAACCATGTCTCGGTGAGACCGAGGACATCGAGGTCAAGTTCTTCCAAGAGGCGGCAGATTTCAGAGGAGTGTTTGACAGCTAAGCAAGAGTTGAAAGTGGCACTATGGAGAAGGATTCCATCCTTGAAAGACTTCCGGGGAGGGGTACAAATTAGAGGTACATCCTGCAGAGGTGTAGAAGGAGCACGAGGGGGGGCAGAAGAGAAAGGAGGAGAGGGCAAGGTAGCCAAGGAGGAGGCAGAGGGGGGAGGCAAGGAAGCCGAAGAAGGGAGAGAAGGGACAGCTGGAGAAGAAAGGAAATTGATGAGGCATGGGAAGCGTCTATCATAGAGGAGAATGTTGTCCTGAGGGCCTTGGACCAAGATGGTGCCATTCAGGTAAACATTAATAATGACCTTAGAGGAGTGGAAGGGGGGCAGGAGGACCTCCCACCGGGTGCCACAATTAATGAGAGAAGAAGAGAAAGTAGATAGCACAGAGACCACAGGTCTGGCAAGGGAATGAAAAAGAGGATGTCGGTGAGGGTCTGTCTGGAGGAAGCACTGGTATAGGTGTCAGCGATCGGGAGGCCTGGGTTAGTGACCAGGATATCCTTTTTGAACTTCTTCCTACCAGACTTAGTGATGAGAGCAGGGCAGTCGATAGAGAAGCAGTTCGAAAAGATAGGAGAAGCAGAGAGCCCCTTAGAGTAGGTGTGGGAAGAGGAGAGATGAAGAGAGTTGGAGGGAAAGGTAGGGGGAACATTAGGGGAGGACACATGGAGGGGTGCAAGCAGACGAGACGGAGAGGTACCAGGCAATAGTAGACAATTTAACTAAGAAGGCAATAGCTCAGATGGAAGAGCAGGCCGGTAACAAGGCAGTCCGGTAACAATCAGGTTACCAGGGCATCAAGAACAGAGCAGTAGCTAAAAATAGAAACTAGAGGAGGGAGGAGCACAGCAGACACAGAACAATATATAAAAGAACAAAACAGCCGACAAACGGAACACACAGCAATGCAATGTAAAAACAGTCAGTGAGGAAAAACACAGAAACAATACAAAGAGCAGAGCAGTCGACAAATGATGATCTAGAGGCTGTAACAAAACAACAGTACACAAAGCAGTAGAATGCAAAACAGGCAGTCGGTGAGGAAAAACACAAAACAATGTACAAAGAGCAGAGCAGTCGACAAATGATAACCTAGAGGAGAGAAGAATACAGCAGAAACAATAAAATGAACAGCACAGTCAGTGAGGAAGGGGGTGCGTGGGTGCAGGAAGATAGAAGGGGGGCACGAGGCCCTCATGATCAGGAGTTGCAAGTGGCCAGTGGACCGGGACGCGCCACTAAAAGCAAAACCAGGGTAGAAGTGTGAGTAACCACGCAATCAGGGATTGCAAGGGACCACGGGGGCTACGGCGCGCAGGCGCGAGCGAGGCAGAGGATGGAAGGGCACAAAGACGCACAGCCATCACGGAAGTTCAGAGGAACGCACTGACCAACCATGGCCAAGGATGGAGGGGGCACTAGAGCACACGCGATCATGGGATTGCGATGGACCACATAAGTCAGGGGCGCGGGGGGAAGGCAGGGAAGGACAGGGTGTGGAGTCGCACAGGATCAAAGATTGCAAGGGATCTCACAGTCAGGGAGTGCGCAGCACGTGCGGAGGCAACACAATGGAAGATTGTGAGGGGGCCACGCAGGTAGGCAAGGCGAGGCGCGAGCGATGTGAGGATTGAAGTGGCAAGGGCACCCGCATAACAAGCAGGGATAGAGGGCGCAGAAGGGTACGCGAACAAGGAATACAGGGGGAAACACAAGGAACGGGACAGGAGGGACAGGAAGGAAGGGCGAGAGGGGGGGAAAGGGGGGTGGGAGGGGACAGCAAGGTAAGAATCACAGGGGAAGGGTAGCACCAGGCGGGGGCAGGTAAGAGACGCAGCTTGCAGAGGGGGAGGGACACAATCAGAGACAAGGTGCAGTCAGAAGAGCTAAGAAGCACAGAGCAGACAGCAAACTTCCCAACTTCTTACCTGGCAGCTGCAGACAGGGGGGTGAATCGTCTGCACTCACTGTCTACGCTGCAGACCCCTTGTCACCAAACACCTACGTTGTTCAACACCGTGGCTTTATTCTGCGAGGGCTTGGCTGAAGATGGTCCGAACCTCGGATTTTATAGGCTTGGTAGCGTGGTCGTAACAAACGTGTTATATGGAAATCGGGCAGCATCTCCTGCAAACTTGCATCGTTCAACACTGCGGCCTTGTCCTGCGAGGGCTTTGCCGCAGAGGGTCCGCACCTCGGATTTTATAGGCTAGGTAGCGTGGACGTAACAAATGTGTTATGTGGAAATCGGGCAGCGTCTCCTGTAAACCTTCGTCGTTCAACACTGCGGCCTTCTCCTGCAAGGACTTTGCCGCAGAGGGTCGGAACCTTGGATTGTATAGGGTTGGTAGCGTGGACGTATCAAACATTTTACATGGAAATCAGGCAACATCTCCTGCAAACCTGCGTCGTTCAACGCTGGGGCATTGCCCTGAGAGGACTTTAGTCCTCAAACATCTGGTTTTGTGTGCCTGCTAGCCTCCTCTACGTAAGGCGCTCAGGGTTTACGTCTGATGGGCATGCTTACTTTCTTGATATTATTTGCCAGTAAAATGATTATTATGGCATTAGCAAACGTCACATTGCAGCCAGTTCCATGTGGCCTAGCTATGTCTGTGCTGTCCCTCTTCACGTGTTCAGAGCCCTAATGGTTCTATTCAGGAGATATCTTAGGCGCCTTTCCCATCTGGTTCCACAGTTTGCCTGCAAGGGTGCAATCATTCAAAACTGTCAGTAGCAGTTTGGAGGACCCCCCCTTCCGACAAGGATCTGTGATCTGGGTCCCGGAGCGACCTGGTGTCTCGTGCAGGCTCATAGCTTTGTTTGCAGCACTCAATCCTCGTGGCTAAGATCTCTCGCCCCTTCTCATTGGAGGGGCACTCCCGACTCCGCAGTAATGCTCTGAGCCATGTTCCAGTATCGAGGTCACTTGGCGCTCTGACCACCTCATACAGGGTTCCCCCGTAGTGATCTCCTCATGAAATCAGCCTGCTGGCGTTTCTGTCTTTCCAGACCAGTCGCCATCTTGGACGGCACCAAGCAGAGCTCCAAGCTCGCCGATGCATCATGACTTCTATCCGTTTCCCCAGGCATCACACCCACCGGCCTTCGAGGTAAGTTCTCCGGTTTACCCACAACTGGGGGAGATGAAACGTGTTATTTAGGGGGCCATGGGGTGATTTAGGAGCGTTGTCTGCAGGAATTTACAGCAGACCTGTCTCGTCCACCACTTGGCCACCCCCCCTGTACTCCCCCCCCGCAATCGTGTGGATTATTCCGAGTATCAACGTTCTTCATATTTTATTGGCTTGTGTGTAATATTTTGCAATTGATTTAATTTCATGTGATGTGACCTATCTGGCTATACGTTAATGACCCGTAGCTGCAAGTGCGTTTTCAATTGTTAGGTTATTCCTTTTAATACCTTTACAAAGACACAAATCATCTTTTGTTGTGTTGGCTTGAGAGCACATGGTTAATGTGCTCTTGTATTAAAACTTTACTGTGTTTAGCACCCATCCTCGCTTTGTTCTTTCATACACATTATCACCCATCTCTTCATATTTGCCATGAATACCACCCTGGACTTCTTGGAAAATAATCTCTCCCTGTCTTGCTGTTTTACACATTCCATTGTTTTCTTTATTTGACGTAACTGATGGCACTATTCACCAATCCTTGACGATAGCACGTCATACTTAAGAACTCCTATTGGTGGTGATTACTGTTCTGCTGAGATCACGGTTTTGCAGGTGGTAATAACGTGTTTATTATATGTTCCATGCTAGGTGGTTTAGCAGGTTTTGCAATTTTTTAGCACTGGTATTTAAAGATATGCTATTTGCCAACTTAACAGTATGCATTTCTTCAACTTTGGGAGAGCGATGAAGTGCTGTGTGGGAATTGCTGAAATGTGAAGGTTTGACTTGCAGGTCACAGCCAAATGTAAGCATTGAGTGAATAACTCACTGAGCCATTATTATTATTATTATTATTATTATTATTATTATTATTATTATGTATTATTTATAATAGCACCACGTGTAATGTCTATCATTCACATGGAAACCATAGAACAGAAAAGTAAAATTCTGATGTGCTGGGAGAAAGAACATCAAAAAACCTTAGCAGAACTAAACAGTTCTGAAGAAGAACTCATCCAAAATCCAAACAAAGCAAAACAAAAACTGCAGGAACGAGACTGGATACAGATGACAGCTTTGGAGCAGAGAAGCAAATTGATAAACCACCTGCCACCAACAACAAGAGGTTTAAATGACTTCCCAAATTATCTAAAAAAATTCCCAAGCAAAATACATCGAGATACCTTCCTATGAGTGAGAATGAACCTCTTGCCAACGAACGAGATCAGAACCATAAGAAAATTAACACAGGACACCAGCTGTCGTTACTGTAAAAACAAGACCCTCATAGAGTCACTTCGACACTTATTACTGACTTGTCCTTCTTTGTCAAGGTTGAGAACAGTTCATCTGGGCCACTTATTCAAGGAATCGACAATATATAACGAAGTGGACTGGTGGAACCGCTTAATAGAGGGGGACAATACCTCTTATGTGATAGCGGTCTCGCAGTTCTTCAGGAACTTGAAGCTTCGAGACTACAATCTGGAATCAGGTTGTGGGCTGTGAGACTGGAAACAATCGTAAGACTTGTAGGTGGGCCACCTTGGACCTCAGACGCTATTGCTGGCTGAAAAACTTGCAGGGAGGGAGTTGAGAACAGTATTCTCTTCCCCTCCTTGCTTTTCTTTTTTTTCTTGTAAAAATGTTCTGTAAATTGTAACAAGTAAATAAAAAATAAAAAAAATAATAGCACCACTTGGCCATGGGCCTCAGAGCGCTGAAGAGAGTAAGAAATGGAACAAAAGAGAAATCGTCAGCAAAAAGGGTCATCAAACAATGTCCTGCCAGGAAGCAGAAAGGAGTCTAGCAAGGAGCTAATAAGTAGGTCTTAAGGGCTTTTTTTGAAGCATGAAGTGGGAGGAATGGAACAGAGGAAAAGAGGCAGACTGTTCCATTGATTTAGGGCGGCAAAATCAAACATAGAGTTGCCGGTACGCTGCAATTTGAAGCGCCCGACGTCCAGCTGAAAAAAGTAATTGGAGTAAAGACATCTCCTTGGAATAGACCATTTGCTGTGACTGACCAGATAGGCATGGCCAGAGCCTTGTAATGTGTGAACGTTAGAATCGTATGTTTAAGACATGCATGAACTGGAAGCCAGTGTAGTGAATGCCTGGCAGGGGTAATGTGATCCCGGCGAGCAAGATCACAAACAATAGGAACCACGCTGTTCTGAATAAGTTGCAGTTCATGAAAGTTGGCTTGTGAGGTGCCTATGTCAATGCTGTTACAATAATCCAATTTCGAACGCACGATTGTCCTAGCTAGAAGACAACAATTGATGTCAAAGAGGTATGATCTGACATGTCTGAGTAATTTGAGATAGTATGCATAAGAGGATGTAAACTGGTGAGGAGTTTTAGGTAGTTCAGAGTCCAAGACTGCTAGTGGCTGAACTTTATCATCTCCTTTAATAGTGCTTCAAAAGACAAACTTGATGGTTTTATCCACTGCGCATAGTCTATCAATTCAACTTATGTATCCAATAGTCAATATTTATCTTCCTCCTTAGTTATTGTTTTAAAAAAATAGTATCAAGTTGTTTCTTTCTTCAAGAGTATTTAGTCTCTAACAGTGATTTATCTTAATCATCCAACACGTGTTTCGACCTTCACATTCATATATTACAGGAAAAACATTTATGCCAAATCATTCAACCCCAAATGATCATAAATCCTACATTTTATGTTGTACATTTTTGGTACGGTAATCCAGGAAAAATATAAAGATTGGTAAATACTGTATAGATTGTGTATCAGGGATCATTCCACATCAGGAGGATGTAGTTACAGTTTCGTAGGAAACAGACAAGAAAATATATATATATACAAATAAGAAAATTGTGCATCCTCTCTTCCATTTCAATTGAAATCTAGTGACATCCATATTTAAACACTATAATCTGCATGCTGTCACCTGCTTGTGTTCTGCAAAACATTTATGTTTGTTCTTACATTTAAATAATGAAGTGAACTCCTCTTCCATGCTTAAAGAAAGTTGGGCATGCTATCATTCATTGCAAATGAATTCAAATGACTATTCACCTAATGGGTTGCTAGAAATCATTTCTGTTGTTCTTACATACCTATTATGAATGCAAACTCCTTTTGAAGCTAAGCTATAATGTATCCATGTGTCCAATACCTCCAAAGTTCTCAATTATTCTCAGATTTACTCTGTGGTTTCTCCATTAAGTACTAGGCACCCTTTACCAAAATATTGCGGGCATGCAAAAGTCTAAAAGGATATAATTAGTGGTGATCTTACCTCTCTTATTCACGTTTTGATATAACCTCAAAGAAGTACTAATATTCAGCTGTGAGGAGCCTGTTCGCTCCACCGATAATGTACAATATAAGGTACAGGTCAAACCATTACATGTCATCTCCCTAATGCTTAAACACTTAAAAATGTTTCTCTCTTATCTTCCTTATTCTTCCTTATTCTCTCACATCCACTGTCTAGAAAGTTCTTGCGGCAAAAGACTGGCTCAGCACACAAACACCAATTGGCTTTACCAAATGTGGCACATGCTCGATGTGCAAACATGCAATACAAACACAATGTGCAACATTCAAAGGCTGTCCATCGTTCAAAATCACTGAACACTTGAACTGTAGAACTAAGTACGTAATCCATGCCCTGATATGTGTATGTGACAAAATATACATAGGGGGCACTTTCCGGGAGGTCTGGATTAGAATAAGGGAACACCTGAACAGTATCCACACACAGGACCCCAAACGGCCCCAGAGTTGGTAGCCATCCCGGTCTGGATACCAGACAGAGGCATTGTTGGGGGGGACATCGGGGGGCTATAGCCCCAGTTTTTCTGCTTGTAGCCCCCGATAGAAGCTCAGGGGCTACAACCAAAAGGATAGCTAGCACCCAGTCTCGACAGACCTGACATTAGTGTAGCCCCAGATCTTTGCCAGACCTAGCAACAACCCCTGATGCCGGAATGGACTTGATTGATTGCCAGGGAGTCTGTCATAATCACTGCTTGCCATCTGACAAGCCTAACTGTATAAAATTGGCATTTGTCAAAAACTCAGCCTGCAGACCTCAAATATTCCTGCTATTAGTCGAGTTAAATTGCTACCAAAAGGGGAGCAGTAGAAATGTACTGATGGTGGTATGAAAATCGGTAAGTCATAATATATTTAAATTTTAGGCTGACAGGGCGTCATGTGGGTTCTCTGCAGCAGAAATAACACCTCAATCTAACAATGTACTATTGTTGACATGCACAGGGCTGTCAGAAGATGTGGTGAGGCCCGGGGCAAAACATTTGGTGTGGCCCCCTTACCATTTTTTGCACTTGGCCAGTGGCGGCACATCTGCAAACAGGAGACTCGAGAAATCTACCCTTGAGTTTGTGTGCAGGATCCCAAATATGGTTTATTACTACAACTCCAAATCAACTACAGCAAAGTTAGATTTCTCTACTGAAGAAAGGTTCATGCTAGACTAACTTTTTTATCATATGAATAAATATATATATAAGATGGCATGAGCTCTCCACTGCGCCACCTCCAATTCTCTGAGGGTCAGTCACTTTTCCAAACAAAGAGTTGAAGGCAGATCTCTTTCTTCGGCTGGGGCCTCCCTCTGGAAACAACCTCCCTGCCTCACTGAACCTTGAGGAGAACCATCTCCGGTTCCGGAAGCACCTCAAGACCAGTCTCTTTACTTCTACCTTCCCTCTTCCTCTCCCTTGCTGATCACCTGCCTGATCCATGCACTAGTGACCTGGTCAAGCTCTGAATTCGGGCCCAGGTCCCTGCCTGTTCTGTTGCAATCCCGCACTGCCTCTTGGCTCCCCTGCACTTGTGGTCTGTATCTGTAACCCTACAGTCCCCGCTCTTGCTCTTATTCTCCACTCTTTGCGTGCACTTATGAGTACCCACACTTGCACCCGTTGGCTGCAATCTTGTTTCTCCTTTGCTCCTGCACTTCTGCATCCTACCCCACCCTTCGCACTTCTGCCCTTCCCCTTCCCTGCACTTGCGCAATCTGAATGACACAAGGCCTAGTAAGATCTGTGTTTTGTCCTACTCTTTTGTTTCTCCCTCCTTGCCTTGTCACGCCTAGAAACACTTGTGTACAGGCACGTTATAAATGCCATATCATATCATTAAGGAGCACCCTGCCCCTGTGTGCACATTAAAACACACATCATACACAGTGATAAATGATGTACAGTGGAGGCTGGTACATTTCTGAACTTAAGAGGCTTAAATGTTTGTGCCAATTAGGCAGGATCAACAGAGCACAGTGAGGGAGCCCAAACCAAACAAGGATTGCTTGAGGGGGGTTCTCACCCCCAAGAAAATGTTTGAAACATTGGGTTAAAAGTATGCATTTTACATCACTTTCTTTGCAAAATTGGGTAGAAATCCATGCAGTTTGCAATTGGTTTTGTATGGCAGCACATGGAAATTCCCAATAGTTGCAAATCACAAATTATGCATGGGAACATTTTCCAATACATTTCATGCCGCCTCTCGATGCGAGATATGCTAGTATAAAAATATATTCATGCTGGTTGTTCTAATTATGTCGATGCAGGCTACATCAATATATGCCATTATTACCATATACGGACTCCCAGTCTGTAAAAATGCCATGCCACAGAAAGTATATCCAGGCTGACTGTGTACCATAAGTGTTATTACTGGCTAGATTGGCCTACATTCAACGTGGGCCAATTTAGCCAAGTAGTATGTTTGCTTTAACCTTGATGCTTAGTCCTGTGCATCAAGGGTAAAGCAAAAAGAGCACTGGCAATGCTAACAGTTTGGGCATTTATGTAGGCATGGGAAAGGCACTTCTGTATTGGTATTAGCTGGCCATTGATAGTGCCAGTGCAAAATGGTTTGAGTACCTGAGCAGCTAATAGCAGTGCCTGATAAATGCCTAATACTTATACACAAGCCAAAACTGTTGGCTTTGCCAATGCTTATTTTTAAAAGAACTTCAACGAAAGACATGCAGGGTGTTTTTAAATTGAGTGGCCAAAGGCAGACCTGATTAAGATATTTTTATGACAACAGTTACATGTTTACAACTCCAATTAAGTCATGAATTCTCAGAAGACTCCTTTGAGGAAACACTTGCAGGCACATTGAGGGCAACGTTTGATGGCAAGGCATGTTCAAAGCTATCTCAAAGAGTTCCAGTGAGGAGGTGTTTTTGGTGGGGAGGGCAGGAACTGGGTGAGAATTGCCATAGGGATTAGCATGGCCATGAGAAGTCATTTCACTGTTAGCACCTGCATTCATATCCATACATGTTTAGGTAATTGAAATTGTGATGTGGGGTTAGCACTTGCATGCTAGGGGAGTGCTTAGAAGGGAAGTGGTGACATGAGATATCTCATACTCACAGCAGTCCTTAAGTGTGACATTTCAGAAATGAAGGCAAGAGGTAGCTGCTTGTAACATTGAAGCTTCACCAGAATAGTCTCATTCGAAATGTGGAAAGATGTTAGGTGCCCCCACACAAGGAAGTTTGCCCCTTCCTCACAGCCTCTGACGTTAGCGCCCCTGACATTTTAGCCTAGGTGCACCTCTGATACCATGAACCCACCCCTTAATGAATGTCCCCCAGGGCGGCTACATTTAGGGGTTGTGCTGAACACACACTCACAAAAAACACTTTCACCCATGCATTCATCCACCAGTTACACAACTCCATACATGCATGCATACATAAAACCAAACACAGCATTGACACAAACACCAACATGCACTCATGCATTCATACATACACATATACATACTAATTTAATTTAAATACACATATGCACTTTTAATTTAAAATAAAAAACACTTAACTTACCTCCATGCACCCTTAAAAAGCATCCACGCAGTCGACACGTAGACATGCTGTCTGACAAGAGAGAACTCCTTTCCTATCAGTCAGCGTGATCACGCTGACAACATGAACACACTGACTGACAGGAGAGGAGCCCTCTCCTGTCAGTCAGCGTGGTCATGCTGAGCAACGTGAACACACTGACTGACAAGAGAGAACTCCTCTACCATCAGTCAGCATGATCACACTGACAACATGAACACACTGACTGACAAGAGAGGGCTCCTCTCCTGTCAGTCAGCGTGATCATGCTGAGCAACATGAACACACTGATTGACAAGAGAGAACTCCTCTCCCATCAGTCAGCGTGGTCATGCTGACAACATGAACACATTGACTGACAGGAGAGGAGTCCTCTCCTGTCAGTCAGCGTGGTCACACTGAGCAATGTTAACACACTGATTGACAAGAGAGAACTCCTCTCCCATCAGTCAGCGTGATCACGCTGACAACATGAACACACTGACTGACAAGAGAGAACTCCTCTCCCATCAGTCAGTGTGATCACGCTGACAAATGAACACACTGACTGACAGGAGAGGAGTCCTCTCCCATCAGTCATCGTGATCACGCTGACATGAACACAGTGACTGACATGAGAGAACTCCGCTCCCATCAGTCATGAACATGAACACACTGACTTACAAGGGAGAACTCCTCTCCCATCAGTCAGCCTGATCACGCTGACAACATGAACACACTGACTGACAAGAGAGAACTCCTCTCGCATTAGTCAGCGTGGTCACCCTGAGCAACGTGAACACACTAACTGACAGGAGAGGAGTCCTCTCCCATCAGTCAGCGTGATCACGCTGACATGAACACAGTGACTGACATGAGAGAACTCCTCTCCCATCAGTCATGAACACACTGACTGACAAGAGAGAACTCCTCTCCTGTCAGTCAGCGTGGTCATGCTGAGCAATGTGAACACACTGACTGACAGGAGAGGAGTCCTCTCCCATCAGTCAGCATGATCACACTGACAACATGAACACACTGACTGACTGACAAGAGAGAACTCCTCTCCCATCAGTCAGCGTGGTCACGCTGAGCAACGTGAACACACTGATTGACTAGAGAGAACTCCTCTTCCATCAGTCAGCGTTGTCACACTGACAACATGAACACACTGACTCACAGTAGAGGAGGCCTCTCCCATCAGTCAGCGTGATCACGCTGACAACATGAACACACTGACTGACAAGAGAGAACTCCTCTCCCGTCAGTCAGCGTGGTCACGCTGAGCAACGTGAACACACTGACTAACAAGAGAGAACTCCTCTCCCATCAGTCAGCGTGATCACGCTGACAACATGAACACACTGAGAGAACTCCTCTCCCATCAGTCAGCGTGACCACGCTGACAACATGAACACACTGATTGACAAGAGAGTACTCCTCTCCTGTCAGTCAGTGTGGTCACGCTGAGCAACGTGAATACATTGACAGGAGAGGAATCCTCTCCTGTCATTCAGCGTGGTCATGCTGAGCAATGTGAACACACTGACTGACAGGAGAGGAGCCCACTCTTGTCATTCAGCATGTCCACGTTGTCAGCTGAATAACGAGAGGCATCAGAGCTCACTTCTGGGCCCTGCTGTCTCCCATTATTTTGCTGTTTGTTGCGGAGCCAAACGGCTTGCAACAAACAGCAAAATCATTGCAGGGGCAGAGCGGAGACAGCACAGTCCCCGTGTGAATAAAGGATACGGGAGACTGTTCTGCCTTCCACTTAGGAGAGGGCCCCCCCCCCCCCGCACCTCCCTCGTGATGGCCCTGGTCATGCATCTCATTGCAGAAACTGATGATGTGTATTTCCATCCTTAAAACTAGAAAGGAGCTCAGATCGGATCTTAATTTACTTTGTAACAATTCAAAAGAGATCTTTGTGGCAGCAGCTGTGTGTGACAGGAGAATATGAATTCCTTTGCCCACAAAAGAATAAGCTTAAATGCAGTAAACGTGCAGTGGCAGATCCTCGATCTGTGCTATTCTCAGCACAGGAACTGAACAAGCATCAGTATACAGGGGAGCATCCAGCATTGCAGGAACGGGAAGGGAGGGGCAAACTATGGGAAAAGTCCTGGTTTTGTTTTTTTAATCTGGGTGTCTGACGAATTTTAGGATGTTGTCCCTTCCCCCCTAGGGGAGACATTTCCGATGGGGCCAGGGTGGTGCATCCACAGTACAATCATCCCTCTGGGGGTGGTACACCAAGGGAGGATCACATGGGGAAGAAAGCCCCCTATGGGATTGGGAACGATTATTCTGAGGAGACGCGGTATGCCCCTGTTTCAGTACTGTCAACCCACTCTCCAGTAGTAAGTGACGAGAGGGTCCCAGGAATACCGTCCTCCCCACCATGAACCTAACAGACCGAAGAGCCAGGAATGCTCAAAGTCACTCATCCATTTTAGCAAAGACCCCAAGTGCACCACTGTCTGGAACGTATTCAGAAGGTATCCCCTCAAACATCCATTCCAACCATGTCCATTGCAGATCCTTTCAGATCCAGATGACCCGATGGAGATTGTGGACCCAAACACTACAATGGACTGCATTGATTAAAGTGCCAAGAAGCTACTGTGCTGACTTCACTAGTTACACCACGACATAGCAGTGTTCGTCATGAAGCACACTCGCAGCCCTGCACCGCATTACACAAACACACATTTGCATACACGAAGAACATGCTTACACAGTTCTATCGATAGAGACTGATACATACACACACTGTCAAAGCTTTTATATTTTTTTCATTAGCCAAATGCAGTAATGCAGAAATGAAAGCAACAAGAAATCCTGAGCAAGCTGGAAGATGCTAATGGCAATTAACCTTATGGGACTACAGGAGTATATATGGAGCCTGGTAGGGCTAAGTACAACTAACTTTTAGTTAACATAGCACAGTAGGAGCATGTAGAAATCACATATTAAGTCTAAAGAAAATTACAGAAGGCCTCCAGCCATCGAACACAAGACAAGAGGAGCAGACTCAGGCTGCACGAAGCGCAGACCGAGCTCACAGCCAAGGTGAGAGATAAACAGTCACATTTCAAACTCTCAACGACAAGGGACCAGCTGCAGGAAAATTGAATAAATGCTCATAAATGCAGACCCAATTGCTCAATTTTGTAGTCCACACCACATGATGCAGCCGAACTAGACAATGGGCACTCATCCATGGTGGGAAGACAAGCCATTCTCCGCAATCCAGATGAGAAGTGAAACAAGTGTTCTAACGTGGAAACACACTCTGACAGGCAAAAGGTAGTTTACTACCAGATACAATTCAGACACATAATCATTTCACATCATCTTGAAGAGGTGCACAGAGGGCTGAGAACCAAGCTGGGTCCCAGGCCTGGGGAGATCAGCTTCAGCCAATCACAAGACAGAAACCCAGGGGTGGATGGCAAAGGGCAAGGGCCAATCATAAGTCCATGATTCTGCAACAATGTAACATATAGTTTTTGGGGACCGGGCAGGTCTGCCACCTGCCATGTGAGAGCCAGTAGAATAACTTCTATATGGGGTAGATATAGGTGATACCACTCTAAGCACCCTATTCGGAGTGGAGATAGGTTTTTGGGGAAGGGCCCAGTTGATGATGACATGTAGCATCAAAACTGGGGAACATGGCTTGTAAAGTTGAGATGGACTGGAGAATCTTGATTGCCTGGTATGATCCCTGCTGGTTTATTGTAATAAACCACAGTTCTAACTTGCCCTTAGATGAGTCCTCTGTTTATTCTGGCGAAGGGTTGTTGGGCCCCTGGGAGTCGAACGAACCCCTAGACGACTTCTGGTATACCTGATATTGATCCCAACACGTTGGTAGCAGAGGAGAGGGTTCAGCTATGCTAGTCTGGCAGAAAATGACTCTGCCGCCACAGTGCCTGCAGGGCTGCGGGACGCCTCGCGGGTTTCAAGACAGCAGGGAATGCGTGCCCTGTGTAAAGTCAGGAGCCAGCCTGGGAAATATCCTGCCCGCGGTCCATGAGGGGTCCAGCAGACCTGAAGAGCGGCATGGCAGCTTTGGGGGGACATGGCAGCTAAGCAGCATCAGCAGACCATGGAGTGTAAGTATTGACCCAGCCATACGGCAACTAAGGGGAGAGGGAAAGTAACGGGGGTGCGAGGGTGGTATTGAGTATTGTTGAGTACCTTTGGAGTATTGTTGAGTATTGTTTAGTAGTGTGTAGCATTGTCAAGGTTAGTGGGGACAGGAGCGGAGGTAAATGTCAATTGTATAGGTGTGATTAGGGTGCATTCGGTTTTGAGGTCAAAGGTTTTGGTGAATAACCTAGACTATTGACTCGAAGGCACGGATGCCAGAAGTTATGTAAATATTCGATTTCCTTTGGGTTGGGCATTTTAGCTCAGGTCATAAATGATGGTATCCCCGTTAGGTTTAGCAAAGGGAGCTGGCCTAGATTGCGGAAAGTAATTCGACTGGGTAAGTCTCGCAGAAGCAGTTATCTACAAGGCGATGTAGTTGGTACAGATCGAACACAAGAAAATATTGGTATACTCTGCTAGGAGGCAGAAAGACAGCTGTGGGTTTTTAGGGGCAGCAGGATTCTAGCATTGCATACTGCAGCTGATTTTTAGCACTACCTTGCTTATTGAATTGGTGATGGCACCCGTAGGTTTGTGCATACGACTTGGAGAGCACGAGGTAGGGTAAAAACGGTGATGAGAAACTGTAAACGATTGACAAAGGAGGTTGTCCAGTGGCGATTTGCAGAAGGCGCATGCGCAAGATTTGTGGGTGTGCCTGAGGAGGTGGAGATTTGTGGAAGGACAGTGCATGGAGCACGCCTGACAGGTTGTTGTGGAGCCAGAGAGGCTCAAAGAAAGTTGAAAAAATTACCATTTCTGTTTTTTTCCCCTAACAGCGGATTGTCAAAAACCTCAACTTGAGATCAAGTAAGTATAAAAGCAGTGTATCAGGGGAAGTGCAGGAGTGACACGCCTCTATAGCACCTATGTAAGACTCTCCCGCCCTATAAGGACACAATTTGTAAATATAGCGCAAAATGGACTAAAAGCACTGAGGCTAAATCGGCTATGCCATGGCCACAATGCAGAAGTTTCTCCAAAAATGTCTAGCAATAACTACTGACACACTTTCAGGGCACTTTTATGGGGAAGAAGTTGGCCAACTGCATGGCAATATTCGAGTTATGGAGGATGTTTCAGGGGAGTGTAGGGGAAGTGGTGAGGTGTCAATGGATGCTGAACCAGCAGGAGGCGTCTGGGCCAGTGCCCCCATCATTCGCTCCCCCAGTCTTTCCTGCGTGCGAAAATTCTGAGAACTCAGACGAGAAGCAGGGGATATACCCGCTACGGGAGCTAAAAGCCACAGAGGGGTATTCAAATCCAGTGTTTAAGCCACCACCATATACCAATGAGGAGGGGCAGAAAGGAATGGGGCAAACGATCGTCGGGAAGGGAGTGAGCAGTTAGGTTCAGAAGGGCACAAAGGAGGGGCTAGAGGGCATTGCCACAAACGAGTGGGTAGGGGGATAGATTCTCCTAAAGTTAGATGGGAAAACAATGGGAGCGGCTGCAGGAGTTACCAAGGAAATGGAAGGCCTTAAGAGAAGCAGTGAAGCAAAGGACTGGGCAGTTATAATGGAGGAAGTACACAGAAGAGAGAGGGAAGCAGAAGAGAGACGTGAGAGGGAGCGCAGAGAGAGGAGGAGGGAGAGAAAGAGCAGGAGCATCGCGAGAGGAGAAGGAAGGCAGGAACGTCATTTGCAGGTCAACAAGGGTTGCAACTGTGACCCCTGAGGTCTCTCTGGCTACCCCTAAAAAATAAAGTTTTGAAAAAAAAGATGTTCTTTTCTTTTTTTATTTATGGACGCTCCTGGACGGTGGCCAGCACCATGTGACTCTTTGTTTCTGGAGTGTTTTATTAAGATGGCTGATCAAGAATTTGTTCAGCCCTTGTAGAGGAGGTCCCAAGCACGACCCACACCCTAAGCACCCATTTTGAAGTACCAGGAACGTTCACGCCGAGATACGTGATGTATGATGAGCAAATAAACCAGCAGAGAGCCTCAGTGGGGCTCTGCCCGGTAACAATCAGACCGACAGCACCTATAGAAGTACCTACACCTAAGAAACTGTGGACAGTAAGGTACCCATTGAGAAAACCGTATCGACAAGTGAGACAGAATAACGATTGTCAAAACGTGATGCCTAAAGAAGCCACGAAAGCCCTAAAAGAGGACCAATGGTGTCACAAGAACTCGGACTGACTCTCAGTTAAAGAAAACGACGACCTGTGAATGACCAAAAGAGATGAAACACCATGGATAAGCAACATACTGAGCTGAAGTAAAAGGACAATGTCAAGTATAAGAAGCTTATTCCATAAGAGCGATGAAGATATGCAACCAGTTTACATGTGTACATATGCTTGGAAATGCAAGAAAGCTGAGGAAATCGTGCGGTTTGCTATGCTTAGTAGAAACTTATAGTGCAGCAAGCGGCACATACTCATATCTACCTCAAAAGGAGCACTTTATATAACGTATATGTCCACTTTGCAAAAAGGCAGAACCAACCGCAAGTTTCTAGAGGCCCCAGGAGCGAAGGCCCTCAAATACGGGAATCGAAAGCCAAAGACAGAAACGAAACTCAGATGCATGAAACCCTTGCAAAGAAACCAAGGTCATTTTAGCTGACACAGGCTAATTCAGTTTATGACATCAAGAGTGGAGTATCCTGTTCAAAGGAGTCGAGATAAGCAGCAGAAGGCATTTGGTGGATAGAAAGCCAAAATCAAATACACAAATTGCATGGAGACGGAGGCGATTTCACAGTGCCTAAAACACGTGACCTGCCAAGCAAAAAGAGTTGGGGCCTTCACACCTACGCGCAGATTTGAGCCATACACAGATATCCGAGTTCTCCCAGACAGAGAGGCAGCATCGAGGCCTACAAATTAGAAACTAATTGACACATGGCCAGTGGGTCAGTGATGAATGTTAGTACTGGTTGGTGGGAGGCTAAGGGAGATGACAGGGCAACCTGTACCTGGCCGACCATTCTGCATGCTGCTAAGCAAAGCAGAAAAGTACAAGGTGACGTGGTATCAACCCAATCACAATGTACCAAGTAATATAGGATCCTATAGTCTGTAGAACCAATGAGACGTCGTACTTTTAGTGACGTTTACAGTAGCCATTTTGAAGGAAGGGCTTAGTTGCCCCACCTGACATTGTCTATCCAATCCCCTCTCCCCGTTACCGTATACAAATTTAGTACCTATAGTAAAGTTACCTTCCTATAACATTTTTAACGTTTCACGTCAGCGATGATGAGTTTTTAGTATAACGAATGTGATTTTTGTGAAGTTCATCGTAGTTGAAGCGAGAAGGAAGATCTCCTCCTGCACACTTGGTAGCAGAGGATGGTTATTGATTATCGATTAGATAAGACACCCATTGACCATCAACATAAAGTAACTCTAGGTCCTCGGCAATATCACAAGTCCTTTGCCATCCGGCTAAGTAGATCATGAAGCTCCCCGTAGATAGTGGTTAGAGTAAAGAACAAAACCTGCAGGTGAAGGCCTGAAGGGACCTGTACTTTCCCCTACAAACCCCTTCCCACTTCTACGAGCAGCTGAGCAGGCGAACGGCAGGAGAGGTGGTGATGAAGGCGGTGATCCCGAGCATCCACAGAGGAAACATGCAAACGGTGAGTGAAAAAGACTGAATACTTTGGCAAAAGTGCATGCCTTAGATCAAGTAAGGGAAGGTAATGAAGGAGGAGGAAGAAAAGAAAAGAAAAATATAGTTAGAAGTAGAGTAGAATGTATATATATATATATGTGGGAAGGAAATAGAGACTCAAGGGGTGACCAAGTAGTGGATAAGAATACCGTGGAAGACACCCGAGAAGAGGGGAATACCGGGGAAGACACCTGAGAAGAGGGGGATACCAGGAGGATACCTCAGAAAAGAGGGGAATACCAGGGAGGACACTCGAGAAGAGAAAGGATACGCCCAAATTCCTACGCTTAATACAGCAGTTAGAAGAAGCCTGTATCCATAGTCCTGAATAAAGCGGGAATAAATAGGAGACCACAGCGGTTTAAGACGCTGTGAAAGGGATGGGTTTACACCCCATGTCGGGGTAAGATTAGGGGCAGAAATCTGTATAGCCAGCTGGAATTTGTCTAGTCCGTTAACATCTGTCTTATGTGTTTTGTGTTGTGATGTCATAGGATGACATTTTTCCTTTAAGGAACGAGCATAAAAAAATTACGCGATTGAGTAACTGAGATATTGTAGAATACGAATTGATATTTGTTGGTTGAAAAAAGAAGTATACTTTTTTGGGAAAAAACGGGATTGGAGCTTGCGACTATTGGTGCTCGCTCATATTGTTGGAGTTGTACATTGAAACAGAAGGGCATAACAAGTGTTATATGAAGTAAAGGGGAACAGATTTAAGCATGATGGATATGACTCGATTAGTACATCCGTACAAACAGTTGCCAAAACATACACTCAAGCTGAAAAAGTACACTGCGGAATGGGTTAAAGGAACCACAAACAAAATGTTTATGCCGTGGCCCCAGGGTGGATCCCTGTCTAAAGCGGTCCTACAGCACATGACGCACGCCACATACAAACGTAAAAAGTTAGACAAACGCCTAGCTAGATTAGAGCTTTGTAAGATGTATCAAGAGGATAAGGAGGGGGAACTGCCGTTAGATTGGATATTTAACGTATGTACAGAGGGTGGTGAGACGCCTTCCACGCCACCTGCCCCATCTGAAACAAAAATTGAAGTCAGTAAGGACGAAGGATTATACCCGCTAAGAGAGCTTAAAGCAGCCAAGGGGTACAGCAACCCGGCATATGAGTCACCTACACAAAGTAGTGAAGAAAGCCCAGACAAAGACAGAGGTAGAGATATCACCTCCAAGGTCCCAAGGGACAAGGAGAGACACGAAAACGAGAGGAAAGACCAGGTGCAAACAAGTATATCTCCTGATACAGAGAGAGAAGGCAAGAGATGGAAAGGAAGTGAGGATAGAACTGATGAGATAGCATTCGCACAGAACAAATGGATGGGAGGTCATATTCTATTGAAACTCGATGGTAAAAGCATTGATGACGCAATCGAAAAGAGAAGTTAGACGATGTACAGAGAACGGGGCAGGAACAGGAAAAAGGATTGAGAGACGAAAAACTTGGGAAAAAAGATAGGCAGAGACGAGAGCAGTTATATCTCAAAGAGCAAGAAAGACAACAAGATCATAAACGTAGAGCATCTAATGATCAAGACAGACAGGAACGGAGGCGAATAGAAGATGAGCAAAAGATACGGGAGATAAGAATAAAGAGACGAAGGGATGAGGAAATACGAAGGGCAAATGAACGTAGAAATGCAAAGAAAGAGGAAGAAGATAGGGTCAGAAAGGAAGTAAGGAGGTGCAGAGAATTCAATGACGACATAGAACGTAAGCGGAGACAGAGAGCACGCGATCTTGAATATCTGGAAAGAGAGGGTAAAAAACCTGATCCAGTAGTAGATTGGGAAGACATAGAAGAATTATTTCCTGAGTACGATTCAATACCGGGCACGTCTACGGCAAATATGGAAGATGACTTCGACACCAGAAGCATCGGAGAGACGATCGATAGAATATATGACAAGATGGGGTTAGAACAAGTACCTCAAGCGGGAGGGGAGGACGAGCACCTGGAGAGCACTCAGCTTTATGATGCTGAGGATGTCTCCCTAAATTGTAAGAATAGAGAGCTATCCCTAGATAGGTTGGAAATCGGTAAGAATAAGGAGGATGCGAGAAGTTGCACAAGTTGGTCACAGATAATGTCGCAGAAAGAGAGGAATATGAGGAAAAGGAAGACAAGAGAAGATGCGAAAGACGCTTCTCAAGGGGAAAGGGAATAAGATGGTCTGATTCTAGTGAGTCTGCACCAAGAGCATCGGAATCAGACACATAGTCAGGCCGACGCAAAGAAATATTGTACGGTCAGAGGGGGGTGTCTCCACCACCCTATGTGAGCCAACTGAGGACATTACCAGGTAGGCGGCGATGCGAGAATATCACTCCTGCAGGAGATAGAAAAACAATGAGAGAAGAGAGAGATGACTATGCATCCCACTTTCCGTTGCTCGAGAAAGGAGGAGCGAGACCACAGTATATTCCATGGCCACACATGGATCGGGAAAACCTGAAAAACAAGCTTTCAGTGCTAACTTCAGGAGCCGGAAAATGGATACATGAGTTAGAAAAAATAATGCGAGGGAACATGTTAGCTATAGGGGATATCAACAGTCTTTTAATCGCCATACTTGGTGATAGGGCGGATGATGGGTGGACACGCGTAGCTTATTCTGGTGTGACTACAGTTAATACCGTGCATGATGGAGCACTGTTTAACAATTGCAGAGCCGCAGTATGGAAAGCATTACTATAGCTATATCTGGATACTTTCGACATGAGAACTATAATGTCACGGAAATTGAAGGAGTCAGAAGACCCTTTGCTTTATATTCAGAATTTCCAAGATGCGTGGGTACTTGAAAAGCGGGAATCTTGGGGGAAGTCTATACCCGTGTTCTACCATATACTATGCCAAGGGCTGCTAGATCAGGTACAGAAGCAGCTCAAGAAATTAGTAGGAATCGAGGCCAAACCGTGGTCTATAATACAGTTGACCATAGCGCACTATTGCAGGCTGCTGCAAGAGAAGAATCATGAAAAAGAGACTACACGAAAAGGTGAAGAGGCGAAGTTAGTGCAGAAGAAATTGTCAAAATATGCCATTGAACGGGCAATGATAACTAACACAGATGGATCAAACATGCAGCAGGCCAATAATCAACAGCAGGGTAATCAGGGCAATAATGGGGTTCACCCCAGAGGGAGAAGCTTTCGAGGAAGAAGATGGCAGAGTAATCAGGGAGGTTTCCAAAACATGCAACATGGAAGTCAGGATATGTCAAATGGACAAATGATCAGACAACCGCCAATATGTTGGGTGTGTGGAATGACAGGGCACCTAGCACGCACATGCAGAAGTCAAGACATGGTGCAAAACGACCAAGGAACCAGAGCAGGTATGGTGAATCCACCTGTGTTAGTACAACAGGGAGGAAATGGAGTTGCACAACATCACACAGTGCAACCGCAAGCACCAGGAGTACAGCAAAGCTCGCAACCCCAGAATTTGATCATTTGTCCACAGGGACAGTCCCAACAGTCACCAATGCAAATGTTACAAACGACAAGTATAGGTCAGGCTGTGAACGATGGGATAAGAATTAACACTGGTGATGGGGAAGACCATTCACGCAAAATGGGACAAGATTGTATATGGACTAGGACAGCTCACTGGGAAACCTGATGTGTTCTATCCTATCAATGACACCTGACCCTCACCAGGAACTAAGGGTGGATGTCATTATAGGGGATAAAGAAAATTGCTTCTTAATTGACACGGGTGCGACACGCTCGTGCATACCTGAAGGCAAGTTCTCCTTGTCCAGCAATGCTATAAACACTCAGGGCTTCACAGGAGCAACAAGTTTTGTTCCTTTTACAGACACACTTCCAGTCTCTATAGGAGAATGTGACATAAATGTGCCACTGTTATATTCAAGGCAAACCCCAGTAAACATATTGGGACGAGACTTAATGGCAAAGTTAAACATGACTATCTTGTTCACAGAGTAGGGAATAGTATGCACAACTCCAGGAATGCACTATTTGAACATATGCAAGATAATTAGAGCATATGCAGGACACACAGCCATGAGGGCTATCCCATTGGACCCAGAAATATTTGCATAAGGAGTACGAGTGCTGAGGGCATGGCTACCAGGCCTTGCAGTCAAAACCAGGAGGACCCCAGATGAGTTTCTATTTAGGCCAAGAATACCTATGCACGAGGAGAAGGGACAAGTATTTCCCTTGATGATGCACGCAGCCAAAATACAGGGAAAAATGCCTTTGATCGATGGATGTGATGATGAAGGCCGTCAGTGGTGCACAGTGATCGCCATTGAAGAAGGGTACAGGCTGACTGACGTCACGGATGACGATCTGTTCGACAAACAAACAGACGCTGAGGAAATAACTGTTGAAGTAAATCTCAATATTTGGGCGAAGATGATCAAAACTGAAGTGCCCCAGAGAATGATGTTGGCACGGAACCGTCCTGGATATATTGAGGTCGATATGGCCCAGGTGCTTGTCTCAGTATGGACCACAGGCCCCTATGACGTAGGTTTATTGAAAGGAGTAGGAGAAGTCAAAATTAAACTGAAGCCAGGAGCAATTTTACCAAAGGCACGACAGTATCCCATGTCTAGGGAAGCAGATGAGGGAATTTTCAAGACAATTTTGGCTATGATGGAACAGGGCACCTTAGTGACGTCAGAGTCGTCATGCACTACCGCAGTTTATCCTGTCAAGAAATCGAAGGGAGGGTCTTGGAGGCTAATTCAAGATCTACGCCTGATAAACAATATTTTAGAGGCCGAGTTCCCTTTAGTCCCGAACCCGGCCCCAATTCTATGTAATATACCTGTTGAGGCAAAATATTTCACACTGATTGACTTGAAAAATGCGTTTTTCTCAATCCCATTGCACTGAGGCTCACAAGATCTGACATCATTTACCTTCAGACGGATGCGTCTGAAAAGCATGAGGTTGCCCCATGGGTACTGTGAGTCTTCCTCTATTTTCAATAGAGTCCTACAGATGGATTTAAGAAAAAGCGCATTAGAGTGTGTTGTCTTGCAATATGTAGATGACATATTAATTTGTAGCGCCACAGAGGAAAAGTGCAGACACGATTCTATTCAGCTATTGACTATATTGGCTGAGAAAAGTTACAATATTGTCAGCAAGAAGTGTTGTATATAGGCTAGCTGATCTCACACAAGGGGAAAAGAGTTACCCTCGAAACGGCTGAAGCCATACTGAACACAGCCAAGCCACACACGATAAAACAGATGCAGAGATTTCTAGGTCTTTGCAATTATGTCAGAGCGTGGGTCTTTGACTACAGCTCATATACCAAGCCCTGTTACAGGCCCTAAAGAAGGCACAGGTGACAAAAGAAAAAATCATGTGGTCCGAGACCATAGAGGAAGGTTTACTGAGCTCAAGAAAGCCATTTGCATGGCACCAGCTTTAGGGATTCCCAACTATGCAGAGGACTTCTACCTGTTCTCACACACGAATGGCAGCGTCATGACAGCAGTACTCACACAGAGAATCACATTACGGTACAAGTCCCTGGCATACTACAGTGGGAATTTTGACCCAGTGATGATAGCCACTTCGCATGCGAACTAAGTTTACCTGCTGCAGCGTTCGGCATAGACAAAGCGACAACCATTGTGATGGGATGCTCAATGACGTACGTCGAGCATGCGCTATTTGCAATTCTAGAGAAGCCAAAGAGCACGTTGATATCTCAGAGAGCTTCTGCTTATGAAGTGATCATAATGAATCCATCGATAAAGATTTGTCGATGCAAGATAGTGAATCCAGCTATGTTTATAGCAGAGCCAGTCACTGAAGGAGAGCCAATACATGACTGCGCGAACTATGAAGAATTTTATGATGAGATTCCCAGAGTGGAAGAAAATGCATTAGAGAGGGAGAAATGTCTTTGTTGACGGTTCCTCGATGATCGATGAAAACGATGGGTAAAGATATACAGGTGCCCCTGTGATGAAGCACACGGCAAATGGAGAGTTTCAAGTGCTCCTTAGTGCACGATTACCATCTCACTATTCAGAACAGGCTGCAGAGTTATTGGCGTTGATACTCACGATTGAGAATCACGCAGACCAGAAAGTGATGGTGTACAGTGATTCCTCCTATGTGACACCAACAGTGCACGCAGGTCTAGCGCGCTGGAAGAGGAGGGGCTACCTCCGAGCAGACAGCACGTCAGTGCAGCACGCAGCCTTATTGGACAGGCTCATTAAGGCACTACAAGTGCCAGTGGGTATAGCGGTTGTGAAATGTGCCGCCCACATGACAGGGGCAGATTTCATCTCACAAGGAAATCAAGCAGCAGACACAGAGGCTAAGCGTATGGCGTCCAAGGGTGAACCCATAATGGACGTAGAAATAACTGATGTAAACGAAAAGATGATTGTTGCACGAAATGAACCTGAGAGCTATAATAACATGGGGCAAACCCAGTTAATGGAAGGGGAGGCACCACAGGAAGAGAAGAATCTCTGGAAGCGGCGAGGGTGTTCTTTAAACCCCTCCGAAAGCTTGTGGCAACAAGACAGCACTGGTGAACCAGTATTGCCTATAGTCCAGTCCAGTTAAAATTAGCACTGGAACAGTTACACTATCCAGCACACATGACAAAAGAAAATCAGCTGAAGACTGGTTTATACCGAACTTAACAGAGCACATTGCATTTTTTCATGATGAACTGTATGATCTGCCAGCAGTTCACGGCTGGGCACGCACTAAAAGTAATTAGAGGAGTCATCCCAAGGCCCAATTGACCTTTTCAGTACTTGCATGTCGATTACATTGATATGATTCAAGTATGTGACGGGTACAGGTATCTAATTGTTGTGGTGTGTCCATTCTCTAGATGGGTAGAAGCAGGTCCATGTACACACCCAGACTCTACCTGTGCGGCCAAATTTCTAGTGAGAGAGATATTTCCCGGGTGGGGAGTATGTGAAGTCATGAGATCAGATAATGGGGCTCACTTTGTCAACAATGTTTTTGAACATATTAGCTTGTTGCTTGGTATAAAGCACAAGTTCTCGTCGGCGTATCATCCACAAGGTAATGGGATCTGTGAGACACTTAGTGGCTTGTTAAAGGAAAGGTTGAAGCTTACTCTAAAGAAAGGATGGCTGCACTGCCTTCCATTGGCACAGTACGCACTCAGAAACCAGCCTGGTTCTGACCATCACCTTACGCCGCACAAAATAACAACAGGAAGAAGGATGCACACTCCCCTGACACCCGAGGCATAGCTAGGTGTGATGCTCAGCCAACAAGTGAAATCTTTGGGTCTGAAATGCAAAATTACTTGAACTGCATGACATCTTGTCTTACTCTAATTGCAGGCCAGCTGCAGCAACGACAAAAAGGGTGCAGGGCAGCACAGAGCACAGAAGGAGATGCTACTGCAGACACAGCTCAGAATCTATGTGTTCTTCCAATCTTCCCTGGAGACACCGTCCTGGTGAGGAATCACACAAGGAAAAAGTGGGACGAGCCAAGGTTCAATGGACCTGTTCACAATAGAAGACGTCACTCCATCTGCAGTCAAGCTACAAGGAAGAAGAGCTTGTATCTTCCTGGGTGATATCAAGCCATATGTTGGAGAAATACCCCTGCTTTCACCCCACCGCGAAGAGACTACAGACAACAGGGAAGAACCACAGCACGTGCAGACGAGATCCATGACGAGGAAGAAGGACTCATGACCAGCAGCAAAGTAAAGACAAAGAACTTTTGTGCAAATTTTGAGCTTAAAAATGGACATTCCTCTGAGCAAAAAGAGAAGAGGATAAGGATATTAAAAAAAAATAATACGGGCACTCTGTGCATCCTAGTTGCAGGTTGAAGGAGAGAAGTGCATATGCAAGCCACAACGTAGGTTATTGACTTTGAACTTTAGACTGAGGCACACTCAAGCCTTGATAAGAAAAGAATATGTCAAATCCCAATTGCAGACACACGAGTTGGAAGAAAATACAGTATCCAGACTCGTTCAAGACAGGAACATTGTTTGGACTCACAAATGGCGTCCCACAGTTGCAACATCACTTAAGACATTTTGAACTACTTTTACCTAGTCTTGAGGTCACACCCATCAATAGTGGGAAGGCTCACTAGCATCTCTGAATTTCTGCAAGATCCTGAAAACAACAAGATAATAAGAAGGCTGCTCACCGTGATCGCTGAGCAGTTCTTCCAACTCCCAGAATACAGAGAGGAAAAAACAAATGTCCCAAGCGGAAGAAGAAGCGAATACACTCATCAACGTGATATTTTTCCGCTAATTGAAGAGCACCCAAACTTTGTCGGAAGACATACTCATGTATTAACATTTCTTCGAGATCCGACAAACACAGAACGCTTGAGCATAATCTTTAATGGCATCATCATCCAGGTCACTCTCCACATCAAACTAGATCGTAGAAGCTACTCACAGTGAGTACTGAACTGTTCCAGAATTCAGCAAAGGCTAGGTGAATGTCCCTGTTACCAGAAGATAGCAGATTGGCGAACAATGTCTTCTTTTGCCTAATTGGGGCATTTCCAAAACTTGTAGGGAGACTTGCTGGTGTTGACGTCCTCACGTTCATCAGAGACCCAGCAAAATCTACCCAGCTAAGCATGCTCCTGCATGGTGTTGTAGTACAAATTAGGCTCTCCAATCTCCAGCAGAGTTTCCGGAAGAAACCTTGAAGCTTCCCGCCGAGGGACAGATCGGGGAAGCGTTGACAGAGACCTCACTCTTGTTACATCGACAAGGACGTAACATGTCATCTGGAATGAATCCAATAAGAGGCATCAACTTGGAACTCGTGTACTTTGAACATGCACAGTAAAGGAAACGTGTTGACCGCATTACCTGATTTTGACATTTCCTCACATGTAGAAAAAGAGAACTATATCCAGAGATAACAGACAATCCAGTGTCCAGGCAAAAGGGACAATTGTTTCCGTACATGCAACCCGCAAGAGGAACCAGTAGAAACCTGAAATAATATTGTCTAAGATTACATTAAAGCATTAGCCTTTTTCCTTAAAATGTTTGAGATGAGAAATCAAAATGGCAACTATGTTCTCCCCCAGGAGGAGAGACACCCTTATTTTTCCAGAAGTAAATGTTGCAGTCTAACCTATAAGGGTATCATGTACTTATGCATTATATTTATCATTGTTTGATTGTCACTGACGATTAGAACTGCATTTTTTATTGGTAGACAAAGTGTTCAGAGTCCATTGCACCCACCTAACGATGCACACATGAAGCCCACGAAGGCACCCAGACCCTATGTAGTCATTCCAGTCCCTAGAAGATCTGACAATGGAGTGAGTGAACTTGAAATGGATTTGAGTGGTAATGACACACACACAGTTGCAGTAACGAGCACATTAACAAGCCTGAGACAGGGTTGGAAAAATGTGAATGAAAACCGGTTACTTACAACCACTCGCATGTGAACGACGAGTGCATACACACCAGATCTAATTTCAATAGCTGCAGAACCACAGGCCAAAGAAGGGGAGAAGTTAGGCCAACCAACTGTGAGAAGCTACCCCACAAGTGAAGAGAAAAGACAAAGGGGAAAAGATGAAATTTTGAAAAGACAAAAAGAGCTGAAGAATGAACCAACATAGACAGCATTGACAAACACACCTGATCCAATGAAGAGAACAAGCACAAGTCCCGCAAAACTATCACGAGCAGAGATAGTGGCAGAATCATTTTGGCCATTCATAACCAGAGCCAGGGAAAGACAGGAGTTCAGGGAAAGAATTACAAGACTTTCGCCTACCTCATTGGCACAGATGAAGAGGCCTGAACCATGGATGGAAGTGCCTGCAAATCCCCCAGTGAGAAGAAGCTACATGGATGTTATTAAAGATGTGATGATAGCAAACTACATGAAAACCTTGAGAATCAAGAGAAGCATACAAGGAGATGACAGTGAACTAAACGATTACCGGGACAGCATAGCACATTTGGGAAACAACATATGGTACCAACACATGAAAGAAGTTGGAAGACGGAGCTCAGAGGGGGAATGCTTTGTTTGTGCACTCCTACCCTACAGCATGGGGAAATCAAAGATCTTTAAAGCCGTAGAAATTGACGTCCATATAGCACACTGTCTACACACATAGCAATGTGCAAGGCAAGAGGCCAGTTCATGGGAGGTGATGCTTGCCTTAAATGGGCAACTGAAAAGACAGATCCAGATGAAGATGAATGCATACAAGATATAAAGACAAGAAACAGATCCCATATGAGAAATCATGTGATCAGATATGAGAAGTCAGGAGTGAAATCAGCTGGCATTAGATGGGAAGTGAATAAAAAACTTGATGTCAAAGGAAAATCTGCAGAAGAGGCCAGACAATGGAAGAACAGAGGCCAAATGCAAAACTGGGGAACAGTGCTTTCACCAGACGGAAGGGAGAAAGGAGTAGTGATCTGCAGAGCATGGATCATTACCGGAGCCTGCAAAGAAGGAATTGAAAATGCGCAGAAGATATGCAAGCCATTATGGCCAAAACTTGCAAAACTATTGACATAGGTTGAAGACAAAGGAGGACGCCTACAGATAGTGCCATTGCAGAATCCGAAACTGTGCTTCAGAAACAATGGTACAAGAAAAATGGGAGAAAACCAGAACCGTGGACGAATCTTTGACGCTCCAGGAATGGTACACGGTACTGTAAGGACCATGGATCATTATTGGGCATGTGGATTCAAAGCATATATCAGACTGCCGAAAAACTGGGGAGGTATATGCACATTAGTAAATGTCCATGTTCCAGCGCTGGTGATTCCAAAAAATGATTTGAACATTGACAGTTTCACGAAAGCAAATGCTCACCTGAGAAAGAAGAGATCTGTAGAAGTAAGAAGCAGAATGAAAAGAGAAAATTATTTCTCTGCCAAATCAATAGAAGCTTTTGACGCGATTCAATATGAACACAGGCTGTTCAGTCAGACCTTATTAGTGTTCACGACAATCTTCATGCCGAGAATCCAAGTTGGAGCAAATACTAAATGGTTACAAATTACCAGATGGGAATTACTGCAGACAATCAATACAACCATAAAGGGATTCAATGCAATCAAGTAAGAATTAAGGGCAATTCGACTAATGACTCTTCAGAACCGATACGTCCTTGACATGATCACAGCCATGGATGGAGGAGTTTGTGCAAAAATCGGAGAATCATGTTGCACATTTATACCTTCTCATGTTGAAGAAAACAGAACTCTAATAGAAGCCATAGGTATGCTGACGAAACTACAGAATCAAATGATTGATGAAACCGACGAAGTAGACAATGACAGTTGGTTTGGATCACTGTTTTCATGGGTTCCGCAATGGATGGCAGACGTATTCAAATTCCTAGGAGCCCTGCTAGTGATGATATTGCTCGGATTTTGTGTTATCAAGATAATAATCTCTCAATGCCAGAAAACTGCAAAGAAAGCCATAGGGATGAAGAACATGATTGATGTCGAGTCAGAATGGAAACTCAAAGACCTGACTGATGAAGAAATAAGAGACTTTGTAAAAGCTAGCATTCACGCACCAGAAGGAACAAAGTTTAGACATCCAAGGAGACATAGAAATGATGTGGGGAAATGAATTTATTGCAGCCCAAATAGACAAGGTCAACTTATGACATGGAACAAAGATGAACACATGAGAACAGCAGGAAGCTTGAAGGGAGTGATAAAAATATGGACCGTTGTATAGACCAAGACGATGAAGTGAAATTGAATACAGAAGATGCAGAAAAGGTGGATACCAAGGGAAAAGTGAAAGTGGTCGATGAACCGTCTGGACGGTGGAGTTTAGAGGAGGTCCCAAGCACGACCCGCATTCAAAGTGCCCATTTTGAAGTGCCAGGAACGTTCACACCGAGATACGTGACTTATGATGAGCAAATAAACCAGCAGAGAGCCGCAGTGGGGCTCTGCCCGGCACCGATCAGACCGACAGCACCTATTGAAGTACCTACACCTAAGAAAGCTTGGACAGTAAGGTACCCATTGAGAAAACCGTATCGACAAGTGAGACAGAATAACGATTGTCAAAACGTGATGCCAGAAGAAGCCACAAAGGCCCTGAAAGAGGACGAATGGTGACATCACAAGAACTCGGACTGACTCTCAGATAAAGAAAACGACGACCTGTGAATGACGAAAAGAGACGAAACACCATGGATAAGCGACATCCTGAGTTGAAGTAAAAGGACGATGTCAAGTATAAGAAGCTTATGCCATAAGAGCGATGAAGATATGCAACTAGTTTACACGTGTACATATGCTTGGAAACGCAAGAATAGCTGAGGAAATCGTGTGGCTTGCTATGCTTAGTAGAAACTTATAGTGCGGCAAGCGCCACATACACATATGTACCTCAAAAGTAGCATTTTATATAACATATATGCCCACTTTGCAAAAAGGCAGAACCAACCGCAGGTTACTATAGGCTCCAGGAGCGAAGGCCCTCAAACACGGGAATCAAAATCCAAAGACAGAAACGAAACTCAGATGCATGAGACCCGTGCAAAGAAACCAAGGTCATCTTAGCTGACACAGGCTAATACAATTTATGACGCCAAGAGCGGATTATCCCGTTCAAAGGAGTCGAGATAAGCAGCAGAAGGCATTTGGTGGACAGAAAGCTAAAATCAAATACATGAATTACATGGAGACCGAGGTGATTTCACTGTTCCTAAAACACGTGACCTGCCAAGCAAGAAGAGTTGGGGCCTTCACACCTACGCGCAGCCTTGAGCCATACACAGATGTCCGAGTTCTCCCAGACAGAGAGGCAGTAACGAGACATACAAATTAGAAACTAGTTGACACATGGCCAGTGGGTCAATGATGAATGGTGGTACTGGTTGGTGGGATGCTAGGGGAACTGACAGGCACTGTGCACCTGGCCGACCATTCTGCATGCTGCTAAGCAAAGTGGAAAAGTACAAGGTGACGTGGTATCAACCCAATCACAATGTACCAAGTAATCTAGGATCCTGTAGTCTGTAGAACTAATGAGACGTCATACTTTTAGTGACGTTTACAGTAGCTATTTTGAAGGAAGGGCTTAGTTGCCCCACCTGACATTGTCTATCTAATCCCCTCTGCCCGTTACCGTATACAGATTTGGTACCTATAGTAAAGTTACCTTCCCATAACCAATAGAATTACATGCAACATTTTTAGCGTTTCACGTCAGTGATGACGAGTTTTTAGTTCATCGGAGTTGAAGCAAGAAGGAAGATCGAGCAACCGCTGATGTTAATAACTCCCTGTTTTTTGTACTTGTCATCAAACAGACACCCTTTGCCAAACCATTGAGTTGTCAATATTGATTTGACGCTTGAGTACTAATCTGCATCCGCATCCATCTCACGGGTGCTGCTATTCTATATTAAAGTGCTGTTTGGGGAAACCTTAGTCCTATGGGCCCGCTGGGGTCCCTCCTGCACACCCTCTTAAAAAACAGTGTGTACCTCAAGTGTGAGCCGTGACCCTAAATAAGACAGAATAGGAATGACAAATTATATGTCTTTCTGGAATTGTATACAATAATTGCTAGACTCATTAGAGGTTTATTTGAGGCACACTTTAGGGGGTGAGTCACTGATTTAGTCTGTTCTTAAACACCTCAAATTCACAAGCCAGACAAAAACTTCCAAAAAGCATTTGCATCCATTTCGGACTATGTATTTTGCTTTTCGCAAGTTGAAGTTATAGCATGTTTTTTTCTGCCGTTGTCTATGTTATGATCATCACAAGACATTCCACCTCGGTGTTTCGGTCACTTGACAAATTCCTTGTGCCTAAAAACTTGTGCACCCTATGAAGCCTGAAATGTAGATTTGCGCAGGCTTGGCATGCTGCCAACTTTGCACCAGTCCTGCAGATGAACTGCCCTGCTGTTAAACCTCAGTTACCAGTTTACTAGTATCCACTACGCAGTGTAATTTGCTTTCTGACTTTGAGAACATTCATACATGTAACTGCTCATTTTACTATAGCCAGTAAGCTAGCTCAGTGGGTTGAGCACTCCCTGTTGCGATGTGTGTGTGTGATCTGCGGGTTCGAATCCCAGCAAGGCCAACTCAGCCTTTCATCCATCTGAAGTCAATAAATGAGTACCAGCACGGGTTGGGTGATATTATATATTTATTTGTTCTATATAAACCGCTTAAGCGTAAGTGCTATACAATAACACATCCTCATCATTTGGTACTTGGATTTCTGCTTGCTTTCACAGTAATTTGGTAATATGGGGCTATACACACTGATATAAACGATGCATTTGGTGGTGCATTCTTGTATGAAATGTATTCATAGTGTACTCAGGAACAATGCTATGTGATGCCACTTCCTGTTTTGTCAACGGGTGAAAGGTCGTGTTTCATCACTTCCCGTGATGTCACTTTGGGGTGGTGTCTGTAAGGAACTCATGGTGGCAACAGTAAAGACAGACACAAGTGATCACAGTTCAAGGGTGTTTATTAAACTGTAAATGCAGGCAGGAAAAACACTAAACCTAAATCTAAAATGGGAGCAGGCTTTGATCATCAAATGAAAATAAGGCAGTCCTTGTAGCGTTGTGTCAAAATAAAAAGGACCTATACTAAAAAAAAAATATTGCCAATCCTTACTCTAAATGCAAAAAGAAGTGTGGGATAATGTTCTCAATAAAGAAAGAAGTCTTCACAAAGAATAAGTCAGGATGTGATTGCCAGGGGCCTCCCTTACCCACGTTTTGAGCATGGGACAAGGTGGATCTCCATGCCTTCCCAGCATGAGTCAACAGTTCTGGATCATCTATCAGGTTCTTGGATGGTTAAGTCTCTTTTCAATAAAAGTCTCTTGCCTTCGAGGGCCAGATGCATTCCACAAACAAACACAAAGTTCTGTTCCATATATACTTTGGGTGACGGCTTCACCCCGGGATTCCCCTGTTCTGGGCGCAGACCCCCACCAGTAGTATTGAATAAAACAACTAAACAGTTCCTTTTCTCAATTAACTTTGTTTGATGACTTTTCACTACTAGATCTTCCTAGGCCGGGCTCGGAACCAACTGACAAGGGGGACCATTCACTTCCCCTGGTCTTCCAATACTTCTTGCATTCACGATTCTTAATGTCTTTTTAAACAGTTCTTCTGGCTTTACCCCTGGTTGTTGGCTTCCCTCTGCCGGCTTCTCTCACGCCAACTTTTACAGACAGTTCACTGTGCATGCCCCTTGTTCGTGGTCACTTTGGTCAACACACTATTCTGGTTGTCAGCTTCCCTCTGCCGGGTTCACTTTTGCCAACTTTTATAGACAGTTCACTGTATTTCAGGAATTTACACTTTGCCCCCCTGTGTTAGCATCCTTCCACCGGGTTCACTCCTGCCAACCTTTGCACTGTACTGTTCATGTACTACTTTTCACCATGTGGAATTAATTTCCCTTAGCTTTCTTTATCATCTGTCGGTCAGAGACTTTCAACTGTACAAAGGATTTTACAAGACCACTGTATGACCACTTTTACCTCTTTTCGCCTCTTCCCAAGGCCTTCTGGTTAAGGTAGTTTCTACCTTCAGGTAATCGCCCAGAGTTTCCTGTGTGAGCACCCACATGGTGACAGACTCCTCTGTTGCTGGTTTTTCCCCCTTTCTCATCAAGATTTGCTTTATGCCTTTCAAAGTTCAAATTAGCTGTTGGCTACTTTTCGTTCAACACAGTTCGGTTTCTTGTCGACTCTGTCCTTGACCCACCTGCTGTGATGAACCGCTTGGCTTTCTCCTCCTTTGAGTCAAGGCTGGTACCACGGAGACCAGCATCTCTCCCTGGGTTGGTTATCAGTGGAGGAGGCTCTTGTGTACCATTGACACCTGCTGCAACACACGCTGGCCTTTTTTCGCAGTCGTATGTTTCCATCTGCAGAGATTTCACAGGCCTTGGTCGGAAAGGGCAAGGTCATTTCTCTCCTTGTCACCCCCTCAGTATGACCGTCTTTTGCCTCCTTTTGAACTGCCATGCTGAGTTAGCTCTTACGTTGTGCGTTCTGCCTTCCTCCTTATGTGCTTTCATACTCCACCTTTTATCCCTGTGGGGAAGAGAAAGGGCCGTCAGGTGTGTGTGATTCTGGTCAATTGCCTGACCGAGCCTGACCCTTGGGTTGGGACATGTCAGGGAAACAGTTTTATCATTAATCCATTGTCTTCCACAGGGTAAAAAAGTGTTTGTGTCAAAAGGGGTGTTTTGTCCTGAGAAATTATATTTTTTGTCCTAGGGGAGTTGGTAAATTCAGAACGGTGAGATGGCTAGGATGTGTGAAGCAAACAGGAATGGGATTATTATCATGAAATAAACAAGGGGAATTGTGGGGACAGTAGTGTTTTATCTGAACAGGTTGGGAGTGTGGGAAATAATCAGAGGGACAGGAAAAAGAATGACTGGGAGTATTCGGGTAGGCAACAGAAAACCAAGGATTCTGGGAATTGTGGTTTTTGATGGCAACAGGGTTTGGGCTCCTAGTTGGTTTACCAGAGGTGTAGGGGTGGTTGGATTTTATTAAGGGAGTTTCATTGGGTGGAAGGGAGGTAGCTGTGGAATACCCAAAGAAATTCTCAAGTACTTCGTCCTCCTCTCCTTCTTCCGCGATGTAGTACCTCGTCTCACCTGGGGCATTTCTCCGAGCCTAACCCCGGGTTCCCCTACCCGGGTGATCCTCCCTCACTCGTCCACCCCAAGGTTGGGATCTGAGAGCACCAGCCCTCCCCTTGCCACCTGAATAAGGGATCCCTGAGGTTTATTTGGTAGAATACCCTCAGCTTTTTCACAGATCAAATGACATCACTTCCTGAGATGTCATCAGAGGTCAAGGGTCATGTGATGTCACTTCCACTACCCCTGAAATTTTGGTGAAATGATGTCCCTGGAGGAAGGAGCAAGAAGAGATTGAGAAACGAAGGGACGCAGATTGAAATGAAAAGCAAGTGTTAGTGGACAGGGAACCGAAGAAGTGGCAGATAGAGCAGATTATGAGAGAGCACAATGAGAAGGAGGAGGAGCGCACGATCGGAGACATAAGGGCACGATGGGAAATGGGCACGGGAGACAGCCAAGGGGGAGGAGGTAGGTGAGCGGAACCAGACAACAAAAACTTGCCGAGCTGGACCACTACAATATCAGACGGAAAGGGTATGGGGTCCTATGGGGATATGCGTGGCATAGACTTGATTGAATCCAGAGGGAAGCCTGGAGAAGACACGACCTCTAGGAGACTGAGCTTTGTGGTCTATTTTTGCAGCGACATGTAAACCGATTCAGAAGAGGACGCAGGTGGAAGTGGGGACGAGGAAAGAGGGTGGCCAAAGAACAAGTCTACGGGGGCAGCACGGAGAGGAGCGTGACTTAGGAAGGGGGAAGGAATACAGGGTCAACTAAGGAAGATAGAGAGGATCGGACGCCACTGACCAGAGCCTCATCCCACAACTCTGACAGCCTGCTACCATACGTTGAGAGATTTAGGGATCTCCCAGGATGAAGGAAGCGAGAGACGGCCATAGCATGTACCAACACGAAATAAACAGGGGGTTGGTTAACTGAGTCGACTGAGTCGAGGAGTGGCAGTAGAAACATGCACTGACATTAGAGACGCTGACAAGCAGATTAGACTGACCAGAGGAGCACCAGCAGACCATAAACTGACATTAGAGATGCTGATAAACAGATCAGACTGACTCGAGGAGCGAGTAGGAAGGTGGGGTTCTGCCCCTGTTGGAGAAGGGAGGGGGCGACCTCAATATATATCATGGATACACATAGACAAGGAAAACGTGAGGTGTAGGCTACCCTGGTTAACTACCGTTGCGGAGAAATGTATATACGAAATGGAAAGAATGACAGTGGGACAGAAGTGAGCAGTGGGGGACGTAAAGGGACTACTAGTGGCAATCGTCGGGGAGGCCGCTGATGATGTATGGAGAAGGACGGGGTACCCAGGATTGACTATCCAGGACATAGTGCACAATGTTTTGCAATTTAAACTGCCGAGCAGCAGTATGGCAAGCCCTAGGAACACAATAACCAGACACGTCAGACATTAGTGCAATTATGGCACGCTAGATGGGAGAAGACAAAGACCCCTTACACTGTATTCAGATGATTCAAAAGCTTTGGCTCCATGATACATGACAAATGTGAGACAAAACAGTAGCATTACTTTACCACATATTGTGCTAATGACTACCAGAGCCAGTACAAAAGCAGCTTAAGAAATTAGTGGGCATGGAAGCAAAGTATTGACCACAAATACAGCTCATGGTAGTACATCACTGCATGCTATTGCAAGAGAACGTGAGGAAAAGTCGGGAGGAAACAAAGCAAGAGGAAGCGTAGTTATTGCAGCAGAAGTTATCTAACTACGCCATGGAAGACACCAAGCGCTGGAGGACAGGAGATCCCACAACAACAGTACACTCTGCTGCCCACGGGGGGAGGATTCAGGGGTGGGGGAACTCACAACACAGATTTTGAGAACGAGGGGGGCCACCTAGACGGCACGGGTATGGGCTATAGATACATCACAATCAAGGGGGATTTCCAGGACGGTTTCAAGGGTGTGGGCAGCAGATGCAGCAGGGCCAGGGGAGAATTTTGGGGGTTTTCCAGGCCAGTGGAGGGAGCCACCACATTGCTGGGTGTGTGGCCTTATAGGGCAGATTTTGAGAGTGTGCAGAAGCAGGGGGGTGCAACAGAATGGGGGAATGCAATACCAACCTGCTTATCACAGGGAACAGGATGAGTACTACACACAGGACCAAACACAACAGCACAAACAGGGATTAAACGCAACGCAAACACCTATACTGCATTATTTGCAGTCACCACAGATGCCCCAGACTCAAGGTAGCGCACAGCACACATACACGGCACTGTAGGTGCCACAGATACAGAACGGCACATGAGCAAATGGTGGGACAGTGGCATGCACAGACTCCATAGCAGCCGTCCCCATTAGGAACCTGGGAGGGGTCACCATGGGGCTCATTACGGATCTGGCGCTAACCATGCTGCTGCTGTCATCGGGTTGCCGCAAGAACCATAAATATTTACTGGTGCCTGACTTCGCCGGTAAATTGTAAGTCCCCATTCCCATAGAGGACTCTGTGGGAGTGGGGACCATGGAAGCACTTGCACTGGTTCTAACGTGCTGGTGCTTCGGTGATGGTCTGCCTACCATGACCACTGTGCCCGGCAGGGTCAGACCTGTCTGGCACAGCCGCTCCAGCAGGCAGACCTCTACTATGCCAGTCTGGAAACAATGGTGCCGGTAAGCTTACCAGCACCGTTGGTTTCCCGACCAGCATACATGTAATGAGCCACCATGTTGGGGGAAACCTTTTTTTGGGGAATGGGATGTCCTTATACCCTCAATAGGACAGCCCACAGACAGACTTGATGTGTTCCATCCTGTCAGTTACACCCAACCCTGTGGAGGAACTACGCATAGGCATGACAATAGGTTACAAGACTTTTTCCTTTCTGTAGACATAGGGGCGACTAAATCCTGCATCCTTGAGGGGAAATACAGACTGTCAGGTGATGCCATGAATACTCAAGAATTCTCTGGGGCTACAGAAGTAGATCCATTCACAGACAATATCTCACTTTCTATAGGGGAACACAATCTATTCTTACCCTTATTCTATTCCCGACAGACACCTGTAAACATACTGGGAAGAGACATTATGAGCAGACTTCACATGACAATTTCATTCACAGACAGAGGGGATAGTTCGCTCCACACCAGGGATACACATTCTCAATGTACTGGAAATTATTCAAGCCTATTGTGGATGAAAGGTACAAAGGGGGGTGCCAGTGGAGGGAGAGCTGTTCCAGTACGGGACTGAGATTGCTATAACATGGCTTCCAGGGATTCAAGGGAAGATGTGGCACATTCCAAATGAGTACTTGTTTAAACCAGAAATACCATAGTATGAAGCAGAAGGGACAATAGTGCCACTAGAGATAGAGGCAGTGATTGTGGGAGACGAGTGGATAGCAGTACATGGGACAGATGACACAGAGCAACCATAGAGAGCAGTGATTGACGTAGCTGAGGGATATAGGTTGACCACAGTGACAGATGAAGAACTATTCAGGAACAACAGATCAGACCATGAGATGGTATTCCAAATGAGCATCACATATTGGGTGAGGATACATTACAGAGAGGTATCACAAAGAATGGCGATGGCGCTGAAGGCCTCACCGACCTTCTGCGAGGAGGATCTGGCCAAGGTGCTCAGCATCTTATGGACCAATAGTCCCTATGATGTGGGGTTGTTGAAGGGGGTGGGAGGAGTGAAGATCAAATTGAAGCCAGGAGTGATTCTACCACGAGTGAAGCAATACCCACTTTCAAAGGAGGCAGACAAGGGCATCTATGAAACAGTTACAGCACTAGCAAAGCAAACCATCCTAGCACCATCAGAATCACCATGCAACACGGATGTGTACCCTGTTAAGAAAGCAACAGGAGGGTCATGGTGTTTTATACAGGACTTGCGCCCTCCAAATCATATTGTAGAAGCAGAATATCCTTTAGTTCCAAATCCAGCGACAATGTTGTGCAGCATTCCGGCGGAAGCTGCCTGTTTAACGGTCATCATTCCTCATCATTGCCCTGGCGGTAGCCATGCCGAGTTGTTTTTTTTCCGGCGCCCGGCAATGGGGAATTACCGGGGCATTACAGCCCCGGCAGTCCCGGTAATTACCCATAGCCAGGCGCCGGGAAACATTACTCACCATTCCCATTCGAGTCCCATAGAACTCAATGGGAATGGGGAGGACGGAAGCACCGGCCCTGTGTGCAACAGTGCTGGTGCTTCAGTCAAAGTCTGCGGGAGGGTGCCATTCCGACTGCCAGGTCAGACCTGGCGGGTGGGACGGCAACCACCCGCAGAACTCGGAGTATGCTGGTCTGGTAGCAACGGTGCCAGTAGCTTACGGCCACCATTGTTACCGGACCAGCATACTCATAATGAGACCCATAGACTTGGAGAATGCTTTCTTCTCTATAACACTACACCCAGAGCCACAAGATTTGACTTCCTTTCTGTATAGAACTAAAAAGTGGAAACATAACAAGACTTCCTCAAGGGTACTGTGAGTCACTGTCCATATTCAATAAGGTCCTCCAGATGGACCTAAGCAATGTACAGATGGGGAGCACGGTCATACAGTAGGTAGATGAAATTTTGATCTGCAGCACGACAGAAGAACAGCGTAGAAATGCCTCAGTACACATGCTAACAGTGCTAGCTGACAAGGGATACAAGGTGGACAAAGCTAAACTACAGTACTGTCAAAAAGAAGTGCTATACATTGGACAGATGATTCTCCCAAAATGGCTGACAGGTGATGCCAGAAAAGGCAGAGACAATATGCAGGACAGCAAAACCCATGCCAATAAGAGAGATGCAGCAGTTTTTAGGATTACACAGTTGCTGCAGGGCATTGATTTTTGACTACAGCACTTACACCAGGCCTCTACTAAGTGCACTGAAGGAAGCACAAAAAGGGGTCAAGATAATAGAATAGACAGGAGAAATGATTGAGGCATTCAATGACCTGAAAGAAACGATATGCACAGCTCCAGTGCTAGGTATCCCAGACTATAAAAAGGAATTATTTTTATTCTCACACTCTGATGGGGTAATGATGACAGCAGTACTGACACAGAAGACATGCTTGGGGTGCACGCCAATAGCATACTGCAGTGGGAAGTTAGACCCAGTAATGAAATAACTTTATCCATGCAAGCAAGCATTGGCTGAAGCCTCAATCGCAGTGGACAAATCAGCAAGTATTACCACTCCTTACACGGAGCATGCCCTCTTCACTCGAGAGACCAAACAGCACACTGATAACACAAAGAGCATTAGGGTACGGGTGTTACTATTGAATCTAGCACTCAAGGCAGTGAGGTGCATACTTGTCAATCCAGTGACCTCTCTTGCTAATGTGCTACAGGAAGGTGACTACGCAAATGACTGCACAGCAAACTTGCAAGAATTCAGTGCCACCGCAAGGTACAGGAGGACACACTTGAGGGAGGGAGATGTGCTTTATTGACAAGTTATCAACAATTGACCAGACAGATGGGGTCAGGCATACAAGAACAATAGTGGTAAGGTTAAGGGAGGATGGAACCAGTGAGGTAGTGGCCAGCACACAATTACCATCACATTATTCAGCACAAGCAGCAGAACTAATGGCCTTAATATTGGCATTGGAGCACAGCAGAAAAAGGAGGTGACAATTTACAGTTGCTGCAGGGCATTGGTTTATTACTACAGCACTTACACCAGGCCTCTACTGAGTGCATTGAAGGAAGCACAAAAAGGGGTCAAGATAATAGAACAGACAAGAGAAATGACTGAGGCATTCAATGAGCTGAAAGAAACGATATGCACAGCTCCAGTGCTAGGTATTCCAGACTATAAAAAGGAATTATTTTTATTCTCGCACTCTGATGGGGTAGTGATGACAGCAGTAGTGACACAGAAGACAAGCTTGGACCAAACAGCACACTGATAACACAAAGAGCATTAGGGTACGAGGTGTTACTATCAAATCCAGCACTCAAGGTAGTGAGGTGCAGACTTGTCAATCCAGTGACTTCTCTTGCTGACGAGCTACAGGAAGCTGACTATGCACATGACTGCACAGCAAACTTACAAGAATTCAGTGACACCTGCAAGGTACATGAGGACACAATTGAGGGAGGGAGATGTTCTTTATTGATGGGTCATCAACAATTGACCAGGCAGATGGGGTCAGACATACAGGAACAGCAGTGGTAAGGTTAAGGGAGGATGGAACCAGTGAGGTAGTGGTCAGTGCACAATTACCGTCACATTATTCAGCACAAGCAACAAGACTAGTGGCCTTAATATTGGCATTGGAGCACTGCAGAAAAGGGAGGTGACAATTTTCTCAGATTCAGCCTACGTGACATCCACAGTACACTCAGGACTGTCACGATGGATGAGGATGGGTTTCAGGAGGGCTGATGGGTCCCCAATACAGCATGCACTTCTATTGGGCATGTGAGTAGACGTTCTACATTATCCTGAGAAACTAGTAATACTGAAATGCCAAGCACACACGCGAGTGGAAGAGCCTGTCTCAAGAGGGAATGAAGCAGCAGATGCGAAAGCAAAATGTGCCACATATTTTCGAGAACTCCTGGAAATGGAGGCCTCATCCCATGCATGTGACTCTGCAAAGGCAATGATACTAAAGGAGGGGTACAATGTATTGCCAGCAACTCAAATAATGGAGCTGCAGGGATCTGCACCCAGGGAGGAGAAGGACTAGGAGGGGATGTACAGTATCTCCAACAGATGCCCTATGGCGACAAGACAACACAGGGAAGGTGGTTATGCCACTAGCATTGTTGCACACAGCACTGACACAGTTACATTATCCAACACACACAGGGTAGGAGGTGCTTGCCGCCCATATTGGAGAAACATGGTTCTGTCCTAACTTGGTGGAACACATCACTGAATTCCTGAGTAACTGCTTGCTTTGCACGGAATTCACTGCATGACATACATTGAGAGTTGTGAGAGGAGCCATATCTCACCCAGTTGGTCCATTTCAGCACCTCCACGTCGACTATGCCGACATGATCCAAGTTTGCCATGGATATCCCTACATGATAGTGGTTGCGTGGCCATTCTCTCAGTGGATTGTGGTAGACCCTTGTTCCCATCCTGATGCTCTCAAAGCAGCAACACTTCTGGTCTGGGAAGTGTCCCCACGATGGGGGTTGTGTGAGGTCCTGCGGTCTGACAACTTCCCTCACTTCGCCAATGAAATGTTCAAGCACATCACAACATTGCTGGGCATCCAACACAAATTCTCCTGTGCTTATCACCCCATGCAAATGGAGTGTGTGAATGCCTCAGTGGCCTCCTGAAAGAGTGTATCGCCAAAATTAAAAAGAGTACCAACAAGAACTGTCTACATTGCCTGCCTCTCGCCCTGTTCGCATTGTGCAACAAACCCAGGTCCGACCACCCTTTAACCCCACATGAGGTGGTGACAGGACGGCGCATGCAACTTCCCCTGGCTCCTCCCACTAGGGTGCTCAAAGATGCACAGAATAATGCAAATGTTTTACGTCAGGAAATGTACGAATATGTTCCTTCCTTGATTGCTAGTGCCTCTTGCATCTCCCGCCAGATACAACACCAACAGGGAGGCCCTGAAGCCGACTGGGGAAGCAACAGTGTCAACAACACATAGGACATACTTAAGCAACTGCCTGTTTTTCCTAGGACCCTGTCCTCCTTTGCAATTTTGTTCGGTGCTGGGATGCACCCAGATTCACATGCCCCCACACCAGAGAGGCAGTGACTGAGAGAGCCTTAAGGCTAGAGGGAAGGACTGTATGGCACCATATGAGTGACATCAAGTCCTAGAAAGCTGTGGCCTCACCTGGCAATGACATTGACAGGGCCAACGATCATCAGCAAGAAGAGCAAGGAGATCATTTAGAACCAGCACTGCCGAGTGGAGGACATCTAATGGTTACTTGCTCACGGGCAGCATAGGTAGGGCAAAGACTTCCTACACATCCACAGTGAGTGTACACTGTTTTTTTTGTCTCTACTCACATTCGTCGAGAAAGTGCGACTGTGTTATTGTATAAATTGTTCATGTTGCCCAATGATTTACAACCTGATACTTTTTTGGGCCAATTCAACCACTTTATTAGAAGGTCAAACAGATTTCGAGTGAGTCCTCCTAAAATATATTACCACATTTTTATAGCATATTTGGCACAAGCATACCCACAACTTGAACAAGGAAACCCACCGGTCCTCGCAGTACTTAGAGACCCTAGAATCAGATCTTTGTGGGAACAGATTTTATCTTCGCCATGAGTGACTGTATGATCCATGGGGCTTAAAACTAATACAACACTAATCAATTAATGCACAGTCTTTGTGCATTTCGGGCGGTAAACTGGTATCTTGAAGCTGCACAAGGATCCAGCAGCACAGTTAAATGGGTGACATTATTAAAAATATACTTGTTTTGTCGTGTCTTTTATTCCCAAGTGGGGTTCTTGCATTTATCTTTTGGCAAATATTGCTTGTGTCTAGTGAAATCACTGTATCCTCTACTAACATTACCCCAACCCCAGCGGTGGAACGACCATGTCAGGTGGACAAGGGAGCACGGTAAGGAGAGGTAAGCGCAGTGCTGACACAGACATGGGGGGAGTGGACCTATATCTCACCGACACTGCTCGAGTGTCTAATAACATGTGATATAAACACATGACCAAAGTAGGAAAGGAAAAGACTGAGGAGAGCTGTTATGTCTGCTCACTAATCCCCTATGCCATGAGTGCCTCCAGAATGTTCATAGCAACTGAAATACCAGGAGCAAGGGCCCAATGCCTCATTTACCTATCCATGGTTACAACCCGAGGAAGATTCCCAGGGAAGACAGGAGCACTGAAATGGATGTCTCTCAAACAACATTCCCCTATGAAGACAGTTAAATAAGGACTCTTGACATGATGAACAATTATTGGCAATTAGACCAAGCTACACAGTACATAACGGATGGCCTGCAGAAAGTTGACACGAAAATGATAACACTAAAAAAACTGTCCTGCCCGAAGAGAGGGGTGAAGGAAGTAGGACGGGAACCAGGATGTTGAGAGCGACCACAGATGCTTGTGTATGGACAAGTATACACAGAAGCAAGATGGAAAATTGAGTAGCAGGAAGCAAAGCACACACCCTAGTACAATCACCAGTGAATATAGTACAAGGAGAAAATAACAAGTGCCTGAAAGGATGGGATGCTAGTGCCAAGTTGCTCACTTGGGTAGACAATGAATCTGCACCAATGCCTATAATACCTCTGAAGAAACCAGCATTGTGCTACAAGAATGAACGAACAGTGAGAGTTGGAGATAACACAGGATGTAGGTACACAGAAAAGCATCCAGCAATGAAAGTCATCACTGTAGTACTGATGCATCATTATTGGGCATGCGGGTCCAAGGCAAGGCATACGAGAAGCTGTCATCCAATTGGGCACGGGTTTGCTCTTTGGTGCACATCAGTACACCATCACTGGTAATGCCCCAGAAGGACATAAAGATTGATGACTTCCCAAAGATGGACACTACCACGAGAAAGAAAAGGTCCATGGGAGTGGAAAAAAAGGGAAGAAAGAAACGGTCAGTGGAAGTGAGGAGAGTGAAAAAGGACAACTACTTCTCATCATTCAGACATCCCTGGATGATGTACCGCCTGAACATAGGTTATTCAGCAGGACAGAAATGTTCTTTGCGTCAGTGGTTTCAGCAGTCCAGACATATACAAATGTGAAATGGCTCAAAATAACCAGATTGGAGCTGATGCTGACAATAAACTTTACAGTAAATGGCTTCAACACAATAAAGGAAGAGCTCCGAGCAGTAAGGTTGAGGACGCTCCAGAACAGATACGTTTGCGATCTCCTCACAGCAATGGAAGGGGGAGTTTGTGCAAAAATTGGGAGTTCCTGTTGCACATTCACACCTTCCAATGACGGACAGAATGGTACACTGACAGAAGCAGTGACACGACTATCGAAGATGCATGTCAAAATGGAGGAAGAAGACAAATTGCCTGCAAAAGACCAAAGCTGGATAGCATACTGATGGTCATGGATGCCTTCATGGCTGGCGGACAGACTGAAGGTACTCTTAGTGGCACCGATACTAGGGACTCTACGTGATAAAATCTGCATCACCCAATGCCGCAAGACAACTGACAAACTGACAAAGGACAAGATAGTGGACGAGAGAAAGAGATTGAGAACAAGAATAAGGGAATGTCCAGTGTTCCCAACTGTGATGGCAATGTTCGACAATCTGTTCAGCAACCAGATGAATGGGGGAAAATGGATATGGTGCAACCCAGAAGGAGACTGTAGTTACATGACCTGGAGTTTTGATGATCATGCAAACTAGTATGGACATATCGGAGGAGTAATACAAATATGGCTACCAAGAATAAAGGTGACAAGGTATGGTGGAATGGTCAACAGGTCGACCAGAGGGGGGACTAAAGAGAGGTCCCAGGAAGGCCACTCCTTCCCAACATGACCCTGACAGACCAAAGAGCAAGAAATGCTTGAAGTCACTCATCCTTCTTCAGACAGAGCCCAAGTGTACCACTGGCTGGCACATGTGCAGAAAGGTATCCCTCAGACAGCCATTCCAACCATGTCCATTTCAGATCCTTACAGATTCAGAGGACATGATGGAGGTTGTGGACCCAAACACTATAATGGCTGCATTGATTAAAGCGCCAAGAAGCCACTGTGCTGACATCACTAGTGACACCACGACATAGCAGCATTAGTCATGAAGCACACTCGCAGCCCTGCACCACATTACACGAACACACATTTGCATACATGAAGAACATGCTTACACAGTTCTATAGATAGAGGACGGATACATATACATACTGTAAAAGCTTTAATTATTTTTTTCATTAGCCAAATATAGTAACTCAGAAATGCAAGGTAAGACAGATCTGGTTCACGGCCATATCTGTCACAAGTTTTGACACCCTCCTCCTGGGTTGCTAGAAGATCCTGTCCATGCCCAGGTCCAACCGTCCTGGTGGGGGTGCAGCCTTGATCTTCCCGGAGTGGATCCCTGCTTCTATCATTCCTATGCAGGTCTACTCCTCCTTTGAATGCCTGGTCTGCAGGCTCTTGTTCTCTTGTCTGCTCTCTTACTGTGGCTACTATTTACTGGCCGCCTGGCCAGGTAGCCTCCTTCCTCTCCAAGTGGGTGGACCTCTCCTCCTCCCTCCTTGCCTCTACCACTCAACTCCTCCTCCTCATAGACCTCAACTATCACGTGGCTGTATCCTGTCCATCCTTTGGACTCGTTTGCAACCTCTGTGATTCTCTTTCTCTCTATATTCTTCCCTCTGGCCCAACTCACTCTGCAGGGTACACCTTGGATGTTCATATTCTGATCACCTCAGACCTCTCTCTCTGTAACCCTCTCATCACTCCTCCCTCCTGGAGTGATCACTTTCTCATCTCCTATCATCTTTCTCTCTCTACTCCTCAGGCTGAGCCAACTTCAGCACTGCCGCCCACCTTCTCAGTCATCCGACTCATGAAGCGTGTGTAAGTTGAGGCTTTCGCTGCCACTTTCTCTCCCCCTCCTGCACCTCTGGCTGACTCACATCCTGATAAGCTCTTTCCAACCTCCATTCTTCTATCTCTGAAACTCTTGATGCACTTGCCCCTGTCATGAGGATCAACATGAAGCCCAAAGCCAAGTGCAACTCTTGGTAGGACTCAGACCTCGTCACTCTTAAATGCAAGTTTAGGGTGGCTGAGAGGAAATGGCATGAATCATATACACCCTCTGACAAACGGCCTGTCGCCTGCTCCAAAGGCACTACTGACTCTTTGTCCACAATAAGAAGAGAGCTCACATCCAAGCATGCGTCTCTGCGGCATCTAACAACCTAGCCGAACTCTTTAAAATCTGCAATGAGCTGGCTAATCCTGCTGCAGTCTCTACCTCTCCTGTCCCCTCCCAGGCCCTCTGCATCGCCTTGGCTTCACATTTCATCTCTAAAACCCATGACATCCTGTCCACCATCTCTTCCCCTCCTTGTTCATCATCTACTTTCTCCTCTACTTCTGGCCTTCCTGTGGCCGCCTCACCTCACTTCTCTTCCTTTCCTTTGTTCACCCCTGACAATGTTTCTAGACAAGTCGGATCTATGAATGTCTCATCAGGGTTCTTCCCTGTTCATCCAAAAGCATCAAGGACCATATTGGCACCCTCGCTCCAACCTTGGCTGACTTCTGCAACCACTCTTGCACCACTGGAACCTTGCCTTTCTCCCTTAGGCACTTCCTTGTGCACACTCTTCTTAAGAAACCCTCAGCCGACCCCTCCTCTCTGGCTAACTATCGCCAGATCTCCATTACTTTTCTGGGCAAACTCTTGGACAAGCTGGCCATCTCCCAGCTTAACCTTCACACTGATGTCTCCATGACCGTCAGTCTGGCTTCAAAATGACCAGAAGCACAGACACTGCTCTCCTGAACATCCATGAAGACCTGCTCTCAAACCTTCACACTAATCATCCTTCTGTCCTCATCCTCCTTGATCTCTCTCTGCTTTTTGATACTCTCAACCATGCCATCCTGCTCAACTGGCTCCATGATAACCTGGGTATCACTGATCAGGCCCTGGCCTGGCCGACCTCCTTTCTCTCTGACTGACCCTCCCGGGTCTAACTTTGGTCCTTTCTCTCCTCTATCTCTCTCTCTACCTCTATCAGTCTCAGGAGGATAGCTTAAGGGCAACGCGCTTCCCTTGGAAACAAGATGATACAGAGAAACACAGGTTTGATTCCTGGGTCTGCGCTTAGAAACCTCTGGGTATTAAGCACGTTATAAATGACCAATTTCAATTTCAATTACCTGTTGTGTTTCCCAGGGGTCTAATCTTTCTCCTTGGCTGTTCAACAAATACCTTGCACCTCTCGCCCACCGCATAGCTTCTCTCTGCTCCAACTTTCAGTGCTATGCGGATGACAGCGCACTCTCTGGCTCCCCTAAGCCCTCTCTTCTCCCTCTCTCATCTGGATTGTCTGTCCGCAATCCAGGAGTGGTGTGCCGCCAATGATCTCTGCCTTAATGCCAGTAAGACGGAGGTCCTCCTCATTGGGAGGTCCTCCTCATCGGCTCACTGGCATCTTCCTTTCCTGTCGCTCTCTGGCTGCCCACTATTGCCCTCTTCCTACTCCTACCTCTGAGGCTAAGAACCTCAGGGTCATCTTCTACTCCACACTCTCTTTCTCTCGACACATCTCTGATGTCTCTAAGAAGTCAAACTGCCAGCTACACCTCCTCAGATGTGTTCTTACTTTCCTCACTTTTCCCCCAGAAGCTCACTGTCTCCAGAGCTCTGGTTCTCTCTAGGCTGGACTACTGCCACAACCTCTTTCTAAATCTACCTGCCTCTACTCTCTGTCCTCTACAACTCATCCAGAACAGGACTGTGAGACTTGTCCTTGGCCTCAAGCCCAGGGATCGTAACTCTCCAGCACTGAAGTCTCTTCATTGGCTCCCAGTGGCAGCAAGGATCACGTTCAAGATCCTCTGCATTGTCCACAAGGCCTTCAAGGGCCTGGGACCACAATACCTCCAACTTTACTGAAATATCTTCCTGCTCAAGCTCTTTCCTTCTCCACCTCCAACTCCTTGAGGGTCAGTCGCTTGTCCAAGCAATGAGTTGGGGGCAGATCTCTTTCTTCGGCTGGTGCCTCCCTCTAGAACAGCCTCCCTGCCTTTCTGAAACTTGAGCAGACCCATCTCTGGTTCCAGAAGCACCTCAAGACCTTATTATTTGCTTCTGCCTTCTCTCTTACTCTCCCCTGCTAATCTCATGTCTGATACATGCATTGATCTCCTGGCAACCCTCTGAATTCGGGCCCAGGTGTCTGCCTGTCCATCTGCGAACCCGCACTGCTTCTTGGCACCCCCTGCACTTTTGGTCTATATCTGTAATCCTACAGTCCCCTCTCCTGCACTTATTAGACACTTGTCTGCACTTCTAAAACTCGCACCTGCCTCCCGTTGGCTGCACTACTTGTTTCCTGATTCCTTGTCCTGCACTTGTCCATCCACCCACCGACCCCCCACCCCGGCACTTCTCCCTTCCCTGCTCCCCTGCACTTGTGTGATCTGAATGTCACTAGGCCTAGTAAGATCGTTGTTTTTGTCCTCCCTCTGTTTCTCCTTCCTTGCCTTGTCACCCCTTGAAACACTAGTGTATAGGTGCATTGTAAATACCATGTCATATCATGTCATAACAAGAGATCCTTAGCAAGCTTACAGATGCTAATGGCAATCAACCCTATGGGACTACAGGAGTATATGTGGAGCCTGGTAGCACCATGTACGACTAACTTGTAGGTAACATAGCACAATATGAGCATGTAGAAATCACATTAGAAGTCTAAGGAAAATTACAGAAGGCCTCAAGCCACAGAACATGAGACAAGAGGAGCAGACTCAGGCTGCACAAAGTGCAGACCGAGCTCACAGCCAAGGTCAGAGATAAACAAGCACATTCCAAAGTCCAGAAGACAAGGGGACAGCTGCAGGAAAATGGAATACATCCTCATAAATACAGACCCAAGAGATCACTTTTGTGGTCCACAACCATTTGATGCAGCCAAACTAGACAATGGGCATTCACCTGTGGTTGGAAGATGAGCCGTTCTCAGTGATCCAGATGAGAAGTGAAACAAGTGTTGAACGTGGAAACGCACTCTCACAGGCAAAATGTGTTCTACTACCAGATACAATTCACATAGTCATTTTTCTTCTTTCCGCACGTCCCTTAAATCTCTCCTTTTCCATTCCCTGCCATGACACCCCTCCCTCCTCTCGCTCCCCCTCTCCCACCCTTTTCCTTTTTCCCCCCTTAGCCTCTCCCCCATTTTCCCTCACCCCTTCCTTTCCCTCTTCCTCCTCCTACCCTCCCTTCCTCTTCCACCTATCTCTACGCCACTTCTCTCCTCCTCCCCTCTGTCTAATTGCTCTACATACTGTTTTGGTGACTGATTCAAGATTGTAATTTGCTTCTGTTGTTACTGTTTTTGTTATGTTAAATGTACCCTGTTGTTGTAAATGTGCAGCGCCTTGGTATAAAAGCAATATAAGCCTAATAAATACAAAATACAAATACAAATTTCACATCACCTTGAAGAGGTGCACAGAGGGCTGAGAACCAAGCTGGGTCCCAGGCCTGCGGAGATCATCTCCAGCCAATCACGAGACAGAAACCCAGGGGTGGATGTCAAAGAGCAAGGGCCAATGGTAAGTGCACGATTCTGCAACAATGTAATAGATATTTTTGTGGATGGGCAGCTCAGCTACCTCACATGCAAGAGCCAGTAGGTTTGACTTCTATATGGGGTAGATATAAGTGATACCACTCTAAGAACCCTATCCAGAGTGGAGATAGGTTTTTGGGGAAGGGACCAGGTGATGACGACATGTCATCAAAACTGGGGGGCACACGTTGTAAAGTTGAGATGTACTGGAGAATCTTGATTGTCTTGTATGATCCCTGCTGTTTTTTTGTAATAAACCACAGTTCTAACTTGTCCTTGGCTGAATCCTCCGTTCCTTCTGGGGAAGGGTTGTTGGGCCCATAGGAGTCGGATGAACCCCCAGATGACCTCTGGGATACCTCACATTGATACCAACATAAGTCCTCCCCAGCCAAAGCCAGTATGTTCTATTGTCAAAGAAGTCAGCCTAATATACTTGACAGGACTGAAATGCCAACTAAGGACTTTGTGTCTGGTTTTAAGAGAAGTACTGTGAAGAAGATGACAGAGAGTCATAGGATCACTTTGGAGGATCAGCATGAGCAGTCTAGGTTCTCACAGGATGTCATTGGCCCAAACGAAAGCAACAAACCAGTGTGGGAGTTCAAAATGAGCTCCGCTGGGACAGAACTGCGGCACCTGTGCACTATGCGAGCGGGCAAGAGCTGAACAGGAAGAAGGCTTCAAACTTGCTCCATGCTGGAAGGGCCACTCGTGCTGCTGCTGCTGAAAAAAGAACCTCTGGGCATCCCAGGCCCCGGCAAAGCACCTGCGAGGAGGGGCTCACAGCCAGACAGAGTCAGACTTCCACAGAGCAGCTTCAGACCCCATTGCTAACCCAGACACTAACAGAGCCTCGAGAAGCAACGCAGCTGCTCTGTAAACACTGGTTCCTCCAACAAAGAAGCTAATGGGTATGTGGGATACATGAGTGACGTTGGAGGTCCAGGGAAGCAAGTGATGAAAAGAGAAGTTGGAACAAGAGGGTCTGTGACCCTCAGAAGGGACTGCCATTCTGGGACCACACCCATATGGAAGTGAAAGTATAAGTGGGTCTGGGACCATGAGGAATAAGAGGGTCTGGGACCCTGAAGGGACATTGTGAGTGTGGCACCCGCACACATTTCAAAGTCAAAGAATTAGAGGATCTTGGACATCGAGAATAACCAAGAGAGCGACACAAGGGTCTGTCTGGGATGTCGAGAATAACCAAGACAGAGGAATTGTTTGTTTGGGAGAAGAGTAAATCAAACAGATACGACAACGAAGTGAGACTCTGGGACCGACACCCACACAAGAAACCAGAAATAAGAGGGTCTGGGAACCTAACTGAAGAAAGTGCAAAAAAGGAGTAGTTGTATACTTGTCAGAAGAGTACACCAAGAAGGTACAACCCTGCACAGCAAGTCTGGGACCGGCACCCATGTGAAAGGCAAAGGCCTGAAGGAAGGAGGAACAAGAAGGTCTGGACCCTGTTAGAGAAAGAGAGATAGTCCATGAGAGAACAACGGCTTGGCAGGAGAGTAAACCAAGCTCACAACATCTTTGCAAGTCTAGGAACCGCACCCACATAAGTTGAGGACAAGATATTCAAGGACGACGCTGCAAGTAAAAAAGGAAATAATCCTATGCTTAGTAGGGAAGTGTGCCAAGTAGATGGGATGAAAGAACCGTGAAGTTGAGAAGAATATCATTGTAAATGACTCAGTGACATTTACCTAAAAGAATACAGGGCTCAGAAGCCCAACAGGAATGAAATTAGAAAAAGTCTAGGGGAAAGGAACGAAACCCTAGCCTTGGAGTCTTATACTTATGAACATTGTTTATTTCTTCACTTTGAGATTGGGAACTTTTCCATTTGCTGGAACTACGATGAACACTTTACTTTGGGAAGAGATTATCTTTGCACAGTTGGTTTAAGTTGTTAGTGTTAGGGACAGAGGTTGACTTTTGAGACACAACAGTGACTGGGGGTCATTACGAGTTTGGAGGCAGCCATGGCGCTATTAGCTTGGGGAGTTATTAGAATGCGGACTTACCGGGACATTCCGACCTATGCGGACCGGGTAAATCCCCATTCAGTAAACCATTCCCCATTCCCATTTGAGCCCCCATAGGGCTCAATGGGAAAGTGCTAATAACGGGCCCGCAAATTGCGGGCCCGTTATTAGCTCCAAGGTCCCTTAACGGCTCCCGCAAAGAACGGCTGGTCAGACCAGCTGTTCCTGCTGGGACCCGCTAAGGGACCTCGGAATATGGCATTAGGGGCTTAACGGCACCACCATCCTTAACGGTGCCGTTAAGCCCCTACCACCATACTCACAATGACCCCCACTGACTTTTTGGTTTTGGACATCATAACAATTTTCTATTTTTCTTTGAGGCAGGGAAAACCCTCTTAGCTTTAGGAATAGAGAGGCCTTTATCCAACCCTTTCTTGATCAATAAAAGTCTGTACCCAAAAATATGCCACCATTATGTCTGAGCCTTACTTCTGCACCCTTACAGTATCCCAATGTGTGGTGAGTTGTAGGCATTAGTGCCAGGGGGATTTCATTTTGGCCTGCGGTTGTTATGTGAGAAGAGTTTGGTTCGTGTGGTAGACAGCAAAGTGGACCTGTGGGAGAAATGAGCTGAGATTCTAGCCTCTGCTCCCCAAGCTTGATGAACGCTAAACGCCTTGCCCTACCTCCGGTGGGCATCTTCCCCCAACGGGCAAATGTCCCAACAGGAAACAGAGCACAGTATCTGCACATATTAGATTGAATTTTGAGGCATCTCTCTTCCTGACAACCAACCTACTAAGGAAGTTGAAATGGATGACTAGAGTCCTCAGATTTCAAGCAGCCCTGTGTCTGAGCCAAACATCCTTGCCTCCCATAACTCTTAGCATGTAATTTATGGTAATTAGTGGATTTCCTAGACTGCCTCTTTCCCTCATCTGTCAACTCGCAGATGCTTGTTTTGTTGCACATGGGGCATAATTTATCTATTTGGGATAGATGGAGATAGATTGATATTGCAATGTGATGTGAGCTAGTGAAATGTGACATTCTGCAATAGTAGTGGGAGTGCAGCATTGTAGGTTGAATTGTCTTGGAAGCCCCACTCTCCTCTTCCCCCAACTAACTGACTCCCCTCTTAGATCTACTACCACCTTACAATACACACACAAGTCCCCCACAGATTGCTGCAACAGGCCTATCCATTAGCACATTAACACTAATCGAACCATGACTCTGCTCTCCTCTATAACCCTATTACACTCTCTGAAGGCAGCGGTTAAATAGACTGAAATGCTGTAGTATGTCAGATCTTGGGCTTTTCCCTATGGATAAAGTACCCCCAGGTTTTCTCTGCCAAACCCATAGAAAGCTGATTGCACACAGGAACTGGGTACTTGAACCTGCTTCTATCGACACCACAGGTTACACATCTGCCTCTCCGACTAGCACATTAATGACCCCACCACCTTTTTCTTCCAGGGCCACATGCAGCAAGGTCCCCACTTACCTTACATTGCATGTATGGTTAAAGAAGGGAGCTATACCTAACCAGCATCTCCATGGGCTTTCAGGTCGCACACCGAAAGCACCACTACAGTCTAAGGGCTACCTGCACAATGAGCACTTCTCACTACATCACACTTAGCGCCTGTAGCTTCACAGCATTATACATAACAGATGTTACAATTACCCAACCAAATGGTACTTCATTTATCAGCAAAAGGATAAAAGGCAGAGTCTATCATGAATAGAACTCGAGGTGGAAAGGAACCCAGGCTTATAGAAAAGAATTTAAGAAGACCATGGAAACTCTAGAACAAATAGAGAATGGGCAAATAAAATTAACTTATAGAGATTCCAGGATGGCCACCAGATTCATTGTAACATGTGGGCACTTGTTAGAAGAGGTTTAGTGTTTGGGTTCAACTTGAGTTCAACCAGTATGAATAGGACAGTCAGTAAAGACTTCTGTCCCGACGACTTTGCTGTTGTTTTCAGCCCGGTTGTGGGTGCAGTATTCTTGATTAGTTCTGTACCCTCCTCATTTTTCTTCCTTGGTCTTTCTTCCAGTTTCCGTTGCTTTTTCCATTCCATGCACATCCTGTTCTTGACCTACTATTGCCTGCCCGGCAGCTTGGGTTCCCTACTCTCATGGACTGTCCTTTCCTGTCACTTTAGTCATGTTGGAACGTTATAGTTGATCCACGTTGTTATGTGGATGTTTGGGTTATGGATGGTGCAGGATCCAAGGGAAAGGAAATGACGTGGAGAGAGAGGAAGAAGGCAGTCAAGAAATAAAGTGGAGTTGAGACCGGACGTGTCCTCTGTGTGGACCTCCCATTGTTTAAGCAGATGTGCAGCGCTGACACATAGCGGCTCAGAAGCCCGAGGTGAGAGAGTTCCTTACACTTCCACACTGGCGACGAGGATGGTGGACCCGGCCATGCAAGAGAAAGGAGAAACCATGGAAAACTACCTTATGAGGCTGCGTATCCACATGAAGCACTGCGCTTTTCACCGATACTCAAATGACGAGGCTTTACACTCCCAGGTCATCGAGCGGTGCGAATCTGCTGATTTCAAATGGAAACTACTCCAGAAATAGAGGACTCTTGACGAGATATTAGCGATGGCCCACACCGCCTCGGCTGTCACACAACAGGTGGTCACCCTAGGACAGGTGGAGATATCAGCAGACACAAAAGATCAGGAAAACGTTAGGAAATTGACACCAGCTCAGCGCAACAAACCTATACGCTCAAAATCATGCTACCGGTGCTGCTACCTGTTCCCCCATGAAGGCACGTGCCCAGCCATCGGCCAAAAGTGCACAGCATGTGGGTGTGATCACCACTTTAGAGAAGTCTGCAGAAATGCCCCAACAACGCCTGTCCTATCAACCTCCCCATCCTATATCTCCAGATATGCACCACGCTGACAGAATTCCTCATTGACACGTGCACATCTGTCAATGTCATGAGTGAAGAGGCCTTGAATTGCCTGCCCCAGCTGCCAAAAGTGTTGCCCACACAAGTCGACATCTTACCATACAGCTCCAACATGCCTCTGCCATGCAAGGGCACGCACACACAAGTCACACACAGCGCGAATACAACTACATGTTCTCTCCACGGAGACCAACAGCAGCTGCATCTTGAGCTTCAGGACGGCCTTCATCATGGGACTTGTCCACATTTTATACAACATGATGTCCCACAAATATATGGCCCCTGAAGGAGATGTCATGAAAACATACCCGAACCTCACAAAGGTCTCAGCAAACTGCACGACTGTAAAGTAAGACTCCACATTGATCCAGAGGTCATGCCAGTTGCCCAGCACTACAGGGGCATCCCGATAAACATCCAAAGGCAGGTAGAAGAAGAACTGAGGTGCCTACTAGACCTCCACATCATTGAGCTGGTGGCGGGACCCACCCCATGGGTATCCCCTATTGGACCAGTACACAAGAAATTGGCAGAGGACTCTGTTTGGTTGTGCGTAGACTTGTGCCGCCCTAACATGGCAATACAACAAGAGCAACACCAAGCTCCGAGAAAAACGGACATGATTTACCTCCTTGATGGTGAAACTGCATTCATGAAGCGCAACCTGAACAAGGGTTACCATCAGCAACAACTAGCGAGGAAGTCCCGTTATATCACCACTTTTCTAACCCACATGGGGCTCTTCTGCTACAAATGCCTGAACTTCGGCATATCGTTGGCGGTGGATATCTTCCAGGAGGAGATCCATCAGGTGATCAAACATGTGCCAGGGTGTCTAAATTACAGCAGTGATATCTTGGTATTTGGAAACCCATGGGTTTGGGCACGATATTCGCATAATATGACCCCCGAACTCCCCACATCAAGAAGGTGGTGTTATACATCAGCCACAGCCTCTCCACAACCGACCAAAAATACTCCCAAGCAGAGAAGGAAAGCCTGGCAGTCACCTGGGCCTGTGAGCACGTCCATAGATTTCTATTTGGAAAGGCATTCACAGTGCTCACCGATCACCAAGTCCTCCTCACCATCTTCGGCATCCCCCAGGCCCACATGCCTCATAGATAAAAAGGTGGGGACTCAGACTCCATGACTACAAACTCTCCATCTGCCATAGGCCAGGAAAGGACAAAAACCCAGGTGACTACCTATAAAGCAGATGCTTGTGGTTACTATTTGACACAGGTAATCAGCTTAATATTATGCACAATATGCACAACATTGACACATCAATGAACAGTAGCAAGTACCAAGAGATGAAAAAAGGGTCACTCAACACGATCTGCCTTGGCTGATTTAGCCATTAACAAGATGGATACCCATTGGAGGTGCATTGCGGAAAAACGAATAGTGTAAAAGTAAAATGGATTTACAGCCTAGGCGACCTGCTGGAGGAGCACTTTCAAAGACCTCGATGGTTATCATGATAGCTCTTGCAGAAGCTCCAGCTGGGGGAAAAAAGCCTAAAACTGTTCCTAAAAGCACCTTTTCCCTTCACTGTAAAATTATTTTTAGAAAATGAATACAGACTTAGAATATTATAGAGTGCCTAAACGTCGAATTCCTACATGCTTATAAACATGGGAGGGGGATTTTTAAGAAAGGGAAACTACATCAAAAATACTAGGAACATGAACATGTTTGAAACACCAGGGAGCATCATTCTTCTGGATACTTCATCAGGGCAATGGATTTGCTGTTGACATGAGAGTCTTAACCCTCATTCTTACACAGAAGACATTGAGAATGAAGTAGTCTCTTTTTGAGTCAAATACACATACACCTCCTGGAGGAGGTAGTTAGATTGGTGAAGTGGCTTCTGATCATTGGATGATTGCGTTTTAGTGAGTGTCCTACTATGTATGCCTTGGGCTTTTACACTGTGCTGAATCACGATAGTGGTTTAGTCTGAGTTTTAGGGCATACTGGGGGAAATTATCAGTTCAGTGGAAATTTTCACCCTGGTGGTATTACCGTTATGGCCAGGATGACTGGCGGAATTACCACCGTAGTATGACATGGTGGAACACGCACACCACCCCGCAAGTAACGGTGATACCGCCTGGCAGTATCACTCCCAAAACAAGCAGTATCACCGTTACCACAGGCACATCCGCCGGTATTACCGCAACCAGCATCACCACTGGTGGAAATAACGTCACCCCTGGAACGGGAAGCACAGTGGCAGCCATCTTAAAAAAAAACTCAATCCACTTTGAATCTCCCATTTCCTGTTGCCATCCAGTCACTCAACTTAGGGAAGCAACATGTCACAAGACAAGCAAAAGGCATGCCTCCCAGAACTCTGCCTGCGGAAAGCCCAAGTTCACAGAAGCTGAGCTCACTGCATTGGCTGATGCAGCTGTGGAGCATTTAGAGGTGCTCTTTGGGAGTAGGAAGAGGAAGAGCTCTGCACACAGGAAGATGGCCATATGGGCAGATGTCATGTCTAGGGTGACAGCAGTGGGCACCTTTCCCCGTGATGGAAAAGAGTGCCTCAAGCTGTGGGGTTATCTGAAGGGGAGGTACTGCAGCCTATTTGCACGACACAGGAGCAAGAGTGCTACCAAAGACAGTGATTCAGTGGAACCACTCAACCTCATACCTTGGGAGAAGTCCAGCTCCCTCCACAACATGGAGGGCATAGAGGGGATCAGGAGTGCGGAGGCCGGAGCAGGGGCCCATGGTGATGGCGGTGAGTCAATCTGACCCCGCGTACATGTGAATGCAGCAGCCAAAAACATGCCTCCCCCAGCAGAGATGTGCACAAAGGGCAAGGGAATGGGCTAACACATGGCAATCACAGCCAATACCCAGTGAGTACACACATGTGCCAGGGGAGGCGGGGAAATGTAGTAATGCACATGCACTTCAGGTGAAATGTGCATGCCACGCATGGACACATGAGAAGCACCCATGTGTGTCATTATAGTCCATTTCAGCAAGTGAAGCCCCACCATATCCCACGACAACACGCCACCTTGGCAGGACAACAGGCAATGTGCACATGCATGCCCATGCACACTCTCAGCAAGCACTACCATCACCTAGAAGTAGCAGCACTCATTAGACCGATATAACCCATGCCAATCATATGATAAGTGCCTATCTGGAATACATACAATGTTGCATGAGTATTTTGCAAGCCCACAGACATTTCTGCAAGATGACTGACAGCTTGTCATACTATTCCCATCAAGTACACAGTCCATGGACAGTGACGAGGCTGGACCCTCCACTGCTGGCACATCAACTGCCTCCTGCCCTGCACCACCACCTCTACCTACCGCCAGAGTGGAAACTCTAGAAGGTCGGGAATATGTCACCATCCTCACAGCAGCGCACAGTGGCCCCTCTACTAGCCAGGCAGGTGGCACAGCTGTGACTCAATCCGCCACTTCTACGCCACAGCAAGCACCTGTTGCAGAACACACTGCTGCTATCCCTGCTCTGGCTTCACGTTGTCAGGCTACCAGCACACCCCACCTCACCATCACAGGCAGTGCAGCCACCAGTCCATTGTGGCAGGAGCTATGTCCATTCCACCAATGAAGAAGAGCAAGACATCCCACCACCTCTGCCTCTGGCCACTATGGCGGCTGGATGGGCGAAGCTGGATGCCACAGAGCAGCGGAGGTACCCATTGAGGCACTGCCACATGCAGGCTATGCGTGACTGCCTGCGAGGGTGTATCCACAGGATGCCCCGGTCACACGCCATGCCAACGCTGCTGTGACCTCAGTAGTCCAAAGGGTTGAGGCACTGAACCAGTCCAAGCAGCTCACCGTGCAGTTTATCCAGGCTCAGGGGTCAGAGCCCTCCACCTCTGTAAATCCTAGAGAGGGCTCCCAACCCAGCACCCCAAGGCACTGCTCACAGCGCCACTTCACTCCCAAAATGCTGGAGCAGGCCTCTATGCCTAAGATGCAGCGAAAGTAACTGTTGGGCACTGCAAGGGTGTTTTGGGAGAGCTTATGGGGATGTTGTTTAGGGTAGAGTGGTTTGGGGAAGGTGTTTTGGTGAAGGTTATTTCATATTTCTACATTAAATCGTTTTTCACATGAAGCAATGCTAGGACATTCATTATTGTGCACAAGTTTCTATGTAATGATGCAAATATGTACATTGGTGTGTGGCAAGTGCATAACAAGGGCGATCAAAATAAATTGTCAATCATTTCTTGCTGAGCCAGGCATCCATCCCTACCCTCTTCATGCTCACTGTGGGGCAGCACAGCACCTGCAGGTACTGAGTCCTCCTCACCTGGGTGTGGCATGTCCTCATCAGGGGGCAGGGGAACATTCCTCCTCATGCAAATGTACAGCATTGCACAGGCAAGAGGAATGTGTCCAACCTTTTCTTGCCTGTACATCAGGGCCCCTTCAGAGCGGTGTAATAACCGGAAACAAGCCTTCAACAAATCAAAGGTCAGTTCAATACATAGCCTAGTGTGGACGTGTGCCACGTTGTGGGTGACCTCCTGTGGCATATGTGGATTCTACACTGGTCGCATGACCAATGGAAGCTGGAGGCATCCAGAGTCACCTGCAAGGGCAAAGGTCATAGGTGTCAGTCACAGTGCATTATGGATGGGTTGTCTGTAATAACGGCATGTTGATAGACAGTCTGTACATGCATTTCACAAGGATTGTCAAACAACATGATTCACCATTCCAGTCCTTGTATATGGAGTCATTCATTCAGGGGGGTGCAATTGCTCTTTCGTGGTACATCATGCACACAGCTCACAGGCAGCACTCGTCACTTTCAGGGTTTGTGATTGACAGGGCAGCATCCCATGGTGCCTGTGTTGGGCCTGTGCGTTGCTCCCATGCATGTGCCCCAATGGGTGTGTAGCTTCACTTGTACAGTATCTCTGCATCTGCGTCTGTTTCATGATGGATTAACAGTCATGGTCACCTGAGTACATGGCATGACATCTGCGAGTGTCAAATTTCTTGGTTGCAGTTTAGAAGCCTGTCATTCCATGTATAACAGTGGTCTTTAAACATTTTCTTACAGAGCCCCACCCCTTGAGTTCAAATAGTGTTTGTGGGCCCCCCACCTAGAGGTTGTCCCCCCTTAAAAGGCCCAAAGGAGGTCCAGAGGGGTAGGCACTTCAAAGCACTGCTACAATTGCATACTGCTTGTATATTCAATTACAATCAGTCACCTTAGTCCTTTTACATGTTAAGAACAGTCACCTTGATACGTTTTAGCAGACTGTGCCCCCCAAACCCTGCGACCATACTTTGGACACCCCTAGACATATAGGATTGTGTAATGTTACATTGTGATTCTGGTAGTCCAATGTGTGTGTAGCTAGCCTGTTGGACAAATATGCATTGACCATTTACTGCATCATGTCCACTCATGTCCTAGTCCTGTGGGTTGTAGTTTGTCATGAGTAGGGTGTGCAGGCAGATCCTGCATGTACAGGGCCTTGACAAGGCATGCAATCTACAGTTGTGGTAACCCCCCCCCCACACACAAATAGCAAGTCAATTGTACTGGGAGAATGGTGTAATGGCACCTGAACTCCCCCAATATCTAGGTCTTTGCCCTCTGTGCCTCTCCATGCATCGCAAAGGTTTGCTGTTCCACAGGACCATGGCATCGTGGGTGGAACCAGGGCAGCGCACTGAGCACTGTGTGATGAGGTCAGGATCACTGGTGACATAGACATTAAGGGAGTGGTACTGCTTCCTATTGCGGAATACCTCCACCAACACACATTTGTGCATTTCAGAGCTGCAAAGACATTGGGCATACGGGCATATGTGTAAAAACAGGCCTTCATGGCATTCACGTGTGCTGGGTGGTGGGAAGGGAGATGTACCGAGAGACACGGAGGAGGAGTACTTCCAGCACCTGCATGAGCACATTAGAGAATGTGGGCTGGGACATGCTTGCCCACGGAGGGCTGGAATGTGCCAGTTTCCAGGAAGTGAAGAACAGACGCAAGCTGCACCAGCAGTGGTATGGCTGTCCTTATGTTGATCCTGCTTCCCATGTCATCCTGGATCAGGATAAGCAGCTCAGCAATGATCTCCCTGTTCAGCTCGTACAGGATGAGTAGCTGGCTGTCTGTCCAGGGTGAGGGCCTTGCCTTGAATGGCGTCTACTCCTCCTCCTCTGCTTCCTGTACCCTATGTTGCTTTTCCAGCCCCTGCAGCTCAATGCGGAGCTGGAACAGCTGCATGTTCATGTGCACAGAAACGAGTAGGAGCATGTTGGTGCTGGACAGTGTTTGGGGAAAGTGTGGCCCTAATGTACCCTTCCCGAGTACATTTGGGTGCTCTTGCAGCCTCATTTCCATCACCTGTATGCATTTACCTCCACCTTTCAGGTAGAGGTAGCTCTGCTGTATTTTTGGTGGCATTACCGCCCAATTTCATTGGTTTTGCCGCCATATCCCAACTTGTGATCTGACTGTAATACTGTTTTGATATCTCTGCAGTATTACCATCAGCGGTAATACTGCCTACTGTATTACTGCCGACAGTGTTAGCATTGATGGTATTACCGCCAACTCATGATTCTGCAGTACAGTAAGAGTGGCAGTATATCGCTGAACTCGTAAATGACCCTCATTGTGTCCTCGTCCAGGGATCGACACACCTTAATCTGTTGGATGAAAATTAAAAAGAAGGACAGGTCTCTACCATTAAATTATCCACCCATTGCTCTGCTCTACTATTGTAGTAAGATCTTTTTTGGCACTTGTCTTGGAGCATCTAAACAATTGGATGAAAGAGCTGGGTAGAATTGATGAAAACCAGGATGGGGATAAGAACCTTAGAAAATGGTTTTATGGTATCACTCCTTCAGATGTCTGTGAGGCACTGCAAAAGTCCCCTGTATATGTGCTCTGTAGATTTAACTTCTGCATTCGATAACATAAACAGGAACATTTTGTGGAAAAAACTGGAAAGATGTGGTATACCATCCTACCTCCTGGAGAGTCTTAGAACTCTATATGGGGGGAACAAAAATTAGGGTCAGACTTGGTAATGGTTCACTATCCAAGGCTATTAGAGTGGGACAGGGAGTATGTCAAGGCTGCATGCTATCCCTGGCCCTGTTCCATTTGTACTTGGCAGATCTAGATGACTATATGCAGGGAGCCAAAGCCTATCCCCCTTTCCTGGGGTCTATGCATATTCGATACCTTGCATATGTGGATGATGTGGTCATATTTGACCAGACACTAATTGGCCTCCAGCATTCCTTAAATACCCTTGCAAAATGTATAGAGTCTCATGATTTGGCAGTCAATCCTTCCAAGACAAAAATAATGGTGTGTAAAAATGGTGGGAGAAACATGACTTTTTTTGAGCAATTAATGATTGTGTTTTGGAGATTGTCAACAAGTATACTTACTTGGGTTTTACCATCTCCAATGAAATAAGTGTTAAATCGTGGCTAGATGCTATAAAAGATAGAGGTAATCTCTATGTTGCACGGATGAAAAGATTGCACCAAAATTGTGGTATATTTTCACGGTTACCAATGGCGAAGTATCATCGGTCCAAGGTAAAACAGTCAGTTTTATATGGCAACGATAACCTGTGTGAAGTTAAGAAATATTGGCAGGCCATTGAAGGCTCCATTTGGAGAAGAGTTTTGGGTTTCCTAATTGTGTTCTGGTCACGGCGATTAGACTTCAATTTGATATTTTATCTTTTGCAGAGGGAATTAAATGGAAGTCTCTCTCCCTGTTGTACAAGATACTTGTTGTCCCTGATCAGTCTTTACTAAACGTAACTCTATTTTGTACAATGGAAATAACCCTCCTTTGAAAAAATGGTTCCCTTGATGTCAAGAAATACTTTTGGATTGTGAGCGGACCATTGACACCTTGAAGAATACACTGTGGCTGGTTAGAAAAGCTCTATGGGTGATGGATTGTGCTGGTCTATGGATGCTATTGTTAAATACTTTCTCTTTAATGGGGTTTTGTTGAGTGAAACATGTTTATAAATAAAAAAAACTATATTAGACTGTTCGATACTAATGTAACAGTTTATTGAGAAGCCTCCCTCAACAAAGGGAGTTCCTTCCCTCCCCAATCTAGGTATCACACAATAAATGGTCTAATGTCAGTTCTTTATTCAGCCCTATTTCTGATGCATGTCATACCCCTTGGGTCCCTCTCCGTGAGCTACCAATGAGCCAAGAATCAGGCCGGTGTACAGAAAACATATTTGTATTTATTTGAATGATAGGTACTAGAAATTCACACTTAAATGTCACAAACAACTGTATCTACGGCACAACACAATAAACTTCTCTCTACATACATAACTCACACAATTTGAGCAAATGATCATCAACACTGGTCCCTGAATAACATCACTTTACATTTAAAACATTGTACAATTGTGGTCTTCCTGCGTGCAAGAAATAAACACAGGGGATGATTTAGCAGTGGGTTTTTCAGAGCCCCCCCCCACTTTGGTCTGCATTGGGGATGATGGATGGTAAAATTGGGATGATTTGAGAATTTTGGATTTCAGACCCCACTCCACTTAAAGGCCTCTGTTGGGTAAGCCAGCAGTTTAGGGATTTTTTTAGTTCAGGGATAAAGACACCACTCTTATTAAAAGAATTTGGTGTTAACAGGAAAAATAGGATTACCAAATTACATGACAATCTATAGTTTTCAGCACACACTGGAAATGAGCTTTGTTAATTTCGAATTTCAATGAAATCCCCCCATTGTGTTTGGCCAAGGGGAATTCATTAAATTAATATTTTTAGTTAAATAGGCTAAGGATCTACGCTGTTGTGCTCCCCCCTGCCCAGTATAAAGGGAAAGGATTTAAGGCCAGCAGATCCCCCCACCTTTGCGTTGCCAAGGTTTCAAGTCTACTTACATTGAAAACCTCTGTTTAAAGTTCAGGAAAGCAGCTGCATTGCAGGGCCCTCTGGAAGGACAGGGCAGGGGTCTGGTCACTCCACTCTCAAAAATGATCCCCAGCACTCCGCCATAGGACCCAATCAGGGTTTAAGCTTTCCCAGAAATGGACAGCTCCACCCAGATGCACTCTCAGCAACAATCCCCTTTTGGTGTTTCCCTGTGGCTGTTAGATGGTAAATTTCAGCAGCTCTCTCCCTTCCTCATAGTGCATCAACTTTATATACTAGTCATGACTCCATCAAGTTTACAGTTTTGGGCAAGACCCGGCAAGAGTTCTCACAAATAGGATTGGATTGTTATCCTTCTCTTCTCTACCAAATCCAGCCCCTCTCCAAGGATTGGTTTAGGAGTCTGGAGCAGACATATGGCAATTCCCAATTGCAATCCCTTTTTGTTTTCATGTTAATTTATGGTAAAAATCTAGTTGTGTAGGAAAAACATTGTGCCTTACTGATAACTGCCATAATGTATGCATTTTTTGATTCAGCTGATCATGTGGAATTAAATAAACAACAGCCATGTCCGCACTATGTTGCACGGCTGTGTGGCAGTTTTCCGCCAGTTATACAAAAAGAATAATAGTTAGGAACATGTAATTTACACCCCACATTCCTAATTTTACCCTCACCCGTTTGCCAGCTCTCAAATTCGGAACATGTTCAGAGAAGCCAGGAACACCTTTTACTAAGTCATTACAATTCCTTCAGTCACAGGTGGATGACTTGTATATCAAGAAAATCACCTTGAAAGTATTTAAAAAATGAAACATACATGTATGCAGTGTGATTTCTAGTTTCTGAGAAAAGACAACAATTGTGACAGTCCATTTAAACAAAGGGAACCTTCATATATGCAAATATGAGCTTCCCTTCCTCCGTGCCATTTGTCACCCTTGGCCAGTCTGTGACCATGTGCTTGTATTTTTGTATTATCCTCTTTGTTTTTTTAAGTTGGTAGCTGCCGGTAGTAAACACCTGGGGCCTTGGCAACACAGAGATCCCCCTCCCCACATTCCTGTCATTCACTAGCTAGAACATTTGCCTGCTCAGAACTGCAGGTCTAGGGAATATTGGTTTCCGAAACCGTTCCGGCCATATTTTATTGCCATTGTAAACAGTTGGGATGCACAAACCAGGCTTCCAGTGGGGCACGTCCTTTGTGAAGTTTGCCCAGAGACCCACCATTTTTCCTTGGCTGAAAGAACTCACAGATTGCATCTTCTGACATAAGCCTTTATTCTTTGAAGTAATAATGTGTGTTTTACTGATCAGGGTTCACTTTACTCTTGCATCAAAGGATTTCTTCTTTTTCTTCACACAGCATTGTTTTTCTTTTCAAAAAGGACAGATGAAACTACCGGGCTGTTTCTTCTAGTCATTAATGAAATATACTTTTAATTCTCTGCTGTTTGTTTTTATGCTGAAATGTGGGTCTGAATGCTCACAGTGCACCACCTTTTCATGGGTGACAGATTCAGTGAAAATACTGCATTCATGTCGGAGCCAGCAATGTGATGTGCTTTTCCAATCTGCACTTGGATTACATTTTTATTTTGTCGTTCTCTGAATTTCAACTGCAGAAAGACACTGACATAGTCTGCCTAAATAGGGCTCTTTTCAGCGTTCAGGTTTCTGAATACTGTCAGGTCCTTTTCCCAGTGGGCCCTTCAGCTCTGTTGGTTTGGGGCCTTTGATTACACACCACATGCCCCCTTCCTGTTCTTCCATGATTATTTCATGGGGAGAGCAGGGCAGAGTGGGGTTTTCATCCAAAATCCCTGTTTGATCTTAGGTTTTCATGTTTATCTTGCTGTTGGAGCCTGTCCGGCTCAATTTTCCTCAGTAGGGAGTGGGCACTACAGCCTCCCCCTTTTGTCTTTGGGTTGGGGGTGTAGCACTGCACCCACTTTCTTCTTTCCTTCCGGGGTCCCTGGGTTTATCACCAGACTCCCCTCTCGCCGCCAGGCTGGAAGTGAATGGAGTTAATTATGGTATGGTATGCTATTGTTTATTTGTAACACGCCTATTAACAAAGCAAGTGTTTCAAAGCACTCAAGGAGGGAGGGAAAAAGGGGAAAAAACAACAGTCATTCAGAGCCCTTGAATTTCTGAATGATACTAGTCTGCACGGGCAGAGTGGGTGCATGGAACAAGAGCATATAATACAATTAACATGTAAAGCTCACCTGGTAACCACGGGGACGTCACTCAGCCTGTTCTGACCTCTTATGACCTCGAACCCTTCCCTGGAGGCTATTCGACTGGAGACTGGGCCTGAAACACAGGATTGGTAGAGTTTAACTCCCTATTGTCTCTGTGTGCTTGAACCCCTTCTTCCCCGGGGTCCAACCCTTCCCTTTGATCCACAGCTCACCTTGTTTTCTTGAATAGTATGCTCTCCGTCCTGCTTTCAGCGCAGGGGCGCGTTGATTGATGCAGGCTCGTTGCTGCCTAGTTACTTCACTGGCAAGAGTCCGACAGGTAAGTATAATGAGTCTTTTGAACAGTTCTCTAACTTCGTTCCTTTCCTTACTTAGATGATGGCCGGCATCCGGGTTGGCGGCGTGCTGCTGAGATGAGTAGCGCTGAAGGTGAGTGTGAGCGCGATGCGCGATGCACCCCTTTCGTATTTGCATTGAACTGAGTTATTTTTCTGTGTCTTTTAGGTGCTGCGACGTTTTCAGCGTGGATGCCGGTTATGAAGAACAAATGTGGTGGGTAAGCGCGGTATGCGGCGCCTCTAGATGTTTCCACGCTAACCTGGAGTGTCTTTTCCCTCTTGCAGATGGATGAGAAGTTCCGGAGACAGAGTTCCCCCAGATTGACTGGGATTCATGTAAGCGTTTCAAGCTCATACAGTATTTAAAAATAAGCAAAGATTTACAGAATGCTTACTAATGCCTTTTTTCTGTTCTTTTCCCTTTTCTTTAGGAAGCGGCGTGCCGGGATGGGAATGACACCGCCGAAGATGCACGCAGAACAGAAGGAGCGATGAATGATGGACAGAAGCACCGCAAGGTAAGGCTGTTCCTAACAGTGTTCTTGTTCTTGCAGGAGCTGAGCACAGAAGGAAGATGCAGGCCTATTGGAGACCGATCCGAACACGAGTCCAATCCCCAATGTTATCCTATGGGGGTGAGTGAGTCTGGTGCCACAAGCGCCAAGTCTGACTACAAGTGGGTCTTTGGAGGGATGGAGAGGCCCTTGAGGGCCATGTAGTTGATCGTGGCCTGGCTCCAGCCTGACAACTTGGAGGGCTGGGGACATGAGGGGCAGGAATCATGACATCACAGTGTAGATAACAGCAAATAGGTCTGACGACAATTCTGCAGTTTTTCCAAGTGCATTGAGGTTCCACCATGTAAGGAGGGGAGACAAGGGAAAAACAGATAGACGATCTTCAAGGCATGGTGAATTCAGAGCGTGCAAGTGTGCAGACAGGTGCAGGAGAGAGCGGGGACAAGTGAAGGGAGTGGGGGAGGGCACCAAGTAAGCCCAGTCAGTCAGAAGCTGGGGTACGTGCTGAGAGATGCCACTCTCATGGGTCACTGACCAAGTGCAGTAACGATGAGGCAAGTGCAAGGGCCGGAGGCAAGTGCAAGAGGACTGGCAAGGGTGCCAGGGACCTGTGAGACTCTGAGGTACACCAGCTGGCTAGTCAGCAGGCTGCACAGAAAAGGAGGGAGAGAGGGATACAGCGGAGAGAAGGGTTAGCAGGGTAGAGGGAGAGAGAAGTTAGAGGAGAAGAGGAATGTCTTAGGGAGTTTCTAGAAATTAAGGAGATCAGGCTCAAGGCAGAGTGTGGCAGGGAGGCTATTCCAGAGGGAGGTCCCTACATACGATACAGATCTCCCTCCAAATCTCTGCTTGGATAAAAAGGCTCACTCGCAGAAGGTTGGAGGTAAATGAGCGCACGGCTCGGGAAGGACAGTATTTAGGTGGGCAATGTTGCAGATAGGTAGGTCCCAGGCCCCGCCCCAGAAATCCTTGTGGACAATGCAGAGGGCCTTGAACTTGATCCTTGGAGCAATGGGGAGCCAGTGGAGGGATTTAAAACGTTTTTGGGCTGTGTTGCTTAATTCGAATTTGGGTGCTTGCGTTTCCCTGTGCCCAATCTGCATTCAGTGTTGCTGCACTGAGGGGTGCGTTGCTTAATTCGAATTTGGGTGCTTCTATTTCCCTTGCACCACCTGCAAACATTTTTGGAGTGTGTTGTTTAATTCGGATTTCAGCGCTGGAGCGATGTTGTCCCTGGGCTTGAGGCCAAGTATAAGTCTTGCGGTTCTGTTCTGGATGAGCTGCAGAGTTTTTAGATGCAGCAACACTGAATGCAGATGATCACATGGAAACAGAAGCACCCAAATCCGAATTAAGCAACACACGCCAAAACGTTTTTAGTTGCAGCAACACTATTTAACAAATAGAGGGAAAAAAAAGGTTCAGTACTTTTTAAGCAACATATTTCTCCTGAAGAAGGACCTTGCATTCGAGCGAAACATATTACATAGAAATAGACATAACATTTCAAGACTTCCTTTCGAAAGAGGAAGATAATACATACAGCTAGACACAATATTTGAGAGCATCAATTCAGCAAGTTTTTTTTTTTTAACATTTCCAAAGAATACTCATTAAACTACTCACCTGTTATATTTCCCCATACAGGGTTTTCACTACTCGGATTGTTCCTCTGCTCGACTTTCATTTCGCTCCTCAATCAGTTGTAAAGCGTGTCTGGGATGACAGCTTTTCAACTGATTAATGTGGACCCATTTTTCTTCTGTCGGTTCTCCTTTTGAGATGCAGATCTTGTTTTGCAACAGGTGACATTTTATCTACAATTTCAAAGGCACCACACCAAGATGGAAGACATTTCGGCTCCTTGGCCTGATTCCTTTGAAAATTGTACAGGTTAACTTTGTCACCTACTTCATACTCTTTTTTGGTGGTCTTTAGATCCTAAGTCTTCCTTTCTTCAGATGACTTTTCTAAGTTGTGCTGAGCATTAGCAAAAACATGCTGGAGGTGCTTCCTTAAGTTTTCAATATACTCATGAGTAGTGGACACGTTTATCAGTGTCTGCTCCTGAGTTCTGTAGATCAGATGCTGAGGTAACACCATTTTCCATCTGGTCATGAGCTCAAATGGAGACAACTTTGTTGCAGAAGATGGTGTACACCTAATTGCCATCAGGACAAGCCGTAACTGGATGTCCCAACTGGGCCCAGAGTCTGCCAAAAACATATTTAAAATACTCACAATTGATTTATTATATCTCACTATCCCCCACCCAGCATGAGGCCAGGCGGCAGTCAATGTAGGGTTTTTTTCTTACTCCTAGAATCTCCCACATCTTCAACATCACCTCACTGGTAAAAATGGATTCCTCTGTCTAACTCAATAAATCGTGTGAGGCCGAAATGAGAGAAGATGTGGTTGATCATTAGTGCAGCAGCTGTCTCCGCCTTACAATTCGGGGCTGGAAGACACTGTACGCACTTTGTGAACAAGCATGCACAGTCAACATGTACTTGTTTGCTCTAGAGGAGCAAATCACTTGCCCGATGAAATCGACTTGCAAATCTACCCAAGGCAATGTTATTCCCCTTTTTTGTAGGGGAGCTCTGTGTGTGAGTGAACTGGGTTGAAATTGAGCACACACAAGACACCCCTTTAGGTAAGTACAGAGCTCCTGGCCCAATTGTGGCCAGTAGCAACCTCGCACATGATTTCTATTGTCATGTGGAACCCCCTGTGACCAGCAGTGACCGTCATGGGTGTGGTTAAATATCAGGCTCTGGAATGAGGTAGGTACCACCCACTGGTCACAACCAGATAGGGCTCTCCTTACCAACCAACCGTCTTGGATCTGGAACATCTTGGAAAACATCAAAACCCTGAGATCCTCTTTACTAGTACAATCCGACTCTGTTAGAGAAAAACTCATGGGGTCTTCAATGTGTCGATATGATTTCCCAATGATCAGGTCCTCTTTCTGTGCAGTGACCAAAGCTGAATCTGGGGTCTCTTTATGCCAGTGGGCAGTCGAGACTTCACTTTTCTCACAGGTTTGTGATCGGGTGACAGCGGCAACCTGTATTTCCCCCAGCTGGGATTTGGTTTCTTTGAGGTCCCCCTGCAGGGCTCCAGTTTTAGCCAGCCAGTCAGTCAGGTCATTCCCATTCTTATCTCGCCCCTCTATTTTGGAAGTACCGCTTGTTTTCTTTCAATAGATGGTAAGGTTGAGATCTGATGAGAAGGAGCTAAAACCAGCTCCTGGGTGTCGGCCATCACCCTGCAGGCAGGAGCTACCGCCAGGGAACCAGAAGCTACCATAAATGCTCCTTTAACCTTTTGTCCATTTTGTATGAACCATTGTGTTTGAATGTATGTTAGTTGTGTTCTAATTCTTCTTTATTAACATTCTCAAATACTCAAAGTTAATGTCACATTTACACTTTTGGAAAGCTCCACTTGGCCCTAGGAGCCAAAAGTAGCCAAAAGTAGCTCCTGGTAACTGCTGGCTTCAAGCTAACCAGGCTATACTTTGATAGAAGCAATGGCTAAATAGCTCCCAGTTCCCCTCAATTTCAAACCTCTCATTGGAGGTCACCAGATCACCAATTGACTGGATCAGTTTGGCATGCTTTAGAGGTTTATTGTGGGCACAAAGCATTTCTCGATTATTCCAGTTAATCAGGTGCTCCATGGACCCATTCCTGACATAATCAGATTCTGAACAGTTCATTGAGTTGGTGGTGCACTGCAGTGAGAATGGCTTGATGAACAGCCATTAACTCCGCTACCTGACTACTCCGGGGTACTATTTTGTAACCAGCAGAGGGTTCTGGGGTATCATTCACCCAGGCATTCCCAATGCCAGCCACTAGTTATTTTTCCCCGTTGTTATCAAAATGGTAGGAACACCCATCCACATAAACTGTGGGTATCCCCTGACACATGTCTTCTTCATAGACCTTTTGTGGGGAAATAAAGTACACCTCCATGTTGTTATTGGTCATTAAACCTTCGTCCTCAAGACAGTTTTCTTGAGCACAATCATGCAAGTGCCCCAACCGTTGCTCTAGGGGACTCTTCTTGTTTTGGCCATATCTGACCTCCACAGGAAAGCCTTGCATGGACAGAATCCAGGAAGCAATTCTGGAATTACTGATGTTTCCCACCCGGATTCTGTCACTTTGGAGATATTGCAGGGGTTGTTGAGGAGTCTCGCCAATGATGTGCTCTCCCTGAATGAATGGGCAGTAATATTTCAATGCCCACATCGTTGCCAGGATTGCCTTCTCGCAGTCATTGAACTTTTCCTCCAGAGAGGACAAAGTCATGCTTGTGTATGAGATGACTTTATTGACATTGTCATGCTCTTGATACAACACTGCTGTTAGGCAAGTATCTGAGAACCCACTCTCCAGAAAGAACTCCTTGTTCTTTATGGGGTAAGCCAAACAAGAAGTCTGGGAATGCCTTCTTTTCAGTTGTTTAATTGCCTTGGCTTGTTCCAGACCCCACTCCCACTTGGCTCTGGCCTTTAATAAATGGACCAAGCATTGGGTGACCTCTGCATAGTCTTCAATGAACTTCTCACTATAATTAGTGAGTCCACGAAGGCTTCTTAATTCTCGCACAGTGGTAGGGTCTTTTAATTTCATTAAGGCTTCTACCTTCTTTGCCTGGGGATTAGAGTCTCAGGGGTGATCTTGTGCCCTAAGAGGTTCACACAGGTCTTACACCACTGTGCCTTCTGAAAGGACAGTTTTGCACCAGCTTTCTGCAACTTTGTTAGAACGTAGCGGATTCCCGCTGTATCTTCCTCCACAGTTGAGCTCTTGAAGAGAATATCGTCAACATAGGCCAGGTTTCCCCTTTCGCCCAATTCTGGCATGCACTTATGTAGAAAGATGTTGAACTCATTGCCAGAGTTTATGTATCCAAAGGGGGTTCAGGTCCATGTGTGCTGCTGCCCCCTGAAGGTAAAGGCAAACTTGTACTGGTCTTCCCTACTCATGGGTACTGTTCAGTAACCGTTGGTCAGGTCAATGGTGGTATACACCTTTGACACTTGGATCTGTGCCAGTCCCTGATCGATGTAGGGAAGTGTCCATCTTTACAAATGCAGACCCAGGTTTGTTCAACTCCCTCAGGTATGCACATAGTCTCCATTGTCCGTTTGGTTTGAGTATCCCCGGTGCCGAGTTGCTGAAGGTACTGTGGATCAGACGTAGTATGCCACGGAATTTGAAGTTCTTAATAATTTCTGTGAGTGATTCCATGGATGCGAGAGGTAACCAGTATTGTTTCACAAATACTGGAGTCATCTCGTGGTTCGTGAGTATGGTGGTTGAATAAATGGATGTGCATCCACAGTCGTAAACGTTCACTGAAAAGATATCTTGGAATTCCAGGAAGACCTGCTCCAATTTTAGTTTTTGCTCTTCGGTCTCACAGGCATCAGCAAGATTGATCTTTTCCTCAACCATCTGCTTGAAACCTGGAAAGACCTTGGGATTGGCAATTCAAGTGGTATCCTCCACTTGGGTGGAGAGATCTTTTTTTATGGCTTTCACCTGGATAGAAGGTTCCAGGGAATCTAGGTAGTGGTCCTTGACTCTGAACACTACCACCTCCATCCTAATGTCACTGGTCACCTCTTCCACTACGTAGGGGCAGGAAGAGTACACCATGAAATTCCCTCCATGCCTAGTAAAAATCTTTTCTGTATGAATATCGTCGCTGATGTCGAAACAGTTGTTTGTGATTGGTCCCTTGAATTAATTACCTAAATAAATGAATAATGTTGGGCATCAACTGCTATTCCAATAAAGGTGTTTGCGCCTAAAGCACTACTTCGAAGGTCGCTGTTATCCACCAATATTCAAATGGTGTTGTGTTCTATGTCGACTAGATGTGTCAGATTTAAATACAAACCTGGTTTTTGGAAATGGGAATTTAAATATATATAGGCGTCCTAATGTTTGAGGTTCTGTCCTTGCTTAACGTTGAGGGGAATAGTGAATTGTCGCACCTGTCCTGGGATGGTAACCTCTTCTAGCACTTGAACTTCAATGGCATAAGGCAGCAATTGAGCTGACCGAAATGCATTTTCCGTTTTGTGAAAACCCATAAGGTTACCTCCCAATCTTGATCAGTCTTTATTATTAATTAGGTCCAAATTGATTATTGAATTATTCCAAATTGAAATAAAAGGCAGAAAGAACATCTCTCACGTCCCAACAATTCTTTTGTATGCTTTTGGCGGCAATAAAAATATGTAGCATACACCTGCTAAGCAGGAGATGTTTGGAGATTCCAGACCTACTTCCCATTTGTCAATCAATATAAATGTGGGAATGGTCTGATCTTTTGGGAGTTTCCTGAATAATTCATCGCTGATAAACTTCTTCCATTATTCAGGCAGGCTCTGGCGAGCACCGGCTACTCCTCCTTGTTTAACTGAATGGGGAAAAACAACTGTTCACCCTTTTTCTGAATGTCCGTCAGACTTTGAGAGGGTTCTTCCTTGTCTGGTTTCATGGGAGTCAAGGTTTCTTCTGAGTTTGGCCTGGTGTTAAATGTTAGGGTGTTTCCTTCCATTGTGGAATGCCACTTACAACTGGGAGGAAGGTTGATTTTCGAGAATGGAGAAGGATTCCCATCACCAATTTGTTCTCCTACAGTGATGAAGGTGATGTCTGGGACTTGGTTATTCTTGAAATGGAATTCTACATTCTCAGAGCGTTGATCAATTAAATGACAGGTACCATTCATGCTTACATATTTGGTACTCATTTTCAATTTACTAGGCAGGTTAGTCTGGGTCCAGAGAACCTTGTTTACACAGTCGATCAGAGGTGATAACATCCTCAGGAGGTTTTTGCCCAGTAAACAAGGTGTGCCCTCTGGAGTCACAACTATCACCGGATGATTAACTTGATGTTGCACAATTTATATTTCCAGATTGGCAGTCCCTTTAATGGAAATGTAATTCCCGTTGAAATTTTGGAGTTGTCCGGGAAGTGGTGTGAATGGTATTTGGTGGCCCTCCCACCGTCCTGAGTTTAGTTGATCAAAGACAGTTTTGGAGAGGAGGGTGGCTTGGGATGCAGTATCCACTAGAGCTGATAGTTCACAATGACCCTGACGGATGTATAAATCAGCCCTCTTTCTCATCCAGGGTGCAAAGAAATGTGAGCTATTTGCAAGCCCGGTGCTCATTTTCTTAATATTGTACTCTGACATCTTGGGCAATTTCTTGTGTTGGATATTGGGAATCTGTGAAGAACATTTTACAACTAACAATGGGCAGATTTGGGGAGTCCTCTTTCTCCTCTGATTCTTTGTTGCCCCCTTTTCCTAGGGACAGTTTTCAGAACCTGTTTGGGGAAGGGCACCTCTGTTTCTATTCTATCTGGCTCACATTTAGGGGGTTGAATAGTTTCTTGCTCTGGGTCGGTCTCCATACTTACCCTGTCCACTCAGGGTCTTTTGGGACCCATTTGTCTTTTGGAGGGATCCCCCCATTTTTGAAAGAGAAGGTCTGCTAACCCAAATCCTATGGGAATTCTTCTCTTTCAAAGGGGATGATCCCGATCTCCTCCACAAAGTGGGTTCTTCTTTGGCCTCTCCTACTTACCCTTTGATCTTTGGGTTCCAACATGTTGGGCGTAGAAGAGACACTTTGGGCTGAGAGGCTTTCAGGGGTTCTGTCTGGGTGAGAAAGGAAGCTTCCTCTAGGGCTTGGCATCTCCCTTCCACCGGGCCCCTCCTCAGGAACCTGTGGTTTGTTGGACATTTCCTTCCATCTTATCCCCCGTGGGGCATCACACCTGGTTGTTGGGGAATGCTGGGATGTAGGGTTAGGTTGAGGGTTGGACTGAGCCCTCAGCATGAACGCCAGATCATCAGTCAGTTGCTGGACCTGTCGCTCCAGCTGCAAGACCTGGGGTTTTAGGGAGGTCTCGAGTCATACCTCAGTTGCTCTCGAAAAGAGTAACTGTCCCTTTTCCCGGAGTAGCTCGGGTACTGCATATTTTCCCACATAATATTCCATCCTGAATCTCCCTTCTCCCGGGTTCAGGGATATCTGGGGGAAAGTTCAGATTGTTAGGTGGAGTGATAATTCTCTCCTGAGGAAAGTTTGGAGGGAAGTTTCCTAGGGCAGTACTTACCTGATTGGTTCCCCCCTTGGGCTGTGGGAGTATATACATACTGAAGGATTGGTTTGGTACCCTTCTACCTAGGGCTTATATAGGTGGTAAGGTAAGAGGGGCCATTGGTCTCAGATCCTGCCTGACTACCCTTCGATTGGGCTGGGTCTGAGGGTTTCCTCTGCCTTTCATTCTGCTTGTTGGCAGAAGCAGTATTTGAAGGCCCCCCATCTCCAGATCCAATGGAGGGGTAGTTTTTACATCTGCCACCTTTGCAAAAGCAGGGGTGGTAGATGGTTTGGGTGTTTTGGGTGATTTTTTACTCTCAGTGGGCTTCTGGACCTCCTAGATCCTGGTGGTCTGTTCAATCACCCAATCCGGAGTCCTATGCTTGTGAAAATCACGCACCAACTGAGTCATTATGTATTTGGGGAGCTCATGGAAATATTTAGCTATGAACTCCCTACTATTTGTGTTCACCCACCGGGAAGTCTAAGCAAATGCCTGCTTCAATTCCTGTACAAACTCCTAGGTGCCTGATCCTCTCCACATTGCAAATTAACAGCAGCTTTATGGGCCTCTTGTGGGTTCCTATGTGTGGAAAAATGTTTCGAAATGGCCACCTTATAGGTGGACCATTTATAATGATTCTGGCCCTCCAGTCCCGAAAAGGAAATGGAGTACTCAGGAGAGAATGTCTGTTCCACAAACGCTATACAATTTATGTCATTTTTAATTCTAAACAAGGCTATCATTTGTTCATACAATTCTAGATGTTTCCACACTGATGGTGTGGGGCCATGAAGTTCTTTATGGCCTTGATCTGCCTAAATGGGTCTTTGACACAACTCTTTCTTTGTTTCCCTGTATTCTTTTTTCTCTGCACCTGAGTCCATTCACTGTCTGACTCAGAACTGCTATTGGTGCTTCATTCCCTATCTTCTGGGTGCTCCCTATATCTATGAGACTGGGAATACCTCCAAGAATCATGGGGTCTGGACTACCTGCCTGTTTTGCCGTGAATTCTCAGAGTCATTTTCCCTGTAGTGACCTTTTGACACAGGATGATACTCAGTCTCTTCCTCAGACAGACTCAACTGAGAAGTCTTCCCCTTTCCAGACAGTCTGGGGAAATACACCTCTTCCCCTTTGATTGTTCTTCTCCTGTGAAGCGAGCTAGGTTGTCTCTCTGCAATCTCTTTCTCTTCAGGGGAGTTTTTATGGCCTTACTAGATTGTTCTTAACTTCCCAGGATGCACTGGTCTGGCCAACCTCCCTTCTGTGTGATAGAGGTGCAAACTCCTCAATCTCATATAAGGACTGACCTTTTGGATCAGTTTAGCTAGGCCTGGGTAAGTCTAAGTGCCTCATGTTTCCTTGGGCTTTGTAGGTGGAAAACATGATGTCAGTCACAGTGGTCCCATAGGAAGTTGTGGCTAACTGGCATTAGGTTCCTGATGGGGAGGGCATCACCACTGGATCGGGGGTCCCTTTCCCATACCCTTATTGGTCATGGTGCCTAAATACCTGTTTGTAATTTTCAATTTCATAGCCAAACTCTCATACCTGCCCTTAGTCCGCCTCTGTCCTTAGTACTTTATTCTGTTCGGAGAGCTGGATTTTTAACTTTGAGACCAGGACCTGATTGGCCTCGAGCACTTTACTCTGGGCCATTAATCGATCTTTCAATTCCCTGATGTCATTCTGACTTGACTCATTTTCATTTTGTGCGTCTTGTACTGTGCCTGAATATTCAAAGTGGTTTGCTTTCAAAATACCAATCTCTTTCTCTTACGCATTTCAACAATGTAACAAGTCAGCTTCTGCTTGCCTCACACGCTCAATGAGTTCTACATTTTCTTGCCTATTTCCAGTCAGTTCCTGAGAACATGACTGACTCTTTTCTGCATCCATGTTCAACTGATGTCTGTTGTTTTAAAGTATGTACTTGCTGACACATCTGAGCAAAGTCATTTTGGAAATCAACCCCTTTTATAATTAACTGACTGTTTTCATTGTTCAACTGCTTTATTTGTTATTGAAAGGTCAGAGGTCATCTAACAGCCCTCTATTATAAATATTCTGATCATTCACCTCATGTTGCAGTGTGCCTTAATTTTCCACACACTCTTTATGTGCATCTTGCAGTGCAGAAAACAGTGTTTCATGCTCTGCACTCTCTTGCTGCATGTTTTTTAACTCATTTTTAGTTGTTCCATGAGGCTTTTTTGTTTTAACTCAAACTCATGTCTCTGCTGTACTTGATCTTCTAACTGTTTAAGTTCTTTCTGGACCTCATTGGAGTCTCAGTCTGACACTGCGCAGAGGCCTCACTCTTCTGCACTTGCTCGTCCACTAACTGTAACAGGAAGTATAGATAAACTGTGAGCTGAGCCATTTGACTCAATTCTTTTTGAACATTTTGGGTCATATAAAATGCCTCTAGTGCTTTGTGCCTTATCTCACCTTGATACCAAAAGGTCAATTCCTTCTGATGAGACATCTTGCATCATTTTAGCTTGCACCTCCATTAATCCACCTCTGTCCACTCACCACAAATGAACAGCTTAGTAAGGAAGTTTCTCCTGGCATCATCTAATTCAATTGTATTCATTTTTTGAAATGGCCTTTTTGCAAATGTTGTAGAAGTTCCTTTGCGCAGGGGCAAAAATCACCCTGTTCCTGCAAGCTTTTCACTCACAGTGCCAATTTAAAATCAAGTTTTACTCAATATTACTAAGGCAACAATGACTTTCCCTCCACCTTAATGCGTTTACATCAAAAGGAATAGTCAGTCACAATGCCCTTGTCATGAGTCAAACATTGCCAGCCAAATCCAGGCCACGAGCCCCCAATTTGTAACTGTTTATTGAGAGGCTACCCTCAACACAGGGAGTTCCTTCCCTCCCCAATCTAGGTGTCACACAATAAACAGTTTAAAAGCAGTTCTTTATTCAGCCCTATTTCTGATGCATAATATACTCTTTGGGTACGTGCCCCTGAGCTACCAATGAGCCGACAACCAGGCGGTGTACAGGATGTATATTTGTATTTATTTTGATGATAGGTAACAGAAAATCACAAAAAATGTCACACACAACTTTATCCATGGCACAACACAATAAACGTCTTCCTACATAAATAACTCACACAATTTGGTTGGGATAACTTAAATCACTGTCATGGCCACAGGGCCCAGAACACAAAAAACACACCATCTAGTGATGGGGCAATGGGTCACTTGACTCACTTATGTCCCTTTGGGATCCATAAACACAGGGCTCTGGCTGGACTCAGTCCTGGCGCCTTTGGTGCCAGACTCATATAGAGATGTGAGCAGGAACACTTTATTTCAGTGCAGAAGTGCTTTTACTTTATTTCAGTGCAGGAGTGCTTTTGTTTTTCAAGAACTTTCCAGGAGCTGAAAGCCTTTATTCCAGAGAACATTCTCATGTGCTCACTCATCGGGTGAGGCTCTCTAGGCCTGGTCTTCATGTGCTGACTCATCGGGTGTGGCAGGGTTTGGCAGGCAGACTGAAATTGGTGGGTGGGGCTTCAGAAGCTCAGCTATATAAAATGCTCCATCCTTAAGGCCGGTGCTTTGTGTTACTGTGCACTCACGTGCAACGTGACGCTCACCGCCTCTTGGACCAGTTTACTTACTTTTGAAACCAGGTGTTCTCCTGCATACTCACCTTCAGGAAACCGGTGCTTCATCGCTTCATCTGCAGACTCATCTCCTGACATCAAGTGATCTTGATACTGACGCCGCAACACTGTACTCCGCATCCACGAACTTGGACCCTGTGAAAAAGAAGAAAGACAAGGTTAGAACATCCGTCCTAGGGCCGCGCCACATTTGAACCCTGCACGCCCCCTAGTTAACAATTTACCAGCTACTGTACCGCTGTTGCTTCGTTCCTCATTCCCTCCGGCTGCCGCCTCGAGCTCCACAGCTTCTGCCGGGCCAGCAACATCACCTGCAAGGGAAGAAAGCAAAAGAGCAAACATCAAAAGTGGAACGGACAGCAATACAAGACAACAAACTTTTTTTTTTTTGTGTTTAAACCTATTTGGTTTTGTTTTACAAAAGTTCTGCGTTGAAGTATTTTTCTGCCATGTGTAGGCTACTTAGGACACCACTTCGGATTGAGTAGTTTTTCAAGTTCCAAGACTTCAAGGGGTACAGCAGACCCGGGGAGGCTGATCACCGGGAGAGGTGATGTCTGACGCACTGGCTCTTTTGAGGGCCATTTCCCGAAATTTTACTGTCATCCTGGACCATCTGGTGGAATCACCTGCAATCAGCCGAAACCATCTAGTTTCTTCATCTAGTACTGATGGCTGTGAGATGACTGGTGCCAAGTATGCCTGTCTTTCATGTGTTAATGCTGAGCACGATGTGAGGAGATGGCATACTGTCTCAGCTTGATCCAAGGAGCCACACAGGTGGCAGTTTGATACAGGCGAAAGCGCTCTTGTGGCCAAGACTTCCCTGGTATGAAGCAAATTTAAATGAGCATGCATGTAGATTTTTCTTAATTCTTTCTCAGGAAACTTTTCACAGTACCTTAGAGGAGCCTTTAGCTGGCTATGGCTTGGTGGAAGATGCTTTAAGGATTTGTAGTTCAGAATTTTCTCATTTGTATTAATCCAGTCTTGTTGTATAGTTTGATCTTAACTCGGCCAGGATTTGTGATGAGAGAATCCTCGTTACATGCTACTTCTTCAAGCTTGACTTGAATTTTCTTGACCCATTCGCTTAGCGGTTTGCAGGATCCTTTGTTGATTTTGGAGGCCACAGCCTGGAAAATCGGAAGAGTACTTGGCATCAGAATTTTTCTATAGAGCAGTGTGGCACTTTGCATTACCGTAGAGGCTAAGGATGGTAGGCCAAGATCACGCCAAATGGCTGGCATTGGGGCTTATTTGGGCAGGCGCCGAACCGATTTCCACAAAAATCCCTCTAACTGAGTCCAAAACTCAGCGGCCAGATTTTGATTGTCCGCCATTCCGTAAGTTATCGCTGGGACTACTTTTGACTTGTAGAACTGGAGAGCAGGCATCCATGAAAACTTCCCAAATTTTGTATCCACTGCACGAGTTTGTGCTGTCTGGTTTCTCATTTATAACCACAGAGAATGTTGGAGAGAATTTTCATTGAGTGTATTGTCTAACAGGACTCCCAGATATTTGAATTTTTTGACCACTTCGATTTTTGTCTTGTAAAGAAACCAAGATGGACTGCTCTGACATTTCTTGAGTGTTTTGGAAAATGAAAGAATTTTTTTTTTCGTTTTGTTGATTTGTAGATTATTGCTTTCCATGTATGTGGTTAAGTTTGTTAATTGCCTTTGTAGGCCTATTGCCATCTGGTCCATTAGGATTAGGTCATCGGCATACCACAGTCTTGACACATTGGAGGTTCCAACTTTAGGCGGAAAGGATTGCACCGTTTTTTCAGACCCTTGAAAATCACCAATAAAGGCTATGAACAGGGTTGGTGCCAGAGGACAGCCCTGTTTGACTCCTCGCTCCGTGTGTATCTGATCTGAGAGGATCCCTTGCATTATTGGTTCAAGTTCCGTGCCCGGGCAGTTCCAGGATGTTAGCTTAGATCATCATTTGTTACGATCCACTGTGTCAAAGGCCTGGGAAAGGTCCACCATTGCCATGTGGACCTTGGGCGCGCCTCTCTTCACTTTTGCTTTAATGATGTTAAGGATTAGGAGGTTTATCGTTGTACCAGCGCCCTTTTGAAAGACAGTTTGAAAGATGTCTGCTGCCGGGGAAGTACTGGCCCAGCCTTTGAAGTGACGCAACAAAAGAGATGCAAAGATCTTTCCAATAATGTCAAGTAGAACTATTGGTCTGTAGTTTGACGGGCTGTCTCTATCCCCCTTTTTGAAAATCAGCACCAGAACTGCTTCCGTCCACGTTTTCGGAATTTGTTTCATCTTTTGGCAGTAGTTGAATAACTCGCTGATCGCTCACGCCCAATCGTTCGGGTGTTTTTTGAGATCTAGATTAGTCAGCCCGTCCGGCCCCGGGGCCCTTGATGATTTTAGATTCGAGATAACTTCCAAGATGTCTTCGACACTCGATAGATGGATCCAAGGTACATTGTTCAAAGATGGCATCAGCGGGGCTGAAGTTGGTGGTCTTCGGTAGAGTTCCATGAAGTGTAGGATCCATTTTTGTTCTGACACAGAGTTATAAAGCGAGTGTACCTTCTGCCCATTTGTGCTCTTGAGAAGCGACCAAAAGTCTCTTGTGTTCCTTGACGCTCAAGTGTGTAACATAGCTTCAACGTCATTTTGATACATAGTCTGCCTCTGTTGCTTGAGCCATGATTTGTAGTGCTTTACTTCAGTGTGGTACATGGACCAGGCTTCTGAGGTTTCTGTTCTCAGTGCCAGGTTTTTTAGTTTTCTAACTTCTTGCTGTTTTACCGTCACCGAGGAATTAAACGTGTGGGTGTGGGTTGACTGGTTTTGGCTCTTACCCGTGAAACTCACTTTGTGAGGGGCCAAAAGAGACAAGTACTCTGGTCTTTCTTCAGCCGTGCTTCTACTTATTTGGTCAAGTTTCATGCTTAATTTGTCCTTGAAAGTTCTGACATTTTCAGACGTTAAACGCAGTCGATTTTGTTTCTTGTTCGACTCAATGTCAGGTAGATAATAAAGTCTTATCGGTGCAGTTCCCCCCCACGACATTTGAAGGAGGTTGTGATCACTTTCAGTTGTTTTTAGGACCACAAAATCACTAAAGTGTGGGTTCAGGCCTTCCGTAATGAAGATATAGTCCAGGGTGGCAGACGAACCCAACCTTTCCCAGGTTGGAATTTGGATTTTTCCATCTTGGAGCAACGACACATTATGGAACTTTCTCGTCTTCACTAAGTTAGCCCATGCTCGACCTCTTTCATTGACCAGCGGGCTGATCGTTTGCGCTTGGCCATCAGCTAGTCCCTCACCGTATTTTGCGTTCAAGTCTCCGCATATTATGATGTTGGGCACTTACCTATCGACTGTGAGTTCGTCAATTGTGTTGGCTACCAGGATGCAGAAATCTTTGATGGTTGTTTTCTCCGGGTTCCAGTACAAATTTATTATGGCCAGTTCAGAATTTACCCAAGAGTCTCGTCCCCGGTCTTGATGGAACCATGTGGTTAGCGTGGTAAGCATGCCGTACCCTTCTGCGATTTTGCCCTTTGGTGTAATCCCTGAGCCCAGGCGAATTGCTGTCAGTAGGCCCGCTGAAGGCTGACCCAGGATGGCCCTGGATGCTGGCGAGACTTCGATTGCAAATCCGTCCAAAGACGGTTTGTCCAATAGCCATGTTTCTTGCAGGCAGATCAGGTCGAATGAGCTCAAATTCACGTCGCTCGGTGTGGTTAAATAGGGGTATCCTCTTGTGTTCCATGATGCCATAAGCAGGGAGCTCTTATTGAGATGGTTCGGTGGTTCCTTTGTCTGCCGCTTGGTGTCAATGGAACATTGAGCTTGCTGCTATTTCTTGTGGTTGCGAGAGAAGGTGTCAGCAATCCATCTCCATGGTTTGGACACAACTGTTTCGTTCGGTTCCATCTTTGACGTGGACCCCTTTGTTCCCATGCGATGTTCCTCCTGGGTTCTCTCCACAGGTCTTTTTTGAGTTTTAGGTGTTTCATAGTTACCATTTGTCCAATCATTTGCGCGGTCGGCATGCTGTGCCAACCACTCCCGTTCCTTTCTATTCGAGGGTTCATTCCTTCTGGGGTCCTTGGGCGGATCATTTGGTCGAAGTTGCTCTCAATGGTGTCTCGAGGATCCCCTCTTGTCCCAGGTCCGGCTCGGGCTTCTGTAGCTGATGTAGTTTTAGTCCTAGGCGATGCAGATCTTTAATTACTTCGGGGGAAAGTTCACTTATCACCTTGTTTCTTATATGCAGGTAAGCTTTGGCTCTGTGCTTCCGGTGGTAAGGTTCGACAAGTTTGAGGTCATCAGTTGTTAAATGTCGAAGCCTATCGACTTTTCCCAATATTTTTAGAACCGTCCATCGATTCAATACCAGGTAACTGTCCTTTGCTGAGATTTGTTCCAGTTTGAAGAGTGTCGTCCCTGCCAGTTTTGCTTCTTTCTTGGGTTCAGCCTCTTTGGATCTTGTGACCTCCTTTTGAGATAGAAGTCGAGGCCTGCCTTGCCGATAGTTCTGTGCCGATCTTGAGTCGCTTTCCCAGTATGATCTATACTTGGGTGCTTTTTCTGTTTTCTTTAGGCTTTTTATTGCCTCTATTGCAGCGCTTGGGGAATTTGAGCAAGGACGTTGGTTACAGTCGGAAGGGTCTTCGGCCCTGCATTCTTTTCTCTCTTGAGGGGAGGGCTACGCTTGTATTGTAGGGATTTTTTGTGATGTCTTGAATCGTACCCCACACTTTGGCGATAGTGAAGAAATCACTTCCACGGCATCTGAGTGCTGTGATATATTCATCAGATCCGAGATCGCGTCAGAGTCATCAGTTGTTATTAATACGACTGGTGGTCCAGCCTTGGCTTGATTGTTTATTGATGGGGTCTGTTTTTGCCCCGATGCTTCGTTGACGCATCGCCCCCGGGGCTGACACCCGGAGCCAGCGAGACTTCTGTCGATCTTTCTTGAGTGCATAAAAGTGTGATAGGTAGTTTGCACTTCTTTGGCTGCTTGACGCTCCCAGAGGACGTAGATGCAGTATTCACGGTCGAAGATTGCAGAGAAGATTTTGGTGGGATCTTCGCGAATATTGGGGCCAAATCTTTGTGCTTCTCGCTCTCTAAAGTCTGAGTGGCTTTAGACATGGACAGTTTGATGGATTGATCTGGTTTACCTCTGTTTTTGAGTTCTTCACCCAATTTTTCTATTTTGTCTTCCAAATTGACTTGTACGTTGTTCGAATTTCGTTCGGTGGCAGTTAGGAACCCTTCAATGAAAGTCAATTTGTCCCTCATTGCACTTATCATTGTTGTGTTGTCTTTGAGTGCCTCATGGATTGACTCGTAAAGCTTTCCGAAGGGATTTAGGGCTATTGGGAGTGCTGACATAATAGATAGTAGATCTACTTTTTCTTTTGACGGTGTCTCTTTTTCCGACGTGCTTGAAATTTCACTTAGCCGTCTGGTTTTAAGGGGGGTGTTGGGACCTCTTTCACTTTGGTGCTGCAGAGATCTCTCCGAAAACCTTCTTTCTGAGGCTATAGTTGGCTCTTGAGTGGTGTGCGGGGTTTCCTCCGACATTCTGCTTGAGTTTCCTTGGATATGTGGACAGGTCCATGCATGAAGGTCCGCCGTATGGGATTGCCTATTGTTGTGACTGGACCTGTCTCTTGCTGAGACGTCAGGAGATTTATCGGCCACTGCTGCAGGCCTCGGCTCTCTATCTGGGTCGTCTTTTGGTGTTTCCATGTTATCAGAACCGGCTCCCATTTCGGTCTGATGGATCGGTTTAGGTTTAGACTGAGAGTTTGTTGTCGACGTTGGCCTCTCTGTCTCAATTCTCGCGTGATTGGGCTTGGTTGGGGGGGGGGCAATTTGGGGCTTGGATTGCGCCCCTGTGGATTTAAATCCGTTTTTCGTGCTTTGTTCATCGGTGAATGGTCTTGAATGGCCTCCAAGATTTCTGCGTCCGACAACTCTGGCTCTTGGCCTAGTTTCCTTTTGTGCTGTTTTATGAAATATCATTTCATTGATGATGAAATCAGCGGGGCTGGCAAACATTTTGAACCCCCCTGGGTTTTTAGGCCAACTTTCCGCTGTTTCCTTGTGGGCATCTTTTCCGACATGGTTTTAGGTTTGGCGTTTCCCTTGGTGAACAAAATCTTTGATACCTGATTTGATTTTCTTGAGGCTGTGCCAGAAAGCCCCCAGTCCTTCTGCTGGACCTCGCCTGGCACTGGGGGACAGTCTGCGGTCAGATCTGAGTTAAGTCTTAAGGATGCGGGAGCGAGATGTAGTCCGACACCTCTCCTGTCCGCTGCGTCAACCGTGGACTGCTCTTTGCTCTTGCAGTCTTTGCAGTCATGCAGATCTGTGGCAAGTCACGGTGAGTGGAGTTTGTCATGTGACTCATTTCCGTAACCGAAACATCTTCGGACTGCCTATTCGGTGAGAACACCTGGTCCTCGTTTTCGGTGTCCCAGGAGTCATTTGAGCTGGTTCTAACAGGGGCGCTTTTGAACCTGCGTTGCTGGGGCCGCTTTAGCTGGTCTGCAGATACATTTTGGGTATGGTGAATTTGAGCGATGATCGAGACGCCTAGGCCATAGCTTTTTCCACCCGGCGTTGAGTCCTGTTCAGTAAGGTCCATACGGTCGCTGGGGCTGGCCTCCCGAGTTGGTGGATGGGGCGAGCCAGTATTGGAGGTTGCAGGCTTTGGTTGGCGCTTGCGCTGAATCGAGTCTTGAGCGCTGCCCCCGGCCATTTAGATCCCAGCCGCAACCATCCTCCGACAGTCTCCGGTGAGGAATCGCTTGTCAAAACGGTACTACGGCGGGGCGCTTTCAGCCACGTGGATCTTGAAGGTAAGCTGATTTGCTCGGCCTCATTTGAGACGGGTGAAGCGCCCCCCCCCGCCGCCCTTGCTGCTGGAAGCTGCACGTTTGTGGAAGGACCCTCGCCCTCGTCGTCTTTATCCACTGGCACACCTGAGCTCACGAGCTGAGGCGATAATTCCAGGGACCGTGGGGCCGTAGTGAGGGCAAGGGAAGTGGCGTTGCTGATGTTTTCGGAGTTTGTGGAAGTGATAACAGCTCCTTTACCCGCTTTGCGAGCTTTCCCCTCGCTGGTTTCGTATTGGTCCTGTTGTTCCTGATATGCTTTACTACTTCGCAAGCGGCGACTTATGTCGTCTTCAATGGGGGAAAGAGGTGCCATGGGGACAGGGTGAGGTTGAGAGATAGAGTACTCACGATCCTAAGCGGGGGGGCTGATTGCCTCGCCACCCGACTCCTGCCACCAGACACCAGACACACTGCTTCACACACCGCGCCATGCAGACTGCAGGCAAGGTCCGTGTAGCAAAAGGAATGGTGAAACTAGCAGCAGTCTGTCCTCACTCCTCAACCAGACACAATGCTTCGCACACCGCGCCACGCTCCGCGCCTGTGCGGTGTTTAAGTAGAAAGTTCTCTGAAAGTTCAATGAAGATCGAAAGCAGACTGCAGGCAAGGTCCGTGTAGCAAAAGGAATGGTGAAACTAGCAGCGGTCTGTCCTCACTCCTCAACCAGACACACTGCTTCACACACCACAAACTTTACAATACAACAAAAACAGATGAGGAAAGACAAAGGCAAACAGGAACACTTATCTGAAGTATAGTGGCTTAGTTGCAGCAGGACTGGACTACCATGTGCAAGGGACCAGTGAAGGAACTCAGCCCAGATCATACAAGCACCCCTGCCAGAAGCAGCAGGACGGAGTGCTCACCAAAACTAATCAACAGGTGAGCTTTCCAGGGACAGCGCATCCCACGGGTACCACAGTTTGGGAGAAGGGGTCTGGAAGGGGATCAGGTGCACAAGCTGGCATATTCATGCTCCCTATTCTCCACGCAGGCGCAGTCCCAAGCAGTATCATCTATTACCAACAGTCACCACATAAGCACAGAGGGCGAAATCGGACCCGAGCAACCTCATCCCCGGGAGGGCTGCAACTGTGCCCCAATGCCTCCGCAGAGACCAGGTGAGAGTAACAGAACGCAAAGCCTCTTCCAATCTCTGCCTGGGCATTACGGAAACTTCTGAAATGGACCAGTTGGCCTGATTACTGGGAGAGTTACGGGCTGAAGGTCATGCCTCAAGACAGCAAACCAATGCCCTAAGGAGGGATCTAATTGTGAACCGGGAGTGGGCAGATGAACTTGCAAGGCAAATGCTCCAGGCACAGGCAGGCTAGGGCCTACTGCTGGGGTATGCCCCTCCTGGGTTCCAGTCATTTCGTCGAAAATAAAAGATCGAATGACCATTTGGTCGAATACCAATTGGTCGGAAAAAAAAGGTCGACATTTTTTATTTATTTATTTATATTTTTTTTTCGTTTCGGTTGGTAAAAAAAAAATAAGAAAAAAGAAAAAGGGGGTTGAGGGGAAACCCCACCTTAAAAAAAAAACAAAAAAAAAATCGACCATTTTTTCGGCCATTTGGCATTCGACCAAATGGCATTCGATCATTTGGTTTTCGACCAAATGACTGGTAACCCCCCTCCTGCCGTGCCTCCACAGCGCACGCCAGTACAGATGGTTCTTCCAGGTGAGTTTCTCCAGGCCCCACTAGAACGCTTCACAGGCGATCCGAATAAATACGCCATCTTTATGAATCAATGTTGCCTACATTTCTTGTGCAGACCTGGGGCATTCCCCAATGATCAAGCGAGAGTCGCATTTGGGAGGTAGAGCAGCGGACTGGTCAATACCCTTGATAAACCAGGATGATCCTTTGCTTCGAGACTTCAGAGGTTTCTGTCATGGCTCGCGGTGCCTCACACTGATCCTACTGGTGGCTGTGGAGGCTTCGCCCCGCTGTAGTTCACTCCGTTTTCCACGCAGGAGCAGTCCTGAGCAGCATCACCTATTACCACCAGTCACCACATAAGCGCAGAGGGCGAAGTCGGACCCGAGCGACCTCACCCCCGGGAGGGCTGCAACCGTGCCCCAACACTTACGCAGAGACCAGGTGAACGTAACAATCACAATATCTTACTTTATACAAATTTCAAAACAAATGATCATCAACATTGGTCCCTAAATAACATCACTTTACATTTGCAATGCTGTACAATTTTGATTTTTCTGCGCGCTTAACAGGCTAGCAGTAAATAATCACGGTGATTTAGCAGTGAAGTTTTTAGATTTCCCCCTGCTTTAGTCTGTGTTGGGGAAGTCGGACAGAAACATTGAGATGATATAAGAATTTTGGATTTCATAACCCCCTCCGCTTAAAGTCCTCTGTTAGGGAAACAGGCAGTTTAGGGATATTTTTTTGTTTAGGGATAAGGACACCCTCTTCCTAAAAGAAATTGGGGTTAACAGGAAAGGTAGGATTTCCCAATTACATTACAATCTATAGTTTTCAGCGCACACTGGAGATGAGCTTGGTTAATTTTGAATTTTAACAAAATTACCCTGTGGTGTTCCGCCAAGGGGAATTACTTAAACTAATATTTTATGTTAAATAGGTTAATGATCTACACCGTTTTGCCGCCCTCCCGCCCACTATAAAGAGAGAGGATATATGGCCAGCAGATTCCCCCACCTTTGGGTTGCAAAGGGTTCAAGTCTACTTACATTGAAAGCCTCTGTTTAAAGTTCAGGAAAGCCAGCTGCATCTCAGAAACCTCTGGAAGGACAGGGCAGTAGTCTGGCCACTCCACTCTCAAGGATGGTCCCCAGCTCTCCACCATAGGACCTGGTCAGCTTTTAAGCCTTCTCAGCAATGGACAACTCCACCTAGATGCACTCTCAGCAAAAATCTCCTTTTGGTGTTTCCTTGTGGCTGTCAGGTGGTACATTTTGGCAGCTCTCTCCCTTCCTCATAGTGCATCCACTTTATATACTAGTGATATGACACCATCAAGTTTACAGTTTTGGGCAGTACCATGCAAGAGTTCTTGCAAATAGCCCTCGACAGTTACCCTTCTTACTCCTTCCAAACCCAGCCTCTCTCTAAAGATTGGTTTGGGAGTCTGAAGCAGACATATGGCAATTCCCATTTGAAATCCCCTTTTGTTTTAATGTACATTTTTGGCAAAAATCCAGTTTTGTGGTAAAAATGTTGTGCCTTACTAGTAACTGCCATAATGTATGTATTTTCTGATTCAGCTAATCATGGGGAATTAAATAAAACAGCCAGGTCTGCACTATGTTGCACGGCCGTGTGACAATTTCCCACAATTTTTACAAAATAGCATAATAGTTAAGAACATGTAATTTACTCCCCACATTCCTAATTTTACACTCCACCCATTTGCCAACTCTCAAATTCGGAACATGTTCAGAGCAGCAAGGAACACCTTTTAGCTAGTCATTACAATTCCCAAAGTCGTAGGTGGATGAATTTTATATCAACAAAATTGCCTGGAAATTATCTAAAAAATGAAACATACATGTATGCAGTGTGATTTGTATTATCTGAGAAAAAGACAACAATTATGACAGTCCATTTAAACAAAGGGAATGTTCATATGTGCAAATATGAGCTTTCCTTCCTCTGTGCCATCAGCCACCCTTGGCCAGCCTGTGACCAAGGTTTTTTTTAACTTTGTATTATCCTCTTTGTTGTCTAAAGTTGGTAGCTGCCGGTAGTAAGCACCTGGGGCATCGGCCTCCCCACATTCATGTCATGCACTAGCTAGAACATTTGTCTGCTCAGAACTGCCCTCAGAGAGAGCAGGTCTAGGGAATCTTGGTTTTCAACACCCTTTGGGCCACATTTGATTGATGTTGTAAACAGTTGGGATGTACAAACCAGGCTTTCAGTGGGACAGGTCCTTTGTGAAGTTTGCCCAGAGACCTACCATTTGTCCTTGGCTGCGGGAACTCACAGATTGCATTTTCTAACATAAGCCTTTATTCATTGTCATACTGTGTGTTTTACTGATCAGGGTTCACTTTGCTTTTGTATCGATGGATTTTGTATTTCTTTTCATAAAGCATTGTTTTTCTTTTTAAAGAGGGCAGCTGAAAGTACAGGGCTGTTTCTTCCAGTCATTAATGAAATAAACTTTTAATTATCTGCTGTTTGTTTTTATGCTGAAACGTGGGTTTGAATGGTCACAGTGCACCACCTTTCGATGGGTGACAGCTTCAGTGAAAATGCTGCATTCATGTCTCAGACAGCAATGTGATGTGCTTTTCCAAACTGCACTTGGATTACATTTTTGTTTTGGCTTTCACAGAATTCCAATTACAGAAAGACACTCACATAGTCTGCCTAAATAGGCCTCTTTTCAGCATGCATGTTTGTGAAAACTGGCAAGTGCTTTTCCCAATGGGCCCTTCAGCTCTGTTGGTTTGGGAACTTTGATTACACCCCATGTTAAGAACGACATTCTTGCGGTTTAGGCTAAATCTGTTGGACACCATGCAAGTGAGCGGTACCCGTGAATGCCTGGATGTAGGACAAAAGGGGATGCAGGTTCTGCAACTCGAAGGATTATCCAGAGAAACTAAAGCACCTTTTTAACAGCATGTTTAAAATAATCAATATTATTTTAATGGCGAAAGGTTCTTGAGCAGAATAATAGTGGGTACATAGATTTCGCTATCAATTGCAGTGATAAGTTGTCCATAAGTATTTTTATCAATTTTTTTAAATTATTTTATTGCATTCCTGCTTTTATGGAATGTGATGCAATATATGCTGTGTTTTATTGATGTATTTTGTATAATGACTATTATTTACTTTTAGATTGTATTGTCTAGTTGTAGTATGTGTTGTTTTCTTATTGTATGTTTTTATGTATTTATTTATCTATTAAGAGATGTGTATGGTTTAATGTAAGCCAGATCCACATGATGTATACAAAATAAATAAATAAATAGTAGCAAATAAGTGAGCTTTGCTGCTAAAAGTTATTTTCCTCTTTGGTTATATTTAGCATTTCGCTACTTGTAGTGATTACCTATTAACTCCGGCACAGGCCTTATAGCCAGCACTGCAGATGGGGAACCCTGCAGCTTGAAAGCAGGGGCCAGTAACCTGTGCCCCAGGGAGGGCATGAGAAAGAAAGGTGGCATGACAGTGGCTGGCAGAGCCTCGGCCAGGTTTTAGGGAACATATGCACAGCCCCTTCTCCTCCCTTATCCCCTCAGACTCCTGGAGCCAGGCAGGATGAGGGGCTAGGTGAGAACAGAACCCCAATGCAGGTCACTAAGGAAGTGCTAAGCACCCAACGGCAGGGAAGGCAGGAAACACTAGGTAAGAACAAAAGGGGCACCTCAAGGTGCAAAATGCCATCAGTGCCTTCTGGATTCATTGTCGAATTGAGATTGCACATACTAGGAATTTCTTCCTGTTCAACAACACTTATTACCAACAGGTCTCGGGTACGGTTGTGGGAGCCACCTTTGCTCCCAGTCTGGGCTACCTGAGACACCCTTGCCAATAGGGTTAAAACAATAAATGTACACCAATTTTGCATAACTTTCTCTCGCATTCTATACCCCTGGTAGGCATGGAGCTTCACACAGTTGCGGTACTGTACAATGTACGGATTATGCAGCCCATTCAAGCACAACTGAGGTCTTTAGAAACACGCTTCGTAACCATTTAAAAAATTGAAGAGCATCCGATAATACAGTGTTCTTTACTTGAACGGCGCCATGAGCATCAAGTAACGTTAGTTCAGACATCAAACAGCTATGGAATAAGAGTTCCTCATTCAATTACAAAATGACTGCTGCGTTCTATGGACGGTTGCGGCTATACTAATGGACCACGCCCTCTATGACGAATGTGGAACTATTACAATCTTAGTCGGCCTTCGCCCGAGAGATGCTGGTTTCTAGTAGATTGAGCGAATGGCGGCCGATGAACACACATCCAAGTGTCATGCAAGGTACGCGATCATGATTCTATGAAGTACGCATCATCCCAATACTATGATTACCTTTAGTACCTGACAGCCGGTGCCCTCCCTTCCTACCTTTCAAAATTACGAGGCACCCGGTGTTGAAACCAGAAGCCGGCCCTTTTGGAACCACGTTGTTCTTCACCCCATACTGACTACCGATCAGATCCAGGTGGGTGAACTCTCATTCACTTGTTGAATATAACAACATAAGCCAATAGAACTAGAACCAACTCTATATAGGTATGACAATGAGGCTAGAATTCAGATACAGACAAATGCATTTAAAGTTTGTCACATTCTTCCTTTTCCCTCCCCGCTCCGGGCACTAGAGAATGCGCACAGCCACTAAGAAATGTGGCAATGCAAAGTCTTTTCAAGATTAGACAAAGATGAATACAAGAGCATCTTAACAATGTGGCTGTAACTCTGTTAAATGCAGATAGTATGAAGCTATCGGGACACTTAGACCCAGCTTTCTGGATTTTATGTCTCCCCACAGGGGACGGAGGTGCTCGCCTGCATTGTTATACACAGAGGCACGCTGGAACCTGAATCACCACAAAAAATTAACGGACCTGAAAAAGATGGCATAAACCTTATACCCCATTGAAACCGGTCAACCAACTGGTCATGAGGGACCTCATGACAATTGTGATATCCCAGACAACAAGGAGGGATATGTTACAAAACTCATAACTAAACTCAAGCGTAGTGAGCCTTTTAAGATGTCCCAATCACATGGGATCTTTTCTATGTATTTACTTTCGAGCACAACCAATTGTGTTTGGTATATTTTGATGCCTGTGGGTGAATAAACTAATTACACAAATCCCAAGGTTATAATTTGCTTTGCCAGTCAATCGGCTATTCCGACAGGATCTAATAACCAGAACTGTTTGCACAAATAGTCGATTGGTTGTCTCTTGTTTGTTTTAAATCTAATAAAATTTGGCACAACTAATTCAATTGGCAGTGAGGAGGGACAGTTTCCTCTCCCACTATCCCTGTTAGATAGGCGGCGCACCATCCACCACCTAGTGCAAGGCACTCCTGGCAGTGTCAGGGCGTTCTTCTATTAGGGACAGTCAGGACATTGTTTCTACTTGTTCTCCTTGAACTATGTGACAGCAGAGTCTATATCATTCATTTCTCTCGGAGAACCGTTTATGTTGTGGTAAAAGGCAGTAGGCTGGAGCAGAAATATCACACTTCTGGAAATCATACCAATATGGCTTCCATTACACATATGGGGCGGGCAGCTGGCAAACAGAGAGCTAACCGCGTGGTCAGATAACATGGCGGTAGTGCAGAGTATTAACAGGAAAACCACCAAGTGCCAGCTAGTATTAAGAATTGTAAGAGCTATAACCAAGATCACATGGTTAAAAATATAGTGTTAAGAGCGAAGCACATTGCAGGAGCAGATAATAACATTGCTGATGCATTATCTCGTTTTCAGTGGACAAAGTTTTGCCAAATGGCCCCAAATGCTCAAAAAGAAATGGCAAAGATCCCAAAGGACTGTGGATATTCTGGAAAATTAATTAAAGCAGCATCAATGCCAACACCGAACGGCCGGGGCTGGGATGCTCAACCAGCAACAGCAAGCACCTCGAACACGGGTGAATGCAGGCAAGTACTGCCAACGAGAAGTATAGACCCTGACACAGGGTTACTTTTAGACCTTGCCAAGATGGCACTGACGAAAACAGTACAGCAGAATATAGTAAGTGTTTCAAAACAGTACTAAATGTTACATGTTTAGCCCATGTGGAGTTGATAACGACAAAAGATATTAATGCATTTTTAAGTTGGGCTTACAGGCAAGGTTTTAAAAAGGAATCAGCAAAAAGGCATCTAACAGCCATGGCTTATTTTTCCAAGATACAGGGAGACTCAGACCCAACCCGGAGTTCTTTAATTTCATATGCCCTCAAAGGCTGGGGGAAAGTAGAAGCGCTGCAGAAAGATAAAAGACGCTTGCAAGATTTTCAGAAGCTAGTCAGCTGGATGAGATATGCTCACATCCTTTTGAAGCACTGCTATTTAAAACAGCTTTTTTCCCTAGCATACGTTGGGGCTTTCAAAGTGAGCAAGATCATTGCTTTGAGCACTAAAGCCAACAATGGGTTGAGGATAATGGACATAAGGGTGAGAGCAAACAGCATCACCACTGATGTTCAGAAATCCAAGACAGGCTGCAAAAGCGAAATAAATATCTACTGTATTGATGATTCCACCAACTGCTCAGTATGCACCAATAACAGGTACAATGTACAGCGCCCGCTAGTGGGAGGCCGGTTTTTGATCCATAGGGAGGCATCCGCACTAAGCCATTTTCAATTTAAAGCGGTACTGATGAAAGCCAGCCATAGGAAAAGCTGGGTGGGATCCTAAACAATTTGGGACCCATTCTTTCAGAATTGGCGCAGCAACAACTGCATGGCAAGGTGGTTTGGGAGCCAAACAGGTCAAAACAATAGGAGGATGGAAATAAAAATGTTTGAAAAGGTACATAAGACCAGTACTAACCGAAAACATTTTTCTCACGAACAGATCACAATGCCCCCCTCAAATCAGTCTGGATAATAGGACACTCTGTATTCAGAATAGGGAGATGGACAGTGGAGACAAAGGAGGGAACCGCGTTCAAAAACAATATCACCTCATTGTGCGGCTATAGGAGGCTAAAATGGTCAGACCTCCATGACAAACTGGCAGATCTGGTAGCCTACCGGGAGCTCTCCGAATTTCTGAATATACATCTGGGGGGCAATTACCTGGTCACAATGGGGAGAAGGAATGTATTGGAATACACATGCTCTTCTCTAGCAGGCATAGCCCACAACTGGAAGGGCACAGACATTTTTTATTTAGCCATCCTCCCCAGGAAAACATGGGCGGGGGCAAATTCTTTTAAGGTCATGGATATTGGCAGGAAGAAATCGACCAGAGGAATAGAAAAATTCTGCACTACCAGGGGGGTTTTCTTTATCAAACATAGCGCAATATCCCTAGCAAACCCTGAGCGTTTTCATAAGGATGGGACACACTGTCAGAGAAAGGAATGGAACATTTTTACAGGGAAATAGTTGACAATCTGGCAGCAAGGGGATGTCGGTAGCCGCTTTTGGGGGAACCTGGAAGGCTGGCCACCCATCCAGGTGTGGCGGCACAGCCCTGAGGGCGTAATCTCAGGATCTTGTGCCCAAAAGTACACATTATGTATGGTTATTATGATTATGATTGTTTTGGTGTATTATCACGAAATGGTGTGCAATAAAAACCCACAGCCTTTTTATTGCCAACACTCAACCAATGTTTTGTGTGATATATGGGGGCGGGGTGATGTGGGTCAGCACCAACCTCTTGGGCCCAACGGTTATAGCCAGTGCTGCAGAAGGGGGACCCTGTAGCTCGAAAGCGGGGGCCAGTAACCAGTGCCCCAAGGAGGGCATGAGAAGGATAGGGGGCATGCCAGTGAACATATGGAACATATGCACAGCCCCTTCTCCTCCCCTACCCCTTCAGACTCCCAGAGCCAGGCAGGACGAGGGGCTAGGTGAGAACAACACCCCAGTGCAGGTCACTACGAAAGTGCTAAGCACCCAAGGGCAAAGAAGGCAGGAAACACCAGGTAAGAACAAAAGGGGCACCACAAGGTGCAAAATGCCATCTGCACCAGCCAACCGGGGACTGAACACAGCCAGACAAAGCACAGGGCTAGCCCCTGGGCCAATATAAGGAGCTGCAGGACCAGCCAGAAAGCACAATCTGCTTGCGACTCCTTACAGAGCACCAAATAAGTATTCCTGCTTAGGCAGTTTACTTTTTCTTTTCCCAAAACCCTCCCACCCAAGAAAACGGGAGAAAGGAAGGGAAAGAGGTAACAGGGCAAAGTACGGGGCCCACATCGTCATGAGACCAAGAAGGGGGCACGGGCCTGAGAGTGTAACCTCAGGACCTCGTGCCCAAAAGTACACATTATGCATGCTTATGTTTATTGTTTGGGAGTATTATTAAACACCCACAGCCTTTTTATTGCCAACACTTAACCAATGTTTCGTGTGTTACATGGGAAGGAGGGGGGGCTGATGTGGGTCAGCCACCAACCTCTTGGGTCCACTGGTCACTGCATTTTAGCCTTCACCGCTGGTGCGAGATTTACACGAGCCAGGTTCTCTGGTGGCGTCACAGGCTGAGATGCGCGCAACTTCTCCTGGTAGTCCTTCGCGCTGATGTTGGATGTCCCGCTTTCCATTAAGCTCTCCTTCTCGTGTTCTCTCTCTCCCGTCCCTCGCCCATTCTCTCTGCCATAACATCTCATCCCCACACACTTACACTCTTCTCTGTATCACGCGAGCCGGCTCTGCCTTACTCGGGACACGCCACTCTCCTGGCTGCGCAGACACGCGCGGGAAGAGACAGTCAGCCTGCTGGAGGCGCACTCCACGAGAGACCAGGCGCAGGAGACGTTCGCAAACTTCTGTCCAGAGAGAAGACCAGCAGGCGGCATGTGCCCATCCAGCGCCTCCCCGCTCACCCAGCCCCTGCGGCCGCTGTAATTGGCTTTACCACCCGCAGCTTAACCGGGATGTGCAGCTGCAAAAGAGCGCACAGCTCTGCAGAGACACTGACACTGCCTTGGAGCGGCCCCGGACAGGCAGCCGCACCCCTCCATCTCCTGCACGCCCCGCTGTCTTTAGGGTACAACACGCGGAATACTGAAAGGGGATTCGCTGCTTCTCGGGCTTTTCGAAGGCACGCGTTCTGCGTTTTGCTAACGTTTCATCCACGGAAATAAAGACTGGCACGAGACACTTCATGGTGCCCGCGGCTCTCCCGCCAGCGGAGCTGCACCGACAACCCCGGGTAAGTACGCAGCGCCCCCTCTGCCTGTTTACTTGGCTTGAAACCGGGGCAAGCGCCCCCATTGGCCCTGCTAGGACCCCATTACCCCCAGGACTCGGGTGCTACATACACTGGCAGCATGTACCTGCAGGTGCTGTCATTGTGTATGCGCTGGAGATGCAGGGCTGATAGGAAGCAGAATATACTATGGGGCGCTTTGTGTTGCCTGGTGGGCGCACGCTACAGTCACTTGCATGCAACAGTCATGACTGCCGTGTGAGGGGGATCATGAACAGACCCACGATGTCGAGTCTCATTTCCTCCCGCCGGCCTCACTGCTGATCTGCGCCCGAACCGTTAATGACCAGAAGTCCAGGCGGAGATTGAGTTTACGCCACCCCGTGTCTGTGTGTGAGGTTTTAGAAATGAGTTTCATGCGGGATCGAGGCAACTCCTGGTGTTTTGACGGGAGACGTCGCGCTGCTGTCGACTTTGATTCCCGGCAGACTTCTGTCAGGCTTTAGCCTTAATCCCGTTACATCTGACTCCAAACACCTGCCGCTCCTTTAAGCCCTGAATCAGCCCCTCACACGGGACAACCCCCTCCCCCACCGTCCCTGCGCTCCGAAGATCCTCTCGCCCCCTTTGCCGTGAACTATCCCTGCGTTGTGGTGTCCCCCTTTACCCACCCTGTACACATTGATGTGCATGCATAGGCATTAGTGAGCGCCCACCGCATAAGTTAAAAACGACCCAGTGCTTTCCTCAGATTCTATCAGTACTTCATCCTGGCTATATTTTAGCCAATGGTACTTGAATTTTGGCTCCTAAGAGAGATCAGATTGAGGGCTGGGGGTACTATTGCATTTAGGGGGTCACTGCAGAAGTAGATAATATAGTCTGTTCTTGTGGGCCTTAAACACCGTTTTTTTTTAAGTCTGGCCAGAAATACCTTTAGCTCTCTGCCAGAACTCTTGAAGCTGGATGTAAGATTGTGGCTCTGGTGCCAATCAGCTGCTCCGTGATGCAGAACCGTGTATTCTTGCGAAAGCTCTTTTTGTAGCAACAGCCATTTTGTAAGAGACAGTGGAACTGCTTAAATCTGGGAGAGATGCCATGAATGTTGCTTTAAAGAGCTCGCTCTGTTCCCATGTTGCTTGCTAGATATTTCCACTTCCTTCAACTTTTGTGCTGAATGAAATGTTTTTTTTAATTGTATATGTGGTTCACAATTTCATGTCTATGCTGGTCTCAGCTCAATAGCATTATTATCAGTGCATTGTTAAAACAATCGCAACCAATAGTTCTTGCTTAGCAAATGTAGGCAGTAAGAATTGTTTGTGCTGATTGAAACCGTACCCTGTACATTTACCAAGCCGCTTTGCCAGGCATGCAGGGATTAGCAGGTGTTTGGCACATATGGAGCGGAGGGTTCTGTTGGGCCGGTATTGTGCGATCTTATCCTGTAGATGGCAGGAGGTCGGTCCTTCAAGCCATTTGTTTACAAGGCGCAGGATATTGACGGCGATACTGCCCTGTAATAGAAGCTAATGTGTGCTTATATATTTGTTGGTGAATAGTTGACTTTTTTTTAATGAAAGCCAAGGATGAGCCTACCTCATCGTTCTGGACTTTTTGTAGGGTCTTGATTTAGTAGGTGGGGGGTAAGTATAGAGGGAGTTGCAGTAGACCAGCTTTGGGTTTACAAGTGCTGCTGCTACCTCCACTGAAGTCAGTCACTTCATGACTTACCTGTACGGGGGAACTGGCCTTTTACTTTTAATAGTGTTGTGTTAGTGACAAAAAAAGTTAAGGTTACATGAAACTTTAAATAGAAACACCTGAAAACTTATTTATCTGTAACTTTTGACCTCAATCATGTAGGTTCATAAAATGTTAGCAAAAAACTGTCCTGATCACATTAAAACATACATGGCAAATTTGGGGAATTTACAAGGAAACTGTCATGTCGAAAAATAATTCTGAACAAGAGTCTATGTTGCATTTTTTTTACAAAGAGCACAAAAAAACTATCTTTTGGAAAGTCTACCTCGAAATTCTCCTCTTCGATTTCCTAGATATTTGGCAAACATGTCGCCCGTACCGGATCTGGTGCAGACCGCAAACCGCTCGCAAATGGGATCATTCAAACTCCAGAAACTCACTTTTTAAAATCCCCTAAAGTATCTGTAATTTGCCAATTTTACAATTACTACCAATTGTCAAGAACATCTAAACAAAGTAAAGTCTGCAAATGTTTGGAATGCCAAAATTAAAGTTACTACAGACAGAAATTTAGTATTTCTCAAAACAGCAACATAATCCCTAAACTCCCACGATGACACTACTCCACAAGACTCAATTCGTATATAGTACTGATGTAAACTACTTAACATTTAAAGTGAGTGTTGTGAAGTACCGTGAGGGTTTAACCTGTAGTGTAAGCGAATATGTGAATGTCTGAGAAATGTAATTTACACTCATTGGTTGTAGGCTTTCTCTACGTTTATAGATTTGATCTTTTCACGGGTCGGTTAACTCTTATAAAAACAATGCTTGCTATTTCCCCTTCTTTCAGTCCTGTGCATTTCTGTGTGTATGTGCTGATCATTGTGCATGCGTGTGTGCTTCCAAATGTATAGGTAGTGTGTGTGTGTGTGGCTCTGTAGGTGGCTGTGTATGCATGCGTTTGTGGCAGTGTGGGCATACATGCATGCATTTGGAGCCTGTTCTTTGTGTGCAGATTATAGACGTATTTTCTGTGCTCACTGACCGCATTGTGTTTTTGCATATTGTGTAGTTTTTCTTTCATTTTTAGACCATTTTATATGTGCTTACTCATATTCTGTGCATATTGTGTATGTGTAATTTGAGGGAATGACAGACGAACTGACACAATCTCCAGTGGTTTATTCATATCCAATAAGTCACGTGACATATTTACATACTATGTTGCCAAGCAATATCTGCTAAATCACACCAAATAAATAAAATAAAGCACTGTGCCTAATGCATTTCCCTTCATTGTATTGCTTAAATATATCTCACATAGAACAAACATCAAGTGTAAATAAATGTAGCCCAAAAAAGCAACAGATAAAATACTAGCATTATCATAATGTTAAGTCGGGGTGGGGGTTATTTATATAGCTCATCCTGTAGGTGAAAAAATAATATTGGGATATCCTATCATCACCATTGTTGGGGGTAGGGCAAAGATTGCAATATGCTATCATCATCATTGTTGAGGAAGAGGCAACCTGACCCACACAAGACACCTCTGCTTGTACAGCAATGTCACTGGTGCATCTTCATGTATGATATATCATTCTTTCTTCATGCATATGTATTAAGTTGTTTGATTTCCTTGTACCACGTGTTGCGATGTTTAGGGGCTATTTTACATCAGTTGAATGCCAAGTGGTTAAACAGTGTGATACGTGCATGCTACTGGTGTGTAGGGACTCAGTTATGTCTTAAGTGGCCTCTTGGTTGGTCATTAACTGAGGTGCGGTGAATGCATACCATGTGTGTTTTTTGGGTTGCAGAATATTCCTAGAGGAGTGGAGGTGGTCTTGAAGTTTTTCGGGTTCAGATTGACTGTCTCCCTGAATTGGAGTAGCCTTAAATTCTAAGTTTCCGAGGCTGATCAGGCCCCATAAGTGGGGTAACCAGACCATTCTACAAGGGGTGGGGGGGGGCTAAACTAGGATGGTTTGGCCTCTCTGGGTCTTTCATCTGCATTTGACCTGGGAATTGAACCTGAGGATCCTTGATCTGAGGTTTCGTCCCAGTATGTATCGAGGCACCAGTTTCTGCATTTAAGTAGAACCTATGCCCCTGTTTGTTTTGTGAGTGGTTTGCTACGTTCCAGCCATTGTTCAGCAGGGTGGTCTTTCAAGGATGATGTGATTAAACCCTATTTTTTCGAGCAGCCTGATTTGGGATCCTCTGGAGCTTTTGTAGACCCTTTGTCGGAACACCAGTTTAGACTATCTTACAGCAGCTCCATCTGGAGAACATCAATGCTCTTGGCACCTCCACCCTGTCCGTCTGCAGTAGAGATAGGACTAAAATAAGCATCTTTGTATTTGTATTTATTTTATTTGTAAAGCGCACCAGGCCCTGGGGAATCTGGGCGTGTAGTTTAGTTACAACAGGAAAGGCAATTATTACAAATAGCAGTTTCAATTACAGTTACAGTTATAAACATTTATACATAATGCAGTTACCGGGTGAGCAGAGAGCCATAACCTATGTACATGGTAAGCGACGGGTGGCTAAGGCAAGTGGGGCGGTTAGCTTGTAGATGCAGGGTCTTGGGCGGTTAGCCAGGCTTTGGCCATGTTTTTGAATCTGTGGAAGGAGGGTTCAGCTCTTAGCAAGTTAGGGAGTGAATTCCAGAGTTTCGCCGCCATTACTGGGAAGCTGGCTCTGCCAGATCTTTGAAGGCTGAAGCGTGGTATAGAGAGGCAGTTGGTCTGAGCAGCTCTGCAGGGTCTGTTGGTGTTGTGTAGGGCAAATCTGTTAGCTAAGTAGCAGGGTGCTTGGTTGGATAGGCATTTGTGGGTGAGGATCAGTGTTTTCAGTGAAATTCGTTGGGGGACCGAGAGCCAGTGTAAATTGCGTCTGGTGTCTGAGATGTAGAGGTTCCTAGGGATGTTGAGAGCTGCTCTAATGGCATTGTTTGGGATGATTTGAAGTTTGTTTATGTTACAACTGTTAGTGCCCAGATAGAGGGCAATACAGTAGTCGATTTTTGACAGTACGAGAGTCCTGGCAAGTGTGACACAGTTGGCTTGAGATAGGAATGGGCGACTAGCTGTGATGAGTTTACAGGTGTAAGCCGCAGCAGAGGATACTGCATTAGTTTGTCTGGCCAAGGATAAAGTAGAGTCGATGTAGATCCTTAGCGTTTTTGTGTCCTTTGAGGCCTTGATAATCTTGCCATCGATGGTGAAAGATTTGAACACATAGGCCAGTTTGGCTAGTTTTTGAGGAGAGCCGAGAATGAAGAGCTCTGTCTTCTCGTCATTCAGACAAAGTCCATGCAGTGCCACCCAGGCTTGGATGTCTTGGTAAATGACATTCACAGAGAGAGAATCGGCGGCGTAGTCTCCTGATATTGGAATGAGTATCTGGGTGTCATCCGCATAATTTGTATATGTGACACCCAGATAGTCCAAAATATCAAATAGTGGTTTTGTGAACAAGTTATACAACGTGGGAGAGACACAAGACCCTTGGGGAACCCCACAGGTGACGGGTGCAGGAGAAGCAGCTGCTAGGGGGGAGAAAACACACATCGATCTGTTGTCCAGGAATGAACTGATCCAGGCCGTGGCTTTATCAGAAAAATGAGCAGCTAGTTTGAGGTGTCGACACATTATTTGATGGTTGACGAGATCAAATGCCACAGAGAGATCAAAGAGGAGTAGTAGAGCAAGTTTACCCTTGTCTCTTAAATCTTCGATCTGTGTTTTAAGGTCGATAGGGGCAGTTTCGGTTCTGTGTCGCGAGATGGCCAAGGACTGGAGCGCGAGAAACAGACCTGAGATTAATCAGACACCTAAATGTTTCACTTTATACAAAGGAGTGGACTATGTTGTCCACCATTGTGTTAAATGCCAACAACATATCAGTGTTGGTCACATTGGGCAAAGTGACATCTTTTTAGTGATTCCGAGTTGGCAGTTAGGTGAGCTGTCTGGTAGGACTTGTTTATGTGTGTCATTGGAGAATATCTCAGACTGCAATTCATTTTCTGAAGTCGCCCAAACCAGGGGTTGCATGTAGATGTTGAACACAAAAGGAAGGTAAGGCTGTTCCTTGGGGACCTTACAGGTGAATTTCCTGGATGGACCTAGACAAAGTACAATCCTGACTTGCTGGCTACAGTCACATAGGATAGACTGAAATCTTGCCAGAGCTATTCCTCCCACCCAGACCACTTTCTCAAGCTCATCTGAGGCAGACTCTTACTGCTAAGGGATGTTTGCAAGTTGTCTTGGGAGGCTAGCTCAGGGGCAATGCACTCGCCTTGGAAGCAAGACGACGCGGAGCAACACAGGTTCGATCACCGGCTTGCACATTAAAAATGTCCTATTATAAATGATATGCCACTATCAAGTCCCGAAAATTCTGACTCATCCTTTCCAGGTTGACAAAATAAGTAATGTCTAATTAAGCAGTAAGAAAAAATGGAGCCAGATTAAATACATTCAGCCTGATTCATATGAAAGTGTTTTATAATGGCGCAATCCCATAGGAAAATGTTCCATGAATCGGGCCCATTGTATTGGTGCTTTTCAGTTTTTGCATGAATGCTGGGTTATTTTGCACCACTAGAGGGACGTTCTGCAACGACTTTCGCACTGACCGACCATTGCTAAAATAACATCTGCTCAAACCTAAAAGTGCAAAGAACACAGTTACTGCAGTTGGTCTGTGCAAATGCTAATACCACGTTTGCAGCCTCTGTTGCACAATTAACACCGGAACACTGTATGTATCCCGCCCCAGGTTATTTACAGTCCAAAAGTGGCACACGAATACACTCAGCATTACTACTGTGCTTTTATTATTAGCTTAGAGGGTGACTATGAGGTAGTGTAGGTTTTCACTACCCCAACTTCTCAATCTTGGGGCTAGCTTCTCTGTGGTGTGGGGACCTCAGCGCAGTCAATGCACTGTCATAAATGATGCTCCGTGCTGAGCTGGAGGCACGTCATTTCCTCCAACAATTTTTTGCTTTGACAGTCATTCAGTGAAACTTACAAAAGACACTCCAGGGAAATGTCTGAGTCATTAGCAGTCAGAGAGGGCTACCTGCACATGACAAAATGACTTCTGCCTAATGCAGCCCAGACCAATATCAAACCAGCTTTGATCCCAAAACATTAAGGTGAAACAGACACAATCTGCCAGGTATACCTCTTTCACTTTTATTGGTAGCACAGGCAGGGATAGGCTATGCTGTTCATGATGGGTGTACGCTGATAACAGTAGCAACCCAAAAAACTTGAGTACAACGACATTAAAATAAAAGAATGTCCAATCAAGGTTCTATAAAATTATAGACTTTTAATTAACAATAAAAATGCAATCAATTAACTAAAAACACTAGGAAAATGGCCCGTGTTGGCTTAAAGGGTGCCAAGCATGATCAAAGCAGTTAGCAGGTGGCATGAGGTGGTCTAACAGGATTACAGCTGCTCTTAAACCTCTGGGTTGCTTGCAGTCCCAATCCAGGGGCTTCCAGAACAAGGCGAGTCCTTCTGTTGTACTACTTCTCCATAGAGCTTGTTTGGCACCCACAGGGGATCCTTCACACCTAGTGAACAGGAGCGTGGTTCAAGTGCAGCCATTAGAGAGACGCCTTGGTCCAGCAGCAGGTACTGCCACTGTTCCTTGGGGATGGTTAGGGTACAGAGCTCTCCGCCTTGGATGCCTTCTGTCTTCACCCCTATGGCAGCAGACTTTGAATGAACTGTACACCCAAAAGAGGTCCAAAGGAATAAAACCGCCTTATCTTGTTGGTCCAAAGATGAATAAAAAAATGAGGGTGTGCCCCTCTCCTTTGAATATCAAAATGCTGCAGGGGATTGGTCCAAAGCAAGCCTGCTGTAAGGTGTCCAATCACTGTTGTTGCTACAAGAGCTATTGCTTTATGACATCACAAATACTGTACCTTGCTCACAGGAAATGCGGGCGGGGGCAGGTAAAAGGAAGAGAGCCCTAACAGAAACTCAGATGGTGGGACCCTTCTTCAGGTGTACATTGCCCCTTGCCCATGCCTGCTGGGCTGGCTTTAAAAGGACTCCAGTGATCAGTACCCTGTTGTGAGGCTGGCTTTGTTAAGTCAGTGCTGCCTCTGAAGCACCACTCTGGGAGACCACATGGGAGAAGTTTCTATGACCTCGGGCAGGTGTTTCCCTTCCTCCAGGAGAATCAAAGGGAAAGCAACCTGACTATTGTTACACACAGCATCTGTGTAGGGTCAGCATAGACATCAATATACATCATTCCTGCAATAGCTGGCCCTGGTCACAGAGCTGACGCTGGTGTGATATCAAATTTCTGTGGCTGTATAACTGTGGGATTTTAGGAGTCACTATGCCACAACCAGGCATAGTTTATATTTAAAAATGTACGCAGTAGCACACTGACTAAGACACACATTTATTATAATTTAGATAAGGGCTGTATATGTCAGGAGACTACTTGCATCAAAGGCACATGTGTGAACTATAATTTTGGCAAACAGCCCTCCCTTTCAGAAACAGGATTACCTACATCATTTAATTTGTATAAAAATCAAAACAGTTTGGGCTATCCCGTTCTTGCAGGTGGCAGTCCATAACATGGCACCATCCCAAAAAGTTCAGCCTAACCCTTCTAAGGATCTGGCTCATTCAATGTGAAGAAATATAATTTGCACCCGGGGAAGGGCCATTAGCCAATCAGGTGGCTGGAACAGCAGACAAGAATATACATTCTCCACCTACTGTTCCAGCCACCTTAGGCCCTTACCAGGTGTCACCATTTATTTTAATGTAGGGTCGCAACAGGGAGTTGCCTGCCTCCCTGTTGCCTACCCACCACATCCCCAAAACCAAAAAAAACAAATGCCTAACTTGTCTGGTTCTGCAGTCCTGCCAGAGTGGGGCAGTCCCTCAGTTCCCAACTAAAGTAAAACAGATATGGACCTCCAGCGTTGAGGACAACCTTCTCAGTTCTTGCAGGCCCTTTGAGCGTGAAACTAGCTGGCCCTCCATCTCAGGTTCTGGTTCTAGACCAGTTAGCAACCCTCAGATATATCTGTAGACACCTCAGTGACCACTGGGACCTCTCCCACTGGAGTAAGTGCCTCAGGGGACTTCAGGACTGGACAGGAAGCAAACGTTAAGACCAGTCTCTAGCATTCTTTAGCTGGCAGAACCTTGGGGCATAGGGCCTTAAGCACATATTCCCTTGCTTCTTGTGGAGCTTTCGCTCTAGTGACTGCTGTAACTATGTCTTGATCAGAGAGGTTATTATCTAACACACACCCTACTGGGATGGAAGGCAACACTGTGCAGAGAGACTTTACCTCTCCAACTAAGCTGTACTATTGCCAAGGGACAGTAGCTAAGACCACCAAACCCAATTTCTGTTTTTGGCCTGGGATAAACTACCCTTCTTTCGCCCATTGTTGCCTGACAACTGTGACGCTAGTAGCAGTGTCATACAAAGCTGGAGAATTTTCTCCATTTATGAAGACATGGTACAAAAATGTCTGAGTGTTGGTGGTAACTGGGGCCTCCACCAAGAGACCCGGTGCTGTCCCCTCCCAAGCGCATCTAGGGAACATTCGGCCATTCCCTGGCGTAGTGTGAATTCATCTGTTATGCTGCCCACATTGACTATGGCCTCTTCCATGATACCAGTGGTCACAATTACCTGTTTTGGTTTATACTTACAGGCTGGATCTCCCGACCTATGCGGCATATCCCCATACAGAAAACAACCTTTGGATGTTGAGTGTACGGGTGTCTTAGTGCTGAAAGTACCCTACCTCTTATGTTCTGTGGGACTGACAAGCCATGTGTCTGGGGGGCTGGAAATAGAGGGGACAGGAAAAAAGGAGGGAGCCCTAACAGAATCCATTATGGAGAGACCCTTTTCAGGCCTACATTCCCTCTCTGGCTGGATCTACGTGATCCGACCACGGCTGATTTTCCTGCGACTGAAAAGTGTGCATGTGAAATTTACGAACCACAAAAGGTTTGTACATTTCCCATGCAAACACACGTTCAAAACCCCCACATACCCACACCCCCACCCACACCCACAACACACCCACGACACCCCCCACCCACACCCTCAACACACTCCCATCCACACCCCAACACACTCCCACCCACACCCCCAACATAAACACACCCTACTTACCTTTTCTTCAGGCTGTGTCCCTGAGACACCTGTTCCCTTTCACTTCTGTGATCGAGAACCGGCGCTGCAGGGTCCTTTTCTTCTTTTTTTGGGATCTGCAGGGGTTTCCCTCGCAACCCCCGCTCATTATACTCTAAAGTATAGTGATTGGGGTGTTGTGTGGGACACCCCTGCAGCCCCTGTTTTTTTTTCTGGGTGTGTTGCGGGGGACACCCCGTAGTCTTTTCTCTTTTATTATACTTACGTACAATGCTACCACCAAAGGTTCAAACTTTTGGTGTTCGAACCTTTGGTGTGTTACAGTGTAATTAATACATCATGTGTAATTGTGCCAGCCTGCGAACGTTTCGTTTCTCTGCATTCTTCCGTTCTCGAATGCGGAGAAGGTAACGGCGCAGAGATTACGGTGATGGAGGCCCGACTGCAGTAGCCTGCCGGAGACTTATATAATAAACTCCGCTGAAACTACAAAGTGCTTCGAAGTACTTATTTTGTAACAATGGCGACGAGGATCATTAGCACGCTTGGTGGGAGTCTCCGACTGGATGCGCACACTATCTTATGATTGCAGTGTTTCCCTGCGAACCCCAGGCACAATTTTACGTCGGACATTCTCATGAGAACAAAGGCGATGCGACAGGTACGGGGGACAAAAGAGATATTTATTTGTCTCCGTACCTTGTGTGAAAAGTGTTTGAAGATCGCAGTTGTAAATGTGCGCGCAGGCTGCTAACGGCTTCATAAGTGAGCCGTGCATGAATTATTAGAGTAAAGGACCCAGCGACGTGGGTGGACGTGCCTCCATTTTGTGTAACTTCAAGAGAATAACCATGTAACCATGGCAACCGTATGATAAATAGATGCAAGAGCCTTTGTGAAACATAATATTCAGTGGTTGCATCAGAAGGTGCTAGAACCAAAGATTTCGGCGGTGAATAAAAAAAAAAAAAAATCTTCATTGAACATTTGCTGCAACCAGCTGGGACCTGTTCCATTGTTATGACTTTATGAGTATGCAGCAGCGTTTATAAAGAAAGGAATGGGGGCTGCACTATAACCTTGAACTTTTTAAAAAAAACAAAAAAGGGACATAAGCAAGTAGAGGAAACAAAAGCAAAAGTTAAATCTGTAAAGAGGCCTGTGCGCCTACGAATACATATAGCATCAGCAGCCATGCAGAGTGTTGTGGCCCCAATGAAATTCTTACCTTTGCCTGGAAATCCGACATGCCCCTGGGAACAGTGGCTAGACAGCTTTCAAGTGTACCTAAGAGCGGTAGGTGGTGCGAAATACAATGATGATGTCAAGGAAGCTACTTTACTGAACTGTATAGGCGAAGAAGCCTTAAGAATTTTTAGGACTTTGCCGGAGCCTAGTTTTAATGAACTAGGGGCTGGGGACTCTGCTTCCACTTCAAGGAAATATGAGATTGCGTTGTTAAAATTAAACAAACATTTTGGTAATAAAACAAACATTGTTTTAGAAAGATATAGGTTTCTGTCCAGGAAGCAAGGCAAAAGTGAGTCTGTTGATGATTATATTGCAGCTCTCAGAGGACTCATATCGACATGTGAATTCACTGGTGTGGCTGATGAGTATATGAGGGATCAATTAGTACTCCATGTAGCTGCCAACCGTATACAACAACGTCTTTGGCAAGCTAAGAACCCATCCTTAGAGCAAGCTATTGAAATAGCGCGGACGTTTGAACTTGGAGAGAAGTGTATGAAGGAGATCCAGAATAAGAATGACAGTGTTGATATTAAATCTGTACATGTCACCAATGAGGGAAAATACGACGGTAGTGAAGAAGCACTTGTTGCTGTGGTAAAAAAAGTGGTAAAGTCAGATTTCAACTTAAATTGGAGACAAAACAGAGAGACATTTCAAAGATCACAGAACAAGTGTTTTAAATGTGGATGGGCGAAACATGTGAACATTGAGAAAGAATGCCCGGCTCATTCTGTAGAGTGCTACAAGTGTGGATATGTGGGCCATTTTGGTAAAGTTTGCCGTAATACAAGAGGTAGAGGCAGATACAATTCACGTTATAACAACATGAGTAATAACGGCCAATGGAACAGAGGGACCATGGCATCAGTAGGGACAGTAGAAGGAGCCTCCACGTCAAGTGACCTAGTTGCGATTACTAGTGGTCTAGAAGATAGAGTGCACATACTTACTATTGCTACAACTGGAAATACTATGGGCTCATGGGTGTCCATGACAATAAACGATACTATGTTGCTGGTGATGGTTGACACAGGATCACCTTATACCATGGTCGATACAAATACGTTCAAGAACGTGTTGAAGATGGACATAAAGAAGCTTCATATGCCCACTGTCAAAGCCACAGGCTACGGGAAGACTCCTATTGACATAATTGGATACACTTGGGTAAAATTGTGTTTCAAGGGAAGGAAGACCTATTGTAAACTTTATGTTGCCAAAGAAGGTTACTCAATAGTTGGTTGGTGGGAGCAAGCATCACTAGGAATCAGAATACATCCAGGAGAAGAAGAACCTATAATGAGTATAATGAGCAATAAATGTGATTCTGCTGAAGATCTGGTGAAGAGTTTTCCCAAAGTTTTCAATGACAGCATAGGAGCTTTGAAAGGTTTCAAGCATCGAATAATATTGAAGAGGGGAGCTAAGCCAGTTGTCCACAAAGTGCGAAATATTCCCATTGGCACAAGGGAGGACCTTCAGAAGGAGTTGGATAAATTATGCCTTCATAATATTATTGAACCAATTGAAAGTTCCGAGTGGCTTTCTCCAATTGTCATTGTAAGGAAGCCTGAGGGATCTATTAGGATGTGTGTAGACTTAAGAGATCTCAACAACAACATATGGATTGACCGACATCCGTTACCCAACATTGGAGAGATGTTAACAACGATGGAACCAGCAAAATTCTTCTCCACCTTAGACCTGTCATCAGCATATCATCAGATTGTATTAGATGATGAATCTAGACACCTTACATCATTTATAACACCACTGGGGGCGTTTCGATATAAAAGGATGCCATTTGGTCTGGCATCGGCAGCCGCTGTATTCCAGAGATTAATGCAACATTTGTTTACTGGTTTAAAAGGCGTGCATTATTTTCAGGATGATATTTTAATATCAGCCATGAGTGAAGAAGATCATGATGCTAAACTGTTAGGAGTTCTGCAGATAATTCAACAAAAGGGTCTAACTTTAAAAATAGAGAAATGCAAAATTAAAAGGAAGGAGGTTATATATTTAGGCCACTGTATCAGTGAAGAAGGCATAAGACCCAATGAAGCTCTGATAAATACCATTTTGAAGATCCCTGATCCTACAAATAAAGATCAGCTTAGAAGTCTGCTTGGTCTCACTGAGTATTATTCTAAGTTTGTTGACCATTATGCAGAAAAAACTGTTCACATGAGGAATATGATGACCAAGGGCACACAATTTGATTGGTCAGCAGAATGTAAAAAGGAATTGGACAATATAAAAAATCTGATCAATAAGGCACCTACACTCAAAATGTTCAACCCCGGGGCCAGAACTGTGTTGTCAGTTGATGCGAGCAATGTTGGTTTGGGTGGAGTTCTGGAACAATTCCAGGATGGTTCGCCTGTTCCGATAGCTTTTGCTTCGAGAACCTTAAAGGGAGCAGAGAGAAATTATTCCACTATTGAAAAAGAAGCACTAGGTGTTAAATGGATCTTAGAACACTTCAAGGGATTAATTTGGGGAGTTCCCATTGAATTGAAAACAGATCATAAACCTCTCATTCATGTCCTCAATCCCAAGAACTCCCACTTAACATCACCTTGCATTAGAAGATGGACTTTGATCATTATGCAGTACAATGTGGTTATAAAATATACTCCTGGCAGATCTAACAAAGTTGCTGACTGTTTTTCCCGATTGCCTTGTAAGGATGAATACCTTGAAATACCAAGTGATGAGAGTTTAGTTGAAGATCAAGATATGGATTCCATTATTGCACAGATTCATCCCGGTTTTGATAAAGGAGAATGGGTGGCAGCCACTAATTCAGACCCAGAACAAGAGTTGTTAAAAAAGGCTGTAGCAGATGGATGGAAAAATGTACAAGATGGAATTAAGCTGTGGGAGAAGATCAAAGACGAAATATCATATGATGACCTATATGTTTATCGCGGTGATCGTATTGTACCACCAGTGGCATTGAGGGAAAAAATCATGGATATTGCGCATGAAGGACATATTGGCAGAGACTTGACGGAAAGGAGAGTCAGAGGAACATATTGGTGGCCCAATATGTGGGGTGATGTAGAGTCACTAGTTAAGGAATGTTCTGCTTGTACAGCTAGTGATAAAAGCAAAGTAGTAAGAGTCACACCTCTTCAGCCTGTAATTGTGCCTGATGCAGTATGGTCGAAACTAGCCATTGATATTGCTGGCCCGTATGAAGTGTTGGAACCCATGAAAATATATTTGATAGTTTTAGTTGATTATACATCAAAATTGGTTGAATGTGGAATATTGGAAGAATCAGTTTCGACATATAAGGTTACAAAATTTTTGGAAGAGATCTTTAGTAGAGAGGGTGATCCACAAGAGCTGATTTCTGACAATGGTACTCAGTTTGTGTCGCAGGAAATTAAAAATTTTTTAAGTGATAGAGCCATCAAGCATAATACCACAGCTTTGTACCACCCAATGAGCAATGGACTTGTGGAAAGGATGAATCGCTTCATAAAAGGAACCATTCAGCTAGCTATAGCAAATAATCTTCCGTGGAAAGTTACCCTGAAAGAAGCATTGGATACTTATAAAGTTACACCCCACTCTGTCACTGGTATAGAACCTTTCACCTTGATGAGGGGTAGAATTGCTAACAGTAGACTCAAACCAGCTTGGATGTCTACAGGGAAGGATGTTAACATTAACATGGATGAGATCATGGAAAGAGTTAGGAAAAAACAAGATCAATACAAAAAGTACTATAACCAGCATAACTGTGTGAAGGAAAATAATACAAAAGCTGGGGATTGGGTTACAATAAAGGAACCTAAAAGAGTCCTGAAGGGAGAGTCTAAGTTCCGTGCCCCTCAAAAAGTTATCAAGCGTCTCAGAAAATCAGTAGTTTTGGAAAATGGAGACAAGTGGTCTTGCGATGATATCATCTTAGCAGAAAAAAATGAATTAAAACATATTGACAATGATCTTGTTAGATGCAGACAAAGTGTGGATGAGAGAGGAAGAGAAAGAAGATTTGGAAAAGAACTAAATGGAGAGGACCAAAGGGTTTCCAGTGGTAATGGTGAAAAGTGTTCAAGACCCAGGAGAGTTGTACCCAATTTTAAGGAAGGGTTCATTTATTATTGACTGTGCTCACATATTAGAGACATTTATGAGAATTTGGACGCCATGCTGATGAAATTAACAGTTAGGGTGTATCCTTTATCCTGCAGTGTTTTTCATAATTGTAGTAGGGATAAGCACATCTTAGTACAGGTTCTGTTGTAGGAATTGTTTGTTATTTTATCTATAGATATATGGTTTTGTTAATGATTAACCTTTAATCTTGGTTTCTTTCTTTCCTGTTTCTTTCCTTGGAGCCCCCCCTGGGTTCTCCTTTTCTGTTCAATCACCCCTGGCATACACTTGTTTTTTCCCTTCCTCTTTCTTTCTTCATGTTCCTTGGTTGTGTATTAGGAAGGGAGATGTTACAGTGTAATTAATACATCATGTGTAATTGTGCCAGCCTGCGAACGTTTCGTTTCTCTGCATTCTTCCGTTCTCGAATGCGGAGAAGGTAACGGCGCAGAGATTACGGTGATGGAGGCCCGACTGCAGTAGCCTGCCGGAGACTTATATAATAAACTCCTCTGAAACTACAAAGTGCTTCGAAGTACTTATTTTGTAACATGGTGGTAGCATTTTTCAGACTTTTTGTATGGTCGAACCTTTTTTTTCGGTCCGATCGTACAATTCCCCCTGGCTATTCTAACTCCATCCCCTGCCCATGCGTGCTGACCTCAAAAGGACTCCAGTGATCAGCACCCTGGTGTGAGGCTGCCTTTGTTATGTCAGCACTGCCCCGGCCGGGGAAGATTTCTATGCTCTGGGGGAAGTTGTTACCCTTCTGGGCAGCATTGTGGCTATTGTTCCACATTGTAGCAGTGGAGACAGCCATCCTAGATATAAATATAAATCAGTTGTGCTCACAGAGATGACATTAGTGTGATATTAAATTGATGTGGCTGTATAACTGTGTGGCCTTACCAGTCTTATATTTAAAGACGGACAGGCCAGAACACTGACAAAGGCATACATTTATTATAATTTAGATCAGAGATGCAAAAAGTTGATAAGCCATATCATCCTATTGGGACTTTGTGTCCCAGCAGCTGTCAGGGATTCACATGTGCCCTTTGAACCTGCTCTGGACCACTGCAGAGTTAAGGATGTATATGTAAAGAGACTGGTTACAGCAAAGTCAGGTAGGTGCTCTATCTTTTTGGCATGAAAAATGTAATGAAAGGAGACCTGCTTAGCAGGCCTCCCTTTCAGAGATAGAAAATGTGCATCATTTTATTTGAAAACAATTAAAAAATCATGGGCTATCTCCACAACTTTAAAACACTGTTGCGTGACAGTATGGCAGCTTGCAATTCATTAAAAAAAAGACATACTATGAAGTAGAACCTGCCTCTAAAGCTTAACTTAAAACTAGAAGTTTATTTGCATAATTTCTGATCGTTTTCTTGGGTAATACAGCTTGTCTTTATCTTATGCAAAAAAACATGATCAAATGCATGACTGTTTTAAACAATGACTAAGAACGGGTCAATGCATCATATTGCTTCTTTTTTTGGGTGTTTTTAAAATCTTCGAAATATAGTTGTAAAACTCATATGCAATGTTTTAAACTCATCAGTTAATATTTTGTTACTTCCAGGGCTCCATTTATTACAAAATAAAGCTAAGGATTTGTTTTAATATTGTTATGTTAGTTTATCATGTGATTTGCGACTTTCCATGTCAGATCTACGAAAAAGTGTATTATGTTGGTTCTTGAAAGTCAAACATTCACAAATAATGCTGTAAGACAATGGGCCTCATTGCAGGTTTGGTGGTATCGCATCAGGAAATCTGGTGGGATGCCACCAAACGGTAAAATCGTTCCCGCCACTTGGTCTGCCGGAATAACCACTAGATTACAACTGGTGGGAAGGGTAGTTAATCCCCATTCCATGGAGTCCATTGGGACACCATGGGGGGATTGCCGGTATTACCGGCATCGGTAATACTGGCTGTTTTTTGCCAGTGGGGTGTCTGACTTACCTCCAGCTCTTGGCTGCAGGTAAATCAGGCCCCCCACTGGCAAACTTGTAGTTTGCCGAAGCAGAAACGTGCCGGTAAATGTTATTACTGGTACGTTATTTCCACACTTGCAAACTAGTAATGAAGCCCAATAACTTGGAAACAATGTGGTCATGGGTGGAAATTGCAGACGGCACTCAAAGAACAACTTTACCACTTAACCAAGGTGAATGATCCTGGGCAACGCATTTAATGTCATAGTGCCTAAAATGTCAAAATTGTCAGTCCCTAAATGTCTGAACATTGTCAGTCTCTAAGAGTGAGTTAGTTTTCCTGCTACGCTATCCAAAAATTCTCATCCTTTGTTTCACCAGCTCTAGCTTTGCTTCGTATACAAAAATAGTGACCATTCATATATTTCACACCATGCAGTGATTTGTTTCTTGGCTCACTCATGGCAACACTGCTTTAAAAACATGGTCCTCTTTAAATCTCAATGTATATTCAAACATATGTGCCTTCCTAGTTTCATCTGATCTATATCCTCTATATGCTGTGTCTACCTTCCTCATTGCTTCTAATCTGTCTCATGCATCCATGCTTAAGCATATGCACCTTCTGCGATACTGTAAATCTGAGTTATGTGCAGCACCTTTGCTGGAGTATGCAAACCTTTTTTCAAAATGGATCTATTATTCATCACAGAAATTTGGTTCACAGCGGATTATTCTTTGGTTATACACAAGGCAATCTCCCCAGGTTACAAGATACCCCTGATTAGATTTGAGAACATCTGAAGAGAAAATTACCCACCCAAAGACAACATTATCTTACACTGACCACTCTGATTCTACAGAGCAAATATGCTAATAGTAAAGAAAGCTCACTAAGCACACCACATAGAGTTGGTGACACACAGACACAAGGAAATGTTAAATTAAACAACCCTTCAACCTGCAACAGACCACCAAGACCATTGCAACAGCTCTGTGACTCAATTGCAGTGCACTTAATGAACAAAATGTGACAAATCTAGGATCACCTAAGCAAGAATAGACTAACCCCATCCGTCCCAGCACTGGAAGCACCACCTAGCAGAGCCCCAATAACAGCATAAGATACATTTTTTTATTCACATATAAATGTCAGTTTCCACTCCTCAGCAAGTGGGAGGAGCTTGGCATCTTCTGCTCTTAAGCAGTAAGATCAACCTCCCCCACGGAGCATTCATCAGATAGGGCCAGCACAGCTGCTTCATTTGAACAATTTTAGAATTTTTTCTTTTATTGTTTTCCTTTTAACACGCTCGCCATGCGACTGGACGCCGGTGCATTAATTAGTAGTTTCTTTGATGTTACTTTTGTTTTTTAAATTTTTATTATTCCCTTATATTGCCATCCTCGGCTGGAAGTTGCCTGGCTTCCTCCTTACGGACAGGCTTAGCATTCTGTTGTCACTTTCCACTCCTCAGCGAGTGGGAGGAGCTTGGCTAGTGCGATAGTGTGTATGCAAAAGGGGTGCTTTCCCCAGACGTGGGACGAGCCCTGGGGTGAGTTATTTGTGCCTGTTGTGTCCACACCTAACATCTGTAACCTGTTACATGCTGAAATACTAGATCTTGTGCCAGCGGGCACTAAACTACCTGTTGGCTACTCACTGGGTGGTGTGAGAAATCTGAAGGTGTCTCACTTGCTAGTCCCTGGGGATCTGTCACCCAGGTGGCCAGGACACGGCCATCGCTATTGATTCCAGTTCCTGGGGGTGGACCAGTGCGGGAGGATCACCTGGATGGGGGATCTTCGGGGAGTGAAAATGGGACGACAACGGGTGAGACGTGGTACCCCCTCCTCATAATACCTTTTCCCAATCCTACCGCGTAGGATATTTAGAAACTCTACCCCGCCCTTTCCTACACAAACACTTTCTCACAGCGTGAAAGACAATGGACTAACACCGGAGCCGTTTACCTGACATGTCCCAACACAAGAAGCAGGCACAGTCAGGCAATTGCCGATAACTACACACACCTAACGGCCCTTTACCTTCCCCACAGGGATAAAAGGCGGAACACGAGAGCACACTTTGAGCAAGGCCGAATACACGAGGAAGCAGTCATTCCGGGACGCCAGTTCAAACGGAGGAGAAAGGCGGTGGAAACCGAAAGGATGACAAGGAGGGAATTGCCCTTTCCCTTTTCAACCCAGAGCCGTGAAGCCTTCAATAAAAGAACAGTAAGACTGGGAATTGCAGCTGGTGATTGGTGTGATAGATGTCAACGATACACAGTGCCCTCCTGCACTGATAGCCATGGGGGGGGGAAAGAGCTTCCCACCGTGGTACCGTCCTTGACTCCAGCGGAAGAAAAGCCAACGAGTTCAGCAAAGTCGGTGAGTCGGAGGAATCTGATAGTGGACATGACTGTGTTAAGCTCAAAGTTGCAGTGGCAACATTTGCGTAAAAGAAAAGAAGATAATAGACAAAGATATTTTGTGAATAGCCGAGGTATTAGGATTAGAGTGGTCTGGCGCTGCATGGGTGCTCATTCAAAAGACTCTAACGAATACCCTGCTCCCGAACAAGGAGGATATGTAGAAGAGAGAAAAACTACAAAAAACCAAGAGGCCCTAGGGGACGCCGGCATGAGAAGTCAAAGTGGTCATACAAGGGTCAAACCAAATCCCTTGTACAGTGATAAAATGAAGTGAACTGTGTTACTGAGGGGAACGCCATGAAAATTGTGATAGCGTGAAACCTGCACTTACCAAAGAATCACAGAGTGACCCAGAGAGACGTTACCGCTCTTTAGAAGTCTCTCTGTGAATTGGCAAATGCTCTGGGAGGCAGGTGAAGGAAGGTCTGGGCCCGAACAAGGGGGACCTAAGTAAAGTGGAGAAGGTAACATGGAGGATTGTTTAAAAAGACATTAAGATTCCTGAATATTACAAGATGATGAAGTGAACTGCATTGTGGTGACAAACGTGAACCCGACTGAGGGATGTCCACAGTGGGTTCTTGCTCTGAGCTCGATTGAGGGAGGCTGACACTGTGAAGGGGATCAGAGGCCTGCTGAGGGGGATCCTCGGGTGAAGAGTAATTGCCCGAAATGAAGATTAATAGAAGGAACATTTGTTTGTTCTTTGTGATACATCAGGCCCTTTGAAGCAAGAGACTTTGCATAAATGAGACTTGGGCACAGGAGGAGCAGGCCCTGATATTGGAAAAAGGAGCTCCGGCGAGTTGGATTCCAGCACTCTCACCTCCCTGGCTCAGGTATTCAGTAAGGTGGCTGACCGTTTGGCTCTGCAAAAACTCTCTAAATGTAAAAATCATCCCACTGAGCCATGGTACATTGAGGCACTGAAACTCCTCAAGATTTAGTGCAGACAAGCTGAAAGACAATGGAGGTCTTGCTATAAACCAGCCGATAAAATCCTACTTCGTCAAGCTCCTGTCATTCATCAGAAGGCTATCTTTTTGGCCAAGCATGCTTTGTTTAGGGAGAAAATTGAAGGGGCAATTAAACAAGGCTAAATAACTATTTGACTTGGTGCACTCCCTGTTTTCCCCAGCCAAAGCTCACTCACTCAACTATTGTACCATCTCAATCTCTCTATGACTCTTTATCCAATTTCTTCATAGAAAAAAATACAACTATTCATGACAAGATCACCAACTTCTCTTATCAGTCAAATCTACACATGTCTTCCTGTCCTGACATTATCCCGAGGTCAACTTGGTCCAGCTTTCCTTCATTTACTACTCAGGACATTTTGACAGCAATCAGTAAGCTTAAATCTACATCCCCCTTTGATCCTATTCCTCTAAAAATTCTTAAAGACATCTCGGCCGGCACTGCCTCTTGGATAACGACAGCAGTCAATGATTCCTTCACGATGGGACTTATCCATGATGTGTTGAAACATGCCCTAATTGTCCCTCTTCTAAAGAAACCTTCACTTGATCCCTCTTTACTATCCAACTTTCATCCTATATCACTTCACCCACTTTTGATGAAAATTGCTGGAATGTTTGATCTTTCGTTTATTTAGTTCTTTTCTTGTATCTTCTGGGTTACTTGACCCATATCAGTCTGGGTTTTGCCCTGGTTGGGTTAGTGAATTGGTTCTTGTCTCTGTGGTGGACAATCTGGAATGCCTTGCTGATCAGGGTGGAGTGGGTGCACTGACTCTTTTGGATCTTTCAGCTGCTTTTAATACTGTTGACCACTCCGCCCTGATCACTCTGCTGGCCTTCGCAGGCCTATCCGGGGAGGTACAGGTTCTTGCGTGGTTCTCTTAATTTCTTTCTGAGTGCTCTCAATCTGTTTCTCTCTCTTCCTTCTGCTCAAAACCAGTGCCTCTGACTTGCTGAGTTCAGCAAAGATCAGCACCTTCTCCGGTTTTGTCCAACGTATATATTCAGCCACATGCCAGAGTTATCCAATCCCACGGCTTCCTATTGTACTCCTACGCAGACGATACACAGATTATTCTGTGTCTTGACCTTCTCTTGTCTGAAACAGCCAGTCATGTTAGGGGTTGCCTTGAGGCCGTGGGGGGGGGGTGGATGGCCAACAATTGTCTTAAGGTGAATGCAGAAAAAACAGGGGTGCTGGTAGTGGGCTCTCCCTCTTCCTCACTCTTTTGGACTTATGATTTCTTGGGCCCTGTCCTCTCCCGGTAAATGTGGTGAAAGGTCTGGGTGTTAAAATCTCAGCTTTTCAATAAATTAATGATCAGGTCACCATGTAGCCTCTATCTGCCAAGCTGGACATTCTAAGATAAAGACTCTGCATAAGACTCTTGCTTTCATTCATTTTCATTTTCATGCACCTGCAGTATCTGAACTAGTCATGAGTGGTGTCAACTATTGTAACTCTCTTTATCTTACCCAGCTTGCATATCTTATTCGCCGCCTCCAACTGTTACAGAATATGGCAGCAAGGGTAGTGTTGCATCCCCCATTTGGTTTGCACATGTCACCTTTTCTCTGCCAGTTGCACTGGCTTCCCATTGAGAAACACATTTTATTCAAATATCTATGCATTGTTCACAGAGCTTTTTATAAAATCGGATCTGAATATCTTCAGGCTAAATTTTGCCCCTATGCTCATCCAAGAGTACTTCGATCTCAAGCATCTCTGACCATACAGGTACCGGTTGCCAAGCGATCCCAGGTCAGTGGGTGGGCCTTCTCAGTGGCAGTGGCCTTGTCAGTGGCAGGTGCTAAAGCTTGGAACTCCCTTCTGCTCACGTTACGAGCCACCTCCAACCACTTTCCATTTCATCAGCTGCTGAAGACCTACTTGTTTTGATTCCTGTCTTTCTGCCTTTGGATCCTATCTGTTGTTTCTTTTAGCGCCAAGATGCCTTCGCGTGGATGTTGCGCTTTACAAACTTGTAAAACATAACAAACATGTTTATAAAAATTACAGAACAGTTGTCAGAACGCCCACCCAACCCCGACCCACCCTGTTAGGTAAGAATTGGTGCAGCCACACTGTGTGGGACTACACAACACTTATCGGCTTGGTATTAGGTAACCTACCTTTTGGTGTAGGTCTTTACTACACAAGTTGGTAGAGTGACTGAGCAGACAAGAGGGGTAACTGTGAGCTAAAGAGCTGTACAAATGAAATCCGTGAATACAAGTAGCCAAGTAACACTTACACTCAAGGTTTCAGTTATAAATAGTTAATTATTTAATTAACATCAATTTTTAAATAAGTGTTCTTTAAAAAGGGAACTCATGTAACAATGTTAATACGCTTTAAAATTACTTTTCAGGATCAGAGCAAGTTAGATGATAATCTTTGGATATGATTCTCACACAATTCTTACACCTGGAGGTGACTTCGATCACAAGGACAGTAATGGAATTTATATATCACACTAGTTATGCTTTGAAGAAGAGGGGCCCAGCTGGATTCTGTCCTGCTACAGCAGTTCAGACCCCGTGTTCCTGAGCCTCAGTCATGAGGACAAGAGGGAGGACGTCTGGAGGGCTCCTGTGGCGGTACTTGGGAAGTTGTTAGCAGTTGCCAGCTCTTTTCGGTTCAGCCGCATTTCACGATTTCAGCACTTAGCAAACAGCACCGCCATGGATCTTGGTTGGGCTTCCTTCACTCCTTGGGTCCTGCACTCTGGTGAGGGGATTCGAGCTCTGATTGTCCTTAGGAGACTCCTGGAGCTTCTAGCCGTATTTTAGAAGTTTCGCTCGGATTACTCAACACCTGGCACTTGGTTCTTGCAGAAATGAAGAAGTACTGCCAGTTGGGGAAGATGGTCCAGTGGAGTTCTTCTCAGAGTTAGTTGGTCCACTAACCCAAAGGGAGAAGTTGTCCCTTCCAGGGTTCTCTGACAAATTGAAAAAGGAGTTTCAGCACAGCAGCAGGGCTTCACCGAGCAATTCAAAGGTCCAGGAGGATGCAGCAAGCTTCATTCACGGTTTCTTCTTTGGGCGTTTCTCCCAGTGGTCGACTCTGCCTCTAGTCTAGTCCTCTAGTCCCAAAACCCTTGCTGTTTAAGCAGGTTCTCCCATTCATGCACTGCCTAGGCTGTCAATCCCACAGAAGGGTGGCTGTCCCCAGCCAATCAGGACTGGTTGCGTTCAGGCATTCCTAGAGACAAAGGAAAGGTGAGTTTTGGGACACTCCCTCAGATCCTGTCCTTCCAGACACAGTGGAGCCAGAGGCGGGCTTCAGGGCTGAATTCCAACAAAAAAGCAAGACAAACAAAAGGCTCAAACCTGGCTCAACATACACAGTAAAACCCAAGAAATGCATCACAAACAAAAAATGGCGAAAAAAGAAGACAGGGGCAATTTGAAATGGTCACCCATGGGTGCTGTGCTGCAGCTGAGGGTTCAGCATGCCGTAGAAAAGCACAAAGGTAGGAAAAAGTAAACCACTGCCACCAGCCATTTAACATGGTGAGGGTAACATAAACATGTTACATGAGAGAGTAGGTTACGGGGCTATTAGGTAACCCCCCAGCACACCACATAAGATGGTGTGTGCTGGACCTACAAAGAGAGAAGGTAAGTAAAGTCAATTTCACTTTACTATTCTTGGGAACTGTAGTTCAGCCAAGAAAAGGTATAACCTTATGAGAAATGTAAAGGATTTCTCTGTGACACTGCACTGAAAGTGCTGTGTGCCACCATACAAAAAGCAGATGCCTATGGAGTTTGTCAGACTCCAAAAACGGTGGAAACACATAATCCAAATCAGGTCAAAACACATGAGAGAGTGAGAAAAAGGTCTCACTCACTCCAGGGTTAAAATTCAAAAGTCTTACGTCCAGCAAAAGAGCTGGGGGTCTCTAAGGATGGAGGAATTTAGCACTAAAATGAAATTTCTCCCTAAATCACCCTCACCCTCTTAACAGGGTCACAGTCTAGTACTATTCCAAGAATATGCCCCAGATGTTCTCAATTTGTTTTTTTTTGCCTGTAATTAACGTTGACTGCCAGTGTCTCGCTGTCAATCGCCGTCCTGTTTGGCGTTTGTATCCGTGTTGGCGGCTACGCGCTGGAAGGGCGAGCGGAGGTTCCGCTACGTAATTCCTCCTTTACGCACCCTACGGTCTAGTGGTTTTCCAACATGGCGCCGCTGGGAAGTATTTCTTTCCTCCCCTCGCAGCGATCGCCGCGTTGCAACCCCCTTCTCTGCGCTAGCTCGCTCCTTTGGGTTTACACGCTAGTTTTTCCAGCCTCGACCGCCACGGTCACTTCTTTGTACCTTCAGTCCGCCTCCCTCGGACTACCTTTCCTTCTCTCTCCCTTTCTACCTTTGCCTTGCCTCCTCTTTCCGCTTTCTCCTTACCTTCCGGCTTGTTTCCTCTTACGGTGCGCGGTCCTCCACGCCCGCCTTCTCTGCCTTACCAGCCGCCTCGGTTTCTGTTGCTCCGGAGTAGTTTTCTGCGCTGGTACTCTTTCCGGTGGCTCTCCCTCTCTCCGGTTCCTTCTCAACTTTGGATGTCCGGCTTCGCCTGCTCCCATCAGCTACCTGCCTCAAGAACGTCACTACAACTGCTTGCTCCGGATCCTCTCAAGCTGCTTCACTCCTCAGAGGGTTTTTTCTGCCTGAACAGGCTTTTTCCCTTTGCACTGTCTGGTCTCGGGAAGGGGGCCCCAGGTTTGCTATACTTTAGCACTCACTGTGGCTTCCTCTCGAGACAGATACATTCTACACAAAAAGGAGAAGGACTACCTCTCCCACAGGCAACTGCAACCAGAGGATTTTGAATCAGGTGAGGAGAGTGGGGAGGAACGGGAGTTAGCGGAATTTTCCAGCCCGGACAGATTGCAACGCCAATCAGAAGAAATGTCGGCAGAAGAACAGATACAAGAACTATGGAAGGCCATTCAGGGAATGTCCCAAGAGTTACAAACTGTTAAGGCAGAGAATGTGGTCTTGAAACAGATGATTATTGCCCGCGAACCACAATCCCCAGAACTTCCTGTCATGGCTTTTTCGGCAGGGAAGTTCGATGGAACTCCTAAAAGAGTCAAAGAGTTTTTGGAGGCCTGCTTAGTATATTTTACTTTCAGGCCCCAGCTGTTTGCCACCGACCAGACTAAGATCGGGTTCATGATATCGAACATGACCGGCAATGCCCTGGCATGGGTTACTCCGCTGGTTACTGGGGCTAATCCCATCTTACACGATTTTGCTGGTTTTCAGAACCTGTTGAATCAAACCTTTGAGAGGCCTGAACTGACTTACACCGCCTGCGAGGACCTGTTGGATATCCGACAAGGGTCATCGGATGTTCTATCGTACATTTCAGAGTTCAAGAGATTGGCTTCGAGTGCTGGGTGGTCTGAACAGGCACAATTTGCCATATTCCGGCGAGGCCTCAAGGAGGAAATTAAGGACGAACTCGCCAGAGCATCCAGGCCGCCTTCTTTTCCGGATTTGCTTTCCACAGCCTTACATATTGAATATAGACTGCAGGAGCGACGATCAGAACGCCGAAAACAACGAACTACTGTTCATTTTTCCGATCCCGCCTCATACTCCACCGTCTCCTCCTCTCCTTCCCATACTTCAGACGAACCCATGCAGATTGGATCTACCAGAAGACCTCTTTCCGCGGCTGAAAGAAGAAGAAGGAAGGAGAAAGGTCTATGTGCCTATTGTGGGTCGGATCAACATCTCCTCAAGGAATGTACTGAACTTCCTCAGAAACGTCAGGGAAACGGTTTCCCTCGGCGCCAGTAGGGACCTGGTTCCGAGGGACTTCCGATTCATCCACCAGTCCCTATGTTTCTCTCTCAATTTCGGCTCCTTACATCCCCAAGGATTCCAGGCTTATGGTTCTACCTGTTATTATTAAGGTCAACGGCAGAGCAGTTGAGTGCCTTGCACTTCTGGACTGCAGGGCCGCGGAAACTTTGTCGACATCATCTGGACCAAAAGAATGGGTCTCCGCACCCTGCCTCGCAAAGAAGATCAAAAGGTAGAAGGGGTCGATGGTTCTCCTCTCTCTTCAGGACCCATTACTCACACCACCGAGGACCTATCGGTTACCATATTTCAACATTCCGAGACAATCCGGTTCGACATTATTCGAGCTGCCCATTTTCCGGTTATTCTTGGCATCACATGGCTCAGAAAGCATAACCCTCATGTCAATTGGGCGGACAATCAGCTACATTTTTGTTCCTCCTACTGCAAGCTCAACTGTTTTTCTGACGACGGTCTTCCTCAGATTGTTACAGGGTCTACCAAACAGCTGGCTGGGGTTCATGCTCTACCTCTGTACTGTTCCCCTTACTTGGAGGTGTTTGTCGAAAGAAAGCCAGCGACCTTACCTCCCCATAGGCCAGAAGATTGTACAATAGACTTAGAACCAAATGCTTTGGTTCCCTTCTGTAGGATGTTCTCTTTAACTCAAGCAGAAAGAAAGGTTCTAAGAGATTATCTTGATGCCAATGTTCAGAATGGGCTCATTCAACCTTCCAAGTCTCCTGCCGGAGCTTCTTTGTTCTTTGTCAAGAAGAGGGACTCTACTGACTTGCGCCCTTGTATCGATTACCGAGGCCTCAACAAGGTTACCATCCGGGATCGGTATCCCATGCCATTAATACATGAGATCATTGAAGCTATTCAAGGTGCACGTTGGTTCACCAAATTAGATCTCAGAAATGAATATCATTTGTTACGCATCGCCAAAGGAGATGAATGGAAGACCGCTTTTCGCACTCCTTTCGGCTTATTTGAGTACCGTGTCATGCCCTTTGGTTTGGGGAATGCTCCTGCTGTTTTTCAATGGTTTATGGATCGGATGTTTTCAGACTTATTGTCTGTCTCCATGATCATATACCTGGACGACATCCTGATATATTCGGGCAATCTAGAGGATCACAAAACCCATGTCCAACAAGCAAGTTCTGGAAAGGCTTAAAGACAACCAACTCCTTGTCAAACCAGAGAAGTGTGTTTTTGCTGCTACTTCAGTGCCCTATCTAGGGTATCACCTTTCTGAAAGAGGTATCTCCATGGATCCCAGCAAGGTAGCAGCTATTCTGGACTTGCCTTCCCCGACATCGATCAAAGAGGTCCAAAGGTTTCTCGGGCTCTCTAATTTCTACCGTTCATTCATCCCTAACTTCTCTGAAGCAGTCCTCCCTATTACTTCTTTACTCAAGAAGGTCAACAATCCCTTTCGCTGGACTTCCGAAGCAGAACAGAGTTTTCACGATCTCAAGAACCTCTTTTGTACTGCTTCCATTTTGCGCCATCCTGACCAGAGCAGACAGTTCATCGTCGAGACTGACGCCTCGGTCATGGCCATTGGAGCTGTTCTGCTACAAGTGTTCGAGGAACGGGAGCACCCCATTTGCTACCTTTCTAAGACGTTGACTCCCAGCCAACTCAACTACTCCGTATTGGAAAAAGAATTGCTGGCCATTAAACAAGCATGTGAGACTTGGCGACATCTACTGATTAGAGCAAGGCAGACCGTTATCATCAGAACGGACCATATGAATATCAAGGTTCTGCAGAATATGGAGTGTGTCAACTCCAGGCAGGCCCGTTGGGCATATTTCTTTGCCCAATATGATCTGCAAATTACTTACTTGCCTGGTACCAACAATACGCTTGCGGATGTGCTCTCTCGGAAGGGTCCAAAATGTGAGGAGAAAAGACATACCCCAGAGCCGATGTTCCTCAGGACTAGGATCCTGACTGTTGCCAATACCTTTCTGGAAGAGGTTCGAGCTGGTGTGGCTTCGAAGGGTACTGTTCCGCTACCCAGAGGAGAGACATCCTACACCAAAAAGGAGGGTTTGCTATACCTCAACCATCGGTTATACATACCTTCCGGTCCACTACGTCTCAAGATCATAAATTGGTGTCATGATTCACTCACTGCAGGTCATTGTGGAAAGCTTAATACCACAGAATCTATCACTCGTTATTTTTTTTGGCCAGAACTCAAGAAGGATGTAGAGGAATACATACTCAGTTGCCCTGTTTGTGCCATGACTAAGTCCATAACTGGCAAACCCTTGGGTCTTCTCACCCAACCTGAGGTACCCTCTCGCCCTTGGGGATTGATTTCTACTGATTTCATCGTAGAACTTCCTGTTTCCAACTCCTGCACATGTATTATGGTTACAGTTGACACCATGACCAAACTGGCTCACTTTTCCCCATTGCCTGGTCTGCCTACCGCAACCGAGATGGCTGAGGTTTTCGCTCAGGATATTTTCCGTCTTCATGGTCTCCCTGACAAGATCATCTCTGATCGTGGCAGCCAATTCGTTTCAAAGTTTTGGAAGACTCTTTGTTCTCGCCTTGGTATGGAACGTGCCCTGTCTTCTGGTTTCCACCCACAGACTAACGGTCAAACTGAGCGCCTTAACACCACATTAGAACAGTACCTTAGATGCTACAGCAATCGTCTTCAGGACAATTGGGTTTCTTTGCTTCCTACGGCAGAGTTTACCTATAATAACTCATTTCATATAGCCATTGGACTCTCTCCTTTCTTTTGTACCTATGGGGTACACCCAAGATCTCTTCTTCCCTACATTCCGTCCCCCACCAATTCCCCGACGGCTAAAGAGGTTCTGCAGTCTATTTCTGATGCAGACGTCACTGCCAGAAGGTGTTTGGAGAAGAGTCGCCAATACAACAAAACCCAAGCGGACAAACATCGTAGGCCTTGCCCTGAATGGAAGGAAGGGGACAAGGTTTGGCTGTCCACCAGATTCTTGCCGCAATGGGTTCACCCTTCTAAACTCTCTCCTCGCTTTTTGGGTCCTTTTCCCATTCTTTCCAAAATAAATCCTGTTACCTTTCGACTTAAACTACCTTCTTACCTCAGCCGCATTCATCCTGTCTTCCATGCCTCTCTTCTCAAACCTTTCATTCCTGACGTCCACCAGAGAGCTGTTCCCGACCAGCCTTTTCCTCAGGTGGATTCCTCTATGGAGTATGAGGTCTCCACTTTACGTGACTCCCGCCACTACCGTGGTAGGTTGGAGTATTTGGTGTCCTGGAAGGGTTACCCTAGGTCGGAGGACTCGTGGAAACCGGCTTCCAACATTCATGCCCCTCGATTGTTGGCTCAGTTTCATGCCTGCTTCCCCTTTAAGCCGGGGGTCCTACGCTCTAGGAGGGGGCATACTGTCATTCGCCGTCCTGTTTGGCGTTTGTATCCGCGTTGGCGGCTAGGCGCTGGAAGGGCGAGCGGAGGTTCCGCTACGTAATTCCTCCTTTACGCACCCTACGGTCTAGTGGTTTTCCAACATGGCGCCTCTGGGAAGTATTTCTTTCCTCCCCTCCCAGCGATCGCCGCGTTGCAACCCCCTTCTCTGCGCTAGCTCGCTCCTTTGGGTTTACACGCTAGTTTTTCCAGCCTTGACCGCCACGGTCACTTCTTTGTACCTTCAGCTCACCTCCCTCGGACTACCTTTCCTTCTCTCTCCCTTTCTACCTTTGCCTTGCCTCCTCTTTCCGCTTTCTCCTTACCTTCCGGCTTGTTTCCTCTTACGGTGCGCGGTCCTCCACGCCCACCTTCTCTGCCTTACCTTCGGCTGTGCTGTCATCCAGCCGCCTCGGTTTCTGTTGCTCCGGAGTAGTTTTCTCCGCTGGTACTCTTTCCGGTGGCTCTCCCTCTCTCCGGTTCATTCTCTACTTTGGATGTCCGGCTTCGCCTGCTCCCATCGGCTACCTGCCTCTAGAACGTCACTACAACTGCTTGCTCCGGATCCTCTCAAGCTGCTTCACTCCTCAGAGGGTTTTTTCTGCCTCAACAGGCTTTTTCCCTTCACACTGTCTGGTCTTGGGAAGGGGGCCTCAGGTTTGCTATACTTTAGCGCTCACTGTGGCTTCCTCTCGAGACAGATACATTCTACACAAAAAGGAGAAGGACTACCTCTCCCACAGGCAACTGCAACTGGAGGATTTTGAATCAGGTGAGGAGAGTGGGGAGGAACGGGAGTTAGCGGAATCTTCCAGCCCGGACACTCGCAATTAATTTCTTAGCTATGAAAGAGCCCCTGAACAACCAATTCTTCAGTGCAATGAGCTGATCATCTCACAGTATTAAGGTATGGAAATCATAGTCAAGTGACATTCCCAACACCCTATTGAATGTAAAGGTTGTTCTACCCCAGAAGAACCCCACTTTATTGCATTCCCATAGCATGTGCTCCAGTGTTCCTGCCCTGTGAGAATATCCCCAGCACACATCCATATCATCTATACCCCATCTGTGCTGCTGCACAGTTGTCCAATAGACTATTCAAAATCTTAATTTGTCTTCCTTGACCTTTCACCTAGACTGATAGAAGAGAGATTCACGTTTTTGCAAACATTTGCCCAGCGCACCAAAGTCATCTCTTCAGTCAACTTCTCTGACCATTCTTGCAATAATGCAGTATTACTATTGACAGAAGATAAGATGAGTTTGTAGAACTTGCTTGCTTGGTGTTCTTCTGATTCGGTTTGAAGAGCCATCTGTCCGATATCAATCTCATTCTCCTCTGAAATGTCTGATATAGCTCTCTTGAGAGTGCAATATTAATGGTGTGTCCAGTTAGGTATGTGTTTGGCAGCCTTCAGCTGGTGGAATATAAGCCATTTGCCATTTGATTTCTTAAACACAGACAACCACAGCAATCCAGCTGGTTCACCAGAAGACCCTTGCTCCGTCAACGCCCACAAAGGTATAGGCCAGAGCCTGAACTCACCTCCATATTCAAAACCCTTAACACATCTTCAGAAAAAGGCATCATCCTGAGTGCCTTCAGAACAGCTTTTGGCAATCCCCTTCTCAACAAAACTGTCGATTCCAATGACCAGGCAAGGCACCTACCAATCTCTAACACACCCTCCACAGCAAAAATCCTTGAAGTGTATCTACCAACAACATTGGGAACAAAGTGAAGGCAGCAAACCCCATCACAAGATACAACATGGATTTAGATCCATGAGGGGAATGAAATGTACACAAGCCTCTGTTTGGGGTATGCTTAAAGAAACACTTTCCTTAACACATGAAGTGCAATTATTCTACTGGACAGCTGTACAGCATATGGCACTATCAGCCATGACGTTCTAGAAGAAAAGACTGGAGGAGATCAGATTCAAAGGAGCCATGTTAGCCTGGATCATAGTGTTCCTTCCCGGCATTACAGAAACCACACACATGGCCCCTCACAGGTCATATCCCCACATCCTCAACTTTGGAGTACCCCAAAGGTATAGCGGTTCACCCCTTCTCTTCAATATTTATTTCAACCTAATGCAATCCTCACAAAGTTTCATGTTGGGGAACTCTTGTACATAGACTCCCGGGAGTGGACCAGTAGGTTGAGCATCAATATAATCAGCGCCTCTGCTTTTAGCTGAAAGATTAACCCAGTTCTGCTCGCAATCAACTGTTTTCGCTAGTATCTTCTTCATAGGTTTGAATTTAGGAAAAGCATATTCTGCGCTCCCCGGTGCCATCCATGTCTCCCAATGAACACCCTTCTCCCACATTTTAGTACTTGCCCACTGTTTTCTCTCATCTACTAACTTCCTTCTGGCGAGTACTAGTGCCGATCTACACCGGCCACTGTATACTGAAGTGAGTTTTTTAAATAATATTTAACCTGCTGTTTTGTCATGACTATAGTGGCTTACTCAATATTAACTTTGCTTCTGGCGTATTTTATTGGGGTTGATTGTGGTAAATGGAACAATGATCTAATGTATAGTCCCTCCAGTCTTTTTATGTTCCTCTCTTGCTTCCACCCCAAACAACACTACCATACATCAATTTGGGCAACAATCCCATACAGTAGACTGTCTGTAATGCTGCAAGAGAGTAACCTGAGTGTAATTGTGCAAACCTATGGACTGCCCCCAACTGCTGACGTAGTTCTCTCTCCAATGACCTGGTGTGTGCTGATCAATCTAGCTGTGTGGCACACGTAACCCCCAGATATTTCTATTAATTCACTTCTTCTAGGGTAGCTCCATGCAGGCCCACCTGACCGGTGCTTGTTCCTATTCCTACTCTTGGGAACTTTGAAAGACATGGGCCTCATTACAAGTATGCCAGTCTGGAATTAATGTGCCACTAATTCTGTTTACTGGCACGTTTCCGGACCGGCATATTACAAGTTTGCCAGATGGGTGGCCTGATGTACCTCCAGCCAAGGGGTGGAGGTAAGTCAGGCACCCCAATGGCAAAATACAGCCAGTATTACCAGTGCCAGTAATAACGGAAATCTGGGGATTAACCTACCCTTACTGGCACCTGTAGGGTGCCGGAAATGATATTACTGTTTGGCGATATCCCACTGGATTTACCAGCGCGATACCACCAAACCTAGAATGAGACCCATAGCCTTTGTTTTATTCAGATTTATACCTAACTCATGTTCACCAGCGAACACTGAGAGTGAATTCAGTATCTCCTGCAGACCTACAAGGGTAAGATTCAGGAGCACCAGGTCGTCCGCATATATCCTATCCGGAGTAAAGTGTTCCCAATCTTCGGGGTATATGTGAATTGCCTAGTCAGTGTGAGGAAGAGATCGGTCATATACAAGTTTAAAAGTAACGATGCAAGGATGCAACCTTGTTTCAGCCCAGTGGTTATTTAGATGTAAGCGTGCCCATGCTATCTGTTCTTACTTTAACTGTTGTGTCCATGTATAGACTACTAATAATATTAAGTGACCCTCTCTGCAAACCCCAGGAATCCAGCTTCTTCCACAGTGTTGCTCTGCAAATAGTGTCAAAGGCGGCTCTGAAGTCCACAAACGCCGCGTACACTATTTGCTTGCTTGCCGACCATGCAGATTCCACTAAAGTGGTCAACAACATTAAATTATCAATCATGGAGCAAGATTTATGGAATCCTAGTTGATTATAGGGTAGGATCTGTTTTGCCTCGACACATTGCTCTAATTCCACAAGTAACACCCACGCAAAGATTTTCGCTGGGGCGTTCGAGATTGCGAGGACTCGATAGCAAGCTGGGTCCGCATGTTTTCCTCATTTATAAACTGGGACGATGATACTTTGCTCGTACAATACCTGTGATGCTTATAGCATCAAAGAAAAGATTTTATACTTCTGCCCCATGCCCAGAAATACATTTCAGCAGCGCTGTGCATATGTCATTGGGTGCAGGCGCACGCAACCCTTTGCTATTTCTAATTAATTTGGCAATTGTGCCATTTCCTCTGTAGGACCATGTTGCAGAAACCCATGGGTCTTCTAAAGCCTGAGTAATGGTTTTATGCAGGGTGCTCGTGATGTATGCACCATCGTATTGAGTGCCTGCTTCTGCGAATTGACGATCTTCCAAAACTCTCTGAAGTCATTGAACTTCACCGCCTCCAATAACAATCTCCAGCGTTCAGATTTTTCTTCTATTCTATATGATCTTAGCCATTTGCGATACTCTCTTTTTAACATTGTGCAGAGTTTAAAAACTATTGCAGGGTCCTCCTGGGATATAATAATCTCATGCAGATTTTTTCTTAATTCACTTTTTTTTGTTTCTAATGACAACATTCTAATGACGTTTATGTGAACCCTCGGTTTGGTGCGCCAAGTTAACAATTCTGTTTCTGTTCGTGCTATGATTTCTAAAAATGCAGCCTAAAATGCTTTGAATCATTCCCTCATATTTCCTGTGATAGAGGTTTTCTGCATCTATTATTCCTGAGGTACACCTCCCTGTTTCCAATGCCAGGTGGCTCTGACCCATGTACTGACCACTATGCAGCACTCCCTCGCTTACTAGTCTAAAACTGCTAGCAGCCTTCTGAAGGATGGGCAGTTCCCAGCGTATTCTATTGGCTACCTGCCCGACAGAATCCATACAATCAGATTTCTTATTCATAGTAATGCAAGTCAATATTAAAGGTGATTGCTCACTATTGGCCCATGCACCGATATTTAGACTTACCACCAAGTCAAAGTGACATGCTTGAATAAAACAATAATCAATAGTGGTGGCACTTTGGGTCTTAATTCTAGCATAGTCCCCTGGAATATCCCTCGGGCTCCTGCCATTAATCATTACAAAGCCATGTCCCATTGGGAAGTCAGTCCAAATGTGTGCCTTGAAGTTACTAATTTCTGTTTGAGTAAGGCGGCGGGAATTCCCAGTGCTTTTTTCATGTCTGGTTCCAATCCTGCAGGTAAATTGGGATATAGATCCCCCATAATTATCATAGAGAGAGGTTTGATCCAAAAAATCTTTTCCTATTGTTTCATAATTTCACCCGTACTCCCTATTCCGGGTAGATCATACACGTTTATCACAATAGCTTCCTCTGCGCCTATAAGCCAGGGACCCCTTACAATGGCTGCCAGGACATGTGTTTTAATCATAATAGGCAAGATGATTAAACAGTTGGCAACACTGATTAGAAGACCTCCCTTTGGAGTCCTAGGCTCTGACAGAGATTTCTTCTTTTTTTTAAAAAAACTTTTATTTATTGGCAGGAGGTCTAAACAAGTACAGAACAGTGGAATCAGAGACAATCGACATCGTAATACGTACAAAGGTAATACAACATATCCATTGCAGACATCGTCTGGTAGGGGGATAGCAAATATAGACAGGCGAGCGAGACAGTTAATTAGAAGGAGTCAGTGGGGGGGTGGAACTCCATTCTACCTCATCCCAGTTGTTCAAGTAAGTGCAGAATTCTGACCATATGTTTTTGGGGCGCGAATTGGAAGGCAGGGTAGCGGTATCGTCCTCTTCACACCTCTGTACCCAGGTAAGTGCTTTCAACCACATTTGTGGGGTAGAGGGATGGCGACACGTCCAGCACTGCAGTATACATTTTTTAGCTACAATAGTGCTTACATTAAAACATTTCGACTTTTTCCGTTCACTCTCCCCAACCCAGATTCCAAACAGTAAGGCTAATGGGTCCGGGTCTACTGGGGACCCAATTATTTCAGAAAGCGCATTCGTCACTTCCACCCAAAATAATTCAATTGCAGCGCAAGACCAGAACATGTGTAGATGATCTGCCTCCTCTGATCTACACTTCGGGCATGTGTGAGTCGTGGCACGAGTGAATTTCGCCACTCTATACGGTGTGTAATAGAGCCGGTTTTATATTGTATGCAGCGAAATCTGGTATTGAGGGACACCTTGCGCGTATGTGCACACATCTTATTCCACAGTTCCTCTGTCATTTCCGTTTCCAGTTCCCTTGCCCATGCTTCCCCTGGTTTGAAGGATGTGTTTGCCTCTTTCGCCAGCTGCATTTTGTATAAGGAGGATAGTATACCCCTGCTACCTGCGGAGTTTGCAATGGAGTTCAGGTGAGTCTGGGCGTTCATCTGGGTATGAAGGTCACAATGCCCGTATCGCTGCCTTAAGCCTGTAATATTGTAGCATCTCTAGCGCGGAATTAGAGTGGTCAGGCCGCCAATTTTGAGAGGTGATAAATGTGCCCTCCGGGAACAGGTCAGTTAGAGCCCGATACCCCAGGGCTTCCCAGTGCTGCGAGAGTTGTTGGTTGTGTGTGGGGGAGAGGCCGGGAAATTGCCATATGGGAAGCCATTTATAATATGGGCATTGCTCTTGTGTAGACTGCCAAATGTTCTTCCATGCCTTGATCGTGCTGGCCACTGGGTCTGCTGGGGCAACCGTTAGGTAGACACGGTGCAGTAATAAGGTCATAATGTTGGTCCCCTCTCCTGCGAGTTTCTCTAATTTTACATGTAGGGCCGGGTTTAGATGTTTGTACCAGCAGGAGGCATGCTGAACCTGCGCAGCATTCCAGTACAATAGAAAGTCCGGGGCCGCAAAACCCCCTTTTTCATAGGGCAAGGTCATCTGTTGCCACTTCTTGCGGACCGCCCCGGAGTGCCAGAGGAATTGGCCACACTCTGAGTGGAGCCACCTGAAGAATTGCTTCCCAGGCCAAACAGGTACGTTCACGAAGATGTATAGGAGCTTGGGGACCAACGCCATTTTTATTAGGGAGAGCCTGCCCGCAAGAGACAATGGGAGAGTATGCCATTTAAGCATCTTGGATTCCACAAGCTGTGCAACAGTCTCATGGTTGTCTGCCAGCAAGGAAGCTCTGGACAGTGACACCTGCACCCCAAGGTACCTTATGCCTCCCGGGGACCAACGTAGGGGGTATTCGCATTTCGGTTGTTGGGTGGATGTAGCGAGAGGGAACATTTCTGATTTAGAATAGTTGATGGTGAAACCGGAGTATGTGCCAATTCTAGTTATATCGCGGATAATAGGGCCTAGGAATGCAGAGGGGTTTCTGACGTACAGAAGTACGTCATCTGTGTATAGTGAAATAATTTCCGGCGCATCCTGTAACCCAATACCCTTGTTAGAATGTCGTTCCCTTATATGATCCGCCATAGGTTCAATGGCAAGCGCAAAAAGGATAGGTGAGAATGGACATCCCTGGCGGGTACCCCTATGTAGTGCGAAAGGAGAGGAGGGAATCGAGTTGACCGACACAATAGCCAGTGGTCCCGTGTATAGTAGTTTTATATAGGAAATAATATTTGGTCCCACTCCCATTTTCCCCATTGCGGGCCATAGTACTGCCAGGATACCATATCAAATGCCTTTTGGGCGCCCAGAGTCACTGCAACTGCATCCGCTTTCGGGTCTATTCTGGACAGTACATTAAATAATCTACGGATATTAAGAGCCATTGATCGCCCGGGGACAAATCCACTCTGATCGGTATGAACCAGATGGGGCATAAATGGAAGAAACCTGTTGGCGATTACCTTGGCGAAAATGTTCATGTCCGTGTTGATAAGAGACAGGGGCCTGTAGGACCCACACTCGTCCGGGGGTTTTCCTGGTTTGGGAAGGACCGTTATTACTGCCTCTCTCAAGGAGGGGGGGAGTGTGTGTAGGCGGAGTGACTCTGTCCAGACCCCGTGCAATACAGGTGCTAATATGGCGACATGTTCCTGATAGAATTCAGATGTGAGCCTGTCAGGGCCAGGAGCTTTGTTCTTAGGGAGGTCAGAAATTACCTGGACTATCTCGTCCAAGGTGAACTGTGCTTCGAGGCAGTCCCTGGTGTTTTGAGAGATAAGGGTCATAGGAATGTTCTCCAGCAAGTCATCCAGGTCTTGGGCAGTGTGTTCGGGATGGGGCACATATAGCGTGGCGTAGAAACTGGCGAAGGTGTCGAGGATGGCCTGATCTGCCCAGTGTTTTACACCCCTTTCGTCAATTATGCTGTCAATTCTGTTCCTGCCGCCCTCTATCCGTACCAGCCTGGCCAGGGTTCTGCCCGGTCTGTCGCCCGCCCCATATCTGCGGGATGCTATAGGGCGAGCAAGATACCGCACCTCACTCAAGGCGTGCAACTCAAATTGTTCCAGTTCTGTTCTAATCTTAGCAAGGATTGCAGGAGTGGGTTTGGAGACGTACTCTCGTTCTAGGGTTTTGAGCTTGGTTTCGGAGTTGTTTAGGGCCTGTTTTATGGACTTGAGAACCCCTGCTTCCCTGGAGATACACATTCCCCTTATGTACACTTTAAATGCCTCCCAGCGAGTCCACTCGGGTGAATCGGCCGTGCTGTTAGTGTCAAAAAAAGCATTGATATCCGCCAGGATCTCAGCCTTGAAGACGATATCAGACAGGGCTTCCCCCCTTGAAGCGCCAGGGGGGGGCGGGTCAACAGTGTGCTCCCCAATCGGATCTGCATCAGTAGGGGGGAGTGATCCGAGAGTGTGCGTAGGAGGATCTTAACCTCCAAGACCCTACCCACGCGGTCACCAGACAGGAGAATCAAATCTAATCTTGAGGAGCTGTCATGGACAGTTGAGTAGAATGTATAGTCTCTGTCATGCAGATGGAACGTTCTCCAAACGTCATGTAAATTCATGGAGGTCATGGGTGTATGTAGTTGTCTGGCAGCTCGAGAAGTGACCCTACGAGTAGCGGTTGTTCTGTCCAGGGCCATGTCGAGTATGAGATTCATATCTCCCCCCCCCATATAATGGGTAATCCCACGTATCTCGTAAGGATAGAGGCTACTGTGTCCATAAATTCGGGGGAGTCTGTGTTCGGCACATAGGAATTCGCAAGCACGCATTCTTCGTTGGCTAGGGTACAATGTAGGATCACATATCTACCTTCTGCGTCAGTATGGGATGTGTGGAGTGTAAAGTTTACCGATTTATGGATGAGAGTAAGGACCCCCCTGGCTTGAGTGGAGTACTGGGTACAGTACCCATTAGGGCCCTAGGTTTGTGCGAGGCCTGAGGCCAAGAGCTTCAAAGCATGTGTCTCCTGCAATAAAAGCACCCTGACCCCGTGCCTCTGTGCATACGCCGTGATTTTACAGGACTTTGAGAAGTTTGTCAGCCCCGTATGTTCCATGTCATTATTTTAATAGACATGCCGTACCTTATGGAACATCCCTGGTGTAGAGTCCGTCTCGTCTTGCCCAAATATGCACTGTAGTGGCGTTAAAGTGCCCCTCTGTAAAACCAGTCGCAACCAACCTGCCATTTTGTGTATAACTCCCCTCAACTCGCCCACCCCCCACCCTCACCGCAATGCAGAACCTAGCAGTGTAGAGATACCCTCCCTTGAAACAATCAGCCGTTTGCCAACCCCAACCTGGAAACACCTGAGAAACAGCCCAACAGGGGCTTAAACACAAACCCTTCACCCTGGGGGGCATTGCAGTCGCAATGGGGGCTGCTGCTGCCATCCGGCCCACATACATTAATGCTTATGTGAATGATACATCATTAACTGTGTGGATTCAGCTAAAAAAATTAGGTTACAAAGCAAGGATATACCAGAATAGCAAAATCATGGCTTGAACTGCCTTAGCCAGAGTACAGTAGTGACACTTAGCTCTGCGTAATAAGGGCCCAATGCATGGTGTTATAGTTAAGTGAACTCCGGTTGTTTCCCCCAGAGGAGTTGCGTGCCGACCACGGTGATGGTAGGCCAGACTAGGCCCCTGCGGGACCACAAGGGGAAGGTCTGAGCCCAAAAGGGAGGCCGAAGGTAAACCACCATGACTTCTGGGATCCACAGAGGAGCACATGAGTTCTGAGATCAGTCATCGTCTATCCGCTCCTCCGGGGGAGCCACCAGTGGGATCTGTACTTCAATGAACTTGACAGCCTCGTCCGGGACCGTGAAAAAGGAGAGTTTGTTGCGATAGGTGAATTTCAGGCGAGCAGGGAACAGCATCGCGTACTCAATGTTCCTTTCTCTCAACATTTTCTTCACCCCACCAAATTGTCTCCTCTCCACCTGGACGCCCACCGAGAAATCCGGGAATATCCTGATGATCTGCGAGTCCAGCCTCAATTCCCCCTTCTCCCTGGCCAAACAGAGAATATGGTCTCTGTCTTTATAACTCAATAATTTTGCTGCTATTGGCCTGGGAAAGTCTCCCAGTTTCGGCTGAGGTGCCAGGGAGCGGTGTGCCCTTTCCACTGTAAAGAAAGGGGAGAGCTCTGGGTTCCCAAGGAGGTCTCTGATGAGTTGTTCTACTGCCAGCTCCATGCGACCCTTCACCGCAGATTCAGGAACCCCTACTATACAAATGTTATTTCTTCGGGACCTCGATTCGAGGTCGTCGCACTTAGCTTTGACCTGTTTCATGTCACGGACAAGATCAGCAACTGTGTTTTGTAGTGTATGAGCGTTGTCCTCATTAGTGCCTATTCTCTGCTCCGCCTCGGTAATCCTGGTCCCATGGTGGTCGATTTTCGCCTTCAGTGAGGCCACATTTGCGTTAATGTGGTCCAGCTTTTCATGAAAAGCAGCAAAGTTCTTGGCCATAGATTCCATCATCGCGGATAGGTCTGATTGTAGGGGGGTAGGCAGGTCTTCGTCTCTCTCCTGTGTCTCAGCGGACGATGCCTGATCCGCTCTAGGCGCCAGCTTGGTGAACTTGTCCATGGCGCCTACTTTGCCGTTACCTCGCGCCTTGCCGGGCATCGCAACCGTGAATGATAATGCCTAGTCAGTTAGGGTCGACAGTGGCCCGGGGATGTCCCCCGGAAGAGAGGATGGCAGTAGGGCGGTGGTTGCGGTGTGCGAGGAGGGCTGAAGGCGGCAGTTCGTAGCAAGGCAGAGATGGTGAGCCCATCACAGTCTAGGGGCCGGGGGGGAGACCAGACAGGAAGGGCCAACAGCCGTGTATGGAGAGCGTCTCCTTGGATAGTGTCCGGGTACACAGGGCTATGAGCCGTTGGTGAGGCAGACGAGTCCCCTACAGGCTAGGGAAATGCCGCAGCTTGCCGCTATGAACGTTGTTAGGAGGGGGGCTCAGCTTCCAGTTACCCCCTGCAGGAGCAGTGATAGTGCCGCATACAGGCTTCGGTTCACGATTATGTGGAGTCTCATGGGCGACATCTGCCTGTACCTCTGCCGCTCCAAGGGGTGATGGGAACCACTGTTCCTGGGAAGGGATCCTCGGGTGGTGGATGCCCCGGGGGGAGAGAGCTGGGAGGGGCCCAGGCAGGCCCTCACAGAAACACCTCGGCTAAAATGGAGACGGATGGGCGAGAATGGACCTGAGGGGGCTGAAGGAGAGAATATCAATCAGTTCTGAGCACCCACCTCGTGTTTTCCAGGGCGGCCGGATCTGTGTGCTCCTGCGCAGAGTTTCCTTCCCAAAGGGCCGCACCTCAGCCCACTGGTCAGGCCCAAGTCCGGGGCCAGTGCGGCGATGGGGAACAGCTGGCGTGCGCTCCGCGCTGTGCTCAGCGGGCGCAGCCGAAGCCCCACGGTCCGGCGCCAGGCGTGTCAGCAGGGCCGTGCCAGAGGGCCCCCGATGGAGACCGAGGAAGGCTGCAGGGGTGTAGTGGCCAGTGTCCGCAAAGGCGCCGCCGCCTATGGGGCGATGACGGCGGCTCCACCGGCGCCGGACGCCGAGGCACCACGCCGTTCAAGCGGCCCCCGTTCCGCAGGATGGGGGGCCGCGGCTGTGTGTGGGCGCGGGGGTGCTCCAGCCCAGCCCGCAGGAGCAGCAGCCAACCGGCCGCCACCTGCCACCGTCCCCAGGCGCAGCAGCCGGCCGCAGGCGAGCAATGTCGGGAGCCAATCCTCATCCAGGGAGACAGCGCAGTACAGTGCAAGTGGCCCCCGCTCCACGTGACAGAGGGGCCGCGGTCGTGTGTTGGCGCGGGGGGGCTCCCTCAGGAGTATAAGCCGGTCGGCCACCGCACAGTCCAGGCAGCCACCAGCCAGTTCGTCCAGGCCCGGGGACCGGCCGCAGGCGAGTAGCGCCGGCGTCCAAGCCCGCACCCCAGATCTCCGTTGCCCGATCTCCCCGGGCAACGGAGTAGCACCGGGGGCCCGCAGGCGGCGGCGTCCCAGGGGCAGGCCTGGGAGCTCTTCAGGAGCCGGGCGTAGCTAGGGCCGCGGGTGGGCGCGCTCAAGGTCTGTGAGGAGGCCACACTGCGCCGCAGTTTCCACGTTCGTTGTGCCGGTTCCAAACGCCGATTTATTCCCAAATTTCGGCCACTTGACCAGGAGGATGTAGGAGGTGGGAACGTGGCAGTTTCTTCAGACAAAATTACGATTGGCACCGGTATCCAACAGATTCTGGTGGGCCAAGACGGAGCTCACCAGCTAGGCAGCCATTTTCCTTGGCTGCTCAACAGCACCCCCCTCTGACAGAGATTTCTACCATCGCAAATTAGCCTGTCCATCTCCCAGGTCTCTTGCAGCATAACGATCTCAAAGTTCTCAAGCTGTTCCCACAGGCCCTCCGAGTCCATATAAGGTGACTGCTCTTCGGTGTTCTATGAGAGCACTCTTTATTCACCATTAGGGCCTGGAGAGAACTTTGGTCATAAGCACCCCTGTCAGCCATGATAAGTCGTCACAAGTGGGATAATACTTTGATGGTCTGCTAGGCTCTTTATAATCAGTTGTTTTTGTCCCATATTGCGCTGTTTTCATCATCAAGCTTCCACCCCTCTTCTGATGCAGTATCATGAGTTTATCAACTTGAGGGCCATGTGTGCGACGGGATCTCGCACCCATAGTAACTTTGGTACACTCGTACCCCATGTAGGGTCCTCTGTTTATGCCCATGAACCACTGTGAGAGGATTTGTCCTCTCTTTATGTTGAGCGCAGACGCGCACTTTGGTAGGTGGGGTTACTGCCAAAGTTAAGTCAGTTAACTGCCGTTATGAAAGGAGATAAGACCTGCCTTTGTTTCTGTGTCTATATTGATTTACTGGCCCATTATCCTTATGTGAATTACAGCGATGGCGACAAAGTTGTAGACTCTGCGCATGTCGTGGACCGCTGCATTTAATCACCCACCCTGATTCCTGTGATTTTTGGCCACCCTGCAGCACAGTGCCCATTGGCGCTCCCACGACACTGTCAGCCTGCTGAGGCATGAGGAGAGGAATCGGCCCAAGGTGGACATTCGGGGGGGAACATGTGTGCCCCTAGGCTTCAGTACGCACAGCTTCAAGTAAGATTCGGCCGCATCTTTCACCCCTGCAGCTGTGGGTTTTCACTCCTGGATATTTAGCTCGCTATGCAGACCCCAGCATAGCTACAGCCTGCACTGCAGCAACTGCCCCAGACTGATCTGCAATAGGCAGGGGCCCCTCTCTGAGCCCATAATCTTGTCTCAACAAGCCAGCACCATGTCAGAAGATGAGGCTGTTAGTAGCTCGTCCGCACAGGCTTCTCCCCCCATCCATGCACTGAGATGACAGGCGTCATGAATCCCTGCAACTACAGGTGGTCCAGCCTTTTGACATCATGGACACTAGCAGTTTGGCGCCCAGATGGAACATATGGTTCCAAGAAATGCACATGTGCATTAATGCAACAGGGGTGACGGAGGAACACTGCCTCCAGAGAATTTTAATGCACTCGCTAGGCCTGGTAGTGCCTGACATCGTCTTTGAAATGCCAGAAAATAAAACCACCATGTTTCAGGGCATCATTAACTTTTTGAACAACTATTTTGCGCCACTACGAAACGTGGATTATGAATGGCACAATTGTCACACTTTCACGCAAGAAAAAGGCAAAACACTTGACAATTTCATCATGAGACTCTGCAAAAGGGTGAAATATTGTGACTTTGAATACTACTCAACGGAAGAGGCCCTCAAATCACAAATAATTGTTGGCTGTGAATCAGCCAAATTTTGCAAGAAGTTATTGTAGAGAACTAGATCTCTAGAGGAAATATTACAACTAGCCAGGGCAGACATGGCGCTTTCCATGCGGACTGAATCCCTAGGAAACATCAAAATTACGCAGACATCATCCACCGCACCTCTATGCCAGGTCCGAGTGTCTGAGAGGAACAGAACAAAGAGCAGAAGTGCTACAAGTGTGGTTACAATTTCCCCCATATTGGCACATGCCCAGCAGTCGGTCACAATTGTGATAAATGCAAAGAAGAGAATAATTTTCAGTCGGTATCCAAGAATATAGAATACTTCCAAAGGCCCACCAACTACAGTGAACAAAGAAAAAGGAGAGACAGTTCTTGCTCGAGACAGACACGATCTCCTGCGTGCAGAAGTCGACGGTCAACCAGCAGAAGGAGGGAACCCCACATTGATCCAAGCATCAGCGAGATAGAAATGAGGACTCTCAATGAAGGTGCTTGCCTGAGGACGCAAAGAGAGGATTGACAAGGCACAAAGTGCGATACATAGAGGCCTGACCAAGACACCACAATGCCCCTGACTCCTCGTCATCCAGTGGCGACCACAAGCAAGGATACGTACATGCAATAGGCAACAAGACTGCAATAGAAAACAGCCCAACATTATTATTACAATTGAACGTCAGCCCCCGGAAATTCCTGATAGACACAGGAGTTACTGTGAATGTAGCAAATGAAGAAACATATCAAGGCCTCAAATGTAAGAGAGAGCTGAAACGGATGACATTGACATATATCCATACGGCGCAAACACGCCCTTTACAGTGTAAAAGCATGTTCAAAGTCACATGCTCATACAAGGACAAAACAGCAACAATGATGATATATGTAGTCAAAGGCGAGGTGCCAGGTGGCAGCATCCTCAGTTTCAAGTCTTCCATACAGATGGGACTGGTACACATCATGTACCAAATCATGACAACCTACACCACTAGCCCAAAAGATGTGATGATCAACATGTTTCCAACACTCTTCAAGGGATTAGGCCGACTCAAAGGAAAACAAATCAAATTACACATCAACCCGGACGTTAAACCAGTTGCACAACACTGTAGAGGAATTCTGCTAAACATCCAAAAGCAATTAGAGGACGAGATACAATCACTCCTAAATCAAGACATTACAGAACATGCCACTGGGCACACACCTCAGGAGGACAGCTCAGGGGCAACGTACTTGCCTTGGAAGCAAGATGTCACGGAGCACCACAGGTTCGATCTCCGGGTCTGTGCTTAGAAACCTCTCGGTATTAAGCGCGTTATAAATCACCTATCACATCACCCATTGTGCCAGTCCAAAAAAAGGAGAAAAGCATTCACATCTGCGTAGACATGAGGGCACCCAACACAGCCATTGAGAGAGAGAGGCACGTGTCCCCAAGAATTACTGACATGATGCACTTGCTACATGGAGCAAAAGTCTTTTCAAAATTAGACCTCAACACGGCTACCATCAGCACGAACTATGCCCAGAGTCCCGCTATATAACCACATTCTCCACACACCTAGGTCTATTTCGCTACAACCGACTTAGCTTTGGGGGCCCTCTGCTGCGGAAATTTTCAACACAAAATACGTCAGATAATCAAGCACATAACGCAATGTCTCAATTACAGCGATGACATTCTAGTGTTCGGAGTGATTCAAGAACCTCATGACGATGCACTGCAGCGAGTATGCATGGCATCAGAAGAAGCTAACCAGACTCTAAATGTTGACAAGTGCAAACTGTGCAAGACAACGCTTAAGTTCTTTGGACATATTTCTTCGCACAAAAATCTGCAACCAGATCCCGACAAAGTTCAAGAGCTCATTGAGGCTCCCACGCCCCAAACAACATCAGCAGTCCGGTCATTCTTAGGCATGGCCAGCTACTGTTCATGGTACATGCAGGCCTTGGTATCCATCAGCACACCATTACGGCATCTCACAGGAAAGGGACAAGAATTCATATGGTCAAACGATTGTGAGGAGACCTTCAAAGAAATGAAATGACGGATCGCATCGGCATCATGCATGGCCTACTACAATCCGGATCTTGAAACTGAGATAACCGTAGATGCAAGCCCAGTTGGCTTGGGAGCGATCCTTGCCCAAGTCAAACCTGGCTCTCCATCATCGATATCATGTCGCTTTGTAGCCTACGCAAGCCACAGTCTGTCTCCTGCAGAGTGTGCATACTCCCAGCCTGAATAAGAAAGTCTAGCGTTGATCTGGGCATATGAACATTGCCATTTGTTCCTATATGGGTGTAAATTCACACTCATCACAGATCATCAGGCCCTCACAACCATCTATGAGAAATCAGCAGCCAAAATGCCCCCCTGCATTGCACGATGGGGACTTCGCCTGCAAGAATATTTGTTTACAATATTGCATCGTCCTGGGAAAGACAACAACCCAGCAGATTTCCTATCAAGATATCCCATTCCCGCACAAGTGGAATCGCAATCCCATAAGGCGGACCAATACATCAATTACATTGTGAGCAACGCACTGCCCAAGTCCCTCACCATCTCTGAAATCCTCGACAGCATGCGCAAGGACCGGATGCTCACCAACCGCCAAAAAGAGAGTATCCTCTGGGAGATGGTATGAATCAAAACAGGTAGAGAAAGTTATCTCGGACAGGGAAAGGAAACTACTCCAAACGTTTCATCTTCTCTAACATACATTATCTCTGTCTCTATAGGGCCTGCTGCTAAAAGTGGATCGAATCATCATTCCAGAGACACTACAAGTGATCAACATGGCATTCACCGGACATAGAGGAATTGTGTCCACCAAAAGACAACTTTGGACAAAGGTGTGGTTTCCCTAGATGGATGCAAAAGTTGAGAAGATCCTAGGAAACTGCACAACATGCAAAGCTGTTGCACCGTGCACATTTACAGAACCCCTCAAAATGACAGTGATGCCACCTCAAGTGTGGACCGAAGTGGCAGTCGATATGCTTGGACCACTGTACAATGGCAAGTACATCCTAGTCGTTATGAATGAAATGTCCAGATTTCCAGAAATGCACTTAATACGTTCCACAGCGGTGCATGCTGTCATCCCTGCACTGGACAAGACATTTGCAGATTACGGCATCCCAACAATCGTAAAGTATGACAATGGACCACCATTTAGTGGACATGACTTCAGAATGTTCACTGAACACCTTGGATTGCAGCATCAGAAAATTGCCCCTTATGGCCACAATCCAATGGCACTGTAGACGATCTATGGAAAAACTAAAGGGCACTCTACAAGTGTGCTCAATTACGAATGCTTCGTTTATGCAAGCCATCTGCACTCTCTTATGAGACTATCGAAACAGTCCTCACAGCTCCACGGGAGTGTGCCCCTCCAAACTCATGTTTGGCAGAATCGTAAGAACGACCATCCCACATCTGCCCAGCAACGAGGTGTCCGCAGATGCAGAATTGAAGGCGAGAGAAAAAGACAAAGAAAGCAAAGAAAGAATAAAAGTGTATGCGGACACAAGGAGAAAGGCGAAAGAGGCAGAGGAGCACATAGGGGACCAGGTACTGGTGCGACAGACACAAGGGTCAAAGGAAATGCCTGCATTCGACTCACAATCTATGACAGTCACCCATGTCAACGGATCCATGGTTACAGCAGCAAGTCCAAATGGCACCATCACCAGAAATTCCTCGTTCTTCAAACAAATGGGAAAAGAAGCAACCCAGCAAAGTGAAGACAGTGACCCCTCCAACGACTGTTCAGAAAGTTGCTCAGACTTTATGGACGGTGAAATAGACATGGACAACAGTTACAGTGAGAGAGACGATCAGACTCAGGTCACTCGCAGTCCGTCCAAACGAACCATTCATAGACCCACCAGATGGATAGAAGAAATGGGCTGAAAGAGGACCTTCTTAGTTAAGTGGAGGGGAGATGTAGCATCCTCTGTCTGTTTATGCCCATGAACCACTGTGAGAGGACCTATCCACTGTTTATGTTGAGCGCAGACGCGCACGTTGTTAGGCGGGGTTACTGCCAAACTTAAGTCAGTTAACTGCCGTTACTAAAGGAGATAAGACCTCCCATTGTCTCTGCGTCTTCATTGATTTACCGGCCCATTATCATTTTGTGAATTACAACACCCCATTTTATGGAACTCCCCACGATGCATTAGGACCAACATTGTGAACTATTTTGAATAAAAATATACTATGCACTCAGGCATATGCTCTTCCTCTAACTTTCCACAACCGAATGTCCCTGGTGTTGATCAATCTGAGTGGGTAATGGAGATGTCAGAGCGATAAAATTGCCCTCTGATTTAATATACATTTACTGGCCTTGCAGAACAGGTTCTTATGTGCGGTCCTTTTTCTGCATCCGTTCTTTGCGTGTCATGTTCTGATTACCGCACTGCATTTCGCCCTAGTCTTTGTGGCGACTGATAGCGCACAAACCCCTGTCACGTGCTGCACAGTGTGAAGATCAACTAATAAGCCCTTTATTCAACATGGTTTGAGGCAGTGCATTTTGCTGAACCGACGTAAAACTCCTACAATTCTCGATGGGTTTATCGAACAGTCTTTCAATCCTGTCCAGCACACTTAAGTATCTAATTATTGCACAAGGCACTTCATACTGTTGTACTTGGTTTTTTTGGGCCCCTTAGAGGATTGGATAATATTCTCTGATGTCATTAGCTGCACTGTTACATGCACCTTCTGTAATGCTGTCTGTAGCTGAATCCAACCCTAGTATCTCCCTAATCTTCGGGGTGCTTCCTGTGAAATCATTATTCTTAGATTTCCCCCATGGCAATTTGCCATGTGCCGCAGAATGACAGCAGGCATGTACTTTTAGGGCACAGGGATTAAGAGGAGAGCAGCTGGGCATGTGGCCTGTGGGGGAAGAGAACAGCGCCTGTCAATCTCACCCCCCTGCTACAGCAACAAGTGCCGACATTTTTACACTGAAAGGTCCAGTGATGTACCAGCTCGGGGGTGGCAGGAATCGCACCCAGGGCCACATCGACCTGGTCCATGGACGGCTGGCCTGGCAGGGTGCACACCAGTGTTAGGGCGATGAGGCCACTTGCTAGGCAAGCAGGGTAACAATGGTGGCCGGATGTCAGGTCCCCACCACTTCCTTCATTTCGGTGACACCAACTTGCGTATTTGCATAGCACGCTGTGCAGGTGTGAGGCGCACTAGGCTGTGTGAGGGATCCTAGCACTGGGTCGGCCAGTCGCTGGTGGCAGGGTGGTAGGGCCACTTCTTTACTCAGCTCACCCGAGTCAGGTGTAGTTGGCATTGCACTGCCAGCAGTAGAGGGCACACACATGTAACATGAGGTCACAGGGGCCAGGGCGTTGCTGGTGGCAGAATATTTGAAAACCACACACTTCCACACATTTCCCTCCTTCTTAACATGCTGATATTATTTCACTCGGATATGAATATTAGAGTCCACCTGAATACAGAGGGTGACCTTTCAAGTACAGTCAAGCACTGCAAGGGACAGCGTCAGGGTTGTTTTTTAGCACCTACCCTGTTCAGTCTATACATCTCTGACCTTTGGAAGCCTAGTATTCCAGCAAGTGTTTCCTCCGTAAAGTTTGGGAGGCTTAGAGTGGGCTTCATATCCTATGCAGATGACATCATATTGCTGGACCAGGCGTCTTTTGTTCTAGAGCGCAAATTGGACAGGGCAGCAACCTATTTTACTGGTAATGGATTATTCGTCAATCCTGACAAATTTAGAATTTTATCAATATGGAAAAAGAAATAACATAAGAGCTTATTCTGGACAATAAATGGGGAGAGGATAGACTAGGTCACTCAAATTATCTATCAGGGCTTTATAGTAGCCATCTGAAATAAAAAATAAACCGAGTACGAAGAGAGTCGAAGGTAAAATCTTGCCACTCGTTTCACTTAAGAAGTCCATCAAACTAAAGAAATGTGCCTACTCGCTGTGGCAGTGGATTGAGTTCAACAGAGCTAAAGTAACACTGATAGCCTGGCCTGGAATTACTGCAGTTCAACCAACTAAGGTGGTTTGATAGGCAGGAAGGGATGATCTGGAGAAGTGTGCTGCGACTCCCCACCCCCATACCCCTCGGTTCCTATAAGCATGATTAGATTAGAGCTTTGCCTGCAACTATGGTGGGCACACTTTAAATGCCGCAGGATAGGTTTGTACATTCTTGTATGAATTAGGAAATGAGTGTGAATTGTATCTTCAAGAAGCAAGTGCCTAATAAGACTCTGCATTAACCAGCATCAAATTAAAGTTGAAGATCTGGGATAGAATAATGGATAGGAATGATTTACAAAGACTAGTCATATATAAATACATTGCTCATCAATATACGAATAAGAGAACTCTTAGGCTCTATTTGCTACAGTTTGCATCCAGGGCAATCTGTGTATGGTATCTTAGGTTTTGCTTGAACTGCCTCCCGACACTGGAAAGTGTGGGTCCCAGGTTGGGCATATCCAGGGTTGAGCGTAAATGCAGGTGGTGTAAAAGATCGAATATGGAGACACTGTATCATCTGATCATGGCATTTCCTGTACTTGTTTTAAGAAGGATTTTTTATTTTGGAAAATGTGTCTGCTCCATTTTAGCAGTTCTCCCGGACAATTTATGGTCTATATCAGAGGTCTGGACGGGTAGCTTTCCAGATGTTTTGGACAACAATTTCCATGATCCCTCACCATTTATTATATGGCTAGAACGGATGGGAGTTGTAGTCCAAAACATATGAAGAGCCAAAGGTTGCACATCCCTGGTCTATAATAATAGAGGGACAACATGTCTCAGAAATTGTTGCTATTGTGGCATTTCTAAGGGAAATATTTGCAGATGATGAGCTATCTGATAGGAAATATGCATGAAATAATTGAGGACCTTCCCTGAGATTTTATTTCCGTATTTTATAACTGTAATTTATATGTATTTGATGGATTTATTGCTGTTTTTATGTGCATTTGTTATGATTGTCTTATTTAATGTCAAAGTAATTGTAGTAAATGATTGAGTGCGTAAGGTTTCCTATTAACCATAAACACAATAAAACTTATTATAAAATAAAATAGAAGGCCCACTCTGCCAGAATTCGAGCATATTCATGTTTTCTTGCCAAGCGCACACCAGTAACAGTTATGCAAAATAACTGCTGAACATGCGCATTCTCAAGCCTCCTAAGGATAGTAATGCAGATAAAAATATGGGATCTATTTGTATATCTAACATCACTACTTATGCACACTCTTATTGCTAGACAATGGGCCTCATTACGAGGCTGGCGGTAGCCCTGCCTGTAGCACAGGCACTGCTGCCGCCGGTATTTTATTTTTTCCGGCACCCAGAAATGGGTAATTACTGGGTCATTACGGCCTTGCCATGCCCAGTATTTGCCCATTCCTGGGCGCCGGGAAAAATTCTTCCCCATTCCCATTGAGCTCCATGAGCTCCATAGGGCTCAATGGGAATGGGGAAGCCGGATGTACCGGCACCATTATAAACGGTGGCGGTGCATCCGACATTCTGTGCTCGCGGGTGCCGCTCTGCCCGCCAGGTCCGACCTTGCGGGCAGAAAGGCACCTGCAAGCACAACTCGTAGTTTGCCGGTCTGGGCACTACGGTACCGGCAAGCTTACCGGTACCGTAGTTCCCAGACCGTCCAACTTATAATGAGGACCAATATCCCAAAACACAGCTGTCAAATCATGTTCAATAAGTCCTGGAGTTTGCATCATATGCCAGTTCGTATTCCTGTATGTACTATAAATGCTGGGCAGAAGTACCTGAATGCAATACGATGTGAACCTATAAGATAGGCACAAGGCTCATCTTTGGACAAGGCACATATTGGGACCTTGGCAAACTACTCTATGCGTGAATGTATTCTTTAAGATGTACACACACAGACACATAGCCACAAAGCAGAACAGTGGGTGTGATAGTCACCTGCCCGAAGTCATTGTTTGGCACATGCAAGTATCTTTGTACTTTGCACAATATGCATGACATTTGTAAATCTGGAAATAAAGGTGCTAATCCCCCTACCCACTCAAGAGCTGGTCTGTCAAAGCTCCCTTCTGATGTGTGAGTTGGAGATATTGCAGTTATTACTTATTTGTATTTGTGCTCATTTTCGCACAGGATATTTCTGCAGGTAATGCTGATGCTTTTTCTTAATCAAAGCGTGCTTTATGTGGTAAAGAGTTCTTAATATGGATATGTAGCTACTGAGCGCACTTGTACATAGTAGAATAACCATTCAAAATCCTGCAGTTAGAGAAGGGAAATACCTTGTAACAAGATGTATGTTTACTCCTGTGCCCAGGCCCTATTTGCATATTCAAAATGCCTCGGAATTGCTAAAATATGTTTGTTATCTAATGAAGTAAACCAAATTACAGACAGCTCTGGGGGTGATGGGGTTCTGGTGGTTTGCTTCCCTCCTGTCATGTTTTATTTTCCCTGTGATATAGTGTCAGACCCAGTGGTGTCTCTGGAAGGGGCTTACTAGCCCATTCTTCATAACGTCTAGCTCTCCCTGGTAACAACTGTAGGGAGCAGCAGCGGGGTAGGTGCTGGGTATGTTCAGCAGGCGGAAAGAGATAGCTAACACATAATGAGCAGTTTCTTTCATATACAATCTAGTCAAATGAAATATGTGCTTCCATATGGATGTTAAATTAAGGTGGGTTGCAGTACCAGATCCACCACAATTCCCGCTACCACAAGCTTTCAGCTTTTGACCTGGGTTTTGTCTTTCTTCCGGTGGTTGTTTTCTATATTTGCAAGGTTAAAGCTAGAGAGTTGGGTTTGCATATACTGTGCAGCCAGACTAGATGCAACAAACCTGGGGCTTCATATCTAAATTGATTGTTCCATATTTCGGTGACCTATCATGTTTGTGCATGCAAAGATATTCCACACTTTGATGTTACTGTGGCTTGGGTTGTCCAGTTAGACTAACCAATCTAGTAATATCCAATTTTTCTATGTAGCGCTTCGTGTCTGATTCCCACTGCTTCTAAATTTTTTAACAGCTGGTGTTATCGCTACCAAACGTAAGGCTACACAATGTATCAACCTGAGAAGAAAGAAGGGCTTAGTCAGCCCTACCGGGATTTGAACTTGTGTTGTGCTGACTGTTATGTCAGATGTGGGCATTTAGTTTGCTGAGCTATCCGCTGGACTACAGTATGTTTAATCCATGGTTGCTTACAAAGAAATATTTCTTATGATGTCTACCCACCACCCTCTCCTGTCCCCTCAAGCCATTTTAAAATACAAAATTAAATACTATTTATCCTATTCTGTTTTTGTGAAGTGTTCCATGATGCTTCTAATGCATATTCTATAACCAAGGCATTACCAAAAGCACATTTTGACATAAAATGCCTGCATGTAAGCATTAATAATTCCAAGCAAAGACTCAGAATAGTTTTACAGTCTTAAAAAAGTAGCATTTAGGTGTGACTCGTGTACAATTTCATACATTCACATATAAGAATTATATCCCAAGAACGTACGCTGCTACCATGATATAGGTATACATATCCTTTTTATACTTGCTAGTCTGAAGCTGGATGAGACTAACTTAGGAGTGGAACAACAATGAGTTGCTAGCACTTTCACACAGCATGCTGGGAACACAAATTAGTTGGTTTACCTTAATCAACCCTCTTAATGATGTCACCTGCGTAATACTTGAAGTGAGTGTTAAGGTTGGCTTTGTAGTGTCTGGAATGAGCTTTTATCCTTAGAGTTTCATGGTTGAATTTGTAGTGGTATACAGTGACGGTGTTGCTATTCCCACACTTTATAGACTTTACATTTTGCTAGATTAATCTTAGCTCTTTTTTACAAAGGTGCTTTTGTATATATTTCTAGTGTTTTTGTGAAGAGTATGGCATACTATGTATGTCGTATTTCAAGTGTATATGATATGAGAGTTTGCTGACTTTGTGTATCCGAGTATGAGCATATGGCGTAAGAGCCGTACGGTTTACAATTAGTACATTTACAGAATGTACATCTCTTATACGTCTTATATACATATGAAAAATGAGTCCTGATTTGTTTTTATACATATAGTATTGCACGTCCACGTGACATCATTTTCATACACGTACATGTTCAGTTTAAGTACAAGTCCTCCATTCATTTAGTGCAGGTCGTCTAGCTGTTCAATACTTAGGCTGAGTGTCATAAGTGTGGGTGTCGGAAGCACATGTGTTGTAAGAGCGTGTGTCATAAGAGTGTGTGAGGTAAGGTGTGAGGGGTCAGAAATGGGAGGCGGACAACTTTGTAAAAAGTTTTCAAATTCACCATTTTATGAAATCAAAAAGGATGGATAAACGCCTCACTAGCCCTACCCTAATGAGGAATTCCCTGCCTAACGTCACTAACGGAAACACTCTAACAAAGGATATCTGTCCCTCACACTTATACAGTCAACACATCAATACAGAAATACATGGCAATTCAACCCAACAAAATAATATCACAGTTTTATCTGTAATATAACCATAATCCTGGCTTATGATCTGGGCGAATTCCCCTTCCACAGATACAACCAGGGTTCTTGCTGCACAGTTCAAAAGAAAATAAGCAAATCGTGGATGGTTTAAGAAATGTGAAGGCATGCTCACATTTAACCCGCTAAAGACCCCCCTCAGGTAACCAAGAGAAGGGCCCAGGCTGCCAAATTCTGACCCCAGGAGTGAGGCTGCGACAGGGTACTACTGGGATCGAGGGTCTTTGAAGAATGGAAGTGAGGTGCCTGAAGATAAGATCTGGCATCCCCCTTTTCCTAATCCCGAATTATCGGACCTCCCCACTACTGTCATAGGATATCATCATGCATGTCCTACCCTACACCAAGATCTTCCATCAAACACTCCCACTCAGAGGAAAGCAAGAGAATGTAAAACCCATTTTCTAACTATAACCTGGACTTATCCTCCTGTCCCTCTAATATCATAAACTACGGTGAGAACAAATCTTTTCGATCCCTGTTTACCTCATTTACTGAGCGTACCAGAAGAGAGAAAGAACCAATACCAATTTCCTATCCTAATAACACCCCTAGACCAGAGACATGTATCCCCCTTCCTTGCCAGTGACCTACCCGACTCCCCTCACATTCATAGAATGTATTAAGACACACAATCTTCTTTTTCCCCAAGTATCACTGATGTACTGTGATGAAGAAGAGGAAATAAAGAGGAAAACCATGAGAAACACCACTATGTTACTGGGACGAAGAAGATGCACATCAACATGTTCATAGGCCATGTCCCACTAACAAGGCCAGGCAGGGTTAGGCAATTGAAATCAACCATGCCCACCTGCAGCCTATCAAGTTTTCAGGAGAGTATAAAAGGAAAACTAGCAATCAGCAAAGAGAGCAAGTTGGAGGGGCAGCTGAGGAGCTGTGGCTGCCAAGGACCAGCTGGAAGAAGCAGGGATGCCGAGACGCTGAGGGTCTGTGTGGGGAAGCATCCGGGAGAAGTGTGGCCACAGACCCCTGTTTCCAGCAAAGAAGAGAAGTCCAAAGAAGGGACCCGAGAGGCATGCTGATCCCTTGTTACATTGGTAAAATGAAATAATTGTTTCCCTGGGCCAGGACAGGAACCCAGCAGTGTCTGAGGGGAAGAGGTGGAGACCCTGACCTCAGATAACAGAGACATTAACCCAAGAACTAAGAAAGAGCCGCCGGTGAGTGAAGCGTAGTGAGATCCCAGTGTGTACTGAAGTAAGCGAGCAAGCTACAACGTTGCAGCCCGAACGCGTAAGACTGGAGACGCATCGGGTGAAAATGACAAATGAATTACAATGGATACATAGTGGCAGAGTGGTCGCATGTATGATTACACATTCCCAAATGACTCTGTGTATAGAAAGGAAGTGTCTGCAAAGAGGGGAGCTGTGTCCGGACATGTACATTTGGTGAAATAGAGATAGTAAAAAGGGGAGCTGTGCAAGAAATGGAAGTGGGAGCAACATTTTCAAAGCTGATAACAAAGTGTTGACAACAAAGTGTGTTGGAAAAGCATCGGGATGGCCACAAGGTGGGAAATTGATCCAGGCTTGCCTCAGAGAACCCAGGATAAGCAAAGAGTGCTGGAAAAGCATTGGGGTGGCCACTAGGCGGGAGATTGAATCAGTTGCTTAAGAGACCCCAGTATAAGGAAAAGAGAACATATTAAGGATAAGACACCTGGTTGCGTGACCTCTAATGGGTGGACCATGTGGTCTGAGAACTGTGCCACGACAATGGGAAACCAATAGAAAGCAAGGAGCTGCATGATCTAAAGGGCTTCTGGGTTCACAGAAAGGAGACCCAGAGAAGTCTACAGAACTTACCAGGAAAAGGTAAAGTGAACTTCTTTTGTCAAGTGAAAATTTTGCCATGTGAACTTTTCTTTGCCAAGTGAAACCTGAGAGACTTGTGGAACTTTATAATCCTTAGTGCCTTAAGCTTGGGGAAGGACAAAGGCCTATGAGTGTTTGGCTTGTAATGTAAGAATATTGAGCAGAATGTGACAAAGCATGGATACTTGGAATTGAAAAGTATGGGTAACTGTATACGTGACAGAAAGGTCCGGTTGACGCAGAGTTTTACGTCGCACGCAAAGAATAGCGGGTTGAGACTAAGTGAGTACAGTCTCATGTTAATTCGCGAGTGCTGCTATTTACATAATTAAGTCCAGCACCAAGCGTACGGCGAACATAGCGTGTGAGAAGAGCACACGCATATGTGTATACTTTACTTAACTTTTTTAATTTATATCACGCAACGCTGACTTGGAGGCTTAAGGGCACCGACAATACACAAAGTAGACAGGAGGGAAGTAGAAATGTACTATGAATATCAGGAGTTTAGACGAGCTACAGAATAAGGATCCAGGATTTAACTAAACAAGTAAGTCTTCAGTTTTTCCTGAGGACAGGTTTTAGACAGTTCCTCCTTAAGGTTCATGGGTATTGCATTCCATGCATGGGGGGCGACTGAAAAAATGCTCCTTTCTTAACTTGCGACAATCTGCAATCTGGGATTTTCAATTGGGCAGTATCATTCGACCTCAAATTGTGGGAGCCGGATTTTTCTTCCAGGACATCTTTGAGGTAAACTGGTGCTGTGTTATTTATACATTTCTGAGTAATTAGGTGGAGATGGAAGGTAATTCTGGCCTTCATAGGAAACCAGTGTAGGTTCCTCCTTGCCTCCGAGACATGATCTCTCTTCCCCAGATCCATGAGGTTTCTGATAGCATTGTGTTGTACAACTTGGAGCCGGTTGATCTCAGTTACATGCAGCCCGACCAGTAAGCTGCTACAGTAGTCGAGTCTGGCACCCATCAAAGCCCTAGCCAAGGTTTGTCGGTTTGCTCTGGAAAATAATGGGCGAGCATGGGCCAGGAGCTTGATGTAATAAGAAGCTGAGGATACTAGGCTCCCAACTTGAGCCTTCATGCTAAGGTTTTCATCAAAATACAAAATATAAGGTTTTTCTTTTCCTTTTTGTTTTGCTCTCATAGGCATCTATCACTAAGAGTGTATATTCCTTCTTCATTCTGCTGGTTTTGTCTTCTGTGCCCACCAACATAAGTTCTGTTTTATTTGTGTTAAGTGGCAGGCCGTTACAGCACATCCATCTTTAGATCAATCCATAGATCAAATTAATTGTACTCTCATCCATCGCAGAATTGCCGCTAAGGGGGATGACACATTGTGTATCGTCAGCATAGTTTGTAAATCCAATTTTATTTCTTTCCATATAATCAAAGAAAGGAACAGTAAACATTTTATAAAAAACTGGGAGAGGCACACCCCCTGAGGAATGCCCTACAGAAGTTCAATCGGTTTTGCCTCTGCCGTTGTGCTACTTACCCTACACTCAGGAATGATTTGGCCCATCGAGCTGCTGGATTATCCCACCAACTCCTCCAACCTGGTGATCAACAATGCATATCCACCAGGTCGAAGGCGGCTGGGAGATCAAGCAGCATAAGCATTACTGTTTGTCTGTTATCCATATGTCACAGCAGCCTGGACGTAAGCTCCAGTAATGCTCTCTCCGTGCCATGATTCTCTCTGAACCCGACTGACTTTTATTAAGGATGTTATGAGATCTGAGATGCATTAGAATATGGGCATAAGCAACCCGGTCCAAAATTTTAAGCAGGAAAGGTGAATCCGATATTGGATGGTAGTTTAATGGGTTTATCGGACAGAGTCCTGTTTTCTTCAATATTGGTGTGATCCAGGTATTTTTGATGCTACTAGGAACACACACACCTCCCTGAATGAAGCATTAACAAATTTACAGAGAGTAGGAATTAATACTGGGGAACAGGCTTTTATGGCGATCGCCAGACAAGCATCTCCTTTACAATTAGTGGGCGTTAGTTTTTCTATTATTAATGAAAGTTCCGATTAACTCACAGACTTGAAGGAGAACTGTTCTTCTTTCTTCCATGTTTTTTTTCGAGTCAATAATAGATTCTATATCTTTTGGGCTGATCGTTTTCTTCACATCTTATCTTTGATGGTAATTGTCTTATCAAAAATGGCGTCTTGGATTTGCGAGCACCATTCAGAGTCCTTCATGATTTTTTCGGTATTATCCTGTTCCGGGTGTTCCAACGCCTTTTAAATTTTAAATAGTTCCCTAGGTTGAGAGTGTGCATTCTTGATTTTGTCATGAAATTCTTTACAACAGCTTTATATGTGTCTTTATCAGATTCCATCATAGAGTTTTTCCACTTATAGAGCTTTTTAACTTTTTCACTCTTTAGTGCTTGTAACTCCAGTGAAAACCATCTATTATTTATCCTTTGGATAACTTTCTTGGTTTTCCATGGAGCTTGGGCATTAATAGCCTTCCGTATCGTACCTTTGAATACCTCCACAACTTTGACCACAGAAGGAGAGTCATTCCATTCAGGTCCTGCTGCAATGGTACAAGCCATGGGTTAAGAGCCTCAGGTGTAGGTTTGTTAATGTGTCTGCATTGTGCCATGGAGCTGGGCACTTTCTTGTTCCTAACCTGCTCCTCACAGGTAATCACGAAGTGTATGAAGCAGTGATCCGACCATGGACATAGGCATACATTCTGATTAGTCGGTGCTACATTGTAACCCGCCAGCCAGTTGAGCGTATTGCCTTTGTCATGTGTAGCGGTCTTCACAAATTGTTCGAGGCCTAAATCTGTAAGCGCCTCCACCAGCGATTGTGCACGAGTATCTTTCGTATCATAAAACCAATAGTTAAAATCTCCATAAAGGCAAACTCTCATATTAAGTTTCATTATGGCGAGGAGTAGATTGCACAGTTGGTTAGAGAAATCAGGCATAGCTGTGGGGGGTCTATACATGATAATCTTGTTTGTAGTGCTTTCAGGGTCTGTTCTAACTTTTAAATGGATAATATCACAGCTGGCCACATCTACAGTGTCAGCTCCCCAGATATCGAATGATTTTTTAACAATACATGCAATTGCTCCTCCTTTCCCTTCTGATCTATCCTGTAGGAACATTTTATAATCCATGTGTATGGCCAGTGCCAGAGATGGGTCTGCCGCAGCAGGATATGATTCCATTTCTCAGTCAGTGCGCATATGTCCAAGTCGTGATGTGTTATATAAGTCGCAACATCTAAGGCATGTTTAAGGAGCGGTCTAGTATTCAATAATATGCATTTTAGCCCACCTAAGCTACTGCTAGGAACAGTCTATGTAGCGTATCAGTGTTTGGTGTGAAGTAATGAAATGCACATGTCTTATACATATGAAAACTCACATGAAAGTGAGGTTTCACTGATGAAGGCTTTAATTCGTTTTGGAGGCATATAAAGGTTTTACAGTTTGTACATATGTGATGTTATGTTACTTTGCATTTATATAGTGCCTTATGTACCATTGCTATGGTCTCAAGGCGCTGGTAGGTTGAACGCCCTCGGGAACCGAAGTTCAAGTCAGTAGAGAAGATAGAGAGAGTCATAAGGTGCGTGTGAGCACCGGATGTGTGTGCAGCTGGTGTGGCATTCGTGTGATAGCTGCTTCTTAACGGTACGTGTGGTGGTTGAGAGATCGTGAGAATGTGTTCGTTCTGGAAGGTTATTAGCCAGACTGATTCTGGCTGCGTTAGGCCTGAGGAGAATGCCTAGGCTGAAGGGTGTGTAACCAGCAGTGTTTAGTTAGGGTGATTGGGAGTATGAGGCAAATGATGGTATGAGAACAGCTGTACCGAATGGTGTCATATTATTGCTGTGTTCTAGTTGAGTGGTGGTGTTAAGAAGAGAGTAAGCGTGGAGATGTGATATGGTGGTTTACCTTAGGTGCTTGAGATCGACCCCACTCCAATGGTTCCATGTATCCATACGTCCCATGCACTCTGAACTGTTCTGTGTATTCTGGCCGTTTCAAGCACTCAGAACCGTTCCATTCTATGCACTCCAATCCGTTCCATGCACTCCGATCTGTTCCATTCTCTCCAATCCGTTCCATGCACTCTGATTTGTTCCGTGCACTCCGATCCGTTCCGTGCACTCCAATCCGTTCCATACACTCCAATCCGTTCTATGCACTCCAACCTGTTCCATACACTCCAAGCCATCTTATGCACACCAACCATTTTATGCACTGCTCCTTTCATTCGATCTACCCACGTTACCTTTCTCCAAGCATCATCCTTCCACATACGTCATCTTCACCTGTTCCATCCACTTCACTGGTTCCAGCCATTTTACACATTCCATACACTTCACCCGTTCTACCACTACACCGGTGCCTCCCCCTTCACTGGTTCCACCCCATTCACTGGTTCCTGACACATCACCCATTTCATCCACCTACTTCATCCGTCCTACCATTTCATCCGTTCCACCCACTTCATCCATTCTACGCCAGGTCATCCGTTCCATCCACATACTTTACCCTTTCCATCCACAAACTTCACCCGTTTCTTCCAAATATTTCACTTGTTCCAACCACATACTTCACCCGTTCCATCCACATACTTCACCCGTTTCACCCACATATTTCATCCGTTCCATCTACTTACTTCACTCGTTGCATCGACATACTTCAACCATTCCAACCACATATTTCATGCATTCCATCGACATCCATCCACATACTTCACCTTTTCCATCTACATACTTCACCTATTTCACCCTGTTCACCCCCAACACTTTGTTCATGTGTTCCACCCAGTTCTTCGGTTCCACCCAGATCATCTGCTCCACGTTCTCATCCGCTCCATACCCTCATTCATTCTGCGTTCTGATCCACTCTGCGTTCTCATCTGCTCTATGTTCTCATCCGCACTACGCACTCACCCGCTCTACGCACTCACCCACTCTACGCACTCATCCGCACTACGCACTCATCTGCTCTATGCACCCATTTGCTCTACGCACTCATTCGCTCTACGCACTCATCCGCTCTTCGCACTCATCTGCTCTTCGCACTCATCCACTCTACGCACTCATCCGTTCTACGCACTCATCCACTCCAGCGACTTCACCCGCTCCACTCACTTCGTTCATTCATCCTGCATTATCGGATCAGCCCATGTCACTTGTCGCACGCACTCGGTCCGTTCTGTGCTCTACATCTGTCCCATGCACTACACCCATCTCATGTACTTGAATTGTCTATTCAGTACTTTCTATTTATACCCTGCCTTCTTACACTCCATGGCTTTAGTCAGTGCACTCATCATGCAATTTACATCTTGTTTTCATTTAATATTCATGTAAAAAAAACGTCTAAATCAGTCCTGGCTTTGATGTGTTTTCAAACGTATATATTGGTGTATATATCTCCTACATGTACGTGTACAGTTGGCATAAGAAGATGTACGTTGGTATTGAGAGTGTGTCATAATGGTGTGTGTTGTAAGAGCATGTGACATAAGAGAGTGTGTCGTAAGGCATGTGTCATAAGTGTGCATCTCATAAGTGTGTGTGTGGTGTAAGAACATGTCATAAATGTTTGTTGTGGGAGTGTGTGCTGTAAGGGCATGTGTCATAAGAGCAAGAGTGATGAGTGTGTGTTGTGTGTGTCATAAGATGTGTTGTAAAAGCATGTGTCGTACGCGTGTGTCACAGGTGTGTGTGTCCACTTTCTTTAAGGACTTGTGCTATGAAAACCACATCTCCCAAAATGCATGTATTTATTAAATACACGTTTAGGACAGGAATTATTGGTCACATTACAAGAGGGTTTACAGATACTTGGAACTATGGAACGATCCGATGAGGACAGGGCAGTGTGTGTGGTCTGAAATGACTGAAATAGAAACGAGTTTATAGTATGCCTTAAACACAGCGCTGCACTGTTCATTGTTGTCAGTTGGTCTGCAGCAGCGGTGTTTCCTTTCTGGTTTCAGTGTTTTCAGCAGGGTTCTTCTCCATTAGGCGCCCAGCTGCGTCACTAATTTGCGGGGCACCTGTGCACCTGATGCCCAGTGCAAGGGGTCTCATCAAGCATCGTGGGATTGCCATGACTACCAATGTTCTGACGGAAGCGTGGTAAACAAATCCAGGCAAGGCACCGGGCCAGGCGTTGGGACTAAGAAGATACGGCAGACGAGGTGTCTCCGTGGAAACCACGCCCACCCCGAGCTCTTACTCGCTAATTCCGTGCCGCCGCCTCTTCCTAGGGGCTCTGCGCTTAATCGACGTAAACACACAAAAGGCATGGATTTACCCGTGCGGTTTTATCATCAGCCATTCGGATATTCATGTTTCTCATTTTCTCTCACACATTTTTCTTATTGCAGGATATGGCAGTATGCTTATAATGTGGGTTTCTTGGTCAGGGCCAGCCCTAGGATTTGCGTGGCCCTGGCCAGCATGGCATAAAATGTGCGGGCCCCCTTGATATTACCGAAAATTATATCACAGAATGAGTCTTTAATATACAAAATATCATGGTCAGTTACATTAAAAACACGTTGCCATTACAAATACAATGTCCAGTATATGATTTGCCGCTGTTAACATTTAACCATGTGGTAATATCAGGAGTGGGGCTTTATTTTGTAGTAGTAGACAAAATGAGAAGCGAGCCTCATCAATGTACCCCCTGAGCCTTTATTGGAGGGCGTGAGCAAGCCACAGCTGTTTGGTGGGGTGCAGAAACTGAAAGGGGAAGCAGGGGATCCCATAATAGAATGTTGCAATGGCAGCTGAGCAGGTTAGGGGACTGTTGCTGGGATGTTAGGTTTATTTCTTCCCCTAAAGTAAATGGATTTTTTCCATTCCCGCTGCAAAATGTGCTGTAAAATGTGGTGTTTAGACCATGGGATGGGTACAGCTACCTCGCATCACTAGGTGTGGGAACTTCCGATCCGATTGCAACAATCAAAAGCGGGCACTTATGAATATACGCACACTAAGTGTACATATCTTAAAGTGAAATATACAAGTTTGATTCACTTGACCTTTCCCCTTAGAAGAAAGTGCACCAGACAAAAGAGAATTGGCATTTAAAAAACATTAATCAACATCGGAAAAATGACGTAGGAGCGGAGATTTTCTAATAACTATGCTGGCAATGTGTAAAAGGTGCCCACCTTTTAATCCCAGCAATCTATAGTGAAGTATTCACAGCAAAACAACATCCCAGTAAGAGACGTGTGTTTTGATGACACTTTGATGTGGTTTTATGGTTAGGCGCCTGCACTTGGACAACCCGGGTAAAATCCTTGTAGCCGAACACTTGAGTAAGTTTGCCGGACTAAAAAATACCCAAGCGGGGATTAGTGGCCACCCTCTTTACAAAGGGTGCCCATCCACATGTATCCTTTATTTATGCTCCAAAACACAACACATGGCCACAGTGAGGGAAAATAACATCTCCAGGATTGCAACCTCTTGCCACAGCCTCAGCATTTATAAATGACTTGCTTGTCTGCTCATCATTTTCCCACACCCCCATGTTTGGCTTTGAACAATGCTCTGTTTTTATAAATATGACTTAAAAAGTACACACACCATAGTAAGGTATCACACAAATATATGAATCCTTATAGAAACATGTTAGGCACATTTTTTCAACTGTGGCATTTTTCTCCTCTTCTTCAGTGGGAGACTAAAAATATTAGAATTCAATTCAGGAAAGGGAAAACATGGCCTTTGAGTTTTGAAAATGTACTTTCAAGGCTTAGACTATTGTGAGAAAAGGTTACCTGTTTGTATTTCAATGCTTGACAAATACAGGCTTTACTTATGGTGTGATGAAAATATTACATACTACCAAAAATAAACTATTTGATATGAACATCTGAAAATAATGTAGTTAGGTTAAAACTGCTCTGGGGGGGGGGGGCTGGAGGAGGTTGTACATTTAGGCAGCTAACTGGTGGGTTGTGTGTGCTTTTAGAATACAAATGACCCTTTGCATTTCTTAACAGTCAACACACTTTAATTTGACATAAAAAATCTTCAAGTCAATATATAAAACACATTATTCCATAACAGTAATAAAATACATCAAGTAAAATCATCATAGTTTCCAGGTATATTTTTGGATGGTGCAAATTTAGTGACAGTACAATTCATCATATTGGGCCTCATTACAGGTTTGCCGGTCCGGTATCTACGGTACCGGTAAGCTTGCCGGTACTGTAGTTACCGGAACAGCAAACTACGGCTTCTGCTCGTGGGTGCATTTTCGCTCGCCAGGTCTGACGAGGCAGACAGACCGGCACCTGCGAGCAGAGCATGTCGGATGCACCAGCACTATTCTGAATGGTGCCAGTGCATCCGGTCTCCCCATTCCCATTGAACCCTATGGGGCTTGAATGGGAATGGGGAGAATTTTTTTTTTCCGATGCTGAGGAATGGGCAATTAACGGGTCCGGTGGGCCGTAATGACCCGGTAATTAGCCATTCCTGGGCACCAGAAAAAAAAAATATTCCGGCGGCCACCGTGCCTGTTATACCGGCACGGCTGCCGCGGTATTGTAATGAGGCTCATTATCTTAAAACAACCTTAAAATGCACCTTATAGAGGAGAGCATAGCCTGCAGCCTCTACATATTTCGGTGGCTTCTATTAAATTACGGGTGCAAATTGATTAGCAAATTGATTAGCTTCTTTTTTAGCAACCAGGATCTATAGGTAAATCTAGCCACTGCAAAGGCTACATGTTCCAGGGTGCATTGTCTTAGATATATCATTGCTGATCTAATGTCTCTCATTCCAGCTTCTCTCAGCACAGGCTTCAAGTACATTTGCCTCAGATATTTAGGTTTTTCACATAGCAACATGAAGCGTGTCATTGTTTCTACTGCCCAACACCCCCGCACAACGCACATTTATCAGTATTCAACTCTTTCCATTTGGCCGTAAAGCTTGCCTCTTGGAGGTTCCACAGTCTCACTTGCATATAAAGAGATCACTCATGCAGATGTGAGATAAGGGCCTCATTACACGGTAGGCGGTAGGGATTTACCGGTACCGGTAAAATACCGGTACCGGTAAATCCCTGCCGCCTTACTACGAGGTCCCTTAGCGGGTTGGAGTTTTAACGCCTGCTTTTTGCAGGCGTTAAATACCAACCCGCTAAGGGACCTCGGAGCTAATTACGGCACCGCTAAATTGCGGTGCCGTAATTAGCGCCTTCCCAATTCCCATTGAGCCCTATGGGGCAGAAATGGGAATGGGGAAGGGCAATGGCGGAAGGGGGATTTACCGCCCCTCCAACCTTGGGATAGGGCGGTAAATCCCCTTTCCGCCAAGGCGGTGCCGGTATTTTACCGGCATGAGCCATGGCGCTAATAGCGCCATGGCTCACCGCCTACCGTGTAATGAGGCCCAAATCTTGGTAAAATGTCCTGCCTGCAATCAAAAGCTCAAGGTATGCCGGACCCAATTTTAACTCCCACGTGCTGGCTATCAGCCAATCCACTGCTTTTTAGGACGCACGTAACGTTTGTTTTTTCCTAGTTAGATTTGGGGATTTTCCTATAGATTACCATCACCTAGAACCTGGAGAGTCTTTTTTATGTGGCAGACACACTCCAGTGACTTCCCTCCATCCATGGACATCACATGACTCAGAACTTCTCTATATTTCGCCAGTCCCTCTTGGTTCCATAATCTTAACCAGAAGAGAACTGGACTAAGTCGTGCAAGAGAATCCACTGGGGTTGCCTTTAGCTCCAAAAGTAGCAGTGCAGAAGGAGTAGTAGCCTTGGGTAGAAGGACACTTTTTTTTTCTTCAAAACTGTAACCTCAATGGAAGATAATTTTTTCAGATTTCCGTGCTCCCACAGTTCCGCTCCATATAGGGCGGCAGGAAATGCCTGCTTCCCATACAGGTCTATCGCTGGAGAGATTGCGTCACAACCTTTCTTAACATGGAAACGCCTTGCCCAAAACAATGTTCTCATAAATGAGCCATAACGTGTACATTTCTCCCGCTTTAAAGGATAGGCTAGAGCAAAGAAAGTGATTGGCAGTAATTATGGGGCCTGCAGTGTCTGATGGGCCGCTGGGAGGGGATATTTGTCTTCAGAGCATCACAAAGGCTTTGGAGGTGACACCGTGGCCTCGCTTGGAAAAAGCGCAAATCGTCCAAGGAAGCAGCACATCCCCTCTTCAAAGTAATGTTACCTGTGATAGTCGAGGCAGGCACTGGTGCCTGCGGGAGGGGGCCCTCCTGATAGCGGGACCCTGTCCCACCAAACACACTTCACATGCCTCGGGCCGGCTCTGTTCTTGGTTGAGTTGTACAGTGATGGGAACGGGTGATCTAGAGGAAACGGATATAGTACAATCTCTGAGGGACCCAGATTTTACTGTAGAGTCAGCCAGACAGCAGTTCATGGAAACCAGAGCACCCGTTTGAAACTCCCAAACAAAAAGAGAAATCTTGGTCTGCTTAAACTAGGTTATGCAGTCACGTGGGTACGGAGGTATGTTGAAATAAAGAGCACACATAATTTGATCTAAAACAGGAATTTTAGAATGCGAGGACCGCAGTGCCAAGATAACACATGTTTTATACAGCTTGTGTCGCTGATTCCTTGTGCTTCTAAACTCTGCTATAATAGGTCTTATTATTACTCAAATCAATGCTACTTAACTGTCGACCTGGAAGAATGAAGCAGTCGGCTTTACCTGGTTTCGGAACATTTGGTTGTGCAGCTCTCTGAAGTGAGCACTTGCTCAGATAATTTTATCAGGGAAAAGTGTTTGCAACATGGTGACATATATTTATTCTAAGAAAAAGAGAATATTGAGCAGAATGTGACAAAGCATGGATACTTGGAATTGAAAAGTATGGGTAACTGTATACGTGACAGTAAAGGTCCGGTTGACGCAGAGTTTTACGTCGCACGCAAAGAATAGCGGGTTGAGACTAAGTGAGTACAGTCTCGTGTTAATTCGCGAGTGCTGCTATTTACATAATTAAGTCCAGCACCAAGCGTACGGCGAACATAGCGTGTGAGAAGAGCACGATTGAAGGCATCGCATATACAGAAAGGCGATAGGCTATCCAGTTGCAGTCCACTTATGAGACGCTTTAACCGTACCATGTACTGCTACAAAGGATTATTGTCACGTATTGGACAGCACACTTAGGAATCTGTTCCAGCTGTCTGCTTGCTGAAGCAGTCCATGGTATTTGAAGATTGCGCAGACTTTTGTACACTACATTGGGTCCCCTGATGAAGTTCTAGCGAATTTGTGTTAAGGGTGTCAGAACGAAACATGTTGGGTTCTCGAGGACGCTGTAATATTGAACAGCTTGTTATATTAGCCTATTAAATTGGTTCAGAACCTTTTTGAAAAGGATCCGCCTACAAATATATGTGTTTGATAGGTTAGAGTAGCTGTTATCTATATGGGCTATCATTGTCCAACGATGTTCAAGTGAAAGCACAACAGACTGGCTCTAGGTAGCTAGCTGTATTCAGATTTTTTCTCCATTTTTGTTTTATTGAATTTTGCACTTTTCACATTGCACTGGACTTGTCACTTTTCACAAGATTAATGTAGTATGTGTGATGTTTACAGGTTTTTATATGGGTTTAATCCATTTATATGTACTCAACAATAACATTTTATAATTGTTTATCTGTATCTTTTATGATGTAGTTGACACATGTTTTATATTTGTTGAATAACTTGTGTTCGCTGTTGAAATCAAGAAGAGACAGTACAAAGGCAGTTGAGTTCTTGAGTCCTTTAGCTATATGCAAAGCTTTTTTGGGGGCGGACCCTTCAGCCATTAAACCTCCCTGAGTCTTTCTTTGGTATTTTGGTTAACTGTATAAAGCATACATGTTGCAGACCGTGTTCCTCATTACGAGGTTGGCGGTAACCATCTCGCGCACCGGCGGGTTGCTGCTGACCCCGAAACACAGTTTCCAGAACCTGACTTCCTGGTGCCACCGGGACATTACAAGTCCCGGTGGCGTGGGAAGTCAGGCATCGGATTTGGTAAGTCCCCATCGGACTCCACGGGAATGGTGATTTGGAAGGCCGTCACCGTGATGACTCCGCCTACCGGGGCCATTGCGCACGGCAGGGTCAGATCTCCCGGGTGCGACAGCCCCTGCAGGCAGACTTGTAGTGTGGTGGCCCGGAAATTTGGCGTTCTGGTAAATTTACCGGCACCCTTATTTCAAGGCACTACACTTGTAATGAGGATCTAAAAGTAGATATATGATAATCTAGACACAGACCAGTGGTGAGACACTTTGTGGAACATCCAGGTGACTATATTATATATATGTATATATATATAATACTTATGCATAGGTGGCAACTTTTCACTGGGCTCTCGGGCCACTTGTGCATTATGCCCCCCCCATTTCTTTTGGATTGGTTCATCCAGGTAGGTATAGCCTGTACCAATCACAGGGGCCCAGTTGGGTTTAAAAGAGGGTTGAGCCCCACTTTTGTGGCAATTTTACCATTGTTATAGTTTCAATGTGCTGTTAGTGGACCGTTGTGGAGGTCTTGGGGTACGTTTATAATGCCTGTGTGTATTTGGCCAAAAAGGCTTAGTAGGACTGGCCAGGCTCCGGTATAAATCAACCCATGTAGTCAGGCATGTGGATGGGTGGCGAGAAGAATGGGGGTGACGTCAGTGTTAGTGAGTTTCTATGTGTTCAGCGTGCCCAAAATTGTCATAGGACTGCGCCGTATTCTGCTGTAAAGAGGTGTTGAGGCATAGTCGGGTGTAGCTAGGTGGAGAATTTATGTGAACAGCATGACCACATTTTTGTCGTAGTCCTTGCTTTGTACTGATGTGTGTGGTTAGCTGTGCCTGCGGCCAGTGGAGTGGTGTATTATACATACCATTGCCTCCAATTGGAGGCGCTTTGATGTTAGGGTGCCCGCTCAGGTATTTGTCTTCGGCTGTTGGTTCTTGCGGCTGTGAAAGAAACGATTGGCAGAAAACAACAGTCTGTGTTCCAACTAATCGCCACAGGTTGTCAAATTCTTCAATGTGGGTTAGGTGTTCAAATGTATTTGAGGAGGTGTTGGTTGTATCTCAACCGCTGCGCTTCTAGTACTTTTGTTGTGATTAGCCTGTTTTTGTCCATTTGCCAGGTGCAGTTGTTCCTGAATTCTGTGACATTACATGTGAGAATGCTGTGAATCAGCTATTGGCGCTTTGAGGGACGACATGGTTGTGATAGGTGTGTGAGAGTGTGTTTGGTCCCGGCTCCCGCGAACACAGTCAGCACTGTCACGTGTTTATAGCAAAAAAGGTCAGAGATCCCACAAATGGAGCCGGCCCGCCGGGGAAGACAGTTCATATACTTCGTGTTAATGGGATCTCCCATGGTACTTTGTAGCGTAGCGTCTGACAGGCTTTTCAAAAAGGAAAAAGCAGCAATTTTTCCCCAAAGTTTTATTGCTAATAATACTTGACTTGCTGGATGGATTTGGATGAAAGCTTTATAACAATGAGTTTGTCAAGGGCCCCATAAACTGCAAATTATGGGAACAAAAGTTATTAAGTAAACAAAACACCACCAGTTCACAGTCTTCAGCCCTTTTTTCTGCCCCTTAGAGAAAAGGTGCAGTTTTTGAACAGCTGTAGCGTGAAAACCGCTGGGCATATTTGGACCAAACAAGAAACAACTTGGTCACAAAGTGTTGACTTGCATTTCTTGACTATTGTGGGGTAAATCCATCCAGTATTTCTTTTAACTATTCATCAGGGAATGGGCTACCCCCTACTCCTTAAAACCATTATATCTCCTGTGGTACTTTTCACAGCAGAGAGGTTGAGCAAGGCCAATAGCTTTTGTTTTGCTGGATGAATGTGGATGACATTTTCCCAACCAACAGTTTGTCACAAGCCCCACTAAACTGGACATTTTGGGAACAATTCGTTAGAAAATGAAAACGTTATTAAAGAAAACATAAACACATTGTTTTCAGCCTACTCCCATTTATTTTCCCATAAAGGAAAAGTGCCATTTTTTAACAGCCTTAGTGTGAAAACTGCTTGGCAGATTTGGACCAAATAAGAAACAATTTGGGCAAAAAGCATTGACTTAATTACCTTGAGTAGTTTTGGGTAAATCCATCCAGTAGGCCATGGCTAGTGGCCCATACAAACACCATGGCATAACCACACCCTTGAAATTCACTGAAAAAACTTAAGTTAAAGTGTAGTTAAGTTGAGCAGATTTAACACAACAAAGCCCTTGAAATTCAGTGGATGTGGGAAGTCCTGACTAGCTTAACTCAGCAAATTCCCGTTTATGTCCACCATAGTCCTATGTCCCCCATAATGCCATTTTGTATGTCATTGTTACTCCCTTCTCTTATGTTTGTGCTCATGAGCTTTGCAATGGGAACGCGCCGAGTTAAGCTGGCCATGACTTCCCACATCCACTGAATTTCAAGGGTTTTGTTGCGCTAAATGTGCTCAACTCAACTAAACCTTAACTAATGTTTTTTCACTGAATATATGTACACACAGTATTCATGGTTCCAGTTACTCTTGATGTGCAAATGAAGAGACCACCCACTGGCCATCCTCAGCTCATGCCTCCAAATAACCCATTCAGAAAATTCTCACACCAAGCTTCAACCAACATTCCTCTGAAATGTGAGTCATACACATGTATCAATATTCTTTCAGCATGTATGGATGAACAGCATTCAGGCAGTCACTACACAATTGTGGGTGCAATGGATTAGTGGAGTAATACACCTAATGTAGATATTTGTGAGGAACATGTTTGTCACATGTTACAACCCATTGTTTTTAGGAAGTCGAAAAGAGCTATGAAGTTCCTACACCTACCCCTTCATCTTGGTGGGAGAAGGGGTCGTTTTCTGGTTTAATTTTCGGCAACTTTGAGAGAAAGAATGATGACACTTTTATCCTCCTTTTCCCACAAACATCTCCCTGCCCAACCACCCCATTTCCAGACGTGACCACTCATTCCTCCTGTAGGCATTCAGATCTCTGTTGCATCAACCTCAAGAAAGCCCACCCCTAACATACTCTCGCTGACTACATTGGCACCATATGACTAGGGAGCACGCACCTAATCCACGGATACCCTCTTCCCCCAATCTATTCTTACTTGCATTTTTCAACCCCCCCATGTCCCTGCTTGCTTCTCTCTGCCCAGTTTCCCCCATGCCACTCCAGACTTGCCCTTTGATCCCTCAACCCACAGTCCCACGGATCCGTGCTACAGTGGCCTCAAGGATCCCATCACGTGACAAAGTCATCCTTTGTCCAGGTCCTCAGGTTGTCAGCAAAGGGGATGTGTATTGGGAAGACTCGCTGCACAAGCATGGTGAATAAACTGGGGCACAGCAACTGGCAAGTATATTGCAATGTCTTATTTCAGTTTCCAGAACATTTACTTTCATTCAATAGTTCAAAAAGAAAAATAACCACTTTCAGTTTTTCATATTACGTAAATAATATGTGTGTATTGTTCCTCATCATACACAAATTCAATTGATAATACAGATTCAATCAATTCTTATGAATCAAAAAACAATTATTTAACACAAAACATATGTTAGATAAACATTCTGTGCATATATCACTTTTCAATACACATTTCTCATATTGTTCATCTATGAATCCCACTATTAGAGTTGACACAAGTTGACAAAAATATGACCGTAGTGCCCTCTTCTTAACTACGTGTTTCGGGCGTTCAACGCCCTTCTTCAGGTTTAGAATATTGGATGACTGTTCTGTTAATTTAACCTGCAATTAATTAAAAAGACTCAATGAGTATTTCAAGATTAGGATCTATATATTCAGGTATTAAGGAACATAAGGTACTATATGGCACTAACCTTTATGTTGGACTTGAAGTGTAGTTCGAGTGTTAGTGTTCATGAGGATTAGGTGGTCACCGAAACAATATATGTGTATCAATGTCAAATAGCCAAAGTAAAAATAAAATAAAATAAACAATGTGGCTCAGAGGGAGTAGGTGCCATGCAATAGCGCTGGGTCCCCCTGTAGCCACACAACATTAAATATATCTTGTGCTGCATTATAGATATTAGGCTTCTTGCTTACGCAAAAATAATGGCAATGATAAAATTGTGCGGGTCAATGATGAGTGACCTATGTAGTCCCGTCTTCTTATGGCGGTGCTGTCCTATGAGATATATTGAACATGCTATTAGGTGATGGCTCAAACTATACACTAACTCAGATATTCATTAAAAAGGGTGCATTCACCTACCTGTTGTTGACGGTAGCACTCCACGTATATCGTTACAATGTGCACTATCACTCGCTGGAAAGCGTGCTTCTGGCAAGGTGTCTCTACGGTAATAATACAGAGAAACACTATTTCAATAGTTGGACTTCACTAACATTAGTTACTGTATTGCTCTGGGGCTGTAATCGGGAAAGTACCTTTGTTTTCTACTGCAATCCAAACGCCATTCCACCAGCACTTCCTCCGCCTGTTCCTCTCTACTGATTCGGGTGAGGATACTGCTTTACCGCGAGACTATTCACTTGAATTGTCCTTCTTTAGTGTTGATGGTGTCTCAAATATGGGCACCATCTTAGAATAGCTATTAAAATGGATCTATGTATTAGCAATATCTTGCTAATACATACGTACCCCAAATTACGGATTTTGATGTGTTATCCATATTGGTACTATGCAGCATTTAGATAGACTATCACATGTAGCTTTATCTATCTAATATTGAATATAGCTGAATTATTGCCGATGACTCGATCCTTAATGAAATATCAAATATGAGGCATAATTTAAACTGCAGAATGCACTCTATATCTCTCTGCATACTATAATGGCATGTTGTCTAGGTGACATGTTAAAACAGTTCATCATACACAGCTGCGTTTCTAATACACACTATGGAGAATCGCTCCTTTTGTATGGACTAGGTCGAGAAGTTACACAAAAGCCCAGAGTATTCTAGAATCTATAAACAATGCTAACAAAAATATTTAAAGTTGAAAATCCCAGACTTCCCACTCTGGATAAGCTCAAAGCTGACATATAAGTTCTCACATTATTTTACACAATTCAATTTCACAAAAAACAATTCAAATCCCAATCCATGTTCATTCCCCGAGGATGCATAGTGTCCAATTTTTCGATGCAAAAGATCTCTCTTTGTTGAAGTAATTTAGTCAGATCCCCACCCCTTCTGGGAAGTTTGATAGATTCAAGAATAACACATTTCATTTGTGCAATAGTATGTCTTTCTGCATTGAAATGTTGGGCAACAGGTGATTTCGTAGAAAGATTCCTTATGTTTGACTTGTGTTCCCCCCCATCTCACTTTGGCTTACCTGCTTGTAAGTCCAACATAGTACATACCACAAGGGCATTTTATACCATATATCACATTTTTTGTATCACAAGTTGATGTATGCATCAATGGGATTTTTCTGCCATTGTGTGGATGGCAGATGGAGTCTCCTTTCCAAACATTGTTACAACAGTGACAGTTATTACATGTCAGTGTGCCTTTATATTTCTTTTTTACTTGTGTTTTTTTCGTAAAGTCAGCAAAGGAGATACCTGTTTGGGCATGTTGGGGCCATGTAGGACTGCCCCCTCTATTCCACAATTCTACTGATGCAAAACAGTCATGTAGCCAAACAAACCGATGGCACCACCAGATCTGGTTACACTTAAGTAGTAAAAACTACTGCACTTCATGAACACATAGTGATGAATCTGAAGATATTTCTTTTCATTTTCTTAGAGACATCTTTTGTTGATGCATGCTGTGCCTTCATCATTACTTAAGTGTTTGTTTGTTTATTTTTCTTATATAGCACGCCTGACTCTGGGGTATCTGGGGGCTTTAAGGCAAGTAGCAAGTTACAGGCATGAACATGGTGATACAGGTACAGTAGCTGCCGTATCTAATACTTTAGAAAGTCAGGGATTAATATACAGTAGATACATATATTGGATAGAGTGAAATGAATACAGTAGCTGCAGTAGATAGTATATTACATTACAAGGTCAAAGATTAATGTACAGAGTCCATATATACAAAAAATATATAGAGTCAAAAGATAAATATACAATGGATACATGGATGGAACAGTGAGCAATTGTCCTATGGTGATTTGGGCAGTGGAGTCTCATAAGACTGGATAAGGACTATCTAAATCTTGCTGAGGAGGCACAAGATGACACTTCTCCTGAAGTTGGGGAATACTTGGATAGATTTAATATTAGCGGGGAGGGTGTTCCACAGTTGAGAAGCCCTAACTGGGAATCTGGAGCCGCCTGATCTTTTTAGTTTGAATCTTGGGACTACCAGGCAGGATGAGTTAGAGGATCTGGTGGTTCGTGTGGATGATCTAAGGTTGAATTTTTCAGTGAGGTAGGGAGGTGCTGTGTGCTTTAGCGCTTTGAATGTGAGAGATATGGTTTTGAGATCAATCTTTTCTTTTATGGCAAGCCATTTACATTCTTTTCTAGTGGCAGAGATATGCTCTCTTCTTGATATATTTAATGCAGCTCTGAGAGCATTGTTCTTTATTATCTGTAGTTTGTTAAGTACAGTCTTGTTGGCACCTAGGTAGAGATCATTACAATAGTCCAGTTTAGACATTATAAGTGCTTTAGCTAATGTGAGACAACTTTCTGTCGACAGGAATGGTTTGCATGCCCTTATCAGCTTGCTTGTGTAGGCAGTGGCTGATGCGGTCATGTTCACTTGTTTCGAGAGGTTGGAGGTGGCATTGAGATAAAATCCTAGCATTTTTAAGTTTTTAGCAATAGGGATAATATTCCCATCTATATTGACAGTAGTATATTTGGGGTTTAGTTCATTTATGTTGGCTGGTGAGCCCACTAGAAGGAGTTCCGTTTTGTTGTCATTCAGGCAGAGGCCATGGACGGCCTTCCATGCCTGAATGATTTCATTGACACGTTGTACATCAGAGTCATAGATGCCTGTTAGGGGTAGGAGTATCTGGGTTTCATCTGCATAGTTTGTATACGTGACACCCAGACGGTCCAGTTCATCAAATAGCGGCTTTGAAAAGATATTATACAAAGTTAGTGATACGCTTGATCCTTGGAGCACACCGCAAGTAATAGGTATCGGGTCGGCTGAGGCGGAGGGTGAGAAAACTTGCATGGTTCTAATTATTTAGGAACGATTGGATCCACGTGATGGCTGACTTGGAGAAGTGTGCTGCTGAGGCGAGGTGATCACAGAGAACCTTGTGAACGGCCAAGTCAAAAAGCAGCTGACAGGTCCAAAAGGAGCAAGATTGCAAGTTTTCCTTTCTCCTTGAGTTCGTCAATTTGGCTTTTGAGGTCAATAAGAGCGGTTTGTGTCCTGTGTTGTGGTCTAAAGCCAGATTGCCGAGTTCCCAGGTGTTTGTTGGTCTCGAGGTAGTCTTGGATTTGCAAATATGCAACTCTGTCCAAGATTTTTAATAGAAAAGGGACTGTGGTGATGGGTCTGTAATTAGTGGGGATCGTGGGGTCTAGCGTCTGTTTTTTAAGTAGAGGGAGTAACCACAATTCCTTCAGGTTACTGGGAACCATACCACTTGAGAAGGATGTGTTGACTAGTTTGGTAATAAATGCGGCCAGGTCTCTGGCCGCATCTTTGATAATCTGTGCAGGGCAGCTGTCGCCCTGGCAATTCGAAGGTATAAGTGAGGCTATGATTTTTTGAATCTCGGGTACCGATACATTGGTCAATTTAAAATCTGCGGGCTGATGAATGGTGGTGGCTGGGGTCTGTTTGGATGAGGCTGAGTCATTTAAGAGTCATAGTTTATCTGCTATTGTGGTCTGAAGGCGGGTCATTTTGTTCATGAGAGCATTTTGAATTCTCGTACACCAGAGTTTGTCTTTTAGGCAGGAGTCAATAGGTTGAATAGTTGTCTCCCTTTCTCTCAGGATGGTGAAAAGTTCCTCTGAGCTGGATCCCGCTTGGTTAATTCTCCTATTGAATGTGTCCCGCTTGGTGCGAATGATCTCCTCTTTATATTTAGCTGTGATCATGGTTAAGTTACATTTGTTTTCTGCTGAAGGGGTGTGTTTCCAAAGTGATTCAAGTTTTCTTTTTTCCAAGCAAAGTGACTTTAGTTCGGGTGTGAACCAGGAGTTCATGTGAGCTCTCGGTTTCCCTTTATGCATTTTAAGAGGTGCTACTAAGTCTATCGCTTTGGCCATGGATGCATTATATGCATCTACTAGTAGATTAGGGTCGTTAGTGACAGGTAGTGAGCTTGGAGTAGGGATTACCAGTGGCATAATTGCCTCTGCAGTAATGTTACATTTATTTCTGGCAGGGCACGGGGGTGCCATAGGGCCAGTTTTGTTAGGTAGTTTATTAATGCTCAGATCAAAAGTGAGATGGTAGTGGTCAGTCTATGCTTGAGGTAAGACTTTGTTTGCTGTGATGTTACAGTTTAGATCTGCTACCCAGTCAAGGATCCTTCCTTTTATGTGGGTTGGGTGTGTAAATCCATGTTCGGTCAGTGCATTAGCTAGCGAGAGAGCTGAAGGGTCATTATAGCCTAGGTTGAAATCCCTAGGATTAAGGTTTGCAATGTGATTTTGGTGGTGTCAGCTAGTAATGTGGTTAAGTCTTCATCAAGGAGCCTATGCGCCCAGGAGGTCTATAGATGAGGTGTATTGTGGCGGTGCTGTTATGCGACGTTTGGCTGAGAGAAGTTTGCATGAGGAGAGGGGTGCTGGAGAGGCAAGTCTCATGTCAACTGATGTTCTAAATATGATGGAGATGCCTCCTCCTCTGGAGTTGGGTCTGTCAGCTCTGATGATGGAGTAATTGTCTAAGACTGCTAGTAGAAGAGAGGGGCCCGCTGCAGCGCGCAGCCAGGGTTTTGTAACTGCTAGGAAGTCCAGGTTGTTGGACAGGATAATATCTGCTATCTCAGTGGCATGTGCTACTAGAGATCTGCCATTTATTAAGACTCCTTTGATAGATTGTTTAGGGCTGTTAGGTGGGCTGGCTTTAAGTTGATTCTGATTCTCAGGTTGATTATTTTGGGATGGCTTAGTAGATGATTGTCTCTTGAGAGAGTTTCTTGTGTTCTTTGGGAGATGTTTGTTATGGTGGATATTGTTCAGTTGAGAGAGCGAAGGTATTCTCGCACGGAGTCTAAGGTTTCTAACGTTGGAGCTAGGGCATGCTGTCAAGAGTCCTATAGTAGGGTTAATGGCATTTTTAATGGTGGTAGGGGTGGGTGGCGTAGTCTTATTAATCCTGGGTGTGTCTAGGAGTAATTTAGGTAGGAAGGTGGTTGGACTGAGTGTTGCATCAAGTCTGTTAAGGTTCAGAGTAGGTAGGAACCGTGGCGCTTTGATTGGAGGCATGCTAGGACTTGGCGATGCTTTGCTAGGATTGTCTCACAGATAGGCTCTGTACCTGTCCAAGAGAGAGCAAGTTAAAGTGGAACTGTGAGTAGTATATAGTTCATGATGCAATTTTTAGTGGTGGAGGCGTATTAAGTGTAGGCAAGCTGGCAACATAGTATGGGCAGGAGCAGACTGGTCCGGCTCTGCAATGGTAGGGTGTGCAATAGTAACTACAACATAAAGGATTATAGGCCCAGTTTAGTGCTGGTAAGGGCAGATAGAGGCAGCGCCGTATGGTAATGATGCAGCGCTGAATAGTTGCAGTACGCCAATGTTGGTGTAATTGGTGGTGATGTAGGAGGTAACCACTAGGTTATGGGCAATAGATACAATGTACAATATGGCAAAGTACAATATCACTATAAAAGTACTAGGTGAAGAGGTAAGTCAAGGGGATAGGTATAAGGTGCAGAGTGGGCAATACAATATCAGTATAAGTGTACGTACATGCGTAGGCATAATATGCAGAGTAGCAAAGTACAATATCAGTATAACGTAGTAGGTATTGCAGTAGGTAACAAGCGGCAGGTACAGAGTGCAGAGTAGCAACGTGCAATATTAAAATAGCAATATGCAATATTAGCTTGAAAATAAAATGTGGTGAAGTATGTCATGTACAGCAGATACAGTATGCAGTAAATCAATGTACAATTCCTCTATAGACGTAATGGAAGCAGTATATTGGTGTAACAGGTGCAGTATGCAATGTGGCAGTGTTTAGTACCAGTGTGAGCGTAGTATAAGGTGATGTAGGTTGTGAGCAAGAGATGCAGCGTGCAATGTAGAAAATATCAATGCCAGTATGAGGTAATGGGTGGTGCAGTGGGTAGAGAATAACAATTATGGCATACGGTAGCGTAGTGTGCTATGGGCTTATGAAAGAGGTAAGATTCCAGAGGGGAAAATTGACGTTAAAGGTGCTTACGTGGAGCTAATGCGGTAGTATAGTGGACTAAATGAGTATGAAGGCTAGCAGTTAGGTGCGAGATAGTGTAGACGAAAATATGTGTGAAAATCGTGTGCAAACGACTTATAAAGTGCAAAAAGACTTACAGGTAAGGGCTGCGACTGCACATCCTAGGAGCGTTACAATGGGCTCTGTACATGGTGTTTTGGATGCTGATAGAGGTAACGGCTCGTAGACAGCATACACAGTGGCACAGGAAGGGATTAGAAACAGTGTTGTCTTGTGAAGATGCGGGTAGTGCTAGCAGTCTGGTCGTTGCGCAATAATGCGAGGGGCAAAAGTTGGTGGCGTTGTTCATCCGAGGGATCTGAGTCTCATCGAAGGGCGACTTCAGTGTAAGTTTGCATCCTGCTGGGCCGTGTGGGTGGCAATGTTGAAGGGCCTGTGTCAGGGCAGCAGGCAGTATGGCATGCTTGGTCAGCTCTGTCAGCTGTGCCTTTGTACCGTGCCTTCATACAGGGCCAGCGTTCGCCAGCCGGCGAAGATGGGTTGGTTAAAGAATCAAAGGCCAATGCATTTCGGACTTCACGTCCATCATCAGTGCTAATTCTATAAACAATACAGAAACATGTGTGTGATTCACCTGTGTACAAACTGAAACACTGTACATATTATCACATGTCAAGGTTTGTCCATACCTGTCTGCATCAGTGTCTCTGGTGGATACTTCTATCCAAAAAGTATATAAAAAACAATAGTGATGTGTGTTCATATTGCTAAAATACCACTGTAGATGGAAAATAAGAGAAAAAAACACCTATGGTGTGGGTTCAAAACCAAAGAAACATATTGAGAGGTACCCTCTCTAGTTTCTTAGAGCTGTGAAAGAAAGAAGAATCTGCAATAAAGGGGACCCAATTAAAAAAAGAAACTCTTCATGTAAGTACTGTGAGAAACCTGACAGTATTCTCCCACTGACTCCCCCGGGATCTTCCATTCATGTGGCCAGGGAAAGGCCATTGCTTTTGGATACCGACCCTTGGGCTAGACAAGCAAGGGAGGATCACCTGAGTGGAGGCTCATGGGGGATTGGTAGGAGAATGCCCAAGGGTGAGACATGGTATTCCACCCTTCCTAGTTATACACCAACCCACTCTCTCTCAGTCTTAATGGGGTATTTTCAATCAGACCCCATCTCTCCCTCGCCATTTCCAATAAGTACTGGGACGAGGAAGAGGCGATCAGGAGGAATGAGGATTGTCCATAGAAACAACATAGGGATACAAAGTGAGGCTTACCTTCGAACATCTTTCAACTGTCCTACTAATAAAGTCAGGCAAGGTCAGGCACGTTTCCCCAACTGTGCACACCTGACTCCAATTGACTCTCACCTGCAGTATAAAAAGGGTGATTCTGCCATAATCATTCAGAGAGCTGGGGTTGCTGGATGGAACAAGGAGGCCAAGGAGCCGAGGGCTGTAGGAAGAGGAGCCCAGAAGGACCAGTGGTGTGCGGGACAACGAGACGCTGGCCCGGGGCGTCTGAGGGGCTTCAGCATGGCGAGGGAGCTGTGCCTCCATGAAGCCCAGTGCAGGACGGAAGGCAGTCTATTGGCCTTGTTTAGGACAGTGCTCGTTCCTCTGGGATGTGGGCAGATCACAGGGGTGCCTGATGGGTAGGTGGTGAGACCCTGATATGGACCCAAAACCATTTGACCTGCTCCCCAGTGTCACACTACTATTGTTGAGTTTCGTGAGCCAGAAGGAAAATCGGTAGCATCCGTGGGTGGCTGGAGCGGGACCAGGAGCGTTGTTGAAGGTGAACAGCCCAGTGAGTGAAAGCGAGAAGAAAGCAAGCGAAAGCCGGAAAGCGGTGAAAGAAAGCAAAGCAATAGCTAGGGAAAAGCAAAGTGAAGCAAGCGAAAGCTGGAAAGTGGTGAAAGAAAGCAAAGAGTAATGGCAGAAAAGGTGCACTAGAGGTGCAGAAGTAAAGAAAGACAGAGCAAGTGCGCTGGCGGCATGGAAACAGCCAAGAGTGGTTGCGGGCGACCCGAAAGTAAGCAGAGGGGTGAAAGTGACCCAAATCTGAGAGAGACAGCAAGGAGATAGAGAGAAGGAAAACAGACAGTCAAGAGAGGGTGAAAGTTGGCTGAAACTGATAAAGAGGGTGCAAGCGACATGAGAGAAATACAGAGAGTGCAAGAGAGCATGGTGAGAAAATGAATGTGCAAGAGAGCACAGTGAAAAGCAAAGTGTGCAAGAGGAACAGAAAGGTGGAAAGAAGGTGCAAGTATGCACGACAGGAAAAGAAGAAGCACAGTAAAGTGGACAATGATAGAGTGAAAGAAGCACAGAAGAGGAAAAGTTGCCAGAGAATAAGGAGAGGGGTTAGAGGTCATAGTGGTCACCCTTGGGATGAGAAAAAAGCCTGGTGTTCTGGAAAGTCTCTAATACTACCCTGTGAAAGAACTGTACAGTGAAAGGTACATCCTGACAAGAGGAACCTCTTATTTGTTTGAGACCAGAGGGGCCTAGGCTTGGGGAAATGAACCTTAAGAGGTCCACAAGAGACATTGGTGAACTTTGTAAAGAGGGGCCTGGGCCTGGGGAAGAGAACCCAAATAGGCCCACTAAACACATTGTTGAACTTTGTGAAGAGAGGCCCATACTTGGGGAAGGGAACCCTGATGGGCCTAACTGGAACTGTGTCTTTTGTTTGACACTGGAAGAAATGAAGCTTGGGGAAGGGAACCCCAAGAGACCCGGAGACATTGTGCCAAGGTTCCAAGGGGAACCCTTTGGAGTTTAACAATTTTGAACTGGCAGAACTACACCTATTGATAAGACTACCTGAAACCAGCTGTGGTTTACATTTCCTTCTCTTGATCCACTATTTTTCTTTACGATGACTTCCGATCCCATTTTGTCAAAGAGTGAGGGCATAGGTTGGATTTTGGTTTTGGACTTTCAGACATCGACAGCCCTTAGAAACATCAGATGAGGGAACAGTCCCTTTAGAGTAAGGGCCAGTTAGGTATTACACCAACCCAAGAACTTTAATAAATAAAGGTTTTGAAACTGTTACCTTTGAATCTGCGTCTCTCTTGATACTATGCCTGTCTCTCAGTACCTATTAAAAATCACCATGTTTATCCTACTGTAAAATTTGTTAACGCAGGCTCACCCTATCTCTGTAGTGCGTGGTCCTCTGAAGAACAATCAGGCATAAATATGGTGAAGAGACACTAACTGTGGTGTTCTGTGCCTTTTTTATCTGTATCTCGCAGGTAAATTGTGTGCATGACATCATCCTGCCGTGATGATGTCATTGCGTGGGCTTGGATGTTGTAACGTTCTCGTGATGGCATAAATGTAAAAAATATACGCCAATGCAAATAAGTGCATCATGATTATATACACTGGATGCAATGTGAAAAATGAGAGAAAAAGCCAGTCTAAAATGTGTAGTGTTGCTGAAAGGACAAGCAATGGGATTTTATAGTCATCAGTAAATTGCTGGAAATGAAAATCACATTAGCAATGTATCTGAAACGAGTAATTCTCAGACACTGAGGTTGCTACATGTATCACAGTTTGTGTCACATAACAGAAAATATGCATATAGGTTAACAGAACAGATAAACCAAACATGGGCCTGTTCTTCAACTGTTATAGAGCTTCGAGACGGTCAGTTCCATGGACCCTCAGGTAGTCCAAGATGTATGGACCGTACATGTATTTTAGCTTTCTCGGTTGTTAGCAAGGTATAATGTGTTGAAAAATAGAGTAAGGCATGGAATTAAGAAATAGATGTGACGTCATAGAACTGTTGTACACCAAATAGCTTTTCTAAACAAAATGGTCCTGGTTCAAACTATGTGCATATCGCCATTTACATAAGGAAGTTATTACAAATGAGATGGTTCTAATAGATCCTTACTTCATCATAATTAACATTTCAGCGCATGTATTAAATACAGTTGTGCAGCAACAAATAAAGCTTGATTTTATAAGGGACTCTTGTGTGAAAAAACTTTTTGTATATCAGGGTGTATATCAGGGTAGTATAGTGCATACTGTTAATAACATTCAAAAAATGGCCTTTTGTCACTTCTCATATATCATTACAAAAAGCAGTTGAAACAAAGTTCTTCGTTCAGCCCATTTGGGAAGACAGAGTCAAGTCTGTCTATCCAATATGCCTGTTTTTGTTATAGTTCATTGCTTATACTGACATTGAGACTTTCTGTGCCTATCACCTCCAGTATCTGGAATCTCATTTGTGCGATCGGGTGTCTGCGTTGCCCAAAGTGTTGAGCTACTGCTGAGTTGGGAATGCTCAATCTGATGTTTGCACATCATTGACAAAGGGGATGAATGTCTCCTGAACCAGGTCCACCACACTGCAGCATACGGTATTGTTGATTACACAACACTACTCACACCTCTGGCCACATGGATGGGGTTTACAAACTTTGTCAGTTAGAAGGCAAACCAACCAAGCACAGAAAAGTACTTGTCCAGAAAGGGAGTTTCCTGTCACTGCACTGCCCAGTCAGTACAAAGTCCAGCAAGGGAGTTTCCTGTCGCTGGTTATCTTCATCTATACATGAAACCTCTGTCTGGGAGCTCTCTCTGGGACCCTGATATCTCAATGCCTAAATATGCTAATGGCACACAGCAAAACCTAAAGGCCGGCTTCATTCTCACAGCTAAAATGCTGCCTTGGATTCATTTGGTCTTGGATTATGAGTACACAATTAAAACCCGCCAAAAATGAGTATACCATATTCGTCAATTTGGCTTAAACAACTCCACATCCAATCATTTGTTTCCGGCTAGAATCTTGAAGAGCTCTTGCTGAAACTGGCCATGAGTGCCAAATCTGTGGGTTTTACCATTGGCTCCAGCTGTTCATTTTAACAACAAATTGCCGAAAACAACATGGCCTACCATTAGCTACCTCTCTTAAGCAAAATAAAACTTTCCCACACCCCGCCCTCACCTCAGGACTTCTGTACTGTCCCACCTTCACAGAGAAAACGCACTCTCAGGTATCACTATTTTGGCCCTTGTGTCAGTCAAAGCCGTACAGCATCCTGCAACAAGACTAATCTCTGACATCAGAAAGGTAGGTATTCAACCCATGCTCCGAGAGCTACACTAGCTGCTGATACAATGCAGGATCGTCTTTATAACTGCCTGCATTACATTCAAGGCTGTATCAACCCAAATGCCACCGTAGCTAGCAGGTCCCCTGGCCATTTCAGGGGGTTGTCACCATTCCAAAAGCCATACTATATAACAATCCTTGTCGGGACACTTGTGCTCTGATATCTGGTTTGTTGGGCTTGCGAGGCGCGGGATGCTGCCACTTGTGGCGGCGGAGAGCGTTGCGAAATTGCGGCGGGCTACTGCCTGCCACAGCTTCACTTAGTCGGAATGCAGATGTCATCGGTTCGTTCACTTGTGGCCTTGCAATGACCCAGGACACCACCCACACACGGCGGGAAGGGCGGGCAGCAGTGCAGTCTCCGTCAGGAGGCAGCAGGATGCTGCGGATGGCAGCGATTAGGAAAGTTGGTTGCCTGCAAACATGCAGGGACCCAGGACGCCATCCGATATGACGGGAATGAGCGTGTTGCGGAGAGCAGCCACGGGATGAAATACACGCTGCGGAGTGCTGCACTTAGGACGCTGCAGAATGTAGCGGGGTGGAGGACGCTGTAACGAGACAGGGGACCTGTCCTGCGGCGTGAGCCGTCTCCTCTTGTCCCCAGTTGTTTTACACGGTTTGTGCACAGTAGGGGGTGTAGGCCGCAAAAAGAGGATACAGAGGCAGGTCTATTCGTAATACTCTTTATTTCTTAACTGCCTCCTTGCTCCTTGACTCCTCCCCTTCCTCTTACATCAAGTCCTCTCTTAAAGGGACCATGGCTTACGATCTCTTGCACATAACAGAATCAAAGATATTCCAGAAAGAGAAGAACAGGGAACAGGCCTTCTCCTGTGACATGCCTGCTCTGTCACACAGCATCACAGCAGACATTTGCATAGCAGCTAGGCTAATACAGTTCAGGAATGAAACTAAGCCTAGGCCGTTCAGACAATACCTCAGATAGCTCTCCAACTACAAGAGCACCAGACAGTGTACCTGCTATTGTCACCTATAGAGCGCACCCTGCTAATGTTCCACACTGTAGGCAAGTCTCTCCTACCATATACAGAGGGCCTCATTACACGGTAGGCGGTAAACCATGGTGCTATTAGCACCATGGTTTCCGCCGGTACTATACCGGTACCACCATGGAGGAAAGGGGAATTACCACCCATTCCAAGGTTGGCGGGGCGGTAATTCCCCCTTCCTCCATGGCCCTTCCCCATTCCCATTTTTGCCCCATAGGGCATAATGGGAATGGGGAAGGAGCTAATTACGGTACCGCAAATTGCGGACCCGTAATTAGCACCAAGGTCCCTTTGCGGGTCCCAACTTTAACGGCTGGTCTACACCAGCCGTTAAGGTCGGGTCCCGCAAAGGGACCTCGTAGTAAGGTGGTAAGGGTTTACCGGTACCGGTGCCCTTACCGGTACCGGTAAACCCTTACCACCTACCGTGTAATGAGGCCCAGAGTCCTGTCGCTTTTTCCATACGTGGATACACACAAACACTGCATCAACACTTAGTTCACCCTTCACCAATCCAAAAGCTTTTTAGAATACTGACGAGATTACTTAGTTATATTTTGTTACACAATGTACTTTGAAATGTTGAATTGGCTTTGCAATCATTTTAAAAGAATAACATGAACTGATGTAAGGTTTTAATGTTAATGGGGTCAGAAAAGACGCACACAGCCTTGGACGAGCAACATTAGCACTTACATGCTCTGGGGTCCCTTGCATTGACTTAAATGGAAAAAGTGCACTAATTCTTCTCCCCGTTTTATGAAAATATAAAAGCCCCCTGCAGATTGCACTTTGCAGACAGCACTTGCTAATGGATTTCTATGGAATGAGTCTGTCTTTAGCAGGTGCACAATCAAGCCAGCTTCCATGGGAGTCAGTTACAACGAAACGCAATGACAAGACTGAGGAGAAATGCACTGATGACGTATCTCTCCTCTCCATGCTCCTCCCCCCGTCTTGTCACTGGTGGAAAATGGGGCAGAACAGGAAATGGAGGCATACAAGTAATATGCCTCACTTTTACATTTCCAGTTCCTACCACATAGAAAATTAGGGTAACAGATTTATGGAGGGCAATCTATTACCATCAAGAATCTTTGATGAGGCAGAAGTCAGACACTGCAATGTATGTTAGTTACAGGGACTCGGTTGGCTCTAACGCTTCGAGGCAGCAACCATTGCAGGTACTTTATAAAAGTCACTAAATATATCGTAACTTATTTGGAGATAAGGTATTGTTAGTTGAGCCTTATAGATGAGCCTAATTATTGACATAGGAGTGTTGATAGATGGGAAATGGTTTAAATGGGGAGATACACTGGGCCTCATTACACGGTATGCGGTAAGGGTTTACCGGTACCGGTAAGGGCACCGGTACCGGTAAACCCTTGCCGCCTTACTACGAGGTCCCTTTGCCGGACCCGACCTCAACGGCTGGTTTTACCAGCCATTAAGGAATGGGCCCGCAATGGGACCTTGGTGCTAATTACGGTACCGCAATTTGCGGTACCGTAATTACCTCCTTCCCCATTCCCATTTAGCCCTATGGGGGCAAAAATGGGAATGGGGGAAGTGCCTTGGTGAATGGGGAATTACCGGCCCTGCTCACCTTGGAGTAGGCCGGTAATTCCGCCATCCACCAAGGCGGACACAATAAAATACCGGCGGCAACCATGGCGCTAATAGCGCCATGGTTACCGCATACCGTGTAATGAGGCCCACTGTCTGCAGGTCCCCGGTTATCTCTGTCTTTTTACCCAACCATTCAATGCTCATGGTTTTTCTAAAGCCTGCAGGTATCAACGGCCAATCTCTGCCCAATATATGCCAATGGGGGTATCTGCTTTGTTAGTTTGGGATATATGGTGTCGCTTGTGACACCTACACGCCAAAACTATTGCAATAGCGTACAGATGGGGGGGTGGCATATGTGGAGACACACACAGGAATGACATAAGAGGAGGGACACCCAGTCTATAGGCATTGTTTGGTTATAAGCCCACCCATTGACTACCCATCGTCATGCTAATCCCTATTGCCATTCCCACCCACTCCCGTGTTGCCCCGCCCCAAACTCCTCCTGATGGGAACTCTTTGAGCTCGCTTTAGACAAACCTTATCATCAGACTTTTCACTCAACGTGTCTGCTAGTTTTTTTCTCCAAGAAGTCTTCCACAAGAGATTTTGACTTAATTGGAGTTGTAAATACGCTGCCGGTGTAATAAAAAGTCTTACCAGGTCCTCTTCACTCACTCGATTTATAAGCACTCTGCTTCCTTCACTGAATTCTTGGTAAAAAGCTGAAACTAACTAAGGCTGGACAAGCATCAGCTGCAAGGAATGGATAATGTTGGCATGTATGCTGATGGAGGAGGAATGCCCAGAGGAAATCATTTCTCTGCTCTGTGCCCCTTCTCCGTATTGTCACTGTTTCAAAATAGGGCAGAATCTTGAATGGATCGTACAATCATTACACCTCCATTTAACCTTGCATGCCAACATTATTAATTCCATTTGGGAGCCAGTAGTCCAAGTCCTGGTTTTAACTTTTCATTCAGGGACTTGTAGTTTATAACGGGAAAAGCCAGGACTACAAGCCCCAGAATGCAAAGTTTAAACCTGGACTGCATTAAAGTCTGAGGAATGGATTGGGGAATGTTGACATGTATGTTTAACGCACCACCCGCATTTTAATTTATGCAGTGTGCGCTTTTAGTCAAGAGTCAAAAAGCTTTAGTAAAGCACTGGCGCAGCCAGATAAAAGACAGCTGCGCTTGACCCTTCCTGCTCTACTGTGTTTCCAAGTGGAGTTTCCTTTGACAGCATGTAGTTTTCTGCTGGAGGAGCCGTTACCCTGGAGACGATGACTTGTTTTCATCTCACCTCTCCTTTCATTATTGGAGCCATAGTGACTGTCTTCATGTGCAATGAGCTCCCCACTTGGGCTGTTCCAGAGGAGACGGCTGTGTATAAGGCTTCCCTGCACTCTCTTGAAGATTGGTTGTGGGGTTCAATGCATGGCTAAGGCCCGGAGAGGGAAAACCCATAACAAAGTTTATTTTCTTGTTCACGCTTTACTGACATCTACATCATCCTGTTCCTGTATGCACTAATTAGTTACTGCAGGCGCTTGAGTTTTGGACATTCAGGTAAAATTGAAGGATAGTCTGTGCTCCAGTATCAAATCTTGTATGCAGGCCTTTTATACTTTCAGTGTTACTGTAATTTGTGAGAATCTATCGAAACATTCCCCCTTCCATTTTCTTTTTCCATTCTGAGAGTTGTAGTACTGGATATGGGGAAATTCAGGACTACACGTCCCAGAATGCAAAGTATAAAAAAGACTGGACTTGCACCTCCCAAATCCAAAATGGAAAGGGGCATGTGGGATTGTGAGATTAACATACCAGCAATTTTCAGCAGATCTGTCTTGTTTGGTTGGTGCTCTACCTATTTGAGGAAACATCAATCAAGGAACAGAAGAAACCCACCCTAGAGCGCCTATGTTTCGTGCGTCGCACACCCTCATTGTGCATTCACTTTTTTGCTGCAAAAACTACTATAGATTTAGCAGGAAAAAATCACCATGTACCTTAATTGTATCAGCCTGCAAAAGAAACCATTGTCCCCATATATGCCTTTTTCATTGACTACAGTCACCTATTGTGCAGAAAAAAACATATTGTCCTGGATTTGGCCTCATTATCATATGTGAATGTGCAGCACTCAATATTTGAGAACTATGAATTGACCCCTATTCACTCCTGCAAAGCACGGATTATCTAAACGCATCACATCCTGGTCATAGAGAACTCACAATAATTCAGGCTACTTTGTTATCCTGTGTTTCTCAGAATATGTAAGCTGAGTGCCCGCATTCGATGTGACAGCTGTAATGGTGTTTGGGTCCAGACGCATCTGGCTGAAATGTGCTCGTGCTGCTTTGCATCACCCAAAGTGCAGGGGGTGTGATAGAGTTCACTTATGACGCGACAGAATGTCTGGGGGTGAGAGTTCACTCTTGACCAAAGCCGGATCCTAGCTGATACATTTTTTCCCAGATTGTTCGACTGGAAAAGCTCAAGCACATCTGTAGTATTGGCATACATGTCAGCATTCCCCAGTCTATTCGGGAAACAAATATTCTGTTCTGTTTTTTACTTGGCATTCTGTGGCTCTTGTAGTCCCTGATTTTTACATTGTAGAATCAGGTCTACAAGTCCCAGAATGCAAAGTAAAAACAGAACTGCATTAGCAACTCCCGAATTGAATGACAATGGACATGTATGTACTGATTACCAGACATCTTTGTCCATCTGACACCACTTTGCCAGAAGTAGGCTTTATAGTACAAACTACTGGTATCACACCCTTTTGTGAGATTTGTTCCATTGAACCAAAGCTAAAACTCCCAGGAAGTATACGCAGCACAGGCGGTAGGGCCAGTGAGTGACACCAGACACAAACATTGTTTGGAAGGCATTAGGCTGCATGTGTTACATTTCTTTCATCATCAAATATGCGACAAAGCCATACATGAAGAACATCATCAAAACAGTTACATTATCAATTACGTCATCATTATATCATAATTACATCATCATTACATACTTGAGCATGGAGGAGTGGCTGTGGCCATCGCCCCCGCGCTCTAGAGTGGGACTGATGGAAATATGTGACCCCCTAAACCGACCAGACCCCCAGACCCTCTCCCCTTTGCACAGACCGGTGAGGACCGCTCTATGAGCCCCTGGCACCGCTCTCTACCAAACCTAGGACCATAACCTAAATCAGCAATAAAACTCCCTTCCAGTGACCCAAATCGTTGAACCTATAGCTTAATTCCATGCAATGTGCCCCGACCTACAGCCACAGGGCCACTGGCCTACCAGCCAGGGGCAACCCCCCTTTCTGACCAGTACTTATGCTCGTCTCACGAGACCGACTACAGCCAGACGCCATGACCTCTGACCCATTGCACACCCGATCACCATCAGAACCACATTGTCTCTCTCCTGATGCACCCCCACCTATGGCCCGGGGCCGCAGCTGGTGGGGACTTTAAAAACTCTGCATGCTGAGACGCCCCCTGCAGTGCCCCACACCCCCCTTGTTGTGCAGCCCTTCAATTGGACATACATATACAAAAACCTGCACCCATTCTTCAGGTGTCCGTGGCAGAAGTCACCCAGGACTTCTTGTTTGCTTCCTTCGTATTGGGCCGAACACTGTACTCCTCATCACCCTTTGTGCGACCCACAGATATTACCACCACAGAAGCCCCCTTTGGCCCCCCCTTCAACATAGTATCCTGCCTTGCACTGATGGGAAATCCACTGGACAGGATGCCTGGGGTCATTCCCCCGGCCATTGGGTGTCACCTAGAGATACAGAACAAGACAGGTTAATACATCTCAGATGTTAGACCTGCCACACAACGACCTAGCCGACCATGGAACTGGGAGCCCTCCCTGGGGCCATAGCCCCTTGGCCATCCCAGATGGGGGCACACCACTGACGCGCCAAAACCATGACCTAGAGCTACAGTCGCTTAGACCCATCAAAAAAACTGCCAGTCTGCGTGCGGACGCAATTCAACTTCCTAGAGTCATCCACTGTACTACTAGCACCAGGGTGTGGCCCCACACCCACCACATCCCTCAAAAAACGATACCTGGGGAGCCTTCAGATCCTTGGTCTGCATTCAGTGCTCCCGGATCCCTGTCTCCCAGCCTTCACAGACCCTACCTTCCCAAAGCCCCCAAACCCCCTCGAAGTGGCACCACCTCCACAAAGGGCTCCAGACACCAAGACTGCTGCCCGGGAGCAAGCATATACCATACGAGCCCCCAAGAAACTACAACTGAAACCTGCCACTCAGCCTGGGCCACCCCTAAACAGGAAGGGGTGCCAACCCCCCCCCAGCCACACCCTTTGAGAAACGATACCCAGTTGGCCCACAGACCCTCGGCCTGTGTCCAGCACCCTCGGTTCCCGATCTTCCGGTTCCTGCAGACCCTACTTGCCCCAAAGCCCTGTAACTTCACTCCAAGCAGGACCTCCCTTACAAAGGGCTCTGGACACCAGGACTGCCGCCAGGGACAAGCATCTATCCTACAAGCCCCCAAAGCAAACACCACTGACAGTTGTTTTTCAGTATTGGCACTGCCCGGCAGAAGTGTGAGACCCCTAACCCACCACGCCACTTGTGAAATGATACCCGGGGAGGCCACATACCCTCTGCCTGTGTCCAGCTCCCTTGGATCCCGGTCTCGCAGCCCCTGCAGACCCTACCTGCCAAAAGCCCTCCAGCCCCGCTCAAACTGGGGCCCCACACAGAATGGCTTCGGACACCAGGACTGCCGCCGGCCGGGAGTCAAGCATCTATCACCATAAGCCCCACAAGAAACCACAAGAGAAAACCTGTCACTTAGCCTGGGCCAATGCGAAGCAGAAAGGCGCGGCCACAACCCTTGCGAAAGGATACCCAGGGAGCCCACAGTCCCTCTGCCTGCATTCAGCGCCCTCGGATCCCGATCTCCCGGCCCTCGCAGACCCTATATGCCAAAGCCAACCAGCCCGCTCAAATTGGGACCTCCACACACAAATTGCTCCCAACACCAGGACTTCCACCAGGGGACACACATCAATCACACAATCACCAAAACACCTGTCTCAAAGAATGGGCAAATGGCCAGCAGAAAGATGTGGCCCCTCTCCCAGCAACACCCCCAGACAAATGCTACCCGGCAAGCATATAGACCCTCAGCCTGTATCCCGTGCCCTCCCCGATCTCAAGTCCCCTTGCCCAGCTCCCACTGGGACATCACACATGATTGGCTCCAGGCACCGGGGCTACCGCTAGAGAGCAAGCATCCATCACTCATGTCCTTAGGGAACCAGAACTGAAATTCCATCTCTCAGCATGGGGCAATGCTCTGCATGGCTGCCTAGCTGGACCACTGCTACACCACTTGGGAACGATACCTGACAGCATGCCAACTACAACGGTCCTACCAGCATGGACCCTCGCAGCGAAAAAAAATCTATTAAAATCACTGATCTGCGCACAAATGAACAACATATTGAACTCGCTCCCTACCTTGAATAAAGATGACAGATACCAGAATGCAATTCAGCAGAAGGCAAACAATGGCCTTTGCTCCCTACCTCATAACAACTGGGGGTGGACCCTCAATCCACCCCAATCCCATTGAAGGGAGCCCTGAGGGTTCACACACCCTCATTATGTAAATAACCTCGCCAGCTAACACACAAGGACGATCCAGAGGTGGAGAGGCCCCCCAAGGAAGGCCGGCCAGGCCTCTTCCCAGGCCCCACAAAACACTGTTACACGCAGAGAAACCTGACAAGCAAAAACCCCGAACAGCCCTGTCTGCACTCAGAAGGGCAACCCTGTACAGGTAAAAACAATACTATTCACCTATTACTCCATCCCGTGCCAATATGGCATTGCTGACATGCTAAGCAATATTCACCAACTGTACTCTTGCATTCTATCACCAATCAGGCGCGCACCCAAGTTTCCGCCAGCATGGCCCAGGGACCACCGTTTCTTAGGTAGATCAGCGTGCAGTGCGTACCGGAAAAGTTCTCCCCCCCATGATCCTCCTTTTATGCCACCTAACTCATAAAAAGACCCCAAATCTGACAACCTGGCCTACTTTGCCCTGCATGACGTGCCACAAGCATATTGTCCTCTCTTGTGAACCTCTGTGCCGGCCACTTCAACTACACACCAAGTGCCCTTCACTTGCTGCACACGGACCAAACTCCCCCAGTAATCCTGTCTGCCTCCACAATTCCTGGTGCAACACGCCCTGTCCATGGGCTGCTAGACAAATAGTTACCCTCCTTTTGCCCCTGGAAAACCTGCATCGGGGATTACCCTGCTTGCACCTCTAAAATACCTACATTGTGGTGGATGCAACCATTACTCGGGACTTTGTACAACAAGGTGCAGCTTGCCATCACACAACATTTCATTGCAACCAATCATCTACAGCGCCCATAACTCCAACCAACCAACCAACCATATTAACCTCCACTTGCACAAACCCGCGCCTGCCCGCAGGCTGGGGCAGGCGTGGTCCGGGACTACCTAAAGCTATGCGGGGCCGTTTAGGGCAGAAAGTGGACAGAACCGTCTGTGAGGTGCACACATTAAACTGGGGACAAGTAGATACGACGGGGTAACAGTCTCTGATTGTCCCTAAACGACTGACCAGCAGAGGCTCAAGTCCTACCTACATGCCCACCATAGGCGTTGCTAGGGGGGAGTTGAGGGGGCTATAGCCCCAGGTCTTTTGGTTGTAGCCCCGGATAGAAGCTCAGGGTTTACAACCAAAAAGGCTAGATAGCCCCCAGTCCTGACAGTGCCAACATTAGCAGAGCCCCAGACCGTTTCCAGACCTAGCAACACCCCTGATGCCCAGTGTGACACTATAAACCTTTGTCAGCCAATGGCTGATGTGGAGGAACCTGCCTTAAAAAACAAGCAGGTGATGCGCGTCTGTCGGTCCCAAGGGAAGTGACAGTTGGAGCCGCAAACACCGCTTGCAGGAGAGCGCTGCAAAGCGAACATTTAAGCCCAAGAACAAACGGAATACATACATTGAAGGAATAGAAGGAAAATATAAATTGTGAGCCTAAAGCACTGTTTGCCGCTATTATTCTTTTGTAGATCCCCCTTCACAGACCGGAACTATACTGCACCCACCAAAAACCATGGAGCGAACAGCAAGCGCTGCCCCGCGAAAGGTTTCCCATTTCATCCCAATGAAGCTTCACCTAAAGGCTGGCATAACGCTGAACCCCCCCCCCCCCCCCCGATAATAATTAACTCATAATGCGCCACTTGTTTTAGCCGGGAAAGCACATTCACAAAACAACTCCGTGCCCGCAATAAGAATCAAACCATTGGCATGTGCCTACCAGCGCATGCATTAGAAGACTGCCTGCCCTCTCATGGTTGAGCAGAATACATATTTAACTGAACATATGAAGTCCAGTCCCTTATTATGTTGCCCTGATACCAAAAAGAACTCTCGTACTGGGACCACTATGGTCACCGCAGCCAGCGTGGACATAATACAAATATAAGGACAAGTAAATGGCATACACCACTGCACACAGAAATACAGCAAACCCAGCCCAGGAGGAGCCCATAAGCTTCACCAATGCCCCTGTCCAAGGACCCAAATGCCTAAGTTACCTACAAATGTTTCTCAGAGCCCTGCGCTGTTTACTAAATTCCCCAATCTGTTCCATATCAGAGTCTAATGCACAAAACACTGGGTTTCGAACACTCCACCGACACAGAAAAAGCCTCACAGCCTGAGTAACCGAAAACGTCCATGCGACTTTCCCAGCGCAGTTGCAAAGTAAGCATCGCTGATGCCATCAGTGCCACTCCACTTGAAAACGGAGAAATGTGAAAACAGAAGAAGGCGTTGCCTTTGCAGCTCACTGGTCCCGGGAGGGGCAAACGAGAGGGGGGGAGGTTGAGCACCTTGCACCTCCTCTCTTTACACCTGCCCGGGACCCCTTGGCTCTATACTTCCAGCGCTGAGCAGCAGTGCCTGCCAGTGACATCACCAATACCGCTCGGTGCTGGGGTAGTCCCCCCACCTTTCTGGTGTCCCTCCCTTCTTGGCCCATCACCACGCCTCACACTCCACCTCCCTGGCTAAACGTCAGGGCTGCTATTGTTAGTTTGACAAATGTAAAGCCAACGACTAGTAATTACGTGTCAGAGGGACCTGGCGTCATCTGTTCACACCTTTCTCAAAACCATTACTTCAACTATTGGCAAACAGCTCATGTTACATGTCCTCTGTAGAGCACTCATCTGCCATTAGTGTGGCCTCGAGCCACTTGGACAAGTCTGTGTATGTCCGTTTTCACAGTTCTGGGTCTCTAAAGGATTGTATATAGCCTGCCATTGTACAATGAATATACTTCAGTAAGGCATGGCATAGTGATAAACCTTTCACAATTTTATGTTTTGAAGATAGGGCCATTGCACTCACAATAATATTGCCTGTGAGTAGATCTAGCTGTCTATCCCTTATTGGTATCTGTCAGCATGCTAATACCGATGTTGCTTTACGATGTGTGGTTGGCTATATCAGCCGTAGTGCCTGGCTGCATTGTATTGTGCTTCTATGTAAGTCTGGGTCGCAATGTGGTTGAAGCGTCAGAGGGTAGTTTGAAGGGTCAGAAATGAGAGACAGACACAAGGTTGTTGCATTCTTGATTAAAGCCTCTCTAGCTCTATTCTAAAGAGGATCTTCCCTCCCTAGAAATGAAAAACGAAGGATCTGTCTGTGTCAGGATGTCTGTAACTGAAAAGCCGTCCTTGTGTCCAAAGCTACATATCCTGACCCTCACACTATAAACAAATAACAAAAGGTGCAAGGAAAATGTCTTTAACTTGATGTTTGGAAAAGTGTTCAAAACCAAAGGTATAAAAATTACTCCAACGTAAATGTTCTCCAAGGTAAAGACACTTGCATCCAGAGGGTGGATCCCTTCCCCTGGATTCTTCAACAGGATGGCAAAAAGTGTCTCTTTCGCTAACAGTTCCTTTGTGTCTTCACTGGTCTCACAAAGTTCTTGCTCAAGCACAACATAGCAGTCGTTCTCTAGTAGATCTTGTAACTTGGCAGATTACATGGTATACTCCCCTGCCAGGTAGCTTTATACAATTTCAACTGCCTGGTACGTTCTCGTCTGCCAGGACTTCTTATGTGTTTCACAATTCCTTGATACCACTTCATAATAATAATAATCTTTATTGTGTTATAGCGCAAATTGAACGTCACTCTAATAAATCATATACACACGGAAAAAGAAAACATCTAAAAATGAGATATAAAATAAAGTGAACATACAAACAAGAAATATCAAAAACACATTTCCTAATAGAAATCAGGATCACATTTCTTATTAAAATTTGATTCCTGGCCATCCATTAGCCATAAAAACAATGACATAGTCATAATCAAATGTATACCTAATCATCAGTACGACTAAAGAGACCCTAAATCACCTAAAGTTTCAGTTGTTGATTACCTCGAGAAGGAGGGATCTGCTTCCCTTCAGTGGCACCATTATTACGCAACTGATTTTCAACATGTGACCATACAAGGCTGCCTGAGAAGAAGTGGACTCTGTGTTAAGACAGTAATCCTAGAAAACTTTTGTTTAAATTGCCTAATAGCTGTGGACTAAGCCACCCAGGTTGCACATATATATAAAGCCTTACTCAACTCATTCTGTAAGAACATGTTTTGCAGTTTAAATTGTATGCGGGAGTTAACAGATGCAGCAATAGCGAGCCTCAGGAGCAAAATGTAATTGAGCACCTCGCCTTGCCCATAATTGCAGTTGGTTAATAGGAAGCATCAATATAAAACGTCTTGCTGCCGTCTCAGGACACAGCAATAACTAAGGCTGCGTTTTGCTATTAAAGTGTACCACAGAGGCCACTGCCCAGTACTCCAGATAAGATTTTGAAGTGAGAGTATTTTGCTCCCTCTTTTTCAAAGTTGGGATTAAAATGATTTTTTTGTGAGTTACAATGTGAGCGCATTTCCCAATGGGAGTATTTTATAAGCAAGTAAACATATTTTTTAACTGGAAAACGGAGATGTTCTTGTAATAATGAGTTCTTTCTGCCTAGATATTCATGCTCATGTTTACTTCTTCTGATCAGGCAATAATAATTGTAGTAGTTTCTTCCTTCTGTAACTACATGCACTACTGGTCCAAACATTTCCAGGGAGCTGTTTGGGTGAAAGCAGGAGCACAAGGTCCTTTGTGTCTGCTTCCTATTTTTAGTTGGGAGTATTTTTACTCCCTATTTTTATTTTCTGGGAGCATTCACATATTTTTAGGAAGCAAAAGTGGCTGATACAGCCCTTATCTGTATGGCTGCCACCGCCTCATACATCTTTACTTTTGATAGGCTGGAATAGTTACTATACCAGTCCCACCTATTAAATCTTTTTTCAAATGCCATTTTCTACACAATATATGGCTTCTTGATGTTAAAGTTTGGGTTACAGTCTATCTGTGCAAACATTTCGTTTTTCAGTGAAATGTAATTTCTACCCCTTAGTACAACTTCCCAGTCACAATTCTCTCCCAGGCTTGTCAATAGCCGACATGGAGGGCTCGCGCTAGATTCTAAGTAGAGCAAACCTCTTGACTGAAGGGCCATACCCAATAGGGAAGTCAAACCTAGCTCCAGTCGTATAAATCCGACCGGACAAAAAGGACTCATAACCAACAGATTACGCCAGAAAAAAACCCTCAATCTTATTTAGCCAAGTTAAATCGTGCATTGCTAGTGCATCAAGCCCATAGAGTAAAACAGGGCAGAGTATTGCTGCGGTTAAGAGTGCTGATGAGTTGTGCTGGTTTGTCAGAAGGGGGCCTCTAGCCAGTTGATTAGGAATTGCATTTTTAAAATTCCTACACCAGCAAATAACCTATATCATAGCCTGACCTAGCAGAACTGCGCATCGTATTTCATCACACTAAGTCAAATCAAAATGCATCATATTGCACCACAAATTAATGTGATATAGGACGGTGTATAGTTCCACTAACATGTCTATATAAAGTGTTTTTTTAAACAAGACAGGGAAATAAATGTGGTCCTGTATAGATGATCACTTTAACAGGATAGCTAATTACTTTTGCCTGCTAGCTTTCGAGACCACTTGTGCTTCTTCCTTGGGCAATAATGAGATGACACTGGTCGGTCGACTGTCATCTTGTGAGGCAGGTGTAGAACACCTATTCAGGATAAGTAAAAGTGACTAATAAGCAACATATAGTTATTTTAGGAATTTGCAATCCTCATCCATTGCGGACAGGTACCTATCAATTAGCAGTTTTTCTCAGCGGGGTAAAATGTAGCCCCTGTTTAGTTTTGGCTATTCGTGGTTCTTAAACGCCACCTATTAGCTGAAACTATTGCATTAAGAGTACTGGTAGAAGGGAGATTTGAGGAGGGACACACAGCTTGTGAGTTTTTTGTTATTTACCTCCCATTGATTACCTATTAAATGTGGTAATTCCTATGAACATTCCCAGCCACTACCTCTCCCTCCCCGCCCAAGACACATCCTCCTGAGATCTCCAAGTTAGCTTTATCAAGATGCAACAACACACTTTGCCTTCCTGTGCATTTGTAAGCAGTCTGTTGGGAGTTAATGGTTTAATTTTAGTTGTAAATGTGCTACTGGTGTAACACCAAGTCCTAAGTGTGTGATGGGTATAAAGAATGTCTTAACTAAGTTTACATTCCGTCACTTAACTAGCAAGCATTGACAAAGCCAACAGTTTGGGCTTCTGTATAGGTAATGCTCTCCTATGCTCAGATTATCATACCATTGTCCAGCAGATTGTGGTAGTGCCTTGCAAAGGCATTTCCCATGTCTACACACACAAGCCCAAACAGTTGGTTTTGCCAATGCCTGTTTTTATTTGCAGTCGAGACATAAAAACGTGGTGGCCATCTTGATAAACAATATTATTTCTGCATTTCACCACCAAGACATGTCAGGCCATAGTAAAAAGTGCTCTTTGTTTTATATCCTGTATTTAATTATGTATTTAAAAGGCATAGCGACCAGTGGAACCTTGATTCTCTACAGCTTGCCATACAGTCATATCCCCAATACACAATGTATTTTGGTGAGGTCATAGACACAGGTAACATCTATCAAAATGTGTCTCTGTTATAAACGTGCACAAATCCATAACTACTGCATTACCTGATTACATTATTGTGTACTAGCCTAGACAGTTCTCTTTCTGTGGTGATGTCCAACTGAACTGATCAAGAAAGTAAGCATTTGCCTTTCAGGTGGGTGAGCACTCGGATTGGAGGAGCTGGTTGGTGCTGGAGTGAAAAGGACCAACTCAAATAGAGAATTCTAAAACAATAAACCTTGTAAAGGATTTAGGCTGAACATACACATTGCTGCATTGAGTACATTTGGAGTTCATGTTTTTTAATGGCATGAATTACATGTAGATTAATTGCCATCCCTGGACCTGGACGAAACCCCATCTGAAATGGATCATTAAAGTCAGAGTTACTGGTCCATTGATTGAATTCATCCAACACTACACGAGCAAATAACTTACCAGGGCCATCCAGCAATGGCACAGGTCTATAATTTCTCGGATCCGTTCCATCCCCTTTTTTATAAATGGGGATGATAATCGATTTCTGCCACAAGAGCGGAGGTTTGCGTGTATGTATGGTCTGCTCAAATATAACACGCAATATAGAAGCCCATGCTTCTGGATATTCCTTCAGCATGGCATTCGAGAGTCCGTCAGGGCCAATTGCCCTTGAGGAGCCCAATTTCTTGATATTGTACAAGAGATCCTCTTCAGATATTTTTAACTGTGATATCGCATTAAGATTATAGGATGGAGGGTAGTTAGCCCAAACACTATTAGCATATAATGACGAATAGTACTGGATTCATACCTCCTCCGGAACAGCATTGATTTGTATAATAGATTGCACAGGAACATATATAGTTTTTATCAGCCCCCAAATTAATGCAGAACTCTTGGAGGCTATAGAGCGTAACATGATTCTAGCATCTTTCAATATCATGTGCGCTCTATGTTGTTTCAACCAATTCCTGTAACAATTTTTCAGTTTCGCAATTGCTCTTATTCTTTATGGAAAGACTAAACCAGCCATGTTTCGAATATCCTTCCTAAGTTTCATCTTCTGTAATCTGGCCTCATTATCATTCACATGCCGATGTATTTTTTTATTAGATGGCCCCAACAGTTCATTCATTTTAAACAGTTGGAGAATAGCTACATAATTCCCATCTTGATATAGTATGTTCAGTTCTAAGATGTCTTTTGGATATGATATAGCATCCAATACATCTTTCAACATCAGTGGAGTCCATCTAAATCGATTTCCTCTTGAAAATAGAGTCAGAGAGCTATTATATACTTCATTAGTTTCTCTCATACATCCAACAGACCATTGCCAATTCATAGGAAGAATACTATGATCACGCTGTTTATGCTTGGAGATCTTCAGCATGGTTATTATAGAGAACAAATTATTATCCACAAAAATATAATCAATCAACAATGTAGAGTTAGCTCTGCGCCAGGTTTTCTTAGCAGGAATATCATCCTGGAACGCACCATTAACCATATTAAAACCTCTCTCCTTCATCAGTATGTTCCATTGCTTGGCTGTAGCTGTTAATTTTCCCCTGATGTTGTCCATACAATTCATATTCAAGTCACTAGCCACTATCGTGACTTATCGCAGAATCTTTAGCAATAAGATCTAGACACTCTCCCATATCTTTTAAAAAGAGGCTATCTTTAATATCTAGATGATTCCAATAAATGTTCACACATGCAATGGACATATTACTGCAAATGATTTTTACTAATTGAATGTGCTTTTTTGGAGAGTTCCAGGGCACTAGTTGTAGACCACTAGAGGTCTTAACTGCTACTAGAAGTCCTGCTCTGGGTCTCCCTCGGGATTGGTTAGTTGCTGCAATTAATTCAGTTTGGTGATTTTCCCAGACAGGTGCAGTATCTCTAGCCAAACTTCCCGTAGTAAAATAATATCATACTGCATTAAAAGAGACCCAGAGGAGGAAGTCAAATGTGAGTTGCCTCATGTATTCCCAGAGGCCAACTTTACATCTTGATTTATCTGATTACTGCTTAGTTATCATCTCTTCCTCATTGCACCTATAGCTGGATAAATTACAGAGTGAGGCCGCTGTGTGTGCATTGTGGAATATGAAATTGATACAGGAGTTTGCACCCACGGCTTATTGCTAAGCTGACCTTGCGATTTAAGAACATTTAATTCCTCTCCTAGAGATTTTTCAGCTAAATTCAATAACAAGAACCCAATCTGATAGATTTCCAATCTCGCCTGCCATATAACATTCTTCACAACATTCAAAGTCATCCATATCTTGACCAGAGTTCTGTCATGTTCATGTATGAATTTGATCTGGGCTAAATCAGAGGTCTTTACTCCTTGCAATCTTGGAATTTTCCCAAGAATTTTCAACACAGATGATGTATTTAGATCATATAATCCAAATTTGCCGCCTCTACACTGCATTATTAAGCTTACATGCGTCAAGCCATTACAGTTGTTGTGACGGCCCTTCAGTCCCCCATTCAATTCCGATTGCTTGTTCGCATAAAGTCTATTTGTATAAAAATTTGAATGGGGTGGCCTCACAACCACCGGATTCTGTAAACTCCAATTAGGCGCCAAATTTATTTTGCTTTCTCTCAACCAACAAGGCATATCTATCTTTTCATCCCCATCTTTCTGTGTAACCACTGTTAGGCGAGTCATAAATAACCTCAGAGATTTCTCAATTTCCTCTCTCCTGTCCTCCAGTGTCATATAAGAGCATTATTTCAAGGTAGGTTTCTGTATGTAGGAGAACACCAGATTTAGTTATATCAGATTGAAATGTCGGAGACGTTTTTAGCTCTGCTGGTGGGCCATTATTTTTCACTATTTCATGAACTCTCTCAATTTCCTCTCTCTTGTCCTCCAGTGTCATATTAGAGCATTGTTTCCAGGTTTCTGTATGTGGGAGTACACCAGATTTAGTTATTTCAGATTGAAATGTCAGAGAAGTTTTGAGCTCCCCTGGTGGGCCATTATTTTCTACTATTTCATGAACTAAATTATCTAATGGGCCATATTTCAAGTCATTTTGCGGGGTGCTAGGGAGTTCCATATCCATCTGTAATGATTGTGATGTATTTCCCTTGACTTTTGCTAGAGCAGCATATTTCCTCACAATGGCTGCTCCTTTCACTTGTACTCGTTTATCTGGTAAATTTGATAAACTTGTAGATTTCTTGCTTTTTTGTAACTTTGATATTTTCTGATTCTTTGTTTTTTTTGGAGTTACCTTGTAGAATTGTTGTCACTTTTCTTCATTTGCTGCTGAGGCCCCTGACCGCAAAAATATTATAGATGGGGTTAAGTAAAACCACACAATCAGTTGAACAAGTAACCTCCTTAGTCAAATCTACTGTTGAAGGATTATTTAATTCTGTTATTTCTTCCCCCTTATCTTGTTGCAAGGCGTAACCATACAAAGCTTCTTTCTCAACATTTTGGTCTGATTTAATAGCACTTATGTTAGACTCACTTCTATGCTCCTCTTCTAAGGTTTGCGGGGTTGCTGTTAAATGGGCTTCTCTTTGTAACTGCTTGCTCCCATTTTGGTTAATACAAAACCCCCAGGGGGCAACACTGATACAGCCATTTGCGCGGGCGCAACTCGTGACTCTAGCAATTCCCTTAATAAAAAGTTCTGATCAATGAGCCGAGAGTCCAGCGTCTCATAGAGCTTCGCCAGCTAAAATAAGGCCGTATTCATTGCTTGCAGAGTATTTTCAGCAATTAAGGAAGCAACATGCAAGGATGTTTCATGTTCGTCTGAAGTTTTACTCTTGCACTGCCGCGGGGTAGGTTGAGTAAAGGCGATTAATAGGACAGAGGAATCATGCTGCGAGTCAGTAAACATAACCTTTGACTGAGACAGTTGTTCACTGTCTTGTAAGTCACTTGGCTACATTCCCTGACTATCCGCAGCCCTCTGTAGAATCACATTCTCTAACGGCAATTCACTCTCAGCAATATTCAAATCAAAATTAGCATTGTTTGTTTCGCATTCTCTTTCGTATACATTTAATACTGCGTGTATTTCCACAGTAGTTACGGAATCCATGCGAACCGAAAGTACAAATTCCCTCAGTAAATCCTTTTGAGTGAATGCCATTAATAACGAATCAGAGGGAGAACATAAATCAATGGGCTGAACCCGTCCCATCTCCCCTTCCGAATCGTTTACAGTGGTCTTTGTCATATCATATTTACAATAACTTGCGCATCATTACCATTAAAAGGCGCCACACTCGTCAGAGCAGTTAACGACAGACATTCAGGATAGAATTTTCGAATGTCCGTCGTAATCAATGTAAGTCTTGAACGAGGAGCAGCCCTACGGGGTAAGTGCGGGACATAATTCACTCGCTTAGGAGTGACAAGGAGCAGGATCAAAATAATCAACTCGGCTGCCCGTGAGCCGCATTCCGGTTCGTAATGTAAATGTTTTACTCATAATGCCAAGTCCCTGAGAATGTATAAAACAATCTTAGCAACCTCAGAGAGTGAAAATCAACTTGCAATTAACCGCTTCCACCCTCCACTCACCAGCTCTAACAGCAGTAACAGCCCCTATGAAGCCTTTGCTCATATGCGCGCGCGCGAATGCGCGTGCACAGAAGTTATTAAAGGGACTGCAGGGAGAGGGAGAGAGGAGCCAATGTGAACACTGAACAGAAAAAACAATAAAGATTTGTTGAAGAACGCCAAAACGCCAAAATGCTGTACAAGCTGGCCCTCTTAAAGCCGGGAGCTATGTCCAAGTACCGTGATAGTGTCACTAAAATTATCCATGCAGGACAAATTATTCCACAGGTCCACAACACATCCACAGCAGTAACAGCCCTTACGAAGCCCATGCTTGTATGCGCGTATGCTCATATGAATACTACTAATAAGTAGTATTCATTCCCGTCCCCACATTGTAAAGCACAGTTTTAGGTGGAACACTTGATGGAGGAACACACTTTAGCTTGCAAACACAGTTAGGTGACTGGCTCTGCCCTCCAGAGCCTTCTTGGCCCTTCAAGTCTGAGTCACAAGTTCACAGGTTTAATCTCTCCGTTTCCTCTCATCCAAGTCCAGGTCTTCCTTCAAGATTCTACACAGTTTCAGCAAAACAGTTTCTAAGTATAGTATTTGATCACAGTTCACTATAGGTTCCCCTGAATCGGGCTCAAACCCTTTCTCCTTGGTGGGGTTCTTTTCGCCAAGCTTTCTTCACACTCCTTGCTATAGGTTCCCTTCAATCAGGCTCAAACCTCCTTTTGTATTTTGATTTCACTGTTGAAGATTTTTGAAACTGGGAGGATTTTCACTCTCCCCTACACATGACCACTTCAACCGTCCTTTCTTTCTGTTCCAATGTCTTTTTGGAAAATGTACTTTTTACTTATGACTTGCTTTTCAAACAGGTCTCCCTTAGTTCGGCTCAGACCCTCCTTTAACTTTCACACATGGGTCTCCCTCGGTCAGCTCGGACCCTCCTCTTGCTTTTCACAAGGCTCTCCCTCAGTCAGGCTCAGACCCTCCTTTCGTTCTCATGCCAAATTCAACTTTTCACTTAACGCTCATCTCTCACTTCCCTGCTGCCTCTACAGCTTTAAAACATTTCACACAGACTTTCGATTGGGCAATCTCACTCCGCCGGACCACTTTGCTACTATGTATTTTGTATTCACAGTTCTTAACAATGGATTTAATTTCTCTTGCAACTTATCAGCACTCGGATACTGTCGCAAGCATATCAATTAAACACAGAAGATGCTTTCCGTCTTTCACGCCTTTTATGTAGGAGTAAAGATTGTTACCACTGCCACTTCTGCGCCTCCCCAACTCTGCCGTTTAGCCGGGAGGGTGGCTGGTAACCCTATAGCACTCTGAAGACTCTTTCTCCCTTCCAGCTGGGCTGTCGTGCGCAATCCTCATGGCATTTCGGAAATAATCTCTTGCCGGAGAGGGGGGGGGGTCCCTGGCTTCCTGCCCCTTTGGATTCACCCCTCGGTTAGTCGCTCTACTTCGCTTGGTTTGCCATAGCCCTGGAGGGACTGCTCCTTCTCATGCACTGCCTTGCTCAAAGTGTGTCTCAGTGTTCCACCTTTTAGATGTGGGGAGAGTTAATAGGTATTAGGTGCACATGATTAAAGTCAAGTGCCTGATCCTGCCTGATCTCGTCAGAGGGACATGTCCAATATGTTGCAGGTTCCATGTGATAATGTCCCCGTAAAAATGTCGACATGCAAAAAATTTGCTGAAATATTGTTGTTTTTTGCAGGGACACCCCCGCGGCCCCCAAAACCTTTTTCTTTCAAGGGGAACAGGGGAACCCCTTGCAAACCCTGCTCCCCCTGTCCCTATATGTATGGTCACCTATATAACATCACCACAACCTTTTCCCGGTGACATTATGTACAGCAACCATATATATAGGGACATTATTACCTGATACCATATGGGTGGTAATACTTTCAGCCTTACACCTCCTCTTCCTCGGCTCAGTTTTTGTGTAGGAAAGGAGGGGAGATGGGAAGTTGAAATATCCCAAAAAATAGGATTGGCTAGGGGTATTGGAACGAGGGAATCCAGTGTCTCACCATCGGGTGTCCCTCCCCCACTCCCCAAGGACCCCTCACCCAGGTGATCCTCCCGCACTTGTCCACCCCCAGGGTCTGGATCCAATGATGATGGCCATGCCCTGGCCATCTGAGCAAGGGATCCCCGGGTCTGGGCAGTGAACCACCTTCTGGTTTTTCACAGGGCCCACTCACGTCTTGTGCTGCACTGAGCTGTAGATTCAGAATCTGGCCATAGAAAACAACGTTTGGACTATCACCAGTGTGATGACTGGGACATTGCTGTGATGTCTGCCTCAGGTGGGAACCCTACCCCTGCTGCAGCTGTCTCCACACATTCAACTCCCTCTAGCACAAGTCTCCCGGCCTTGCTCTATTTAACATGCTCTGAGAGGTCTCATCTTAAGTCCAGGGACATAATGTGGGGGTCGCTATTGTCCCTGACAAATCCCCTGTCAGCCCTGGTATGCCCTCTGCGACCCCAGGCATGTTTTTTACATAGTTGGTTATTTTCAACAGGACCCTGTTAAAAACAGCACCATATTTTTAAAAATCACGCTCCATGCCTCCTGTCTGTGCAGCACCACTGTGTCTTGAGTGCTCGTTCGCTGTTAGGGTTGCTTAGCAACTGTGAGCTCAACCGACATCCCAGATGTGAGAGCGCATGTACCCTTCATCTGAGAGGCTTGTTCCTGCATCCTTCCCACCCAGCCACAGGTCTCGGCCCAGCCCACTGCCACCCGATGCACGCTGATTATGAGAAGTAGCAGCGGGGTGTGCTGCCGCCAGCCTCCCTTTCCTGCCTGACACAGGACACACACAGCTCTGTGGGAAGCTGAAAGTCAGGCATGTGGGGCACAGCGGGGGCAGGTTCTGAGTGAGGCAGCATGCAGCCTCAGAGGGGGTGCAGCCGGTCCTGCTCACTGACGGCAAGTGCAGATCTTAGCCTTTCTCTTCACAGCTGGACCTGGCTCAGTAAATTACCTCATTCCACACAACCATAGCCCATTATACGCAGGGACTTGCAAACCCTCTCTTCAGCCAACGTTCTGCTCTCCCTGTTTTCTTTGTACTTTTTATTAACTTTGTCTCTCGCAGTGCCTTTTGTTCTTGGCCTAGTGGCAACATTGTTCTCTTCTTCTTGCTATATTTCCTCTCTTTCCTTCCCGGCTCTTTTTTCTTGTTTGCTTTCTCTTTGTGTGCTTTGTTTTTTTATTTATTTCTGGCGTCTAGGTGTGTCCATCCTTAGGGGAACACTTATTATGTGATGGCATTTTTAAATGATTGCTTTCACGTGTGGGTTGTTTTGATTGCAGTGAAACTTTTACCAAGAGCAGTTCATGCTGCCTCGCCTTTTTTAGGTAGGAGGCAGACCACGCCCATTTCACCCATTTATCATTTAATTTTCTACTTCCAATTAGCTAAGCCGCTGACCCTGTCCAACTGAAAGCAAGAAAATCCATATCTAATTTTCACTTTCAGAATAACGCGCAGCCCTTGCCAGAGAAGAACCGGTTGGGAGTATGGTTCAATAATACATATTGTAGCCTTCACACAATGACCCTGTCTGCAAGAAAACAAAAGCTGAGTGCTGCCGAGTTTCCAGCTCTGGTAAGCCCACCATGCAATAATAACTCTAGTTCAAGAATGCATATCACAAATAAAAAAAGAAGAGGTACTAAACTTGTATTTTGCACCACGTATTCCTGTGAATCTTTTACCACTTCAAAAGAGTAACCACAAATACGTACATCGACACCAGAGTTCTAATTGCGGCTTCGCCACTTAATCAAATTGTGGGCCAAGCACGCAATGAACCTGTTCCACCCCATCTGCCAAATTTTGCTGTGCTTAGAACTTGCTGACCAAAAGTACCTAGCGCTGTATAGCCGGAATAGCATGAAATTAGACAAGTCCTACCACCAAAAGTCTGACCCCCATTTATTCGCATAAGTATATGTGGGGGGGTAAAGTTAATAAAAATGTATAGGTGTAAGGTGCGGGGGCTGTGAGGGGTCTCGGAAAAATGGAAGCAAAAAAACAGACTTTTGGTGGTCAGACTTTCCAACTCAGTAATTTCACACAGATCCGTATAACCAACTAGACGTTGCGCTCAAATGCAACAGTTTTCGTATGGGAAACACTATTTTGCATTCACTTTTTGTTTGATAACGTATGGAATTCTTATTGCGCCCATAAGGATTGCATTTCTCTTTTTTTTATGTATTACTCATGGTGCAGACTGCATAAAAAACATGTTTACGCACTGTAAAATAAATATCATGAAGCACTTAATATTCATTCCATAATATATTTTCTTAACATCCATATATTCCAAAAGGAAAATTCAAACTTCCTGCCGTGGAATTTTTATTTTAATATAGTTTAAGTAGCCTGGTTGAGTATTTGCCTCTCACCCCCCACCCCAACCCGCCCTTCGAGACCCCTTTCCTCCTCGCTCCTGTGACACCATCATTGCTTATATATGAAGCATGCCTTTGTCAAACATTCAAGCACAAACAGGAAACCTTTTCCTACATTACCTTTTGTTATGAGTGTTTAAGTCTTGAAAGTACATTTTCAAAATCCACAGGTCATTTTTTTGCCTTCTGCTGAATTGCTTGCTGGTGTTTTTAGTCTTCTAGTCAAGGTGGGGCGGAATAATGCCAGAATTGTAAATGTTTTGCCTAGCATATTTCTATGAGGGTTTATATATTTGTGTGAGGACTATACTCGGGGTAATTCACAGATTTCAGCGCAGTGGCAGCACACGTGAGCGGCGCAAAGAGGGAGCATGCGCCTGCGTGCGCCAGCCGTGTCCGCTAAACAGCATTCTGGCGCACCACGTATTCATGGAATTACTAAGCAATTTTGAGCGCTGGCGGAGAGAACCTCCCTTCAGTGCCAGTTACGCCCCCAAGAACGCCCCTTGCGCAACGATAAGGCAGTGAATTTCCCAATGCAGCGCAAAGGGCCGCGCTAACCCAGCACCAGTTTACAGTGTATTTCGTGGGTGCGCGGGAAGCATCACACGCGATAGGCCTTGGGCGAGCGGAGTACGTGTATTTCGGGGGTGCATGGGAAGTCTTACACGTGATAGGCCTTGTGCGAGTGGGGTACGTGTATTCTGGGGGTGTGTGTGAAGTTTTACACGCGATAGGCCTCGGTTGAGCGGGGTATGTGTATTTTGGGGGTGCGCCGGAAGTATCACACGCGATAGGCCTTGGGCGAACGGGGTACATGTATTTCGGGGGTGCGCTGGAAATTTTACACGCGATTGGCCTTGGGCGAGCAGGATACATGTATTTGGGGGTGCGTGGAAAGTATCACACTTGATAAGCCTTGGGCGAGCGGGGTATGTATATTCTGGGGGTGCGCGGGATGTTTTACACGCGATAGGCCTTGGGCGAGCGGGGTACGTGTATTTCAGGGGTGCGTGGGAAGTTTTACATGCGATAGGCCTTTGGCGAGTGGGTTACGTGTATTCTGGGGGTGCGCAGGAAGTTTTACACGCGATAGGCCTTGGGTGAGTGGGGTACATGTATTCTGGGGGTGCGCAGGAAGTTTTACACGCGATAGGCCTTGGGCCAGTGGGGTACGTGTATTTTGGGGGTGCGAGGGAAGTATCACACGTGATAGGCCTTGGGTGAGCGGGGTATGTGTATTCTGGGGGTGCGCGGGAAGTTTTACACGCAATAGGCCTTGGGCGAGCGGGGTACGTGTATTCTGTGGGTGTGCAGGAAGTTTTACACATGATAGGCCTTGGGCGAGCGGGGTACGTGTATTATGAGGGGTGCGCGGCGAGTTTCACATGCGATTTCGCTGGGTTAGTGGGGTACGTGCATTCTGAGTGGTGTGTGGGGAGTTTCACAAGCGATTTCGCTGGGCGTGCGGAATACGTGTATTCCTGGGGTGCGCTGGGAATACCACACGCAAATTGGCAGTGTGGGTCCTCCCAGGTGTTCCCTCTTCCCCCCTCCCCAGGCCCTGCAGGCAGTCCACAACACAGGGGACTACCATGTACCCCTGGCCATGCCCCTGGCCATCCCATACACCCTGGCCATGCCCTGCAGGCAGCCCATACACCCTGGCCATGCCCCCCAGCCAGCCCACATGTCACCATGCACTAGTGAGCACCGACACATGTCCCCTGCACCCCCACCCAGCAGTGACAGGCACCTGCCAGCAGGCCCCGACTCATGTCCCCCTGAACCCCCACCCAACCAGCAGTGACAGGCACCTGCCAGCAGGCCCCGACTCATGTGCCCCGTACCCCCACCCACCCAGCAGTGACAGGCACCTGCCAGCAGGCCCCGATTCATGTCCCCTGCACCCCCACCCACCCAGCAGTGACAGGCACCTGCCAGCAGGCTCCAACCCATGTCCCCCCACCCACTCACCCACCCAGCAGTGACAGGCACCTGCCAGCAGGCCCCGACTCATGTCCCCCTGCACCCCCACCCACCCAGGATTGACAGGCACCTGCCAGCAGGCCCCGACTCATGTCCCCTGCACCTCCACCCACCCAGCAGTGACAGGCACCTGCCAGCAGGCCCCGACTCATGTCCCTCTGCACCCCCACCCACCCAGCAGTGACAGGCACCTGCCAGCAGGCCCCAACCCATGTCCCCTCCAACACGTCATCACGATCCACAATCATGGGCCTTATGGCCTCCCAAATCCCACCCCACGCCACCCCAGTCCAAACACACAACCAAGTATTACATCCACCTCACATTGAAATCCCCATCACATGATACATCCCAAATGGCAAGTATGCACATCTATACATGTCCGTCACACACACACAATGGGTGCAAGTAAATGAGAAAACACACATCGTGACATGCATGAAACCAAAGAGAGAATACCACACATTGAAGTATGAAATAAAAATGTATTAAACACAAAAGCAAGGGAATGAAATGAAATCACACAATAGTGGAAATAATAAATAAAAATCTGCATGTCCAAAATATTTTAAAAAAATGTGTGAAAGCAGAATCCAAATCAATCCAAAGGCGCATGGGTCCAAAGTGTCTGTCCGTCAAACCAAATCCAAAGTGAAAAAATAAGACAAATCCATTGATTCATGGAAAAAAAAACTTAAATGAAGTGAAATCCAGTGTTGAACTATATACAAAGTACAAATCCAGGGTCCATGAGCCCAACAAACCAAATGAAACCTACAAAAAACCCTACCTAATAAATAACTATATACAAAAATGTGGGGCATAGTCCATGCGCCCCAAATGAAAGAAAAATAGAAAGGAAACTTAACACTAATGAACTATATACAATGGCGGCGGGCAAGTCCAATGGCTCACTTGTTGATGTCCCGGGCCAGAGCATCATCGAACTCCTGTTCAACGTCCTGGAGGCAGGCCTGTTCCCTGGCCCCGAGGTCCCGCAGAGATAATGCCATGTTCACCTCCAAATCCCTGTGAATTTCCTTGAGGCACTCAGCCCGCCTCAGCACCCTGCGCATGGAGTTCTCCACTGACCATAGTGAGCCGTGCCTCTTCCTCCCGCCGCCGCTCTGCATCTATTTCCTGGCCCAACCGCTGCCACACGGAAGACACTCCCAATCCAGGGTCCTCCTGCCCTTGGGCCGATGCCTGCCCCTCTGATGTTGATGGGCCCGAGCCATCATCACTCCCACCTTTAGCCTGCTGCTGCCGTGCATGTGCCCTGCCTGTCGATGCCTGCATGTCCTCCTCCTGCTGGGGTCCAGTTGTTGGGGCGGCCACCCCTGCTGTACCTCCGACTCCCGACTGTGGCAGGGATGTGTCCTCCACCAGCCTGGCCGCTGGGTCAGGGGCAGCTCCACAGGGTTGCCCGGTGACATTTGGGCAGGTAGATGGCACAGAGGACGACTGGTGCATAGGGGGTTCAGTTGAGGAGGGGGTCGTGTGAAGACCCAAAATACGGAGGAACCCAGTGCTGGTGACCTGTCCTAGTAGGTTGACGCGTTAAAAGAGACATGCGAAATGACTTGCATTCTCCTCACGAGAACTCTGCAAGTCATCCCGCATGTCACGTTGAGACAACGCCACTCCAGCTAGGACAGGCTCAATCCGGTCTCGGATTGCCACGTCCGCAGGGAGAGGAAAGCCAGTTGTTGTTCGCGGATCCCCTCCCTGAGAACGGGTCTGGACATAGGCATCCCTGGTGGTGCGGGATGATGCAGTCACAGGATCCGGGACAGGATTACACACAGGCACCTCCGCGGTGGCCTTTGCTGCCTCCTGTCCCTGCCCCTGGACTGCACCACTAGCACCACTGGAATCCCCACCTCCAGGCCCTGTGCGTGGCCCTTCTACGGCCTCCTCCTTAACCAAACCCTCCACCAACCTGGATGACTCTGTGCCATCTACCTCCATAGCCCCCTGTGGGGCTCAGCTGCCCCTTCTGCTGCCGAGGAGTCCACCTACGACCTCCCCCTCTTGGACCTCCCCTCAGCAGCTGCAGCCGCGTACACAGCACCAGACTCCTCACTCCCCAAAGAGATGACAACCTGGGAGGGGAGCTGGGCCTTGCGTTTCTGGCTGGCAGTGTGATCCCTGCCGCTTTGCTCCACAGCACCGTCTCCGCCCTCTTCATCAGTTGACGCTGCAGACAGGGAGAGACAAAACACAGGCATCAGGGCACTGTACAATGGTCCGATACACACATGACATTTGCACATGTGTGGCAGTGTCAAACTTCACAGATGCCATCACACTCGCCAACACACATCATTTGAACCGACACACATGCGCAAGTTAACAGGACTGTTGCAGCAGGCAGCAGCATCCATACACATACAACAGCATGAGCACCCAAAGGTTAGTCTGACGTCACATGCAACATGGGGAGTGGCAAACACATGCACACACGCCACCAGACATACATGCATCTGTAAATCTCCAACACCTGTCACAGTGAAATCATCGCCAACTATGTCACATCGGCCAATCAGCCTCCTACATGTTGGTGTCACATGCCAAATACACACACACACACGCACAGGTACACTGTGGACTTACATGAAGGTGGAACCAGCATCCATGTGACACACCCCAACCATGCCATAGTACATACACAGAAATGTAAAAATGTGTGCACCCACACATGCATTTGGGCGTCATGCATTTGGACACATACACCATTAATGTAACTCACACATGACTGGACTCACATGCGGCAGACTCATGCCCCTGCACATAAACATCCATACATGGGGTTTTACACACATATGTCCCAGCTGCACACTCCTGGCACACCTCAACATGCACTTCGTCCATTCAGTATGCATGGACACCTACCGCTCGACTCCAGACGGGTCTGCATCCGAAGGACCTGGAGATGGAGCGCTGGGTTTGTGCATTCCAGGACCCTCATCTGCATGTTGGTAAGGTGGACCCGGCACCCCTCTGCATCCTCTGCCTTCTTCAAGAGGCGCAAGGCCTTGCTGAGGGTCCTGGACCTGAAGTCCTCCCAGCGCTTCTGGACGTGTTGCATGTCACGGGCTGCCACCCCCTCAACGTGGATGGCAGCCACAATGTCCTTCCAGATCCCCTTCCGTCCTTCATTGTCGGCGCGTGAACCTCCAAAGAGGGCATCATAATGCCCCAGGACTTGCTCCACCAGGATGCCAACTGCTGGCAGCCCTCTGCCTCTCTGTTGGGGGTTGCCACTGGTGCCAGATGGTGTTGTGTCGGAAATGTCAACCCCTGGAGGCAGGTGTGGGTGGGCAACTGGGTCCTGGAGCTGGGCTGTGGAGCAATGGAATACCAATGGAATACCAGTCGGGAGTCTTCTGGTCCAGCAGGGGTGGTCACAGGGGTGGTCACAGCAACTGGACCCCTTCAGATGGCTGACGTGCAGGCACCAAATAGCAGGGCACGTGTCCAGCAGGCAGGCAGGCAGCGGCAGATGTGAGGTGGGAGTGTGCTCGGGCCTCTGGGGGGCAGGAAAATGGCCTTCAGGGCAGGAGCATGGTCTTCCGTGTGTTGTCGCGTGGCCAGCTTGATACGGAGTGAATTGGCACGTGACAAAAGTGCACGTCAGCGTGTTATTCGAGGAAAGGCCCTTAGCGTGTAAGCACATCTGTGACGTTACGCGTGCGGGCGTTTCCCTTGTGACGGGCGCATAGTGATTCAGCACGTGAAGAAACAGCACGTATGCGTGTAATTGGACGAAAGGCCCTTAGCGTGCACACGCGTAAGTGACGTTGCACGTGTGGGCTGGTTTAAAAGGTACGCGTAGGACGCTATTTTCTCATACGTGCTTTTTGTGGAGAGCGAGCGGGTGATTCTTGTACTTCTTGTTGGTTCACACACAATTACTTCACAACGGTTCCAGGTCATACTCCCTGTATACTCAGACAGCGTTCAATTCTTCTTTTGGCGGGGGTGTTGCCAACGTGCACATGTGCATATTTTTCATGTTATTTTTCCAGGCAGACGGTGAGTAGCGCAAGTATTTTTCAACTGTGGTTGCCCCGTGTGTCGCGTACTCATTCAGAGGTCATTGTAGCCCGCGTGTACCACACATACGCTTATTTTTGTGTTTCTGGGTGCCACAGCATAGTGCGGGTTCTTTATTCCACGCATGTGGTCTACCAGGGGTCGCGTGCACCTTAAATTTTGTTTTCGGGGTGCCTGTGTGTTGCGTGACCCGTCATCCTTCCCCAGGGGTCACAGACAGCCTTGCTAGAGCACTAGGGTACGTATTCCATCTAGTACCCTACACCTTTCACCCCAATTGCCCAGGACAATTGTTTACTGTAACTCCCATTTGCACAACAACATCAGTGCCATGGTTGGGAGGTGACCAAGCAGTAAGGGAGGCAAAGGTGGCCGACCTCAAAGAGGTGGGTGCGGTAGGGGACATGGCCAGGATGTGCAGGGTGGCCCAAGAGGCCAGTGTGTGCAGGACCAATAAGGGACACCTATGCCCCCACCCCAATGGGTCGGGGAGATGTAGCTGACACCATCCCAGCTCAGGCCTTGTTAACCCGGCCCATATTGTCAACCGAACTGGCACAGGATGACTCCCAGGCTGACTTCCGTGTCACCAAGTCAAAGCCACGTGTGGCTGTGAAAGTTGCTGTCTCCAGGCCACGTGTATCTGGGGCAGCAGTGTCATCTTCTGCCCCAAGTAGCCAGGGTGAGGGGGCTGCAGCTCAATCCTCCCCAGCCCCGAGTCAACCAGCCGGGACAGTGTGGTCCAAGTCCATCACACCGAGGTTGGTCCTGCTAACATCACCCAGCAGCCAATGCCTGCAGTGAGACCTTTGGTCATCGTGCCTTTGGCTACTTCCAGTGCCCAGTCCACCTGCACTTCAGCCCCTACCAACCAGAGTGGCATAAGCCACTCAGGGTCCGCACCACCTTCCAAGAGAAAGAAGGGTGCTCTTGCGGTACAGGCTGGGACCCCAGACACGGCTACCCACTCCGGCACGTCAAGGAAGCCTAGTTTCAATGATGCAGAACTCGATGCACTTGTGGGCTACGTGTCAGCCCACGGCCGCGAAATGGTGGTGACTGCAGGGTGCAAGACTATGACTGCTCTTGGATTTGTGAAGCACACAGCTGATGATTGCTCTAAGCGGTGGAATGACCTGAAACGCAAAGCAAAGAACAAGCTGGCTCCCAATCATGCCTCTACTCTGGTGACTGGCGGTGGGTCTCCACCAGAGGAGGAACAACTCACTGAACATGAGTCTATCGCTGGAGCCTTCATCACAGAAGATCAGATCCAAGGCGTGGGAGACCTACCAGATCTTGAAGCAATGTCCGGTGAGTGACCATGCATGTGTGTGCAATCCATGTGTATGTTGCTTGGGTAATGTGTTCTGATTGAGTGCCAGGTGAGGCTGTGTAGTCATGACTGCTATGGGTCACCCATGTGGTTCATCCAAACCATTCCCCGGCCTTGGGTTTCCATTTCACAGTATCTCTTCTGACCACAGTTGACAATTTGCACATGATTACTGCACTTGCCCTTCCACTGTCATCTTGCCACAACATTGTTCATACTGTTTTCCTGTTCATTCTGCCTGATTGATGAAATCATTAGCATTTTTACCACACATTTTTGTGCCCTACTGCCCCAAATGTGACACACTCCAGTCATAGATTACAGCCCACAATGGCCCACATTTCTTAAATTATTATGGGAATGATTTGACCAATCTGGCTGATTGAGTAATGTGCACCTACACATGCCTTGCACACAATCATTTTGGGACCATGTTTGAATGTTGAACATGACAATTGTATTCTGTCATGTCGAAGTGAACATCCATTGATGCATCGATGTGCCTGCCATCAATGCATCAGTGAACACTGGCTATGTTGCAGCATGTGGCACATGCTTGTTTTGTCACACTTTTTTCCATGTTTTATTTCATGATGTCCATCTCACATGGATGGGTGACAGTACTGATTTACTACCATCTGGGTGTCCTTGTCAAATCTGCCATGGCAATGCTACGTGCCATCTGTGTGCTGGCATGTGTCATGTATGTGGATTGTCCATGCCACTCACAGGCTAATGTGTGATGTCAGTGCTATCCAGCATGCAGCACATGTGTTGGTTTTCCATCTTGGAGTCATTAGTGTCTGCTTTTTGCCTCCCCTTCCAACTCATTGACAGTGGTTGCCAGATTTATTGTCATGTGACATGTGTCATTTCTGTACTGGATGTCTGCCTCGTCATGCCTATGTGTGTGGGCTATGGTGCTCATGCCTGTTTTCATTACTTTTCTTTAATGTTTTTGCCGGTGATGAGGCACTTGATGCTGTTGAGGAGCAGGAGATTAGCGCAGAGCCAGGAGGACTCACAGCCACAACCGGGCACCAGTGGAGGACGTGGGGTGGTGGTGGGTGAAAACCCAATACTCCTACAGACCATACTGTCCACGGGTGTCTCTGGGTACACCTCCGGAGACCTCTATGAATCAGGTGCTGAATCGGACATTGAGACATATGTCCTGTCGCAGGTGAGTGTTTCTGGCAGGGATGCTGTTCTGGCCAACCCACCTGCACCGGGGGTAGACCCCTCTATGGGGCCTTCAGTGTTGGAAAGTCTGCCTGTGGCGGTTACGGATGCAGGGTCACACTCCACAATATTTGCTCCTGTTCCTGGGCCAGCAGATCAAAGGAGGAATGCAGTCCTGCAGCCTCAGGCAGTGCCAGCTCAGCAAGGTGCACATCACCTTGCCCCAAACAGGTGTGGTGCCCGCCAACTCGGTGGCCGTATGCCTCCAGGCGATGGGCTGGACTGGAGACTCTGCGCACAGCCATATCTGTAGAGTCACAGACCCACAGGGAAGCCCTGAGGTTAGAACACTGCTCCCTCAGAGATACTCTGTGTGAACTTAAGGTGTCCCGTAGTACAAGGGCAGAACAGCAGCTGGAGCAGCTGACACGCACACTCTCAGCTGAGCTCCAGGCAACCTGTCAGGAGATCCGGGCATCACACAAGGCCATGCAGGCAGAAATGCGTGCTACCCGTGAGGTGCTGCAAGGGGATCTCTGTACCATCATCCTGCAGAACCAAACCTTTCAGACCCGCATGCTTGCTGCCATGGAGGAGCATGCCAGGGCTTTGCGTGGTCTGCCTCCCATATCATGCCCACCTTCTAATGTACCACCAGAGGGTGATGACAGCGACGGCAGTTCTCCCACTGTAGCGTATCCGTGCAGGCCATGAGCCCATGGAGGGTTTTTTTTTCTCAACATCCACGTATGTGGGTGTTGGGGTGCACCCTGTACCTCGTCCCTCCTGGGTGGCCTCCCCCCTGGTCCACACATGGTCATTTTTTATTTTCTTTTTTTTTTTCAGTGTGTTGCTTTGTGTGGCTCCCGTAGGCATCCACTGTGTATTCCAGCTGGGAACATGCAGGCTTGCCCTGTCTTTGGGTTATAAACTTGAGTTCCTGACACACACACACCCCTCCTGCTTCCCCTTTCCATGGGCTTGCAAAGGGTGTGACCAAGCGACAGTAACTTACACAGTGACATTGGGCTCCCATAAGTTGTGTGGACAATCTGCAGTCAAAACTGTGTATACATCCCTAGTGCAGATTGTTGTTCAATTCTCCACTGCATGGTGGATTTATGTATGGTTCTACATCCATGACTTTTTCATTATATACATGTACCTTCTTCATGTCTTAACAAGCCCATCTACTTTGCAGATGCAGTTCATGTTGTATGCAGTACACTGACAGATTTGCCTACCAGCAACACTCTGCAGTTGGATGGGGTTGATGTGCTGCCTTAATCAGGTTGTGACACTTGCAGTACTTTAATTTTTTACTCTCATATATTGCCACTGTTTTAGCATGTACTGATGTTTTGTCTTGCTGGTAAGTATTTGTTCTTGTGTGTTGTTTATTATTCATTGCTGAGAGCAAATTGTCTGTGTTTCCATTTGGGACAGTGCACTTTGTGACACTTGTGTCATGTGTTGTGCATACATTTGGTTGCTTTCACACTGCATGCCATGCCATGGTGTGTTGGGTAGCTGAGATGGGGAGGGTTTTGGTGAAATGCCACTATTTTGATGTGGTATTTTGCAAGGGGGTAGTCCTTCATGCTGCATGAATGTGTGCCTTTTTGTGACACAGCATTGGGTGTCTTTAAGTAGCTAGGGATGCACACATTGTAGCACTTACAGGTGAACAATCTCAGGCTGGTATGGTTGTGACAGTTGACTGTCCCTTTTGTCATCATCATTGGTTGTGAGCTGGTATGTTGCAGGCCTGTGTGCACTCCGCAGGGGTGGCATTTTAGGTGAAGTAATTTGCCACAAGCTGGGTACAGGCTGCCTCACCACGTGCCCTTTCACCTCCCATGCGCAGCGGCCGTGCTTGTGGTTGGAGATGTGGCGGCACCACCATGTCCACCGGCACGGCCCGCCGGGTTGCAACGTTGTGCAGGACACATGCTGCCACTATGATCCTGCACACTACTGGGAGCGCATATAGCAGCTGTCCACCAGAGCGGTCAAGGGAGCGAAAGCGTGAATTGAGCACTCCGAATGTGCACTCCACTATGCCCCGGGTTGCAATATGGGCTGTGTTGTATCTTACCTCGGGTGGTGTGGTGGGGTTCCGAATTGGCGTCATCATGTAGGTGCTCAGAGGGTAGGCACTGTCCCCTGGGGAGGTGATAATGGTTGTCATTAGTGCGGTTTTCACATTTCTCAGTCTCTGACATGCAGGCATGTGAAGAGACAGTTATACTCACCAATTAGCCATGTGTCGCCCTCCGCCCAGCTTCCAGGTCCCGGTTTAGGGGTGACATTCTGAATATGAAACTATCAAGGCTGGACCCTGGATAGTTGGCATATACTGAGGTGATGATTCCCTTGGCATCATATACAACCTGCACATTGATGGAATGCCAGTGCTTGCGGTTTCTATAGATGTGCTCAGTGGCCCTGGGAGGACGTAGAGCCACATGGGTGCAATCAGTGGCACCTAGCACTTTGGAGAAGTGTGCCACCCCGTAAAAGTCCTGGACAACAGCCTGCCTTTCTGCAGGTGTTCTGGGCATGTATATCTGCCTGCGGACTGAGGGGCTTGCAGTCATGATGGCCAACACCTGGTGTATGCAGCGTGACTGCGTGGCCTGTGAGACACCCCTGACTATGGCACTTGTCCGCTGAAATGACCTAGTAGCCAGGAAGTGCAGTACATTGAGCACCTTTTCCAAGGGGCTCAGTGCTTGGGAGCACAGGGTGGGCGATGTGAGGTCATCCTCCCACTCCCTGACCAGTTCTAGGATTATGTGTGGTAGAAACCTGTACCTCCCATACACCTGGTCATCAGGCATCCCAAAAAGGCTGGTCCTGGGTAAGAAAATGCGGGGTCTGGCTATCCTCCTCCTCCTGCGGTATCCCACGACCACTGCTGCGAGGAACGGTATATTCATCATAGCGTCTGAGCTTCTTTGTTGTTTGCGCGCACTTTTATGCTGCGCAGGCCTGCTTAAAACTGCTTCCTGCTGGCATACGTGTTTCTGGATTAGCGCTTCTCTTTTGGCGCACGGCTTCCCCCTGTTCAATTCCATGAATACGTGTTGTTAGCGCACCTGTGGGCGTTGCGAGCATTTACCTCCTGTACTTCCCCCATTTTCACACGTTGTTCACCATTCCGCGTGTTACGCCCCGTGTTCCGGCCACTTTTCTTGTGTGCGCTACACGATGTGCGCTTTCCCTGTGCACGCAGCGCACGCCGTTTAGTGACGTGTACGCCCGCGTGCACCACCCACGGATTTGGCGCACATCCCAGGTTTTACAAGCGCAGCACATTCCATGAATCGATGAATGGCTGCGTGCGCGGCTTTAGCATTTGTGCGCTGCGATTTTCACGATTGCGCTCCCTTTTTCGGCACACATTTATTCCATGAATTACCCTGACTATGTTTTGTGTACTTTTCAAGACTTTATAAAACAGAGTATTGTTGAAAGCCAATCGTGGGGGTGAGAAGGGTAAGGATGAGAGGGCAAGTGTCATCAAAGCACATGTGTTCAGTTTGAATTTTGTTTTCCTTGCAATATTTGCTTATACATTGTTGGTTTTGAAAGGTGGGCACCTTTTGTACTTTGCCAGCATAGTCATTGGAAATTCTCCTCTCTCAGGTTATTTTTCCAGTATTGATTGCTTTTTTATTTGTCTTGTGCTTTTTCTTCTAAAGGGAAAGGTCAATTAAACTAAATGTGTATATTTCACTTTAAGATATGTTCACTTATTGTGCATATATTAATGAGTGGCAGCTTTTGATTTTTGCTGCAGGGGCAGAGATTCCCACACTGAGTGGCGCAATGGAGCTGTACCCAACCCCAGGTCGAAACAACACATTTTACAGCACATTTTGCAGCAGGAATAGAAAAAAGCCATATGATTAAACTTTCTGAGCTATCCAATTGTGACACAATATGCTGTAGAATCAATTGTGCAGGTAAAAAGAAACATTTATGAGGAGATCTACCCACCAACCTCACAAGTCCCTTTTAAACAAATATAGCACTACAATTATCAGGTTTACTAGTACGGCATGACATATCCCTGCTGCTTCTAAGCACTGTAATGATAAGTGTTATGTTAATAAGAAGTGTAACCCCCATAGCCATTACATTACCACATGCTGTGTTATGCACATTTAAGGATAAATAACTGGTGAGATAGCTGAGTGGTTTAAGTACCCATCGCTGGAGTCATGTGTGTTTTGCCTGTCATAGGTTTGAATCCTAGCAAGGTCTAATCAACCATATATGCCCTGACCATATAGCTCAGACATGTATGGTTAAAAACATATAAGGTCAGCAGCATATAGGAGTGCAATGCTGTGGTGTCAGACTCTTGGTCTACTAGATGATGAACCATGTATGTATACCCTTTCAGTATATGTATGAAGCTTTGATTTAAAATGTGATTGATTATATTGCATCTATCTACAAACTTGACCTTGAATTATGATGAAAGTCTTTCTGTGATCAAAAAAAGAAAAAAGGGTTCTTTGTTACTCAATACATTGTGTGGGTTTTTGTGGCAGTTGGCTGTTCCTCTGACGTTATCCCATACCAGGTGTATGGTTCATGAATTAATACTGGATGATATTATTGGACTTTAAAGTATGCACTTTGCATATGAAAGAAGCAACTGGATATATAAAGCTGTAATTTACACATTTTGACCATACATAGGCTGTAAGGCTATAACAGACATGGGGTGGCAGTATCCTCAAAGGCTACAATAGCCACTCTGTATTATGGCAGCACCGTGGAATGTGAGGCTTTACTTGGCATATGATTACCTGACCTGTCGTGTGCAGCAATAATTGGTATAAATTGGCAATAAATTGCCACATGAGGCTAAAGTAGCCTAGGCATGGCAGTGTTCCTGCCTTATGTTGGTTCTTTTGTGTCTACCCCTGTCATAACATGACACCCTCCAAGGCATATTAAAGCAGTTCCATTCTTATAATGTGGATGATATCTAAAAAATGTCTTATGTCTGCAAAGCACCAATTTGGTATTTCATGAAATGTAAGCTTTTGTTGTTTTTATACCCGTCCATCACTTTAAGTGCTAACAACGGGGTTAAATGGCATGTGATGACATTGAAGTTAAAAGTCACATGACATCACTTCCTATGATGTCATCAGGCATGTGATGTCACATCCGCTACCCGTGGCATTTGGGTGAAATGACGTCCCTGCTTGAGTGCCCAGATGGATGGCATGGCGGGGCTGCCTGGATACCTATTTCTAAGCTTCTGGGGATACTGCTAGGGGTACTGACCCTGGCATAATGAATCCACCCTTCTTCATCTCGTGGGAGATGAAGTACATGAGTTGTTTCACTCGTTCAATGATAATGATGACTACACGTCCTTGACAGTTGCACTGTCTGTGCATTTTCAACCACAAGTGAACAAAGGTTGCGAGAGACTTAATCTGTGTCAAGCTAAATAGAAGCCTGCAGAATTGCTCAATGCTTTTCATGCCGAATTACGTCACCATGCAAAAGTGTGCACGTTTGGTAATGCCTGAGATGAAATTCACACGCTGCTAATCCACCGCTGCGCCTCATGAGAAGAAACATACTTTGTGACCCTCCCATATCCCTGCAGAAAATCCTCGGGTGATCCCGCAACCATAACCTGGCAGACTCACGTGCTGCGGCCTTGGATGAGGTTTTTCAGCAGGCCATTAGCTGAGTGGGCACACACCATTGACAACACGGCTGAAGCTCACAATCGCTGATCACCTTGTCCTGCCAAGACACTCTCTCCACATGAATTGATCCTAGCACCACACTGTGATAGAAGCTGCAGTTTAACCACTAGGCCTGGTCCCCAAAAAAGAGCCTGGAAAAATTAGACTAATCTGCCACCTATCCTACCCCAAAGGCCAATCCCTCAATGACGGTATTCCACACACGGAATCCGCAGTATCCTACACACACTTCCAGGAGGCAGTAAGTCTCATACAGGAATGTGGCAGGAACACCCTGATGGCCAAACTAGACATCGAATCTGCTTTCAGACTATTGCCAGTCCACCCAGACTCCCAGCAATGGTTAGGTTTTTCTTTTAACAACAAATCCTATGTAGACAGAGGCCTCCCAATGGGGTGCGCAGTATCCTGTGCCCTATTCGAGCAATTCAGCTCTTTTTTTCAATGGTCTTTCCAAAAGCAGAGACTAGGAACTAAAGTAGTACACTACCTAGATGATTTTATGGTAATGGGCCCAGCAAACTCAGAAGAATGCAATGGGGCTCTGGCTAAATTAGAACGAATGACCGCACACTGGGGCATACCTCTAGCAAAAGAAAAAATTACCAAACCAGCCACCAACATAATTTTCCTGGGCATTGAAATCGACTCTGCACAAGGACTATGCAGGATCCCAAAAACAAAAATTGCAGAACTCTTGGAGAAGATGCAAGCCCTGATGGCAAAAGACAAAGGCACAGTTAAAGAATTTCAATCTTTAGCAGTCAGTCTCAATTCCGCTGTCAGAATAATCCCCCAAGGGAGGATATTTTCCAGAAGCCTGGAACTAAAAATCTAATCATTTACCAAACCCCACCTACACATCCAACTAGGCGCAGAGGTGAAACAAGATTTGGAAATCTGGAGGAATTTCCTAAAAAACTTCAATGGGACCTCACTTTGGCGAAAGCCTTTGAATACATGGACAAAAAGGGCCCTTTTCACCGATGCAGCCGGAAGCAAGGGGTTTGGAGCCATACTAGACACAGAATGGGTGGCATGGCAACAGGCAGGGTGGACAAAAAACATCACCCTTCTAGAAATGTTTCCCATCTGTCTAACATTATACATCTGGGGCAGGCAGCTGGCTAACAAGGAACTCTTGGTCTGGTGCGACAACATGGCAGTTGTAGACTCCATAAACAGATGGTCTACCAAATGCCCTTTAGTACTTAGAGTACTACGAGCCATCACAGCAGTCACAGTACAAGAAAACATTGTGGTCAAAGCTAAGCACATTGCTGGGGCAGATAATAACATTGCAGATGCTTTATCTCGCTTTCAGTGGCCAAGATTCCGGGAGCTGGCGCTGCATGCCCGGGAACAGATGACGCCAATACCAGCAGAATGCTGGGAAATAATGGGAAAACAAAAATAACGGCATCAACACCAGCGCCAGAGAGCCCAGGCCCGGATGCACAACATGAACCAGGTACCTCAAACACGGCTGCCGATAATATAACGACATCAACGCCAGTGCCAGAGAGCCAATGCCGGGATGTCCAACAAGAACCAGGCACCTCGAAGACAGATGCCCACCGCAGCGCAGTACAGTAACTGCTTACAAACAGTTTTTAAAGCCACAGGTATAAAACATGTAGAGTTAATAAAGACATAGAAATATTTTTAAAATGGGCACATGAACAGGGCTTTAAGAGAGATTGGGCTAAAAGCCACCTAGTTGCAGTCTCATATTTCTCAAAAATACAGGGTGATGCGGACCCCACCCAAAGTGCCCTCATTTCTTATGCATTGAAAGGCTGGGGCAGAATAGAAGGCCCCCAGGTAGACACCCACCGCCCCCTTGATTTCAACAAACTGGTACAAATCACAAACTAGCTGGAAGCCATATGTTGGCATCCTTACAAGATCCTATTGTTCAGAACAGCTTTTTCCCTGGCATACTTCGGGGCTTTCCCGCACCAAGGCCACTAACGGGCTGGGCGTCATGGAAGTCAGGGTCAGACAGGAAAACATCAGCATAGAAATCCAACAATCAAAAACTGGGGGAAAAAGAACCATCAACAGGTGTTGCATAGACGAGGCAGCAAACTGCCCGGTATGTATTACCAACCTCTACTATGTACAAAGACCCAAGGTTGGGGGGAGGTATTTGATCCACAAGGACGCCTCGGCACTAAGCTGCTACCAATTCAAAGGGGTGCTGATGAAAGCAATCAACAATGCAGGATGGGACCCTAGGGATTTTGGCACCCATTCCTTCAGAATAGGTGCAGCCACCTCAGCATGGCAAGGAGGCTTGGCCCCCCAACAACTAAAAAACATAGGGGGCTGGAAATCAGATTGTTACAAAAGATACATCAGACCGAAACTAATTTAGCCAGCCACCCTCACCCTTTCTTTCTCCCCTCCCTTCATACAGAAACACCAGGCAAAGGGAGGACCACTCTTCAATCAGCATGGATAGTCCGCCACTCTTTTATCTTCAGGACGGGCCGATGGGCAGAGGAAACCAGAGAAAGGCCACCTTTCATGAACACCATTTCCTCATAGTGGGGCTACAGAGGCCTTTGATGGGCAGAAATCCACAAAACACTAGCAGATCTATTTGCATACAGAGACCCGCCAGAATTTCTGATCATACACCCAGGGGGCAATGACCTAGTATTCTTTGGGAGGAAAAAGTTATTTGAGGATATGCGCTCATCCCTTGCAGGTATCTCACATAATTGGAAAGGAACAGAAATTTACTTCTCGGTCATCGTACCCAGAAAGAAATGGCTAGGGGCCAACTGTTACAAATCTGTAGACATTTCCAGATGAAAAATCAACAGGGGGCTAGAAAAATTGTGTACAGCAAGAGGACGGGGCTTCATAAAGTACCCAGCCATTACACTGGGTGACCTGGACCTTTTTCACAAAGACGGCACCCACCTATCAATCAAGGGCATGGAACATTTCTTTCGTGAAATTACAGCAACTCTAGCCTCCAGGGGTTCTCACTAGGAGATACTTTTGGGGGAACGCGGTCAGCCGTCAACCTGCCCACGTGTGGTGCACGGGCCAGAGGGGGTAACCCCAAGACCTGGTGCCCAAAAGTATTGTTATTATCTTATGATATGTGATTATTGTTATTTGCATAACCATATCTGTACAATAAAACCCACGGCCTTTTATTGCCAACACTTGACAAAGAATGTGCGAGCCAAATTATTCTGGGTGAGGGTATGGGTTTGGCAATGTACAAATATGCATGCATATGGGTTCAGCAGTTATGGGCAAGGCTGCAGTGCCTCACAAAGCGAGGCAGGGTAACTGCTGTTACCATCAGCAGGCCCGGAGAGGGGCAGCCCAACTTCAGGCCCGGAGAGGGGCAGCACAACTTCTCCCCCTCACTGCTCCTCTCCTCCCCCCCTAGTCGAAGAGACATGCAGTCTGTACAGCACAATGCTGAGGAAGGGTGAGGTGTGAGCAATCACCTCATCCTTCCTTCGTGCAACAAGGTGCTAAGGAAACCAACAGGCAGGCAGGGATCAGATTCAAAGACCTGCCCCCCCCCCCAGCGGGGCAGATAGTCGGCTATCCGGCCAAGGGCTGAAACTTAACAGCCCCTACTACTATACATATCAAAGACCCAGGGCTCCCCTGGATCTTATAAATACAGAGTAGCATGCTCTGAGAAAACACAATCAGTTTGTGGACCCTGAACGGGGACCCAAACACACAGGAGGTGCACTGTTTACTTAGTGCCTTCCAAACCTTTGCTTCTTTACCACAACACCCTCCCACCCTACAAATAAGGGAGAAGAACAAAGGAAAAGAAGTACAGGGCACTGTACGGTGCCCACAACAAGTCGTGGGATATGAGAAGGCGGGCACGGGCCAGAGGGGGTAACCTCAAGACCCGGTGCCCAAAAGTATTGTTACTATCTTATGATATGTGATTATTGTTATTTGCATAACCATATCTGTACAATAAAACCTACGGCCTTTTATTGCCAACACTTGACAAACAATGTGTGAGCCAAATTATTCTGGGTGAGGGTATGGGTTCGGCAATCTACAAATATGCATGCATATGGGTTCAGCAGTTATGACGTGTAAACCTTCACTGTGAGGGTGACCTCCATTATCTGCATGAATGCCCTGCAAGGCTACACACATGCTGGAGTTGCAACAAACTGAATCACTTCTGGGAAGTATGTAGACCCTGTTCTGCCATGCAACATTGTAACTCCAACATAGCAGAGATATGAACAGTGTAACCTTCCACAGTCAAAGACACATCAACTGAGAAATATGACACAAGTGGAAATGAATTATTGTTAGTCCATCACATACACCATTAGTCCGACGACAGGAAAATGATGTTACCACATTGCAAAGTACATATCATCGATCTGTGCGTGTCAGCAGCCAGGCTTGAACTTATTAACCCAACCATTTGCCGGCAAAGCACCAAAATACAGAATACGGTAACAACACTGCAAATCGGCTGAAAGGTGTCTTCACTTTTGACATATCCCACAGATAGCGCAGCATTACAGAGTGGGTGCTTGTTGCTGAGCTAGGCACAGACATGCTCCTAAACTGCGAAGCAACGGAATTTCTGGACCTGATCCATTTCATGTTCCAACTACATGAATTAGAGTTGGAAATGCAAACCTCCGTTCTCTGGGATAGGTATGCTATGGTATGGTTTTGTTTATTTATATAGTGCCAATACACAGGTAAGTGTTTCAAAGGTGCCTTAAAGCTAAACTGGTCAAACTCTGTATATTCTCTGCGACTGAGCCAGCCTGCCGATGACACCTGCCCATGACACCAACATAAGCCTTTTTCTCAGAGACCTAAAGTAGAAGAACTAGAAGTTAGAGAAAGCTGGGATCATAGAATAGGTCTCTGGGCCTAGCATGTGTGTCTCCCAGACCATTGTTGCACGAAAGTCCTAGCAACCAGGACAATTGCACATGTGCACAGACATGCACCTGCCAAACAAAGCAAACCAGCGGGAATGACACACCATTGATGACATCATAAACAACATCACTGGCTCCAAATTCTTCCTGAAGCTCAATCTAAAATCTGGTTACCATCAGTTGAAACTGGAAAAAAAGTTTCAGTACAATCACAACTTTCTCCACACACCTTGGCCTCAAAAAGTACAAGCAACTGAATTTTGGCATCTCATCTGACGCAGAGGTCTTCCAAAACACGAACAGAAGCACCCTGCTAGCAGTTGATGGCCTCCTAGATTATTAAGTTACTGAAGAAGATCACCTTCATCACTTGGAAACCATCTGTCAACACCTTCTTCATATCGGGCTCACACTCCACCATGAGAAGTGTGAATACTTCAAGCCCACCTTTGCATTTGTTGGTTATATTTTCGACTGCCAAAGCATACGCTGTAACCGCAAGATGGTACATAACTTAAAGTTGGCTCCATCCCCAGAACGGCCTTTTATGCACGCAGCTTCCTTGGCATGATGAACTACTGCAGACGCTTCATCCCGAGGTTAACCTCCAGAAACGGTTGCTAAGGGGCTGTTTAAGGAGGCTATAGCCCTGGGTCTTTAGGCTGTAGCCCCAGGCAGAAGCTCAGGGGCTACAACCAAAAGGCTAGGTAGCCTCGAGACCTGACATTAGCGTAGCCCCACATCTTTTCCAAACGTAGCAACACCCCTGCTAACCTCCATAACCACACCACAGTCCTCCTGCGAACCTCCATAACCACACCTCAGTCCTTAAGCAGAGTTATTATAATAGCTTGCTGTCCTCCCCTTGCCACTCAGCCCTTGCCGAAAGCAGCAACCATTTCAAGGTGCAGTTTGAATCCAGCAGCAGGTCAAAGAGATACTGGACCTTTTATCAGATGAGAAAAGTTGCAGCTACTGTTACGTAGGCATTGTGGGAAACAAAAGCTAGAATATTCTATGCAATGTGTTAACCCTAACCATGCTAACACTTCTAGACCTTTAAACATAGACTGTCACTAACTATATATAAACAACATCACCATAATAAATATGTTTAAACTCAAAACATCTTTGACATAAACGTCTTCTTACAATGTATGAACTTAACTTTATTAATAAATCCAGCTAACTCTGATCATATTCCAGTCCATACTGATGAAGAGCATTGTTCATATACATTTCTTTAAAAATAAAATGATTTGGTCAGTTTTCACGTTACAGCTTCTAGCTCACCCTAAGGTCGCCACACATGGCAAATGTTGTCTGTATTAGAGCATGTGATGGCAGCGCTTGGCAAATACATATCCAGTATCAATACAAAAGCCAACACTTGTTATAACTTGCTGAACTATATATGAGTTTCAGATATTGATTTTTCAGATACGTTCAAATTTCTGGAGTGAGGGGAGTGACCTGGTGATTGACTAAAGGAGGAGATGGTAGCCTAGCCTGTTTTCTGGTTTGCATTATGGGACTTGTAGACATGGATATTTGATGGAAAATCCAGCGCTACAAGTGCGAGAATGTAAAACAAAGTACCAGGACTATACTACCATCTGCCAAACGGAATGGGACAGGTCGGCATGTATGTCAGAGACATTTATTTTGTATGCTGTATAAAGATGCATAGCCCTATCCAGGTTTCTTTCAAACCTCTTTAAGCTATGATAAGAAATGTGCATCTTGTGTCTCCAGGACCCTTCCCAGATTCGCTACATGGACCTCCTATTGACTCTCTAGTGTCTTCAAGTCACTCTATGTACAATATCTGTTAGCGAGTGTGTATCGTGATGCTTAAAAGCTTCTGCTACATTGGCATCCAAAGTTACAAGGGGCACAGAGGGTCCATATTTGTTTAGGTCTTGGTAGAGCGTGCTTCATCTCTCTGCCAGAGCGCTGGCAGCAGTATGTAGAGGGGCTCTGGTGTCAATCAGCTGCTCTATGATGCAGAACGAGTAGATCAAGGTGAACGCTCTTTTAAAGTGTGCCATTTTGCAACAGCTAGTACAACTGCGTAAGGTGGAAAGAGATTTGCTTTTAAGAGCTTCTTTTGTTCCATGCTGCTTGGTACATTGGTATTTTTTCAGTTTTATGCTGCACTGCAGTGTAGTTGAAGGATATAATCCCTTGCCGTTCCACGTTTAGAGAGTGCCCTTCATTGGCCCCCTACACATTAACTAAAGTGGTATTTTCAAAGGCCTCATCTTGGAATGGTAGGACACGCCTAGTACTGTCATTGTTTACTTTAAAAAAAATGTTTTAATGCTTTTGGCTAATTAAAGCTTTTTGCCTACAAATTTGAAACAAAGTTTACACAAAAAGACACATCTGAATAAAACAGATGATTGAATAATTAATAAGTTAAATCATTTAAAAACCAACATAACGAATACCATCACAATGACACAATAAAACATTAAATGGGTATAATTCACACTGTCTACTGTGTTTTTAGATAGCAGTTCAGTACGGTTCAATTCAACCCCCACATAAGATACTACTTATAATACTCTTACATAGTGCATGGATACATTAACCTAAGGCTGTGACATCGATCAGGCACAGCAAGGATGCAGTCAACCACTCACAGATCGATCGCGTGCAATCTGTGCCTGACGATTTCCCAAACATCATGAGCAGCAGCAGTAACAGCCAAAGGCTTGGCTGAGTAAACCGTGGTCAAAAATTGGTCAGACTCGTGTCCCCCATGTGTCACACAGAACCTGCTATAGGCCTTGTGGTATTGTCCATTTATCTCACAGCAACCTACAAATAGGACAAAGACGCCTTTCTCGTGGCTCCTGAACTCACGCCCCATTGTGCTCCTGCATGGACATGATGTTCAGTCGTAGATATATTATAGAACAACACAGTAGAAATACTTGTATAGGTGCAATACAAATGTCCAATAAATAAATAAAGGCTGCAGTATTTCACTAGGTGGCTACATGGGTTATACCAACCATAACCCTGTCTGATATACTCTACATAATGCTTCTGACCAGATAGGGCCTCCGTAGTCGGGACCCTATCCCATTTGAATGATTTTTTATTTAACCTGGCCAGGAACGGGAAGACATGTGAGCTACCAGCAAGGCCATTAGGTTGATAGAAGTGGAAGTCGTCTTTGCTGCCATGATCTTCATTAGTAACCTGATGCATTTTAATTTCCACATCATCGACAGCGAGGGAACCCCCAGCTCCATTCTGAATGCCTCTACAGTTACAGTTTGCGGTAGAACCAGCATAGATTTTAGGAGTTTCCCCACACTTTTTCAGGACTTGCCATTTACGTAGTACTCTGGTAAGTACCAGCCTCCCAAATGCCTTTCCAAAAGGGCTCCCAGGAAAGGGACAGCCCAAGTAAATATAGGAGCTCACTCGTTCAAGCTTAATCCCATCTATTCACCAAGTAGGCATCATTGGCTTTTTGCCCCTACACTGTTGTTGCAATAATGGCATTTTTTGTAAATTGATTTGTATATTGTTGTTCTTTGCATACAATGTTAGGCCATCCAGGGAGCGGTGTAGGCCCAACGGTGTACGATCTAAGATCATTGTATTATCCGCATAGCCAAAGCACGTGGTGGGTGTTCCTCCTGGGCGTGGTGGATGATAACGGGACTGATCAAGAGCAAAGCCCATGTCCGCCACATACAGGTTAAAAAGCAGGGGTGCTCAAACACACCCCTGCTTTAATCATCCTGTCCTAGATGGCATAGGTGGGATGGTGCAGCCATCCTGAGCGAGGCGCATAAGTATAGCAGTATAGGAGACAAATGAAATAAAGGAGCTGCAGGTCAATGCCCCAGGCCTCCAGTTTGTTCCAGAGTCGGCTCGTATCACAGATGCAAACACAGCTGAGTAGTCCACGAAGCAGAGGTGAAGAGCACCATCTGCTCCATTGACTAAATCGGCTGATAGCACCTGAAGTGCCCAAATCGCTTGTGATGTTGAGCAGCCCTGCCGGAACCCATTTTCTGTGGCTGTAGCAAGTGGCATGCTTCTACCCACTCCTCTAAATGTGCAGGCAGGATGGAGGCAAAAATCTTGCTGCTGGAATTCCAGCATGGCAAGTAGGGGATAAGTACGGGGATCATTATGCGGTCTCTTTTAAAGACTGGTATAAGAATAGAATATTGCCAGGAGTCAGGGATCTCTCCTCCATGCAGGATCCCAGCAAAAATAAGACTTAATACCTCCCCTCAGTACAAGTAGCGCTTTTTGAGTAGAACATTTGCAAGCCGATCGGGCCAGGTGCACAACATTGTTTAAGTTGTGAAATAATGTCTGCGTTTTCCTTGCTGTTCACATACTCCAATATCCTATCTCCCCTCAATTATGTTATCAGGCTTGCTGTGACCTGGGATGTGGGGTCCCAATAAGTGGCAGTCAAATGGCTCATCCATTGCTGCTCGTTGACCCTGCATACTTCCGCAGTGGAGTTGACGGCCAAGTGTGTTCTGTACAAATTCCAGAACCTCTGCGAGTCGTTAGTCTTGGCTAATTTGTTCACCAATTTCCAGTTGGCTGACCTCAGACTCCTCTTATGCTCATACAGGCAGTTTTTATATGCCAACTTAAAAGATGTAATTTCAGTTTTTAGTTTGAGAAGAGAGTAGGATCCTTTACGTTTAATTTGAGCAATGTCATGTCACAGGATCCGCTTCTTATCGTGAATGCACACATCAAATAAGTGCTGCCTGCAACCATTTTGGATCATGGCCCTCTTGGGTCGATGACATGGCGGCCACATTATCTGCAATAATCGATGTAAACTACTGCTGCCTATTTTCTCAGTAGTTTCAGTAATACTCTGCGTATTTACCTCTGTCCAGACAATACGGTTTCCCTGTGTGCTGAGAGAAGACCTACTTAAAGCTGTAATATTTCTTTCATTCAGGTAGATATTAAAGTTGACTTTTAACTGAGCATGATCACTGAGTGATGAAAATACAGTCTCATATGTGCGTAAGAGGCGACGCAGAGTGTGAGAAGCAAAAATGCAGTCGAGGCAGGAGGCACTGAATCCAGCCTGTCTCGTAATGTTATCAATCAGCGTCGTTTTCCCAATGGGAATTAAATGCTGCAGGGAAAATGATAGTAGGGTTTCTACCCATCCTAGGCCCCGTTTTATCAGATCAAATGCATGCTTGCTTGTCATTAGTGAGTGTTTTCCCAGTAGCTTTAGTTCAATGTCGGACAGGTGAGACTCCCAACGGAGTGAACAGTTAGCACTAAAGTCTCCAGCCGCAATGATTTCACCAGCTGTGTGTTGCCTACTCCATCTTCCCAGTAAGGCTATAATTTCCTTTCTGAGAGTCGCCATCGCATTGCCATCTGGAGGATCGTATACATTGAGAATCAAGGTACGGGAAGCGGAGTAGGGAAACTTGTCAATCATTATTGCCAACAAATGTGCTAATTTATTAGGCGTAACAAACAGTGTGGCATCCATACTGACATGTACCCCAATGCAGAGGCCACCCATCGGACAACCCCTGGGGTTGGTTTGAGCAGCTTTGTTGAAAATAGTATATCCATCCATAATAATATCATGCTTAAGCCAAGTTTCTTGGAGGAGAAATATTTTCACAGATGTTAATGTCTCAATACCAGCTGTATGAGACATGAAAGAATTATACCCCTGAGTGTTCCAAGAGAGCATGGACCAGGTGGAGGCGGTAGACATACATCAATGAAAGGGAGTTCTGTTTGCTAGTTGCCATGTGCTGGATTGAGGATGGCTTTGGTCGATCATTTGCTGCAAAAGGGATGGGCAGATATAAGGATCAAATTGCTGCCTGGAGCACTGCCCTTCGCTTGTCTTGACTTTTTCCCTCAATGAGAGACCAGTGGCCAAAGGCACACCTTCAGATGAAACCTGTATTACTTTTCCCATTTTACGTAACTTAGGTACTGCATGCAGGACCCTTTCCAAAGCCTCCAGTGAAGCAAACAGGACAACAGACCAGTTCGTCAAACTATGCAACGTTTACAGTTTCACGAGTTCAATGTCCCGTGATGTTAAGATTCTCAAATCCTGTATGTTGCTAAAAAGGACCACAAGGGACCTATGGTTAAAGAAATGGCTTTTGTCAGTTGGGTTCAGCTTCTCAATAAGTACCAGACGACTCCCGAGATCAGATGTAAAAGAGGTTTGATGCTTAATTTGCAGAGATGTTTGCAAAACCTTGGCGTAATTATTTAGCTCTGATTCCGTCTTTATTTGGGCCGATGAAGGTGGTAAAAGATGAGGTCTTCAGAGTAAGTGATCTCTTGATTCAGACTCATCTGCCCCCCACTGAAGTTCATTGGCACCCCTCTCTTCACGGGGTTGGTCTCCACAGGATTTAGTATTCCATCCACCAATGCAGGTGCCAGACCCATTGATTGAGCCATAGACACCCCTGTCCTACTAAGGACCGGTGGTAATGTTGAACCATTCCCTATTAAAGGATAGGGCTCATATCTCTTACATACCTGCCCCTGCTGCATTTTTCCATGGCAGTTTATGGTCTGGCTTCAGTGGAATCGTAATAAACTGTCCCATTGAAGGGGTGCCTGTATGGTCCGATACCTCTCTTCTGCAGCGAGTCAGCGCTGGTGGCATTCCTACTACCAATGGGGGAAATGTCTCTTGACCACCCCATCACCTCCCCTGCTGCATTCCTTGCGGGAGGGATAGCTAGCTTGCTCTGCAAGGTGACTCCCTACAGTAGACTTTGCGAATCATCTATATGCGTTCTTGAAGGATATATGTTGAGTGCAGACTCGAACATGCTGGAATCTCCAAAAGTGGACGCACCCTTAAAAGAGCTTTGAGTCTGTATTAGTTGTGTTAAGAATGATGGCAAGGCACGCACTCTGGTTCCCAGTCAAGTTTTCCTGCTGTAGCAACAAATTGTCTTCTCCTCCAAACGTTTTCTTGACTCCATCAATCATCATTACCCCATAGTAAGGCATGATGGCCCTGGTGCTGTAGACTCTTGAGCCAGGGACTCCTGGAACATAGTGTTAAGAATGTTGGCAAGGTGCGCACTCTGGTTCCCAGTCAAGTTTTCCTGCTATAGCAACAAATTGTCTTCTCCTCCAAACGTTTTCTTGTCTCCATCAATCATCAGGGAGGCTTTGTGAATCATCTATATGCGTTGTAGGAGATATATTGAGTGCAGACGTGGACGCACCCCTTCCCAGAGCTTTGAGCCTGTATTAGTTGCCTTCACATGTTCTGAGGTCTTACTTATGTTTGGACAATATAATGTCAACCACCATGGCCAGTAATTGATTAATATCATTTTATTCACAGGAAATGGTTGAACACAGGCTGAATATGCTGTCGACCATCACAGCAATTGATCTATGTGTGGGAGAAAAGACAGACTCTCTCTCTCTGTGCTGCCAGAAAGTCGCTTGTCGATTAATCCGATGAAGAAAGAGCGGTGCATTCCATGTTACTATCTATCCCTACTGCAATCGCAGTAAGATCAGGGCTAATCAAAAGGTCTTTTGGGATTAGGTCCATCAGAGATAAGTCTCGACTCAGCAGGTCACCGATTGATTTCCTTCGGAGGTCGAGACACATATTCAATAGGAAGTTGTTATTGTCGATGGCTTTGGTAGATGGTAAGATTCCTTGCGCAAATAACACAGATGTCGCCAAAGAAGACTGTGCTTTATTCGTAGGCAAGAAGAAATCTATGATCTTTTGCTCTTCACTGACTAAGTTAACTGTCCATTTCTGAATAGAGGCTAGTACTTCAACTGGGGGCTGCCACTCCTCTTTCACCTTGAAGTTGTACGCAGGACGGGGCGTGGTTTGGTAGCCGGCTGGCGACATGACTGGGGTAACTGTCTTTTCAAACAGCTCCTTAATGGATAGGTCAGAGAAAGGGGCGGTTTCGTCCTGTGCCTCATGTATGTTGGTGCTGTTACAATGTGTCTCAAAATAGGAGACTTGAAAAAGAAAGATTGCTCATTTTTAATCTGCACCACGATTAGAGAGGTGTGCTAGACAGGGGTGTGCTCAAGTGGTCCAAAGAAGTAAACAAAAGAGCAAACACACACTAAACTCAAGAAAAAGATGGCACAATTTGACCTTTACCATGTTAAAAAAATGTGCTGGGCAAAAGTATACTCATGTGGCCCAACAGAGAAGATAAAATGGAAGAAAGGTAAAAATAATAAGGTAGTCACACACTGAACAGCCTCCCACTCAACGGCCCTGCCAGTCACAGGAGAGCAAGGCAGACTCACTGTGTGGCTGCTAGAACACTACTGCCACCAAGAACTCTGGGCGCTGCTCTGGCTACTGCCAGCACAGGAGATTTACCTTATCCAATCCCCTTCCCAGCTCCAAAAACGGCTGGCACAGTGGGACTGCAACTTTGGAGCTCTATGGTCTCTGTGAACTCCAAAGACGAGCGCCGGTGTCCGTTCACCCACTACAGCAGGTCCAGTTCGGCTTCCAACTTCCTCCTTCGAGGATTAGAGGAAGGAACCCAAAGCCCACATCAGGCATCAAGCTTCACTGTGTTGCTTCGCTTCACTGGCTCGCTCGCTGAGTCACTACCACAGCTGCTTCCGACTTCCGCCATTGTTTACTTGTTTGTGTGTCAGCTCTGTGATATGTTTTTGTTAAGTCTAGATATTCCTTGTGTACGTGACAACTATAAGCGGTGGCATCTAACAATACATTATAGTGTTATGTTATGCTATGGTATTCAGCTTTATACATCATAACTTCAGCCATTTTCATGGTCCCCCACTTGTAACAGAATGGTTGGCTTTGGTTAGCAGGAGCAGTGCTTGCAGTGCGAGATGGCTTTGTTGTTGTTGTGAGGATTTGAGTGATCATAATGAAATTGGATCTGTGTGCGCGTAAGCTTCTATGTGTATTTGGTATGCAGTCTATTCAGACATTGCATGAGTGGAATCTGATGTTTGAAGTTTCACGTTATGCTTGAGTGTTCTGGTCATTTTATTTTTTTATAAAACATTTTATTTTTAATTCAGGTTGCATAAATAGACTTGTAACATAGGTCATAACAACATTGGATAGGTACATTCATCAAATTGTTGCACAATCACCCTGTGGTCAACCGTGCACAGTCGCCTAAACAAAGCAGCATTGGCTAATAATAGTAGAATGACCTAGGGGCTGTGATTCTCCTCCCCCGACCCCTCTCCTCCTGTTTCTTACCTAGCCATATTGTTCCTGGTGTAAAAAATATGCTCACCTCATCCAGACACTAGTCGACAACACACAACCATGTCACCTTTAGGATGGATCTAGATCATTTTAAATCATAATTCTTCCTTTATTTTATCTCCTTAAAATACAGCGCTGCCTTCTTCCCTCAGTCAGGAAGGATCATGTAACTCCTTTATCCTCTTATTTCACAATAATAATAATAAATAAACCACCAGGTGTTCTTTCGACACACCCACATACACCAATCATATACACCAATCACCTCCCTCTCCTATACCCGCACTCAATCTCCCTTTTCTCCCTCCCCTCGTTTTCACCCACAAAAGGTGCATTTACGTCTGTTCGTTCTCCCAAATTCCTCCGTCACTGGGTTCAATCAACGGCCTGCAACATCCAGGAGCTGTCCCCTGCTCCAAAGAACAGACAGGAATTCTGTCAACATAGCTCCTGTAACCACTCCCAGCTGTGAACAAGGGACTGGTCGCTGCAGGTGGGCATGGCCCCTCCAGATGTGCAGTCGGGAAGTCTCTGTGTTTTGCAGAAAATCTGGGATCACGTCAGGGTCACCAAATTATAAGGTGGACCTCCAGACAACTAGATGAGAGAAAATGCAACCCTCTAGGGAAAAAAGTTTGATTCACCCTTTGCAAGGATAGCAAAGTTTTAATTCTCATAAAAGAAAATACATGTCAGCATGGGCATTCAAACCCTTCTGCTCTGGAGCACAATGCTTAGTTCAAAGTAAACAGGAAATTTTAAAGGGCCACAACATCACTTGTGATGCAAACAATATACAGTATTATCTCATAATTCCCATTGGTAGGTGCCTTTATACATACGGTTTATCTTGTAGCACGCACCAGGTGAGTGGTCACTGCTCAGTCTTCGGCCTTGCTGGCTTTGGGCACTTGCAACACTTTTGGTTCTTTAGTTAGAAAAGCTACTCTCCCCACATAGCAACCATGTGATATGCACCTGGTAATTAGACATGAGTTCAGTGGATACTCTCGAGGTCAAGATAGCTCTCTGAAATGCAAGGAGCCTTGTTCGATTCCAGACACTCCGGTGCCCCCGCCATGCCTACCCACATTTAGCCTAAATGTGTTACCCTCACCCCGCGCACTTCTCAGTACAAATCACAAGGCTCCTGGTGGCCCCCCGTAAACACACTAATCAATAGAATGTTGAGACATATTCGGGGTTCCAATAGTGGGCATCTGCAGTTGAAATAGACTGGTGGTGGGTGTGGGGGCACGTGCACTCTACATCTAGGAGGACTGTTTTGGCAGCTCCAGACTTCTGCCCTGCCTCCCATGGGATCGTACTTCAGGGACAGGCGCAACCCTACTTGTGCTCTGCTGTTCACATTCCTTTCATAATACAATGGGCCTGCAGTGTGAAACAATGAAGGGCTATGTCTTAATTGATAAAATGACCTTCTCGTCTACCGCCTAAAATGAGACCGAGAATGAACATTTTCACTACTGCTGGGGCTTATAACTATTATTCTCTGGTACGCAGTCCAGGCCAGTGAGGCCTAGGTCCCAAAATGGAGCGGGTCCGTTTATATTTCGCCGCTACAAATACCTAATTGCTACAATCTCTATACTTACTACAAGCTCCAATGCAATCGTCCCTAGTGTATACCTGCTACCTCGTGTTATCATCTACAAATGCTCCTAGCGTATACCTCTCAATCTAAATCTCTTGGGTGGACAGGGGAGCTGGGCATGAATCCCAACACCACTCTCGGGTGATGTGCTGCCTAAAGAAATGTTCATTTCGTCAGTAGCTGGAATGGGAAATAAAGTTCTCTATCCTTCAATCTGAGAGCTTTCTATGGATACATGATGGTTCTACTTCTCCAGGTGATTGTATAGCTAAAGCTCTTGGGCCTCAATTAAAATTCAAGAGGAAATTGCATGGAGGAGACACCTATATTTGTACTTTTGCAATTTTAAACATTTACAACACATAGGGCCTAATTTACAAAGCGTTTTCCAATGGGACTTTCCCATTGAAAAACATTTTGTAAGAAGGCGAAATAGCTTCAATATCATTTTTTTCCACTATGTGTTTGAAAAAGTGTTAATGTCTCCCACAATTAACCATAGCAGGTGGCTTTTACAATGAATTCCATTTACAATGGATTCGTATTGAATTTACCTGCTTTTGGCAGGAGCAAAAGCAGGCTGATTCCATGCCAATTCCTTTGGCAGGATGAGCGCTCAAACCAGCTGGAGTTGTTAAATATTTTTTCCTTTCTGAACTCCGCCTGTCAAATCTTTGAAAATCAGGTGCAAAGTTTTACGCCACGTTTTGCATTCTACTACGCTTCCAAAATGACCTCTTGGTCTTTTGTGAGTGCAGCAAAATTTGCAGCTGGATCGTGTGCTTCAAAATATGACTCAACATTAAGTATCAAGTTTGAATTAAATGTTAGTTAATTGCATTGTTGGTTGCATTTCCTCTGTGAAAAAGACCACGGGCCTCATTCTAAATTTGCCTGTCCAGAAACAAGGGTGCCTGTAAGCTCAGGGGCACCCTTTTTTCCGGACAATCGAACTACGTGTTTGCCTGCTGTGGCCGCTGTGCCCGACAGGTCTGACCCTGCCGGGCGCAGCGGTCAAGTTAGGCAAACCCTTCACAGAAGCACCAACACCGTTAGCAAAGGTGCCAGTGCTTCCGTGTCCCCGCTCCCATAGAGTGTGATAGGCCTTTATGGGAATGGGGACTTACAATTTACTGGCACCCGACTTCACGGGTCACCAGACTCGTAATGAGCCGGTGGCACCGGGAAGTCAGGCGCCAGTAAATTATTACGAGTCCGGCAGCAACCCGTCTGTAGAACCGGTAGGGTTACGCCAGAACCGTAATGAGGCTTCATGTAGTGTTCATAGGTCTACCGATGGTTGCCTTCCACAGAACAAAAGGAATTATGAAATGGCACAAGTTGTATCCTTTAATATTAATACATTGTGCTCTTCTATACATTCTCATTCTTCCAGCTTCAAATCAGTGAATAACAGGTGGTATTATTACAACCGGCATTAGTAATCAATGTATCGACCTCGGAAAGATGAAAGGCTAAGGTGACCTACTCACATGATTGGGATTCCAACCTGAAAAGTCCAGTCTCATCCCATGTGAGTGCTGAGCACCTAACTCATGAACTATCCAACCAGTGCTAATAACTCAGGAGCATTTTCATAATTTTTTTGTTTCGTTCATTAGGTGGTACTTGCGACACCTATAAGCCGAAACTATTGCATTACAGTACAGATGGGATAAATGGCATATGAGGAGGACTTGTAAGTGTTGTTTGGTTATTTGCCCACCCATTCAGTGCTCATGGCTATGCTAATCCCATGGCCATTTCCCACCCAGTTCATATACCTCCCCACCCAAAACACCTCCTCATGGGAATTCTTTGAGCTCGCTTACCCATCAAACTTTGTGTTCAAAGTGCATGCCAGTGTTTTTTCATAGCAGTCTTCTGAGAGTTAATGACTTAATTGGAGTTGTAAACCCACTACTCGTGTAGTAAAAATGTGTCAACCAGGCCTGCCTTCAGCCGTTCAATTTATAAACACTTTGCGTGCCCTTCACTGATGCCCTGTTAAAAACATGCATTGGCAAAGCCAACACTTTTGTCTTGTGTGTAGGTATTAGGCATTGGCCAGGCACTGCTATTATATGCCCAGATACTCGATCCTATTTGCAGCTGCTACTATCAATGGGCAGTTAACACCAGGACAGCTGTGACTGGCAAGTGCCTTTCCCTTGCCTACACAAAAGCCCAAACGGTTGGCATTGCCAATGCTTGTTTAGCTTATCTCTGCAATACTAGAAGTGGAGCAACCTTTTTCAATGTATTCCAATCTCACTTCAAAAAGATGTCTGATATCACCTACAGAGCACCTTCTAGTTATTATGGAAGACACAGGTAGGGTAGAGATTGAGCAGGGAGGTGGCCAGGCAGGTCAAATTGGAGGGGGCTTAATCCCTAAATGTGCCAGCTCCTACCCCTAGCAATCTCAGTGGTACCCCTGGCACTGCCTCTGTGACCGCTGTGTTAAGGTTTTAGGAAACCGGATGAAACTACTCTTCTGTATTGCAGTCACAGGCCCTCAGTAAATTAGTATTTGCACACAAATATGATAGTGACTTCCCAGCCCCCCAGAGAAGGGTGTGGTTCCCTTTATCTACTTAATAACATCACGTCCTGTTCATGCAATGTGTCCCGTGATGTGACAACATCCCTTCTTAGCAAGAAACACATTTTATAATGACGTCAACACATTCTTTCTTATAATCTCACAGTTCTCAAACTTGGTGGGCGCCCTGCAATATTCATCACAAGGGTATCTCGATGGACCTGCTACTTTTGGCGGGTCCTCTGTTTCGGTCAGGTAAGTTCATACTCTGCTCCACAGCTAGTGCATCCCTTTCAATGCTGTTCTCCATCTTTTCCTTTGGTATTGCAAACTACTTTGGTGTTTGACGAATATCTCCATCATCGTTATCGTCTTTAACTTTCATTTTAGGACCCTTGGGCCTTATTAAGAATTCGTCAGTGCATTAAAAATTTGCAGTAATGTGATGCTAACTCTTTCACCACTGCATTACCGCAATGCCCGATTACAGCAAAATGCTGGAGGTAATTCTGCCACCTTACCACCAAAATGCGTCAGTTTTGGTGTTATTACCACCAGTGGTAATACCACCAAAATCCCCATGGAGTCCTATGGACTCTATCAATGGGGACTAACACCGCCAAACTGCCACTTGTAATCTGACGGTAATACCGCTGGACCAAGTGGTGGTAATGGTAATAACGTTTGGTGGTATCTCAGCAGATTTACCGCTGAGATACCACCAAACTTGTAATTAGGCCCAAATCTCACATACTTATCAGGTAAAATGTGAGCCTTCATCTACTTGTACCCTGAGGATTTGTGAAACTGTTTTGAACTTGTGAAATGTAATCCTGAGACCTTTTTGTGGAACTGTTTTGTACTTGAGAAACGTAATCCAGAGAAATTTTGTAGAACTTTAGTGAACTTGGGGTAAGGGAGCTGAAAAGGAAGCTAAGAGCTGAAAGCAGCTCAGAACTTTGTTGGATCACCATTTATTTTATTGTTGATATCCCTGCACATTGTTTAGCTTTAGTTGTGAGTGCAAGGAAAGGGTTTGGACACAGCCATACTTTTAAGATGAACTCTTTGACTCAGACTTTCCTTAGTTTCATTCAGGTAGGGAAATCCCACCTTAGTATATGGCAAGTTAGGCCTTGAACCCTCCTGACATGTGAGTTAATACATCATTTTGTTTTGAACTTTGAATCTGTTGCCTGTGTCTTGCTTCATGATGCCTTCACACTATATGGCTGTATTACAGGTTGAAAAGGAAGGTACAATAATCCTTTGGTGTAAAAGTACATTAATTGTGCCATTTATCCCAGCCTCTGCTTCCTTCGATAGAGGATACTGCTTCACTCTGCGCAACACCGCACAGGGTTTGAGGGTAATTTGTATATGGGCAACACTAGACAGAAGCCCTACTTCATGGGAATCAGTCATCCATAAAACATCTGGGCCCTGTGCCAAATTTTCTTGTGCAAATGAAGGAACACTTCCCACCACCAACCAAAAAAGTGAATGGTGGAAGGTTTTGAATCAATCTGAACCACTGGCGTTGCTCTGGACAACTTTCCACACCACCGCTTTTTAGCCCATCAGCGCCATTGCAAAAAGGGTCTAGCCATATGCAAATCAGTCAGGTACTGCTACCAATAAGAGAAACCCTTCCAAACTGCTATGCCAGGTCCCTTCTGCACAGAAACACAAGCAACCCCAGACATGTTTCAGCCTTGTTGGGCCTCCTCAGTGAGGTACATGGGACCTGGCGATATTGAACCATTATTTCACAGGGAACACATATTGCTAATACTATTTCTCCTTCATAGTCCTTATCTTTGAACAGATCAGAATCAGTCAATTCCTTTAATGGCTTTGCCAGGTCAATACACAACAATGTGTGCCACTGCACCCCCTCAGGGTCTTCCACTATTAAAACAATCCTGGTGTTTGACACTATTACTCCTTCAATGTCTAGCTTAATAATCGTCCCTGTCACATGTTCTTGGGACAGTGCAGGCCTGTAAATAAAATCAGAGGGGAGTCTCCAACACCTGTCTCCTATGCCGGGGATTGCACTCAACAGCACGGTTGCTCTGTATATAAACAAATCTGGGTGTATAGGGACTCCTCGGGCCGTTAACTCACTCCCCAGGGCATTAATGATTACAATTGCTCTTATGTGGCACATCCCCGGGGTGGAACACACCACCCCTCTTTTGGTAAACAAGATGGTCATGTTCAACTTACTGAGCACATCTTGTCCCAACAAGTTGACGAGGGAGGTTTCTGAAAACAGCAAGGGAGCTTGTAATGTCTCCCCCCCCACCTTGATGGACAATTCTTGTATAAAAGGAACCGATTTCATTGCCCCAGAGAAGTTCTGCGTGTCCATGATCTCGCCTGACAAGGGAAAACGTCCCTCCTTAATGCATGATTTAGTGGCACTGGTGTCCACCATGAAAATAAAAGGTGTGTTGCCTATCTCCACACCCACTAAGGGCTCCTCATCTGGGTTTGCAGTGACACGGACAGGACTGAGCATGCAAGAACTCTCTGTGGGCTCTCCTAATCTTGATAGGTATTGGTCCCCAGGAAAACAAAAGGATTGCCTCCTAGTACACACGCTCTCCGTTTTTTTTTGTTGTTTTTTTTAATATTTGTATTGTTACTTCAACAAACAAAATCAAAACAAACAAAACTCACAGTGCAGTTGTCATCATTACAATTGTGCACCATATTTCTCGCATAATTCTGTCACTGCTCCCCTTATCCCACCCCCCTTTACCCTTTACGAGCCTATTAATTTGAATCACTCTGTAACCGCCTCGCCCAGCGGGGTTTCATTTCCTGCAGATTCTGTCCGATCTTGTATTGTTCCAAATAATTCTGCTATCAACAATCTCCATGCCATCGGGGTTCCCATTTCTTCCTCTTCCCCAGTATTACTAGTCTCTTGCCACACCATGGTCTCTGCCTCTGCCCACCTCTGCAACTCTTTCCACCACACCTCCACCCGTGGCCTATAACAGGTCTTCCATCCCATGGCAATCCTTTGTTTTGCTAGCACATACGCTGGGTCTTTAAGTTTATTGACATGTTTTAGTTTTTGCGGTCTGGGGAACCCCCCCAATAATCAGGCCCAGGCTGAGTCTATGACAATAGTGATCCCTTTTTCCGCAAGTCTCCACGCCACTTCACCCCAGAAGCGCTCAATTACCGGGCATGACCAGAACATATGTACCATGTCAGCCTGTTCATCGCCACATTTAGGGCATGTTTGTCGCCCTGCTTTCTCAAACCTCAATAACCTCATAGGTGTCAAGTATGCCCTATGTGTAACATATAGCTGAATCTGTTTCAATCTTGCATTTCTGGACACTTTCTCATGGTACCCCAGGGCACGTTCCCACATCCGGTCCTCTATCGGAGCTCCCACTTCCGTTTCCCAATCTAGTCTGAGTTGTATCAATTCTTTCCCAACTTTAGACATCAACATTTCGTACAATCTAGAATGCCCACCTTCTGCAATATCATATATCGTGTCTATGGTAGCGTCTGGTTCTTCTTCTAATACCGCTTTAGGCCATGTTTTCTTAATTATCAGTACTATTCTAAGATATGTGATATACTGGCCTTCGTGCAGCCCCATCTCCTCTCCCAACTCTCCAAAATGTATGATAGTCCCCTCTCGCCATATGTCTCCCATCGTTACCAGCCCCACAGACTCCCAATGGTTCCTAATTATCTTCTGTAGCTGCTCATCCCCTCCTGTCATTGCAATCAACAGTATCCGCGGGGAGCATGGGATTGGGTTTTCCATCATCTGGCATGCCCGGCGCCACATCCTCCATCCAAGCATCATCATTTTAGGACGCTCTTTCATTTCCGTTTTGGGCAGCCAAATCATCTCTTTTAGATAGAATGGGGCACAATCCTGACCAAACAGCCTAGATTCAGGGGTCGATTCATCCGAGAGCCATTTGGCGACATATTGCAGTTGACCCGCTACATAATAAACCTCATAATTAGGCAGTTTTATTCCACCCTTTTCGTAAAAGTTCTGCAGCTTCCATAGTGCTACCCTGTTTCTGGTGCCATGCCACAGGAAATCCCTACACATGCTATTAAGTCTAGTAAAAAACTTCTTAGGTATCCAGTACGGAATGTTCCCAAAATAATGCAGGAGCCTCGGCAAGAGCACCATCTTGAGCAATGCCCCCGCCCCACCATTGCTAGAGGCAACTTCACCCAGAATTTCATACACTTCTCAATTTTCCCTACAGCTACTTCAGTATTGTGCCTATGTTCTTCTTCCACTGTGTGGTAAACATCTATCCCAAGATATCGAAAAGTATGAACAGCCTAAGGAGTCTGCAACACCGGCAACCTTCTGGCAGTTATTCCCCGATAGTTTCCCAACGGGAAGATGATAGATTTCTGAGGGTTCACTGCTATGCCCGACAGCACTGCATACCTCTCCATCACCTCTAGGATGTACTGGAGATTTTCTTCCGGGTGTTTTAAGTACAGTAGCAAATCATCTGCATACAGTGAAATCAAGTGTCGCTCCCCTCCCACCTCGATACCTACAGGTTCATACTGTTGTCTCAGGTATATTGCCAAAGGCTCCAAAGCTAATATGTACAATATAGGGGACCATGGACATCCCTGTCTGGTGCCTCTTCGTAGTTGCCATCTTTCGGATATAACCGCTCCAGTTTTAACTCTGGCCAACGGTTCACTGTATAGCATCTTTGCCCATCTTATGTATCCAAGCCCCATACCATAACCCGCCAAGGCCGCCAGCAGCCATGGCCATTTGACTGAATCGAAGGCCTTTACAGCGTCTAGGGACACAATTGCCATTTCACCCTCATTCCTACTCCCCCATTCAATAACCCGATGAAGACGTCTGTGATTGTGAGTTATGTTCCTATTCGGGACATAGCCCGTCTGATCAGGGTGTATTAGCTTGCCAATGACTCTTCGCACGCACGCTCTCTGGTAGTGTGCAACTGTGCCATTGGGAACCGTGTTACTATTGGGTATTTGAGGCACCTGCAGAGGGGAGGGTGGGCAGTGTACCCAACCTCACTGTTGGGGACTGGAGCTTGCAGCTGCAGGAAGGGCGGACGGGGGGGCTTGGGCAGGTGGTTGTTGTGCTTCGTACAGAACCACAGCAGGGCCAGGATCGTAAGATGGCAATTGATAGGCGGCTGGTGCTCCTGGAGCATACAGGGCGGTTGATTGTAACCTCCACCTATCCTGCTTCTACACTTCCGTGAAAATGTCACATTTTCCCACATGTCAAACATTGCCCCATATTTCCCCCCTTGTTTTCATACCCCTGAATCTTCCCTTTTCCCCCTCTTGGTCCTGTAAATCATTCCTTTCCCCTTTGATATCCTCCCTGGGGACATCCTTGATATTGAGGCTGAACCCCACAATTCCAGTTGTACCCTCCTCTCCACGTAGGGGCTGTTCTCACGTTTGCCTGTACCGCCCTTGTCTCTGTCCATAAATCATGTAATGCTACTATCATGGGCCCTTCCACTCATATATTTGCTAACTTCTTTTGTACCAGTTTTGCTTCCTCTGTTTGAAGTCACTGGGCTGTTTCCTTCTCCTTTTCCCTCAACCACTTGCAGTGGTGTATAATTATAGACTGTATCTTCGTCCATCCCTTTGCTTCTATCCCCACTATCTTGTCAAGCGCTTTATGGACCTCCTTTGGAAGCCCATTCTTAAACCCAAAATAAAAGAATGGTATTGACCAATCCCATGACTTTCTTGTTTCTAGCCCTCCACATCACCTTAGTCTGGAAAATATATATCAGGCGGGGTCCTCATCATCTCCCATTGTACGTTGCATGATAGACTGGAGATCAGGCGTGCCCGGTTAAGCACGGCGCAATGCAGCTCACACTTGTGCCCTGATGTCGTTAAAGTGTGCACCATCATGAATATCGTCTGCCAACCCCACAGCCGGGTATCCCGCTTTCACCCAAATATCATCAGCGTGGTCTCAAAGTATAGGAACAAATAAGCTCTTCAAATCCTCCACCGCTAATGTAATGCCCGTTGTTTGTTTCTCAAATGTGTAAATCCTTTTCCCCTCTCCCACAGTAAGAGACGATAAACTTTTTATGAAGTTGTTTTTATGCATATGTGGCTACGTAATATACTGAGCCGTTCCTGGTACTTTGTGCAATAAGGGGAACTGTGTCCTGGTCACCTTCCTCGCCCTCTTTTTTCAAACACCTTCCCTTGAGTTAATGCTATATGCCTGTATCTGTTCTTTAAGCGAGGCCTTCATAGACTTTCCACATGTGATATTACAGATGGGGCTTCTTCGTCTCTTACCTCATCCACGGTCGGTATGCCATTCCTCCTCTCCTGGGTCTTCACCCATCTCATCTTCCAACTTCACTGCTTCATAATACAAACTTCCTGTTCAGTGTCTTCTACACCCTTTACCCCCCTTCTCTAAATGTACATCTTTGATAGCTGTGCTATCTATCCTGAATAAAATGTATACCGCTCTCTACTCGTCCAGCCTACATAGAGCTTTCTGCCCCTCCCTCTTTTCTATTCTCAACTGAGCCATTCATCCTGCTCAGCTTTTAAAGCCTCTTCTGACTGCTTCTGCGGTTTCTTATCAAGTCCACCTCTTTAATTTTATCTTGTAGTGGCTAATGGCATAGGATAGGGAATATGTTTATATTGGGCCTGGGACGATGATAGGGGAGGCGCGGAGGCAGGCGGGGGAACATACATGGGGTTGGTGGATCCTTGAGCAGCACGGGTGAGATAGCACCCTAACGGGGGTGGTGGTGCATTTATGGGACTCTTTTTTTGTATCTGATCTGGATTGGTCAGAAAATCAATCTCTGATGGGGTGGTGAGGGCTGTCTTATTCTGTAACTATGGTGTTCCCTCAGATAACCTTACTTGATTTGAAGCGGTATCTCCTAAATCTTCTACCATCTTCCATAATTCTAATACTTCCTTTTTTGAAGCGTTTGACCCTTGTATTTAGATGCCAATAATGTATACATGTGCCCTAGTATTTCTTTTTTATTTGTTCCTTTCTCTGGCCATGATTGAAAACAACCCTCCCTGTGTCGCAGACACCCATTGCTTATGATACTTTAATATTTTAGCTGTATATAATGGTAAAGCAGCACACATATATTCCAATGGAGTAATCAGCGCTGTTTTTGTTCTGTCCTCTCAACTATTTTAATGCTCAAAAGTCCATCAGTCTGTCAAAGGGCCAACCCAGTCGCCCTCCCTGCCCTCCGGTCACCTTACCTTCAATCCCAATTGTCTGCCCCCCCTTTTCCTTTTCTCACTCTATTCACACACTCCTCATATCAACACTCTCTGGAAAAGGTGCACTTACGTCTGTTCGTTCTCCCGAGTTCCTCCATCACAGGGTCCAATCAACAGCCTGTAACACCCAGGAGCTGCCCCCCGCTCCAAAGAATAGACAGGAATTCTGGCAACATGGCTCCTGTGAACCACTCCCAGTTGTGCACAAGGGACTGGTTACTGAAGGTGGGCATGGCCCCTCCAGATGTGCTGCCGGGAAGTCTCTGTCTTTGCGGTAAATCTGGGACACGTCAGGGTCACCAAATTGTAAGGCGGACCTCCAGACAACTAGACTAGAGAAAATGCAACCCTCTAGGGAAAAAGGTTTGATACACCTTCTGCAAGGATAACAAAGTTTTAATTCTCATAAAAGAAAACACATGTCAGGAGGGGCATTCAAACCCTACTGCCATGCTTAGTTCAAAGTAAACAGGACATTTTAAACGGTAGCAGCGTCACTTGTGACGCAAACAATATACAGTATTATCTCATCATTCTCATTGGTAGGTGCCTTTATACATATGGTTTATCTCGTAGCACACACCAGGTGAGTGGCCACCGCTCATTGAGTCTATCCTCTTCCATACTCTCCCCACATAGCAACCATGTGATGTGCACCTGGTAATTAGACGTGAGCTCAGTGGATACTCTCAAGGTCAAGATAGCTCTCTGAAATGCAAGGAGCCTCGTTCGATCCCAGACACTCCAGTGCCCCCTCCATGCTTCCCCACGGTTAGCCTAAATGTGTTACCCTCAGCATGCGCACTTTGCAGTTCAAATCACAAGACTCCTGGTGGCCCCCACTAAACACACTAATCAATCAAATGTTGAGTCATTTAGGGGTTCCAATAGTGGGCATCTGGCAGTTGAAATAAACTGGTGCTGGGTGTGGGGGCTGGTGTATTCTAAATCTAGGAGGAATATTTTGGCAGCTCCAGACCTCTGCCCTGCCTCCCATGGGATTGTCCTTCAGGGACAGGTGCACCCCTACGTGCTCTACTGCTCACATTCCCTTCATAATACATGGTCCTGCAGTGTGAAACAATGAAGGGCTATGTCTTCATTGATAAAATGACCTTCTTGTCTACCACCTAAAATGAGACCGAGAATGGAAACGTACACTTCTTCTGGGGCTTATAACTATTATTCTCTGGTACGAGGTCCAGGCCAGTGAGGCCTAGGTCCCAAAATGGAGCGGGTCAATTTATATTTCGCCCCTACAAATGCCTAATTGCTACAATCTCTATACTTACTACAAGCTCCAAAATGCCATCGTCCCTGGTGTATACCTGCCGCCTGCTACCTCGTGTTATCATCTTCAAATGCTCCTAGCATATGGATATCAAACTAAATCTCTTTGGTGGACAGTGGAGCTGGGCATGCATCCCAACACCACTCTCGGGTAATGTGCTGCCTAAAGAAATGTTCATTTCGTCAATAGCTGGAATGGGAAATAAAGTTCTCTATCCTTCAATCTGAGAGCTTTCTGTGGATACATGATGGTTCTACTTCTCCAGGTGATTGTATAGCTACAGCTCTTGGGCCTCAATTAAAATTCAAGAGGAAATTGCATGGAGGAGACCGCCTATATTTGTACTTTTGCAATTTTAAACATTTACAACACATAGGGCCTGATTTCCCATTTAAGAACATTTTGTAATAAGGTGAATATCTTTAATATAATTCCTTTCTGCTATGTGTTTGAAAAAGTGTTAATGTCTCCCACAATTAATGATAGCAGATGGCATTTACAATGGATTCCTATGGAATCTACCTGCTTTTGGCAGGAGCAAAAGCAGGCTGACTCCATACCAATTCCTTTGGCAGGATGAGTGCTCAAACCAGCTGGAGTTGTTAAATCTTTTTCACTTCTGAACTCCGTCTGTCAAATCATTGAAAATCAGGTGCAAAGTTTTATGCCATGTTTTGCACTCTACTAAACTTCCAAAATGACCCCCTGGTCTTTTGTGAGTGTAGCAAAAGTTAAGGCTGAATCGTGTGCTTCAAAATGTGACTCAACATTAAGTATCAAGTTTGAATTAAATGTTAGTTAATTGCATTGTTGGTTGCATTTCCTCTGTGAAAAAGACCATGGGACTCATTCTAAGTTTGCCTGTCCGGAAACAAAGGTGCCGGTAAGCTCAGGGGCCCCCTCCGATTGAGTCCCTAGACAGGAGCAAAAATCTGTGGCAGATTATGATTATCGAATTTCGAAATTTACAACATAACAGATATGTTCTGGTTGTCCTGGATGAGTATTCTCGATGCCCCGAAATATGTGTCCTAAGTAATTATTCCAGTCCTGGAAAAGCTCTTTGCAGAACACCATACCAACAACATCCATGCATTCAGATAATAGCTTGCCGTTGCAGGGTCCTATCTCCCCACACATCCACTGGATTAGCTCCTGTGGAAACCTTCTGGAACAGAAAGGTGCAATCTATTGTCAGGGAGCAGGAATCCTGGCAGTTCCACAAGAGTGATGAACAACAAAGCAAAAGCACATTCACAACAATATAAAGGAAACAATTAGATGAAGGCTCCCATTTTACCTGATAAGTATGGGAGATTTGGACCTAATTCCAAGTTTGGTGGTATCTCAGCGGTAAATCTGCCGAGATACCACCAAACGTTAATACCATTACAGCCACTTGGTCCAGCTGTATTACCGCCAGATTACAAGTGGCAGTTTGGCGGTGTTAGTCCCCATTGATAGAGTGGGTATTTTGGTGGTATTACCACTGGTGGTAATAACACCAAAATGTATGCATTTTGGTGGTAAAGTGGCGGAATTACCTCCAGCATTTTGCTGTAATCGGGCATTGTGGTAATGCAGTGGTAAAAGAGTTACCACCCCATTACCGTCAATTTTTTCTGCACTGCCGAATTCGTAGTAAGGCCCAAGGGTCCTAAAATGAATGTTAAAGACGATAACGATGATGGAGATATTCGTCAAACACCAAAGTAATTTGCGATACCAAAGGAAAAGATGGAGAACAGCATTGAAAGGGATGCACTAGGTGTGGAGCAGAGTATGAATTTACCTGATAGAAACAGAGGACCCGCCAAAAGTAGCAAGTCCATCGAGATACCCTCGTCAGGAATATTGCAGGGCGCCCACCAAGTTTGAGAACTGTGAGAGTATAAGAAAGAATGTGTTGACGTCATTATAAAATGTGTTTTTTTTTACTAAGAGTCACATCACGGCACACATTGCATCAACAGGACGTGATGTTATTAAGTAGATAAAGCAAACCACACTCTTCCGGGGGGTGGCAAGTCACTATCATATTTGTGTGCAAATACTACTTTACTGAGTGCCTGCTACTACAACACAGAAGAGTAGTTTCATCCGGTTTCTTAAAACCTTAACACAGGGGTCACAGAGGCAGTGCCATAGGAGCTGGCATATTTAGGGACTAACCCCCCGCCAATTTGACCTGCCTGGCCACCTCCCTGCTCAATCTCTACCCTACCTGTGTCTTCCATAATAACTATAAGGTGCTCTGTAGGTGATATCAGACATCTTTTTTCAAGTAATTTTTATTAGCACTTTTAAACAGACAACTTTCAACATTTGATTTCTCCCCTCAACCCCCACTCTTCCCCCTTCCTTCTCCCCCAATCCTCCTTGTTCCAGGAGCTGTCCTTGCAGCACTCCTTTCCTTCAAGGCTTTCGGTTTCAGCTGTGAAGTTTGTATTCCGTTTTCCCATGGAGAGGCCCTTCATATTACTACCTCTTTTGCATCCTATATAGGTCACTCTCATCTTGCGGGTCTATAATTCCTAGAAGAACCATGGCCCCAGGGCACCAGTCTCTGCGTGCTCCGTCCTTTAGGTATCTCAGTAGGCTAGCCCAGTCTGTAGTGAACCTTAAATGTTCGGCTTGAATTGAGTACGTGAGCCATTCCATGGCTGCCATTGTCCACATTTTTGCAATCCTTTTGTGTTCTTGGGGAGGGTCTTTTGATTTGCATTTGCATGCCAGCACCAGCGCTGCCGACAACATCATTATGATGTAAAGTTTCTGGCCTGGCTTTGTCGTGATGGCCTCCAGAACCCCATTCAGACCTATCATTTCTAGGTCTATCAATTCTTGTACCATGTAGAATTTCAGTGCTTAGCGCACGGAAGTGCACTAGGCAGAAACTAACCTTCATTGCCAGTTGTTAAGGTGTAAGGAGACCAAATTAATCTATGCCTCTGTGTCGCAGCCGCAGGTGCACAGTAAAGTAGTACATGCACACAGAGATGGAAGTAACTGCCTGCCCCCAGAAGGGTGGGGTTCCCTTTATTTACTTAACTAGACATACCTGGCGTTGCCTGGGCTACAAAGCAACCAAGGGTTTAATTGGTTTTTCACAGATGTATTTGATTTCTTCGAAAATATTCTACCTAATGGAGATTTCACCAAATCCATTTCACTGAAAAACAAAATCTGCATTTTACGTGTTCTACTTTTTTTTATAATGTGGGTGGAGACCCCCTGCAGCCCCACCTCACCCCTCCCTACCATATACCCTTACCGCACAGCCCACCTATTATCCATTATACATATAGCATTTCCCCTACCTTTTTCGGTGAAATAAATTTGGTGAAATCTCATTCGGTGAAACGGTATTCAAAGGATCTACGGTGATGGTTTTCCTGTTCTGCCCTGGCTGCCTCTTGTCTCTCTTCTGGTGTGTCTTGCTGTCTCAGTGCTGCCTATCTGCTTGCTTGTGCTTGATTCCTTTGATGGCTTTGTTCAGCCATCTCTGCTGCTCTGGCTGCCAATTTACATCAAGCATCAGATGACTTTCCAAACGTGGATTGTCTCTTGGGTGGCATTGAATTACAGTTTTTTTGTGTCTGGGGATGTGTACTTTTTGAGTGTTGATAAGACTAACTTCCCAGATCTTGTATTCATTTTCACAGATACTTGTACTAATGTTTGGCACGTTTGTAACTTTTATTATGGGTGTTTGTTAAGCAAAATAGCTATGGTTGTTGGTTTATCAAAATGAGCATCAGTTCCAATTTCATCCACCATGGACACCAGTTAAGCAACTTCCAAGTCAGAAAAATAAGCATTTGTTTTGATTGTATGCACAAGGGGCATCACTTTGGCAACTTTCATCCATGCCATTAGATCTTTGGAGCCTTTTAGATAGATCCCCCTCCATTTCTATAATGGACAAACGAACAGACACATGTTAAAAAATGTATATTAGCACTTGCACATCGTTATTGACTGCTTTTCAGCCAATCAGAATGTTTAGCGTGAAGTCGATAACTACTGGTATTGACTCCAATCTGTTTTCAGAAGCAGAAAGGGAAACAAAAATGCAATTTCTGGGCCAGAATTTGTTTCAACAAGACACTTTCTTTCTGGGAGGACCTTTTTTTTTCTGCAACATGCTAATTAACACACGAAAGAAAATGAGAAAAACATTGTAAAATGCCTTCACTTTCTTATAGAGAAACCATTTACTTTTACATTACACATCATGCATGCTCATTTTAAACCTGTTCCAGTTTAACGAAGTTGTGATTAAAATGCTTAACTTGAAGAGAGCCATGTTTTTTAAATACTACAAAACAAAGCCACGTTTAATTTACTAACACAGTTTGTCTATTTACTTTACTCACTCATAAAGCACAATGTTTCACTTCAGCGCGAAAACTCCAAAACACCTATGGCTACTACCACCATGTGCTAATAGCCTTATAGACCCCGGGAGGAGTCATTATCGCTTGGGATAATGAGCCTTCCCAACTTATGGTTCTCGGCTTGGCCTCGGGCCATAACTTGACGGCGCGTCATTATCCCTCTGTCAGTCTATAAGGCTACATTAGATAAAGTAATGTCCTGTCGCTGCTACACATCCTGCTACGGCCCACCTGATTTCACAACATCCTGGAGTGTAAGCTGCTTTGTCACTGACAGAAAGCAAACATGACTCTCAAAGACACTTGTTTACTATCTGTATTTCCTGTGGAAATTGACAGAATGGAGGGTTCCTGCAGAGAACATTTTGTGCATTGCTGTTTCTTTTCAGGAATTCGATCAACACATCTACTTTGTGGCACCACTATTATGGACTTATATACCAATGAGGCTAACTTGCTTAGAAAGCAAACCAAGCCAAGCATGAGGGCACTTCCCGTTTGGGATGCTGCACTACAGAAACCAAAAGCTAGGGAAGAACAGCACCACCTAACTTTTTTAGCTGCACCTGTCTGAACTTCTGCAAGGACTCTATGCCTAGATTTGGACTGGGACAAAAAATAAACCCGGCCACACTAATAAGTGGCCCACATTTGCTAATCCCTATTTCCCCAGTCCCCATGTCGAGGTGCTGGTGTACCTGGAAATGGGGGACTATGAGCAGAACTTCATCAGTGGAGTATAAGTCTTTTGTCGGGAGATAACGCTGAATCCTGAATGCCAGGTTAGAGGGGGCAGAGTCGTGATGGCAGTTATATGTCAAGCATAATATGTCAGGCATAATCGTCTTAATAAAATAGGGCACTGCCCTATATGCCAGCTGCGACTGTCTATACGGATGTTCATTGAAATATCATATTCCGAAAAGTTCGAGTTACAAAACAGCAGAGCCGACTTGCTCGCATTTTGTCACTTAAGCTTTTCAGAATTTCTCTATTTGCCCCCCTGCTGTACACGTAATGTATGCAGGGGTCACCCCCGCTATCTCCATAGCCCACAATGGCGAACTATGGGTGTGGGGGACACGCCCGCAACCCCTGCTCCCCCTGTTCGGCATTATGGGCTAAGATTATTTCTACCAAGCCGGGCATTTCAGCCGAAACGTGTCTATACCGGTACCAGGATGCAGAAGATTCCTCTGGTGGTGCTCCAGGAAGCCAGGCGATGGCCACCACAGGAAAGCATCTCGTTATCTAGGAGTAGCACATGCCAGACCCTATCCCAATCAGCAGCATCTGAGGCACGGGGCAACTGGGCAACATATATGAACCCCCAGCACAGCCAAGGAGTCGTGAAGGGATCTATCACGAGGATCTGCGTGCAGAAGCGTGTGTGTGATGAGGAGGCGCTGTTATCCTTTAGCCAGTCACTGTGCTACCACCATCCCAGTGTGCCATGGCGCCCTTGCCTTTGACCTTGCTAACCACACTGCAAGTGCAACAGCCCTACAATCACAACATGGCAATGAATGGTCCTTGCCTCCAGTGTCGGCCATCCTTAGAGGGCCATGATAGCCCTCTCCCTGCGTACAGTCACACTGCCATACCCAGTGTGCCCAGGCCGTCCCTCCTTCACTGTGTAATGCCCTCCTCCAGTGTACAGTCCTATGGCTCATCTCCCCCAATGTTCCGCGGTCTACCAGTGTTCTTGAATGCAACGGGGTTAGATGGGGTGCACCTCAATGGTTATCCATCATTTTAATTGTGTCCTTTCAAGGAGTCCTTGAAATCTTACTAGTTACTTATTGTAATTTAGTTCCTGTACATTGTAATGGGTTACAATAGGTAAGTGTCTTTTACATGTAGATGCTTTCCACACTTTTATACAAAAAGGATTGTGTCGGATGAATATTCCTCCTATCTGATCCCAAAGGGGAATGTTCTGCTGTAGCAAAGACACTAAAAGTTAATGACTGACTTTCCTAAATCATTTTTAGGGTTGGGCTACAGGTGATTATAGCCACCTGTTTGCCGATATTAATGTTGTGGCGATTGTGATGGAGAAAAGAGGTTGGCCTGTTGCACCCTGACTCTTTGATGTCTGATGTGTGTTCATTGGTGGAGATATTTAACCTCCCTCTCCTCAAGACATGGGGCCTCATTACAGTCTTGGCGGAATGGGGTAACGGGTGCCGCTAATGGATGCGGACCCGTTAAACGCATTCTGCCTGATTACGAGGTCCCCTCGCGGGACCCGGTAAGGAGGCCTGGTAAAACCAGGCGTTGTTACCGGGTCCCGCGAGGGGACCAGGGAGCTAACAACGGGCCGGTCGTAATCGGCCCGTTGTTATCTCCCTGCACCCACTCCCATTGAGCCCTATGGGGGCTCGAATGGGAATGGGGAAGGTCCGGGCCCGGGTTCACTGAGGGAGGAATTACCGGGTCCTCCAAACTCGGAATGGCCCAGTAATTCCCCATTCAGGGAACCCGGACCCGGTTTTGGAGGCAGCCATGCCGCCAATAGCGGCATGGCTACCGCCAAAGCCGTAATGAGGCCCATGCTGTTTATTTGTTGGGCATTTATAATGCGCCTATGCACAATGTGTTTCAAGGTGCAATAAGGCGTATTAGGTTCTCCACCCATCTTCAGCCTGGAGAGGATGTGTGCTAGAGGCTTTATCCCAGCTTCATTAACATGATTAAAAAGGGTTTCCAGGGTAGGGCTTGAGCGGACAATGCCCACCTAAAATCTGTAAATGCCCACTCAGCAATACTGTGTGGGCATTTACAGATGCTAATGTCGCTGCTTTGGGCGGCTCTACTACCTTAGCTTTAGGTCCCACTTGTTGGACAATCTTGGCTACGGCTCTGGTTTCCAAGAGGATGTCTGCCCATGTGAAATGGCGTTCTCGGTGCTTGCTGATGCAGATGTCTGAATAGAGAAGAGAAGGGCTCTAAAGTTGTGTTGCACTCTAAAGGTCCTACCTGGTGTCTCTTTGCTTGCTGGAAGTCTCATACAGCTAGTACCAAAGCAAAGCTGCACCTTCAGGAAGGATCTCAGCAGGGGACAGGTTCGGGGAGGGCTTCATCCCCGGGTGCTGCAAGTTAAGGGAGCAGATGCTCTACATTTATGCAGCATTGAGTGCCTTGGGAGGGTCCCCAAAGTTCCCAATCATGGGGTCAGATCCATTCAAACATTGCAGTGGTGTCTCAATCAGAGACATCTGCCACACTCCACTTTCAAATGCTCCTTCCCAGGATTGCCCAAGGTGTGGGTTCAGGTTTGAACATCAGACATCGTTCACAAACTGCTTGCAACTGTAACCTTTGCTCTCTGGGGCAAGCTATGGCCATATGCCACATCTGTAACCCTGCCACACAGGATACGAAACAATGGGCCTCATTACGCAGTAGGAGGTAGCCATGGTGCTCTTAGCACCATGGCTACCCCCTTACCGCATACCGGGTCCGGGTTCTCAGAATGGGTACTTACCAAGTCATTCCAACCTTAGAGGACCCGGTAAGTCCCCATTCTGAGAACCATTCCCCATTCCCATTTGAGCCCCCATAGGGCTCAATGGGAATGGGGAAGTAGCTAATAACGGTACCACAATTTGCGGTACCGTTATTAGCTCTGAAGTCCCTTAGCGGGTCCCGTCCTTAACACCTGGTCAGACCAGGGGTTAAGGAAGGGACCCGCTAAGGGACCTCGGAATATGGAGCTGAGGGATTACCGGCACCGGCACCCTTACCAGTGCCGGTAATCCCTTACCTTCTACCTCGTAATGAGGCCCAATGTCTGGCCATTGGATACAGGACTGAATTTTTGAATTTTACTTGGGGTTCCTGGTAGGGCCACCCCTGGGACACGCTATGCCGGATCCGACTATAATCTCAGAAATCACCAACCAGTGGAGCCCAGTCACCCAACTCTATGAGGAGACTTGCATATGGGAAACAGCATACATAGTACACCCTGACCCGTAGGGATTTTGTGTGTGTGTTTCACCAGCACAACAATACATACTCCCTCTGGCCCCCCACCAGTAACATTTCCCTTCCCCCTGCAATCAAAGACATTGCCAACATTTGTGCAATCAAGATGACCCTCCTCCCCATCTCCCGCACAATGAAAAGACCCCCAAATTATAGCAACACATTGACCCCACCTTTTGAGCCCTTCTCCACTGCCTTAATTTCACATTCACTGAAATCGCTTTGTAAACATCCCTGAATGTCAATTGTCTGTCTGGATTTTCCGCCAGTTCATGTTCTTACTCACACCTACAATCGCTGGTCTATTTGCCATTGCGCATTGCTAAGGCACCCATGTGTGGGAATTGCACTGGCTACTGTTTGCACCCATTTATGTGTTTCTTGGTGAAACAATGACGTCCTCCTCAATTAATACAATGAGTACTTGTCCACACAACTCGCAAATTCAGACAGCTGTACTGTTCTACCTTGACTCCCATGCTGGGCCAGTAGAAGTGGGTTGACAACCGTTTCATTGTCCTTGTTACTCCTAGGTGATCTGAGGAAAGCACCTTGTGCACTAACTGCAGCAGGAAGATTCTCTGGTTCAGGAGCACCAAAGAGTTTGGTGCGCACCTCGCTCAGGGTCTTTGGGTTCTTTGGCTACCATTCATAGTAAACTTGGAGTTGCACAGGGGTCTCCACTATTCCCTAGGGAGAGGCTTGGCTGTCCCGGGTTTTACGTGTGGGACACTCTCTCTTGGTCTTGCAGAACTCTGCTTGATTGGGCCCTCTGTCTGCAAACAACCCTACACCTCAGGCAGGTCTCTCAGCCCAGACGCTGGAGTATCGTCAGCGGCTTCGACTTCCCTCCAAAACAATGAGGACTCCCTGTAGGTCTTCGGGAGAACTGCTCAATGGTAGCCACGCCCTCTATTTTGTGTGGGTCCTAAGTCAGTCTCCTGGCTGGAGGAGCGCACTCCCTAGAATGCTATTTCTTTCTGGCCTGTGTTCCGGTGGCAACAGTGGGTGCCAACTCAGTTGGCCACAGGATACCATTTCTAGCTCAATTAAATGCTCCCCCAAAAAGCCTCCTGTGGGGACACAATCCTGGACTCAGACCTGCAAAAAAAGTTCAATGTCATGGTGACCTTGACAGTGTCCATCTGATTCATAGGACCGCATGCCAGCTTAATGGGCATACTTGGGGTTGGTACCAGATCTGACGGATGAAGAAGGAACCCGTTGTTACTATCCTGCTAGCACCAGTGCTGCAAAAGACGGATGGATGTATGCTCTTTATCCGTTAGGTCTCTAAGTGGTGAATAATGGGGTATCCCATTCAGAAAGTGTGGGCATTGCTCATACAGACCACGGGGTACCATGACCATTTATGAGGGGACACATGTGAACTCCTCCTAAGCCTGAAGCCCTAAACCCTTAGCCTTCTCGTAAGGGTTCCTTCTTTAGTGTGTAAGAAGCCCGCAGCCAAGCACCCTTCAGCTCTGCGGTTGCCACTGAAGTTACCGTCCCCCTCTACATTGGGTTTACTCTCCTGCCGGGACCCACTCCCAGGGACTTGCTATGTGTTTGGTGTGATGACATTTTTTAGAGGTTTTTGCTTATGGCAAACCTCCCTTATTTGGGGTTTTCCCATGTGATCTACCTACTGACCTGCAACCATGTCTAGCCGCTTAGAGTCAGTCACCCTGGAGTCTGCATGAAGCTGATGCAAATCCATTAGGTAAGCATCCAAGGTGCTTCCTGAACCATCTCCGGTTCAGGAAGCACCTCAAAACCTTCCCCTTTGCTTCTGCTTTCTCTCTCCCTCTCCCCTGCTAATTTCTCGACTGAATCTGCACCTAATCTGCAACTGGGCCACTCTCACCGACCTCGGTCCTGGGCCCAGCCACTCTCCACTTGCACTGCCTCCCTGGCAACCCCTGCACTGAGGGACTGTTTCTGTATCCCTACAGCCCCCCCCTTTCCCAGCACTTGTCTGCACTTACCTTGCACTTGCCACCAGCTGGCCCTATTTATTTACTTTAATCTACTTACTTGTACTGCACTTCCCCCCTCCCCCTTGCACTTTTCCCTTCCCCCTCCCCCTGCACTTGCGCGGTCTGAATGACACCTGGCCTAGTAGGATCGTTGTCTGTCTTCCCCTTGTTCCCCCCTCCCTGCCTCGTCGTGCCTTGAAACACTTGTGTATAGGCGCGTTACAAATGCCATATCATATCATATCATATCATAACTCCCTTGGAACCATGATGGATGTCCAGTGATAAAGGCGCATGGGAAATGGCCGCCAGGGGGGCGACATTTCACAAACAATGCACTCTCTGTAAAATCAAGCACTCTCCCCAAATATTCTAGGTTTCATGGTAATAATATAAAAATGATATCCCTCCTAGAATGTTTGGGGAAAGTATTTTAGGGGACAGGAAAACAAAGTCGCGTACCTGGCGACTTTTTTCCAGGTGACATTGTCACATGAAACCCTTATGCCGATGTATCACAACCCACCATGAGTAGTCACCTTTCTCGCACAAATCCAATCTCACCCTTCACCTATATGTATAAACTCGCACTCCATTACTCTCTCAGTAGTGGCTCCATGTCCTCGGAAACCTTCGCACAAGACCACCTGTAACGCTGCATTAACTTTCTTGCTCCATTTCGCTGAGCTCGGTAATCACTTCACTCTCACTCAGAGGCCTCCGCACGAGTAAGCCCAGTGCTTTGTCTAGGGGTCAAGACCTAAAAATGAAAGTGAGAGGACTTATCAAAAAACGCAACGGGATGCGATGCCACCAGAAATTAGCATATCAAAGTAAAATATGCACATTTCATTCAATGGGCGCTGCAAAACCAACCAAATTGCACAGAAATAATGTGATTTACCTTTCATAAAGTCAACACTCACACAAAACCTAGAGAGGATATTTTCTTCTAATAGGTTAAACTCCAAGAAACAATACACATGTCTAACCTGGAACTTGCAGTACCGTAAAGGGACATTTCACCTTTAGTTGTTTGCGTTTTTCATCAGCTTAAATACTACAGTGGTGAAGTGTCTGGCCTCCAAACCCGCCGGCTGTGGTTTGATCCCCGAGGATGGCTTGACTTCATAAATTCAAAGAGGACATTCAATGTTTCTCATTTTAGCTGGGGGGGGGGGTGAGTCCACCCTCTGAAACAAGTGGGTGGACTGCGCCCAGCCATGTGTACCCTCGACTTGAGCCCTGGCTTTGTCCTCCTCACTCACCCTTGGCCTAGGGCACACTTGCAGCTTTTGGATTAGTAACATAGCTCACAAACCCACTGGAAATAAAATAATAGCAACTCCAAGCATTTGTTATGGAGGGCTTTGCCTTGGCTCAGACTCGAGTAGGGCTCCCTGTGCAAACACACCTGCAGACGCCGGTATTGGAGGAAATATTCCCACGTTATCATCATCCAGCACAATGATAGCCATTCCAACGAGGCGAAGTGGCGGATACACCTCAAGCAAAAAGCTGCAGCTAAACCCTCCACTTTGCCTCCACTAATCAGCGGATTTAGCCTGCAGAATTACTGCTGACTGTAAATACACCAAAAATCCCCTGGACTCCAAAAATAGGGATTCACACTGCCAAACCACCACTCATAATCATATGTCAATGCGTGGGATAGAGGGAGGTATCGCAAAATAATGTTGGTGGTAAATTGGTGGATTTACTACCAATTTACCACCAAACTCGTAATGAGACCCTGCTGAACCTCAATTTCATTGGATGTTCACCCTCCTGTTTATTATCTGTTTCTTCTGGGATGTGCCTTACATTGCTTGGCAGAATCCTTCTTCCCATCAACCTATTTTCTGCCAGGCATCTCCTTCTTTGCCCTCCCACCTCTCCTCTCTCGAAACTGCTCTGCGCTGCTTGGCAGCCCCCTCCCTTCGTACCCTTTCGATTGATCAAATCAATTATTTTTTGCTTAGCTGCACTAGACTAGGAACTCCCCTGGAATCCTTTGGTTACTCGCCCATCCCCCTTGCAATCCTCTTTTCTCCCTCTAAAAATGGCTCACCCTTTCATTGGATCATTACAAGTTTGGCAGTAATTCTGTGGTAAATCCACTGAATTACTGCCAGAATCGATGATCAGTGCTGCTACTGTGCGAGTACCACGGAGTAGCAGGATAGCGGTAATAGTACTCATGTTGGTGTCCATAGGATTCCATGGGGTATTCTGCTGTGGTAATTTCAAAGATTTTAGGTGCAGAGATTTTTCCTGCAGGGGCATCCTCCACTTTACCGCCAAAATTCGTAGTACGTCAGAGCAGTAATGTGGGGGGTCACAGAATTCCAAAACTTTAACTGACACAAACGTTCACCATTCCTGGCAGCTTATTGCAGTCTTTGGATTAGTAACATGCCTCACAGGCCCACTGTAAATAAAGTCTTGGCAACTAGTGGCATGTGTTTTTCTCCCTATGAAACTGACCATGTGCAACACCTTTGCTCCGACTCAAGCACGGCTCCTATACAGATAAAAACTAAACACATTCGCAGACACCATTGTAGGAGGGCTTTTCTCCATGTCATTATCATCCACCACAACGATGGCCTTTTGATTGACCATAGAAGCATGTGCTCCGACCTCCACATTGACACTTAAGCAAAGCTGATATTGTGAGAAGAAAGGGCTACTTTTACACTGTTCATGGCGTCTTTTACCTCCTTCAATTAAATTGCTGCCCATTACAGGTGCATTCTTGAAAGACAGACTGAGAATAATAAAGTATTTGTTGCACAGGAGGAGTGTGGCAGGAGCGGCTAGGACACTTTCTACCACTTGCAGGGTCTTCGAGATTAGTTCCTGGACGCAGAAACTGGGAAAAAAGTCCCATGCAGGGCTGCAAACTGTCCGGTTTCTCTTCACTGTGGAGCTTGTGCAGGGTTGGTTCATTGTTCATTCATTCATTCATTCATTCATTCATTCATTCATTCATTCATTCATTCATTCATTCATTTATTGTGTATTTATAAAGCCTCTATACATCAAATGGTGTTTCAAGGCGCCACAAGACAAAAAGGGGGAGGGGACATGGTAGAAAACAACAATAACGGTTCTTTCGGGTCGTGCAAGTGTAGGAACAAGAAGTGTACAGAGAAGGGGCGTGAGAAGTGTGGAAGTGCAGGTCAGAGCGGAAGGGATAATGCTACGGCAGGAGGCGAGAAAGAAGAGGGCCCATGGGGCTAGGCAAGTGCTAAGGGTAGGCCAGGTGGGAAAGTGCCAGGGGATGCAGGGAGTGAGGACCACATGCTAAGTGCGAGGATGGGGTGGACCAGGCTCGGTAGGGATGAACACCCCCACCGGGCTAGACAGGCGAAGGGGGCCCAGAAGGGTAAGTGCAGGTTAGGTGGGTTGCTAGGGTAGACTGGGCGAGGGGGGCCTGGTGCCCTGTAGGACACAGAAGGGACCTGGCAGCAAGTCAATGTGGCAGAGGGGGGCATTAGCAGGGGAATGGGAGAAGGAAGGAGGAAGAGAAAAAGAGAGTCTTGAGAAGCTTCCGGAACTTAAGGAGATCCGGCTCAAGTCTGATAGGGGCAGGGAGACCATTGCAGAGGGAGGCTCCTGCCGAAGAGAGAGAGATCGACCCCCCCCCCACTCTCTGCTCGGAAACACATTTGATCTGCAGAGAGTTGGAGCTAGAAGACCGAAGCAGGGAGGTATTTAGGGAGCGAGAGGTGGATTAGTGGGGTGCGAGGCCCTAGAAAGCGTTGTGGATGATGCAGAGGATCTTGAACTTGGTTCTCGCTGCCACCAGGAGCCAGTGGAGAGATTTTAGGGCTAGGAAAGGCGGTCCCTGGGCTTGAGGCCAAGGGTAAGTCTTGCAGTCATTGAGTTTCTGGAGGAAGGTGAGGAAAGGGAGAATGTGTTTGAGGAGGTGCAGCTGAAAGTGGACCTTCTTGGCAAGGTCCACGATGTGAGGAGAGAAGGAGAGAGAGGAGTCGAAGATGACACTAAGGTTTTTAGCCTCAGAGGAGGGTGAGGGGACGGGACCCATGGAGGGCGGCCAGAGAGTAGGCGGGAAGGAGGGAGCAGGGATTCCAATGAGAAGGATCTCAGTCTTACTCGCATTAAGGCAGAGATCGTTAGCAGTGCACCATGCCTGAATAGCAGTTAGACATTCAGGAATGAGAGAGGAAGAAGCAGCGGCAGTGGAGGCAAGCTTGAAAGAGAGCTGCATGTTGTTTGCATAGCACTGAAAGTGAGGAGAGAAGGTGGAGATGAGCGGGCTTGAGCGGACAATGCCCACCTAAAATCTGTAAATGCCCACTCAGCAATACTGTGTGGGCATTTACAGATGCTAATGTCGCTGCTTTGGGCGGCTCTACTACCTTAGCTTTAGGTCCCACTTGTTGGACAATCTTGGCTACGGCTCTGGTTTCCAAGAGGATGTCTGCCCATGTGAAATGGCGTTCTCGGTGCTTGCTGATGCAGATGTCTGAATAGAGAAGAGAAGGGCTCTAAAGTTGTGTTGCACTCTAAAGGTCCTACCTGGTGTCTCTTTGCTTGCTGGAAGTCTCATACAGCTAGTACCAAAGCAAAGCTGCACCTTCAGGAAGGATCTCAGCAGGGGACAGGTTCGGGGAGGGCTTCATCCCCGGGTGCTGCAAGTTAAGGGAGCAGATGCTCTACATTTATGCAGCATTGAGTGCCTTGGGAGGGTCCCCAAAGTTCCCAATCATGGGGTCAGATCCATTCAAACATTGCAGTGGTGTCTCAATCAGAGACATCTGCCACACTCCACTTTCAAATGCTCCTTCCCAGGATTGCCCAAGGTGTGGGTTCAGGTTTGAACATCAGACATCGTTCACAAACTGCTTGCAACTGTAACCTTTGCTCTCTGGGGCAAGCTATGGCCATATGCCACATCTGTAACCCTGCCACACAGGATACGAAACAATGGGCCTCATTACGCAGTAGGAGGTAGCCATGGTGCTCTTAGCACCATGGCTACCCCCTTACCGCATACCGGGTCCGGGTTCTCAGAATGGGTACTTACCAAGTCATTCCAACCTTAGAGGACCCGGTAAGTCCCCATTCTGAGAACCATTCCCCATTCCCATTTGAGCCCCCATAGGGCTCAATGGGAATGGGGAAGTAGCTAATAACGGTACCACAATTTGCGGTACCGTTATTAGCTCTGAAGTCCCTTAGCGGGTCCCGTCCTTAACACCTGGTCAGACCAGGGGTTAAGGAAGGGACCCGCTAAGGGACCTCGGAATATGGAGCTGAGGGATTACCGGCACCGGCACCCTTACCAGTGCCGGTAATCCCTTACCTTCTACCTCGTAATGAGGCCCAATGTCTGGCCATTGGATACAGGACTGAATTTTTGAATTTTACTTGGGGTTCCTGGTAGGGCCACCCCTGGGACACGCTATGCCGTATCCGACTATAATCTCAGAAATCACCAACCAGTGGAGCCCAGTCACCCAACTCTATGAGGAGACTTGCATATGGGAAACAGCATACATAGTACACCCTGACCCGTAGGGATTTTGTGTGTGTGTTTCACCAGCACAACAATACATACTCCCTCTGGCCCCCCACCAGTAACATTTCCCTTCCCCCTGCAATCAAAGACATTGCCAACATTTGTGCAATCAAGATGACCCTCCTCCCCATCTCCCGCACAATGAAAAGACCCCCAAATTATAGCAACACATTGACCCCACCTTTTGAGCCCTTCTCCACTGCCTTAATTTCACATTCACTGAAATCGCTTTGTAAACATCCCTGAATGTCAATTGTCTGTCTGGATTTTCCGCCAGTTCATGTTCTTACTCACACCTACAATCGCTGGTCTATTTGCCATTGCGCATTGCTAAGGCACCCATGTGTGGGAATTGCACTGGCTACTGTTTGCACCCATTTATGTGTTTCTTGGTGAAACAATGACGTCCTCCTCAATTAATACAATGAGTACTTGTCCACACAACTCGCAAATTCAGACAGCTGTACTGTTCTACCTTGACTCCCATGCTGGGCCAGTAGAAATGGGTTGACAACCGTTTCATTGTCCTTGTTACTCCTAGGTGATCTGAGGAAAGCACCTTGTGCACTAACTGCAGCAGGAAGATTCTCTGGTTCAGGAGCACCAAAGAGTTTGGTGCGCACCTCGCTCAGGGTCTTTGGGTTCTTTGGCTACCATTCATAGTAAACTTGGAGTTGCACAGGGGTCTCCACTATTCCCTAGGGAGAGGCTTGGCTGTCCCGGGTTTTACGTGTGGGACACTCTCTCTTGGTCTTGCAGAACTCTGCTTGATTGGGCCCTCTGTCTGCAAACAACCCTACACCTCAGGCAGGTCTCTCAGCCCAGACGCTGGAGTATCGTCAGCGGCTTCGACTTCCCTCCAAAACAATGAGGACTCCCTGTAGGTCTTCGGGAGAACTGCTCAATGGTAGCCACGCCCTCTATTTTGTGTGGGTCCTAAGTCAGTCTCCTGGCTGGAGGAGCGCACTCCCTAGAATGCTATTTCTTTCTGGCCTGTGTTCCGGTGGCAACAGTGGGTGCCAACTCAGTTGGCCACAGGATACCATTTCTAGCTCAATTAAATGCTCCCCCAAAAAGCCTCCTGTGGGGACACAATCCTGGACTCAGACCTGCAAAAAAAGTTCAATGTCATGGTGACCTTGACAGTGTCCATCTGATTCATAGGACCGCATGCCAGCTTAATGGGCATACTTGGGGTTGGTACCAGATCTGACGGATGAAGAAGGAACCCGTTGTTACTATCCTGCTAGCACCAGTGCTGCAAAAGACGGATGGATGTATGCTCTTTATCCGTTAGGTCTCTAAGTGGTGAATAATGGGGTATCCCATTCAGAAAGTGTGGGCATTGCTCATACAGACCACGGGGTACCATGACCATTTATGAGGGGACACATGTGAACTCCTCCTAAGCCTGAAGCCCTAAACCCTTAGCCTTCTCGTAAGGGTTCCTTCTTTAGTGTGTAAGAAGCCCGCAGCCAAGCACCCTTCAGCTCTGCGGTTGCCACTGAAGTTACCGTCCCCCTCTACATTGGGTTTACTCTCCTGCCGGGACCCACTCCCAGGGACTTGCTATGTGTTTGGTGTGATGACATTTTTTAGAGGTTTTTGCTTATGGCAAACCTCCCTTATTTGGGGTTTTCCCATGTGATCTACCTACTGACCTGCAACCATGTCTAGCCGCTTAGAGTCAGTCACCCTGGAGTCTGCATGAAGCTGATGCAAATCCATTAGGTAAGCATCCAAGGTGTTTCCTGAACCATCTCTGGTTCAGGAAGCACCTCAAAACCTTCCCCTTTGCTTCTGCTTTCTCTCTCCCTCTCCCCTGCTAATTTCTCGACTGAATCTGCACCTAATCTGCAACTGGGCCACTCTCACCGACCTCGGTCCTGGGCCCAGCCACTCTCCACTTGCACTGCCTCCCTGGCAACCCCTGCACTGAGGGACTGTTTCTGTATCCCTACAGCCCCCCCCCTTTCCCAGCACTTGTCTGCACTTACCTTGCACTTGCCACCAGCTGGCCCTATTTATTTACTTTAATCTACTTACTTGTACTGCACTTCCCCCCTCCCCCTTGCACTTTTCCCTTCCCCCTCCCCCTGCACTTGCGCGGTCTGAATGACACCTGGCCTAGTAGGATCGTTGTCTGTCTTCCCCTTGTTCCCCCCTCCCTGCCTCGTCGTGCCTTGAAACACTTGTGTATAGGCGCGTTACAAATGCCATATCATATCATATCATATCATAACTCCCTTGGAACCATGATGGATGTCCAGTGATAAAGGCGCATGGGAAATGGCCGCCAGGGGGGCGACATTTCACAAACAATGCACTCTCTGTAAAATCAAGCACTCTCCCCAAATATTCTAGGTTTCATGGTAATAATATAAAAATGATATCCCTCCTAGAATGTTTGGGGAAAGTATTTTAGGGGACAGGAAAACAAAGTCGCGTACCTGGCGACTTTTTTCCAGGTGACATTGTCACATGAAACCCTTATGCCGATGTATCACAACCCACCATGAGTAGTCACCTTTCTCGCACAAATCCAATCTCACCCTTCACCTATATGTATAAACTCGCACTCCATTACTCTGTCAGTAGTGGCTCCATGTCCTCGGAAACCTTCGCACAAGACCACCTGTAACGCTGCATTAACTTTCTTGCTCCATTTCGCTGAGCTCGGTAATCACTTCACTCTCACTCGGAGGCCTCCGCACGAGTAAGCCCAGTGCTTTGTCTAGGGGTCAAGACCTAAAAATGAAAGTGAGAGGACTTATCAAAAAACGCAACGGGATGCGATGCCACCAGAAATTAGCATATCAAAGTAAAATATGCACATTTCATTCAATGGGCGCTGCAAAACCAACCAAATTGCACAGAAATAATGTGATTTACCTTTCATAAAGTCAACACTCACACAAAACCTAGAGAGGATATTTTCTTCTAATAGGTTAAACTCCAAGAAACAATACACATGTCTAACCTGGAACTTGCAGTACCGTAAAGGGACATTTCACCTTTAGTTGTTTGCGTTTTTCATCAGCTTAAATACTACAGTGGTGAAGTGTCTGGCCTCCAAACCCGCAGGCTGTGGTTTGATCCCCGAGGATGGCTTGACTTCATAAATTCAAAGAGGACATTCAATGTTTCTCATTTTAGCTGGGGGGGGGGGGGGGGTGAGTCCACCCTCTGAAACAAGTGGGTGGACTGCGTCCAGCCATGTGTACCCTCGACTTGAGCCCTGGCTTTGTCCTGCTCACTCACCCTTGGCCTAGGGCACACTTGCAGCTTTTGGATTAGTAACATAGCTCACAAACCCACTGGAAATAAAATAATAGCAACTCCAAGCATTTGTTATGGAGGGCTTTGCCTTGGCTCAGACTCGAGTAGGGCTCCCTGTGCAAACACACCTGCAGACGCCGGTATTGGAGGAAATATTCCCACGTTATCATCATCCAGCACAATGATAGCCATTCCAACGAGGCGAAGTGGCGGATACACCTCAAGCAAAAAGCTGCAGCTAAACCCTCCACTTTGCCTCCAATAATCAGCGGATTTAGCCTGCAGAATTACTGCTGACTGTAAATACACCAAAAATCCCCTGGACTCCAAAAATAGGGATTCACACTGCCAAACCACCACTCATAATCATATGTCAATGCGCGGGATAGAGGGAGGTATCGCAAAATAATGTTGGTGGTAAATTGTGGATTTACTACCAATTTACCACCAAACTCGTAATGAGGCCCTGCTGAACCTCAATTTCATTGGATGTTCACCCTCCTGTTTATTATCTGTTTCTTCTGGGATGTGCCTTACATTGCTTGGCAGAATCCTTCTTCCCATCAACCTATTTTCTGCCAGGCATCTCCTTCTTTGCCCTCCCACCTCTCCTCTCTCGAAACTGCTCTGCGCTGCTTGGCAGCCCCCTCCCTTCGTACCCTTTCGATTGATCAAATCAATTATTTTTTGCTTAGCTGCACTAGACTAGGAACTCCCCTGGAATCCTTTGGTTACTCGCCCATCCCCCTTGCAATCCTCTTTTCTCCCTCTAAAAATGGCTCACCCTTTCATTGGATCATTACAAGTTTGGCAGTAATTCTGTGGTAAATCCACTGAATTACTGCCAGAATCGATGATCAGTGCTGCTACTGTGCGAGTACCACGGAGTAGCAGGATAGCGGTAATAGTACTCATGTTGGTGTCCATAGGATTCCATGGGGTATTCTGCTGTGGTAATTTCAAAGATTTTAGGTGCAGAGATTTTTCCTGCTGGGGCATCCTCCACTTTACCGCCAAAATTCGTAGTACGTCAGAGCAGTAATGTGGGGGGTCACAGAATTCCAAAACTTTAAATGACACAAACGTTCACCATTCCTGGCAGATTATTGCAGTCTTTGGATTAGTAACATGCCTCACAGGCCCACTGTAAATAAAGTCTTGGCAACTAGTGGCATGTGTTTTTCTCCCTATGAAACTGACCATGTGCAACACCTTTGCTCCGACTCAAGCACGGCTCCTATACAAATAAAAACTAAACACATTCGCAGACACCATTGTAGGAGGGCTTTTCTCCATGTCATTATCATCCACCACAACGATGGCCTTTTGATTGACCATAGAAGCATGTGCGCCGACCTCCACATTGACACTTAAGCAAAGCTGATATTGTGAGAAGAAAGGGCTACTTTTACACTGTTCATGGCGTCTTCTACCTCCTTCAATTAAATTGCTGCCCATTACAGGTGCATTCTTGAATGACAGACTGAGAATAATAAAGTATTTGTTGCACAGGAGGAGTGTGGCAGGAGCGGCTAGGACACTTTCTACCACTTGCAGGGTCTTCGAGATTAGTTCCTGGACGCAGAAACTGGGAAAAAAGTCCCATGCACGGCTGCAAACTGTCCGGTTTCTCTTCACTGTGGAGCCTGTGCAGGGTTGGTTCATTGTCCATTCATTCATTCATTCATTCATTCATTCATTCATTCATTCATTCATTCATTTATTTATTTATTGTGTATTTATAAAGCCTCTATACATCAAATGGTGTTTCAAGGCGCCACAAGACAAAAAGGGGGAGGGGACATGGTAGAAAACAACAATAACGGTTCTTTCGTGTCGTGCAAGTGTAGGAACAAGAAGTGTACAGAGAAGGGGCGTGAGAAGTGTGGAAGTGCAGGTCAGAGAGGAAGGGATAATGCTACGGCAGGAGGCGAGAAAGAAGAGGGCCCATGGGGCTAGGCAAGTGCTAAGGGTAGGCCAGATGGGAAAGTGCCAGGGGATGCAGGGAGTGAGGACCACATGCTAAGTGCGAGGATGGGGTGGACCAGGCTCGGTAGGGATGAACACCCCCACCGGGCTAGACAGGGGAAGGGGGCCCAGAAGGGTAAGTGCAGGTTAGGTAGGTTGCTAGGGTAGACTGGGCGAGGGGGGCCTGGTGCCCTGTAGGACACAGAAGGGACCTGGCAGCAAGTCAATGTGGCAGAGGGGGGCATTAGCAGGGGAATGGGAGAAGGAAGGAGGAAGAGAAAAAGAGAGTCTTGAGAAGCTTCCGGAACTTAAGGAGATCCGGTTCAAGTCTGATAGTGGCAGGGAGACCATTGCAGAGGGAGGCTCCTGCCGAAGAGAGAGAGATCGACCCCCCCCCCACTCTCTGCTCGGAAACACATTTGATCTGCAGAGAGTTGGAGCTAGAAGACCGAAGCAGGGAGGTATTTAGGGAGCGAGAGGTGGATTAGTGGGGTGCCAGGCCCTAGAAAGCGTTGTGGATGATGCAGAGGATCTTGAACTTGGTTCTCGCTGCCACCAGGAGCCAGTGGAGAGATTTTAGGGCTAGGAAAGGCGGTCCCTGGGCTTGAGGCCAAGGGTAAGTCTTGCAGTCATTGAGTTTCTGGAGGAAGGTGAGGAAAGGGAGAATGTGTTTGAGGAGGTGCAGCTGAAAGTGGACCTTTTTGGCAAGGTCCATGATGTGAGGAGAGAAGGAGAGAGAGGAGTCGAAGATGACGCTAAGGTTTTTAGCCTCAGAGGAGGGTGAGGGGACGGGACCCATGGAGGGCGGCCAGAGAGTAGGCGGGAAGGAGGGAGCAGGGATTCCAATGAGAAGGATCTCAGTCTTACTCGCATTAAGGCAGAGATCGTTAGCAGTGCACCATGCCTGAATAGCAGTTAGACATTCAGGAATGAGAGAGGAAGAAGCAGCGGCAGTGGAGGCAAGCTTGAAAGAGAGCTGCATGTTGTTTGCATAGCACTGAAAGTGAGGAGAGAAGGTGGAGATGAAGTGGGCCAGACCGGCAAGGTAGATGTTGAAGAGCCACAGCGAGAGGATAGAGCCCCAAGGGATGCTGCAGGTGGAGAGTGTGGTAGAGGAGAGAAAAGGGCCCAGTAGAACCTGTGGAGGTCGGTCAGATAAGAAGGAGGTCAACCAATCCAGGGCCAGGTCTGTGATGTCAAGGGTATCACAGAGCCGAATTATAAGTATAGCATGATTGACTGTGTCAAAGGCAGAGGAAAGATAGAGAAGGGTGAGAATGGAAGGAGAGTTGAAATTGAGATTTGAGAGAAAGTCTTCACGGGTGTTCAGAAGAGCAGTTTCCATGCCTCTGGCTGCTCTAAAGCCAGACTGGAAGTCATGGAGGCAGCCAACAGATTCAGTGTGGTTGATCGGTTGGGAGATGACCAACCTCTCCAAGAGTTTGCCCTGGAAGGGTGTGTTCGGAGGCACTCCCAGGTATGCCAGAATGAGGCTGGGGGTCCGCAGACACCCTCCCTAGAATAAATGGGGGACTCAGTCAACGGCAAGTACAAACTGTGGTTTATTGCCAATAAAACCAACAGGGATCAATACACGAAAACAGGACGTCTCAGGTACATCTCAATATTCCACGGCGCACAGGTAGGTTTTGTATGACTCTGGCGTCATCACTTGGGCCCTTCTCCAAAAAACCTATCAGCATGAGGGATTGGGTATTGAAAGTTCAATAACCTATATGGTCACCCATAGATGTTATTCTACTAGCTCTTGCATGTCAGGTGGCTGGCCTGTCCTGTCCCCAAAAAACGATCTATTACATTGTTGCAGAGTAGTAGGCTTACCATTGGTTCTGGCCATCCACCCCTGGGATTCTAAGCTGTGATTGGTTGGAGCTGATGCACCCAGGCCTGGGACTCAATCGAGTTTTCAGCTCACTGTGTACCTCTTGAAGGTGATGTGAACGATAATGTGTCTGTATTGTAACTTTTGTTTACCACCTTTGCCTATGAGAATATGCTCCTATCAGAATATGCTCCTTACGTCAACACTTGTTGCAGTCTGCATCTGGCTTGGTGGGATTGGCTCCTCTTTCCCACCACAGAAGACTGTCCATTGTCTCATTTGGCTGTACCACGTTTTTAGAGACAACAAATTTGAGCTCTGCAGCACAATTATGAGGATTTATTCTGCTCTTCTGCAGCTGGTCCCCCTGTCACCTGGAGATTGGAATGTGTCCTCATATTTCTGACCTTGGGTGTGCGCTCGTCTTGCATGTCTTGCTCCCTGTGCAGCATGAATCAGCTTGGCTCGTCTCAAACTCAGAGGCTTGAGGCCTGCAGCAATTTTCCTAAACCTTATAATGCAGTTTCTACATCGTCCACGTTATGCTAAGTTCCCTATAGGTTAGTCGTTGTACATGGTTCGATCAGTTTCCATATGCCCTCCTGAATGTCCACGCGGCTATTGGCTTTAAGCATCAGCAAGCTTGCTCAGGATCTCTTGTGCCTTGCGGTTCTGCATTGCTGCTTTTGGCTAATGGCAAAAATAATAAAAGCATTGACAGTATGAATATGTATCTGTCCTCTAGCTACAGAACTGTGCACTTATGTTCTTCATGTATACAAGTGTGTGTTTGTGAAGCAGTGCAGGACTGAAAGTGTGCTTCGTGTCTAACTCTGCTACCTCGTGGTGTCACTAATGATGTCAACACCATGGCTTCTTGGTGCTTAGTCGAGGCTGTCGATATAAGCATCTCTATCCACGATCACAGGCTCTTCTCCCAAACATGGAAAGTTTTGCATTGTATTCAGTCTGTATGGCTGGCTGAGAGGATACCTGTTTATTTCTGGCCTTTCGTCTTGTCATGAATTTGGGAGGGCGGAGGGGTGGTCTTGGGACTCTGACCCCCTCTTCAGGGGTAATGGCGATAGGGTTGTAGTTGTCAGGGCACAAAGGGTAGGCAAAAGGCTTTTTAAGGAGAGGGTGCACAAGGGAGTGCTTGAGGGGTAGTGGGAAAATCCAGTGGCAAATGAGGGATTGCAGAAATAAGCAGTGTTGTCCTTGATAGTTCTGGGGGAGCCAGCGCGCACCTGTTAGGAGGAGATTTTCATAGAGAGGACTTGTTTAGAGATCTCATCTCGTGCTATGGGCGAGAAGGAGGAGAGAAGAAGGGAGGGGGAGATGAGGGCCAAGGGAGGCCTGAGAGTGGGTGAGGGAGGGGAGTAGAAGAGGGCGAGGACGGGATGTCATGAGTTTTGTCTGTAAAGTGAAAGGCCAGTGCAGTGCAGAGGACCTGGGATGGAAGGGAAGAAGTGGAGACTGCAGTAGGGTTGGTGAGTTCCTTGCAGATTTTGAACAGTTCAGCCGTGTTGTTGGTGGTCCCCGAGATGTGGGCTTGGATATGGGCCCTCGTCTTCAAGTGTATGGAGAGTCTCTTTAGTCTTTGGAGCAAGCGGCCAGACTGTCAGTGGATGTGCTTGATGCCAGCCACTTCTGCTCAGCAACTCTGCACTTGCGTTTCAGAGAGGCTAGGTTGGAGTCATACCAGGTGTTGCGTTTGGAGGCAGGCTTTATGTGGATCCTCATGACCGGGGCAATGATGTCCAGGGTGTTGGAGATGAAGAGGTGAAGGTTAGCAAGGGCTGTATCAGTGTGAGAGTCAGTGGCTGGAGTGGGAGTGGGAATAAAAGTTGAGGCAAAAGCAGCAACTGACACTCGCTTCATCAGTCGAATGACAGAGAAGGAGACTGGCAGTGCGGGCAGAGGCTCAGCCGGGGGACCCAGGAGATCCAGATGAGAGGACTGGAGAGCATGGTCAGACCCGGAGAGATGTGTAGTGAAAGGGTTGGAGATGGGGATGTCTGCTGAGATGAGTGTGTGAGGGAAGAATGGTGAGGGAAAGAGAGTCACAGAGGCTGCAGAAGAGTCCATTGGGCGCATCAGGAGAGTCAAGGTGAATATTGAAGTCCTGGAGGAGGAGAAGCTTGGAGGTAGAGGCCAGGAGGAAAGAGATGAGGTCGGACCACTGCGAAAGGAAGAAGGAGACCGGACAGGGGTCCTGTAGATGATGGCAAATGTCAGTGGAGGGTCGGAGAGACACCAAGCCTGCAGACTAGGCATTTGAAGGAAGAGTAGGACTGAGTGGGTATGATAGTAGCAGGGACCCATTCAGTGAAAATCAGGGCTACTCTGCCTCCAGACCGGTTAAGCCTGGGCTTAGAGAGGATCTTGTAGCTCTCAGGGAGGAGTGTGTCAAAAGCAGTGACAGAGATGGCAGTGAACCACATCTCAGGTCAAAGTCTTCAAGGAGGTGGCAGATGTAAAAGGAGTGTTTACTGGCAGAGCAAGAGTTGAAGGAAGCTAAGTGAAGCTGGTTGCCACCTTCGAAGGTCTTCCGAGCAGGGGTATAGGAATGTGGTACACCCGTCAGCGGTGGCGAATGGGCCAGGGGGGTGGCGGAAGGAGAAGTGGCAGGAGAAGGGAGGAAGCTGATGAGAGACGGCAGGTGCCTATCAAGAAGGGGGAGGTTGGGCTGAGAGCCTCGGCATTGACAGTGCCATTCTGGTAGACATTAATGATGCACTTAGAGGATGGGTGCCAAGAGTACTTCCCATCTGGTTCCACCATTAATGGGTGAGAAAAAGTGAAAGGGGAGAGGACTTAGACCATATGGGGAGTCCATAGGTCTGGAGAGGGAGTGACAAAGAGGATGTCAGTCACTGGTGTAACAGGCCCCTCACAGCCCCTGCGGTGCGGGGGCCCCACCACCATATATCCTTGGAGGGGGGCCCCTTTGGACTTTAAAATAATATTTTTTTCTTTTTGTAGTCACTCTGCCTTCATAAAGATATTATTTCTGTTACATTGTATAATATCTTTATGAAGGCAGAGTGACTACAAAAAGAAACTATTTGTTTTTTAGGTTCGATGGACCCCCCCAGCCCATGACATGGAAGCCTCTAGACTGGAGGCCTCCACGTCATGGGTTCGGGGGAGCTCTATTACGTCAAAAAGAAATAGTTTCTTTTTGAAGTTACTCTTCCTTCATAAATAAATGATTTCCATTATGGTTTGGTCCTTAACGGAAATAATGTCTTTATGAAGTCGGAGTGACTTCAAAAAGAAACCATTTGTTTTTGAAGTAATATGGCTCCCCTCAACGCCCATGATGTGTGCGTGTTTAAGTGTATGATGAAAAGGTGCACACTGAAATGTATAGGTGGCTGCCTGTGTGACTGTATGGTAAAAGGGTGCACACTTAAATGTATAGGTGGCTGCCTTTGTGTGCCTGTATGGTGAAAGGGTGCACACTTAAATGTATGGGTGGCTGGGTGTGCGTGTCGAGTGTATGGTGAATGGGTGCACACTTAAATGTATAGGTGGCTGCCATGTGTGAGTGTATGTGAAAGGGTGCACACTTAAATGTATGGGAGGCTGGGTGTGCGTGTCGAGCGTGTCCTGTTCTGTCTGGCAACGGCTCTGTAGGTTAGCCAGGTCGAGTCAACATAGCCCAAAATTTCAGGGAGGGTGGAGGAGGGCTGAAGACCTATCCGCTCAATGGTGTTGCGCCACTACTTGTGTTTAATCCCTTGGTTACTTATTGGTAATCTTCATTACTTATAGCCCTATTCTTCCTCATCGCAGTATTTGGGTATGAGGCACTTTGCCTCATACACAAGTACTGGGATGAGGTAGAGGGACATGGAGGTAATGCCTGGCTTAGTTACCTGTAATCTTCATCAGTCCTAGTCCCACTCTTCCTCATCCCAGTACTTACCTATAAGGCAAGGAGCCTCATATGTAAGCACTGGAACAAGGAACAGGGACACAGAGGTAATTCTGGGCCAAGAAGCTGATTTTGGGGGTTGGGAGTGGGAGGGAGAGGGGATGTGTGAGGGGCGGTTGGGTGGGATGGGGATTGTGCGATAAATCGTAATGGTCATCCATGTCCAAGTTAATGAGGCATGATATGTGGTATTAGTGGCTAGAGAGGCATTTTGGTGAAGCCAGTCTAGTAATTTCTTAGTTTGGCTTGACCTTTTTTTAACTGGGCATCTCTGATAAAGCAGTCCTGCTAAATGTAATTACATGGCTAGATTGGCATTTGGGTGATGTCCGTCTATCCATTTCTTGCTGCAGCATTGTTTATTTTTCTGGGCATCTGTGATAAAATAACCATGATATGTGTTGTTGCTTCGACTGGCATTTTGGTGCAACCAGTCAAGGTATGTCTAAATGTGGCCTGGCATGCTTTACTGTAATATGTTATTATGTGTCTAGACTGGTCTACATTGTGCAGCCAGTTGGACATGTTTTCATTGTTGCAAGTCATTTTTAAAGGCAAAGCATTATATTAATTAAAGCATTAATGTTCCTGTGCACTATTGGTGACTTGCATGTATTGGGTTTTTGGATTGGTGTTAGCCTACAAAACTATTGCAAACGCTCTGGCCTTTTAGCCAATTGTTTTCAGAAAGTGTGCTGTATAATGCATTAAAACACATATTTATACTTTTCTCCTAATGCAGTGTGCAGCGTACCCCTGCAGCAGCACGTTTGTGTGTATTGCGCAAGTGTGCTAATCTAGGCCGGACCAGAGTGTGGCGCGACCCGTGGTTTGTTGCTGAGTTGTGTGGGGGTCTTGGCATGGCTCGCAGGGGTGCCCCCAGATTGTGTGTTACGCCACTGATGTCAGTGACAGTCTGCCTGGAAGAAACGTTGACGTAGGTGTCAGCGATGGGCAGGCCTGGGATAGAGACCAAGGTATCTTTCTTGAACATTTTCCTTCCAGGCTTTGAAAGAGAGTTAGGATAGGTGATAGAATAGTTAAAGTAAATTGGGGGAACGGAGGGCACCATGGAGGGAGAGGGCAGAGAGATGGAAGAGGGAGAGAGACAGAGAAACTGCACAAAGCACAATAAACTCACCAGGCATTCTAGCAACAAGACAGACGAGACAAATTTCAGGATCTCCACAGTGGGAAAGTGGTCATCCTGCTTCCGTTGCTTAATAGAATGAGGGCAGTTGCCCTTTTGCCCCATGCACTCAGCGCAAATACATAGAAGGATAAAAGGCTTAACTGTGCATTCATAATCCTAATGTGGTCGACTCTGCCCTGGCCTATCAGCATTTGATCAACCGTTTAGGAAAACTCCCCTTGTGCGCTTGCAGCCCTTCTTTCCTTGCTAGTAAAATAGCTTAGCAGGTTAATGTGACTGTTGAAAATAGCTCTGTGTAATTAGCTGATCATCACACCAAACTAGATGTTTGCATCACATGCAGCTAGCGTAGTGGGTTACAGTAACTACTGCAAAGATGATTGTGTAATTTATAGGTTACAATTGTTGCTCTCATATATTTCAGCACCGATCTGTATTGAACCTTAGGCCACAGTTGAAATCCCAGTAAGGACACTCTGCGGGTTAATGTAACTGCTGCAGAGATCTGTGTGACATATTTAAGTCACCAATTTGACTGCCATTAAAATAGATCAATGAGTTAATGCACTTTCTGCATAGTTTAGGGCGTAAACAGCAGTTCCCAGATTCCGATCTCACTTAAAAACCACAGGAAGGCAATGCATGCATTGCAAAGTTTCCTGGGTAAAATGCATGTCACATGTCCCCAGCAATACAGACAAGTGGTTTATTGCAATTGTTGCATAGATCTGTTTGTTACATGAAATCAAAGGTTAAGATCCAAGGAGGCCCTTCTTACCCGTTCCTTTTTTCTAATGTTTGTACAAATGAGAACATCGAGCTGGGTAAGAAAAACACACTCTTAAAGCATCATTTGTAGTGTGCTGGATATTAATAGCCCACAATATAAATAGTAAAAGAAGCCCCTCTTTCCTTTTAAGACTTGTACTCGACAGCAGTTTTTTAAAGGGCATCTTTAGTCCAATCATATTACTGCTCTACTAATCTTTTAACCCCTTAAGAAGTGCCAATGGTGTATATTTTCGTCCTGAATTACCTGGGGACTCATTGCAAGCCCCTCCCACTCTGCTACTTAATTAAACAGGCTTACGAACCAACTCCCATCTGGCTGCAGCTTGAGATCAGCTGCTCCACTGCCCTAACTTCAAGTAATTGATGCTTTGTACTTCTAGGGTCATGAACTTTTAAAACATTGTTTCCACCTAAACTGCAGTCACCCAATCAGTAGGCCTGTTCTTAAACACGAGAGGCACGGAATTCCTCCACCCCAGGTCAAATTGTAAATTCCCCCACCCCCAGGTCCAATTGTAGCTGCTAAATAAAAGCATAAGAACCCGCCACAATTATTTAACCATTCAATGTAGTATTTTTAAGTGCAGAGAGTTGTGTTATTGGAGTTTCCTTGCGACCAGGGTATGTTTATGAGTTTAAACATCTAATTTTTAGCTTGTGGCTATACTTAGGGCCTCCAAAAACAAATGTTGTGAGTTGGGAGAGGGGAAGATGGCATTAAGGGACTGCTCCAACTACCCTAGTGGCTGAGCCATGCCCCACCCTCTCCACACTCATGCTGTGCAGGCATTAGTGGCCGACGTCACAATAGCACATGCCATTGGTTTGTTTATGGTGTCTTTCAAATTCAGAAAGTGAGATGTGTTTTGGAAGAGAACAGAAAATACATTATAACTTGATGGGCCCTACAGGTGTGACTACATATGCATTTGGATTGCTTCTTTCTAGCCAGTTAACTTTATTGTCCTTTATAATGTCTTTAGTGATTACACACATGCAAAGGAGATAGCATCTTGGCCTCAGCTTCTAGAGGTGGCAGAGCCAGAGAATCTCTGGGTAGAGCCGAGTCAAAGCCAAACATGAGCTAAGTTGGCAAAATAATAAATTGGAAATCTTGGAACCCAAGACTCTAAAAGCGGTCTGCAGCCCCCCTCCCTCCAGCCTCCAAGACAATCCACAAACTGGTGTACACACAAACCCCCTTCCTAGGGGCCTGCCTTCACACCCGCATCTGTCGCCCTACCTCCCTCGCACCACAACACAAAAGCCTGCCCAGGGCAACAAGAATGTGCAAGGACCTGTGTGGCAAAACAAGGGAGGGGCTGTTCATTTCCATACATATTAACATCACCATGGGTGACGCCACAAAAATGTACGTCACAGGGAGTGACATCTGTCTTTGATAGTCGGTTACCAGTCAAATGGTCGAAAACATTTGGTCGACAGACAATTTGGTCGACACCATTTGGTCGAATGCCAAATGGTCGAATTTTTTTTTTTTTTTTTTTTACCCATTTTTTGTTTTTTTTTGGGGGGGTCCCTCCCCCCAACCCCCTTTTTTTTCTTTTTTATTTTTTTTCCCCACACGAAAACCCACAAAACACATATATAAAAAAAAAAAAAAATTCGACCATTTGGCATTCGACCAAATGGTGTCGACCAAATTGCAGTCGACCAGTTTGTCGTCGGCCAGTTGACTGGACACCTTGATAGTCAAGAGCATTATGAGAAGCTACATTAAAAGAAGCTGCCGTCAGTAAGCCGCAACACAAATCGCTTTATGGTGTCCAGTATGCATGAGTGGTCACTTTTACCATTACCACAGTAATACATGGAGAAACTGTATATTCAAACAAATTATGAGCAATTTCTTTTAAATTGCATACACTTTGAACTGAATCACATCTAGGGACTTTCGAATTTAGCAGGTGAGGCACAGCGAGATGAAACATTTTGCCTAGGATCACACACTTCAGTAAAGTGCTGAAGTCGGATTTGATCACAGTCTGCACTTTAGCCGCTTGATCACATATCTTCTCCTCTCTGGGTGGCAGAAATATGCGTAGATGTTTTCCTTTCAAGAATTCTCTGTTTAATAGCAAGCACTTAAAGTGTTCAAATCACATTAAAAAAGAAGCAACTATATACATCCTTACAAAATTATGTTAAGCAGAGTATTATTGCGGTTTTATTTGACAAATCCTGAATGGAAGACTAAAAGTACTGTAATGCGAAGTAATGCAGGCTAAAAATCTGGTGGATTTTGCAAATGTACTTTCAAAACGTATAGACACATAACGAAATTGTCCTTTGTGGGGGCTTTGAGATGAAAATGCAGTCCATCACGATCCTCATCGCTGACCATTCACACCAATTAGGGGCCTTGTTAGACAATGGTTACTGCAATGATCCACCATAATTACATTTGCATTTAAATACATTTATGATGATGAAGAGCTGTTTTATACAAGTATTTACAAAGCCCAAGCAGGAGGGATGCCCTGCTGAATTTCTGGGGAAGTGGTGCTCAGGTACCTGTCAATCATAGGCATCCAATCCTCTCATTAAAGCTCTGCAGCGAGAAATGGGTGGGAGGCCTCATGCAGTGGCACAGATAGGTTAATATTTCAAGTTGCCCATGCCTTTCGCTAGCCTCCCACCCCCCCCCCCCTATCTGCCCTCTGTCTCCCATCACAACTCAAACATGTAGAGAGGTGGAGTGGATGCCACTCCACCCCCTGTTCCGGCGTGGCAGACATGAACGGTGCATATCGCTAATGGCGTCTACCCCCCCATCAGTTTACCGTCAAGGTGACAGACGACACTCACTAAAGCAGCCCTAACCGGATGACATCACTGAAGCAATGAACCTTCAGGCGATTAGGCAACACAATGAGTTGTAATCATGACACACACAAACACACACACACACGTCGATGTGTTAGACATGAAACACACATGCATTCCTGCATGAAGCTACTCGGACACTTAGGTTAACCTATATTTAGAAACAAAGAACAGGCTTTAAACCCATTTAGATAGAGGACAGATATACGTTTGCTATGCTGTAACCACAAGTTGCACAATAATACATATAAACTGCTTGATTGATGCAGAACGCAACTAAACTGAGTGGCCATGTAAAAAGACGGAAGACACAGCCATGTTAGATGAATGGGAGCCATCGAGAAACATTAACACAGTTGGGAGAAAGATTCAATCTTGATGAGCCAGTGAAAAGAGCCAGGCCCGGACACCTCAGACAGCACGTACACAGTGTTGAGGTCATTATGAGAAGAAAGATTTGAGCCAGCATTGGAAAAGTACATACAATAAGCAAATCCCAGGAGAGAGACATAACTCTATCTGAATAAACAAGGAAACAAATGTTGCAAAAATGTCAGGTTCTCATCAGCTTACACCTGACACAGAGGAGGAAACAGCCTGTTCAAACATCCAGAGGCCAAGGAAGGTAATAACATTTTTAGTAAAACCAGCTAAAATCCTCACAAATTACTAAACAGGATAATCCGAAATGCCGTCCCTACACACGTGATTTACAGTGGCAGAGAATGCTTATTCAGGGACTCTCATTCCCATCCATTTCCTTGGGACAAAAGATACAATACACTATGAAGTTGAGAGCTGGAATGACCTTGCTTGTGGTCAGGGGAGTCAGAGAGTGGTAACCTTATTGGAAGAGGCAGCACCCTGAGGCCCTTCTCCCCACCCCCTGTTGTGCTCATGTGCTGGTAACCTGCCAAGGCACCAAGGCTGAGAAAGCCCACACTGGCCAATCCCTACCCACCTTTAACACTCACTCACACCTTGTTGCAGCAGCCACTCACAACACACTAGTATGACATCATTTCACTTGCAACTTTCTGTAGGATGTCCCAGGCGGAGCTACCCGACATAGCCGGACCAAATAGATCATCCATGCCATATAGAATACATATCTATCCATGCTATTCACCCAAGCACATCTCATCTGAGGTTTTAGAAATGTATCTCTTATTTGCGACATCACAGTCACTTAAAACCGGTAAGCCTGTAACCAGTTCAGAGCATTGGGAATACTGAGCTCTCCATGTTATCCCTGTTTTCTGAGATCTCATTAGTAAAGCAGTGGTTTAGTCAAATTTCTGGACTTCTCCGTCTCTGGGGTGTGGGGATTTCCCCTGAACTGGACCTTTTACTTTTATGATGGGGGCTTTCCCACCTCTACCACTTCAAGTGGTACTTCAAACCTCTAACCTGGCATTCTGCCACCCTCCCGCCCCACAACACAACACTTCTAGTAGTAGAAAGCTATATGTGCCCGCTGCCTCCACTCTTCTCCCCACCACTACCATTTGTCTTTAGTGGTTCTAAAGTAAAATTCTGAAATAATACCACCTAAAACTGTCACCAGGCAATGAACATTCTTTTAGCATTTAGAGCCATGTTTCACCATATGAGGCGAGCGAGTGTGATATCATTCAGATGGCTGGGTTGTAATACAGTCACATCATGTTTCAAACATGTGTTCATTTTGTGCAGAACAATGTGGGCAACAAGTCTGTGTTTAGAATTAGAGTGGCTGATTTTTTGGCCGCTGAGGGTGACAGAGAATTATTGGACTCTATATATATATATATATATATATATATATATATATATATATTGTAAATTACTTTGTACAATGCATTTTTACTTTTTAAAAAAAACATTAAAGACACCTGTTTTCTAGGCAGTGTCTTTGTGAGTTTTGTCCGGTATTTTGGAGTGCGTTTTTAACGCCTGGTTCGCGGGAGTGCGGTTCACCATTTCCTCTCGCCAATTCGATTTTGTCTAACACGGAGCGTTCCGTGTTTGAACCTGCACCAGGACTGTGATTGCGTGCGCGTCCCATTTCAACGCTCGCTTTATGATTGGGATTGCTGCCGCTGGTGGCAGATTAAGCTGCTGATAGGATCGGGAGTTACTGCACGCATCGGAGACGTCGGCTGTATCCGCCTTACCAGCTGGCGACTCTTCGTGTGCCGGAGCACGCACGCATGACCGTCATACGGTAGGTGCACATTTCGGCTTGCTTTTGTCTTCGCTGCACAACATGTGTATTTATTGTGCTTTGTATCCCTTTCCGCACCAGCTTCTTGTCCTTTGCTGACCGTTTCTTTCCATTAGAGTCGGTACTCCGCCTGGCCTCTCCAGCTGGACCTTATATATCTTTGTGTCGTTTTTTCATCATCACAGCCACAGCATGACAGACATGCAGGACGCCTGGGTGGCAGCCCGGCTACTTCAAGCTAAGGATTTATTCTGTGAACAACAGGAACCTGCAGCCTTATTGCCCATTAGCGGGGCTAATAAAAAGGCTAATATTAATAATAGCAGGGAAGTGATTTTATTGAAGGAATTTGAGAAGCTCTGAAGAAGGGAAATATCCAAGTGGTGGGAGGAGCATTCCCTTCAGAATTACTTGGATATTGGCAGAATACCAACTGGTCTACGTATTATGACCACTCCCTCTTTCGAGGACCAAGATCCACTGATGCTTCAGGAATGGGGTGAAGCGAGTAAGGACTGTTCTGCCAAATTTCTGAACATTTTGGTAAAATATGCTAAACTGGACCGTGAACAAGCACTCAAAGACTTGGGCAAAACGAAGTCTGAACTTACTAAAGTTCCCATAACAGAGGAAGGCAAACAATTACGTGTCAAAATCGATGAAGCGTTAATTGTTTATGAAGATGACATTAAACAACGAAAACATAGAAAATTCCTCAGAGATAAAACAGACTATGAGATGGGTCGTGTTTTTACCTTTGCTAAACGTTTTGATTCCCTCCGCAAAACTAATGTCATACAGTCAGCATTTACTAAGTCTGCAGATCCAGTTGCTGTTACATCAGAGTCTGACATTTCTGCATCTGAGACCGACGAGCCCATACCTAAAATTAATTTTTTAGAGGAAATGCGACTGCTGTGCCAGGATGGGAAAAATCAGAAAAGGGGCGGGGTCGCGGCAAACCAAGAGGAAGAGGAAGAGGACAGAAACCAAGGGCAGGAAAGCCATCCGCCGAGGCCGACGTGGGAACCAGCTGAAACGGGCAGCAACATGGCAGGTCAACGCGCTCTGGGGTCAAAAATCAATAATGGACAATATGCAGAGTTGCCAGATCATTAACCTTTCGTCCCATGTCCTTACTAAACCTCAGACCTCGCTCATGTCTTTAGGTCTTAACTTCTGTCCCACCGTGAATTATGACTATGTACAAGCTCGCATTGATTTTGACAAATTTCTGCGTAAAATCAAGCTCAAGAAATTCTTTGCCAATACTGACATTCCTGCCAAGCATTCAACACCACGTACTGGGGGCACTGATCTTCTTATCTCAGATATTCCATCACTCATGGATCTGGCATGCCTTGATGATGATTAATATGATTCTACTAATGTTGATTTTTTGGACTTTGACATCAATCCCAACTGGGATATAGGCACCAAGCTTAAAAATAAATCAAGATTCAACCCACAATTCCCAGTAGGGGGTTGTATCGAGGCATTCCATGACCTCTGTGTAAATGATCTGAGAAGACCGCCAAAAAACAACTACCACCAAGCAGAACCTTACCACGGCCCAACGCATGGCCATTGGCGAACTCCAGCAGTTGTCTAATATCGCCATTAAACCAGCTGATAAGGGTTCTAATATTGTTATTCAGGACCGTACAAAATATGTCACAGAGGCAAATCGACAATTACACGACCGTCTGTGCTACACCAAGTTGTCAAAGGACCCCTTTGAAGAAATAAGGACAGATCTGATTGCTCTATGTACTAAGTGGGCAAGTGAAGGCTTATTGGAGGATGATCTGATCAAATTCCTCACTCCGGCATGCTATACTATACCCACGATTTACTTTCTCCCCAAAACACATAAATGACTTACTCATCTCCCAGGCAGGCCTATTGTTACTTTGTGTGGCTCACCTTTGGAACATCTGGCCCAATTTATCGATGAAACACTTTTTCCATTCGTATCAGTTTTACCATCCTACCTGAGGGATACTAAGGAATTTTTACAACATGTGACTAATACACCTTGGGAGGAAGGTTTGCTTTTGGCCACATTGTAGTTTCCTTATACACGTCTATCAGTCACACGGTTGGGATTAATGCATGCAAATATTATTTGGACACTCGCTCTCTTAATTATCTTGGGCACAGCTCTATGATTTTGGATATGCTTTTGTTCTGCCTGCATAATAACATTTTTCTGTTTGAGGGTTCCTTTTTTCGACAAGTGAGGGGGACTGCTATAGGAAGCACCTTTGCACCATCCTATGCTAATCTCACGATAGGGTGGTGGGAGGCTACTTTTCTGTCAGACTTATTGCTATCTTCTTTTCCAACACAAATTGTTTCTTGGTGGCGGTACATTGACGATGTATTTATTATTTGGAAGGGTTTGGAAAGTTATTGGTTGTTGTTTGTTAAAAGCATCAACAGTAATCAGGCCAATCATGCCTTTACTGAATGCCATGGTCAGTCTGAGAATGTGTATCTGGATGTCATTGTAATGATGGATAACTCAGGTATTCACACGGCACTTCATAAGAAACCGACGAACACTGGCCTACCCCTCCATGCCAACAGCTGTCACCTGGTATCATGCAAAAAGTCCATTCCATACGGTGAATTTATCCGATATCGCCGTAATTGCTCAAACATCGCCTGTTTTGATCATCACTGTGCATTGACAGCTAGGGATTTTTTGAAACAAGGGTACGATAAGAGAACTATTGAAATGGCCTATCTTCGAGCGCGTGGAATGTCCATAGACAGATTGCTCTATGATACTAATTCTAAAAACATTGCCAATGATGACCCCAGATTCATTATCTCATTCGACACTGCCTCTAATAATATACGAAAAATCATTGAAAAACACTGGCGTGTTCTCACCTTAGACAATGATTTGAGGCCCATTCTGGCCAAACGCCCGACTTTGACATACAAACGTGTACCGTCCCTAAGAGATAAACTTGTGTCTAGTTTTTTACTTCCAAGTGGCAAGAATCAGTCCTTTACCACTTGGCTTCCAGTTTCTCCATTGGGGTTTACTAAATGTATGAAGTGCAAAGCATGTGCCCATGCCACAGTACAGAAATCATTTGTTCATCCAGTCACGAAAACTCAGCAAAAGATCAAATTTGCTATCAATTGTGACACGACTTTTGTCGTGTATGTGCTTTCATGCCCTTGCTCAAGATGGTATGTCGGAAGTACAACATGTAAACTGAAACTTAGAATTTTGCAACATCTAAGAGCTATTAAAAACTCTGACCCGGCATACCCAATGGCCAAGCACTTCAAATCTGAACATGATAATAACTTGAAAATGTTAACTTTCTTTGCAGTGGCACATGTACCTCTGCATCCTAGGGGAGGTGACCGAGTGTTGAAATTGAGACAACTTGAAACCAGATTTATTCTGGATCTCGATACAAAGTATCCCGAAGGACATAATGTTGATGAGGAGCTGTATACTTTTCTGGGCACTTGACATTCTGATTTTTGATTTTCATTTGCTTGATTATCTGCTCTCCATACACTTATTTGATTTTCCTCTTGCCACCTTGGTTCTGATTTGCCTTCTTTATGGCTTCTTGTTCCTTCACGTAAATGTCCACTTTGGACTTTGTTCTTGTGTTCCTGTAGGTGGGTTCTTTTCAGTTTGGACTGGCTAGTCTATATATATTTTTTATCCCTTTCCTTATTTCGTTTGATTTATGATTTAGCTTTATTTTTTGCAATATTTGGGGAGTGGTACACATCATGTTATGTTTTCCTCACTTTGAGGCTCATATGAAGTTTTCCTTGTGTCTGTGATTTTTGCTCATTCCTGCACATTGGTTTTGCCAGCCTTATTCCATGATCTATTTACGTGGGGTCATTTGGGGCCTTTCTTTAACAAAAAACAAAAAAAAAATAAACTGCATGTCCTTGAACATTTTTGTTAGTGGCATTGGACCATTGAAAATGTTAGCTTGCTGCTGATGCACTTGCACTTTAGTACAGCCTCATTATTTTGACGTTGGATAGACACTACTTGTCTGGCTGCTATCTATGCACTTTAGTTGGGTAACTCCTCTGCACTTGCACTTTCGGACATGTAGTGTTGTATTAGCTGTTCTTATTGACCATCACGGCTGAAACTCTGGCTGGCTTCTCCATGTTTTATGAATGGGAACAGTTCAACTGGTCGATAAATATGATGAGGTTTTATTATTATCTTTGCGGTTTTAATATCCATATTGTGGTTTTGGTCTTATCAATTATATGTTTGGATGGTTTTAACTTTGAATAATTGTTATTCTTATACCATTGAATTGCTAATATGGGGGAGTGGGCGGTTTTATATGTATGTATATTGTTATTGATGCAAATTTTGTTATTTTTGTAATAACATCTGCTTGATTCATCAATTATGTATACTTATTTTTTCTACATTTGATTTAATAACAAGAGTGCATGCTTTATGTTGTAACATTATTGGGTGCTTGCAATTTGAGGTTACATTTCTTTACATACCTACTGACTATCTTTGCACTGAGCAGTTAGTTGGCAGTCCAGTCCTTCCCTTTCTCTCTTTTTGTTTTGATAGGGGTTTGCTTTAGTGCTTATATTATCTGCACTCCCTTCCATAATGGCCGCCTTCATTTCCTCTCATATCCTTTACTTTTCAATGTCACAGACATAGTTGGAGGACTGCTTTTTTCATGTTTATATGTACCGGTTAATCCCTCCTCCCCTTACGTGATCAAGCACTGAGTTAGCGCGAAACGCGTTGTTTTGCAGGCTGTGTACCATGGCGTCTTGCTTTTGTCTGTCTGTCTGTTGCTGCTCATGTGTTGTAAAAATTACTTTGTACAATGCATTTTACTTTTTAAAAAGAACATTAAAGACACCTGTTTTCTAGGCAGTGTCTTTGTGAGTTTTGTCCGGTATTTTGGAGTGCGTTTTTAACACCTGGCCCGCGGTAGTGCGGTTCACCATTTCCTCTCGCCAATTCGATATATATATATATATATATATATATATATATATATATATATATAGTACACTAGTACACTAGTGTGTATATATATACATATATATATATATACACACTAGTGTACAGGCCCGTGTACTCTGGACAAAGTGCAGGTTTTCATTCACCCCAGTAGGACCACTATATACCCTAATCCTACAGCTTCTCTAGTGTTGACGATAGGCAAAGCTATGCAAATTGGACCACTGTATATCCTAAGGCACCTGCTCCCTCTAGCGGTGCATTCTGTGCATTGTGGGCAACCTCTACTGCGCATGATGGCATCGGAAAAACATACATCTGGCCTTTTATTATTGTTAGATTCTTTTCAAATATCTTTTTATTTGATTTTGAAAGTACATAACAAATCAAGAGCAATGCCCTCCTAGTGAGAGGTCTCGACATTGTTTAGTAAAAAGACAAGTAGATGTGTTCCCCAACCTACACACATTATGGTACCCCTCTGAAAGTCCTTGTTAACATAGCGGGAGAAAAACCGCAATTGACTATAGTACAGGCAGCAGGGACATTTCTTGACCTACACTCAGTAGTAGCATACTCACTCTGCTAGAAGAACAAATCTCAAAACCTGTCATAGCTTAAAGCTTGATACATTGTACAAGCCCCGTAAGTCCTCCAACCCCCCATCACCACATGTGCAGCAGACTTCACCTTCACACAACCCCAGTTGTTCCCCACCCTCAAACTTTGCACAGCAAACAACCTTTAACTATATACATTTTCACCAGATTAACAATGTAATAGGAATAAATAAACCCAGAAGTCAAGTCCCAAGATTCCATGAATGTGTAACAACAGAACCCCCATTGTTCACAGCCCTTCATCCTTTCTCTATGAGCATGGCATTAGCTTCAGGGACTGATTGCAAAAGTTCTTCTGCCTTCACCTCATCCCAAAAGATATATTCTTTGTCTTTCCACGTGATCCTGAGCTTTGCTGGCTTGAGAAGTCCCACTTTGGCCCCTAGCAACAGAAAGGATTTCTTAAGTGCATTAATCTCCCTTCGCTTCTTCTCAGTTGCAGGTGTCAGGTCCGGAAAGAGAAGAACCTTGTGGACTTGATACATCAGCTGATTTTTCGTGGCTGCCGCTTTCAAAAGTCTCTCTCTGTATTGGGTGTCTGACAGTTTCATAATGAGCATTGGTCCAATTGTCGACCTTACCTTCTTTTTTGCGACTTGGGTTTTAATTATTTAGAATTTGTCTGCATAAATGGGGTCTTCCTCCACTTCCAAGTGAAGCAAGTCAGGGAGCCAACATGTAGCATAGGTTATCAGGTCGTCCCCCTCAGCAACAACTGGGAGGCCAATCATCCTCATCTGTTTGGCTCTTACCGCATTTTCTGGGTATTCCAGCTGAGAGTCCATCAATGCTTTACCCTTAATTAGTGCCTTCACTGCACTCGCCATTTGCTGCACCAACTGGGACATTCGAGCAGGTCGTTGGTCCAGTTCTGTGGTTCTCTGCTCGAGCATAGAGGTTCTCATTTCCAGTTGTGCCATTTTTTCATTAAGTTTATCAAACTTATTTTCCATCCGTGTTATATATGCCCCAATTCGGCCAATGCTGGGTCCCGAGATGCTGATGTAGACCGGACCTTTTCACAACTCGGTTGTCTGCTAAGTGGTGCAAAGAACTCTGCATCCGCCTCTTTATCCTTTTTCTGAGTCTTGCTGGTAGCCAGTCCCCCCATATGCCTCTGACACCAGCCAAGCTGTGGATCAGGGTGTGGGGGAGACAGGGCTTGAGGGGTGCAGGGCAGGATCTTGGGTTATTCGGTTAACTGTGGGTTGCTAGCTGCTCTGTATTGCCTCCCATCAGGCCGGCATCTGTGATGTCATCAGGTACATTTGGGAGGGTCTCAACCCCTCACGAGTTGGGGCTGCAAAATCACAGCAAATATGTCTGCCTCCCCTTCTGCTACACTGCTCATGGGATGATAAAGATTGCCAACTTCAAGTATGGTGCCCACTCACCCACCTCCTCCATCTGGCCCTGTCACACGTCCCTCAACTTTCAGTGCTATGCGGATGATACCCAGCTCATTTTCAGGCTACCCTCGGCCTCTTCCTCTCCTTCCCTCATCTCTGACTGCCTGTCTGCTATCCAGGAATGGTGTGCCGCCAATGACCTCTGCCTTAATGCCAGTAAGAGTGTGATTCTACTCATCGGCACTCCCACTCCCTCCTTCCCTGCATCTCTCTGGCCGGCCTCTCTTGGCCCTCTTCCTGCTCCTACCTGCAAGGCAAAAAACCTTGGGGTCATCTTCGACTCCACACTCTCCTTCTCTCCGCACATATCTAACGTCTCTAAGAAGTCACACTACCAGCTGCACCTTCTCAGAGGTATTCTTCCTTTCCTCTCCTTCCCCCAGAAGCTCACTGTCTCCAGAGCCCTGGTTCTCTCTAAACTGGACTACTGTAACAGCTTCTATTTAAATCTGCCTGCCTCTACTCTCCGCCCTCTGCAATTCATCCAAAACAGGACTGCGAGACTTGTCCTTGGCCTCAAGCCCAGGGACCATATCTCTCCAGGACTGAAATCTCTAAACTGGCTCCCAGTGGCTGCGAGGATTAAGTTCAAAACCCTCTGCATTGTCCACAAGGCCTTCTGGGGCTTGGGGCCAAAATACCTTCAACTCTCCCTTCCTAAATATCTTCCCTCTCGAGCTCTTCGCTCATCCGCTTCCAACTCCCTCAGAGTCAGCCGCTTCTCCAAGCAACGAGTTGGGGTAGATTTCTCTCTGCGGCAGGGGCCTCCGTCTGGAACAGTCTTCCTGCCTCCCTGAAACTTGAGGAGAACCATCTCTGGTTCCGGAAGCACCTCAAAACCTCAAACCTCAAAAAACATTCCTGACTGAACTTGCACTGATTCTGCAACTGGGCCACTCTCATTGACCTCGGTCGTTGGCCCTGCCACTCTCCCCTTGCACTGCCTCCCTGGCAACCCCTGCACTGTGGGACTGTCTCTGTATCCCTACAGCCCCCCTTCCCAGCACTTTTCTGCACTTATCTTGCACTTGCCACCAGCTGGCCCTTATTATTTATCTTGTTATTCTACTATCCCTGTACTGCACTTTCCCCTCACCCTTTCCCCTTGCACTTTTCCCTTCCCCTCTACCCATGCACTTGCGCGATCTGAATGACACCTGGCCTAGTAGGATCATTGTCTGTCTTCCCTTTGTCCCCCCAACCCTGCCTCGTCGCGCCTTGAAACACTTGTGTATAGGCACGTTACAAATGCCATATCATATCATATCATATCATATCATATCATATCTAGAGAGACCATCAGCATTTTGGTGATGACATCCTGACCTGTGGTCAATGGTGAAATCAAACCCTTGTAGGCAGATTGACCATCTTAGAAGTTTTGGGTTCTCCCCTTTCATTTGCATTAACCATCTCAAGGGTTGGTGGTCTGTCTGAATCACAAAGGTCGATCCATACAAGTATGGTCTAAACTTCTTCAGAGACCACACAATGGCAAAACATTCACGCTCTATGGTTGCCCACCTTGTTTCTGGTTCCTTCAGTTTCCTACTGTTGAAGCAAATGGGGTGCTCCCTACCTTTCTCATCCAGTTGACCAAGGACTGCACCTATACCTGTATTGGATGCATCTGTCTGCACAATGACGGGTTGGTGATAATCAGGAGCTCTTAGGGCTGGAGCTTGACAAAGGGCTTTCTTCAGGTTTTCAAAGGCTTGAGTGCACTCCTCATTCTATCTAACCTTTTAGGGAATATTGGAGAAGAGATCACATTCAAAGGATAAGCTATGGTCCCATAGTTCTCTATGAAATTCCTGTAGTACCCAGGGAGACCTAGGAAGGCTCTCACTTGGGTTTGAGTAGTTGGGGTGGCCCAGTTTTGTACAGCCTGTACTTTGCTAGGCAATGGTCTTATTTCACCTCCTTCTACCTCATGACCAAGGTAGACCACTTTGCTCTGATCAATTTGACATTTGCTTTCCTTTATGGTCAGATGTGCCTGCTCAAAGGCATGCAAAACATATCCTAAGTGATCAACATGTTCTTTCCAAGTAGGGCTGAACACTGCAATGTCATCCAAGTATGCCATGCAGAAGTCCGCCATCCCATTCAGAACTTGATTGACCATCCTTTGGAATGTAGCAGGTGCATTGTTTAATCCAAAAGACATAACCTTAAACTGGTAGAGGCCTGCTGGGGTTGAGAATGCAGTTTTCTCCTTGGCATGGTCTGTCAGGATTATTTGCCAATAGCCTGACGTTAGGTCAAATATACTGAAGTACTTGGCTGCACCAAAGTTATCCACCAGTTCATCTGTCCTTGGTAAAGGATGGGCATCAGTCTTAGTGACTGCATGTAGAGCTCGAAAGTCCACACATAATCTCAACTCCTTGGATCCTGCCTTTGGTACTAGAACAACTGGACTAGACCATGGATTTGTAGATGGCTCTATAACCCTGAGATCAAGCATCATCTTGTTGACCTCTCATTTGATGTGGGATCTCACATGTTCTGAAATTCTGTAACCTCTGCTTTTCACAAGTAAACAGTCATCAGTGAGAATATCATGCTGGCTCCATGGGGTGAAGCCTGGTGAAAGTGAAAACAGAGAGGCAAACTGATTCAACAGAAACTTGCACTCATCCTGCTGTTCAGATGTCAGACTAGAAGAGAGATTAACTCCTTCTATGTTCTCATCTAAAAGTTGGCCTCTGAGAAGATCAGGTAGAGGTTCACTCTCCTCCTCCTCTTGAGCTGAAGCTAGAAGCAAAACTCCCACTTCTGGTCTCGAGACATATGCCTTCAACGGTTGGTGTGAAAGACTCTGGGAGCCTCCTTAGGTCTGCCTAAGTCCACCAAATAGTTCACCTCTCCAAGTTTGCCCACAGCCTTGAAGGGTCTTATCCATTTGTCCTGCAAGGCCCTCTGCCTTGTTGGCACCATAACTAGTGCAAGCTGGTCTTGAGCAAACTCAACCATGCTGGCCTTCTGGTCATACCAATGTTTGACCAGAGCGTGACCTGCTTTTAAGTTATCACTAGCTTCTGCCATAATACGTGACATTCTCCTCCGGAGACCTATCACATAGTCAGTCACTCTGACTGGCTTGGGGGAAGGAGCACACTCCAACCCCTCCTTAATCAGGGCCAATAGACCTCTGACTGGATGGCCATAGAGAAGCTCAAAGGGACTGTAACCAACTCCCTCCTGAGGGACTTCTCTGTAAGCAAAGAGAAGCATGGCAGTAGAAGGTCACACTTTCTTTTAAGGGGTTCCTCTAAAGCACCTATCATGCTCTTCATAGTACTATTAAACCTCTCTACCAGTCTATTTGTCTGTGGATGGTAGGCTGTAGAGAACTTGTAAGTGACACCACAGTTTTTCCACATGGCTAGCATGTAGTTGGACATAAAATTGGATCCCCTGTCGGATATAACGGCCTTAGGAAACCCTACTCTGGTAAAAAATACTAAGTAGAGGCTTAGCCACAGTCTGAGCCGTAACAGTCCTTATAGGTATTGCTTCAGGATACCTAGTAGCATGGTCTACTACAACCGGAATAAACCTTTTCCCTGAAGATGTGGGAGGGTCAAGGGGACCAACAATGTCGATGCCCACCCTCTCAAAAGGAACTCCCTCCACAGGGAGAGGCACCAGGGGTGCTACATTCTTGGCTCCACTCTTTCCAGAGGTTTGGCAAGTGTGACAGCTCGTACAGAATTTGTCAACTTCTGAACCCATTTTAGGCCAGTAGAAGTATAAGGAGAGCCTTTCCTTGGTCTTTTTGAAACTCAAATGACCAGCCAAAGGTATCTCATGGGCCAAATGTAGGAACTGGAGTCTGTTTTCTAGGGGCACTACAAGTCTTTTGCAGTCCCGACGGATAGACTCAGTCGGTTCACTGTAGAAGAGGCCATCTCCCCAGTGCAACCTATGCTTCCCAGGCTCTTGCCCATCTAGCTGAGAAGCTGCCTGTAGGCAAAGACCTTCAAGAGTAGGACATTCTTTGTCCTCTGCTGAAGTCTGCCCTGTTGGGTCCATCTTTTGCCAGTAAAGACTGCAGCTCAGGATGGTCAACAGGGTCTAGATCTCTAACTAAAACAATGTCTTCCTCCAGATCTGATTCTTCAGAAACTGCATCAACCATACAGGGTTGTACCTTACACTCTGCTTCGGCAGGTGGAGGAGTCACAGGTGTGACTTTGGACAATCTTGGGGATGTCCTTGTTGGTAGCACAGGGGTGCTATCGGTCTTTTTCTTGCAGGTCTTGGGTTTCCCCTTTGCCTCTTTCTTTCTAGAAGTAGCAGTGAGCAACTCATGTGGAGTGGGGGTGATAGCTTCCTCTGTCTCCTCCCCTGGAGAGCCCATGAAGGTCCTCTCCCTTGCAGACCTAGTGAGCTCCTGTTTCATTTTACTGGGAGGCCTGTGGGTACTGGACACAACTCCAAGAGTTTTCAGGTCATTACCCAACAGGACTCTCCCAGGCACATCACTCTGCACGCTAACAGGTATCTTGACAGTCATATCATTACACTGAACGAGATCTGGTAACTGGGGAAGCATTTGCACAGGGCCTCCAGCTAACATGGTTAGGCATTTGGGTGCCTTAGCAACATCCTCCACCTTGAAAAATGATTCATCAACCACAGTTATGCTGGCTCCAGTGTCTCTGATGGCAGGAGTCTCCTGGCCATTCACAAGAACACTATCTTTATAATACCCTTTAGTGTTATCTGGGATGGAATTATAGACATCTAAATTCTGTTCCCACAAACCAAGGGACACTAAAAAAACACTAGCTGAGACTCTCATGGGTTCATCAGCCAGTAGGTGAAAGATTCCACTTGCCATATGTACTTCTTCCTCTGGGGAGAAGGCTAAGAAGACAGTGGGGACCCCTGAAGGTTTACCCTTACATCTGGGATCCCCTTTCACATGGTCAGTTGACCCACAAACATAACATTTCCCAAATGTTTTGATGAATGGGCACTTGCTCTGACCTCGATCTGGTTTGGGTCCAGATGGTATAATAGCCTGATTCAGGTTCCGTTGTGGTTTACCCTTATGTTGCTGTTTGGGGCCCTCTTTTGGATAGGAGGTATTAGAATTCCCCTTGTTATCCTTCTTTGGCTGCTTTCCCTCATCCCTTTTCTGAGTTGTCCCAGAAGCCTTGTGAGTAACCCTGTTGGCAACCCACAAGTCAGCAGCCTTAGCTAACTTCTTTGGATCTATCGCATTAGACTCAGCCGAGTGCTGTCTGAGCTCAGGAGAGCAGGCATAATAAATTGACTCCAACATAACAAGATTTCTCATACCTTCATAAGTGTTTACTCTGTAACCCTTAACCCAACCATCTAAGTTTTTCAAACATTCACATACCCAGGTAGCCCAAGGGGATACCATCATGCTTTTTGAGGGTCCTAAACCTCTTGAGGTACTGGCAAGGGGTCTTCCCAAATCTAGCAATTAAAGCTAGCTTCACAAACTCATAATCCATCCTATCCACCTCCCCCAACTCCATCACAACATCAGATGCAGCAGTGGGTAGCCTAGAGAAAAGCCAAGGTAGCAACTGATTCCCTGTAATGTCTTGAATCCCATGGTTATATTCAGACATTGCCAACCAATCCAAAATATCAAGCTTAGCCTCATACATACCAACAATTTCTTTAGGCATACGGGGTCTCTTAGGACTGGTAGACCTAGAAGACTCTGGGAGAGAAGCATTTTTCAAAGACAACATTTTCATTTCTAAGGCATGATTCATTTGCATTTCTCTGAGCTTAAGTTCTTGATGCTTTTGTTCAGTTTGAGCATTTAAATGTTTAAATTCCAATTCAAGCCCTATCTTTTCTAGAGCAATGAATTCAGGACTGGGTGTAGGACCTGTGGCGGTCCCAGTGGACAAAGGTTGAGGTTGTTGAGCAGGTAAAGGAGCAGTGAGGCCTACATTGTGAGACACATCTGCCTCATCTAACTCATCAATAACAGACACATTATCATCCTCATCATTTTCCACATTTGCTGAGGGGTTAGGTATTTCAGACCCAAGCTCCAGACTTTGTTTCTCTAACAATCTTTCAATCAACTCTAACTGTTTGCCCTTCACTGAGAGATTCCTATCTCTACACAGATTTTTCATATAATGCACAGTGTAACTAAGGAGGGTCTCCTGACTGTAGCTTTCCATATCAGACATGATTAATATTGCTTTTTTTGTGATGTTTAGCCTTGTGGTTAGTTGATACAAGGTAATAGCAGCACCATAAGTGTAATTACTATACGTTATCCTCACTGCTGTACACCAGTGTTAGGCAGAATCATATGCAGTACCCTTTGGGAACACCACACACAATTAAGACTACAAGTGACAGTACAAATTCACCTTTGGTACAAGCCTGTACTACACAGTAAAGTGGTAGCGATGGCTGAGCAGCCAGACTTATCTCAAGAGTAAAGTGAGCAGTACCAATAGTTACACAAAGGACAACAGTTACTACGGTTCAAACAAACACTGACTCAAGGTTTCTGAGTAAAATAATATACATTTATTTACACATCAGTTGTAAAACAATTCACCAAAGTAAAGCAGTAGCAAAATCACACTCTTAATATACTACACACCACCCAATAGATTCTGGACAAGTTAAGCTCAAAATGAAGTGTGAGCAAAAATGAACTCCAACAATTAAAAGGGAGGCAAAGACAAGGTTAGACAAAGGTTGAGCAGCACCAACAAGTAAGTAAGCAGGGCAATCTAAAAAAAAGTAACTACAGTGAGGAAATCAAATCAAGAGGCCTGGGCCAAAGTCAATGGACCAAAGTCCTTGCAGAGGATCATACAGTTTAGGGTATTTCGCAGTTAAGTCTTTGCCAAGAGTTCAGAACGAAGCTGGTCGGACGAAAAGTTACTTTAAAGAATAGAGAAGGACAAGCCCTCGGATTAGCGAAAGGTTTCAAACACTTTCACCGTGGTCGGACGGAACGAACAACCAGATTTGAACAGTACCTTAAATGAAGAAGATGGCTGTAGCTCAGGCAGACGTTCCTGGCAGATCCTGCAGGCTCACGGTTCCTGAAGCGACTGTCGGACTGACACGAAGTAGGAAGACTGGAGGGTCCTGCACTGCCCAGGGAAGAAACCAGCAGTGCAAAGCAACGGATAAAAGGTGTGCTCCTTAAAACCCAAGCAGTGTCCGGTCCTCCTGGCTATCCGGTTAACTGTAGCTCTGCACAGCAAATTCACCCAGAGAAGGGAGACCTGGCTTGCAGATTGGCAAACTGGTTGATCCCACCAGCTCAAGGGGAGAAGATTCCTTGCAGATCTTCCCTGTCGTCGAAGTTTGAAGATTCTGACCCGCAGCAGGCCTTCACCGGGAGGTTCAGTCGTGGAAGAGGTCCTCTTGTGTCAGCTTCTCTTCGATTCTCTCGATCCAGTGGCGACTCTGCCTTCTCAGTTCCAGAGACCTGCTTTTTATGCAGGTTTCCCCCTTTCACACAGCCTGGCTGTCAATCACACAGCAGGGTGGCTGTCCTGGCTGGACAGTCATCTCAGCCAATCATACAGAGTGTGAGATGGGTCTCCAAGGAGACCCTGTGCAGGGAGTATCAAACCTCTCCCTCACATCCTGTCCCCCTCAGACATTCAGGCGCCTAAGTATGGCTTCTGTGCAGAAGTCTGCCAAAGGACGGCAAACAAAGGAACCAAACCTAGTTTGGCGTGCAGAGTAAAACACAAGAAAGACCTTTACAAAAAGAAATGGCGAATAAACCCAGCCGGAACCAAATAAAAGTAAATGGGGTCCACTGCCACCAGCCAAATCTTAAAGAAAGGGGAACAAAATAACGTTCCATGAGAAACAGGCAAAAAGGGATAACTATTAATCCTTTCCAGAACTCTATGTAAAATGGTTTGTACTGGGTCTGTGAATTTAAAAAGACTAATAAAGTCAATGGCAACTTTACATGTTCTGGGTAGTCAGTCCCAGAAAATTTAGTTTAAAGTGGGAAGTCTGAAAAACGACAACCCTGTGTCACTGCACTAAAGGTGCTGTGTAACACACAGTAAAAAGATGATGCTTATGGAGTAGGTGAAGCTCCACAGTCTATGAACACAAAAATGTTAAACACACACAGCAAAACATATGTAGGAGTGGGAAAAAAAGGCTCACACTCTTACCAGGTGAAACAAATAAATCCTAGAAATCCAGCAAAGCTGCTTAGGGACTCAGTAGGTAAGGGAAATGAGCCATTCTGGAGAATTCTCCCTAACATGGACTCACTAAACGCCTGCCCGGCAGGCCTGTGCAACACCCCAGGTCTCAGCCTGCTCCTCGATCCTCCACAATCACTGATTGCACCCGGCTGACTCAAGCACCCCAGCTGCCAGAGGAGCCCCTCCAAGGACCCTCTGGCATCCAAACAGGGCAAGCAACCTTGGAGCTCAGTATAGAACCTCTCGCACCGCTGCTTTCTTGGCCACTCGAAACACTTGACTTTTTACTGTATCAATCATGTCCCATGGAGACTTATAAACTCAAGTAAAAGCTGTGTTGGCAAGATAGCTTATTGAGTTACTTCACTGGTGTAGAACATGCAGATCACAGTGATGCACTAGAGAGGATTATGCATCCACACAAATACACACACACACACACACACAGGATCCCCTTACATACCTTCCTGTACAAAAGAATCCCCCAGACTATGCATAAGCACCATATACACACATACTTTACAATTTGAAAATGCAGACACTATAATAACTTATAATGCCCACAAGGGTCAAGAACAGGCTCAGAACATACATATGCACATGCATGCTTAGAACACACACAACTAGAAACCATATATTCACAATGTGCATACTGTATGCACATAAAATATGATCGGAATGTGTGTAAGCACAATATGCACACAATATGCACACAATATAAGTGATCATAGACAATACACTCTGAATTCTAATACACACAACTTGGGGGAGTAACTAAAAAAGAAAAGTATGGAGATTTATCCAGGAATAACTTCAGGAGGGAAGCCTAATTCAATGTATGTGAACGGTCTATGCCAAGAGGACCTAATGCATTGAGTCCAGTACTCAGTCCACATTTTAATCCACATAATTTTGTGGCATTCACACCCCAGAAAGTGTACTTCAAACCACTTCTGATGGACTTTTTAAGTGTTCCAGTCCTCTTATCGACTTGGCCTTGCAGATGATCTGAAGTTTATAGAGGAGGGGCACTACAAATAGTATTATTTGCTAGCGTGTTCTGTAATATTTATGTTTCTAATCTCGAGGAATAATGATAGTCAAGTAACACTTTAGAAACACTTCAGGTGCATGTGGTTATAGTCCCCGGGCCTTCGGAGACTTCACACAATTATTGTTCAAAACAGCCTGTTGTTACCAACAGGTAACCCATATGCACTCCTGTCGAACAAAGTCCCTTTATGGTTTTTATACAATATAGTTTAAAGATTATGTCTAATACATAGATCTTTCATATGTTTTCAAAAATATATTTCATTAATAAAATTCTTACATGAAACAATGTTCTCTTTTTATCTGAATGTTCTCACACTCAATTGTTAAGTGTTAAAACAAAATTGCATAAAACATTTGATACAAAAATGTTTTTTTACAAATACAAAAGAAAGTATATAACACTTCTCATTTGCGTAAACCCATGTGATTCTACAAACAGTCAATTCAAACTCCATTGTTAAATTTGCAGACGAGTTTCAGATATACAAAACCCACCCTCAGGGCTTTGAGCTGTCTTTCTTCCCAGAACAAACTACTTTTACATGTTCATATGTATACCAAAAGTGGATAACAAATCATACTGTAACCACCTCATAGTTTCTATTTCTAATAATCTCTTACAGCATATTCACAAACTTTCCCCATATAATATAGCAGACACTAACTTCTGATGGTGTTAAGTACTACAAATCCCTATGAAAATTATGCAGTATGTAACTCAGATTAAGGTTATTCATTCTTCACTCACCCATCCTTGGCTGTTTAGGTACCCCAGTGTGGTCTTTCGCATGCAGGGCTGACTGTGCAAGGTCATTTGCCTCTCTGTAACCAATTGGAAACGGGGAAAAGGCCTTTAGAGTCATGAATCTTCAAAAATTAGATTGTGTAAAAGCACCTGTTCGATATAGGTGATCAGGTGTTTTTTAATTGCTGCAGCATGTAAGCGAATTTGGCAGATGCTGCCCGAGCCGCTTTCTGCTATCGTCTTCGGTAGTATGCAAACCTAATCTGTAAATCCCTACATTGTTTTCTCCTGCACGGGATGTGAGGCAGCCGACCGGAGTACTGGGCAGGCACCTCACACCCTTGTAAATACTTGCCGTAGCCATGGCAAAGTTCCACATGCGCAACGCCTGCTAAACTGGAGCGGCGGTCATCTTACTGTGGGATTCATAACAATTCCGATGTAACAGATTTAATTGTGCTCCACGGGACCAGAACTACAAGAGTTGAGTCCAAATATGTTCTAAGAACATGTTAATTACTCTAATTGGTGTTCTGCACTGTTCTGGGGTTTAATAGATCATTAGTATTCTGATCTCCATTCATGCTGTTCAATGGAGATGCTATTACTTTGCAAATGGGCGGAGTCTGTCCCACATTCTAGTACGCCGAGGAGTCTTATGTTGGTACTTTTCACAGGTGGTTAATGAGGTAAAGGAGTCTCTCTTGTAACTAAAAGCTAACAACATTTTATAAATTTTGTCATCGTTAATACAAAGGGCAACCATTTACCAGCAGAGTCAATTTGCATCAAACCCCCCAGGTTGAACTTCATCTGTCTATCCTTGTTACAGTAGAGTATAAAGGGCATCTGTACGCCAGCAGAGTCAATTTGCACCAAATTAGGTTGAACTTCATCTGTCGATCCTTGTTACAGTAGACATTGTTGCCAAATCGCCCTCGCCAATCTTAGGTGTCTCACTCCTTTCAGGTAGCTGACCTGCTCACACTCCAACAGGGGCAAAGGCCAATTTAAACAAAACACATTAAATCCCATTCGCTAGTCATACCCCGTGGGTTGAGGGAGTCCAACATGTCTATCCATGCAATCTCTCTTTGCAGTAGCTTCTTGTGCAAATCATCCCCTGCTCCCCATTGTCACCTGTTCTAGCATCACACATTTCAATTATGCTATATTATGTCTCGCTTCCACAAAGTGTGTAGCTACAGGTGATTTCAGGTTTTTTGTTTGTATGTTTGATTTATGCTCTGTCCACCTGGTTTTGGCCTTACGCATTGTCATCCCCAGGTACCCCACGTAGAACAGGCCACATGGGCATCTGAGGGCATACACTACATGCTGCGAGTCACAATTGCATGAGTCTCTTAACTCTATTGCCTTCCCCATGTGTGGGTGTATGATCATATTGCCTCTAATAACATTGCTGCAGTGTTGACAGTTAAAACAAGGTTGAATCCCTTTGTATTGTTCTTTTGATATTTGCATTTTGGACAGCTCTGCTCTCACTATAGTTTTTCTAAGAGCTTGGCTGTTTCTGTAAGCAAAGGTGGGAGGTTCTGGAAACACTCTTTGCAAAGTAGGGTCCATTAGTATGATGTTCCAGTTCTGCTTAACTATTCTCTTGATCTTAGTGATTTGTGTCGGGTGGGTCGTGACATATACCAAAGGTGGATTCACCTTCAATGGTTTTGGTGTCAGTAGTGTCTCCATCTGTACCTTCTCAACTATCTCTGATATGCCCTTGATCTGGTCAGTGTTGTACTTCCTCTCCAAAAACGGTAGTTGTAGTTCTGCTGCTTGTTTCTTATACTTACCTTTATTGGATATGTTTTTTCTATACCTTAGAAACTGACTAAGCGGCACGCTGCCAATTGTTCATTTTGGGTGAAAACTAAGGCTAGCATAAAGCTATTTCTATCTGTATGTTTGGTAAAGATCCTAGTGCTGAGGCCACTTTCCTCATAGTATACCTCAACATCCAGAAAATTAATTTGCGTGTCAATGGACTGTGTGCTAAATCGTATCCAGGGGTGCATGAAAATCATAATTTCAAAGAACTTGTTCTGTTCATCTACTGGTCCCCTCTAAACCCCAAATACATTGTCTATGTATCTCACGAAGATGGAAAGATGTTGTATCCATTTTGCCGAATTCAAACCGTGTTCCGTTTCTAGGTAGATCACGTACATGTTTGCGTAGCTTGGTGCCATCGCCGCCCCCATACTTGTTCCTGATAGTTGCAAATAGATTTATTATCAAATTTGAAAAAGTTGTTCATTAGCACCAATTTCAATAACGTAAGTACACATATCCCGGCGCCTGAACAAGTATCCGCTTCTAGTAGCCTCCAAGCCTGCTTCACGTATGATGTTGGTGTTACGAGAGAGGTTACGTCCATTCTGAACAGTGTGTCCAGTCCCTTTATAAACTGAATATCATTTAGTTTGGGTAGAAAATGCATAGTGTCTTTCAGGTTGGTTGGCCTCTCTTGAATCAGTGGTTGTATCATCCTATCAAGGTATTTCGCCAGGCGTTCTAATAGACTGCCCATGGTGGCAATAATGGGGCGTCCAGGAGGATTTGTAAGACTCTTATGGATCTTTGGTAAAATGTAAAATACCGGTATAACCGGCTGCAAGATTTCTAAGAATGTTCTTGTACATCTCTGTTCTCAGATTCATCCAAGACTTCTTTAATTAGCGCCCAGACTTTTTTCGTTTGATCAAATTGGATCTCTTGGTATGTCTCGTGGTCCCACATTTGTCTTTCAACTTCTTTTAAGTAATCCCCTTTATCAATGCGGACAAGGGCCCCTCCTTTGTCTGCCGGTTTGAAGAGTATCTTCTGGTTGCCAAACAATCCATTGAGGGCCTGATGCTCCCTTTCTGTGAAGTTACCATGTCTCCCATTTCAATATTCCAGGGGCGCACGTTCATCTTATTTTCACACATTTTGCTCAGTGTGATATCGTTTTTTCGCGGAGTCCGTGAGAGAGTCCAGTCTGCTGCAGTGCGAGCAGGAGAGCAGGAGACAGGAGCTGCAGCTACGGTCTACGGTCTCTGTACTCTGTTTCCATTGTCCAGTGTGCCAGTGTGCCTTTAAGAAAAAAAAGCACAATCGCCTTCAAAAACACCTGAAGAGCGCGGAGCGCGCGCGGAGTCCGTGAGAGAGTCCAGTCTGCTGCAGTGCGAGCAGGAGAGCAGGAGAGAGGAGCTTCAGCTACGGTCTACGGTCTCTGTACTAAAGTGAAGCAAGACAAAGTTTACCCCTCGATGTAATCGAGGGAGGAGTTGAAAGTAGCAGATCGGGACTGATTAATCCCGTTTTTTCCACTACTCCAACTGCCATCCTAACTGCCCAATGCTTTACGGACACAATCTTGGAAGAGTGTACAGATGGCGCAACGCCGGACTCAATAGAAGCTCCACCTCTTGTGGAGCCCGAGCCGGCGAGTGCGCCGGCTTTAGGTGAACTAGCAACTGAACTTGCTCTAGCCCAGGCGCCGGTTGAGGCATGTAGAGCCACCCTTATAGCGAACTCGGATGTGGAATCATTGCCAATACCGCAGCAATTATATCTGCGCGATCAAGCAATGCCTGCAAACGCACGCGAGACTGCTGAGAGCTTAGTGGTCTTGAAGAATGAAATGGATAGAATGGCCAAAGCCTCCATCGAAGCCCGCACCGAATCTACAAACTTACACTTACAATTTATCAACGGTGATAACGGCAGCAAAGCTAGGAGAATCCTAACTTTAGACAAAAATCCGAGGAACGGAACAAATCACTCGGAAGTTGACTCAAACAGAGATAATGAGGTATTAGAGGTGATTGAGATAAATGCGGAGGCATTTCAGTCACCCTTCGATGTAACAGACAATGAACTGCTTGCACTTGAAGCCCCAAACATTGCACTTGATCCAAACTTACTGAAATTCACTTTTCCATTGTCTACCAAACCACATGAAAACCATCGGAAAGAAAGTACGCCAATACAAAAAATCATAAATGGTGTCAAGAACTGCAACCAAATTATGGCAACTACGATGACAAGCAATGGAAATGTGTCAAATCCCTTACATTTATTAACTAGTAGCAACCCTGTATCTGGAGCAACAATCAGAAATCAGACCTTTGGTCTACAACAAGGCCTCTGTAATGTATTACCGCTAAAAGAGATAGATCTGGCAGCGCGCGAAGCACGCTTGACAAAAATACTTTTAGCCGACTTCGAAGAAATGAAAGATAGATTAACAGCAAGTTTCACTCTTGGAGCCTCAAGCAATAACAGCACTGTGGAAACTGTCTCTGACACAAATATTGAAGGCGACCAAGAACGCACCATCAGTGACAAAGTGACAGGACTGAAACAGACATCTTTGGATCAGAAGCGCAAAGCAGACCGCCTTAACTTAAATCCAGCAATTGACATAACACCATGCTCAAAAAGTCAAGGAATACACCTCTGCACTAGCGCCAATACTCGCTCAAAAACGCAAAGCCAGGGGGGAAAAGCAACTGATGTGGAAATCCAACAACGGCCGAAAAGCATTCCAACAACCAGTATGAACGAACAGAGTATTTCAAGCAAAGAGAATACTGGTAGCTTACACTGCAAAGATTCTGATTCAAAATCGAACCTATCAGCTGCGGCCGCCATACAGATCCACAATAATGTCTTGGCTGCAACATCTCTCGCCTTGATTCCATTCATAAAACTATATGAAAGCTTGAACGAATCCTCCCAAAACAACGGAGCGATCATGAGACACTTAGACGACAAAATAAACAAAATCGAAACAGAATTCGTGGCTTTCCAATTAAGACAAGAAGTCGAAAACACTCAGTCTGCCGAATACATGAGCAGGCACTTTGAACAACTGCTGATGGAACACAAAGGATCTAAATTACGCATTGAGGAAATGCTTGAAAATTTAACACAAATGCCATCACACGAAGTAGAGAAAAGAGATACTCCTATTAATATTTATGGCAGAACAGACGCAGGGATACAATGCAGATTAGATGCAGAAATACGTGATACAGAAAATGCAAATAATAAAAATTCCTTAGTCACTAGTCCAATCTTGCAAGCTCCTATTGACATAACAGGAAACAGCTCAATTATAGTTCCAAAGACACGGACTAATAGAATTACCCCTGAGATAAATAAGATTGCTAATTCTTCAAATCAATCCCTGGCGGAGGGAACCATTGATTCAACTGTTGATAACCGTAATAGATGCAGTGAGATAAACATGAACATGGGGAAGTGCTCTGAGCAGCCATCATGTTCCTCCGCAAAAGCATCATATGGCATTTTCAGCGGCCCCGCCAAAAACCTTGAGATTACGGCAAACAAAGAAAAAACAATCTCAGGGACAAATGGTCACCCAAAGAAAAAGCTAGAAAAAAAAAAGAACATTCAGACTGTTCCAAAACACAGAAGCAACATAAAACAATTTATAAGAAATCTGACTACGCCTGTGAAATCAAAGTCAACTGTAAACAAAAGCTTTGGCAAATCAAATGCAAATAGTAAAGTGGGAAAAGCTGAGACAATAGCTGAACCTAAGTGCAAATCGCTTGCAAACCCAAAAAAGCGGATGAGAATCGAATCAGACCAGAGATCTTCTGATCTTGGAGATCTAATAGAAGAACTATGTAATTTGTCTACATATGATGATAATGAGGCTGAGGAATCCCCTCGAGGATCTGCTGTGGACCTGACAAACATGTCGGCAAGTAGTTCAGACTCACCAATACAGACAAAACCAGGGAAACCGCTTTTAAAGAAAACAGGAGGCCAGAAAAGTGATATAGGTGAGGTCAGGGAGAAACAAAGAACAAATGTCGAACCTTTGTCTGGACGGAAGAGAGGTCCACCAGACTTTAACTCCAAGTCAGCAAACAACTCTCGTTCGGAATTAAATCCAAAATACACGTCCGCACATAATTGCAAGTCCTCTTCTGACTTACATGATTTTCCCCGAACTGCACTTAAGGCATCCTATCAAAAGATCATGATCGAAAACATTTTCCGAAATGAATCAGATGTTAACTTGAATCGCGGAAACATCATGCGTCTACTGCATGCAGTACCAGCGCTAAGGAATATCAGGTCCGAGGACATCCGTATTGTTGAATACTTTTCGGAAGATCGAGTTGACATTGTACTTCTCCACATAAATTCCCAAGCAGTACGTACAATGTTACTTTCTGCAAAGCAGGATCTCATGTGCTTGGGATTTGAGATCTCACTTTATGATCCAACAAATAGCCAAGGACCAACAGCGATCTCTGCGAATATAAAAGCGAAAGAAACTTTGGAACAGCGACGTGATAGCTTGAGGAGACAGTTAAAAATCATACCACTTAGTAATGCAAAGAAAAGGAACCATGACAACAAGACAAATAAGCTTTAGCGCAAAAAAAAAGGGAATTGATGCGCCTGCGACTGTGATTTCTTGGAACACAAGGGGCTTCAACCATCTATATAATGACTTTCCGGTTGATCTAACTGATAACTTCGCCATCTGTTTACAGGAAACCTGGTTGCGGGTGCCACCAACTAAAGATGGCTATGTAACATTGCTAAACCCAGCAGAAAAAAACAACAAGGGACGTCCATTTTCTGGCTTAATTACAATGATAAAATCAGGAACAAATTGGGAAATAACTGAAAAAATTAATCCAAATAGTTATGTTCAAGGAACACTACTTCAAACAACGAATACTCAAAACAACAATGAATATCTATTAATTTTGAACGTGTACTGGAATCCGTTAAAAATCTCGACTGACGCATTTATATCTGCTGTAATGCAAATAATAGATAGCCACCAACGGACCTGTTTGGACCTTGCAATAATCATATGTGGAGACTTGAATATTTCTTGGTTTGATGAACATAAGAAACCTATCGAAGAAAATTCGTTAGATGGATGCCATGGAAATAAAAACAGAACGCAATGGAGTAAAGAACTGGAAGCCCGTGACTGCATGATGGCAAATGGTCAAGTGAGAGGTGACATACCACCAAATTTCACCTGGGAGAACATGGGATACAAAAAGACCTTAGATTATTTTTGGATTTCTAGAAATGTGTTTGCAACTATCACCAATCTCCAAATTATACCTACAACCAACAGTGATCATTACCCATTAGTAATGTCCTGGTTGTTAAAACGTAAAAAGAAATGTAAGACCAACAGTAAAGCACTTGAAGTAAATCATGGGCGAAATCGTCTAAGGATAAAAGAATACCAAATTATCAAACTGTCCAATGAAATACAAGCAACAAACTATGATAACGTCGACCCTTTAAACTACATACCGTTGTTACCAAGCCTGAATACAGGCTTTGCTGGGAAAGTATCCCAAAATAATAAAGATCATAAACATAATTGGAGCCACACTTTGATAAATCAAAAAAAACAGATCAGGAAAGACATAACTAAATTAAAAAAACAGCATGGAGCGAATGTCCTGTGCCAAATAAAACAGAGAAAACAACAATATCGAAATTGGTTAAAATCTTTCTCTTATCAGAGAGATCAAGAGCGTGGCGAAGAAATGTTGGCCTTGATCAAAAAAAATAATTCAAGGGAAATATGGAAAATCCTGAATAAAGGCATGGTTAATCAGGACGCCCTAATGTCTAATGGAGTGTCCGAAAGTGACTGGATAACACACTTTCAAAGTGTCTTTACAGGAAAGGAGACACCACACCTTGAAGAGAGTGGAAATAACAACACAGACTGGGACATAATTGAGTCTAGAGAAAACATTCTAATGGCCATATCAAAATTAAAGACCTCAAGAGCTGCTGGGCCAGACGGAATCAGCAACACAATGTTAAAAGAACATAGCCATGCATGGTCCAAATTCATTGGCAAACGTTTCGTGGCGATAGCCGATAGAAAACAGGTACCGAGTTCATGGACTGAGGCAATAATAGTACCAGTATATAAGAAGGGCAGTCGTGACGATCCCGCCAACTATCGACCGATTGCCCTCCTGGACACTATTGGCAAAGTGCTGGCGACTTTCTTACAAAAAAAGCTATCTGCATGGGCCAATGAAGTCAACCTACCTGATATCAGACAAACTGGTTTCACAACGGGCGTGGGAGTAGAGAACAACCTTGTTCTGGTAAATCTGTTAAAACTCGATGCCCTAAATAAGAAAGATCAATTATTCATGGCATTCATCGACTTACAGCAAGCGTTCGATTCAATTAATCGAATTAAACTATGGCAGAAGTTGGAAAATCGAAACTGCCCAAACGCTTTGCTTCAACCGATAAAGGCACTACACTCCAATACAACAATTATGGTCTTTCCCCTTCTGTAATGGCTTGGCAGGCGAAGAACGATGGTCTGGAGGGTTGTCCCGAGCAATGCCAGTGGTTAAGATTCAGTCTAAACCTTCCAGCCATCACCTCTTTGTTTTTGCTTTGTCACCCAGAGTGGGACGGGTATGCCCAGACGTGGGTCCTGTGCCTGCTGGGCCTAGAGACCCAAGCTACTCCTCACTGATGAGGCCCAAGAAGGCCGAAACATGTTTGGGGATGCTTGTGGCCTCGTGCAGAAGGGATGTGACCTAGCAGTTCGGGCTGGACTGCCCCTTTTGGGGTGCGACCAAGCCCGATTTGCATATGGTCTTTCCCCTTCTGTAATGGCTTGTCAGGCGAAGAACGATGGTCTGGAGGGTTGCCCCAAGCAATTCCAGTGGTTAAGATTCAGTCTAAACCTTCCAGCCATCACCTCTTTGTTTTTGCTTTGTCACCCCGAGTGGGATGGGTATGCCCAGACGTGGGTCCCGTGCCTGCTGGGCCTAGAGACACAAGCTACTCCTCACTGATGAGGCCCAAGAAGGCCAAAACATGTTTGGGGATGCTTGTGGTCTCGTGCAGAAGGGATGTGACCTAGCAGTTCGGGCTGGACTACCCCTTTTGGGGTCGGACGAAGCCTGATTTACATATGGTCTTTCCCCTTCTGTAATGGCTTGGCAGGCGAAGAACGATGGTCTGGAGGGTTGCCCCGAGCAATGCCAGTGGTTAAGATTCAGTCTAAACCTTCCAGCCATCACCCCTTTGTTTTTGCTTTGTCACCCCGAGTGGGACGGGTATGCCCAGACGTGGGTCCCGTGCCTGCTGGGCCTAGAGACCCAAGCTACTCCTCACTGATGAGGCCCAAGAAGGCCAAAACATGTTTGGGGATGCTTGTGGTCTTGTGCAGAAGGGATGTGAGCTAGCAGTTCGGGCTGGACTGCCCCTTTTGGGGTGGGACCAAGCCTGATTTGCATATGGTCTTTCCCCTTCTGTAATGGCTTGGTAGGCGAAGAACGATGGTCTGGAGGGTTGCCCAGAGCAATGCCAGTGGTTAAGATTCAGTCTAAACCTTCCAGCCATCACCTCTTTGTTTTTGGGTTCTCTTTACATAAAGTTGGTTCTAGCGCTACTCTTATGCCACGTCGGATTCTTTGTGCCCTATGATACTGGGCTGGGTGGTTGCATGCAGCTTCAGAAGTTTGTCTCGGCGGATTTTCCATTCCAATTGTCTAATCAAGGCTTCAGGCTTATCTGATGTGACAAGTTCCACTCCTATGGATTTGTTTGCAGATGATCTGAGCCATGAGCAGTCTCCCTGCACTAGTTGTCCATGCTGTACTCCGTGAAAAGGAGAAAGAGGGGGGTCAAAGGCTACCCTTGTCATTGATGCACAGGCGGTCAACTCTTTTTTGCAGTGGGGCTAGTTCAACATGTATACTAGCTTAAAGACTCATAAAAAGATCACCAAAGGAATAGGAGTGTTTCCAAAAACAAATCAAGAATGTAATTGTATACATAGAACAAGGTTTAAAGAGGGGAAAATATGCCTTTTAAGGTACGAGACATATGCATAACATAAATACAACACTGGATATGCATATAAGTGAGTTAGTAAATAGTAAGTGACAATTATTTCATGCATTGCTGGAATGCTAACAATACGCAGACATGTTGTATTTATGTTATGCATATGTCTCGTACCTGAAAAGGCATCTTTTAGTATTTGGCTATTAGGTGGTGCTTAAGCGCCCCCTATAAGCCACAATTATTGCATTGGAGTAAAGCTAGGAGGGTTCTGATACGTGAGGAGGGACACACAGGTTGTGGGCATTGTTGGGTTATTTACCCACTCATTCACTGCCGATGGCCATTCTAATTTGAATGGTCGTTCCCACCCACTACCTTTCCTTCCCTGCCCAAAACACCTCCTCCTGGGATATCTGAGTTAGCTCTACCAAACAGTAACATCACCTTTGGCCTGCCAGAGTTATTTGTACACATTTTAATGAGAGTTAATGCGCAGCCAAGCGTTTTAGCTGGTATTAGGCATTTGGCAGGCACTGCGCTGCTATCATATGCCCAGGTAATCACACCATTTTCCAGCTGTTGCCATCGTATAGCCATGTAGTATCATTATGGCAGTGACTGGCAAATGCCTGTCCAATGATTACGCAAAAAGCCAATTCTTGTTTTACTTGTTCTGCCCTTTCAGGACTTAAATAAATATTCTCTTTCCCAGTCTGAGTCTTTGGAGGAACTTGATGTGGGGGCCTAATTATGCTATGAACTCTAAAGTGCGGACCTTGCTCGAGAGCAGCAGAGTACTGTACAGAGTGTGTGGGTAGCCAGCGTATGGGCTGACATCTTAACAGTAGCGCAATACTGTGAGTTATGGTCTGTGCATCAGTCTGTATATCCTTTGGGATAAGTGCTAGTATAATTAAGCCCCCGCCCCAAGTTCATCCAAAGACTCATAGTGTATTCATCTCTACAGTCACAATGTGGGTAGATGTGCGGGGAGCTCCAGCCTTCCCCACTGAACTCTTCTTCACTTCTGGTAGGTGCTTCTCCTCCCTCCATATAGTACCAGAGCAATCCTCCCTAGTAGGAGCCCACTGCCTGGTCCCTAATGGTTCTATATCTAATGATCACTGGCAGGTGGTTAACCGGTCTTGGGTATATGCCACTTTTGCCGAAAGGCACTTTTATCTAATTTGGTTTTGCTGCATTTTCTGTTGCTTTTTTTATCACAAACATACAGATGGTAGGGGGTTGGGAGTGGAAGGGGCAGTGCACAGGGTCTCCCCACGCTGGTTGGGTCAAACAAAGCAGCAAAATCATCCCAAATAAATTCTACGAAATTGTCATTCGGAAAACAAAAATCAGCAAACTTTCATAGATACCGGGTAGTGTGTTCGATCCCCCGTCCCCTGCTTCTCCCTCAAAGTGTTCAACACTTGCTGTTTTCTATGAGCAGTTACATATTGGTCGACCCCTTGTGGTCAACATATGCAGCTGATCCCCTTCTTTGCCCAAAAATCCATTTCCTCCACCTCCCCTTCTGTCCTACCACCTTTCCACCCATACCCTTGCTTTTCTCTTCTTGTCATGGATTCTTAGTCTCTTCTCCATACTCCCACATTAACTACACCCATGTAGCCCCAGCCTTTGGCACCTCTGCCCCCATCTTACCTTGTTAGAGTCTAGCCACAATGACTTCCTCATCCTCTCTGCCCTACTCCGCCACCACGCTCTCAGTTCATTTCTAGACTGGGGTCCCCTCACACCCTTCTTTCCTATGCTCTCTTCCCCCTGGACTCCTCATTTGTATCCCACCCCTTTGCCTGCCCCTAACCATACCCCTACCTCCTCCTACACCCAACTTACCCTATGTGATTCAGTTGCTGCTCTTCACTTAGTGGTCGATCGGGTGGACAGGTTGGGTATATTTTTACGTTGACCACTCCATCCTGCTGGCCACTTACTGACGACCAGGTGCTCTCAACTACAAGTTGGCTATATATTTACGTTGACCACTCCAACCTGCTGGCCGCTTACTGACGACCAGGTGCTCCCAACAATTGACCAATAGACCCAGTACACACCTAATAGCCAAAACTAAATAAACATTGTGATGTTTTTTTTCAAAACAACTAAAGCTCTTCATTGCGGCTATTGTTTCCTTCTCACTGCCCCTCATAATTTCCTCCAAAACAGTTCTGAAATATTGCTCGCTGAATCGAGAAGTAATATAAGACTAACACATATGTACACCTTGTTGATTCAGGTAGATTCGTATAGGTTCTAATAGATCAGACATACCATATTTCATATAGTTCATAATCATATTTTGTGGAACCACCTTTTCCATTGGTAATCAACGTTTTATTCTATTCTATTATAAATGGCAGATAATCCGTTCAAGGAAACTCATGAAGATTAAGCTCCTCTGCTGTATGGATGACTCATGAAGTGAAGCAAGAAAATGGCGGTCATCAGCACACAGCACTCTCACCCGCCTATGCACAGGCTCTCCATCCGTACCACAGATGAAGACATTGAAAGAATCGGAAATGGGACGAGCCGGTAAGTAACTATCACAACACTTAAAATACCATGCTTGTATCAGACCCGAATGACAGGATATCTCCCAACAAAATGCATGTGTGCATTGTGTATGAGTAGACTTGAACTTCGCCTAAACACTTTCTGTGTGGTTGTCCGACAACCATGGACACACTAGTAAGTTTCTCTAGAAAAAAAATACTTTCATGCCAAAATACTAGACATAAGGATGTAATTGGACTTTCTGACTTGTACCAAATATGTCAATTACATCTCATGGGGACGTCTTCTCACTTGGGTGAGGGACTTTTGCCAGAGTGAAGGCAAAGGCATCTCTTTTTTACCTCCTCTTAGCCACACCTGTGTGGCTAAGCACGTCTAACCACGATTCTTTATGTAAAAAGTCATGATGTTCCTGATCCCGGATGTAGGGATGAGGTTTGTAAGGTTACAGGGTCCCTTACACTTTAGAAAATCAAATTTCTTGCAAATTTCCTTCATGTAGTGTTGTGATTTAAGCATAAAACACCACCCGTACATTTCTGGGGTCCGACTTCATGTAACTGCTTGATACCATCTGCCCTGCACACAAACTGGCACACTGCAATCGTTCCCCCAAAGGCCCACATTGGGTCCCCTTCTTTCTGCTAAAATTAGAATTGTTCACCATACTTTTTGTAGTATTTTACTGTCAATGTAAAATATATCTATATAGCCTCTGTACATTTATCTCTGTAAGTAGCTATTACTTCATTGTACAGTGAGCAATCCCTAACTATTTTGAATTTTAAGACATTGGACCTCATTCCGAGTTTGGTGGTAATTCCTCATGGTTACTGGCAATTCCATCATCGGTACAGCTGCTTGGTATGGCAGATTTACCACCAGATTCCGAATGGTGATATGGCACTGTTTATCCACATTTCTGTTATCCATGGGATTCCATGGGGATATTTGTGGAATGACGCGGGCAGTAATTAAGCCTGCAATTATTCTCACCATGTTTGTCATTCAAGTCAAGGATTTACCTTCAGGAGCTTGAATTCTCCTCTTCAAGGTCCAATTAAGAATTTTCCATTGGATTAAAAATGGCAGTAACATCAGTAGCACCCCATAAATGTCAGTAATGGAATTATACCTTTTTATTTACCACACTGCCACTGGGAATGACTCTTACAGTCTAACGACTAGAGGCCATTATTCATTTCAAAGCACACATCGAGCGCTACCTGACTGCACACTTTCACCCTTACTGTCATACATGTCCATACATCATCTTCTACACGTAGCCTCTCCCGCCCACCACGTGATCGCAAAGGAATGCAGCCATCTACATGTGTCCATCCCATTTTTCAGAGGGCACACGCTGGGTACAAGATCCATTGTCTATTTGTTCAAATGAATGTTTGAGTGAAGATATCTTAAGCCCGTGGCAAGAGATGTTAGTGTTTGACATGTTGCTGGACTCGTACTCCCTGCAGCTGGTAAGGTTATGCTTGCACAGGTCTCTTCTACGGACCGTTTCTTCTAATTTTACAATACAGAAGGCTGCATTCAATCGAATGGGCAAGCAGGCTTGAGGTCTCCCTCTTGGCCTACCACAGAAATGTGAAGGCTTTTAAGACCGGGCAAGCTGTTGACAGCCCTGCTTTTTCCTTGGGGAATTTACACCACTGTCGGTGGCAGAGCAGTTGGTGAGGTTGGTCCAGAGTTGGGCTGGGAAAGCAAAGTGGCAGTGCAAACGTTTTTCAAAGTAGCCTCATATTACACCGCGTGGGCATGCTCAAGCCCCCTAATCAGGGGGATGGTGAGGGGGGGGCACTTCCCCAAAATCATGGGGGTGCAAAAATGAGTCCAAATGATGAATTTAAATGGACATTTTCCCCTATATAGAGAATGCAATGTGGTTAAACATAACACAAATCTGACATGTAACATTTGTTAACTGGGAGGAATAACATGCTGGTAGCTTTTCCACACATTCTTTAATTCTAAGTGATGTGGTGGATTAGGCGGTTTGAAAGGAGATTCAACCATGGTACCCACAAAAAAGAGGCCCTTGGTGCCGAGACCCGCTGGGAAATCTCCAGAGTTCATTGTATGCCAGTCCACCCCTGCGTTGGTCACATGCACGTGCGCGCATGCATGCATACACACACACCCATAGATTTAGCACACACACATAGTGAGTACACACACACAAACACACTTAGTGACATCAGCTTTTCTTCGCAAGCTTTAGTCTCTCTCACTGTTCCATTTTTCTACTAACTAAATACATTTATCACCCTTGCATAGTATTAGTCTTTAACACGTCCTTTTTTTCTTCTTGTTTAAATTCATCCATCCATCCATCCATCCATCCATCCATCCGATGATCAATCTATCCACCCATCTCGTCCTCTTTATTTACGTGCCTCTTGTTTCTGTTTCCTTTTTAGCTTCCTACTTTTCTATTACCATCCCATATTCTTCCTATTCACTTCCATTCAGTAATCCCTCCCTCTATCGCATTGACTTGTTCTTTCCTTCCATCTGTGCTTGTACACTTGCCTTCAACCTTTCTTTAGCCCAGGGGTGCACAACTGATTTTGACAGAGGGCCGAAAGTACCTTGCATGAGGGCTATAGTGGGCCGAAAAGTAAAAGTGGGTGGGGCGGTAGGCGGGACATGTCAGGAGGCTTTTTCAACCCCCAATTTGTATTAAACACATGGAAAAAGATATGTTTTTGAGGGGTAACGATTTTTATTGCATTTCAAACTTACATTTTGTACTACACATTTTCCATTGCTATCATTTATTTCGATTTAGTTATTGTATATCGTCTGTTTAATTAAATTATATATATTTTATTGACCCTTGATTGGACATTCCGTTATTTTGGACTGCTATAGTTTGCTGTTTGGGTTACCCAAGAGGAGTATGGCCTTCGTTGAGTCAGGTTTCCTCAAAAAAGCAAAGGATGTACATCTCCTAACTGTGCCTGTTTTAGCTTTATTATTGAGTTCACTCTTGGAGTGCAACACTATGCCCCATGGCTCCCATCCCCAACCAAACACTATGCCCCATGGTCCCCTCACCCCCAACCAAACACTATGCCCCATGGCTCCCATCCCCAGCCAAACACTATGCCCCATGGCCCCTCACCCCCAACCAAACACTATGCCCCATGGCCCCTTCACCCCCAACCAAACACTATGCCCCATGGGCCCCTCACCCCCAACCAAACACTATGCCCCATGGCTCCCACCCCAACCAAACACTATGCCCCATGGCCCCCACCCCAACCAAACACTATGCCCCCTGTCCCTCACCCCCCAAGCAAACACTATGCCCCCTGTCCCTCACCCCCAACCAAACACTATGCCCCATGGCACCCTCACCCCCAACCAAACACTATGCCCCATGGCCCCCTCACCCCATACCAAACACTGTGACCCATGGCCCCCTCATCCCCAACCAAACACTATGCCACCTGTCCCTCACCGCCAACCAAACACTATGCCCCATGGCCCCCTCACCCCCAACCAAACACTATGCCCCATGGCCCCCTCAACCCCCTAACCCCCAACCAAACACTATGCCCCATGGCTCCCACCTCCAACCAAACACTATGCCCCCTGTCCCTCACCCCCCAAGCAAACACTATGCCCCCTGTCTCTCACCGCCAACCAAACACTATGCCCCATGGCCCCCACCCCCAACCAAACACTATGCCCCCTGTCCCTCACCGCCAACCAAACACTATGCCCCATGGCTCCCAACCCCAAACAAACACTATGCCCCATGGCCCCCTCACCCCCAACCAAACACTATGCCCCATGGCTCCCACCCCACCCAAACACTATGCCCCTTGGCTCCCAACCCCAAACAAACACTATGCCCCGTGGCCCCCTCACCCCCAACCAAACACTATGCCCCATGGCCCCCTCACCCCCAACCAAACACTATGCCCCATGGCCCCCTCACCCCTCTAACCTCCAACCAAACACTATGCCCCATGGCTCCCACCTCCAACCAAACACTATGCCCCCTGTCCCTCACCCCCCAAGCAAACACTAGCCCATCCCTCCCTCCGTTCGTACATGAATTCCCACCAGCCCATCTTCCTTTCCTAGGTCCCTCCCTCTTCCTTTCATAACCCAGCACATCTTCTTCTAATGCCAGAGATGTTCACTACTTCCAATTGTTTCTTTTCTTATTCACTTCTGTTCACTCCATTCCTCTCTGTTTTTTCTGCCTCTTCCCCCAAGTTTGAATTTTTATTGTATTTCTCTCGTTTGTCTTTTCTTCCCACCTTGTTTCATTTTTTTGAATTATCTTGTCATTCATTAATTAGTTCATTCGTTAATTCGTTAATTCGTTCATCTATATGTATTCATGTAATTATATGTGAATGGTGTCACCACCAGGGCCGGAGTGGGGCACGCAACTAGCCTTTACAACAAAGAAAACGTTTCCACAGTCATGAATGGCAAATCGTTCCTTTTCTGACAGATTGTTTGGGTAGTCCCTGAGGGCGAGTGTTGTGTTAAAATGTGTTACAAATTGTGTTGTTTAGAAAATATTGGCTCAGTAACACTGGTCATAACTCTCAGCTGTACAGCAAAGTAATTCAAACTGACCAACATTAGCCATGAAACTGTCCCACATCAACAACAAACTGGCCCACACTAACATTTTGGGCCTGCACTTCGGGCACTGTCCTACAGTCCAGTTCAGGTCTGGTTAACACCATTTCTAGAATTCCAATAATATAATTGTTCTTCTTGGTGCATTGGCCTGAATAACCAAACTGTTTAGTATATTTGTGGATTCAAAAGTCATTTTATAAAAACAAAGAAAACAATACAAATCCTGCATCACAACTATAAATCAAAGGTCCGCTTGTTAAATAATAATAGCAGAAAGGAGAATGAAAACAATTGAAGAAAGGGGTGAATGGGGAGAACATTTTTAAATAGAAACGAGAGATTCAGAATACAATGTATGAACCATCATTCTCATGATGTGGACATGACCATTGATGGTTCAAAATCTGGCAAGGTATGCAGGTTATCTGTTGACTGCCATGCGGTCACTAGGCAAGAGTTAATTGTGCATTGTCAGATATTCGCCAAAATCTTATGCAATATCTCTGCTTTGTTACTTATGCACATGGGCAGTATTCTCATTTTGCTTGTTTAGTCATCATTGCTTCCCTGAAGTCCGGCTGTTATTCTCTTTTTGGTTTCCAGTGTTCCATACATTTAACTAGAACAGCCAGAAAGTTATACTTTACGACAAATCACAGGACTTCATGAAAAGTCCTGCAGAGTTTATCCCTCAATCACTGTATGTAGTAATTACTGTTACTGCCTGTGGAAACCTGAAGGTATCTGCAGAATTAAGCCATTTCCATCCTACTGCCTGTATAGCATGCAGATGTCCACATGTCATGGGCTGGCAGCCTGAAAAAATCAATTTCCATCCTTGTTTGGGGGATCAATATGAATATGGAGTAGAAGCAGATTATTCTGCCACTTGTGTAAACGCCGTGCACACGGGCAAAAGTGCGTAAAGGAAAACATTTTCCCGTGTGTTAATATATTATGTGGTATATTTTAATGTAATTTATGTTAATAGAAAAAATATTTTTTGGAAAGGATCTTCCACCTTTTATGTGGAGGAGTAGTAACCTCAAACAAAATGTCTCAGAATCCGATGAAAGATAAACATACTACATACAGACAATTGTTGTATCTGCTCATCTTTGTCTTGGATTCCACTTACGGGTTTTGGAATCAAATATATAATGCTGAGGGATGCCAGAGTAATGCAATTCATGTGCAGCATGATTCTCTTCATTCAACTTGAAGTATGCTGTTAAAGTGGTATCCCTGTCTCTGGCCTTTTCTACAGCTAATTGTATGTTATCATTATTGAAATAAACATTTTGCTCTCATGGGAGATGAACTTAAAGTCTTATTATTGTATGCGTAAGGCAACTGCTCCCTCTAGCGGTGATAACAGGTGAAGCGGACAGTCCCTACAGAGTAATACAATTCACGTGCAGCATGATTCTCTTCATTCAACTTGAAGTATGCTGTTAGAATGGTGTCCCTGTCTTGGGCCTTTTCTGCAGGTAATTGTTTGTTATCATTATTGAAATACACATTTTGTTCGCCTGGAAGATGAATTTGAAGTCTAATTATTGCACGCGTAAGGCAACAGGCCCCTCTAGCGGTGACAACAGGCATAGCAGGCAGTCCCTACTGCGCATGACTGCATCGGACAAACATGCATCTGGCATTTTATTATATAGATGGTATCATGCAAAATAATGCACAGAAAGGTCTGTAAAGACCCGTCTATGAATAATTAGAGCAAATGGGGAGATAGACGTGGGAAACATAGATGCCACATTTTCACCTGCTTGTAGGGTCCCTAATTTTGTCCTCTAAGTAAAGGGATATGCCAAGAGATTTGCTTGCATTAGGGACAATATCATTTTAACAAGCTGGTGGCTAGGAAGTGGGAAAATGTATACCTCTCCCTCCAACTCCACCAGTCCTAATCATGCAGTATTTACCTCATGCCTCATTCCTCACTATACCGCCTGAAGTATTGGCCTCATGGACCATAATCTGGCAGTGTTTGAAGTACTGCCTATTAGACCTTCCTATAATCTGGTCCACCTAAAAATGTGGCAGAGTGAAAGAAAGAGAATACCAGGAGGCTGTTTGGGTTACGGAAGGGAACTTGGTATTTATGATGTGCAGGAAATCAAATGTACTGCTCAGTGTTTCACATAGTAAGAGCAGAGGCATTTGCTTTCACAAAAGTGGAAATGCTATCCTCAAACTAGGGCTCGTCTCTGGGACCATGAACTACTTTAAATCCAGTCATTTTTTCAGGATACTCACAAAGGGTTACTATCCTCATAGAGTGTTATTGATTTCTTCTCCCTGCTTGGCTTCGATTTTAGGTCTAGGACCTCCTCACCTGGGGGGACACAAAAGTGATGCTGGAAAGGGAAAGTAAGAGTGACTGCTTTATGCATGCTCCAGGAGAGTGGACATGCCGTACTATCTGTAACTACTCTTTCCACATGGACATACTTAAAAGTAGCACAGGTGCTATCATCTGGAGTTAGCCTCCCTAAAAATTACCCAGGTCTACCCAGACTCCTTGCCTATACTGAATGATTTCAAGTTGGCAAAGGAGGAAAGGAAGTACTTTGTACATTGGTGTGACGAATTGGATTCTGCCTCGTAAGAGTACAAGGATGAGTAGAGGTAAAATAGCCCACTCAGCACTTGCACCTCTACAAACCAAAACACAATGCAATCATAAAGGTGCAACAGGAACAATCGAGAGATATACCTCCTTCCCCTTTTATGGTAACTTCGGCCGAAGGAAGGCAATACTCTTAAGAGGGGTCTGAAGGTGAACCACTAGTGACCCAAACGACACAGTATCATAGTCCAAAATAAAGGGAATGTCTAATCAAGGGTTCTATGAAAAGATAAACACTTCAATATAATACACCATCTGCAAGTAGAACGAAAAGGGATTACTATACAAAAACTTAACCCAAAGGAAAGAACAGAGAAGATTCAACAGACTGAAGAAAGTAGCACTCTGGGCACAGTTCCAGGGGTGGTAGGTAAGGTACTGTCATAAAAAGGATATTGGGTTGAAAGCAGGGACGTTTGTGACCTAACCAGTCTCTAGGCTCTGTGAGAAACCTAAGGGTATTCTGTTACGCTCACCTGGTCTCTGCGGGGATGTTGGGGCACGGTTGTAGCCCTCCCTAGATTTGGCTTCCCTGGATCTTGCTTTACCCCCAGCTGCAGCGATTTGGTCTGGTCAGGTTGCTGGCAATGCCCTTGGGGGAAGGTAAGAGGCAGTGAGAATGCTGTGACTGAATTGTGATCCCCCTCGAATCCCTCGTGCCAGAATGAGATGCGCAAGTGTTTTCCATAGGCTCTCACCTGTGTTATTTTGCAAAGATGAGCTCTCCGTCCTGCTTCTCTTCAGCAGGGGCGCTATAGACAGACCCAGTTGCTTCACTGGTCTGTATGCGTAATGGCCCAGACCGGCTGCGACCAATCCTCATGGGACGTGAGTGTTGATAACAATGATTAATGTCCGTATGCTTCTGTAAATTGTTTTCCAATGATTATTGTCCGTATTCTTAATAATGTCTTTCTTTCCCCAATAGGTGTTGAAGATGGCTCCACTCAGTCGCGTTGCTGACAGTGTACCCACGCAATGTCAGAGAGGAATGGAGCAGACCCCACTAGAATGTAATTAGGGTTTCTAAATGAAACACAAGGCTTAGGTGTTGCGCGGCCAAGCGTTAAATGTTTATGCGGTTTCTAACCTTGTGCTGTCTTTATTTCTTGCAGGGATGGCCTGGCATCGGAAGATGGAGAACGGCTATCCGGGAAGCTGTTCGCAGCTGCGAGATGGAACAACCGCGAGGATGCCTGATGAGAAGAAGACTTCTGCGTGAATGAAGACTCCGACAGGTGAGGAAGAGGTGCCCAACAGAAGATGGATTCGAGGAGACAGATAAGGTGCATGCTGGAGATACTGGCGTGAAGCTCGTAGTTCTTCAAGCGGTGGTATGGCTGGCTTCAGGTAAGGTACGCACTGCGGATGCCAGATCGAGATTGGATGCGCCCCGGGTGATGGTATAGCTGGATCCAGGTAAGGTGCGCGTTGAAGATGTACAGCTGGAATCAGGTAGGTGCGCGCCCAAGATGTGAAGTTGGAATCAGAAGATGCAGAGTCGGAGACAGGTAAGACCTTCAGACGGCGGTAAGCGTTACGCTGCTTACAGCAGAATAACGCAAAGCCTCAACATGCGGGTGGGGCCGGCTTAAATAGTCTGGCCCTAGCCACTCCCCGTAGCATCTTTGGGAAGTCCTTTTAGAGAAATAAAATATGCCATTTTTGAAAATAGATCTACTATGACCAGGACTGTGTTAAACCCTTCACAGGGTGGTAGATCGGTAATGAAGTCCATAGATAGTGTATGCCATGGTGCTGGAGGTACTGTTAATATACGCAATAATCCTGCAGGATGTGACTTCTGGGATTTAATTTGTGCGCAAACTCTGCAGGTTGTAATAAACTGGGTAACATCCTTTCTCCAGGTGGGCCACCAATAGTTCTTTTGGATCTTGGCCCGAGTCTTTGCTATTCCTGGATGTCCTTCCACTAATGACTCGTGGTAGTTGGATATTATTTTGTTTTGCATTTCCTTGTCTTGGACATATAGTCATCCTTGAAAATAGGGTAAGTTGTCTTTTATGGAGTACTGATTTCCTTTACTCAACCATTCCTGTTGAGTTGATTGATCCATTTGAGATTGTAGATCAGCCTTCAAGTCTTCCCAGCAGGCGGTTGTAACAATCTGAGTCTGAATCCGTACTTCTGGAATAATGGCTACTGGTTCTGATGGAGAGAAGGCGTCTTTGTCCTCTCCCATGCGTGATAAGACGTCTGCTTTACCGTTTCATACACCTGGTCTGTATGTTATGATGAAATCATATTCGGCAAAGAAGGGGGCCCAGCGAAGCTGACGCGATGATTGAGCCTTAGCAGTTTTCAAATATTGCAGATTTTTGTGGTCTGTGATAACAGTGACCGTGTGTCTTGCCCCTAAGAGATAGTGTTTCCAGGTCTTTAGGCCCCTTTAATTGCTAACAATTCCTTGTCAGTGATTGCATAGTTATTTTCTGGTGCTGAGAATTTGCTCGACCAAACTGCTATGGGATGTAACTGGATCCCTTTGTGATAGTACCGCCCCCATGGCTACACTGGAGGCATCCGTTTCCAGCACATAAGGCAGGTCAGGTCGAGGATGTCTAAGAACATGCGCTGAGGTGAATGCTCATTTCAATTCTTGGAAGGCGTTCTCTGCCTCGGAGGACCAGAAGAATTTGTTGTTCTTTTTAAGGAGAGAAGTGATTGGGTGGACAATCTGTGAAAAGTTTGGGATAAATCGCCTATAAAAATTAGCGAACCCGATCACACTTTGCACTCCTTTGGCATTTGTTGGAGATGGCCATTGAAGAATGGCATCCACCTTACTTGTGTCCATATGAACTCCTCGTGGGGTAAGTATGAAGCCCAAAAGTTCGACTTCTGTGACATGGAAGAAGCATTTTTCCAATTTGGCAAATAGCTGATGCTGACAGAGTTTTTTCAGGAATGCCCTTACATGGCCAACATGCTCTTCCTTAGATTTTGAGTAAATTAGGATATCGCCGATGTAAACGAGGACGCTGATGTCCAATAGTTCGTGAAGTGTCATGATCTCTGCTTCCAAAAGGTCAGGGTTTTCCCAACTCCCTTGGAAGCAGATCCATAACCCAGGTTCCGAGTGCCAACCAGTCCCAATTGGGACCTTTTGGACCCAGTCCTGGCGCCAGTGGCACCAGGCTCATAAATATGCCCAGTCCCAGCGCTGGAAGCGCCGGGCTCATAATGCTTGGGTGGACTTACTTTCAGCAGACCATGCTGCTTACTTGCCTGCCAGTTGAGCCTCTGATCCTCTTCTGTTTGGAACTACTTTTCCTGTTGGGTGGGGCTGGAGCCACTCCCTAGATTCAGAACACTGGAACTCTTCTGGAAGGCAGGAACTCTTTTCTTTCCAGGAACTCTTTTCTTACTTAGGCGTGGCTGTGGAAGGAGACACCTAAGCACTACAGGAGGCTATTTAAACCACACCCGGTGGATGAATCTTGCTTTGCGTTATTCTGCAACCTCTGCAGCAGAACGCTCATCGTGTCTTCTGCATCCGGTCCTGGGCCTAAGGAAAAAGGCTTACCATCCTGAATCCAGTCTTCAGCAACACCTAAAAAGACAAGAAAGAACAGGTTAGCATTCCGGCATCTGAAAGGCAAAGGCTTACCATCCTGAATCCAGTCTTCAGCAACACCTATAAAGACAAGAAAGAACAGGTTAGCATTCCGGCATCTGAAAGACAAAAGTTTACCAACTCTTCGCACGCTCCGGAGGCCTTCGGCGCTGCATCCCGCATCTGAAAGACAAAACAAGGTGCGTTTAAAGACATTGGGGAACTTTAATACTCACGTGCCATTACTCCTTTCCACATCTAATCCAGTGGGTATTCCGGCACCCTGCAGCCGCTCCGAACTCGTACCTGCAAAATAAAAAGACAGTTAGAGCGCATAGTGAAGCAGGCAACAAGCGCTTACTTACGTGCTTCCAGGCGCTTCTATTCATCACACGGGCTCCATCTTCAACTCACTTCAGCCCGTCATCCGCCATCGCCGGAACCCTGCAAAACAAGAGACATCATTACTAAAGACTTTAAAGACATTTGAATGACTCGAAACTTACCGTTCGTGCAGTAAACGACGGACAGCAGTCCTCTGAAGTCAAGAGGCCTGCGCTACCTATCCAGTGAAGAAACTGGTTACAGCACCCTGCCCCGAGGCAGATGGAGAGCTCGGCATTCACTTACCTAAGGTGAGAGCGTTAACCTTTGGGGGTCTACAGGAGAGGAGAAGAGGAAAGAGATAGGGACACCCCAATAACCCCAGTTCATTAACCCCATATTTTCTATCTGCAGACATCTTACTCTACACGTCAGGCATACAGTGCACAGAGGTCCAGCCCAAAGAGCCAACCGGGTGCTACACATCACCTTTGAAGATACGGTAGTCGCCCAGTCAAGACCGGCGCCTCTGCGAGAATCAGGTGAGCGTTACAGAACGCAAAGCCTACCGCAAAACTCTCGCCCAGGCGCTATCGAAACCTCGGATACTGACCCCCTAGCCCGGTTACTTGGGGAACTAAGGGCAGAAGTGCATGCAGCTCGTCAGGAAACGAATGCTCTAAGAAGGGAACTAATTATTTCCAAGGAGAGAACAGACAATCTTGCTAGACAAGTGCTACAGTCACAAGCCGGACAGACCCCGTTACCCGCATCAGGGGCAAATCTTCCTTCAACATCCTCTATGAATCCAGTGCAGATCAACCTACCTGGGAATGTACCTCTGGCTCCGCCCGAACGATTTTCTGGTGACCCAAAGAGGTTTGCAGTATTTATCAATCAGTGCCGGTTGCACTTCTTATGCCGGCCAGCAGCCTTTCCAACTGATCAAGCAAAAGTAGCTTTTGTACTTTCGTACCTTAGTGGCAATGCGGCAGACTGGTCGATCCCTCTAGTTAATCAAGATGATCCGGTTCTCCATGATTTTCAAGCCTTTCAGCTTAGTATGGAAAAACTGTTCGCAAGACATTCACAGGGGCAGGCCTTGGACAATGAGCTTCTTTCGTTGCGACAGGGTAATCAAGACCTTTTGGCTTATATTGCATCTTTCAATAGACTAATAGTGGAAACTCAATGGCCTGAGGACAAAAGGATTACGCTGTTTTATAGAGGTCTACGTGGAGAGCTCAAAGACGTTTTAGCCCAAGTAGTGAATCCCCCACAAGACTGTTCAGATTATATAGACTTGGTCGTTCAAATAGATCACAGGCTGCAGAACAGGAAGGCCGATCGTTCCAAGTTTGATGCTCGAGTATTTTCCAAACCGCCAACTCCTTCCAAAGGAGTAGACTCCGGGGAACCCATGCAAATAGGGGGTCTGAAAGGTCCTCTAACACAAAGGGAGCGGGAAAGGAGGAAACAGTTGCAATTATGCCTATATTGCGGAAACTCAGGGCACTTTCTTCGAGACTGTCCGGTGAAACCTGCCAAGAAGGCAGTAGGAGCTGCAGTTACCAAAGTTACAAACTCTGAGCAGGGAAACAACCTCGCCCGACAAGAATAGAGGTCCTCTTGCCGAGCGTGAAAACCAGTTCCGTGACCTCGCATTTCGTGATACCTATGGTCCTCATTAGCCCTGATAATCCGGATCGATTACATGCAATTGAAGCTTACGTCGACAGCGGTGCCATCGGCAATTATGTGGATCATGAAATGGTTTTGAGGATGAATCTAACTCTTTGTCCCAAGGCTGTAAAGGACGTCATTACTACGGTGGATGGTACGGAGATAGCCTCCGGGCCAGTAACGCATACCACTCAAGAGGTGACGCTAGTAAGTCAAGATGGACACCATGAGAAGATTGTGTTCGATGTGATCAAGGCCCCTCAGTTTCAGATTATTCTAGGAATACCTTGGTTAGAGAAACACAATCCTCTGATCGATTGGCGAGCAAGAACGGTCCAGTTTCCAGAATGTGTCTCTACTTGTCACCCTCCACCTGGTGTTGCACTGGCCGCAATTTCTTCAGAGACTCCCCAGTTACCTCCTGAATACCTAGAATACCAAGATGTTTTCCGGAAGGATCAGGCTAACTCTCTACCTCCTCATAGGTCTTATGACTGCCAGATAGACCTGATACCTGGATCTACTCCTCCTTGTAGTAGAATTTATGCCCTCACCGAGCCTGAGAACCTTCACCTTCGACAATACCTGGATCAATACCTGGCAAATGGGTTTATTCGTCCTTCCAAGTCCCCTGCTTCTTCAGCTTTGTTCTTCGTTCCAAAAAAGGAAGGAGACCTTAGAACTTGTATCGATTATCGCTCCCTGAACCAGATCACCGTTAAGAATAGATATCCGTTACCTTTGATCCCTGAACTCCTGGACCAAGTCAGAAAAGCATGCATATATACAAAGCTGGATCTTAGAGGAGCTTACCACTTGGTACGAGTAAAAGAGGGCGATGAATGGAAGACGGCCTTCCGCACCAAGTATGGGCTATTTGAATATCAGGTCATGCCCTTCGGACTTTGCAATGCCCCGGCCGCCTTTCAATATTTTATGAACGATGTCCTCAGAGAGCTCATAGATGTATGTGTTGTTGTTTACATTGACGACATCCTCGTTTATTCTTCATTGGAATCTGAACATCGGAAACACGTGAAAATGGTCCTCGAAAGATTGCGTCAACACAAACTTTTCGCTAAGTTGGAAAAATGTGTTTTCAACGTGACTGAAGTTGAATTCTTGGGATTCATATTATCACCTGGCGGAGTGCGTATGGATTCAAAGAAGGTCGATGCAGTTCTCAAATGGCCATCACCATCCTCCGTAAAAGGTGTGCAAAGCATGTTAGGCTTCGCTAACTTTTACCGCAGGTTTATCCCCGAGTTCTCTCGAATAGTCCAGCCCATCAATGCCTTGTTAAAGAAAAACAAACGTTTTGAATGGTCTACCGAGGCGGAACAAGCTTTCCAGGATTTGAAGACTAAATTTATCTCTGCACCAATCTTAAAACACCCTCGCCCCGAACTCCCCTACATCGTGGAAACTGATGCTTCAAGCCTTGCCATGGGGGCAGTTCTATCACAAAAGGACCCGGTAACCAATCAGTTGCATCCCGTGGCATTTTGGTCCCGCAAATTCTCGCCTCCTGAAATCAATTACACGATTACTGACAAGGAACTTCTGGCTATCAAGTCTGCCTTTAAGGCTTGGCGGCATTATCTGCTGGGGGCCCGACACACCGTTACTGTGATTACGGATCACCGAAACCTGCAATATTTGAAGACCGCAAAAGCCCAATCCTCTAGACAACTCCGTTGGGCATTATTCTTTGCCGAGTTTGACTTCATAATTACCTATCGACCTGGTACAAAGAACGGTAAAGCCGATGCCCTTTCTCGGATGGGAGTGGAAGAACACTTGGTCAACCCTAAACCTGTACCAATCATTCCCGAACAAAGAATTCTGGGTGTAATCGCCACAGAATCCATAGAGGAAGTTAAGGATAAAGCCAGGCAACTTGTAACTCCAGCAGACATACAGAATTGGCATCTGCAGGGAAAGGACTTTGCAGTAAAGGACAACTTATTGTATTTCCAAGAACCATTATACCTACCCAGCACAGATTTACAGAAAAAAGTAATCTCTTGTTATCACGACTCTTTAATGGAAGGTCATCCCGGTATAGCCAAGACCTCAGAAAAGATCAAGCGCTACTTCTGGTGGCCGTCTTGGAAAAAAGATATCAGAGACTTTATAATGTCCTGTGGAGTATGCGCCCAAAACAAGAGTCAAAAGGAAAGACCAGCAGGCCTCTTACGCCCTATTGACATCCCACCTCGCCCTTGGCATACGCTTTCTATGGACTTCATCACCGATCTACCTCCATGCTCCGGATACAATACGATTCTAGTAATCGTGGACTTATTCTCCAAGATGGCGCATTTCATTCCGCTCAAAGGCTTGCCAACAGCAGCAACTCTGGCCCGAGAATTTCTCGAAAACATCGTCCGACTGCACGGTTTTCCTTCGGTTCTAATTTCGGATCGAGGTAGTCAATTTATTTCTCATTTTTGGCGAAGTTGCTGTCGGTCGGCTCAAATTGATGTGAGACTATCGACCAGTCACCACCCTCAGACCGACGGACAAACCGAGAGGACCAATCAAACTCTGGAACAGTATTTACGCTGCATGCTGCAACAAACTGAAAAAACTTGGAAAGATATCCTTTGGATAGCCGAGTATGCCTACAATAACTCTGTCCATTCGGGAACTGGGAAAACCCCGTTTTTTCTTTTGTACGGCAGTCACCCTCGAACCTCGGAGTTGGATCCCCTCCAAGATCTTGAAACACCAGCAGTAGACTACCTGCATTCTACAATCACCCAAGCCTTTAAGGAAGCTGTTTCTCACCTTCAAAGGGCTAAAGAACAATACAAGAAAGGAGCAGATCAACATCGGAAGGAAGCCCCTCACTATCAAGTAGGGGATCAAGTCTGGTTATCCACCAAATATCTATCTCTAAAGGGGCCACGCACATTCAACCCAAGATACCTTGGTCCCTATTCCATCACTACCATAGTAAACCCAGTAGCGGTCAAGTTGGACTTGCCCCCGCACATGAAGATACATCCGGTCTTCCACGTCTCTCTATTAAAACCCGTGCAACCTCAAACCCGACTAACCAAATCTCCAAAACCTATCCTAGTGGATGGAGAACTCGAGTTTGAAGTCAAAAGCATTCTGGACTCCAAGATCTCCAAATCTAAACTATTCTACCTAATTGACTGGAAAGGCTACGGCCCCCAAGAGAGATCCTGGGAACCTGCTGAATATGTCCACGCTCCTCGCCTAATCAAAAGATTTCACCGAACATTTCCTGACAAGCCAAAACCCCCGGAGAAGCCCGGTTTGGGAGGGGCCTTGAGGGGGGGTACTGTCATGATCTCTGCTTCCAAAAGGTCAGGGTTTTCCCAACTCCCTTGGAAGCAGATCCATAACCCAGGTTCCGAGTGCCAACCAGTCCCAATTGGGACCTTTTGGACCCAGTCCTGGCGCCAGTGGCACCAGGCTCATAAATATGCCCAGTCCCAGCGCTGGAAGCGCCGGGCTCATAATGCTTGGGTGGACTTACCTTCAGCAGACCATGCTGCTTACTTGCCTGCCAGTTGAGCCTCTGATCCTCTTCTGTTTGGAACTACTTTTCCTGTTGGGTGGGGCTGGAGCCACTCCCTAGATTCAGAACACTGGAACTCTTCTGGAAGGCAGGAACTCTTTTCTTACCAGGAACTCTTTTCTTACTTAGGCGTGGCTGTGGAAGGAGACACCTAAGCACTACAGGAGGCTATTTAAACCACACCCGGTGGATGAATCTTGCTTTGCGTTATTCTGCAACCTCTGCAGCAGAACGCTCATCGTGTCTTCTGCATCCGGTCCTGGGCCTAAGGAAAAAGGCTTACCATCCTGAATCCAGTCTTCAGCAACACCTATAAAGACAAGAAAGAACAGGTTAGCATTCCGGCATCTGAAAGGCAAAGGCTTACCATCCTGAATCCAGTCTTCAGCAACACCTATAAAGACAAGAAAGAACAGGTTAGCATTCCGGCATCTGAAAGACAAAAGTTTACCAACTCTTCGCACGCTCCGGAGGCCTTCGGCGCTGCATCCCGCATCTGAAAGACAAAACAAGGTGCGTTTAAAGACATTGGGGAACTTTAATACTCACGTGCCATTACTCCTTTCCACATCTAATCCAGTGGGTATTCCGGCACCCTGCAGCCGCTCCGAACTCGTACCTGCAAAATAAAAAGACAGTTAGAGCGCATAGTGAAGCAGGCAACAAGCGCTTACTTACGTGCTTCCAGGCGCTTCTATTCATCACACGGGCTCCATCTTCAACTCACTTCAGCCCGTCATCCGCCATCGCCGGAACCCTGCAAAACAAGAGACATCATTACTAAAGACTTTAAAGACATTTGAATGACTCGAAACTTACCGTTCGTGCAGTAAACGACGGACAGCAGTCCTCTGAAGTCAAGAGGCCTGCGCTACCTATCCAGTGAAGAAACTGGTTACAGCACCCTGCCCCGAGGCAGATGGAGAGCTCGGCATTCACTTACCTAAGGTGAGAGCGTTAACCTTTGGGGGTCTACAGGAGAGGAGAAGAGGAAAGAGATAGGGACACCCCAATAACCCCAGTTCATTAACCCCATATTTTCTATCTGCAGACATCTTACTCTACACGTCAGGCATACAGTGCACAGAGGTCCAGCCCAAAGAGCCAACCGGGTGCTACACATCACCTTTGAAGATACGGTAGTCGCCCAGTCAAGACCGGCGCCTCTGCGAGCATCAGGTGAGCGTTACATGAAGCACACCATACATGAAGAATTGGAACGCCGCTGGTGCATTGCAAAGGGCATCACCTGATACTCAAAAAGCCCATACTTAGTTCGGAAGGCTGTTTTCCACTCATCACCCCTTTTAACTCTGACGAGGTGATAGGCTCCTCATAGATCCAGTTTGGTGTAGATTCGAGCATTCTTCACTTGATTGAGTAATTCGGGAATGAGCGGCAGAGGGTATCTGTTCTTCAAAGTGATCTGGTTTAATGCCCTATAATCTATGCACGTTCTAAGGTCCCCCTCCTTCTTGGGTACGAAGAAGAGAGACGAGGAGGCAGGAGACTTAGATGGGCAGATGAATCCGTTAGCTATATACTGACATAGGTAAATCCATAGATGCTGGTTTTCCTGCTCTGTTAAAGCGTAGATTCGGCTGCAAGGAATCTGTGCTCCAGGAGTCAGGTCGATCTTGCAGTCGTAAGGCCTGTGCGGAGGCAGGGTATTTGCTTGTTCTTTTTGGAACACGTCCTGGTAGTCCAGATACTCGGGGGGTAAGGTAGCGGAGAGCCCCAGGATGGGTTTAACTTTGACTTTCGGACTCTTTACACCCCTGTGGTAGCAACTCTTGGCGCTTTCTGGAGGAAAGGTCAGCACTCGGGTTTGCCAGTCAATCCTGGGGTTGTGAGTTTCTAGCCATGGCATTCCTAGGATCATTTGGAACTGAGGTGCCCCAATAAGACCGAAGGAAATGTCTTCCCGATGACCGTCCTGACACATCAGCGTAACTTTATCAGTATGTTGCATTACTGGTCCGGATGACAACATAGAGCCATCCACTGTGGTGACGTTTTCCGATTGTTGTTTCTGCTGGAGAGGATGGCCAATTTATGCGGCCAGATTCTGATCGATATAGTTTCCAACAGCTCCACTATCAATATACGCTTCCAAGGCATGTACTCTTGATGGTTGCTGGTGGTGGACTACAAGGACTGGAATGACCAGGTGTGAGGTCTGAACAACTTTCTTCTTTTCGCTCGACAAGTGGACCCCTACGCTTGCGGGGAATTGGAGTTTTCCGGGATCTGATCCTTTTCATCCATGCTGTTATCCGTTCCACCTACTATTCTCTTGGGAGGTTTTATTGGGCAATCCCGAAGAAAATGTCCTGTCTTACCGCAATACAAAGTTGTTGTTACCTCCTTCTATCTCTCTCAGCTTTGGATATAGGGGCCCGCAATCCCCCAATGCGCATAGGTTCGGTTGGTTCACGAGTTTCAGTTTGATTGTTTCTGGGTTGCATGTAAACTGACCTCCCTTCAGATCTTGTGCGGTCCATATTCCGTTCTTGTAGCCTATGGTCCAGTTGTACCGTCAGATTAATGTATTCCACACAACACTCCGGAGGGCTGACCACTTGGGCTAGTACTTCCTTTAATTCCCCATATAACCCTCAATAGAACAGTGTGGTTCTTTTTTCTTTGGGCCAAATGGTTTGTGCAATGAGGCGATTAAAGGTGGAGATATATGTCAGCAGATTGTGGCTCCCCTGTCTGAGAGATAGCAATTCGTTGTCTAGGGCTTGTCCTTGGATATGCCTAGCAAACAACTTTTCCAATTCCTGTTGAAATGCACCGAAATTGTGAAGTACTGGATCATCTTGGTTAACTAATGGTATGGACCAATCTGCTGCGCTGCCTCCCAAATATGAAAGTACAAAGGCAACTCTGGCACTGTCATTAGGGAAGGCCCCAGGGCGGCACAGGAAATGGAGACGACACTGGTTCATGAATATAGGATATTTGTTGGGATCGCCGGTAAAACGTTTGGGCGGGGCCAAAGGCACAGCCCTCGGGAGGACCACTTGGACTGGTGGTGATGGCTGCAATGAAGGGGTTGGTGTGACCCTGGGTAAAGGAACTTGCCCTGCATCAGTTTGAAGCATCTGTCTTGCCAGATCATCAGTTCGTTCCCGGGCGACAATAAGATCCTTTCTTAGGGCATTAGTCTCTTGTCTGGAGGCATGCACTTCAGCCCGCAGTTCCCCCAACAATTGGGCGAACCAGTGAGTTTCAGAGGTTTCCATAGAGCCCAGGCAGAGATTCGGAGAGGCTTCGCGTTCTGTTACGCTCACCTGGTCTCTGCAGGGACGTTGGGGCACGGTTGGAGCCCTCCCTGGATTTGGCTTCTCTGGGTCTTGCTTTATCCCCATCTGCAGCGATTTGGTCTGGTCAGGTTGCTGGCAATGCCCTTGGGGGAAGGTAAGAGGCGGTGAGAATGCTGTGACTGAATTGCGATCCCCCTCGAACCCCTCATGCCAGAATGAGAAGCGCAAGCGTTTTCCCATAGGCTCTCGCCTGTTATTTTGTAAAGATGAGCTCTCCGTCCTGCTTCTCTTCAGCAGGGGTGCTATAGACAGACCCAGTTGCTTCACTGGTCCGTATGCATAATGGCCCAGACCGGCTGTGACCAATCCTCGTTGGAGGTGAGTGTTGATAACAATGATTATTGTCCATATGCTTCTGTAAAATGTTTCCCAATGATTATTGTCCGTATTCTAAATAATGTCTTTCTTTTTCCCAATAGGTGTTGAAGATGGCTCTGCTGAGTCGTGTTGCTGACAGTGTACCCACGCGGTGTCAGAGAGGAATGGAGCAGACCCCACTAGAAGGTAAGTAGGGTTTCTAAATGAAACGCAAGGCTTAGGTGTTGCGTGGCCAAGCGTTAAATGTTTATGCGGTTTCTAACCTTGTGCTGTCTTTATTTCTTGCAGGGATGGCCTGGCATCGGAAGATGGAGAACGGCTATCCGGGAAACTGTTCGCGGCTGCGAGATGGAAGAACTGCGAGGATGCCTGACGAGAAGAAGACTTCTGCGTGAATGAAGACTCTGACAGGTGAGGAAGAGGCGCCCAACAGAAGATGGATTCGAGGAGACAGGTAAGGGGCGCACTGGAGATACTTGGGTGAAGCTCGTAGTTCTTCAATCGGTGGTATGGCTGGCTTCAGGATAGGTGCGCACTGCGGATGCCGGATCGAGATTGGATGCGCTCTGGGCAATGGTATAGCTGGATCCAGGTAAGGTGCGCGTTGAAGATGTACAGCTGGAATCAGATAGGTGCGCGCCGAAGATGTGAAGCTGGAATCAGAAGGTGCAGAGTCGGAGACAGGTAAGAGCTTCAGACGGCAGTAAGCGTTATGCTGCATACAACAGATTAACGCAAAGCCTCAACATGCGGGTGGGGCCGTCTTAAATAGTCTGGCCCTAGCCACTCTCCTTTAGCTCCGCCTTGTGGCTCCACCTCACCAATCCCATAGATGATTGCACGTGCCTTCCAATGCTTTCTAAGGGCCTCGCCCAGCCTGGATAAATGTGCCTTGGACCCCAAGTGTGCAGAGCACACTTTCTTATGAGCCTGGCGCCAAAGGTGCAAGGACAGGGTCCATTTGGACCCTTTGGAAGGAGGAAATAAGGGCCCTTGGTTAGTGGCCATGACATATTCTCACCCCTACTCCCCTTCGGTCCTCTGCGCAGGTGGCCGGGAAAGGCCATTACTCTTGTATCCTGACCATGAGGGGGGAGAAGCGAGGGAGGGTCACATTGGTGGAGAGTCCTTGAGGATTGGGAGTGGGGAACCCTTGGGTAAGAAATGGTTCCCCCCTTTTCCCATTGATGACAAACCTAACCCTCGCCCAACCGTTATGGGCTATTATAAGCCAGTGCCCTTCATTTTTCCGCACATGACATTTGACAGTACTGGGACAAGAAAGAGGCGACTAGGAGTTATGCAAACTAACATGTAATTACACCACTTTGCTACTGAGACGAGGAAGGGGGCTTCAGAGGAGTACCAGTGCAAAGACCAGGCATATGTGGCTAATAAGCAGGCAATCAAGAGGAAGGACTCACACCTGCAAACCCTTTACACAATTCAGGTGTATAAAAATGGTGTGACAAGGAAGGACAGGGGAGAGAGGCGAGACGCTGATGGGAGCCACAGTGAGCTGTTCAGCAGTCGTAGAAGCACATTCAGGGCCGAAGCACCTGAGGGTCCGGGCGAGAATGAAATGGGAGCAGGAGCACCATGGTGCAGAGGCGAGGCTAAGGAAGGAGACCAGATGAGAGGGCCTCCTTCAATCCATCCACAGGACTGCTCGTTCTCCCCCGTGGTGCTACAAGAGCACAAGAGTGTCTGAGGGGCGGATAAAAGACCCCCTGTAAGAAAGTGGGAAGAGCATTATGGAAAAGGACTTTGAATTGAGCCAGTGACTTTCCCAGCTCGAGAAACCCGGTGTTACTGTAACCGTGAACCTCATGAAGTGAACTGCCATTGTTAATGAGGCCAGAGACTTTTACAATGTAGCGGAGTGGTTGTGTGGCTTGTTAATGGAACAAACATGTTTTTGAAAGTCTCCGAACAGTATGAATACTTTCTTCTGAACTAATTAACATGTTGTTGAAGTGGTTGCGGACCTTAAAAAATGAACGTTTTCGAAAGTCTTCAACCAAGGAATGAAAGTACTGGGAACCAATACATATTGAATATCCAGCTAAAAGGGAAATCTAACATTGCAGCAAAACAGTAAAACATTGAACGCTGAACGTTGAATGCAGGTTGCACAACAAATGAACTCAGAAGAGAATGAATATTGAATACCGAACTAAAAGGGAAATTTAACATTAAACATTAAAGCAAACCAGTAAACCATAAAACGATGAATACTGAATGTATGTTGCACAACAAATGAACTTTGGATTGCGTTATTTGAAATTTGGGGAAGGGAACCCCAGGAGTGATTTTGAACTGTATTGCTTGAACTGGAGAAAGGTAAACCTCAAAACTTTTTTGTCATGGAACTTTCTTATGCTTGGGGAAGGGAAGTTGAGAGAAAGTTGTGAGCTGAAAGAAGCTCAGAACTTTGAGTTAAACACTGTTTCTTGTGACTTTGACATCCCTACACATTGGTCTGTTCTAGTTGTGAAGGCAAGAATAGGTTTTGGACACAGACTATTATGTTGAACTCTTTGACTCAGACTTCCCTTAGTTTCGTTCAGGTAGGGAAATCCACCTTAGTGTAGGGCAAGTTAGGCCTACAACCATTCTGATATTTAAGTTAATACTCATCTTTTGTTTGAACTGTAAGTTTGTTGTCTCTGTCTTGCTTCATGATACCTTGGCATGCCTCAGTGGACAGTGGGGGCAGTTCAGTGTCACAGTACCTGGATCCAGTTCTTGTTGGGCATACACATCCGCACCAGTATCAAACGATGATGTGGATGCGATCTGATGCGGCTCATTTCAGGCACATAGGATCGTGGGGACCCTTGCAGCAAGCAGGTGTCGGGTAGGGTTCAATGCAGGTTCTCTACGCGGTCGAATGCTGGCGGTTCAATGATGCAGGTCAGGGCATTTCCAAGAATGCTACACAGGTGGCCAGGATGAGTCAAGCTTTGGCCACCGGGAGAGGTCAGAGAGTGATGCTCCAGCGGTTTGAGTCGGCAGGCAACGGTCATTGAATTGGTGATTTAGGGTGCTTTGATGTGAAGTCAATGAGGCAGCGGTTCCCGGGCTAGCTTGGCTGAGCCTTGGTTGAAACCACTTGTTAGAGTCCTCAAGTGACCTTCCAGAGATTCAGTTCAGGTTTCGGGCCCAGCATGTGATGTGCTTCCCTAGGACATGACGCAGTGTCAAGCTGGTTTAATTGCAGTGCAATAGTTCAGTTGGTTGGTGGAACACAAACACCAGCACCTTCCCTCTGGTTCAGGATGCGGGGAACCCGGAGCAACTGGTTTGGTGTGATAGAACAGGGAGCTTTGGCAGGTCTGGCTGCTGTGAGGCCTTCACAAAGGACTCGAGAATAGGATACTCCAGTTCAGGGTCTGCTCTTCTGGCACAGAAGATCCGTTGCAGATTGGTTGGTCCTGGTCCACAGCACTGGTCACTCCCACTGTTCCTCGTTCGTGTTTGGGGGACTGATCTTCCTTCTGTCTTGGACGGCCCCTTCTTCACCTCCGGCTGAGGGCTTTGGACAGTGCAGCTGTCACAAAGGAAGGCCAACTGAGAATCTTCAAAATGTCTCTTCAGCCTTGAAGGATCTTTGAGGAACTGAGGGAATTCTCCTGAAGAAGTGCAAGACTCCATCTTTTAAGGGCACAAGTCCTCAGGTCATTGGCCTAGAGCTATGCTGCTTTAGGGGAAAATTCCCTGCTCCTGGCTGGAGTGGACGTTGCCCTGTTGATCTTGCACCCAAGGTGCTTTGCTCCAGAGGAAGTGGGGGAGACAGGAAAGGGAAACAAAGACAGTGAGACCAAGATGGTGGAAGATTTCTTCTAGTGTCCAGGGCACTCCTGCCTGTCCTACTTCTGCCCCCTTCCCACCAACTGACAGCAAAAGACCTTCAGACATGCAGCTCCCCTGTGTGAGGCTACTCCTCTTGAATGGGTGTGCTCCTTTGATACCTGGGCCCAGGACAGCTGTTTGGCTGTCTTTGGGGGAGGGGCTTACCGGTCCTCACAAAGAGAATCAAAGAGAGGCTGGGTCCTCTGGGTTTCTGTCTGGCCGTGTGGCAGTATCGACCTGTCTGACACACATATACATATCCTTCCACAGCAGAGCTGACTCACAAGAGCTAACACATGTGCAAGATCAATCTTGATGTGGCGGCCATAATCAGAAGTATCGCCTTTCACTATGCCTAAACTCAGGCATAGCTTATTCTTAGAGATTCCCCTGCCACCAGCATAGGGTACTCATGATCATCGTAGTTTGGGTGCATGGGGCATATCCTAAATGTCACCTCTGTGCTGTAGTGACTTTGCTGCCGCTAGAGTGGTCAAGTGGGCATGTTGTGACCTTTGAACCTGCTCTGTGCCACGAGCAGAGCGGATGCTGTGGATCAGTCTACTGATGCAGCAGGGCAAAAGTGCACTTATGCTTTTGGCATGGAGCTGCGACAAAGGGGGATCTGTTTAGCAGATTACCCCTTTGGAGAAGGAAGCACCTGCATCATTTTATGTACTCAAAATCAAAAAAGCCAGGACTTTGCACCCTTGCCAGATGATAATTCTTTACAATTGGCTTACTCTGAGATGGGTGGGATTCCCATTGGGAGGTGAATATGCCTCTATAAGCCTGTGGTCAATTCTTTAATCAAACTGGATGAGTCTCCAAACCAATGGAGACTCCTGTCCACTGCACACCTTTATCTTGTAATCAGCAAGCAGCATTTAAAACCAGCTTCTTAAACATAAGACTCAAATGTCTGTTAATAAATCTCATAGATGGGATCCAGTGTTCATCCGTGAAGGCATTTTCATAAAGCACCCATAGGCGTCATATTCATAGTTTTCTTCTTCTTTTAATTATAAAGTTTCAAAAAACCAACACATTTCGTGAGTCAGCTCCCTTCTTTCCGGGGTTGTCTACAACATTAATTGAAAAGCCAATTAATGTAATTCACAGGAGGGAGAGATCATAAACCAAACTTTACAGAAGAAATCAAAATCCGTAAAATCAAAGCATCCTAAAGAAATATCTTGATGACGAAGAATATGATAAATATCAAATCGTTTCTAACTCCAAATCAATAATGAAGGTTACATTTTCCATTCCAATCTAATAATAAATTCCCTCACATACAGTAAAGCGATATTCAAAACCACAAAGTAAGCCATAAAGAAAACAGAGACCCCATCACTACCCAATGTCACACCCAACACCATTCTGGCCAAAGTGAATCAAAATAATCAAAATACCTGAAGACAACTCGACAAAAAAAACAATCTACTCTAATTTAGGTTCACTAATCTGAAAAAAAGCGAAAGCAGTAGTGAGTATTTAGAAACCACAAACAAGTTGCACCTCTGTCAGTAATCAGTAAAAAAAATGTACCTGATAAACCAATAAGGAACTGGCTGGGTCAACATTCATACTGGGAAACAAGCACACCATATTAACAGCCTTAGCGTTATCAAGCGTGCGATCAGCCTCAGCGTTACCAAGCGTGCAAGCAATGACACAGCCAGTTTAACAATAAAGCAACATGTCTGTCTATTTACCACAGGGCACAACACGCACAGGGCACAACACGTGACTGTGTTATCTTATATTGAGTTTACAAAACGTGAATCTTTACTAAAAGCAAGTTACAAGACCCAAGAGGATCCATTCTGCATTTTGAGATTGTCTCTTATTTGGAGAAGATCCTAATATTTGTAACATCATAATATAAATTGAACCTAATCTGTAGTGATATAACCGTCAGGACATTGTTTTTCATAATTTGTGTATTGATCACACGTGCTACTAACACCACTGAAAGACTTATATTGGAAGATTTCATTTGCTGACCATTTGCAAATCTCACAGCCTTGAACAAGAGACGTGTCGGCTCACGATTAATTGTTAGAAACGTTTTTGGATCAACATTCTTTTGTTGAATTTATTTTCTCAGTATGTAGCAACTGGCAATAAACAGTACTTACATTCAATGACATTCTAACACATGCTCATTGTATTTAGAACTACACCACTACTGATATATTGGGTTGAGCACAATTGAAACTTGAAACTATATATTTTTACTGTAATTTAGGTTCACCAATCTGAAAAAAGCACAGACGGTAGTGATTATTTAGAAACCACAAATAAGTCACACCCGTGTCTGTAATCAGTAAACAAAGGTACCTGATAAACCAGTAAGGAAACTGCAAAATAAGAAAAAGGACATATGTTACAAAAAAGATAACTAACAGAGTTTTGTGAATGAATGAAAGGAACATCTTACCAATATATAATGAAAAATCATGCACGAAAACGTACTTCCAAATTGTCTAGCAGCGCCAGCAGTAAACTGTAATGTCATATCACTTACCAACTGCCTGAATCGAGTGAAATAGCATTTCAAATGATCACATGAAGTTTTCTACATTGTGGAAACGTCATCACGTGATTAGATGAGATATAAGATTGTGTAACGAGCGTGGCGCGCGCTCAACATTGAAAACAGACTACACCGAAATAGAGACTATGTTATTTCGGATATCGCTAAAATATATATGTACAAAACTAATAAAGTAATACTAAATTCAGTGTCAGCATGGATACTTTAAATGTGACAACGGTTAATGTGGTGGTAAACTGAAGGATATCCATGTCCGATAGTAAACACATAGGCACATCATAGTACTTCAAAGGCAACACAATGACACAGACATCATAAAGCAAATAATTCTCATATGACAGCGGTTAACCTGATATTGCACTGATAAAATCAAAGCTAATCAGTAAACAGAGATGTAGAAACAATATTCCAACATATGGTTGAAATGTCTGAAGGCATCATATATACGCCTATAGTATATTCAATAAAACCCAAGTCATTAAAGGTAATGGAACTGATGGATTACAGACAGTAAGCAAGCATATCAGTAACACATAAAAAACTGGATTATCAACATTGCGTGAAGCGGGTATAACTTACATTTTAACTAAATAACATATTACTGTTCATACTGATTTCTAATACTGTAGAAACCAGTTCAAATGGAATCATAAGCAATAAATAAGCTTGCCAACATCACATTAGAAGTTAGATTGACCGTTCACACTTCGTGAATAGGGTATAACCCTAATTGTTGATGCATAGCATAGTACTGGACATCCTGATTTCTAGTACATATGAGATCATAACCAGTAGATAAACTTGTGAACAACACATAAGAAGTAGAATTAGCTGTTCACACTACATACAGAGAGTATAGTATTATAAACTCTTAGAATAATACAATGTCACAGAAAAAGCACAATCCCAATTTATAATGGAAAAAAGATGTCAACAGAAAGATCAAATAAAACAATTGAAGGAAAAGACCTCATTCATACCCCTCGGTACTAGAGTGTCAAGCTGGTTAGTCAAAAATACGTCACCACCTCTATTTGTACTACTTCAACGATGATAAAGCCCATCTGTATCACATTATTTCCCTTTTCCAGAGTGCTACTCCACAGAGGACTTCTGATTATGTGTCCTGACATTCAATCTGTGTTTGACCCATTGTTCATGAGCTTTTCTAGTGGTTTGCCCAACATATAGTAGCCTGCATTGGTTTGGAGACCCATCCAGTTTGTTTATTCCTTATTCTGGTCCACGTGTCAGGACCAGAGTTACCCCCCACCCCCTGCACTCTACCATTCTCACATATTATGAATTATGACTATTTTTAGTGGTATACCAGGTGTGCATTGAGTATATATCTCTTCTGACCAATTCTTTAATCACCAACTCCACAACGAAAATGAAGTAACCAAGACACTTTGATGCTGCCACATCTCATTTGTCATGCTGTGACAGAATGGCCATCTGGTGAGAATGGGATAGCCCAAGCTATTTTTGATTTTTATTAATATAAAAGGATGTGGGTAATTTTGTTTCTGAGATAGAGGTCTGCTAATAAGACCCACACTTTCATAAATGCTTCATGCCAAACCTATAGTGCGTGCGTGACTTTTCTGAGACTGCCTCCTGGCACCCTCAGTGCCTGCCCATCAGTCGCACAGGGCAAGGTCACAATGCAAAGGCCCCATGTGCATTCCTAACTGCTGCTGGAACAAAAATGTTCTCCAGGCAGATTTGACGTTTTTATCTTCTGCACCTCTGTTTCCAAACTTAATAATTGTATGCCTTAGTCAGTCTGATGGCACATGCAACTTTCAATATAATTCATGCCTGTTTCTGGCATGGTGACTACTAAAAGCAAGCAATTATATTGTCATAGCAATTTGATATCGCCCTATTGTCAGTCCTTTGAGCAGGCCCCAGCTATGACAGGAGTAATGTGTATTGGTCTCTAGTTTGACTGTCCCCACAGCTGCCATGTGGAACAATATGAGTATGGTGCGCATTTGGACAAGTGCTTTGTTGAAGTGTTTTGGCTACTGTCTCGCTGCTGTCTCGCTGGCTGCTGCCATGTGGAACAATATGAGTATGGCGCGCATCTGGACAAGTGCTTTGGTGAAGTGGTTTGGCTACTGGCTCGCTGCTGTCTCGCTGGCTGCTGCCGAGTACTTTGTTTCAGCGGATTTCAGCGGTTTTCAACGTGAGCGAGCCGAGGCGAGATTGGCTCAACCCACACGGACAATATCAGCAAGCTGATTGGCTGGTATGCGCTGTATGAACTGTGGTTACTGAACTTGCTATTGGCCCATAGAAGGCCCATTGGCCATTGCTAGCCGTAACAGCAATTCTAGTGATACTTTCTTTTTTCTTTTTAGCGTTTAACCCCCCACCCGGAACTATACAAAAGCACTGCGCATGCGCATTTGTGCACACGCATTTGGACAAGTGCTTTGGTAAAGTGTTTTGGCTACTGTCTCGCTGTCTAGCAAGTCAGCGTGGGAGCGGGGAGCACTTTTTTAGATATTTTATTTTACTTTTATGTTATTTTATGTTAATTTGTTCTTCGTTATTTGGGTTCTAGCTCATTAGTGTCTTTAAATGTGCTTGGTATTTTTATTATTATTTATTTATACCTAGGTGAGCTCATGCTAACGAGGCAATATTAATTGGAAGCTGGGTGAAAACTAACAACTGATTTATTTATTTATTTATTTATTTATTTCATTGTCGAGTTGCCGCGGTGGTTGAATGAAACATTATACTTTGACTAGCAATATGCCACCCATATCAGTCTTAAGGGCGAAAATTGATGCACCATGCCGCGACAACAACGGGAAGGCCCTTTTGCAAAGTTGCCTAACTGCTCTGTTACCGAGTGCAGGACGCGCAATAGCTAAGCGTTCCACCTCGGTGTCTCACGATATCAGATTATGCCCCACTGTGAGTTTAGTTCCTCAGGTTTGAGTGCAATGGTGACTCTGTCCCCCAGAGCGCCCAAACTGTTCCTCTGGTGGGAAAGGTGGCAGGTCAGCAAATGACTCACACGAGTGATGATACCACAAATATCCAGAGTATGGGAAATGTTGTTGCAGTTACTGAAAGCGAATCAAATGGTGCTCCCACGGACACCACGATAATTGCTGCCTGCCTTACTGAAGATACGCGGCCATTGTCGACTGATTTGCCGAATGATAGAATGCTGCAGCCAGTACTGTGCTCTGTTTTGGCGCAAAATAAATTAAGGCAAGCTCCTGCCCATTTAACTATGATAGGGGAAATCGAGGAGGAGGACATTGAATTTATGAATCTTTCCAATAAAACCCAAGAATAAAGTAATGAAGTGCTATATAACTGCTTGAATACTGGAGACTTAATTCAGCTGGAAGAAGGTGATAAAAATCACTCAAAAACAGATATAGAAGCCTTATCACCAGCTCTGTCCAATTTTGATGACCAAAAAGTGGAGGCACTAAGAACCTCCAGAGACAAGGAAAATCCCCCTGCTGAATATGTAGAGGAATCAGTTTCATTCATAGCCCCCACGCCAAGGCAATTCAGGTTTGAGCCAGGTACTCGGGACTCTGATTTTTTTATTAATTCCATCAATAAAGATAGGAGTTCCTTCCCGGAGACCCCCGCCCTGAATAATACCGTTGCTGCCATGAACACGGCCCTATTGGCTGTTACTAAACTCTATGAGATATTGGATACGAAGGTTACCAAACAAACTGAATATATTGAGCAACTGTTACTACTGATATCAACTAATGGGCCCCGATCTCAAGAGGGCTTGCAAGCTCATGAGTCGGAGTTGAACTGTGGCAAAATCTTAAGGCCAGTTTCAACTCAAACAGTGGCAAACAACCCCTTGCCAACACAGTAGACCACAGAGTTAGGTGCACATTGCACGGCGATTGTAGAGCAATGTGCTCCTAGTAAAATGGCAAACACAGAAACAGTGGGGGAGGTTAATATTAATCCTGAACTCCCTGAGGTGGAGGTGGAAATGCTTAACCCTACAGTCACCACAAAACCAGTGGCCTCGCAACAGAGACAAATCTGCCTGTGCGAGAGATGATCTCTACAAACATATTTGAAGTTTTTGGTGCTGTTGGATGTAAATCTAAAACCTCAAGAGCAAGTAAAAAACGTAAAATTCTGGTGGCAAAATCACAGACCTCTAACTCGAGGCCACCGAGTGCAAATAAACTGAAGAAAACTTTGGTAGGGAATCTGTCAAAAGTAAACATAGACCAGTCTAGCTTGAATCCTTTTAAGTCCATTACACATGCACAGGAGGAAGATCGGAGTATTGTACCAGGGTTGAAATACAAACCACTGGACGATTTGGCAAGGTTGGGAACAGCCATTGATAACCAATAGGTTCTTCAGAAAAACTTGCCAGAGGTAATTGCCCCTACTGAATCAGTTGTGGTCGTTGAGGCAGTAAGTGTGAACCCTGAGCAGAATACCAACGTCCCGGGCTTATCTGCGATGGCAGGTATTCAGAAGCAGATACAAAGTTCAATTGAATCCTACATGAAGCTCCAGCCCACCCAATCACAAAAGGTAACATCGGCTGAGCAATTCATTCTACAGCAAAAAAATAACCCAGCTCAACCTACTATTGCCCAGGACGACAATCCAAACAATGCCCAAAATGCAAGTGCCATTGACCAAATAGACCAGATTTCTATACCCACTGAAGCATCTAAGAAACCTGATACTCATACCGTTGACTTGCGAGAGGAGATCAGAGTTTCGGTTGAGGCATATTTGGCACAGATTGCCAATTTATACTCAACTAACAGCTACTTACGTCAACCAATGCAAGCGATAAGAGTCCCCTCCTCAAACACAATGTCAGTCTCTAGACAAGAGATACATGATGAAATCAAAGCATCTATTGAAGCTTATGTCATGCAGACAAATGCCACCAATCAAAACGTCATGTCACTGCATCCTACAGAAAAAAGGTATCCATCATTAATGCCATTACTAAAGGGACCCCAATTATCCATTCCCAATAATCAGGATAAGTGGGTTCCAACTCCTGCTAGATCGTCAAACCATGTAAAAGAGAGATCTGCTCAAACCAAAGAAAAAAAATACCAGACTCACCATTGTTTAATTAGCAAGTGTCGGGATTTACCATACAAAAAATACGACTTGAACCGTACAAGCGTGCTAAACATCTGTGCCGAAATTCCTGCCCTAGCTGCTATAACAACGGTAGACATTGACCAGATCGAATTAATTAATCATACCGACCTGACCTCGGCACGGTTGTATATACGGTCAGGTTTGGTAGCAGATACACTTTGGCAAGCAAGAATAACATTATTTGATATGGGGTTCAGCTTAATACAAGAAATACCCTCTGGTGTTCCAACGATACAAGGACACGTGTCACAAATCTTTATGTCAACTCGTAATGGCTCATCTCAGCCAGGTTTAGCAGATCAAGTGAAGTCTGCATAACTATGCACAGATACAAAATCCATAACTTTGATTTCCTGGAATACAAGGGGGCATAGACATTTAAACTCCGTCTCCACCAGGGAATTAGCTGACATTAATATCATAGCCCTCCAGGAAACCTGGCTCCTGTTACCTCCTATTTGGGATTTGCATGTTCACATCAGCAGAAAAAAGTTTTCTGGGCAGACCTAAAGGAGGTTTGTTGATAGCGGTCAAAAAAACTAGCGGATTTCAAACAAAGGTTTGCCAGTCTCCATCACCATCCTTTCAAGTGGTCAAATTGTCTAACAGTAATCAAAAGATGGCCATAGTAAATATATATTGGAGCATTAACATACTAAAATCTGATATTTTCTTTGATCAACTTGTTAATGTATTGCATACCTTAGTATCAGATGTTGGACTAATGTATATCATTATACTGGGTGATCTTAATCTACATCTTATTTCGAATGTGGACGCTGAATTAGCAGCTAATGAATTGACCTGGTCCACAATTATGGCAGAACAAAATGTTGTTATGATGAATGGAAATATGAGGGGAGACATACCAGCACAGGTGACATGGCAAAGAGGCTGTCAGCATGCTATCCTAGAGTATATATACATCAATGCTTCTGTCTTTAATTGTGTCGAAACGCTGGAGGTATTACACACTGACTTAAGTGATCATAATAAGTTAACGTTATTATTTCAGATTGTGGAGCCCCAAACAACACTGACAATAAATCCAAATATATCAGATGTAACAGTAAGCAACCGGGGTAACAGATTGAAGTGGACACGAGCTAAACTACGAGTCCTCGATCAAAATCTGGAAAAAATATACCGATGCACTGGAATGGTCAATGATGATTATACACTTCCCATGCAGATGTTCAAACAAACCAACAGAGGTGAAAATTCTATCAAACATGAGCATATCCATGTTTATGATTTGGATATCAAGCATAAGAAAGCGGATCTAAGGCGAGAAATTCGGCAGTTGCTGATGTCGGTCACAATAGACTCGGCAACAAAAATTAAATTCCTAAAAAAGCAATAAAAAAGGTGGCTTAAAACCAGAAGAGCCAAGCAATACGAATTGGATGGGGCTGCAATGCTAAAGCAATTAATTACTAAATCCAGAGCTGGCATTTGGGCCCTGCTTAATCACACATCAGGAAATCTTCAAATGATTACCCAGACCAATTTGATTCCAGCGGAGGCATGTCAGGTGTATTTTCAAAATGTGTACCTTTCACCTTTCAGTAATATGCACCTATGTCTGCAAAGTGATGTAGCAGCCCATGACTTTTTGTTTGACATCAATGATATTAAACTTTGTATCAATAAATCAAGTACATCTTGGGCTGTGGGCCCAGATGGGCTGCACAATGCTATGCTCAAAATGCATGTGAATGAATGGGCGGGGATTTTATATTGCATCTATGTTCAGGTCTTTAAATCTGGTCACATTCCTGAGACATGGCAAAAATCAATTATCCTGCCTATCTTTAAAAAGGGTGATCGTCAAGATCCTAGGTCTTATAGGCCGATAGCATTATTAGATTGCCCTGGAAAATTATTTGCCAGATTATTATTAAACGTCTTTAACATCTGGCTGAATAGTAAGAATTTGCGAGATCCATTTCAAACAGGCTTTTTACAGGGCATAGGTAGTACTATTAATATGATCACCCTTTCAAGCATCATCCAGAAAGCCTACCAGTGTAAGCAACCACTGTATTTAGCATTCATCGACTTCAGGATGGCTTTGGATGCAGTTCCAAGAGAGCTCTTGTACACAAAACTGGCAGATGCAAATTGCCCATGGGGATTCTTAAAATGAATTATTCAACTGCACTCAAATACTACGATCCAGGTCAGATTAACAAAGGGTGGCTTACTAACAGCTCCAATTGAAACTGCCAGAGGCCTGAAGGAGGGGTGCCTGCTAGCGTCTGCTTTATTCAATTTTTTTATTTGAGATGTTAGCCATGCTTTTTCACAGTTGACCACAGATTCACCAAGAATCATGGGGGTGCAAATTCAAGGCTTCTGTATGCCGACGACATGGTACTCATGTCCCATAGCCCAAAAGGGTTGCATGTCTTATTGAGTGCATTGGACAAATATACTCAAGTAAATGGTATAACTATTAATATTCCTATAACAAAAATAATTCAATTTGGTACAAGAAGACAAATCTCAGCTCGACTTCATTGGCCCTTGCAAAGCTGCCAAATTTCTGTGACAACTGCTTATGTGTATCTTGGTATGATTGTATCTAATCAACGAGCGAATGAGCACTACAAACAACAAGGGTTGCTAAAACTACAAACGGCCACTTTGCAAGCCCGTATCATTAAGGCAAGGAATTGCAAGTTTTCAATTGTGCCAATAATTACTTATTTCAAACTAAAAATAATTCCTGTCATATTGTATGGTGCTGAAACTCAGAAATTGATGACCTATACATATTGCGATTTTAGAGATGGTCGGTTCGGGAGCTCAAGTGCTAAATTTGCCTAACTCTCAACCCTTGCCACTTCTAAGATATGAACTGGGTTTAATTTCCGTTTATGCGATCTATAAATGGAGGTTATGTGCACTATAACGTAAATGTCTGATGAATCAACTAACAAAAGGAATTACTAATATCATTTCAACTTACCTGTTGAGCTCAACAGATCATTTTCCTAAAAGGTGGCGTTTAAAAACACTGTCCATCTTAGAAAAAGCCCAAATTGATGCAATCTTGTTAATTGAGAACCCAAATCGAGCTAAAACTAAAATCTGGGAGTCAGATTGGATTAGAACTCGCATGGCATGCGCTAAATATAAGAATTTTTTGGAACAGCCTTTTGAATTGAAACGTTATCATAATGTTGCAAATTACATGGTCAAATCGCCTAGTCCAGGTCATCGTGATGGCGTAACATTGGTGGATCTGTCTTAAGTTGCCGCTACTGCAAACAGTATGCAGAAACTCTCAAGCATTTATGTACTGAATGTCCAGAATTGTTGTTGGTGCGATGTGTTCATTTTAAGCAATTATTTACTGAATTTAGGGACATGACAATGGATAAATTATGGGAGCTATTATTCTATACTAAGAGGAAGGCGGTGAGATACGCTGTTACAAATTATCTCCACCAACTGAAATTGTGAATATACATGTGCACGGGAAAATCCTTGTACCGAATATTGGCTTGTCTCGGTGGTGGAAATATGATAATAATAGTAATGTTTTATTATGTTGATTTTGTATTATGGTCATTTTAGTTAAAGGCTGTCAGTATTTTATGTGTATGTGTAAAAAGACAAAATATGAATTTGTAACATGTTACATTGTTGTTATGTTTAATCTATTGTTTCGCCATGAGTTGAAAGGTCTCGAGTTTCTCGCGACCAAATCAACTAATAAAAAAAATATATATATATATATATATATATATATATATATATATATATATATATATATATATATATATATATATATGAGTATGGTGCGTTTTGAAGGCAACACCTTCCTCTCAGGGCTCAGTAACCCTCACAGAAGTTCTCCTGGGAATCAGTGCTTCAAAGGCAGCACTGACATAATAGAGCCACACTCACACCAGGCTGCTGACCATTGGAATCCCTTTAAAGTCATTGGACATGGGAAGGAGAAAGAATTAGAGTAGTCAGAAGGGAGAGGTGGGCTGCGAGAGGGGTTACATCTTGGTTTCTGTAAAGGCTCTCTACAACTTCTAGCTGCCCCCAATCTCTGCAGGGCAAGGCCCTCTGGGTGCAATGAAAGGCAAAGGGCACTTGTTACACCAGCCTGGAGTGGACCATTTATAGAAGGCTTGCTTTGGACCGATCCCCTGTGACATTTTGCCTTTTTAGGGAGGAGGGACCAGTTCCTTCTTCGATTCATCTTTGGGCTCTCAATAAAAGATAAAAGGAGTCACTGGACCTCTGTTGGGGATGCAGCTCATCACAAAGTACTGAAGACAGAAGGCATTCAAGGCAGAGGAGAGCTCTCTCTCCTAACCATGCCAAGGGAACAGTGTGGGTGAGATGCTGTGGACCAAGGCTGGCTTTGGCACTTGAACCAGAACCCTGCACTGGAGGTGAAGGAGCCACTGTAGGTGCCAGCGAACTTCCTGGAGTGCAAGAGCAGAACAGGTGTTACCTTGCCCTAAGATCCTGGACTGGGTCTCACATCAACCACAGAACCAAGGACTTGACTCCTGATTCTGACACCATCTCCAAACTGCATAAATGACAGTTTGGGTACCTTCAACGCTATACAAGTTGCTGCATGATAACTGCCAGCCTTCTTTCTGGCCTCAACACTCAATCTCCTGAGTATCACTCGATACTGACACTGAAGCTCCACCACCTGAGACCCACTGAGACTTCTAGCATCCCCAGCTTGATGCCACCTGGTCACCAGCTTCTTCGAGCTTCTAACCAACGCTGCTGCTGTACCCTGACACTGTGTTCAGCCAGCCGGTCCCGCTCGCTGACGAAGACCAAGCTCTGCTTCTCCACACCCGAGGTCAGCGAGTCTTCAAGTGTCACTGACCCAACATCGCTCTTCGTCCGCATGCCAACTCTGTTGCGGAACAGCACTGCCTCATTGGCCCTGTCACTGGTGCTCCCCAAATAAACACTGGTCCGGTGCTGAAAGTGCCCAGACACCCACTTCAGTGCCAAAAGCCTGGCTCAAGGCTATTGTGCCCCAAAGACACAAACGTAATGTACTTGAAGTTGTTGTAAGGGGCCCTGTCACCCTGGTCTGACTAACAAGATCATAGTGACGTTTAAGCCACCCTTTTCTAGCCTTTTAAAAGACATATCCTTGAACAATGACATTATTGCTGGAATCTTTTGCCTAAACAAACCCCTGCCTATTATCCCACACAAGATCGAATTTAGGACAACGTTAATGTACATATTTCTTAATCTTGTAATTATTCTAAGATAGTGTAGCTAAAGACCAGTGTTATAAATGACTCTGTAGGATAGCTCAGGGGCAACGTGCTCGCCTTGGAAGCAAGATGACAGGGGTTTGATCCCCGGTCCTCTGTGTATAAAGCGCATTATAAATAACCAATCATATCACGTTGTTTGTCTCGCTCCCTGTTTAAGTTCGTGACACTGGGAAGTAAGCATTAGCTTCCAACAGGGTTGTTGTCTAGGTCAGAGAAGCAGAGGGGTCTACGGAGCAGGTTGTTCAGTCTCAATGGGCGCATAGGATGTAGTTTACTCAAGTTTAAGAAAGCAAATGCCAGCCACTATGAAGGTGGCAGAGGACTGTGGTGTGCATATGAATTAATACAGAACTTTCGAAACTTTCGCCAACACATATATAGCAATTGCCGTTAAAATGGAGGCCTGGCAGCTATTATCCCGTGACGCAGCAAACATATGATTGACAGGAGGCACTCACACAAATTGCCTGAAAGTGGAATCTAGAAACAATCAGTATTTTTCTTAGAAGTGCGAAAATACTGCTTTTCTTCGAAATTCCCCATTATGCAGTACTGGTTATTTTGAGAACAGCGAGAGTGGCCTAAGATATTCAGCAGTGTTATAACGGTAGACCAATGGCGCACTAGCTTTCCTGGGCGGGATACAGTAATCTCTATCAGTTGAAGAGTGAATTGGAGTCATGCTTTGATATCAAACATAGCCAATAGGAATTATAACATTTGAGCAATTGCGTCCAGTGGACCTTCTCAAACATTTAGGGACAACGTGCTTCACCCAATGGGATGTCACAAGAGAACAAAAGCAAGGCTTCCGAACTGCACCTAACAAGCTCAGAATATACAAACCATAGAGATCCAGGCAGGAGGAGAGAGTGTCAAACACCCAGTATGAAATGATCGCTGGCTGATCACAGAGGAGGGGAAGGAGATCATTGTTTACCCCAGCTGTGTTGCACAATTCAAAGTGGCAGAGCACAACGTAAGAGACTTTAGCTACTTACAACAAAACATAGTCTACTCTACGCCGATTTCTTTTTGTTTAGCATTTAAAAACATGTTTTGTACACCACCTATGAAAACAATACATATACATTCCGTTTAAAAAAGCCTGCATTGTATTCCTCACTCTCACCTCATAAATGAGAATATTCACATCACGTAGAATAATACCTTTTACACATTTCCAGAACACGTGCCATTTTAGGAAAGAGCGTTCTGCCCTTTTTTGCATTATTAACAGCTTTTCTTCAAATTTAAAATGTGCATTTCTGCAAAGTATGGTTTGTATAATCCAGAGCAGTGATGTGCGGAACATCAACATTGAAAAGAACGCCATTAGTATTATACGTCAACCTCTGGATTGTGGGTTTCAGGTCTAATGCAGGCAGGTCACTTTAGAAATGACAGTTTTAGCTGCGTATTGCTGTCCTATAACTCATGCATATTTTTCAGGCCCTGGATTTGAGGAATAAGTGAGTGAGTGAGTGAGTGAGTGAGTGAGTGAGTGAGTGAGTGAGTGAGTGAGTGAGTGAGTGGGATCCTTTATATAGCGCACACGCCACAGTAGTAGTCTCTTGGCGCTGGTCATCACCATGGGTGAGCATCAGGAGAACTGGCTCAATGCTGAGTGGGGAAGAGATCTGAATTGGGAGTGGTCAGGTTCAAGTCTTGACTTATGTAGGACGGTATTCTAATCCTTAGGCCCCCATATATGAAAAGTTCTGCCACCCCAGAGTATAGGACGGGCATAGGATTATGAAGGGAATCCCGTGCTTGATCTCCAGCTAGTTTAAGGAGGCACGCACAGATGAGATGTGATCTTTTTTCCGTACAGGAAGTGATGTCACGAGGCACTGGGGCTGGCGTAGTGTGAGTTACACTACTCTCCGAGAGAATGGACCAAAGCCCCTGAGGGAACCTGAATGCAGCAGCAGCAGTTTCGCAATGACATGCTGTATTTTCTTAACAATAATAATATCAGGATTTTATATAGGGCTTTTTCCCTGTTTCCTCTCACTGCCAAGATCGCGAATAATCTATATAAGAGATGTTATTTCCCCCAATTTTATGGTACCCCATTAATCAACCTTGCAAGGAGGAAGCCCTGAACATGTAGGGTTCCCATGTCATATGTGCCTTTCCTCACAGGCGTTGCTAGGGGATGTGTGCTTAGGGGGCTATAGACCCCGGTCTTTTGGGTGTAGCCCCGGATAGAAGCTCAGGGGCCACAACCAAAAGGCTAACCAGCCCAGAGGCCCGACAGTCCCGACATTAGCATAGCCCCAGATCTTTTCCAGACCCAACAACACCCCTGCCTGTCCTGTCAACCCTATAACTAACAGAGAGAGTTGGTGGATATTTCCACACTCTGACACCACTGATGGAGCAGTCGGGCACACCCTGCAGACAGCACAATATGCAACTGGCCAACCTTTCCTTGCCCTAGAGCAAGCCCTGGCAGGAGCACCGAGGCTGCTATGGCAGCGCATGGGATACCGTGCTTTCTGCAAAGATTGTTTAAGGCCTGAAGGTTTTGGGTTTTATTCCAAACAAGAGGACTCAGCCTAGGGTGTTTAAGATATTCCAGGAGGTTGTAGAATTGTGTTCGACAGTGCCCTGAGCCTCTGCATGTTTATTAGAGTAGGGAATTCTTCATCTTTGTTAGTCCTGTTTTTTGCCTCTTTCCAGAAGGAGTTTTACTTGAATGAACCTGGCCCTTTGAGACAGTGTTCCAGTACCCTCATATTTGTGTTTTTGTTCCCCAGGGGACTCACCAGTCACTTTAGGTGGCAGCAACAATAGCCTCAAAACATTATTCAAATGAGTTTCCCTAGAGGCTGCAGTTTGCAGTGAGTCCACATGTCCTTGCCCTCTGTCTTGGCCTTGGTTTGGTTTGGGAAACTAGAGGAATTAAGCTCCAGGCTAGTCCTGATAGGCCATTCTAATAGGATGCCCCCCTCCATGCGTTCTGAACTCCCCTAGTACAGGTTTTGTGTTCCTGGCAAACTGGGACGATTCAGCTGGGACTCTGATCGGGGAGCTGCCCTCCACCTCTTTCAGGCCCAGTTCCCTGACTCATGGGAGAGGTGCTTCTCTGATTGTGACCTTTTCGGGTTCAGGAATGGCGCTCTTCTACTCGGATGACTTCCGGAATGAGAAGCCATCACTACACAAGAACTCAACCAGGATATTTTAGGGCTGTAGTCTGCAACCTTCTGCTGTCCAGATGTTTAGGAATACGAATTGCATGAACCCTTGCCAGCAAAGTAGGTGGTGAAGCATCATAGGAGTTGTTTTCCAAAGCATCTGGGGAGCAGCAGGTTGCAGACCCCTGTCTTAGTGGCTACTTCAGAGTTGTAGGCAGTTCTGATAGAATATTGCAGGCCATGTGCATCTTCTTAGGACCTTAGGAGAAAGCAGCCTTTGCTTGCACCAGACCTTATGGATGCCGCTATGTAGTCCATACATGTGTGCATGGTTTCATGGACGGTTGAATGAAGTCCTGCAGAAAGGTCCAGTTTCATCATCTCTACAGTCTCTGCAGATTGATGGCAGTTCCAATGAGGAGCAGCGATAGCTTCAATCTGCACTCCGGCCAGAATCCTGTAATAGGGTTGTGCCCAATCTTGTGACATTCCAGGTGTGTCTGTGGCCACACTGAGATAGCTTTTTCTGCGAGTTGGGCCAGGAGTTCTAGACTCCAAATTGGCCTGGCATTTCCCAAGTCTCACCAGGCGAGTGGTGTCTGTTTCACCAATGGTGTGGTGATGGCTTTTTTTCTACTGAGAGTCTATTCCTTCTTTGAGAGCATCATACATAATCCCTTGCCAGGCATAACGCATAGGATTTGCTACTGTACAAAACCAGCATGTGCCCGCACAGCTCAAGGAACCATGTAAAGCTTTGAAATTGGCTACAACTAAAAATAACTAAACCTATTTTCCCACCACTTCCAAGAATAATTATTAAGGAAAATGCCTCGGAGAACATACATTTATTTGAGGAAGTGCGTCATTTCCAAAGGGTTTTGCCAATTGGAATAAGTCAGTAAAATCATATGGCCCAGGGAAGAGTTGTGAAACATTATTGCACTCGGATGCCCAATTTCAGCAACAACTCGGGTTTTGAGTCCTCATCAGCTAGGACCCTTGCTCGGGTAGGTGCTGGGTGCCAGTTTCATAATGCCTGCCTGGATTTGCTTAGAGAGGCTGGACTGGATTGGCGTGTCTACCTTTAGCAGCATCTCAGCAGTAATGCAAGTGTATTTTGGGTCTTTATTCTGGTTGGTTTTGGCACATTTGGTGACGCCAAGTGCCAGCATAAGACCAAAATAATTTCTGCAGGTAAGCGAGGAAAAGGAAGAGGTGTTGCACATAGCAATTGGCAATTTCTGTGGCATCAAATGGGCAAACTATTAGTTATATTTCTATTTTTGCCACTAAATTAGCCAATTAGGTGCTCTCTTCTTACTTCAGGCAGATTCTTTTCCAACCATAATCTCATCACACGGTTTGGCACACACCAAGCTTTTCTGCAGTGGCCCGGAGGTGAGCTCAAACCACGTTTGATTTGCTTCTATAGCGCTTCACACCAAAGCGCTTCGCAATCATTAATGAGATGGTACATAGCTTGAAATGCTGATATCATTGAAGAGACAAAGGGCCTAATCATGAGTTGGGCGGTAGCCCTTAAATGTGGCAGCAGCGGTATTATCACTGCATTTAAGGGCTGGCCCTATCAGGAGTCTGGCAGCATTACACCTAGCTCTGAGATGGGGCAAATACAGCAAAAAAAATCCAATTTTCGGCACAATTACTGATGGCGTTATTAACACACAGTAATTGCACAGAAAATGCCCCATTGGGTCCATTGGACCGAATGGGGAATGGGGAGTTACTGCTACCATTGGCAGTAGTGCTATTTGCCCGGGCAGTATCCCCCAACTCGTGATGAGGCCCCATGAAAGAAAGCTGGAAGTAGAAAACCACGGAGAGAGAAACATAATGATAATCCAGAAACACATGGCAAAATGAAGGTCTGGCAAAAAAGTAAAATTGCAGGACAAAGTCAAAAACAACCCAACCCCTAAACAACAACAAAGCAGTTAGGGAGCAAGATATGGCATAAAAAATTCAAAGTCAAAATGTCCCCTTTCAGCTACGACACAAATGAAATGCTGCTGTCCCTGTGATGTAGATCCTTAGATTTCAAAAAGATCCTGGGCCCCACACAACCATAGGTCCTTCACCTTGACAGCAAAGTTCTCAGGAGGGCATCCTCAGAGTCAATGGAAAAGCCATGGAAAAACCAGGCAGTCTCTTGCTTAACAGCCTTGTTGCGCAATCGCATGCCTTCACACACTGCAGCCCCAAACCACCAGGCACCCGCCCGACGCCCCACGCTCCTCTTGTCCCTGCTCCTCCGAATGACAAATGGTGCTGGACAAGACAGGGGCCTCGCCAGAGTGCGGGCGCAGCACACCAGCAGGAAAGACCCTGGCGGGGTAAGTGCCTCTGCGTCCAGGACCCGGGGCAGGGATCTCTGCACAGCCGCCGCACCTGCCATATTCGCCGAGTCATGAACAGTCGTGATCGGAGCTCAGTGTTCTGAGGAAAATTGTCAGGGAACACCCGCAAAACCCTCCTGTAGCATCCCCTCACAACACTTCCTGCACTGCCACGTGCCCATTGTCGGAGCAGTGCTCCCATTAGCGTGGAGCCAGCAGCTATTCCTACCACACGCAGAAAGCAGCATGGCTGTGCAGCGCATACCCCACCACTTCCAGGGAAGCTGCAGTCCCCCACAACACTTCACACAGTGCGTTGATAGTCCCATTGTCAGCTGAGGAAGCAGCAGATGGGAACTGCTGAGCCCCACTGATGAAATGCATATGTTAACATGAAATTTGGCACAAAAGGACACTGCATAGCCTGGAAAGCGATGCAATGTTTTTCCCTGTCTGCATGTCTAAATTCTTTGACTTTACGTTTTCGGTCCCACCTCCCATCGAATGCTCGAGGAGGTAATGGTACAAGCAGTTTGTTCAGGTGCACAGGATAGCAGCATAGCTGTGCTCAGGGTCTTTTGGTAGAAACAGAAAGTGGCAACACGTGTGCTCAACCGAGAATTTCAGTGGCAGCCCGAGTTCCCGCTAATAGTTTTCCCTAACGTCAGCCTGCTCAGAGCATACACACATTGGCAATTAGATTTAATGGATATAATGAAATTGGATTTTATTTCCACTTACCTTTCGCTTCCTGGTATCGGATCACCTTGAATATGAATTTAGCCATAACGCTGCTGGCATGAGATGTTTCTGCAGTGTTTGAAGTGATCACATCCCTGCTCTGTGCTGGGTTGAGGGGGCATGCCATTAAGCCAAGATCCACATTCGGTAGAAGTTAACATGTCTCACCTGCTTCCCACATCTGCATCCACGTTGCCAGGGCTGTTGCTTTAACTCTGGAATGAAGTGAGTGATCCGTACAGCTTTTCTAGAAACACCCACACCCACTCACACACATGCATATACGCTCACATGCACACACTCACTGCCAAATCTGTGGGGTGGGTTGTACACAGCTAATGATGCCATGACAATTCGTGCAAGGTTTGAACAATGGTGGCTTGGTTTCATGCTTTGTCAGTTTTCCATAAATAACCTCCTTGGTTTATTGCTTCATAGCCTAGGAACTCCTTGTCCATTCTAGCATAATTATGTTCTTATCACTTCCGCCCTCCCCTATGACATTCCAAATGCATTGCCTTCTCTGCTGGCGTCCCTTTGCCTTGTCCTTTCTTACCAAGGCTTGCCTCTTTTTACCCTTTCTTTTGCCAATCTGTACACGCTTACTCTATTAATGGTCAGGCTTTCCTGACCACTCTAGGACCAGGTACTCTTACTCCCCACCATTTTCCCCAAATTTAACAATACCCAACGTGTTTTAAACTCACCCTTTTTCTCCACAACATTTTCTCCTGTTTCTATCTAGAACTTAGTAGAACCCTCCCCAGATGGGGTTCTGCTGTTCCCCTAAAGAAGCCTTTGGTCCTTCATGAATCCACCTACCACATCCATCAAATTCAACAAATGCATTCCTGTGTGTGGAAAGACACATGTACAGCATTCTGGTGGAAATAAGCCAGCTTGTCAACTTTTATCACATTGCGTTTTACAACACAAATGCATAGAATTCAGCGAAAACCTGTTACCTTTCTGGCCCCATCAATCGCCGCTGGGTTCTTTGCTTCGCTCCACATGAGTCACTGTAGCCGCCGAGTCCACATGGCCTTTGTGTTTGGCCACAGTCAATTTATTATTGCCAACTCCTTCATGCATAAGAAATGGAAGAGTTAATGAGATTCAAAGGATAACCATTGAAGAGAGGAATGAGCAGGATGTATGGAGTCACAGGGAAGGATGCCAACTAAAAGGTGAGTAGAAGACTTATATAATAATGTAAATGAGTCAATTGATTAGCAAGAAGGTTGAGGAGGGGAGCAGAACAGTAGTCAAGGCAAGAAAAGGCAAGAGAAGTGGTAAGAAATGTAGTAGTGTTGAAAGGTGTAGAATATATTTATAAGGCGACAATTAATTCAGGGAGTTCTTTCTCCCCACCCCAATCAAGAGCGCCACACCTATTGATCAATTAATTGGATTCTTGACTAACTCTGCCTTTGATTCATATAACACCACTATACTCCCTAACACCTTTTACAACATGCAAGCCAAAAACCAGGCAGGGGTGCAGAAACAATATATGTATTTGTATTTAATTAATAGACAATATTCATATTTGCACAATGGTTACCAAAGAAGCACGCAAGTTAAAACCACAAATGCATTTTTAGAGCCACAGATCACAGAACATATAGGACACCAGAACATGTACAGTTTTCATTTCTGGTCTCTGTTCCCCCCTGGTCACAGATAAAAAGAAGACAGGTCTACTGAATACTTCAGATAATTGGATCGCTCACAAAAATACCCCTAAGGTGAAGATAATGAATGCAGCTCCTTGGAACATTATGGGATAATTCTATCTTACAGTGTAATGTGTATGTGGTCTATTTAAATAACAGGTAGCACCCTTTTGTTGAACAAAAGAAAATGGCATGCACAGAGCTCGTTATCTCTGATATACCAGCACACTTTCCATTTCTAGCACCATTCTAGCACAATAAACATTTAATGAAATACTCTTCTTGGCATAAAATGAAAACCTCTCCTTTGCCACTATATAGTGAGAGTGTCTCCCTTTAATTTGGGTTCCTTGCTCACTCTCAATAGAGATTGAATTTGAATCAGCAATTTTCCCTTTGCTTAACCACGAAGGCATTTTTCTGCACAGCACAGACCCAGACATTCACTTTGTCACAGGGATCCCTTGTGCATAAATACAGGGTTTGGGGAGTGTTGAACAGTTGGGAGTTTCTTTTTTTAAATGCACTGCTCCCCTTTAGGGGATTTTTGGGTTTGGCAAAAGGGTAATAGGTGCGTCACAAAAATAGCTATATCATTAGCAGCACTGGGAGATCGGAGATTTAGAATTTTTCAGAGATCACCTTGTGTTCTTTGGCTATGTCAGAATAATTAATTTATGAATTAATAAGAAATTGCTCAATGTTTACATCTGGATGCACACCTTGTTACTGTCTATATTGGGGAAGATATTAATTCATACAGACCCTGACCAATGGTTTGCTCTGTTGGAATCAGTCACATACTTTGAATATCTCTGGGTTTGTGCACAGGTGCAGTCATCAGGTAGTCAGTTGCTGGGAAGCAATAGGGCCTGGGTGGACTGCCTTCCATTGTGGCCTCAGTTAGGGGGGCACTCCAGACTAAATCATGCTTGCTTCTCTGCGTCTCTGTTATGGAGCCACTCCAGCCTCTGCCCTTCTCCAGATCTCCAGCCCCTAACTCTGCTGCTTCTCTCCAGATTGTAGTTCCTCCTTTCCTCCTGGAAATCTTAGCCCCCCCCAAATATCTCCTCTACTCCATTGGCTTCTTGTCTCCATCAGTCCTATCTTGTGTGTCTGATCCTTCATGTCTAATATCGCTTTTCCACTGTGCGTCCACTTTTAAAACCTCCTAGCCACCCCCCCAAAATACCTAAATTATGAACTACTGGCTCATTGGTTCATTATTCTGATTGGACATTTATTGTTCGTCCCGCTCAACAATGCCTCGCCTCTTCCCAGGCCCCGTTTCTGGGAGTTCTTACTCCACCCAATTGAAATTACATTTCTGAACAACTCAAACATGAAGTAAAAAATCTTAAACATGACATTTTTCTTCAATTTGCTAATAAGGGTCACAACCCAAAGATTTCTAAATTGCTCTGATCATACCGATCACAATGAAATGTATCTGCTGTCGGCAGGTGGCTGCCTGCGCGAATGACAGATTTCAGCAATTTCCATGGATGGAAATAATGTTAGATTCATGATATTTTACAGACAGCTATTTGATTCTGTGATTAATCCTGCAGAGTCATCACAGAATCCCAGCCTCATGTCTCTTCCCCTGTGGCCAGGGAAAAGCAGCTGCTACCTGATCCTAACCCTGAGGGTGTTGTTAGGAGGGAGGATCACATGGTAGGGGAAGGCTGTCAAGGGAATGTGGTGACTCCGTCAGGAGAGATGCTGTATTCATCCTCTACTGAGGATGAGGTTTTCCTAATGCCTGAATATTTAATGGCATGTTGTCACAGTAGGGCCTTCCCTCCCAGACCTATCCACGGTGCCAAGAAAGAGATCCCTTTTTGTAATCATGAAAACAATGTACATAAAGGACAGGGAGTTTATACAACTACTTTTAATAGTTATGATTATACATTATGTTTGGATTATAAACCTAAGAGAAAACCATTTCTCCTTTAAAACATTCCCTTAAAGGTACATCCTATAAATCACTCAAACAGGGTGGATTAAATAAAGTATAAACAACTAAGAACATTATGAACTTGAAGTCCCATAACACCCTTAGTACTGAGATGAGGAAGAGGGGGCCAGAGTTACTAACCTAAAATGAGCGGTCTAGAGGTTGTAATGACCCACACCAGAGTAGGACCTTTAAACATTTTGAAGGCCTTTAAGATGAGGGCCAAGCAGAAGCAGCAGGAGGAAGCAGAGGTTGGAGCTGCCGCTTTGCTGGTAGCTGGATGCCATGCAGAGAAAGTGTCAGAGTTCAGGATTCCTGGAAGATGCAGAGGACAGGCAGCGGGAAGTGATATTGAGGCCAGCTGTCCAAATAGAGAGAGAAGCTCTCTGTGTCTTGCATCTCGCCCATGTGTTAGGTTTTCACCGGAGCATGTGTGGAACAGTGTAAACTCCATTGACAGACGGCGCAAGCAGAAGAAGGCTAACCAGAGCTGTCAAATGCCAGGGAAGTCCTGACGAGTCAAGAAGCAGAAGCAGTGAGTCAGAAGGAGATACCAGTACGTACCGGTGAGTTGACCTGATATATAAGTGACCCTGACTCGCTCTGCAGTAGACTGCTATGTAAGAATGCACCTTTTGAAAACTGAACCTTTAAACTAAAGCAAACTGAGCGCAACTCTCCTATTAAGAGATGTTGAATACGAGAATATTGCAACATGCATTGCCAAAGCCAAACGTGGGTAATGCTCAAGCAAAGTGAATACAACTTACCTAAAGGGAGATATCCAATAAGGGGATATTGTAACCCACATTGCCAAAGAGGGGCAATAATAAAACCACAAGGATACAATTTTCCTAAAGAGGGATATCCAAAAAGGGGACATTAAAACCTACATTGCCAAAGCCAAATAAAGCTGAAAGTGACATCAAGGCTATTTGAATGTAGCAGTCCCAGAACAAGATACACCTTTGGGGAAAGTTGTAAACTACATTGCCAACAGCCAATAGGTTGTGTAGAAAGAAATCAGAGACAACAGGAGAAAAGCCCTCCTTGTAGAAAGGATCAAGGGGCAGAGAACTGTAACCTGCACTGTAACAGATCATTGTGAGAATCATTGTCCCTTTTAACAGCATGGTTGTGGAAGAAGTTGTAAGCCAATGTTGTTGCAAGTCAAAAGACTTACCCAAGAAGCCTTTGTTGGTTCAACTTTCCCCATTGAGGATTTCATTGTGGAAAGTTTGGAACAAGCCTCACCACAGAGTACAAGTTGTAGTAGTAGGAGTTTTGTCCTGACAGGTGAATACACCAGGAAAGGGACAAGTAGTGGTTAGTCCTGGCAGGTGAGTGGACCAGGAAGAAGTTGATTTGAAGTACTGCGAATGTGCTAGAAGGTTGTGGTGTAAAAGAAGTGACAAATCCACTACTGTGTTTTGATGAACTGTTGCTTATGAAGAAAAAATGTGATGTGATAAAAGTGGTTGGTCTCCTGTGAAGAATCTGATGGGATTCTCACCAGAAACATGGTCTGGGACCCTCCTCGTGTGGCCAGGGAAAGGCAGGCATTTTCTAATCCAGACCCTGGGTGTGGTGTACTGTAGGAGGATCAAATGGGAGTGTGGGGTGACAGGGGGGTCAGACCAGAAAGACTGTGAGGAACCCCTTTTTAACTTTGCCCGTAATGCCTCCCTTTTGATGGCTTTTTGCCAAATTAAAGAAATTAAGTTTGCTAAAGTGAACTACATGACCCAGAATCCCATAGGGCCTGAGACAAACAAGAGGACCGGAGAGGCAGGTAGAAGTAGAGGACAGGCAATTAGGCCTAACAGCCTTTGCCAGGGTAAGGAAATTAATAGTAATGCCCTGCACCTGAAATCATTTGCCCCACCTAAGAGGCATAAAAGGCTACAGCAGGCTCGGGAAGAAAAAAGGAGCTTTAGCTGGAAGGCTGTCAGTAGTAGGAGGAGAAAAGCACAAGGCTGGCAGTTCATGAGGAAGAGTGATTACTTAAGGGTCGCTGAGGCGTGGAGAGAACAGATTTCACCTGCAAGTTCTGAGAGGGTCTTATGGTCACAAACCCTGTCTTGCTGTGGCTGCACTGAGAGAGACGTGTCAAAAGTGAAGGTTTTCCCAGGTCCGCCTAGTGGCTGTAATTGCAGAGCCATGACCATGCTGAAGCTTGAGGCCCGCAACAAGAAGCAAGCCGTGGGACAGAGGAGTGACAGAGACTCCTAGTTGGCATCGCCAGACCGGAGACACCCGTGCTGCAGAAGGGTGTGGGTCCCAAGTATGCGTAAAGCTGTAGTAGAAGGGGAAGAAGTCGGGAAGTTGAAGCAGCATGCAACCACAGTGTTCCTGGAGCCGGTGAGTGAAGCTTGACGTTCAGGTTCACTCATTAACTCTTGCTGGTAACTTTTACCAGGTCTAAAGTGGCTTGCATTAAAATAGAAGTAAGTATAAACTGTTTGTCATTGTGAAAGCATTTCTTTACAATGGAAATGTATCATGCACACTTCTAGTACAAGTTATAGTGCTCGCGTGTGAAGAAAAACATTTAATTTCCCATTGTCGAACCTTTAAATGTTGCCGGAGTGGTCGAGTGTCTCCAATAAAAGGGGAATACTTTCTGAAGTACTCTGAAAACTCTGTTGCTGACTTTCACACTTGTTACAAGATCTTACGGCATCAAAGGAAGGTCACGTGTGACCAATTCTGATTCCCGACCAGACTAGAAAGTATCTCTGTGTTAATAGGTGGGAATACAAACCTTTACAGATACTTAAGGTTAAAGATCTACATTAAAGAGTGGTTGTGTATGCTTAAAACAATTTTTCCTTTGAAAACTGAGCCTTGTAAAACTAAGAACAAGTATTCTTTAAAAGCAGAAGTTGACGTATTAATAAGAAGAACAAGCATTTCCCAAGCCGAGAAGCTTAAATTTTCTATAATAAAGAAACCATTGTTTAAATCAATCCATCTAACTGTCGAAGTTATTAAAGGTCCAGTGTTCTCTGATACAAGTGTGACATTGTTATCTGAAGTTGGAAGTGTGGCAATACAGCTTCAAGGTAGCTACTGGAACCAAGAAGGTGTGAACAAAGCTGTTGAAGAGACCTGGGTGCTTGTAAGAAGATTGAGCAAATAAGCTTTAATGCTGAGACTGTTGAAGTTGAGAGAAAGTCAGTCTGGAATCAGAGGCAGGTTACCCTACTGGCAGTTAGGCACACAGAATTGGCAAAGAGGCTTCCCTTTTCTTGGAGCATAGGAAAGAAGAGTGCCTTGCCTACCTGTAGAGGTCGAAGTGTCTTGTTTTTAAAATGCCTAACCATTCTAACATATAAAGTTGAACAGAAATACCAGAATTGTGGTTGTGTATAATACTGTCAGTGGATGTCACATTGAAGTTGGTTGAAGGAATGTCATACTGTTGAACCAAGGAGTCTATTTCCATGGAAACAGAAGTAGAAAGGTGGTTGTCAAGAGGAAAGCAACAACCGAAGAAGAACACTTGTAGATTTGTAGACAGAGAAGTTGCTAATCTATTGCTTGAACTGTGGCAAAACAATCTTGGAAGGAAGACATCCAGGATTACCGTTGATGCTGTTTCCTTGGCTGGAAAAGTGAAGTTTTGTTTGGTGAACTTTTGTTTCATTAGGAACTTAAACTAACTGGTTCAAGACTTTACTTTTCTTTTTGAACATTTGGGGAAATTGACATTGAACAATCCAGGGAAGGGTTTTACCCAGGACAAGAGAATGACATCAGAATTACTGGTTGTTTGGTATTCACTCATTAATGTAGTTTATGATTTACTTTGAATGTTTTGTTGTTAAGTGTGAGGGCTAGTTTTGTTTATGTTAGAAGTGATCCCCTTAGCTCTTAGACTAGGTCAGGAACTCCCCGATAGCGTGAGTTTTGAGAGGATTTATTTGCATCTTTTTATTTTAATAAAATGTTACATTCTGAGAAAAATACAAGCACTGGTCTACCTCTCATTACTGATCCCTTACATCTTCTGAGAAAATATCTTTTACATTGACTTTTTGACTTAATGTATGAAGAGAGAGGTTCTTGGTTTGCCAAGCAGAAGGTTGTGAAAACCTTAACAATTGTCTTAAGAGTGAGAAACCGTTTTGAATCTGAGATAGTCACTTTGACAAATGAAGGGCATTTTGGATGAAACGAACTGTGGATTCTACCTGGAGTGGAACTTGGCTAGTGAAAAGAACGTTCATAATATTGAACATTGGTTTCAAACACCTTGAATTGATCCAGGGTAAGCGGATCCAGCCCTGGTCACAAGGATTTCTGTTCATAATTGTTATGTTTGAATTCATATGTTATTTTGTGAAGTTTAAACAGCCAAATCATTCCTGTATGATTTTGTTGTATGTATTAGTGTGAGGGACAGATATTAGGTCACTTTCCTTTAGCCTTTTTTTGTTAGGTAGGGAAGGAACTCCTTGTTAGGTTAGGGAAAGATAGGTGTTTGACTCGCCCTTTAATATTTAATAAAATGGCAAATTTATGTGAAAACTCCACCTAAGTGTCCATCTCACATGTCTGACCCCTAACAACTCCCTAAACTACCATATAGTGGGCTATCTTATCTGTAACTTCTTCTGGAAGCCACTATCATATTTAACCTTATAACGTTGGTTCCCAGGGCCAGTTTTGGGTGGAGTTCTATCAACAGATAGTGCTCATTATTACTTTTCAGAGACATATGAATCATCCCTGTATCTATTACAGTTTCCCAGTTTATGAGAAAAATATGATTTTCCATAGAAGCCTTTGATATCCTCTTAATTACAAACATACTTGTAGCTTCAATAAAATAAAATATTGCTCTTCCCAAGTCCTATGGTAGGCCTGGTTTTTCTCCTCTATTGACATAGTCTGCAATAAAACCTCTAAACGGTCTTCCAGGACTAATGACCCAACCATGTGTTTCCTTATCTCCTTGGGCAGATGAAGCATAACTTTGCCTCTTTGAACCATCTGTTGCAAGTTACACTGAGATCAGGCTCCACCCTTCTAAAAAACTGAATATAATTTTGAGTATTTTAGAAAGTTCAAATTCTCAATTGATCTCTTTTACCCTCATTAACACATCTACCAGACCCAAATTCCATCCCCTTCCCTTGCTGGCTCTGCTACACTTAAATGAGTTTGACCAGAATGAGCCTGGTAAATGTAATGATGAGGTGAAGAGTGTTTGGCCTTTGTGACCTGATGGGGGGAAGGTTTCCTCCTGTGTTCCAGCACAGCTTTACTTCAGTTCCTATAAACAAAAATTGTGCTTTTGTTTAAAATGCATACTCTTACATTTAGGCCTGTTTTAATATATCTCGCATTACATACAACACATTTTCCCTTGTGCTGCTTATGTCAATATTTTTCAACAGGTTCACAACTTTCATTAAAAGTGTGCCTTTGAATTACTTCTGGCAAATGGAGTTTTCTTTTTGATAAGCTAATTTTTTATTCACAGTTGCGGAATGTCCAGAGTTCTCCATGGCAGGTTTATGATTTGGCCGAACTGCACTTTAGTGAATCAGTCATATGCCTGTAGCTTTTCGACCTTGTCACTCGAGCACAGGGCACAGTTAGTGTTTTTATTTTTTATTTCTGACGACAATGTCTGAAAGTTAGACAGTTGAGAGTTAAATGCTGTATATCTGCTGGGCTTTCATCTGACACCCGACAGTTAGTCGTCCTTATTTCTCCACCTTTGGGCCTAATTTAGCCTGATGCAGTTCAGCTCTATTCTGGGGCTGAAAATACCCTACAAAGGAGAAAATAGTGAAGTGCTTTGCAGATATTGAAGAGTTGGAAGCAGTAGCTCCTGGCAACAGCAGAAATGTGGAAAGAAAAGGAGAGTGAAGAATCAAAGGTTGCACCAAGTACATCTGAGAGTCATCTGCATGCAAGTGATGAGAGACGCTGACTGAACCTATAATGTAAGTGAGAGTAATAGTGTAAGAAGACTGAAGCCTTGAGGCACGCCAAACTTCAGCGGGATGGTGGAAGCCCAGGTGACAGAGTAAGTGCAGTCAGAGGGGTGTGAATGAAACCAGTTGAGCACAGAATTCTTAAAGACCAAGGGCCTCATTACGACCCAGGCGGTAAGTTACCGCCTGGGCCGTGACTTTACCACCATGGCGTAAACTACGTTTACGCCATGGTGGTTGGCGGACTTACCGCCCCATTCCGACCTTGGCGGGGCGGTAAGTCCCCAATCCCCATTTACCCTTCCCCATTCCCATTTTTGCCCCATAGGGCATAATGGGAGTGGGGAAGGCGTTAATTACGCCACCGTAAATTACGGTGGCGTAATTTACTCCATGGTCCCTTAGCGCCATGGATTTTAACACCTGCTAAAAGCAGGTGTTAAGTCCGCCATGGCGCTAAGGGACCTCGTACTCAGGCGGTAAGGGTCGGCGCTGTTTACGCCGCCGTAAAACCCTTACCGCCTGAGTCGTAATGAGGCCCCAAGTGTTAGAGAGAAGAAGGAAGAACAGTGTGATCGACACAGTCAAAAGCTGCGGAGAGATCGAGGAAGGGAAGAGTGTTTAGTATAATGTGCATAAAGAAGAGAATTAGTGACATAAAGTAAAGCTGTCTCAGTGAGTGGTGGAGACAGAAACTAGATTGTTGAACAGGCAGGAGAGAATAGTGATTTAGGTGAGCAGAGACTAATATATATACTTTGCTTTTAAGGAGTTTGAAACAAAAGGAAGAAGAGAAATAGGTCCTAAATTGGATTGTAAAGAAGGGTCAAGTGAGGATTTTTTGAGAATAGAAAGAACAGAAGCATGCTGCAATTCAGCTGGAAAGGTAGCTGTAGATGAAGAGGTATTGTATAAAATTGTCAAATAAGTAAGAAAAGGATACTCCTTGGGAATTAATGGTGATGGTAGAGGTTATGAAGGGTATGAAGGGGCAACAGTGGGGTGAGCCAGAAATAAGTCGGTTGTAACATCTGTCTCAGAGGGAGGGAGAAAAGAGGTAATTCGAGAAGTGAGAAGAGGAAAGAGGAAAGAAAATAAACACAGGAATCAGAAGATAAAGTAGAAGAAATGGATGTATGGAGAAGTGCAACATCAGAAGTAAAATAGTTAGCATGGTCAGAGGCGGAAAGATAAGAAGACAAGACTTTTTCTCCTTCCCTCTGCTCCTGCTCCCCCCCCCCCTCCTGCCATGCTCCTAAGGCACTACAATGAACTCCCAAAGGGGCCGCACCACAAGGTAAGGCCAGTTGGGCGTTTTGGACAGCAACTCGCTCGCCCTCTGCAGCATTACTTTTTTAGCGCAATTTCGCCACCCATTAAGGTCGCTGATATGGGGTCACTATGGGAACGCGCATCAGCGTATCCATTGACTTTTCCGGGCAATCTGTGCTGTCTGACTGCTGGACTTCTTAACAACAATGGGCTCTGCGATTTTCCATCATGGCTGCCACTTTTGGGCCTCATTGCAGACACTGGAGTGTATTTCCACCTTTGAGCCTTGCCAACTAACCATCCTATTTTTCTTACCCACCATCAAAGGACCTATGGGTGAGCCGGCATGCGGAAGCCAGCCCACCTCTGAAGTCCCACCAGCTAAGTCCCCTATCTGAGCAATCTCAGCATGGGTGAGTCAGGGGCCTCTGCCTCCCACAACAAATCCTGCTGCTGCCAACCTGAGACATCCTCTTCGACCCAAGCACAGTGAGCTCCGCTGCGTTCATCTTGTGAAAGCAGTCCACTGCTCTTCGGCATGCAGTATGCCCTGTTTCTGACTATCACAGACACCCCCTCTAAACCTACCGCATGTACCTCTCTTGAACCCTGCTACTCCTCTCACTATCCTTCTTACCTATTCTACAGTCCCGGACTCTGTGTCACAATATGCATTTTTCCACAAAATTGAACAGAAATTAATCAATTTGAAAATTGTTACTCTGCCTCCCTTGCATTGCTCCTTCCCTCTAAACTCGACTGCTGTGTGCACCCTAGAATTTGTTTGTTAACATCTAAAATCGTACTGATTTTGAGCACTATCTGCAGTCTCTACTTTGCTCCCCCTTTTTTCTTCTCCATCCCTTCCCGTCCCACCCCACCCTAGCCCTCCTCTCTGTTTGTACTCTCCTCTTCTTCTATCCCTCTTGTATTGTTGGTGTATTGTCCCCCCTTCTGTTTCCACCCTTCCACACCACCATTTTCTGCCCTCCCCCCCTACTTACCCTCCCTTCTTGCCTATCCCTTATTTGATTACTACATGAAAATTGCTGAGCAACTTTGAGCATACTAATGCCCAGTAGTATACCTGTTGCCCCCTCTCTTCCTGCCCTACCTCTTCCCTCCCTTCCCTAAAGTGAGAACCGGAGAACATTAGTGGATGGCTTTGTCCTGCAAAAAAAAAAAAAAAAAAAAAAAGTAAAAGAAACTTTTAGTAAGTGGTTGTATCTTGTAAAAAGACCCACCCACATTAAGGTGTTGATGTGCCGGTTGCAGAACCCAAGAACAAGAACTAGTGGGTTTCTGTCTCCTGTGTAAAGAAACAGAGGAATTTAGTTGGTGGCTGTGCCATGAGAAAAAAACAGAGAACTTTGAGAGGTAACTGTGCCCTGTGTATGAACCTGACCGCTTAAGTCAGTGGTTTTGCCCTGTGAAATAATCCAGAGAAGTTTTAAGGGTTTTATGCACCCTGTGAACCTTATGGAGAACCTTAAAACTTTAGTGCGTGGCTGCTTTCTGTAGGGAAAATAATGGAGTTTACAGCAAAAAAGGATAACTGACGAAGAGTTAGAAACTGGAGGAGAAGAATGAGAAAGAAACTTAGAGAATGAAGCGGTCAGTAAAATAAAACACCATAGAATTGAAAGGAACAGTAGAAAAGATTAGGACAAGGGAGGAGCCAGAGGTCTGAGAAGGGGAATTAGAAATATGTGAAAGAAAGTAGGATTCTTGTATTGAGAGATGGGATGGAGGCATGAGTGGTAGAAAGATGGAGATTCAAGTAATCAAGGAGAATAAGAGGAAGGTCAGCAGAAAGGATTAGTGATATCAAGGAGTCACAGTTACCACAGAAGCGAGAGAATGTCATTTATAGAAAAAAGAATAGTGATATTAAAAGGAAGTAAGTTAAGGGAGATTTGGTAGAGAAGGAGAGAGTAACCATGAACAATGAAGAATGAATCACCCATGGCACCAAAACAAGGTGGATGACAGAAATGCTGGTAAAAGTAAGAGCAGTGACAACTGCAGAATGAGAAGGGGAGACGCAAGTTTCAGTTAGTCGGAGAAATTGTAGATTAAATTAATGAAAGAGATCAAGGACTGAGTGTCTTTTATTGCAAAGGGATTGTGCATTCCAGGGAGCCGTTGAGTAAGGGTAGAGGAAGAACATAGTAGTACAATTTCTATTTACTATAATGGTGGCCATCTTTGATTTTCTTTACAGTAAATTGGGCATACACAATTTGCGTGGAGCCCAGCTCCTGCCCCAAAAAACTGTTTGAACCCCAAAAGCCCAGAGTGAGAAAAGCCGTCATACCATTGCCCAATGTCCAGGGCTTCACTCAGGCCTACCTAGGCTTGGGCTGGTGGACCATTTATTTATTTATTTATTAGACATTTGTAGGGCGCCTATACACAAGTGTTTCCAGGTGACACAATGCAAGAAGGGTGGGGGAACATGGGAACCACAAAAGTAGAACAACAAAATGGTTATATTGGCCTTCTGACAATCCTACCATGCAAGTGCATGACAATGTGGTAAGTGCGAGGCTAGGGGAGAAATGCTGAAGTGGGTTGCCCCAAGTTTGTGCGCGGGCAAGTGCTAGGCAGGGAGGACTAGGTTGGGCTAGTCCGGATAAGGGAAACAGAAGTCAAGTGCTGGCAAGGGATGCTGGGGAACTGGTAGGGGGTGGGCCGGTCCCTGTATGACTCTAAAGGGACCAGTTACAGGGACAGAGGGAGAGTTATCATGGGAGGGTGGAGGGAGAAGGAAGAGGAGAAAAGGAAAGTCTTGCAAAGTTTCTGGAATTTAAGACGGCCGGCTCAAGTCTGAGGGGGGCAGGGAGGCCGTTCCAGAAGGAGGAACTAGCCAAGGAAAGTGGTCTACCTCCTACTCTCTGCTTGGAAAAACGTTTGACCTGCAGAGAGATGGAGCAAGAGGACCGAAGGACTCTGGCCGGGAGGTATTTCGGTTGTGAGGTCTGGATGTAGAGAGGGTCATTACTGGCCATTACTGGCCCTGTACTCGCACAGAAGCGGGGGTGAATGCTATAGTTAACAACTTCTTAGTCATTTTATCTGCTGCAAAAATGTTAGAAAATACCAGCCAGTTGAGCAATATAGTATTTTCCTCATCGTGTGTTTATCTGTAAATAAAATACTCCTCTTATACATTTTATTCTGGTCTTGTAGGAGTTGATCCTTCCTACTGTCCTGTTGCCTCTCTTCAACATAGGGCTATTGTATCAGTCATTGCTACTTTGTACTAATGCAAGGCTCCCTGCAGGAGGACCACCCACTCAGACATGCATGCTCATGTAATGTATGTGGTCTTGTACCTCTATTGGCTGCCCAGCTCACTGCATGTAGCCACCTGTACAGCTCTCCTTGCTATCCTAATACATACACAATACAAATACACATGTGCCTCATAAGCACCCATAGTCGTAATGCGAAAAGGCACCTTGTTTTCCCTTTTTGGTTCAATGGTCTTTTGTTTATTTTTTTAAAAATGTAATTCTACTTTATGTCCCTGAAGAAGCAAATTAAAAACACTATTGTTTCTGTATCTCCGTCGCCGGCACCGCATTGACGTTTCCTGATGCTTTTCGCTTTGGTTGAAGACGAGGAAAGATAACACGTTTGCTGAGTTGAACACAACCCAGGATGGTTAGCTGGTAAATTATGAAATCCCTCTTCTCACTATTGGACTCTAATTGTTTTCTTCCCAATCCATTGTCTGTGGCTAATTCTGCACCTTCTTTTGTTCCTTGTCCTGCCAGACTCGTGGTCCCTGATATATATCCAACCAGCCGAAACTGTATGTTGGCACTGGAAACATCCAATTGTGCTGGGAACACCAATTATTATTTTTTTAAAACGTTTATTTTGATATCTTTTCTTTACACATTAGAAATCTACCCCAATGCCACATATATGGGCCCTTACTATGAGTTAGGTGGTAGCTCTATTTGAATTACCTCCAACTTTGTGCACCGTTACCACCATTCAGTCCCACGGGTTTATTGCTTGTTTACAAGTGGTGGTAAGGTGGTGTTAATCACCACTTTTGGAGTTCATAGAACTCCATGTAGATTTCATTGGATTTACTGTGAGCGGTAATTCCACCATGGTAAATGTGAGGCTATACGCTGAAAGTAAACCCTGCGCTTCAGCTTCCACATTTGACTTTATCTGTGCGCACAAGTGGTGATAGCGAAATTACTGCCACGCTTCCGCCATTTCAACCTGTCAAACCAAATTCACAATGTGGCCCAATATCTTTAAGAATGCAAACATATTACTATTGATGCATTAGTATAGAACCATTTTGAATGACGATCTAATACATAGACATTGGACCGGAGGAACAAGGTAGTACGACCAACAGCCAGGGCACCACTCCAGTGGTGATGGTGCACGGTATAAATATCCTTTAACATAACATAACATAACATAACATAACATAACATGCACAGTTAGTAGGACGTTGAGGGAGCAGTTCTGTGAAAAGGCAGAGTGAAACATTACAACTCACCTATAATGCTGATTCTTCCTTAAATTATAAAAATAACAATTGTAGTTCTGTCTGCAAAAACTCGGAATATCCCATATATGAAAAGGGTAGAATATGCCAGATTAAATGGCTATGCAGTGATTTGCTACCAATGTCCTATGTTGTAAAACATCCGTTTTGAAATTTGAGGTGTTAATTCAGAGATGAGTGACGAGAGAAGAGTGACACAAGTAAGGTGTTTTGTATAGGTCTAAACAGTGCTTTATTGAAGCCTGGACCTATTTTGGATGTCTTTGCGTCCAGAACATGTCAAAAAAAGTCAAGGAAATGTTTGCCAACACATCAAAGGCTTCCAACATAGCACAGTGTGTAAAATATGACTTCTAGTTGTAGTGCCATACATGTATTTTCATGTTCCTTGTCTTCCTTGCTATTCTCAAACTTGAAAAACAGAGACAGTAGAATTCAGCCTGTCTTGTTTTTTAACCTAAGAGTTAACTTGCTTTTTCTTTGCTTTGGGAGTCGTTTACTCACAAAATTGAAGCTTGACGTTTCTGAAACAGGAAATCACTGCCAGATGATTAGGCTTGAATTGGTTGACTTCCGCTTCCAAAACGTTAACCAAATAAAAACAATGGCCTTCAAAACATGTAATTTGTACGCTAGATCATGGGCACAAATACATTAACAGGTGCCTTATACACGTTTAGTTGAGTGCGTTGAAAAAGTAAAGTACACAAATAGAATGTCTCACATTATTTGTAAATGCATGCAATAGTATACATTCACATTTCCTTCACTTTTCCAAAAGGGCAACCATGGTATTGCGTTCTATCTTGTTTACTGTGTCGCATGTTCATTTTGTTTGTAAATGTCTCACACAGTCACGCAGGCCAGCTACCTAACCAAACCATTTGCAGACACAAAGTGCCCAATTCATGGAATCCAGCGCTGAAGTAGCGCAAGCGCCGCGCGCAGAGAAGGAGCTGCACGCGTATTCATGGATTTTCCGATTTTTCAGTAGCCGTGGCACAATGAACATCAAGCAGCGCTAGTTACGCCCCCAACATGCCCCTGTGCGCAGGAAAAAGCCAGTGAAATGCCTATGTCAGCGCAAGGCCCAGTGCCATCCATGGGACAGCACACAAAAACCAGAGCGTACCCCGGTCGCACCAGCCAAATAGCGTGGAAAGGCCCGCGCATACCCCTTCCGCAACCCAGCGTAATCGCGTACCCTGGTCGCACCAGCCAAATCGCGTGGAAAGACCCGTGCGTACCCCTTGCGCTCTCCAGTGTAATCGCATACCCCGCTTGCACCAGCCAAATCGCGTGGAAAGGTCCACACGAACCCTTCCGCAACCCAGCGTAATCGCGTACCCTGGTCACACCAGCCAAATTGCGTGGAAAGGGCCGTGCTTACCCCTTCCGCACCCCAGCATAATCGCGTACCCCGCTCGCACCAGCCCAATCGCGTGGAAAGGTCCACGGGTACCCCTTCTGCACCCCAGCGTAATCGCGTAACCCGCTCGCACCAGCCAAATCGTGTGGAAAGGTCCACGTGTACCCCTTCTGCACCCCAGCGTAATCGCGTAACCCGCTCACACCAGCCAAATCACGTGAAAAGGCCTGCGCGTACCCCTTCCGCACCCCAGTGTAATCGCGTACACCGCTCACACCAGCAAAATCGCATGGAAAGGCCTGCGCATACCCCATGATACACGCAAAACTCCCCTGGAAGCAGACGCCTCCTCACGGGACAGCCAGACCCCAGCAGCCATCAGCCGCGAACACACCACGCAGGCAGCCCACACCACATGGCCCCCATCACTCGTGACCATACCCCGCAGGCAGCTCACACCACATGGCCCCCCACATCATCCATCACCATACCCCGCAGGCAGCCCATGCCACATGGCTCCCCATCACCCGTGACCATACCGCGCAGGTAGCCCACACCACATGGCCCCCCATCACCTAGGATCATACCCCACAGGCAGCCCACACCACATGGCCCCCCATCACGCGTGACCATACCCCGCAGGCAGCCCACACCACATGGTCCCCCCATCACCCGTGATCATACCTTGCAGGCAGCCCACACCACATGGCTCCCTCATCACCCATGACAATACCCCGCAGGCACCCGACACCACATGGCCCCCATCACCCATGACCAAACCCCACAAGCAGCCCATGCCACATGGCCCCCCATCACCCGTGGCCATACCCCGCAGGTAGCCCACACCACATGGCCCCCCATCACCCGTGACCATACTCCACAGGCAGCCCACACCACATGGCTCCCCATCTCCCGTGACCATACCCCGCAAGCAGCCCTTGCAACATGGCCCCCCATCACCCGTGGCCACACCCCGCAGGCAGCCCACACCACATGCCCCCCATCACCTGTGACCTTACCCCGCAGGCAGCCTATGCCACATGGCTCCCCATCACCCGTAACCATACCCTGCAGGCAGCCCACATCACATGGCCCCCGCATCACCCGTGATCAAACCCTGCAGACAGCCCACACCACATGGCCCCCCCATCACCCGTGACCATACCCCGCAGGCAGCCCACACCACATGGTCCCCCATCACCCATGACCATACCCCGCAGGTGGCCCACACCACATGCCCCCCCATCACCCGTGATCATACCCTGAAGGCGCCCACACCACATGGCCCCCCATCACCCGTGATCATACCCCACAGGCAGCCCACACCACATGGCCCCCCATCAACCTCAACCATACACTGCAGGCATCCCACGCCACATAGCCCCCCATCACCCATGACCATACCCCACAGGCGGCCCACACCACATGGCCCCCCATCACCCGTGACCATACCCCGGAGGCAGCCTATGCAACATGGCTCCCCCATCACCCATGACCATACCCCGCAGGCAGCCCACACCACATGGCCCCCCCATCACCCATGACCATACCCAGCAGGCAGCCCATGCCACATGGTCCCCCCATCACCCGTGACCATACCCCACAGGCAGCCCACACCACATGTACCCCCATCACCCTTGACCATACCCCGTAGGCAGCCCACACCACATGGGACCCTCCCATCACCCGTGACCATACCGCTTAGGCAGCCCACACCACGTGTCCCCACCCCCCACCTGTGACAACAACCTGCAGCCAGGCCCCGCCACATGGCCCCACACCCCACCTGTGACGGCAACCTGCAGGCAGGCCCCACCAGATGTCCCCACCCCCCATATGTGACGGCAACCTGTAGGCAGGCCCTGCCACATGTCCCCAGCCCCCACCTATGACGGCAACCTACAGGCAGGCCCCGCCACATGGGACACCCCCAACACACTGTGGACCAATAGACATAAATACAGCAGATGTGAAATGAAATGCCACCACCCGCTGCACACTCCAAGTACACCTTAACATCCATCCATTGGTCATGCCATTGGAAGTCAAACATGACACATGCATGCATGTGTGCACACACATGAACAACATAGGCCAGCATCATGGACATAGAACAGAGTAAGCAAGAGTGAAACTTGGCCTAAACCATCGAGACCAGACACCACTTTGATTTTGAATTAAAAAAATATATTTTAAAAACAGTATTGAAGTCATACCCATATAAAATAAATAAATTAAATCAGCATCAAATGAGCCAATTAATGAAAGATTGTCAAAAAGAAAAAAAAAATGTAAATCAAACAAATTAAGATGAAAGCAAAGATGTGGTCCATGTCCATAAAGTACTTCAATATGAAAACACAAATAAAAAGAAAACCATTAATTCATGGTGTACTGAAGATGATCCTCGGAAAAGAGAACTATGTACAAAAAACAAGGGTCCATTGTCCCAAACCATGTCCAAAAATGATGAGGAATAAAAACAACAAAGAACTATATACAAAGGGGGAGGAAAGTCCAAAAATTCCAAAGAAAGAAAAAACAAAAGGAAATGTACACCTAAAGAACTATGTTCAATGGCAGCGGGCTAGTCCTTTGACTCACCATTTCCCCTCAAAGTCTCGGCCAGGGCATCATCGAACTCTGTGTCGATTTCCCCTAGGCGGGCCTGTGTTCTCCCCTAAAGGGCTTGTAGGGACTCCAACGTGCTCCTCTCAAACTCCCTGCAAGACTCTGCAAGGAACTCGGCCGCCTCTCCGCCCGACGCAGGATATTCTCCGCCCTGGCGATGGTGAGTCGTGCCCCCTGTGCCCGCTGCCGTTCTGCTCCGATCTGCTGGCCAAATCACCCAAACATGGAAGACATCCTCGTTGAAAGGTCCACGTTTCCCTCCTGCCTGATGGCCAATAACTGCTCCTCTGGTGTTGAAAGCCCTGAGTCCTGTTGCCCCCTATGCTGAGCCTGCTGGCGCCAAAATTCCTGGTGCCTGCGCCCCAATGACAGCCTCCGGGATGATGACAGCCCCCAGGGCTGTTGTGCATGTGCCTTGCTGCTTGGTGCCTGGTCTTCCTCCGTTGCCATAGCTCTTGTTGATGTGGTTGGTGACCACATCTGCTGACTCCACCTCGACTTCCAAATCTGTCAGGGATGTGATCTCCACTAGACTGGCCGCCGGGCATGGGACAGATACACAGGGGGTCCTGGTGGTATCTGGACTGGAAGACGGCAGGGAGGACGACTGGCACACAGAGGAGGCCGACGAGGAGGGGGTCACATAAGTGGCCAGACTATGGACCCATTGCGAGACCAGGAAATGTGCTAGCCAGTTCAACAGACGGCAAACATCATCGTGATGACGTGCAAGCCCCAGATTGGAAGCCTGCACCTCATCACGGATGTTGCCTGTACGCCTGCAGAGACTAGCTAGCACAGGTTCAACCCTGTCCCGAATGGCGACATCCGAAGGTATTGGTGTTTCCATTGGAGTGGAAACATCCGCCACCTGCGGATGGGTCCGGCCTGTTGCATGCCCGCAGGTGCATACTGATGCAGTCGCAGTCCCAGGGCCAGGAATCAGCACAGGCACCGCCACGGCGACCTGCGCCTCCTCCGGCACCCGAGTCTGGTCTACACCAGTCACACCTATGTCATCACCCCCGCCGGGCCCCATGGACTGGACTGATGTGGCCTCCTCCTCCTCCACCAACCTGGATGTCTCCCCACCGTCTCCCGCAGTGTCTTGACCCTGTGTGGGCTCATCTGTCCCCTCCACTGCTCAGGAGTCCTCTACCACCTTCACCCTCTTGGACCTATCCTCAGCTGCTGCGGCCATTGACTCCGACGCGGCACCAACCTCCTCGCTCCCGGAAGATGACAGAACCTGGGAGGACGACTGGGCCTTGCGTCTGTGCCTGGTGGTGGCATTCCTGCTGCTGTGCTCAACAGCACCTTCTCCGACTTCTTCCTCCATTGTCGCTGTGGATAGGGAGACATTGAACACAAGCATCAGGATTCTGAACAGATGTCCGTTTGATACAAAGCAAATGTACATGAGTGGCACTGTTAAACGTCACAACCATCATCACCCTCCACAACACACAGGTCAGTGCAATCAACACACATGCACAATCATGCATGTCATGTGCAACAGGCATTCACATCCATGTACAAGCCACAGCTAGCCCATCAAAATAGGGGCTCAACCTCGGTATTGTCATCTTGGGACATGCACATCTCATTCACACACATCACCTGACAGTCATGCATCAGGCCATGGTGACATCACGTCAGAGTGCACTTGAGGACAACTCGGCCACATGAGTCTATGACACATTTAAAAGCTCATATGTCATACATCCATGGTGTTGGCCAGTCACACACCTACTTCCCTGGCACATGCACATGTACACCATGCATGCCTGTAACGTTGCCAAAACCACACATGTGTGAAGCCAATCACATGCCCCTGTACAGTCACATGTATGCAAACATGTGCCGGTTGCTACATGCTTGCGCGCATCATGCATTCCAAACCAAACGACATTGCTGTCACACATGTTTGAATGGACTCACATGCTGAACTGTCTTGGACATGTACACAGACATCTGTACAAGAGGCATGCCGGACATGAGGCCAAGGTGCACACTCCAACCATACATCATCATGCACATGCACCATGGTGTACGAGAACACATGGACACTTACCAGTCGACTCCAGGCGCAGATCTATATCCATGACCTGGGCATACAGCGCTGGGTAGAAACTCTCCAGTACCCGATACTCGTCAGTGGTCAACCGGCCCCAGCGCCCCCCTTGGTCCTCACCAGTTTGGAGGCAGTGCTGGGCCTTGTTGTGGGTCCTGGCCTTGAAGTCCTCCCAGCACTTGTGGACATGTGTGTAGTCACGGGGTGCCAACCCCTCTGCGTTGATGGCACCCACGATGTCCGCCCAGATCTTCCTCCATCCTTCTTGCCGACTTGCGATGGTCCATGGAAGAGGGCATCATAATGCCCCAGGACTTGCTCCACCAGATTGCTAACTTCCCTGGCTGAGAAGCTGACAGCCCTCTGCCTCGCTGCCAGGGGGTTGCCACTTGCCTCAGATGGTGTAGGGTCAGACATGGCAACCCCCGAGGTAGGTGTGGGTGGGCAAGGTGGTCCTGGGGCTGGGCTGTGGAGCGGTAGTATGGCAGTCGGGAGTCTTTGGGATCAGCAGATGTGGTCAATATGACAGGAGCACTGGCAATGACTGTACAGCAGGCACCAAATTGCAGGACTCGTGGGCATCAGGCAAACAGAGTGGACAGGCAGCAGCAGATGCCTCGTAGGAGGCAGCTCCTGGCACTTAGAGGCAGGTACGTTGGCTGGTAGGCAGGAGCGTGGGTCTTCCATGTTACTTGCGTGGCCAGCCAGAAACAGAGTGACTCTGCATGTGTGGAATCAGAGGAAAGACCCTAAGCGCGTAAGTTACATGACACACGCTGTACGTTGGGTGTTGCCATTCAGTATTGGGATACAGGTGTGTGTAGGACAACAGTGCAATGTACATGCTTTTTGTGGAGACGACGCATGCACTTTGGAGTTTTTTGGGGTCACACGCCATTAGTTCATCACTGTGGCAATATGTACTTCTTGTTTTGGTGGGGGAGTTGTCTACACGCTCACGCGCCTGTAATTTTTTAGGCAGACGGTGAGTCGCGCATGCATTTTTCATTCTGTGTTGCATACCCCATTTTTGAGGTCATAGTACGCTATGTGTTCCTTGCGTATGCATTTTTTGTGTTGCTGGGTGCCACAGCGTACTGTGTGACGTTTTTACATCACACGAGGGCTACCGAGGGGTCACATACACGTTTATTTTTGTTTTTGGGTTGCCTGCGCATTACGCGACCTGTCATATTTTCACCAGGGGTTACATTGAGCCTAGCTGGAGCACAGTGGTACGTATTCCATCACGTACACTGCCCCACGCACTGAAATTGCCCAGGACAATTCGTATTTGTGGCTCCCATTGCATAATTCCATCAGTGCCATGAGTGGGAGGCCCAGAAGTGGACAGGGGCAGAGGTGGATGGGGTGTTAGAGGTGGCCGAGGTGGCCGAGGTTGCCAGGGCCATGCAGGGAGAGCTGTACCCCCACCCCAACAGGGTCATGGACATGAAGCTCATGCTGATGTCCCATGCACTCAGAATCCCGGGGCAGCAATATCATCTACTGTACCCACCAGCCAGGGTGAGGGAGCTGCAGGGGCAGCTGCAGCACCCTGCTCCCAGGCTCAGGGTCCAACTGCCAGGCCTGTAGAGGTCCAGGCACAGGTCCACAGAGTCCCAGGTGCCGTTGTCCCTGTCTCCAGGGAGGAGGGCCGTGTTGTGGAAGTTGCCAACACCAGCACCAGTGGTCACAGGGCAACATCGTCATCTGCTGTCCAGACCAGCCACGGCCATGAGAGTGTGGTGGCAGCTGCAGCTACTACCACCCAGGCTCAGGGTCAGCCAGCACAGGTCCACAGAAACCAATGATATGTTTTGATATGACATTTATAGCGCGCCTATACACAAGGGTTTCAAGGCGCGACGAGGCAAGGGAGGGGAACAAAGGGAGGGCGGACAACGATCCTACTAGGCCAGGTGTCATTCAGATCGTGCAAGTGCGTGGGAAGGGGGCAGGGACAGTGCAGTACATGGGAGAAGATGATAGCAGAAGGTAAGTGACGGCCAGCAAGTGGCAAGTGCATGGGTAAGTGTGGGCATCAGGTGTCAAGGGCTGGTAGGGGGACTGTAGGGATACAAGTGTGGGGGTTGCCAGGTGGGCAGTGCAGGAATGTGACGCGGGTGGGGGAAGGACCTGGGCCTGAGATCAGAGGGTGTCCAGGTAGCCAGTGCAGTTCCGGTTACAGCCAGGAGGTCAGCAGAGAAGCGGGGGAGAAAAAGCAGAAGCAAAGAGAAAGGTTTTCAGGTGCTTCCGGAACCGGAGATGGTTCTCCTCAAGTTTAAGGGAGGCAGGGAGGCTGTTCCAGAGGGAGGCGCCAGCCGAAGAAAGAGAGCTACCACCAACTCGTTGCTTGGAGAAGTGACTCACCCTGAGGGAGTTGGAGGTGGATGAGCGAAGAGCTCAAGAAGGAAGATATTTAGGAAGAGAGAGTTGAAGGTATTGAGGCCCCAGGACCTTGAACTTAATCCTCGCAGCCACTGGGAGCCAGTGCAGAGATTTCAGTCCTGGAGAGCTACGATCCCTGGGCTTGAGGCCAAGGACAAGTCTTGCAGTCCTGTTCTGGATGAGTTGCAGAGGGCGGAGAGTAGAAGCAGGCAGATTTAGAAAGAGGCTGTTGCAATAGTCCAGGCTAGATAGAACCAGAGCTCTGGAGACAGTGAGCTTCTGGGGGAAGGAGAGGAAAGGAAGAATACCTCTGAGGAGGTGCAGCTGGTAGTGTGACTTCTTAGAGACGTCAGAGATGTGAGGAGAGAAGGAGAGTGTGGAGTCGAAGATGACCCCGAGGTTTTTAGCCTTGCAGGTGGGAGAAGGAAGAGGGCCAAAAGAGGCCGGACAGAGAGCTACAGGGAAGGAGGGAGTGGGTGTGCCAATGAGGAGAATCTCAGTCTTACTGGCATTAAGGCAGAGGTTATTGGCGGCACACCATTCCTGGATTGCAGAGAGACAATCAGAGATGAGGGAAGGAAAGCAGTAGCCTGAAAATGAGCTGGGTGTCATCCACATAGCACTGAAAGTTGGGGCAGAGAGAAGCGATACGGTGGGCGAGGAGTGCCAGGTATTGGTTGAACAGCCAGGGAGAGAGGTTAGACCCCTGGGGGACACCACAGGTAGAGAAAAAGATAACAGAGAGGAAGGACCCAAGTTGGACCTGGAGGGTCGGTCGGAGAGGAAAGAAGTCAGCCATGCCAGAGCCTGACCAGTGATACCTAGGTTATCACAGAGACGGTTGAGCAGGATGGCATGGTTGACAGTGTCAAAGGCAGAAGAGAGATCAAGCAAGATGAGGATGCAAGGGGTGTTACAGTCAAGGTTGGAGAGCAGGTCTTCTTGGATGTTCAGGAGAGCAGTTTCCATACTTCTGGCAGCTCTGAAGCCAGACTGATGGTCATGAAGACAACCAACAGATTCAGTGTGGAGATTAAGCTGGGAGATGGGCAGTTTCTCCAGGAGCTTGCCCATGAAGGGAGTGATGGAGATTGGGCGATAGTTAGCCAGGTAGGAGGGGCCGGTAGAGGGTTTCTTAAGAAGAGGATGCACAAAGTAGTGCTTCAGGGAGATGGGAAGACTCCAGTGGTCCTTGATAGTTTTGGAGGAACAGGGGTGAACCTGTTTCGACGAGACTTTCATAGATCGGACTTGTCTAGAAACCTCATCAGCGGAGAACAGGGGAAAGGCAGAGAAGGAGGGAGGAGAGGTGGCTGCAGAAGGGCCAGAGGAAGAGCAGGGAGTAGGGGGATGGAGGGTATAGGCAGAGAGGGAGGACATGATGTCCTGAGTTTTAGAGATGAAGTGAGAGGCCAGTGCCATGCAGAGGTCCTGGGAAGGGCCAGGAGAGGTAGAGATTTTAAAGAGTTCAGCCGAGTTCTTAGATGCCGCAGAGACGCGGGCTTGGATATGAGCTCGCTTCTTGGTTAGGACAGCGAGCCGATATTGCCTTTGGAGCAGGCGACAGGCCAGTTTGTCAAAGGATGTACATGAAGCACACCATTTCCTCTCGGCCACCCTGCACTTGCGTATTAGGGTGACGAGGTCTGAGTCATACCAGGAGTTGCACTTGGCTTTGGGTTTCAGGCGGATTCTCATGACGGGGGCAAGGATATCAAGAGTATCAGATATAACAGATATAACAGAGTGGAGAGTGGAGAGGGCTGTGTCAGGGTGGGAGTCAGCCAAAGGTGGAGGGAGAGCTGAGAAGGTGGCGGCAAAAGCCTCAGCTGACACGGGCTTCATGGGTCGGATGACCGAGAAGATGGGTGGCAGTGATGGAAGTGGCTTGGCCTGAGGGGTAGGGAGGATGCGGTGGGAGAAGAGGAGACACTGATCACTCCAGGAGAGAGGAGTGGAGAGAGAGGAACAGAGAGGGGAATGTCTGAGAAGATCACAACATCCAGAGTTTCTTGACCTGAGGGGTAGGGAGGGTGAGGTGGGAGGAGAGGGAATGCGCAAATGTCCTTGTCAGTAAGGGCAAGAGACATGCAGCGTAGGTTACTGGCACCAGCAGCGAGGTACAGATACCTGCTAGGGCAGCTACTATCATGCCATAAGTGGCTGAGCCCACACCACAGCTCACCAGTACTCCAGCCCCTACTGACCCAAGTGACCCCAGCCACTCTAGGCCTGCACGCCCTTGCAAGAAGCAAAAGCGTGCAGGAGCAGACAGGGCTCAAACCCCAAGCACGGCACAGCAGACCAACATGTCAAGGAAGAGGAGTTTCTGTGATGAGGAACTGGACATCCTTGTGGAGTATGTGTTGGAAAACGAGTATGACATGCTTGTGCAGGCAGGGAGCACACATACGCCTGCTCAGCATATGGCCCACTGGCAGCGTGTCACAGATCGTATTAACACCTTGGGCTATGAGAGGCGCATACCGCGTGACGTGATGAACCGTTGGAATGACCTCCGACGAATAGCCAAAGACAAGCTGGGTTACGCCTACGCCAATACTCTTGTGACTGGAGGTGGACATCACTAGACATCTCCACAGCAATCGACAGAATCAGTGATGATATCCTACTTAAGAGTCTAGAGGACACTGCATTTAAGGAACTCACCTTGCACTGGATTATGTCCTGCTGACCAGCAGAACAGTAATAACACTCATGGCTCCTTTCAGATCATCTCCTGACCACCTGGCATGTAGACTACCCCAAGGCTCCAGCCTCTCAACCCTTCTGTTTAACATATACATGACTCCCCCGCTGGAACTTAGCAGCAATACGGGCGTCAATTTCCTCAACTATGCAGGCGACTTGTCTACAAACTCATGAATGATTCAACAATGGACACAATAAACCACAATGCCTGCCACGCACAGCCAGGCACCTGGATGACCATCAACAAATGTAATTTTAACCCTTCCAAAACAGAACCTATGATCTGTGGTATTGCACTGTTTACCTCCACACCAATTACTGGGCCAGCTGTAATGGGACCTTTCCAGAGACGTCTTTATGGGAGGGCAAAAGGGGCACTTGGCCCAGCCCCCACCCTGGAGGGGGCCCCAAGAAGTAGCCTTCTTAAAAAGAAAAAGTCTGTTTCCTTAAATCAACAAAATGAAGTGTCACACAGGATTTTCTATGGTGTGCTGCTAAGGCTAAACCTATTTTCTGTCTGTTGTTGACAAGTACATGTTGTTCTGATCTTTTCATTCTGTAATGCTATGTTCAATGTGGTATACATAGTTTGCGTGGCACAACACCTGTAGCATTTTCACCTTTCTGTGAGGATTATATTGATCATGTGTAATAGCCAAAGTTGAAATACATAGTAATAAATTTGAGTGCCCCTATGGTTCAGAGGATAGCCCAGTGTGTTAAGCACTCATTTCTGAGATATGCGTTCATATGCAAGATTACAATACCAAATTCCAGCAAGGCCGACTCAGCATTTCAAATGTATGAGGTTTTTAAGCCTGCATGTATATGTACTTTGTTTTATAGCACTCAAGGTGTTATCACTGATGTACCTGCACCAGATAGCGGTTCCTATAGAAACTAACATAGCGTCAGTATGGTGAAGGTCTAGAAATTGGTTTGTATAGATGGGGAGTTCTAAAACCTAGGCAGGCACCTCTAATGATGACAATAATGTGTTAGAGGTGTTTATGTATCCAAATTCCAGATTGCAGAACCAAAGCGTTCATGCTTGCATCCTGGCTTTGCCAACAGATGATACAGTGAGCCTGGACAAATCTTATATTACTGACAGTATGCACTGCCTTCTGTGAAAAGGTTTACTTCTCACATACTGGTGGCATTGTTTGGCCAATTACATGATCTTTCCTATCATGTAGGCCATTTGAGTGGAAGGAGTTCTAGACAGAAGAGAGCGGACAAGATATTGCAGGTTCCTTACAAGCATATTTTAAGGTCTGCTTATGTGACAACAAAACGGTTTGGTTTTTTGTACCATTCAAAGGTTTTTCTGCACCTTTTTAAATACCATTTTCCAAGCCTGTGTTTGGGGTGTATGTAAAGCTTTAAAATACAAAAGAGAAACCTATATGAAATCTTTTAAGATCACACGGGTAGTTTCAGGAGGATAGCTCAGGGGCAACGTGCTTGCCTTGGAAGCAAGATGACACGGAGCAACACAAGTTTGATCCCCGGGTACCCGCTCAGAAACATCGGGGTATTAAGCTTGTTATAAATAACCTATCATATCACACCCATTAGTATGCTGGTATTTATCTACTTTCCTTGATGATGGAGACAATGAATCTAGAATCATTCCCATTGTGCATGATATGTTTCTATAACGTTTTGTTTTTTAAAATGTTTACATTGGATTATGTGATTTTCATATTTTCCAAGTCAGTTCTGTAAAATGGGATTATTTTAGTTCAGGGTAAAAACTAGAAAAGAAATTGGTAAAGAGCAGAAATTGCATAGTGGGTACGAATCCCATCTTCACCTCTTAATCAATGTGTGATCCTGGGTATCTCATTTCATCTTGTATTTCCTCACCTGTCAAAATTGCAAGTCCCTAAACCTTTCAAAATTGTCAGCCCTTAAGAGTGATTTCGTTCTCAGGGTATGATCTTTAAAAAAGACTCACTCGTGGTTTCAATGGCTACATATAGTGTTGCTTCCTCTATAATGATAGTGAGCATTGATATATTACACACCACAGCCACTTGTTTCTTTGCTTTCGAATGGCAACACTGTCTGGATATGGACACCTTCCTGGTATCTTCAAATCGACATCCACTCTCTATGCTATGGTATGTGTAGTGTTATCATTGCTTCCCGTTGCTCGCCTGCTTGAGCACTTTTGCTGTCTCTGAGGCAGCTAACCTGAGTAGTTTGACTATTCTGGATTATGTGTACTTTTGTCATAAAATCTGTGTCCCGCAGTTATACTATGTCCAGTATACCTTCCACGTGGCTGCTTTTGATGTGTTTGCTGTATCTATGCTTAACACAAGTACCCTTGCGTAGACTGCTATTGTTGCCCTTGAAATGCTACTTGTTTATGACTCTGATTACAACATAAATGAAGAGGGTAAGGTATCTGAAAGGGAGCTTCCCATGTTTATATTGATCTCTGCGAGGCAGCATATCAAGCTATGGGTTGTTATCATGACATGGGGTGCGGCGCACTAGATATTCTATATCCCTTAATTCCTTTGGTCTGTTGGAGGGGGGCCCCAGGGGTGTCCGTGCCCCAGGCCCCCAAAGTGCTTAAAATTGGCCCTGGACCTTTCCCACTCCCTACGCCCTACACCTATTCTGTGAAATCTGGGAGTCATAATGGACAGGGACCTCTATCGAGAACCGCAGATCGAAGCCATCATATGGAGCTGTTTCTTTCAACTCTGCATCTTAGGATGCATGATACCCTACCTGACCTTCACACAGAGGAGCATGGCTTTCTATCTCTTTGGTACTATACAGACTTGAGTATGCCAGCAGCCTAGACTTTTGACTTACAGAATATCTACTCAACATAATACAAAGAGGCATGAATGTGTCTGCCAGATTGCGACTTAGACTGAAATAACATGATTACATCAGCCCAGCACTGCGCTCACTGCACTGGCTCTCAATCATAAAGGATGCACTTCAAAACAGCATGCAACGCCGACCACACCTACTATGGCAAGGGCCTGGAATCCATCAGAAGAGAATGCTCACTCTCCATCTACTTACCACTGAGGGCACTAACACCTAGCCACAATGCATTGGTAACAGTGCTCACCTTTAACCCAAAATGAAATGGAGGCTCCACGTTCTCCCCCCTAGCAAACAAACTCTGGAATGACTAACCCAAACAGAGGAAGCCCACCTAACCTCCCGGAAACAAATAAAACCTGGCTCTTCAACTAAGCCCCATGAGATTACCATTCAGCGCCCCCTCAAAATTACAGAAACCATTGGAACCCTTTCTTTCTGCCACTGACAAACCTATCATAATGAACGCTACATGGATTGGACCTCACAGAACGGAAAATGTACACAATAACGACCACAAAAACCTCTATCAATCCACCTATCTTCTTCACTTGCAGGTGTATACTACCCCGATAATCCCACCTTTACATTTGAGCGTACCCCTTCCCTACCACTGCCCTGACCCCAGGTGTGTTCCCCAAGTAACACACCACCCTCTAAAGCCTCACTCTTCCACCTTACACCGCTGTCAAGCTTCTACTGATGGTGACCGTAGGTCTATTCAATGCCCTGGGAATATTTCCAAGCTATGGCCTATTCTCCTCTCTGTAATCCCCTCAAACCCCCCGTTATAGTAGGCAACACTGCCCAAAGGCACACTTGACAGTCTTCAGTCCTTGGTTTCTACCCCCGGAATAGGATACTCCTCAACGACTACACCAACCCCAGGGAAATATACCAAGGCAGAGGAACTGAGTCCTTTCAACTTGCATCCATGAACACTACAGGTTTCGTATCGGTCTCTTCCACTAACCCACTAACAAGCCCCCTTCTCTTACAGAGTGATGTGCAGCGAGGCCAATACAAATGGCAGAACGGTGCTATACCAGGCTACCATATTTTTTATTGCTATCCTTATTATTATTGTTATCATTATTACTTTCATATACCTCCTAGATCTTGTCAGCACAGCCCCTAAAACTGGAGGCCAGGGGGTTACTGTGTGAAGCCCAACAAATCCGAATTATCAAAAGGTCCTTTCTTTTAGCGCAGGAACAAGCAGGCCTGGAGGCAGGTGGCAGTCAGCCAGGGATTCCTACACATCAGCGTATGTGGTCATTTCCGCTGGCATGTGAATGACTGGTGATTCGGTTCAGAATCGCTGCCTGCATTCCTGGATACCCACCTGGGTTGGTCCAGAGTTATTCCAAATTCCTGCAGATATGGAGCAGCGAAGTTGCATAGCAAATCTTCTAGTTGCCCAAAGCACAATAACCCTGCAGATATGTGACAGAGTATGAATGCTTGTTGTGCCAGGCACAAGGAAGGGGGTGCAGCAGTTTGTGGCAGAATGCCCCTTTTCGGGAAGGGGCTAGAACTAGCTTGCACATAGATGTTCCCTTTCTGTAACAGCAACGTGGTCTAAAAAGAATGCAATTGCCAGATTATTCCATGTTGCAGCATTGGATTCACACCAAACACCCTTCCAATAGATGGATGAACAGTAAACTGAAGCCTAAATCCAGCATTGTTCAGGAAATACAGAAATATACCACTAAAGAGTAACTTTTGGAGAAACGAGAAGGGAAGAAGCCAAACTGATGGCCCTGCCTGGTGCCAACTGTTTATACCTAATTTCTAATGTTGGGATATTGCATCAAAGGACAGGGACATATTGCCCTCAGGTGTCACAACCAATGATGGATATCATGCCTTTGCACCAAGTTATTGGGAAGTAGGACTGGTGGGAGGTGGCTGGGGGCAGATGGAGCAGGGTCTGCCACAAATGATTAGCCACTTTTGTGTGACCAAATGTGCATATAGTGACAGGATAGAACTTTAATTGTGCACAATACAGGTACTTCCATGTCCCAGTCGTGCATTCCTCTGGCATACGACCTGCAAGAAAGTGAGTTAAATGATGCAACAAAAAAACATTAAAAAAAAACATCTCCATATTGGATTGTTCCGACTTCTGGGTGATGTGATAATAGGTGCTATTACCACCACATGCAACTTAACTGCATTTACCCGCCTCAGAAGTATGAACGGCAGATTCAGCCTGGCTGGCATTTCTGTCTGGAACTTCAGATTGATCACAGATCTCGGAAGTGATTGCTTAACACGTTGAGCTACCTTAGTTTGTAGGTTTGTGGGCTGTCATATTTGAGCCACTGGCATTTAGACCTACACATCCTTCCTGCTCAAACTCAGCTCAGGGAGGATAAAACACGGATGGAAAATAGGGGCTTAACTAAAATCCATAAATGTTTTCATTGCATGACATTATCCAAGGGTGGCGGCACTTCTAGGTAACTATTTACAGGCAAACATGAGAACCCATGATCCATCTCTACCCGTAAACTAAGGGGAAAGCCCTCACTTTTAAGTAATGATAATTGTGTTGCTTAGACTGCCACTATAATATTAACGGTCACAAGATGACAATAGCAGGCAGATGGTGTTATTACCTAGCAATGCCTATCTAATGTCTATACAGGAGCAACAATTGTTGACTTTGACAATGTTTGCTTCAACAGGAATTCAGTAAAAAGGAACGGTTGCAATGACACACATAGTGCGTATAAATTAATTGGCTGAAGGTACACTTGCTTAAGACATTTTCAGCACAATGCCTGTCTAATGTCTATACAGAAGTCAGCATTGTTAGCTTTGACAGTGTTTATTTTAACCAGAATTCAGTTAAAGGAACAGCGGCAAGGACACACATAGTGCTTATACATTAATTAGTTGGAGGCACACTTGCTTAAAACAATTTCAGTACACCATAAACTGGTTCACAGATGCAATTAAGCCATTACATTTAAGAATATTGCTTATAAATAACATTGGTGTCCCCTTAAAAGCAGTTAGACAGCTCTAGGAGATCCTAGGGTTGTGTTTTGGTTGGGGAGGGGCAGTTGGTAGGTGGGAGTGGCCCTGGGGGCTAGCATGGACATGGCTCGTCAGTGGGTGGGTTATTCATTGATGTATTTTGACATCTGTAAAGCGCACCTAACCCTGAGGCATCTGGGTACTAGTTTTTCTTTTGAAAGTGCATACAGTATGATGACCTATCACTTAGTAGTTAAAGTTACAGTTCAGTTTGGCAGTACAACACATATTCATGCTTGCATACATAACAGTTCAATTTCGTCGGGAAGCATATAGATTTGTAGTACTGGGAAGCATAAAATTGCAGAGTGGTATGAGGGAGGTTGAGGTTAGTTTGGCTGATCTTGTGTAAATAGCCACGTTTTCAAACTTTTTTAGAAAGGCCCAGAAGGAAACTTCAGCTCTTAATGACGATGGTAGTGTGTTCCAGTGTTTAGCCGCAACCACTGGGAAGCTGTTGCCCTCTGGATTCTGTAATTTGTATTTGGGGATGGTGAGTAAGTGCGTGTAGGCTACGCTGATAGGTCTGTTGGATTTGGTCTTTGCAAATTTGTTCGATAAGTACTTGGGAGCTGTATTTGATAAACATTTGTGTATTAGGGAGAGGGTTTAGAATAGGATTTGATCATGGACCGGCAGGCAATGGGTTTATTTTCTTGCCCCACTAATGTGGTTCTTTTTTGGGATGTTGAGCGCTGCTCTTAGGACGTTATTTTGGATTGCCTGTAGTTTCTTTATATTGGGCCTCATTATAACCCTGGCGCTCCCGTAATGAAGGGGGCCAGTACGGGACCGGCCCCCTTCATTACGGGAGCGCTGATTACGAGATTCCCTTTCCGGGACCCTGTAAGGACGCCTGGTGAAACCAGGCGTCCTTTCCGGGTCCCACGAGGGGAAGAGGGAGGCAATAACGGGGCAGTTGTAATGTGTCTGTTATTACCTCCCTCCCCATTCCCATTGATCCCTATGGGGGCTCAAATGGGAATGGGTAATGGTTCCTGCAAGGAGGAATTACCGGGTCCTCCTATGTCAGAATGACCCGGTAAGTCCTCATTGCAGGAACCCGGTAATGGAGCCCGGTTTGGAGGTACTACAAACTCGTAATGAGGCCCATTGTGTCTGTTAGTACCAGTGTAGAGGGCATCACAGTAGTCTAGCCTGGATAAGATGATGGCTCTAGCCAAAGTGATACAGCTGACTGAGGACAGGAAGGGTCTACAAGCATTGAGGAGCTTAGATAGGAACGCTGCCGCCATAGCTGTCGCATTGACTTGTATAGTTATGGTGCAAGCAGAATCACGGTAAATGCCCATGGTTTTTACTTCCTTAGAGACATTGATGTTGATACCATCAATCGTAAAGGATTTGAAGGTGTCCTCAAGTTTGTTTAGGCGGTACGAGCCGATGAGGAGAAGTTCTTGTCTTTTCATCGTTCAGGCAGAGGCCATGTTGGGCCATCAAAGCCTGGATCGATTGGTAAATTTCATTTAATTATTTAGTGTCATGGTTGTAGGTGCCTGTTATGGGTGGATTTGGGTGTCATCCGCATAGTTGGTGTAGGTGACACCAATGTCATCAAGAAGCTTGAACAGAGGCTTTGTGAAAATATTGTAGAGAGTGGGGGGGACGCAGGACCCTTGCGGAACTCTGCAGGTCACAGGAGCTGGTAGTGCTGCTGCAATAGGTGAAAAGACTCTCATGATTCTATTGGTTAAGAAGGACTGTATCCAGAGTATGGCTTTGGTTGAGAAATGGGCCGCAGAGGAGAGTTGTTTGCACAGTATGTTATGTTTGACTAAATCAATGGTCGCTGAGAGGTCAAGCAGGAGGAGGAGTGCTAGATTACCATTATCTTTGATCTTATCTCTTTGAATGTTTAGATCTAACAAGGCTGACTTGGTGCTGTATCCTGGGCACAAGCCTGATTGGCGGAGGCCTAGGAGGTTGTTGGAGGTTGTTAGAAACAGTCCCTCCACCCATCCCACCTCTCTCCTACCTTCACCTTCTGTGCCAATGGTTTCAGGGTATAGGTAGCAATTACATAGCCACCTTACAGACAAAGCTTAAAGGGGGAATATCCGTTTACCGTTCCAGGATATGGTGTAGGAATTAAGTTTTGTTTGTTTAAAAAAATGGAATGCATATATATTTTTGGCTAAGGAGTATTAATTTACATGCTGTCTGATTGTTCGACTAACTGGCATTTTGGAATTTACTACCCAATGCGTTTATTTTTGTAGCTCCCAAAAATGTTGCACTGTCTGAATTTGTGTAATTCATTCATAGTCTTCAGTTTCCTTTTGTGACAGGAGGCTGTCAGCTGAGGCTAGTCATGGAATCAGAATAATGGAAACAGTTTCCCTTGCGTGTGTGCTAGAAAACGTCCTCAACTTGGTATCCAGATAAAAGGGCAAAAAGCTGGTGTGTCCACCCCTGGGACCTTAGTGATGGATGTGAGGGGTCAGAAATGAGAGGCGGACACAAAGTGGAAGCATTCTCATTGTCAGACATTTCATTTAACAGAAAATGGGTTGGGAAAACGCCTGTCTTGTTTTATCCTAAGGAAGGCGGTTCCCTACTTAAACAACTAAATCTAAGAATCAGTCTCAACAGTCTGTGTCGAGTAATTAGTTACTTAGGAACTGTCCTTGTGTCCAAAACATTCTAAACTGACCCTCACACTAGAAATAAACAACTAAGAGTGAAAGGAAATATCTCTGATATATGTTTATTGGAAAACATGTTCATAATCAAAACATAAGGATAAATCCCAAGGAGAAATCCTTGAAACCAGAGGATAGTTCCCTTCTCCTACATTTTTAAATAGGATGGCGAAAGTCTCTCTTTTAAATAACAGTTTCTTGAGGTCACAAAAGTATCTTTCCATCAAATCCTTAATGCTTTTACCCTGGATTCAGAAAGTTCTTATTCACAGAATATTTTCCATAATATCCAACTATGCCTTTACAGCAAACTGTCTTTCTTGAACAACAATATCTTTATATTGGATTCACAAGTTTCTTGTTCTATAAACTTAAAGGTTTGGCTGTTGCAATTACATATTAAAACTTCTTTCAGGTACTTTCCAGGTTTCTTGGTATACTTCCTTCCCAGGTATTTTATATTACTTTTGAAACCTTTCTTTACAAGTCTGATGGATTGCCTGGCGTACTCCTCCACCGGGAATCCTCTTATGGGTTCTTCGGATCTCCTGGTGTACTCCCCTTGCCAGTTATCTTCCCACAGTTTTCACAGCTCCTGGTAGCTTTGGCTGCTGGGGCTTCTTGTATACATTTCTTCTTTGGTGGATTACCTGGTATACTCCCCTGCCAGGAATCCTTTGTGATGTCATCTTTGATGTCCTGAGTGTTAGTCTTAGCAGTGCACTGTGGTGGCGTGAGTTATATTTGCCTAACTTACCATAACTGGCGAATTTCAGAGGTTTTTCAGTTTTACTTGTAACCATAATGTCCCTTTAACAACGTTTTTTCATTGAATTTCATAGGTTTATATTCATGCAACTTAACCATCACGTCCCTTTAACAAAGTTTTTGCAGTGACTTTCATGGGTTTTTACCAGTGCACGCTAATTTCCTTCAACTTACTTATATCATACTTACCCAAATATAGCAACATTTCTGTGCAATTTACAAAGTTTCACCTTAAACCTCTACCATTTCCCACCTTCTAGCATCATTTTTAACACATTGTAAGGGAGGAAGGGTCTTTTTGCCCCCCCCGGTATATTCTGCCTGGAAGGAATCTGTTTGCTCATCCCATCGCGGGGAGACATCCCCCTTGTCTTTCCTTTGATGACGGTGGAAAGAAGCCATTGGATGACAGATACAGACTCCACTTTGTGCCACCCCAGACTTTTACTAGGCTGCACAATGATTTCCAAAAGTCATGTCTCCCATTGTTCATCGCCGTGCACAGCCAGCCCAGAAACCCCTTCCACCTCCTCGCCTGTCTGCACCGTACAAGCTCCTTTCCCACAGAAGTACAGCCATGTATTATTGCAACTCGCCTGTATCTTTCTCTTCCTCTGAACTCATTTCCCTTGTGTTGACTGGGGTGAATCTTAACTTGTGTACTCATCCATCTCCACAAACCCCCATGTGCCCTCTCAACCCTCACCTTCACACCCAGCACTCACGAAACCCAGACCTCTCTGTCCCTTTGATGCAGATACACATCTCACCCCCTGAAGTGACCAGAGCCGCACCCACCACAGCCCTAAGTCTGCCTATACCATATATTCAATGAAGGAACAAAACCTATCAATCTGTATCATGAGGCACCAGGTATATCAAACTCTTTCCGCTGTGGGCTGTGGGATTAAGGCAGTATGGTTTACTTTTTCACGAGGGAACAAGTATAAGCTTGATATATGGTTGTTCGCTGAACTTTATAGCACCGCCACTAAATGTCAGAGTTTAATATGATTAGTTGTTTATAGCCTTTTCTCTATGTTGTCAGAATAAAGAGATTAGTTAGATGATCTGTGCCCGATGTTAGGCAGAGTTTGTATGCAGTACCACTACACACAACTAGGACTACAGGTGTAAGCAAAACCAACCTTTGGTATAAGTCTGTACTACATGATGTTACACAGAGGTCTATAATTACAAGTATTCAAACAAACTCTTGCACTCTAGGTTTCTTGGTAAAACACTTATTAATTTATTTCACAGTCAGTTATAAAACATTCACTAGAAGGAGGCAATCTATATCACACACAAATATACTTCAGTACTTCATACTATCATTTTCTGAGGCTTTTAAACTACTTTGAAGGAGGAGCAAAATGGCATTCAGGATATTTGAAGTAGGAGCAAAAACACATAGGTTAATAAAAAGAAGATTACAGTTATTCTTCGACAGTGCAAATACTTTGAGTTCACCAGAGGAGTCAATTCAATGAAATAGGTTAGGCCAAAGTCAATGGGCTAAAGTCTTGTATAGGATAAAGCAGTTCTGGTAGTTAAACGGAAAAGTCTTTTCCAAAGTTCTTAGAAGTAGTTCGTAAAAGAAAGATTAATATGTTGGGTAAGAATCAGACTAGGCCTGCAAGTTGCCAAAGTGTCAAGCACTTCCGCAGTGAGAGGTAAGTTCTCTCGGTTGGGTTTTCAGAGTACCTTACAATGAAGAAAAAGATGCAGCTGAAGACTTCTGTTCCTGGCAGTTCCTGCAGATCTCGCTGTTCCTGAGCCTCAGTCATGGGGACAAGAGGGAACACTTCGGCGGACTCCTAAACTGCACTGGGACTGGTCGAAAAGCTGGCAAATGGCAATCTTCAATTCCAGTAGCTGTAGTCAAACGCACAAACTGGTGTCCCTCTCCCTGGTTATTCGGTTGCCTGCAGCACTCTGAGGAAAATACAACCAGGTCTGAGAATGGTATCCAGGTGGCTTAGTGTCGAGTTGATTGGCCCCACCAACTCAAATGGAGAAGTCGTCCTTGCAGGGCTTCTCTGTCGAGATGAACTTGGCGATTCGGAACCTGCAGCAGGGCTTCACCGGGCAAACCAATGGTCCAGGAGTTGCAGCAGCCGTCCTCTTCCACTCGTCTTTGGTTCTTTCGTTCCAGTGGTCGACTCTGCCTTCCAAGCCATGAGACTCGCCTTTTATTCAGTTCTCTCCCATTCATTCCAGCCTAGCTGTCACTCACCCATCAGGGTGGCTGTCCTTGCCGGACAGTCAGCCAGCCAATCACGCCAGAGTGCATTTAGCTCTCCTAGGAGACTAAGCACTGGGAGTTTCGGGCACCTCCCTCACTTCCTGCCCACCCCAGACTCGGGTGCCAGAGGCGGTCTTCAGTCCTGAAGCCCGCCAAAGGCGTAGGAACAAAGGCACCAAACCTGGTTTGGCACGCAGAGACAAACTCTAGAAGGACCTTTCCAAAAAGAAACGGTCGAAAAAAGACCAGGACCTGTTTTTACAGAGGGGGCTCAGACGCCATCTTGAAGCACATGGCTCCCGCGATTTAACGCTACCGTTGTTCACGGTCGGGAAAAATCATGGTAGTTCATTGTAAAACCACTGCCACCAGCCATTTCGTGGGGGAAGGGTAGCATTTGACTGCTACATGAGTTTCTAGACACAGGGGATACTAAGTAACCCCTCCAGCATTTTATTGTAAGATAGACCTTTGCTGGATCTAGGAATTTGGAAAGACTAGTAAAGTCAATTTCACTCTACTATCTCTGGGAAACAGTAGTTTATCCCACAGAAGGTATTTAAACCTTGGGAAAGCCAAAAAGTCTTCCCTGTGTCACTGCATTGAGGGTGCTGTGTGATACAAATGAAAAGACGATGCCTATGGAGTTGTCTAAAACTCCATAACCAAATAAAACACAAGAGTTAAACACATAAAAATACACGAGAGAGTGCAAAAAAGACTCACACTCTCTCCAGGTAAAACAATCAAGTCCTCAAAATCCATCAAAGTTGCTGGGGGTCTCTAAGGTGAAGGGAATTAGCACATTTATGAGAATTCTCTCTAAACCCGACGCCTCTGACCTTCACCCCTCCCAGATGAGCCCAGCTGACCCACATGCTGCGAGAAGCAACAGCTCTGCACCAACCAATCAAGATGCACCATCCCCGTATGGCCCATATTGCAACTTTTTAATGAACCAATGACTATGTAATATGTGTCACCTATACTGTTTGTCACTGATGACGAAAGTTGTACATAAAATGAACCGTTTCTGTATTGTTGGCAGTGTGCTCTCAGAGCAGCAGAGTTCAACTTGCAATCTATCTCCTGCTCTGTTCAACTTGCAGTCCATCTCCTGCTCTCATTTGGTGACCCCGACGTGATTGAACTGGGAAGACCCCCGTACTCTGCGGCAAGATCCGGGGCACCCCATGAAGACCACTGCCACCTACGGCCGACCGCGATTTAAAACGTGTACACTCCTGAGCAGGTTCTGCAGGTCCCGGCTTTGCGAATACCCAACTGCTCCCCAGAGCAGGCGACGGCTTGGTTGGGGGAAGCACCCCTATTGTGGACAGACAGCGAACTGAGGTTTTCAGACCACCATGGATACATGAGTATCAATTGCAAGAAGCATTAAAGGAGGGAAGATTGGTGGGAGAAGGGTCAGATTAAAATAGTAGGGGAACGTACTAGGGGTTGGATTGGGTATGAGTGAGATTGAGTGATTGTTGACTAAGGTGTCTTTTTCTTCTTTGCATGGTCATTAGGTTTTTTATATAAGGTGATAAAATAAGAGGAGATACGGGAACCTAGCTCCGAAAGGGGGTGGAAGGCACACCGCATAGTACTGTCTCGACCAGTGCAGGAATATAAGTGAGGAAAAAGGAATAAGTAGGAGTTTTGTATATTGAATAGACTCAGTAAATAGCAGCAATTCCTTCTTTTGGTAGCGATAAACATTTTTAGAGGTCGGCCCAGAAGGGGCCAGGGGGAGCTGGATGTGAAGTGTGAATGAAGGGAAAAGTATAGCATTTTTGTAAAAGGGCAGAGGGTATGGAGGGTTATCCTAAATACATGTTTCATGTTTTTTGTTGTGAGTAAAGGTCCGTCAGTTTTTCAGGTCAACTTGTCAATTGGTTCATGTTCTATGTTTTTGTTTTATCTGTGAAGTGATCAAAGCAATATATGGCACGAGCAAAATGTTTTGAAATGCAATTTGAAAGGTTGATGCTAAATATACCAAATTATTGAAGTATTCACAGTGGTGCCTGACACACCAACACACACGCACCTAGACTGTGGGAAGAAATAATGGGAGCAGATACACCACTCCTGCACATCTGCCAACACCTCACCTTGTATAGTGAGAAAATAAAAAAGTATCATGGGCAGTGGCTAACAGAGATTAAAGGGGAAAGGTCATCTCAAATATGGGCAGAAGGAGGGTCTTTCGATAAGATGGTATTGGACCTTGTAGCGACATACTTAATGGCCAAATACAAAGGGAAGCAGCTTCAAAATAGCAGGGAAGTATTGGATCGCTGGAGGATGTTTGAAGAAACACCTCCTGCAAATAATAAAGAAAAGGAGTACCAACCTTTAGCGGCCACAAACCAGGAGGGAGGAGGGGGAAAGAAGGAAGGGAAGAACCAAAAAAGCTGTACCCATTGCTGACAAAACCTGCTGAGGGATATTGCGATCTGTTATTTCTACCCCGACTAAGTGCACCCACTACGCTGGCAGGAGCGCCCCCTCCCCCTTATGACCCTAAAGGTTCATACAGTCCAACAAGTACACCAACGACCCACATAGGACGCATCACTGAAAATTTAGAAGACACTCAAGCGGAGTTGTCCCGACTAAGAACTATACACATATTGAAACTTTTTCCACTGTTTTTACGTCCTTCGATGTCTGCAAAGGTCTGACATCATTGCAGACATTTTGGACAGCGTTATGTGACCTTGTGTGCGCGCGTGGCATGAGTACGTGTCCGCAAATGTGTCTGCACTTCACGATCAGGTCTGTGCTTTTCAAACAGTTCGGAACTGCATTTTCCACTGATCTAGGAACTTTGCAGCTCAAAATGTACCCTTGCACGGCTCCTACACCTATTCTTACTCATTATCGATTAACAATCTAGCACAGAGCACATACTTGGAAGAATATTAGCAAAACTGCTATTTATCCTGAAAATGGCATCCTCCCCAAGAGCTACGACCACCACCAGCTGGAGGACCTACACAACAAAACAACCGCAGTACTTCAAAAGACAATGAAGAGGACCAAGACGATGAGGAAGAGGAATTGCATACCTCTATTACCCAGAGAGAATCATGGATGTGGTAGTTCTTTACCACTGTTGGGAATGTACCAAAGGCTAAAGCTACCAAAGTGAAATGCACTGAGTGCAACGTTGTACTCAGTCACAGAAAACCTGGACAGTACTTCTATGGTACCATCTCCACGAGAGCCACACCAAATTCAACCACCGCAATTCTCTCAGAAAGGTTGTTCCTATCTTAGCAAGTAGTAGGCTGTCTTCCTCCACCTCATCTTCCTCAACCAATACTGTAACCACACAGCCTATTTCTGTGGGACACAAAATCCCACCAGCTACCTTGCAAGTGATAAAAGAGGCTGTTGATCCATATCTTTTGAAGACAACAGTACTCTGTATATACTGCAACACACCACTCTGCAGGAGGGAGCTATTTCAAAGTGCTTTTGAAGCTGTAATCAAGTATCATGAGAAACACTGCCCCCTACTTTAGATGTAACACACATGCAACATTTTCCCCTGTCCACCAGCCTCTCCATATTACTGCTTGGCACCTCTTCACTTATTTACCTCCCCAGCTTACTTTCTGACTTCTCCTGCAAAACACAAAAAATAATAATAATCTTATAGACTCCATCTACTTTACATTTTTCAGTAAAGTAAATAGACTCAATAAGATTTTCCAACATTTCCATTAGCACTTTGTGTTATGCTTTTGGGAATAATGTAACATGTTCCAGCCTCTGCAACGGGGATGAAGGCCATTAGCGACCCGGGTTGCCAAAGCGGTAACCCGGAGTGCTAAAAAAAAGGACGTGATGTGCACGGCGTCCCGCTCTAGGACGAAAAATCCTTTACCAATATGGCCACCATGGAAAGGGAAGGTGGAGCTCCGTACACAGTCACACACCCATTCACCAATCACTTCCAAAAACTGTACATATAACCCTTAGACCATATTAAGCTTCCACACACCAACTGCCACTTAACAATCTTTTAAAAATCTTTTGCATCTATATTTCCCTTACGTATACAAAGAAATTTACACAATGTTCCTATAAATGCACATATGCATTGTGCAGTGAGAGAAGTTCATAAATAAAACGGGCAGTACAGATGGGTAAATGCTCATGAGAACTCCGGAGAGAAATGTCAAGGAATGCCAGGTGGGACGCCACTATGTAACTACTGGAGCAGAGGAGTCCCAACGGCGGGATGCAACTTAATGATAACATCGCTTTAATAAAGTTGTTTGATTCAATTTAATAGGTTTTAATAAGTGAAAATATTTCATGGTGTTACATCATTGTATATAAGTTATCAATAATTCCTCTTTTCATATATATGAAAGAACTATAAGCCACCTTTAAGAAACCTATTTTTTGCAACACATACTTACACATTTCTGTCGTGATCAGCAGTGCATGCTGGGGATAGAAATCATCATTCAACTACCTATGGCATAAGACTCCACCATGACCACAGCTGAACCAAACCACCACTATTATTCACTGCACCTACCCTGCATTCTAGCTCAGTGTTCACTATACCCTAATAATGTAACCAATGGCCAGTGCTCATGGCTTGCAGCCATGGCCAGTCTCCAAATCCATGTGGCATAGACTTCAGCCATACCACATTCCCCAATGAGGAAATCAGAGTACACATTTGTGTTTGCTGGGGACCAGGCCCACTACCCAGACACCAAATGTATATCACTAGTTTTTCTACTTACATTCTTACACTTTCGAAAAATAAAACACAAGACATATTTCCAAAAATATGCTTTCAGATTCTTGCTAACGCCCATTGCAGAAGTTTGTTGTGGTCTAGTCCACCAATCGAGGCTGTAACTGCAAGCAGAACATTTGTTCCCATTCAAACCTACCGCTTTGGCCATGTCGCATGCACTTATAAGCAAAATACAGTACATATTTCTCTTTGCTGACGGCCAGGCCCATTGCCCAGACACCAATGTTATATCACTGTGTTGTGTACTTACATTTTACACTTAAAAAACACAAACACAGGACATATTTGCAAAACCATGCTTTCCAGTTCTTGCTGACCCTCCTCGTGCATATTTGCTGCAATCCCACCAGCACTTTAACCTATACCCACAAGCACATTTTACCACACAGCCAGTCCCTGGTGGCCATGCCCAATTTAACCCCATTGCTGGCCCCTCGTAGTCATAGCCAGTAGCCTCATGCCAGGACCCAGACAATCTGGCCACTGCCCACGGCCACAGGCTATACCTCAGTCACCAAAGGTATAGCACTACGTTTTGTACCTACATTATGACACTTTCAAAACATAAAATACGGCCACATTTACAAAACAATGATTTCAGGTCCTTGCCAGTGCTCCTTACCCGGGTTTGCTGCAAACCCGCCCATGTTTTATTTTTTCAAAAGTGTCAAAATGTACGTACATACAATAGTCATATAATTTAGCCCCCACTTGACAAAATCCATTCAGACTTTGCACAAACATTCAATGTCGGGTCTACAATCTTTCTGAACAGTTTTGCCCACATTCGTCAAACAGCAACAAAGTTATAAGCCCTCTAAAAATGTTGAGACCCCCCTCTAATTTAACCTCCTCTTGACAAAATCCCACCAAACATTCCAAAAACATTTACATCTAAATCTAAAATCTTTTTGCAAACTCTTGTGCAGATTCGTCAAATGGCACCACATTTATAAGCCTTTACAATATTTTGGGACCACCTCTCTAATTGTGTTCCCTCTTGACAAAACAGCACCACACTTTGCAAAACCATTCGCAATCAGGTCTAGAAGACCATTCCAAAATTTCATGCAGTTTCATTGTGTGGTGCCAAGGTTATAAGCCATCCAAAAACTGCTTTTCACCAACAGTGTAATGCAGAAATAGGCATAGATGTCCCCGAACATCTCAGATGTTCAGGAACATCACAGCACTGCCCCGGACATCTGGACTGTTCGCGGACATCGGAGAAGGAAAACCACTCATTTTTTGGCATTTTTAAGGCCATATCCCATCCTATCCTCATCACCCCTCATCTCCTCAGAGATTGTTTCATTTGTTTGACAAGTGCAATATTGTATTTTTTAATATGTTTGTACCGCGATGCAGCTTATTCCCTTTATCAGATTCTCAGTCAATGCAAATGTCTGTTCTGCGGTTACCCACCGGCTTCGCTCGGTGGCCTGGACTGAAGAAGCGGCTTCCTGCTATGATCGTACTTCCAGGAGCTTTGCTGTGCCTCTCCATCTCTGCAGTCCTTCAGGCATGCCTGCTATGCCTCTCCTTCCTTGACGCAATGCCAAGGTCTGTAACTCGCGTTTGCGAGCCACTGCATGAATGTGCCCGTCTTCCCTGCTACGGCTCTTGCCCGTCATGCTTCCGTGCATACTGCGGTTGCCATTTCTAAATGTCCTGGGCAATTTACTTTGAAAGAAACAACAAGTCTGCTCATTAGTCTGTGGCTTTTGCTTAGTTTGCATTAACTCTTTCCCCCTTTTGTTCTTCGTCTCAGTACTTGAGGCTTTATGGGAGCTGAAGTCCATAGATACAATGGGTTTTCTAAAATGATATTTCTCAAAAGCTTCACATACAGAAATGTCAGAAACAGAAGATGTGTTATGTGGATTATGATTGTTTGAGGTATACAAGGGGTTTTGTCTAGAAAGGATGGGGTTTCTGATTTTTACAATGGGAGGCGTCTGTGGGATGACTACGAGCCATCAGGAACTTGGGTGTTGTAGGGTCTTTGTCAGGGACAAAGGAGGAATACTGCCTCTCATCCAACAGAATCATCCCCTCTCTCCAGTTATGTGATCCTCCATCATATAACCACCCCCAGGGTCAGGATCAGGTAGCGGCTGTCGTCGTCCTGGCCACATGGGGGGAGGTAACCACCGGGGAATCAGTGATGAGTCCATGAGATTCATCACATGGAGCACCCTCATGAAGATGGCCACATGTTGCAGATCAACTGCAGAAAATTGTAGCATCAGGTAAATGTAGACACAGAAGGCGATGGAATCCCTACGCATATGTTTACGCAATTGCATCTTATTCTTGATGTTTACCTCGAACATACGGTGTTTGCCTTCAGCATTTGCTAACTATTATGTCATAGTTGCCTGAAGGTTGATTTTATTGTCTAACTCGGGTCTTAGTTGTGCTTTGTACTGCTTCACCGAATGGCACAACTTCCTACAAATCAGCGGCAAAGTGAAATAAAGCTGCCCTGCACAACATATTTTTTTGAAACACAAGTAGGCTAAACAACAACTCCATCTCTTAATTCATATTTGTTTTTGAGAGGCTTATCCCCACAAAATAATTAATTATTGAGTTATTTTCTTTATAGATTGATTTGTATTAAACATTTAACCGAAGAATCATCTACCTCGATGGAACGTATAAAAAATCTTTTATCTGTTTTTAATAATTGTATGAAGCTGCTGTGTCTCAGTACAATAAATATGAGCAGAAGAGAACACCATGCCATTATATTTATGGATGGCTAACTATCATGACTATACTACTTTAAAAAAAGTATCAGTCACTTAGACATATAGTCACACTTAAACATACCAGTTGATCAAGCACAAGTATTAACACATTGTAGCAACGCACTAGGCTCACCAACAGACCCCTGCACACCAGACATGTACACAGCTACCCTCACAGAAGGAACACTGGCAGAATACGCCTGCAACCTCTTTAACCACTCGCTGACAACAGGAAAAGTACCATGAAGCTTCAAATCTGTATACATCAAACCACTCCTTAAAGACCCCTCTGGAAACCCAGAAGACCTAACCAACCAATGACTGATATCAAACATCCCATACCGGACAGAATCCCTAGAAGGCTACATCTACAACGAACCTTGGAACATGAACAAAACAACGAACTCCTAGGCCAATCACTAGTCGGATTTAGACCAATAAGAGGAATGGAAACAGCATTACTTTCAATCTGGGGTGATATAAAAAAAACAACGCTGACTCTGTCACCTCAGTGCTGAGACTATTTGACCTGTCAGCAGCCTTTCGACACAGTCCACCATGAAACTCTCATCAAAAGAATCAGTGAAATAGGAATCAGAGAGACTGCTTTAGTATGGTTAAAATGTATTATTATTATTTCTTTATTGTGGTACAGTTTATTTACAAACCTTTCACACTTACTTCTGCAGAATAGACAAGACGATCATAAACTGTAAATAAAGATATGAACAGATAAAACGAGAACAAAAAATATTTAAAATCAGTGCTAATCAATTCATATCACTGGAAATGCATCAACGTCCCTGTCCCCTTCACACTAGTATTTCAATTTAAGGTAGTCCCGGGCAAGGTTGTTATCCACAAATTGATGTATCTATGCAGGCAGTAATCCACGATCCAGTATGCATTTAAGAAATTCCCCCTCATGATTTTTAGTGGCCAGGTTAATTATGTTCCTGGCCAAAATTGGATAGGATATCTTTCATGTTCTTTTTGAAGCAACCAAGTGTAGCTCCCATTATGTTTCCAGGTGTTAGCTCTAACCATGTATTTGCCATGGTGCCTAATTCCATGATGTTACTAACTAGCATCAGTTGGGTTCTAGTTTGGATAACACCATAGACGAGGCCCATAAGAGTAGTTGTCGGAGCATTAACAAGCTTGCATATTGTAGTTAGACAGCTGAGTCGGACTCTCAGATAGATAGGCATGTTGTTATATTCCAAGTATACCATTTCAATTGCTGCGCGCACTGGCAATCATAGCAGGTTCTTTAATATAAAACATTTGATTTTACTCATCGCATCTAAATTGGTTAGAGCCCAATTTTCAGCTCCATATAATAAGACAGGGGAACGTTTAGTTTGATATGGTTGCATTAAGTTGCCAGTAGAGTAGACTCCGCCCCTTTGTGCAAAAGAATGAATATGGCCCAATATCATATGGGTTTTAAGTCTGACCTGGTCCAAATGTGGTACACCACTGAGCTCACAATTTATATGTAGTTCTAGGTATTTGTACGTGGGGACAACCTTTAGTGGCACCCACGTTCATCTCCCATCTTACTTTCTTGACTTTTTTGCCATTTGTATTGAATACCATAATTTTGATTTTAGAAATGTTCACAACCAGTGAGTTCAGATCAGCATAGGCTTCCATTTGTTTCAGGGATGTTTGGAGAACCATGAGGGTAAGATCTAAGAAAACTAAGTCGACTGCATAACCTAGCCACTGTGTGGGAGACAATCCTAGTTTAGGGAGAATAACAAGAGGATGACTGAGGGCCCCACCCGAGTTTGAATGGTTAAAATCCTTCATAGCAGAAAGGACGGAAATAATGTGGCTAAGCCCCTACAACTCAGACCCACGCATTACAAACTGAGCAGTCCTACAAGGCTCATCACTCTCACCACTGCTAGTAACCATCTACATGACCCCTCTCATCAATCTAGTCAAAGGACATGGACTCACATGCTACAACTACGCAGACGACACACAAATCATGTATTAGTTCAGCACAAGTGGAGGACCAAACCTAACCCTTAAAATTGCCTCACAGAAATAAAGAAATGAATGACCACCAACAACTCAACCCAGATAAAACAGAAATCATGATCATGCCGAGCGACCCTTCAAACCCACTCTATATCCCCTGGCCTACCAAAAAGGGAAAGCAACCAGAAGCCTTAAAAGTGGTTAAAAACCTTGCAATACTAATGCACAACGACATAACTCTGGAACCACAAGTCAACACAAGAGATGATTCTTCCACATTCACACAAACGGATGCTGCCCTACCTGCCTTTCAACATAGAATGCTCAGCCTGATCTCCCTCGACATGTCAAGAATAGACTATGCCAACATGATCTATCTCAGAATGCTGGACCACCTCACCAACATACTCCAAAGAATCCAAAATGCAGCATCAAGGCTACTCCTAAGACTCAACAAGATGGAACATATCACACTGGCAACTAAGGACCCCTTATTGACTGTCGGTCAAAAAAAGAATCTTCTTCAAGACACTCTGTATAACCACACAGCAATCCATGGCCAAGGAGCAGAATTCATACAAGAAGAACATTTCCATTTACTAACCAAATCTAACACTAAGATCGAACAACGGCATCCGCCAGAAGCCAAAACGGAAGTCCAAGCTGAACTTTGGTGGATCAGCATTCTCCAGCATCTCGGCAAAACGTTGGCAAAACCTTTGACACACTCCTTGCACATCTTATTGGCTTAACTTACGTAACAACAAATAAAACATGGTTTAAAGCCTTTGTATGGCATTACGGCTCACAATTCACTTGATCTTTCGTGCAAACTTGAACCATTCTCAACAACACATTCAAATGGCAATTCTGCACTAAGCCCTCAGTGTTGGCTGGTGAGAAATAGACCAACTCTGTTATAATATTGATACCCATCCTATCTTATGTCACTTAATTAGTGGCTACTTCCTTAGGGAGGGAATTCCTTTATCATATCAGTAAATGGGTCCCTGGGAGGTTGACTTAATCTGTTTGATTCACTGTTTTCTGGAGCTCATTCAATAAGCGCTTTTGTGCCGAAATTACTTTATGATTGTCTTTGGGATTCTCAATCTAGGCTTAAGAAATGACATGTCTTAAGTGATACACAGGGTCGTCAATTTAGGCTTGACACTGCTTGCTTTAACTGCAAAGGGGAGGCTTCATTGGGCAAGTAACGGAAGAAACCACATGTAATAGGCACATGAACAGTATGTAATCACATTTCAAAAGCTTGGAGCTCTGCATGCAGCACTTTAGTCGTGGCAATCACATTGATTGTCTTCACTCTTGTTCGCAGGTGCATGGATTGCCCTTTTCTTCAAAGCATTCACTGTTCAAGAAATCAATTCTGGAGCTTTAGTACTCTCAAGTTATGGATTCAGTGCATCTTGTGTTCTGTGAGTTCTTGTTTTTCAGCCATGTTTACATTTTGCTAAAAGCAAAGTTTAGGAGAAGAGCTCGATGTCCATGGAGTTACGCATTGGAGTATATGGAAGAGAGAGAGAGAGAGAGAGAGAGAGAGAGAGAGAGAGAGAGAGAGAGAGAGAGAGAGAGAGAGAGAGAGAGAGAGAGAGAGAGAGAGAGAGAGAGAGAGAGAGAGAGAGAGAGAGAGAGAGAGAGAGAGAGAGAGAGAGAGAGAGAGAGAGAGAGAGAGAGAGAGAGAGAGAGAGAGAGAGAGAGAGAGAGAGAGAGAGAGAGAGAGAGAGAGAGAGAGAGAGAGAGAGAGAGAGAGAGAGAGAGAGAGATTTTTGTGATTATACAGAGGATCTAACCGTTTCAAATGGACGACCGAATCTTTCTATAATTCAAAGTGAAAAGATGGCATCTTTTTTTTTTGCTCAATGTGAGAGATTACAGTCCCATGGTGCTTTGCAGCAGAGATGCGTTTCAGAAATGAAAAAGCTGCCCTCTTTTCTTTTTCTGATGCGAGAGATAACCACGGTTATACCTGCGGCAACCTAAAAACAACAAGGCAGAAAAATACCATTTGGAGGAGGAAAATCGATTAAATGGCAGCAGGCTAGATGTGTATGTGGAGGGGCCATCTGAAATTGAGGAGTTGGAGGGGGGGCTAGGGACGAAGTTAAGAGCATGGACGTTTCCCCGTAGGCACGGTTATTTGGCAGGATAACCTCGGCTAAAGAAGAAAACGCAAGCAGGAATGAAAGTGTGTCAAACAGAAACAACAAGTGTTGGGGGAATGGGAGCGGGTTGGGGAAGTGTGCAGGGCTTGAGGGGTGTAGGGAGAGCAGGCACAGATGAGGGGGGCACTTGGTGAGTGTTTGGGAGGGCATAGAAGCATTGTTTACATTGTTTTTTCCGATAACCGCAGGTATCTAACAACTACCGATAACAGCTGCTAACTATAGTACATAGTCACTATACCTGCAGTTAGGGGGAAAGGTTTTTAAAAAAATAAACATATTTTTACAGCTACAGTGAGGTAGGGGGTGAAAAATCACTAGCCATGGCTGCTGCCTGGTAGTTTTTTAAACAAAAGAGTGAGCACGGGTGAAGCCTGGTAGTGTTGTAATATATATAGTGGGCAAGACTAAAGGCCATGGCCAATGGCCATGCCCGAAGGACACGGCTAGTGGCCTGGTAATGCTGGAAAATATACGGTCAAAGGCTGTGGCCACTGGCCATAGCCGAAGCTCATGGCTAGTGGCCTGGTAATGTTGGAAAATATACAGTGGACACGGATGAAGGCCATGGCTAGTGGCCTGTTAGTGTTGTAAAATATACAGTCTGGTAGTGTTGTAAAATATACAGAGGACATGACCAAAGGGCATGGCCCTTAGTCATGGACAAAGGCCATGGCTAGTGGCCTGGTAATGTTGTAAAATATACAGTGAACACAGCCGAAGGTTGTGGCCACTGGTCATGGCTGAAGGCCATGGCTAGTGGCCTGGTAATGTTGTAAAAACGATGGTATAACAAAACCCTTCCAATTCACTGAAAAATCTTTAGTTAAAGTTTAGTTAAGTTGACCAGATTTATCACAACAAAAACCGTGGGGCAATGGGGAAGTCATTACTGGCTTAACTTGGCGCGTTCCCTTTGCAAAGCCCAAGAGCACATATAGAGAAGGGATTCACAATAACATACAAAATAGTATTATGGAGGACATAGCATTATAGGGGACATCAACTGGAGCGTGCTGAATTAAGCCAGTCATGAGTCATGACTTTCCAAATGTGCTGAATTTCAGTGGTTTTGTTGCGATAAATCTGGTCGTGTTCTCTGAAAGACACAGGGGACCCCACACTCTGGATAGGAGTATTAATATGAAATTGGAACACAGAAAGGCATCCAAAGGGTACAATTCAAGGGTTTGGTATCAAGGATTTTTATTGAACCTGATACAAATTTAATGTATGAAACAAATCATGATTTAATCTGCACTTGTAAAAACAATTTAAATAGCAGGAAACAACTTTTGTTTAAAAAGAACACATCTAAACAGTAAAATTCATCCTATTCAATCGTCCAAGCATTCATCCACATGCATGCATCCAGCAATCCACTCATACTAGGCACCAATGGGTGTACACTATAAAATCTATAAGAAAATTCATGACATATAATTTATCAGAAAGATTTATAGAAAGAATGTTCAATCAATCTGTCCGGCCACAATACATAGTATCAGTGGCCTAGGCAATTGAGATGGGTCCCAGAAGTCTCCGACCACGACCTCATCCCAATCCACACTCAACCGGTTTCGACATATGTACTTTATTGTAGTGACGTCTTCATCAGGAGTAAAAAGTTTACATTCTTCACATACACATAGGAGGGCTGGTCGTATCTCCCTTTCATTTGTAGCTCGGTCCACCTGTGTGAACTAATTGACAGTGTCCCAAGGAAAGTTCCTGCACACAGGAATGCTGCGCGCCAGAAATGCTCCAACCAAATGTGTCCAATTGATGACACAAAAGCGTGGATGGGTGTACTAGGAAATGCAAGGGTCCAAAATGGGCTGCACCGATGTTAAACGTGCCTGAAGCACACAGGAGATTTTGTCCCACTCACGGCTGCCAGTCACGCGTCCAAAAGTCAACTCCGGCAGAGAAAAGTGTTCAGCATGACTTCCCAAATGTGCTGAATTTCAGTGGTTTTGTTGCGATAAATCTGGTCAACATAACTAAACTTTAATTAAAGTTTTTTCAGTGAATAAATATTACACGGCCACAGTAGTGGCCGTGTAGTTATGGTTAAGTTGCTAATCCCATAGGAAGAGCACTTTTTGGATGGCTTATAACTTCGCTCTCTCTGGACGAACCCTCACCAAACTGTGCGAAAAGAGTATTTGGCCCACTCTGATTTCATTCACAATGTTTGGTGAGGTTTGGCCCAGGTGGGGCACAGTTATAGGGGGGGTCCCAAAATTTATTTTTTTCCCATAGACTGAACGGGGAAAAAACTTTGCTCATGCCTACAGCCCAAACCGCTGGATGGATTTTCACCAAATTTGCGGCAGGAGCAGCGGCTTGGTCCGGAAAGCGTGCTTTTGTAAATTTGGTGAAAATCCATCCAGTCGTTTTTTTAAAATTACCAAAAAGTAGGTCACAAAAAATGTGTGATATCTATGTCCGGTACGCAGACACACTTCCCTGTTCGGTCCGTGAACAGTGTCCTTATTGGCTAATCGGTTTGCGTCATGTCCGCGGACATGCAACATGTTCGCTGATTGGATGGTGAGGAGAGTGAAGTGCATCGGATTTTTGGAAACGCCCGTCATCTTGGATTCGCGGACAGCGGCCGATGTCCGCGGACATCGCGGTAAAAACATATGAAAAAACACAGCATTCCACTTGTCAAACTTATCAAATAATCTCTGGGGAGGTGAGGGGGGATGAGGATGGGATGGGATATGGCTGCAAGAAGCAAAAAAAAAAAGTGGTTTTTGCCCCGAAAGTCCGCGAACAGTCCTGATGTGCGCGAACAGTCCTTTGAAAGTTTGCGAACACCTTAGCATTACAGGGTTGCTGAAATACAGTTCTTGGATGGCTTATAACTTTGGCGCCACTTAATGAAACTGCATGAAATTTTGCATGTATATTCCTGGGCTGATTCTGAGTATGCAAAGTTTGGTGGGATTCTGTCATGATGGGGCAAAATTAGAGGGGGTGGTCCTAAAATAATGTAAAGGCTTATAAATGAGGTGCCATTTGACGAATTCTCATGTAATTTGGGAAACTGATAATACATTTAGATATGAATGTTTTTCCAAGGTTTGGTAGGATTTCGTGAAGAGGGGGCAAAATTAGAGGGGAGGTCCCAAAATAATGTAAAGGCTTATAAATGAGGTGCCATTTGACGAATCTACACTTCATTTGGAAAACTGATAATAGATCAAGATATACATGTTTTTGCGAAGTTTGGTGGGATTCTGTCTAGTTAGAGTGGGGGTCCCAAAATATTGTGAAAGCTTATAAATGTGGTGCCATTTGACAGATCTACACAAAGGTTTGCAAAAAGATTATAGATCTAGAGTTAGATGTTTTCGTAAAGTCTCAATGGATTTTGTTAAGTGGGGGCTAGGTTATATGACGATTGTATGTGCATACATTTGACACTAAAGCATGGGTGGATTTCCAGCAAACTTGCGTAAGAAATGTTGGCAAGGACCTACAAGCATGTTTTTGCGAATGTACCAGTGTTTTATTATTTGACAAGTGTCATAATGTAGCTACAAACAATAGCGTATACCTTTAGTGACTAAGGGGTAGCCTGTGGCCATGGGCAGTGACCAGATTGTCCGGGTATTTGTGATGTCATCTTTGATGTCCTGGGTGTTAGTTTTAGCAGTGCACGGTGGGGGCGCGAGTTATGGTTGCTTAGCTTACCATAACTGGAGAATTTCAGGGGTTTTTCGGTTTTACTTGGAACCATAAAGTCTCTTTAACGAAGTTTTTTCACTGAATTTCATAGGGTTTTAGTAGCGCAACTTAACCATAACGTTCCTTTGTTCCTTTAACAAAGTTTTTTCATTGAATATATATATATATATATATATATATATATAGAGAGAGAGAGAGAGAGAGAGAGAGAGAGGGAGAGAAAGAGAGAGAGAGAGAGAGAGAGAGAGAGAGAGAGAGAGAGAGAGAGAGAGAATGAGAATGAAATCAGTGAAGATCACTGGCTCTAGTCACTACAGTTTAAAGGTCCTCCCATTGAGGAGTTAGTGAGTTTGACCTCTCCATCCTACCTTCAGCGGTCATGCATCTTCTGCCGAAGTGACTAAAATCAATTAACAGTCCAAACAAACTTTACATGTGCTCTGTCAGTATACCCTTCACACTATGAACATGTGGCATATGTTTTGAGTTGTGTAGGATATGACCGTCTTGTAGGTGCGCTGTGGCCCTTCAATTTCTTACATTTTTGGATACATTGGCTAGCTGTGTCCCCAACACTGAGAGATATTACCCTAACCTCTCAAAGTTAAATGTAAGAACTGAAAGTGTTGTACTGGTAACCCGCGCTCAGCCAATAGTAAATTGCTTTCTTGAATATGATGAGAAATGATTGCAAATGTTCATTGAGTTATGCTTGCAGGTTTAATTTCCATATAGTCAGCCGACACATGTTTCGACACTAGGTTGTTCTCAAGGCTGTACATTTTTGTCGGTATATCAAAAGAATAGTATCATATGATTTAAAAGAATAAATCAATCTAGTAGTTTTCTTGATCTTCATATCTACATTTCACAAGGGAAAATAGAAACTAAGACTTTTCGTAAGGCCACAGAGGTCAATACTACTTTACATGCAGGGAGCTGCCATCAGAACTCTACTATCAATAATGTACCGGCTGGCGAGTTCTACCGAGCACGCCGAAACTGTAGCCAGGAAACAAGCTTTGTTGAAGAATGTCACCTACCGACCGGAAGGTTTCAGGAGAGAGGGTACCCAGCAGACATTGGTAAGAGGTCAAACCACAAAATCCAACAGAAGGACAGGACAAAGACAAAGCCCCCGAAAACATTGATATTATAACCCAGTATTCTAAAGACACACATAGACGTTTCAAAATTGTACAGAGACATAGGAACATACTACTTATGGACTCAGATCTATGTCCATATCTGGACAAAAAACCCAAATGTATATTTACCAGAGCACCCGCCATTAGGAACAAGCTGTGCCCCTCATTCTTAGACACCAATCAGACTAGTGGCAGTGACTGGTTGAGCAATGTAATTGGCTTCCACAAATGTGGGACTTGCAGCATGTGCAAGTTTGCACATGCAGATTGTCATGACTGTACAGAAAAGGATAGCAGTGTGATCAAGATCAGAGATTTTATTAATTGTAAAAATACATTTGTAGTATACGCTATTACTTGTGTCTGTCAGAAATTGTATGTGGGGAGTACAATTCGACAACCACGTGTAAGAATCAGGGAGCACATGGCCAACCTCACAAGTCAAGAAAACAAGCTGCCACTATCCGTTCACTGGCAGGAACGCCACCAGATGGCAGACAGGAATAATTTGAGATTCATAGGCCTTATGAGGGCGAAATGTGGTAGAAGGGGGGGGGGCTAAAGCTGAAACTGCAAAAAATGGAATCCAAGTGCATATGCCTTTCACCGTGTGTGTAAAAAGGATTAAATGCAGAGCATGAAATGAATGTTTTTTTGTAAACAATACGCATGTGCACAGGATTTTGCGAAGATTGCCATCAAGTATCAGGAGGGTTAGGTCTGTGTGGCACCTAATCAATCTTTTCCAGACCCAAACATCGAATGGAAGGTTACCATGCACTTCAAGAACGAAGGCAATAGGCAAATGAACACCTAAAAATAATTGAGGAGATAATAAAATTCCAACAAAGGAGATAATGGCTTACCCACCAGAATCGAACTAATTAACACAACCCAGCCCTGCTGCTCACATCTATGTGGAAACCATTAAACATGCAGGAATAGACACACTTGAAGTAACAAAAGTGTATTGTTTACACGTTTCATTAGCCACTACTGATGAGCTAGAACAGCGCGCCACGTCATCCAGACGTCACGTGCACGCACGTGAGACGTCAAATGCTCAATAAACACATAAATAAAGTAGCAAAATAGCTCCACCGTGCTTCCACATGCGCATAGCCTGGGGATCAATCCAATTGTTGGCCATCGCCTTTAGAGGTAAGCAGGATGGGAGAGGGGGGTTACCTCAGTGTACACGCCAAATAGGAAAAGCAAGATATGTAATTTTTGCAGTAAACGTGCACACCTGCACATTTCAACTAAATATCAAAATGTAAACACCTAGCGCTGGAGCTGACAGTAAGGCCACTAACGGCAGTGACCACATACTGAACGGTGCTATCTCAGACAATTATCTAAATGTCAACTGCCTTACTTCCGTTATAGAATAATATATTTATGACCAGAATTCATAAGAAGGACTATTACAAAAAGACCAGACAAGAAGAATCTAAGCGCTATTTTGACCCTTATGAATTAGCAACTTAAATGCCTGATACCTAGAGTAAAAATTAATCCCAGAACAAATTAAACATAATCAGTTACCTGTAACATGATAATGTATCCTATTGATAGGTTCCACAACGAAGAACAATTGGTAAGACCACTCATACCATTATTATGTGACTCAAGCACTATCAGACTAGCAAATGGTGTTCTATCAATAATGCATGCAACACAGATGAGCTGAAACACCAAACCTATTAAATGGCGGGGTACTCCTGTATTCACTTACCTGGCATGGGTTATAGGGTGCCGCACACAACCAAACCACATCAATAGAATCAAGAAATATAAATTGTAAGAATGATGATGCAGAGCATTGAGAACCGATAATTCCAGCTATTGTCTGTGATTGAATGAATAACAGTATCTACTGTGTGTAAATGATGCCATATCTGTGTCTGTGTATTTTCTCCTGTGTCTCGACCATCTTCCCACATTGGTTATATTTTCTTTATCATTTTTATTTGATGATAACTATTCTATTATTTATTTATTTTTTTAAATGATATGTTACTATTCTTTTGATATACCGACAACAAAGTACAGCCTTGAGAACGACCTAGTGTCGAAAAACGTGTCGACTGACTATATGGAAATTAAACCTGCAAGCATAACTCAATGAACATTTGGGATAATTTCTTATCACACTCAAGAAAGCAATTTGTGGCATAGAGGTGATAACTAACCGCTGTGAGAAACATGACGGTGTCTCATGTGCTAGTCCCCGGGGATCTGCCATCCAGGTGGCCAGGACACGGCCATCGCTATTGGATCCAGTTCCTGGGGGTGGACCAGTGCAGGAGGATCACCTGTATGAGGGGTCCTCAGGGAGTCGAAGTGGGACACTGACGGGTGAGATGCGGTATCCCTTTCTTATGGCACCTTTTCCCCATCCTGCCTCCTAGGATGCTCAGAGGTTCTACCCCCCTCCTTTTCCAACATGAACACTTTCCTACACCGAGACAGACAACGGACGAACACCATGGCGGTTTACATGACATGCCCTAACACAAGGGTCAGGCAGAGTCAGACAATTAATAATAACCATGCTCACCTGACGGCCCTTTTCCTTCCCAACAGGGATAAAAGGCGGAGTATGAAAGTACACTTCGAGCAAGGCCGAACACACGAGGAAGCAGCCATTCCGGACTGGTAGTTCAAGTGGAGGAGAAAGGCAGAGAGACCTTGAGGGACGACGAAGAGGGAATTGCCCTTGCCCTTTATAACTCAGATCTGCAAAGCCTCCAAAATGGAAAGCATAAGACTGGGAAGGCCAGCTGGCATGTGGTGTGACAGGTGTCAGCAGCACACCGGGTCCTCCTGCGCTAAGTCACATCAGGGAGAAGCGCTTGTCGCTGCAGTGCCTTCCTTGACTCCCGAAACAAGAAACTCCAACATTTCAGCACAGCAAGTGAGTCTGAGAAGGTAGATAATAAAACTAAACTGTGCTGGGGCCAAGGTTGCAGACGGCAACCTTGTTGAACAATGAACTTGTGTAATTGAACTTTAAAGGAACCCTAGTAAAATGTTGAGAAGCAGAGTGGTAAGGCGTTGCGGCGACGCTCATTCGAAGCACTCTGACTCAAGCCTTTTTTGGGTGGTGTTGTTTGTTAAAACTACGAAAACCAAGTGGCCTTAGGAGAGGCTAGTGTAAAGTGTCAAAGTGGTCCTACGAGGGTCACGCAAAACCCCTCGTACACTCAAACGTTTTTGACACATTGGAGAAAACTGATTGAACTGAGAAACTGCAATATGAACCTGACAGAGGGATGCCCGCGAGTTGAGGGTAAAACAGCAATATACCCGTGAACATTGTGACGACAAGTGTGAACCCCGGCTGAGGGATGTCCACAAAGGATGGTTGGTTAATAATACATTGAGACTGTTGAATGATATGTTTTTGAGTGAAAGGCCGTAGTGAACTTGATTGAGGGAGGCTAACGTTGCAAGAAGGATCGGAGCCCGGCTGAGGGGGATCCAAGGGGCGAAGAGCAATTGCCCAAGATGAAAGATAAGGATCAGAGCCTGGCTGAGGGGGGTCCAAGGGGCGAAAAGCAATGTCCCAACGTGAAAGATAAGGATCAGAGTCTGGCTGAGGGGGTTGCAAGGGGCGAAGAGCAATTGCCCAACGTGAAAGATTGCCAAAGGAACTATTGTTTTGTTTATTGTTTATGGTTCTGCAGGTCTTCTAAAGCAAGAGACTTTACCGGAAAGTGACTTGGCCCCAGAAAGTTCTGGCATCGTTGAAAGGCACTGTAACCTCGTGTTGGCGAGGCCCAGTAGTGTGCTGTGCTCAAAGGTCCTGCATTGTCCCATGCTAAAAACATGGGGAAGGGAGACTATAACATTGTGATTTATCATTTGTGAATACATCTGTCTTTTCTTGTGAACATTATCCCACACTCTTTTTGGGAAATTAGCTGTAAGGATTGGCATTAGGTTTTTTAGTGTAGGCGCTTTTATTTGACAAGACGCCACTAGGACTGCCTTATTATTATTTGATGGTCGTAGCTTGATCCATTTTAAATTTAGTTTTAGATTAGGCATTTTCCAACCAATTTATACAGTTTAATAAACACCCTTGAACTGTGATCACTTGTGTCTGTCTTTACTGTTGCCACCATGAGTTCCTTACAGCACAAACAACTGAAATAGTGTTGAATTAAAACTATTTTTATTTTCACGTATTCTCTTTCAACTTTAGCCAGGATCGTGACTGTCATGAAAGAATGTATTTATATATAGGGACTCTTACTCAAATTATTGTCATTGTGGAGCATGTAACATTTTAGGAATTTCTACTCCAATCCCAGTTTACACTATTCTTTTATCATTTGAACGTCAGCCCCCTTTGGAAAAGGTAGTGAAGCTTCAAATGTTGTTTCTGCTCCAGTCATTTTATGAGCCTTGGCTTTTGTAAGGAAAGCATGGTATCAACAGTAAGACATACACAAGTGACCACAGTTCAAGGGTGTTTATTGAACTTTCACAAGGGTGAGATAAACCCATATCTAAACCTAAATCTACAGGTGGGAGCAAGCTCCGACCATCAAATAATAATAATGCAGTCCTAGTTGAGTCTTGTCAAATTAAAAAGGGCCTATGCTAAAATAAATATTGCCAATCCTTACCACTAATTCACAAATAATGTGGGGTGATGTTCATGAAAAAGAAAGAAGTGTTCACAAAATGCTATGTCAGGATATTCGGGCTGTTGGCCTCCCTTTCCCACGTTTTCAGCACAGGACAAGCCGGTTCACTAGAGCAAACCACACACTCTGGCTTCTGCGGAACAAGGATACAGTTTCATTTTCACAGTTCAGGACCTTCTGTGTCCAAGCCTCTTTACTTCTTGCAAGTCTCTTGACTCAAACGGTCTGGTATACAAAAATAACACATAAATGTTCTTTTCCCTTTCCAGTATTCAATTTGAGTGTTCAACGTTGGATCCCCCTCTTCCGGGCTCAGATCACTTTCCAACTATGTTCAGATAATTATTTATTGGGTGACTCACCGTTCAACCGGATTCCCCTCAGCCTGGCTCAGATCCCTTTCCTTCGCTCAATTATTCTCCCTCAGCCAGGCTCGGACCAATTGTGATGTACTTTAAACTATCAAAACTTTCAAATGTGCGCAGGTTTCAGCTTGACCCATTGCATGACTACTTCGATCTTAATATTCCTTTTTCTCACACTCAGCATCAGTTGGATACCTAACTGAGACTTTCGAATGAGCACCCACGTGGTGCTGGACCACTCTGTGTGTGGTATCTTTTCTTGGCCTCCCAAAGTTCAAGCATAAAGTCCAACTTGAAACACTTGTGCATAGGCGCGTTAGAAATGCCATATCATATCATATCATAACTACTCCTTTCATCTCCAATTATATCATCACAAATGCCTCACACACTGTTCTCTTCATACAATGTTGCCGCTTGCAACCTTAGTTCAAAACACAAGCTGGTTTGGTATCAGTCTCTCTGACTCACCGGCTGTGCTGTCTTTTCTGACGCTGCTTTGTTGTAGCAGCCAAGGACAGTACCACGGCGGCAATCACTCCTCCCTGCCTTATCGACGCTGGAGAGCCCCGGGTACCTCCGACACACTGTGCAGGTTTAATCAGCCTTAGTTCCTGGTCTTCAGGTTCGTTACTTTCCAAGGTTCAAGCAAATAACTGTCTTTCGAGGTCAAGGGTACTTCCCTCCTTGCGACCCTCTATGGTCTTGCCGTCTTTCTCCTTGTATTAAACTGCACTTGGAACTGCTGTTTCCTCATGTGTTTTGCTTGGCTCGGAGTGTGCTTTCGTGCTCCACCTTTTTTCTGTGTGGGAAAGTGTGATGGAAATCAGGTGTGTGTAATCATCTGTAATTGCCTGACCTTGCCTGACCAATGTGTTGGGACATTTCAGGTATATGGCTCTGGTGTTAGTCTGTTGTTGCTCACAGTGGGCTGTCCATGAGAAAGTGTTTGTGTCGGGAAAGAGGCAGGGGTTTAACTCCTAGGTATCCTACCGGGTAGGATGGGGAAAAGGTGTTATAAAGAAGGGGATACCGCGTCTCACCCTCCGGTGTCCCACCTCCACTCCCCGAAGACCCCTCCTGCACTGGTCCACCCCCAGGAACTGGATCCAAAAGCGATGGTCGTGTCCTGGCCACCTGGATGACAGATCCCCGGGGACAAGCGGGTGAGACACCTTCAGGTTTCTCACACTTTGCTGTACACGTTTCCTGATCCGCTGTATGATTTGCATTGAGCTATGTTGAATTGCACACTGCCAGTCTCTAAAGCCTTTCTGCTTTCACAGAGTACACTTTACTGTATTTTTTATTGACATTGGAGAGTTGGGAAGACATTGTGCAGTAATCTAAAATCGATTACTGCAACGCCCTCTATCTCGGCATTAACCTCTGCAATATCAACAAGCTACAAATCATCCAAAACAACGCCATCAGAGCCGCACTAAAAATTCCCAGAAACCAACATATCTCGGACACCAGACTAAATATTCGCTGGCTCTCAGTAGCGCAAAGAATATCCCTGAAAACACTTGCACTCACACACAGGTGTCGCTCTAACCAAGCTCCTTGGCCAACAGATTCTCCATCCACACCTCCATCAGACCCCTCCAAAGTGCCCAGACTAACTGCCTATCCATACCTCGCTTCAACCTTCAAAGATCTGGCAGGACCAGCTTCCCAGTAATGGCTGCCAAACTCTGGAACTCGCTCCCCCACCCACTAAGAGCTGAACCATCCTTCCAGACCTTCAAAAACATGGCCAAAACCTGGCTATCTGCCCAAGACTACCCCCTTCCACCCATTCGCCTCCATCACCCTTATGACGGCTCTCAGCTTCACCCACTTGTAAATATGCAACCAGCTAACCTGTAACATGTAACATGTATGTATATAATCCTCTATGTAATTATCTGTAATCCTTTGTAAACTCTATGTAATTCCTTGTAAAGTTATGTAATCTATGCCTTGTCTGCTCATACCATGTTGTAACCTAAGTAAGCGATGCGCCCGGATGCCTCTGGGCCTGGTGCGCTTTATAAATAAATAAAATACAAAATACAAATACAAATTGTACTTGCTGTGATAAATCCTACAGAGTCCTCCCAGTGAACCTGCCTAAATTCTCCTCCCCGGGGGCCATGGAAGGGCAGACACTTCCTGATCCCAACCCTGGGGGTGGTATTAGCCGGGAGGATCACCTGGGATGCGAAAGGCCCCTGGGGAATGGGAGGACTCTTTGGGATGAGATGCAGCATTTGTCTTCCGCTAGACAGAAAGTATGCGGGATACAAAAATATATAATGACTTGTTGTCAAAGAGAGTTGTTAATTTCCCAAGATGACCATCTTAATGTGGGTAAAAATAACCCTAATTATTTATGTATTAGGCAGAATGAAACTCCTCTTAAAAGCACAGACCTACATAAAGGTGAAAACTCTCATGACTATCAGAAGAATAGTAAAGAGGAGTATTATATTAACTCCAGATCATATCTAGAAAATCCTCAGTCCTCTATGAAGAAAAATGCCCCACTGAATTCTCATGACATCCCCCTAAGAATTATAATTAAGGGAGGAGATAAAAGGAACAGTCTTAAAGGAGGAGATAACAGCAACAATTGTATTCCTGTTAGAAAAACTGACTGTCGTGTTGTGGACCCCAAGTCCCACAATTCCCAAAGTACTGGGATGAAGAAGAGGGCTGCAGAGGTACAGGACTGCAAGTTGCAGCACATTCATAGTAATGACCCACACCTGAGGGAGACTGAGAGGCATAACAGAGGTCAGGTGCAGACCATAGGAGAGAGCAGTAGTAGAAGGTGGAGTCGTTGTATTACCTCCGTGTGGCGGCAGAAGCAATGCAGAGACGTTGGGACCATCGTGGTGCATCACATAGATGTCGGTCCTTAGAGGGTCTTTGTTGGTTCAGACCGTGAATGCCGGGAATAGCGCAGCGGGAAGTGTGATGGTTGAAGGCGCTCCCCTGAGGACCAAGTCAGCAGAGGTTGCGGGGCGCGCTGCATTTTAAAACTTTTCCCTATGTCAGTCAGACTGTGGTGTGAGACACGTACCAGTGAGCCGTGGGAGCAAGGAGAGCTCCTCAAGTGACTGGTGCGAATCACAGAAAGCCGAGAAGCAGAGGATTCCAGGCCGCGAGGGGAAGCAGCAGCAGAGAACCTGGAGACAGCAAGATGAACAGACGTGGATGCCAGACCCAGTGAGTTCACCAAGTGATTGTGACCCCAGAGTGCTCTGTATCCGTTCGCTTGTCATTACCGGGTGCCTAAACCATAGAAGTAACACAAATAGAGCCAAATTCAAATGGAAGCATCATTTTGAATGCCGTACTGAACTAAAGCAGAATAACCACTATTTTGTAAAACAAGCAGACTGTAAAAAGAGAAACTGGAATAACAAGAACATAATCACCAGACCAAAATGGTGTGATTGTTAAATGTGGGTTTGACTAGAAGCCAACAACAGGCGGGGCAATAAGGTGAGAAACTAAGTTTGCCAAAGCCAAAAGAGAGTTAAAACAAAGCAAGTGAGAGGGAACAACCATTGCCAAAGTCGAGATGGGGCAAATGAGAGTTTCAATGATTGTAATACCAATTTGTCAAATATAAAGAAGCTCAAAAGAGTATGTGGGTCAAACCCATATTACAACAGCCAAAGAGGAGTGAGAAAGAGAGAGAATCATTGTCAGCAGTTGAACAAAGCAGAAGTGGGGAAGCAAGAGTGACAGGAAGCCTGCCCTTCTGGTAGAAAGCATTCCGAGGCAGTGCAGCATAACCTGCATTGTGTGTGGCAATCACAGGTGGGTAACAAACAGCACCAGTGTGATTTTTGTTTTTCCTAATGATTTTTGTTTTTAACTTGATTTTGTGAGCAAGAGTGATTGCTGATTTGTTGGAGGTTAATCTTTACCACGGAAGTACTTGAAGTTGTTTGTTCATTCTGGCTTGACAGGAGAGTATATCTGGTTGGAAGACTGTGTAGTAGTTTTCTCTGTTCTGGCAGGAGAGCAAACAAGAGCAGAGGATGTTGTGGTAATAGGCCAGGCAGGTGAGTAGACAAGGTGGAAGTCACTGAAGTACTTTGGTGTGGTTACAAATCTCAGAGAAGAAGTAACAGACCTACAACAATGTTTTGAGTTGTTGATAAATCATCCTTACATTACAGAAGCCAGTTGTGAGAATGGGTACAGAATCATATATAATTGTTTGAAACAATTTGTTTATGAACTGTTGCAGAAATATTCTCACAAGAAGAGAAAACATTATTCTAAGTTCTTTTTCCACGAGAGGAAGGCGGAAAAATCATTGTGGAACTTTTGTTGTCAAGTTGGAACAAACAGAACTGTGTTGGAGCTTTTGTTATCAAGCTGAATCAAATCGAACTCAGTTGAAACTTTATTATCACAAAGACAGAATTTCCTTAACTTTTTGGGACTGTTGAATAGAATCCTGCTTGAATCTGGGGAAGGGGAATTCTCCCAAATTATAAGGAGAGACGGATATTTGATTGTGAATTTAATTGTGATATTTTGCTTTGCCATATATTACCTTATTGAGTTGTTGTATGTATAAGTGTGAGGGACAGAAACCTTTTGTTAGAGTGTTTCCTTCAGTTTATTTTAGGCAGGAAAATCCTCGTCAGTGTAGGGATAGTGAGGCTTTTATCCGACCTTTTCAATTAATAAAGCCACATTTAAAAAGAATCTTCACAAAGTTGTTTGCCTCACATTTCTGACCCCTCACACTGCCCATCTACTCTTTCTACAGTACTAGAATGAGAACTAATTGAAAAGGCTGAGAAAAATGTTTTTGCTTAAGAGAATGAATTTTCATTAGCACCATGTGAGGGGACGCTGGCTAATCAAGATGCTCAGAACGAGGCTGTATTTTATGGTAAAAGCCTGCTTTCCGAGCAGCCTGCGTTATGCTAGCGAGCGCTCCCTTCCCTTCCCCGCTTCTCCTTCCCTTCCCCCATTCCCATTAGCACCCATGTAAATCCTACGTGGGTGCTAACGGTGAGCCGGATTTATTAATTAAAAAAATAAATCTTATCGTCAGGTGTGGCGCTGTGCTCCCTTTTCAGAGCCCATTTCCGTGTTGATGAGGTCACATCATCAATGAAGAAAACAGACTGAAATAGGAGCGCAGTGCAGCACACAAAGGTAAGATTTCTTTTGTGTATTAGTTATACTCACCCTTTGCACCCGTGTAGGATCTACACAGGTGCTAATGGTGAAATAACCCATGGCCAGCCCGACCGCTGCCGGTAATGACCCGCCACCCGCAGTAATGGACCCTCGCTTCATTCCGGCCCTTAACTTGGCCAACCCTCTTGGGTTATAGCACCCAATTCTAAATAGGTATCTTTTCACACGATTGTTCTTCCATTTGCATGTGACTGCATATCATTCACTATGCATGTATGCTGCAGTAGCACTGCATACCCTGAACATACAGCTGAGTCACACGACAAATTTGGTCCAGCTGTTACATAGGCTATACCATATGCATGTACACTGCATGTAAAGTATCAGAGCCCTCAGCTGTAGGCAGCTGCTCTACGGGTTCATAAAATTTTAATAACAAAATAAAAACAGTTAAAACATTTACCAAGAGGGAACAAATACATAATCCATAAAAGACATTCGATTTCATGAAGCACAATAACAAAAGGAACAAAATACAATCTCAGGTTCTAGAGAAAGACTCTCAGATTATCCGCTTGCCCCAGATTTTAAGTATACTTTTTTCAGGGCTTTATTCCTCTGGAGCCATGTTCTAGAGAACAATATTTAAAATCAAGCACTGGCTTGAAACAGCATGGCAAGTGATACGTGCCGAATACCCAAGATGTTTAAAACTGGCCTCAGATACAAACACCTCAGACGAGAGGTGTTCCCACAAATGAGCTTAAAATGTTGCAAAGTTTCTTTAGAAGATTCACATAAGGGGCATCTTGTAGTGGCGCCATTGCTCCATGAAGCAGTAAAAGTTGCTACTGGCAATATGCCTAGTCTAAAGCGCATGTATAATGACCACTGAAAAGGCTGGGAAATTATGTCTAGATAGGTTTTAAAGCACGCTCCATTCTAAATTCCAAGTGTTCTTGGCCCTGCTTCAAATTTGCTGCTTCAGTAATTAATTTTCCACGGGCTCTCGTGATCCTACATAGTTTCAAGCGCTTTATGTCTCGTGGCAAAAAGTCCTGCGGATTGTTCCAAAGATCAGTCCTATCCAAAAGGGAAAGGACTGACTTCACGTGCTTGAACCATTTTAAGATCCTACCTCCTATGAGGCTCATAATGTGTGATAACATATTACAGTATTCTTCTAGACCCTTAGTGTTCCAGACTGTAAGCCAGTATAACACTGGCTTGAGAATTATCTGGCAATATAAAGGAACACACTCAAGTTCTAGGAGCACCAAAGAAGAAGGAGCACTAGTTGGCAATAGCAACAATGTTTTTAAAAACCTACTTTCACAAATACTCATCCTACCAGCATTTCAACAGCCACATAATGCAGCACCATACATTGATTCCGCTAGGGCTTGAGGTCCAAAGCCGGTGAGATGGTTGTATACTAGTTGACCTTTTCACAATTGATCTTGGGAGAATTGACCTAATTTGGAAGGTCAATTAGGCCATATACGACATGCTTTTTCTTTGTTTGCCTTTGCAGAGACACATTATACCTGGACAAACGGCATTCCCTTCCACAAGTCCCACCCCGGTCAAAAAGAGATGCATGATCCTTGGACCCACGTCAACCCCCGAACACCATACCCGTGGTCTTTTCTGGGTACAACCATTTCCAGTTCTCCCCTTCAGGTTACCTGACCTCAGGTCACAAGTTCAAGGGTCAGAATGTCTCTCTCTTAGCTCATCATTAAAGAAGCTAATTGAGAAAATATCCTTTTCACATCACAGGGGAGTGAGAATGGGATTCTGGATTGGTGAAGGATACAGATGGGATGCGTCCGGGTGGACCTTTTTGCTTTTGGTACATTTTGTAGGTAACCGTACTAGCCCAAGACTACATACTCCCGCCCTAACTCAAGCCTGCTTACCCCCACCTGACTCTTTGCCTGCCAACGCACTCTCTACCCTCTCCTGTTCTACCCCAGCCCAATACCTGCCAACCCCAGTAATTCCTACCACAATCCAACCCCATGCTTGCCTACTCCCACTCTACCGCTAACCGACCTTCACCATCATGCCTCACACCTACCTCCATCGTGCCCCACAGTGGCCAGGTTAACCGACCTGCCTTCCTACCCCACCCCTATGACAAGCCTACCTACACACTCTACCCCATGGCTGCCTAACTCCCCCTGCACCACGCCTTCCTACCCCGACTGCACAAGGTGAGGGTAATAATTCCTTGTCCTTTAGCAAAAGGCAGATTGTGCAATGTTTGATATGCAGATCGTAAACAGAGGGCTGTGTGGTGTCACCTTACCCCACATGCCCCTTGGCCAGTTATGCAGCATGGACAGCAGAGCGGCTAACTTTATAAACATGTGGCGCATACTAAAGAGGAGAATAGTTGTGTCTCTTCTTGTCCTGCAGATATAGTTTCATGCAAAACCAAATAATATGAGAAAGCCATTATGAAATTAACCTCGCAGCTGATAAATAAGAGGTCAGTCGAGATTTGATCACAAATCACAATAGTTCTAATGCAAAAAATGGGGTAACTGTAAGTAGAAAGCAGAATCTGAACAACTTTGCTTTGAACACATGTTGAGTGGTCATTAACAGTAGACAATAATGTCTTTGTAGATTTGTTCTGGCTAACTAAAGAGCTCCAGAAGTAAAAACACCATCAGGAGAAGAATTCCCTAGCACAATCCAATATACAATGCTGAATGTATGTATGTGTGTATGTTTGTCCGGCTATACAAATCCACACCGTTGAACCCACGTCTACCAAATTTTTCATGGATTCCTCTTTTGTCTTGGACAAGCTTGTAGTCTATGTTTGGATGCAAACATCTTATATGCAAAATAATTGTTGGGTGTGTGTGTGTGTATGTTTGTCCGGCTATACAAATCCACACTGTTGAACCCACTGCTACCAAATTTTGCAGGGATTCCTCTTTTGTCTGGGGCAAGATTGTAGTCAATGTTTGGATGCAAAAAATTCACTCCATCGACACCCTCATGTACTGATGCTCACCCTGACTCACCACAGTAGGTACTAGAAGGAGGCAACATTTGGAAAAGTGTCTGAAGCAAAATGTTCGATGTATTGGTTATTCCTTTGAAATTTATGACTACTGTATACAGTTCAAAAGTTTTTATTAAAGCATTTTTAAAGGGAATTGAAAAAAAACTTACATTTCTTTTCATCATGCCACTCCAAATATGGGAAATGGCAAGGTTACAGTTTACTTAAGTTCATTCACGAGAAGAGAGCACAACCATTAAATCTTTCTTGGACATTTTCTCAAATGTGCTGAAGCCATTAACTAACAGAAACATGGCACACAAAAAACGAACATCATTTGGAAAAGCTCCATCTGATGCAAACTGAAAATCAATATCAAGAGCTTCTGAAACACAACAAACAGCAGCAGGACTTGCTGACATGAGGACAAGAGCAACTTTCTCCAGGGCAAATAAGATGCCAGAGCAAACTGAAGCAAGACTTGCTGACTTGCGGACAAGAGCAACATCCTGCACGGCACATGAGAGATCAGCGCAAACTGAAGTAAGACTTGCTGATAAGAGGACAAGAGCAACTTTCTCCAGGGCAAATAAGATGCCAGAGCAAACTGAAGCAAGACTTGCTGATAAGAGGACAAAAGCAACTTTCTCCAGGGCAAAAAAGATGCCAGTGCAAACTGAAGCAAGACTTGCTGACTTGCCAACAAGAGACACATCCTGCAGGGCACATGAGATACCACTCGATCAGGACACGGGCAACACCGGGTACCCCAGCTAGTAAACTATATTTAAGGTCAGTGCTGTTCAGGACTGTTTGTCACTGGTGAATCAGACCCGTTTTTTATTTTGCACCTAATAGAAATATATGTTTTCTTTTGAGCCACATATACCACGAAAACAGGGGTAGTAAGGCGATTTATCTCGCCATGCACAATGAGATGTTATGTCCTATGAAAACCCAAGAAGAACGCCGTAGGATGGGTGGATCTTGAGAGGCGGGCCGAAGCAGAGAGGGTTGAACTATGTCCTATCTTTGATATCCTAGTTGATGTACTTATTTAGGGTAATATTCCCCTCTGGCGAACTTTGTGGAATTATTCTGCAGAAAAGTGTATACTGTTATGCACATCCAATTGTGATCTCTCTCAAATTTGGAAGAACAACATGAACAATAAAAGGCTGTCAACATTGAACAAAAGTAGTTTATAACACAGCAGTATAATGTTATAAATGTCATCCATATTATATACATATAGAGAGCTAAATCTTGGAAGTAACGTATGTATGCACTTACGGCCCTTATTACTAACCCCCTTCTTTGCACTTTGAAGTTCAAATTGTCGTTTCTTCAGTTGCTGGTTTGCACAAATTATCAATAGTGTACTATGATGGTTAAATTTTTTGTTAACTATTAGTGGAATTAAGTGTTTTAAACTGAAAGGTGAAGTTATTATGCAGTAATTTGTGAATACTGTTTTTGCAGCCTTGTGACCACATTAAATAATCTATGCTAGAGGAAGGGGTAGCCTGTTTCCCTGGCGTGCGTTATATAATGCAACCCACCGTACAGCTATGCTCGCAATAACTGGCTATGTGGGGTCCAAGTATTCCCTGCGTTCTTGTCTATAAATGTCAAATGCATGAACAACTTCAAATGCCAAAACTATTGGCGTTGCTGATGCTTGTTTTAAAGTAAACTCTCTGAAAAGGTCCACGCTACCTCAAAGCCCTGTGGCAATGAAAATATTTCGCATAGAAAGTGCCAGTAGCCGGCCTGTTAAAGATCGACAGCAACTTTTGATTTATTTGGGGTGTTTGATCATGGACGTCATTTGCGGGTTGCCAGGGTCTCCCTTGCTACCCCTGTGGTCTCCTTTGCTACCCCTAAATAATAATAATAATAATAATAATACTTTGCTTTTTTTTGTTTTGTTTTTAATTGAAGTTCCTGTGCTGTGGCCAGAGCCATGTGGCTCTTTGTTTCTGGAGTGACTGGCTTTCTTGTTCAGGCCGCTTGAAAACACAGGGGGTTCCACAAGTGTAACATTGAGCAGTGACCCTAAATAAGAAAGAAAAGGAATAACAAATAATTTGGGCCTCATTACACGGACGGCGGTGGACCAAGGTGCTATTAGCACCTTGGTCCGTGCCAGTAAAATACCGGCACCGCCTTGGTGGAAAGGGGAATTACCGCCCTATTCCAAGGTTGGTGGGGCGGTAATTCCCCCTTCCCCCATTGCCCTTCCCCATTCCCATTTTTGCCCCATAGGGCATAATGGGAATGGGGAAGGTGCTAATTACGGCACCGCAAATTGCGGTACCGTAATTAGCACCCTGGTCCCTTTTGGGTTGGTTTTTAACGCCTGCAAAAAGCAGGCGTTAAATTCTCCAACCCGCAAAGGGACCTCGTAGTAAGGCGGTAAGGGTTTACCGGTACCAGTAAAATACCGGTACCGGTAAACCCTTACCGCCTACCGTGTAATGAGGCCCTTTGTCTTTCTGGAATTCCATACAATAATTGATAGACTCATTAAAGGTTTATTTCAGGTACACTTCAGGGGGTGAGTTACTGATTTCATCTGTTCTTAAACACCTCAAATTCACAATGCAGACAGAAAATTCCAAAAGTATGTAGAGTAGAAAAAGCATCCATTTCGCACTATGTATTTTGCTTTTCGCAAGTTGCAGTTCCAGCATGTTTTTTTCTGCTGTTGTCTCTGTTACGATCATCACAAGACATTCCATCTCGGTGTCCTCGGTCAATTGACAGAATCCATTTGCCTAAAAACTGGTCTACAGTGTAGAAATGTTAGAACATAGCACATGCAGTGGCCCTTGACTTCATTGTGCCAGAATGACTGCCTTGTTGGATTGTGTCTATCTTTCCTATCTTCATGGCATGCTGTTCCGGATTTTTGTTTGCATGTATGAGGGAACGAGTATGGGAGATCGTGTGAGTGCACTGCTTTCCCTGCACTACTCTAGTGCTTTAATACATAGTTATGAACCCTCCCAATGCTATGTATTTTGTCAAACTCTGAAGCCTGAAAAGTAGATCCATGCAGCTTAACATGTGGCCAACTTTGCACCAGAACTGCAGATGAACTGGCCATCTGTTAAATCTCAGTTACCAGTTTAATGGTGTTCTCTACAGAGTGTAATTTGCTTTCTGACTTTGAGAACATTCCGACATGTAATTGCTGATTTTACTATAGCTGGTGAGATGGCTATAGTCGGTAACATAGCTCAGTGAGTTGAGTGCTTGTTGCTGTGATGTGTGTTTTATCTGTAGGTTGCAGGTTCGAATCCCAGCCAGGCCAACTCAGCCTATCATGTTTCTGAGGTTGGTAGATGAGTACCAACACAGGTTGGGTGATATTGTATGCATATTTGTTCTATATATAGCACTTAAGCGTAAGTTCTATATTATATATAACACATCATTATCATTTGGCCTTGGACGTCTGCTTGCATTCATGGTGATTTGGTCAAATAGGCGTATACACACACTGGGCCTCATTACACGGACGGCGGTAAGGGTTAACGGTCACCGTTAATGGCAACGGTGACCGTTAACCCTTACCGCCGTACTACGAGGTCCCTTTGCGGGTTGGAGGAATTAACGCCTGCTTCTTGCAGGCGTTAAAAACCAACCCGCTAAGGGACCTCGGAGCTAATTACGGCACCGCAAAATTGCGGTGCCGTAATTAGCGCCTTCCCCATTCCCATAGAGCCCTATGGGGCAGAAATGGGAATGGGGAAGGGCAATGGCGGAAGGGGGATTTACCGCCCCTCCAACCTTGGAATGGGGCGGTAAATCCCCTTTCCGCCAAGGCGGTGCCGGTAATTTACCGGCATGGTCCAGGGTGCTAATAGCACCCTGGATTACCGCCTTCCGTGTAATGAGGCCCACTGTTATCAGCTATACATATGGTGATCCATTCTTGTCTGAAATGTATATCACTTTACAGTGAAACCGTAACCATATTTTTCGTAGTGTACTTAGGAACAATGCTATGTGATGCCACTTCCTGTTTTGTCGAGGAGTGAAAGGTCGTGGTCCATCGCGATGTCACTTTGTGATGGGGTCAAAAGCCATCACTTCCTGTGATGTCATCAGAGGTCAAGTGTCGTGGGATGTCCCTTCCGTTACCCTTGGCAGTTTGCTGAAATAACGTCCCTGTGTTTGATATGGCACCGCACAATCTAGCAGCAGGGAACAACCATTGCAACAGGAACTTCACCGGGTTTTTGAACGCGCGCGTCTCTTTTCGCGTGAACCAATGGCTTGGGATACTCACAGTGCCTTTGTCCCTCGTTCTTGGGAGCTGCAGCTGAAACATACACTGTCTATACCAGGTGTGCAGGTGCCCCTAATTGGCAATCATTGGCTATTATCCTTTTAATGAGGGCTTATTGAGAGCAGGTTTTGTTCTCGTGGGAATTCATCACATATAATGAGACTGGTTACAAAGGGCAGCTGGCGCCTGCACTGTAGGATCACTGCTTGGGGTGTGCCTGCCTGCCTTTCATCTGGTCTTGAATCTCTTAAGGACAGCTGCAGAATTAGTTATTGTACAACAGCAGCATCTAGTGGTGAGGCGTTGTATGTGCTTTTTTCAGCAGTAGCCAGGTGTATGAAATACTAGTATTGATCGAGCGCAGAGAACGCGCAAAATAGAATGCAGCTTGCTTTGCAACTTTGTTTTAGAATACTTATGACACTGGAGACTTTTAATCAGAGATTGCTAGAAAGCATATGGTTTATTGGTGGGAATATCGCTCAGTGGGTTAATACCAAGATGATTCCGCAGTAATGCATTGACTCAGATTACGCACTACCTGAAAGATCCAGCACTGGATAGCTTGGCAGACAGTCATCTGTGTATATTACATGAGATGGGTGATGAAAAGGAAAGTCTCGTTACAATCCCAGCACTCATGAAAGGTAAGATATTTGCGAGAGATTGGTGTCTTGCGTGGGACCTGCTTTCAAATTCGACACCATATAAATATGCTATCCTGCACTGGCGAAGGGATCGCTATCCTAAATATGGGACCGGATCTCAGTATATGTGATTTCGTTGGAATAGTGCTCCTACCCTTGAAGGCATTGGCCCTCGTGTTGGAGGCCAGACCCCAGCGAGACTGCAGACTCTGTAAACCCCTAAAGTGCCGGGAGAATGTCTCTTGCCCTGCACCAACACGAATTAAGATTCTTTCACTTTTGTGAGTATGTTTTTAGGTGGTCTGCTGTCTCCTTACCAGCTTGCTAACGGTTGAACATATAGGTTTAATTTTACTGCACATTTTGGATAAATTTTTTTGAATGCTGGTAGGAGCTCCATCTGGGATACTTTGTACTGGGTAAAAAGCCAAAGTAATGACATCCTAGCTCTTCAATTTGAACCGGCTCAATTTGAATTTATACATTTTTATATGACTTATGAAATTTGGATTTTATTGTGTTCTGTGTACCAATTATTTTAAAATGTTGAACAGGGAAGTGTTACTGTATAATTTGTATTTATTGATATTTTGTTATATTGGTCAACGATGATGTGAAGGGTCTTGTTAATAAACCAAGCACACGAATAATACGTGTTTTTTTTAAAAAAACAACTCGGATTCCAAACTCTGCATTACACAAATATCAGCATCTTCCATTCCAGATGAAATACAAGTCTGTATTTTCACAAGTTGAGATTTTTCAATACAGGAACAACGCACATTTCCTTTATCTCCCATACTGAGAAGAACATTTTTAAAAAAACTGCAAACTAGTTCTCAGCGTTTTACCATCACAATCACATTTTTGAAATAGAAAAAAACATAATTTGAAGAAGCCGAATGCAATAGTAGTTGGTTCAAACGGGAATGAGTAATCATTTTCCTTGCATTCTAAATCCCTGTACAATTAAAAAATGTTGTTCAGGGTTGTGCATGGCGCATATAGTTCTTAAGATCTAGTGGTTACCTTTGTATGAATTTTACATGTCAGCGATTGATCGAATGTGTTCATCATTTCCGTACATGGAAGCTGCTGATATCTGAGTAAAATAAATAAATAAATATCTGACTAATGCGCTCCCTGGACATTTTTTTCATTTTTTCGTTCATTTCAGTGTACATAATTCGTCATCTTGCCCTGAATATTTATACATGTTTTTCATTTTTCTGTCGCTATTGTAATGGGAACTGTTAATGTTCCTGTTTTAAGGAAACTAAATTGCGTTTTGTTGTTAAAAAATGTAAAATCTAAAATGAAATCATTAAAAAATGTATGAATGTATTTAACAACATTTTTACAATGCCCTGCACAACATAATGCAGTGCAGCCATCATGTCCCTTTGCTGAGTTATTCAGTAATTAACTCATATGACAGAACCGCTGCCCTGAATGATTTGCTTGTTAACCCAACGTACAGTTTGTAGTGGCTGATGAAAGTCTCAGCGTCGCCCAAGTGGTGGCCTTGCAAATGTCACCCAAGGGGCCGCACTTAAATGCAAATCTGGAGGAAAATATAGCCCTAGTTGGTCTACCCTGTCCTGCATAAGGGGAGACACCAGGTGAAAAGTAAGAGGCACTGGACAAAGCCTTGAGGCATTCAACATGTTGGGCGACGGTAAAGAAGCCTCTGTTGCTGCACAGCTTAAATTGTCGAGCATTGTTAAGAGATCAACCTTTGCCAAGAAGCATGACCTGGCGCTGCTATATAAGTGATTTGAAGACACCACCACAAAACTGCTGAGAATTATCTTGAAAATCTTGCTCAAAAAGAAGCACAATTCAGCAGTGGTACAATAGCGACTTGGGGATACTAGGTACATACGAGTCAGTATGTCAAGAGATAAGGAAATAGACTTGACTCAGTTTCGCTTGTCCAAATCCTGTTTGCTAATCAGTACGAAAATTCCATCGATACCCGAGGGGGTTCCCGTGATTGATTCCCCAACAAAGAATTGGTGTCGTCCTGAAGAAGGCCAGAAATATCTAGAAAAAGCGCTAGAGATAGCACTTAATGAACAACTAGGCCGAAACATATGTAGACCATCTATGAGACCTTAAGTTAGTCAGTCTCAACATCCTGGAGACCGGATCAGGGCTTATCCAGAGTAAAATGAAATCATTGTGACTCACATGTGGTGTTTGCAGTCCTCACATATTTAGACTCCTTGAAGTTTGTTATATGAATGTAACAGCTCTATGCACCATTGTTGTCCTGTCAGGTGATTCTAAGAAATGATATAGAGCCCAATGAAGTTGCAAACTTTTCAAGATATCTCTATCAAGCAAAGTATCATTTTAGCCCTGGAAAGCGAAACACTAACACATTTGTTCACACAACTAGCGCTTGGAAGCTATGTGGTCATCTGTCTAGGTTTCAGACGAGGCTCAAACCATTGCTGCACAAATTAAGAAAAGTGTGGGATCCTGGGCAAATCATTTTATCTCACTGTGAATTATTTGCCAAAATTGGTAGTCTTGTACACTTTGTATACTATTTTAAAATTACTCAGTCATGCATTACTAGATTGTATGGATGCTCCAAAAATATATAATAATACTGACTGCTCGTATATTGCTCACCACAAAGTGATGTGACTTTTGGCGTTTGATTTCAATATATATGCACTTACAAAGAAAACATACGTTCTACTCTTTAGTGTCCTCCACCATTGGTTAGGAGCTCGTACCTTTGTTTATTCCCTTTCCATGAGTACTTATAAACTTTATGGGTAGATAGGAAGCGGGGGGGGGGTTACTATTTATTGAGGGGGCCCTTTGTTTGGATGAACACACGATTCGCTACTATTCATGGGTGGCAGGTGGTAGGGCAAGGAACGGGACACCAAGAAAAGTGGGCAAGTTACCAAGGGGCATGCCTGAGGCTATTGAGGAAACTATGCATGGGGCCATTTTGCAACAAACAACACTGGCAGAATGACATTAAAGTGCTGGAATAATATGTGTTACTACCCTACACATTGATGATCAATGGATCAACCATGGAGGGAAGAAAGGCTGATCTAGTCAGTAGTCAAAATGGTTACATGCATGTCTGTGCTAAATTCACTGGCATTTGACCAGTTAGAGTTCTAATGCTGTATGCCCTCAGTGCATGCGGTGCAAAGTGCAGCAGATAATGGAGCAGTGCACGCACATCTGATTACTGAGCATCTTTTGCTAATGCAACACTATTTAATCCAGAAATGCACTGTTAAATTGTAATGCATTTTTCCTAGTTCACTGATGATGATCCTTGCTATGTTCCAACTTCTTGTAATAGCACTTCACACAGTAGTACAACTGTCATGCCACTCCCTGATTGGCATTTTCTGTGTTGCCACTTTTCGTGATGGCAATTAACATGAAAATGAGGGTGCCCGCACAAAACCTGGAACTGGCCTTCCTGAAATGCAGTCATGCTGAGGGCTCGCTCCTGTGCTGTACTTTCCAGCTTCCAGGAATCATTTGTCCACCCAGCGGAGGCCCCAAGAACACTATGGATTTGGAGTAGGTGTATAAACGCAGCCATTTTCCAATTTGAGTGACTTGGCATATTGACCAGACACATTGATGTTAGCTGGGCTTATAAAAGTAAATAGAATGTTGCAGTACTAGCCAATTCTTGATCCTCAAGCTCCCCCAGCCCTATATGCGTCATCACGTCCTACGTGCTGTTGCCGACCTACATTGTCCTGCCAATCAGCCAACGCTTCTATTCCAGGGAGAAGGTGAGCTTCCACTTCTCTTTTCTCGCTGCTTCGCTCTGCCACTGAAGGATTGGGAAGAGGAGCAGCGACTGCTGCTCTTGGGGGGAAGAGAGAGCCGCCACATCCCGTGGGGGTGGTACTCCTCCGTTGAGGCACTGTGTTTTGGACTCCAATTGCCAGGTTTTTGTTGCCTGAATGGGGGTCATAGGCAGGAGACACCCATCAGAAATTCCAACCTCCAGCCCCTATGCCACAAGTTCAATGCCATCCGTAGCTGGTTGCATGGTCTGATGCGTGCAAGAAGCAGCCTCAGCCCTGGGTTCAGTTGCGTCAGCTCTATGACTCAGAGTATGACTTGGAAGAGGCAGCATGCAGCTAACAGAATTTGATGGGCCACCTGCAGGAGCACAGCAAATATGCAGACCTTGACGCTCGCATCAACAATCTCTCCACTGCTCTGCGCCATTCCCTTTTGTTTTTGTTTGTGTCTTGGCCATTTTTGCCTATCCACATGACCAGGGTAAATGTCTTATTCCCTCGTGCCATGGTTCCCTAGGTGATCACCCTGAGTATTCTGCCTCTACAATATCCTGTGCATCTATCTCATTCATAAAGAAGCTTGGTGCAGCCTATTTGGCTGCAAGGAAAGTGTTACTGGTATTGCCGTTTCCCACTGCATGATACAGTAAAAGGAAGGTTTACTGTAATCTCGGTCCCAAATGGTCTGATTGGTTAGAATGTATGTTCCACGTATTTCTCAGTTCCATGCAGCCTGGTGGTTTGGAGGCATACTTTCTGGTCATCCAGCTCCTCAGATTCCAATTTGTTGGAGCTGGTGCAAAAATTATAAACATCCGACACAGAGATGCTAGCCAGCTTCATTGGATTGTGGGTTGAATCCAGCAGTCACCGCCCGCGTTCCGAGGGCGCTGCAGGCAGCTCCCCTGTGCGTTGGGCTCTGTTGTCCTTCCTACCCAGCATGCATATATAAGGAGACCCTATAATACAATAGAAAGATGGGAATAAACCTACAACCAAAAAGATTGTTTCTATTGGAAAATAATTATAAAGCAATTTTGTATGATGAATTAGGTTTAGCTCACTTTTATTAGGTGTCCAAAAAAGATACACCTGCAACCATGAGTGTTGCAAACTGCAATGGTCTAAACATAGAATTCATAGCTGTTTCTCCTATTGTTACGCGCATAATTAAGAGGGCTCAGAGTAAGGTAAAAATAAATGAATAAAGCATATCTAATTAAAGTATTTAGCCGATGTGATTTGTTCAAAATAGAGAACAAATTATCACAAGTAGTCACATATTTACAAAATGCACAATATTTGCAAATTACATAAATCATGCACACCTTCAATAGAGAAACATTACACGCATAATAAACACATTCAGAACTCTAGTTTTCACAAAACAAATATCTAAAGGCACCCTATTGATGGGTCGATGTTAACAATGAAATTAATTCAAAGTCAGTTTTGTTCCTGAGAATGTCTCTAGATATTCAAGATGATGGGCCTCATTCCGAGTACGGCGCTAACCAATGGCGCTATTAACGCCTTGGTTGACGCCGTACCCGGACCGGCAGCGCCTTGGTGGATGGCAGAATCACCGCCCCATTCCAAGGTTGGCGGGGCGGTAATTCCCCATTCACCAAGGCTCTTCCCCATTCCCAAATGAGCCCCCATAGGGCTCAATGGGAATGGGGAAGATGCAAATAACGGTGACCGTTCATTACGGTCACCGTTATTGTCTTGGAGGCCCCTTTGCGCCCTCGACTTTAACACCTGCTCAAAGCAGGCGTTAAGGGCGAGGGCGCAGAGGGAACTCGGAGTATGGCGGTAAGGGATTACCGCCACCGGTCTCGTTACCGGTGGCCGCTATCCCTTACCGCCATACTCGGAATGAGGCCCGATGATTTGAGGTATTAAATTAATTATCTTTGTGAAGATAGTATGGGGTATCATATTATCTCGCAAACCTGTCTGTTCTGCCTTGTCATCTTATCTGTCTTATTGTCAATGTAAGCTTGAATGAGTTTAAGACATTTCAGCCCAGAGAGAGATTTAGATGCCTTCATCAGGACATGTGTAGGAGATCTTGAACCCAATAGCGATGATTAATGTGGTATGTCAACATCAATTTATGCAGAGAAAAAAATATACCAAATTCTGCACTGCAAATTAATTAAGATAATTTGGTTAAGTGTCAGACTGTTAAGACTACTGAAGCTTAACAGGAACTCATTTAAAAACAATAGACAAACAATGCAAAAAGGCACGTCCAAAGCCAAAATACAGTTTAGTGAAAACACCTACCTATTTTACAGCTTCCACTTGCAAATCCACTTATATGATTATTGAAACAATTAGGGAAACAGTAAATGTAGCTGCTAGATATCCTTCATTATTGCTTGTGATAAATCTAAGGCAATGCACATCTGAAAGAAATGTGGTTGAACAAAGTATATAATAGTTTATAACATCAGCTCCTAAATTTGAAGAAATTAACAAGGCAAAAAGCCCCAGGGACATAACTCACTCAGTTAAATAAGGGTATGGGCTCATGCAAATAAGTAGTCACCATTATTTGAAAGAGTTGAATGTACCAAATATGTATTGTGACTAAAGAATACAAAGAAAATGCCATAAGGAATGGAGTTCAAATCCCTAATTGTATTAAAGTTTCATGAAAAAACTCAGTTAGAAGTCACCATTGATGCCTGAAATTACATCCAAACTCCCCAGTGACAATGCGTGGTAACTATATGTGTGCTGCCATCTTGTCCCCACATGTAATTTAAATGCATGGTGACGTTAACACACTACTTCTACAAAAGTATCAGACTGCGCTGGCAGACTGCATTATTCTTGTGGACTGTTATAACCTAATCACCAAGAGAACATAATACTATAAGTGGTTTCAACCCGGTACTCTACCTAAGTCAATGCCTAGCGTGTGATGCCCAGCTGGAACCCTTAATTATATATTTTTATGTCTAAAGTTATTTTATTTCTGAACGATGTACCCTTATATCACACCCCTCTCTTTGAATCCCGCCTGGTCTCACTGAACCAAGAAGTAGGTTGTTTTGCAAAGTTAAAAGATTTATTTGATGGATTTTCTACTTTTTTAAATCATTAAAATTAATATGTAATCCTTCACGTGTGAGCTTGCATTCATTGCCTGGGTCCTCTCCTGCCACGGGATTGTAGGACCCTTTCTAGATTCACGGCGAGTGCGGTCCGCCCTGTTTCCTCTAGTTTTCCTGATATATATATATATATATATATATATATATATATATATATATATATATATATATATATATATATATATATATATATATATATATATATATATCACTTTTATGAATTGGAACAATATCTAGATATCACACTATTAATATTTATACAATGATCAGCGTTGGGTGATATCACAACAATCAACAATCTCTTTAATCAGAATGAGTATGGATGAGAAGAATAATGTAGCATAGAATACAACTTTGTATGAGTTCAATGAAATGCAATGATAGGAAATTAATGCAGCACAGAAATAAAACTTGATATGAATTCAATCAAATGCAATGTAATCACTCTTTCCCCCTGATACTACTCAATCCCCCCTAATATGCAATATAGAGATGGAAGGAGAAAAACAGGTTTCAGGAATAAACACTCTACAAATGCAGTTTCAATCCCAATTCCCCCCAACAAGATTAGAGAGAAACAGAACTGATTTTAAACAGGTCAGATGCTTTTGAATGTGGCTTGTAATGAATGGGAAAAACACTGAAAATGACTTTAATTCGCTAAATAGGATTCAGAACTAGTGGGAGCCGCTTTGGATAGCTTCAGGTAAACACTAGCAATGATGGTTGAATGATTGGCAGATAGGAAACTGAATTCAGAGGTTGAATGCAAAGAAAGAGCTATTTTACATGTGGTGAAATTGAGCCAAATGCAGAATCGCGGCAACATTTTCCGTGTGCGTTAAGCGCGATTGCGGCAAAACTATAAGGAGTTGAAATTTGGTTCCTAGCATGTACGGTTCAGAAGTTATAAAGGTTTTAGTAAAGGTCGATTTTTCTCAAAAAGAGTCAAAATTTCAAATGAAAGATGCGCTTTTGAAGATTACAACCAAGGATTGGCTTTACACTAAGGGGCTATGAAGGTGCGAGATACAACGGTACAGCCACCAGTCCAGAGGCGCCTCTGTCTGATCTTTGCCCGCTGCAACACTTGCCTTTCTTCAGCAACTATATATTAGCGCAAAGATGATTATCATTACGGTTATCACAGGACTATATGGATGAGGGAAAGATTCAGGACAGACAAAAGAGATTCTACAATGCAGTTCTGGACATGATAGAATGGGTTGGATGGGATTACCTAGGGATAAGAGATTGGCTATGGACAGTTCTATGCTAGATACTCACAACTATGGTTTTGGAATAGGCACGTCAGGATCTGGTCAAAGGGTTTTGGACTGGAATCTGCTAGCCACCAGACAGGTTTCAGGTGCTTGGTTCTGCACTCAGTACTGGCACTCTGGTCTCTGCGCGGCCTCTTGGACTGGATCTGACGGGTTGGTTCTGGGTTACAGCTCTGCTCTACTGGTTTAGATCTCTGAGTTCTAGCAAGAGTTCTTGGCAAGAAGCAGAAAAACAGCACAGCCCGGCTGTTGAATTTGTTGTGCTCCTTGGAAGTCTGGGGTTAAAATCAGATTGCAAGATTTTAAAAGCCAGCTGAGAAGGGTTCAGCCTTGGAATGGGCCTTCTGCTTTCAGAGTTCTGGAGTCTTTATCTGGATTCTCCTGCAGAGCGCTTCGCCAGTAAATCAGTTGATGGGTGAATGTGTCTGTGTCCCTCTAGGTCCTCAACAGTCCCTATTTATATATTTCCCAAGGGGGTGGATAGGCTGATTATACTATGCCCACCCTCTAGGAAACTGATTGGTCAAAGTATTCCCTCTCTCCTGATTTGAGAAGGAAACACAGTGTCATGATGTGTCATGATGATGCTGTGTTTATGGTCCAGGGAAAAAACCTCCCCTTTGTTTTTACACACAAAATCTATTTTTCATATAAAAGAATATTTACAATATCCCCAACTTGCTAATTATACATATTTACATCCCAAATTAAATAAGGGACGTATCTGTCCAAGACCCATATTCTTAAGATTTTCGGTTCACAAATGACAGTTTTTCACGCTTTTGGTTGGTTGCCCAGTGTCAGATCTGTACAATTTTTGCCACATACATGCGCATAACACCTGGGCACCATCCTGTAAATTATCTTCCTAGCATTATCACAATTGCTACAATATCAACATTTTTGTGGTTCAGTCTCTGAACCTCGCACAAATTCCAGAGTGGTTTTAAAACGTGACCAACATTTTCATTTTAACAACCTATGAATTTCAGATTTTTACAAGTTTGGCACAGTTTTCTATGAGTCTTTTTCTCAAAAGTATATTTTCTTCAGTTCCAGATACACAATTCAGTCTAGCCCCGCCGCCAAGATTTGGCTGAGCCAGAGCAACCTGAGCCTCTTCCTGCCAGCAGCTGGTTTCTGTTGATGCCCAAATGTGCATTTCCTTTCAGTCAAGGGAGTCTTTTGTCTCTTCTCAGAGCAACAGGCCAAAGTCCTCCTCCCACCTCCATTAACACCTCCCTGCCAGTTCCTCAGCAGAGAGCAGGGGGGAAGATTCCTTTGTTTGGGAGAAGTTGTGGAATGTCTTTGAAGTCCAGTGTGGCTGGCTTTAGCTCATTTTTGAAACCCTGTTTAAAATGGTCTTTTTCTAAAATACAAATTACATTTTTACAAATATAACCACAAATCTCTTAATTCCAGCCTTTCCAAAACATAGAGATTGAATTGTACAGCCTATATTGCTTTTGATAGGAAGTCTCTTCTTTTCCATACTTTGATTTTAATGTACAAGTTTTAAATGACAGTATAAGTAAATGCCAGCTTCTGACACAGGCGAGCGGCGGTACTGCGCCCATTTCTGATATATTTTTCCCATGTAAGCACCTTTGAATGTGGTTTTTCTTCTGATGAAATGTGCTTCTGCTGACATTGTGCTTAGGTAGATTCTTTAAATAGAGTGATGTTTAACACCCAACAAGGATGTTGGATCTTTTGTGCTGTTTGAGAATCATTATTTTGCAAATTTAACAGCCAAGGAAAAACAGATTTTTAAAGCAGTTCTGGGTTTCCCTTGCAATGCAGCACTGCTTTTTCAGGTAGTTTCATTTTACTCTGTGAGCATCTCCATGATAGGTTTTGGCAGTGGTCTCCTGTGTTACCACTGACATAGGAAAAATGGATTGGCGGCCTATTTTTCAGGTTTTCCTGCGCACTTAAGGCTTTTCGGCGGCCATTCTGTTGTTTTGATGAACACAGCACACAGTGATGTTGCAGGGCATAGACTAGTGGGTTAGAACATCCCACAAGCCCCCCTCTTGCGATTTGGCGTTGATCGCCCATCAATGGGAAGTCGCAAGACTGGGATGTCAGTCTCATTTCTTTTGGTTCCAAAAATGGCAAAGTTCATCATCTTTTCTTCCATCAGGGGTGGATCGACCAGTTCTCCTCGCCCAGTCCTGATGTGAGTATTGAGCGATACTCCGGGCCCCTTGGATCTTTGCTCCCGGTTCCTGGGTGGTCCTCTTTGGTTTTAGTCACCGTGGTTTCCAATTAACTAGGATGACAAAGCAAAAACATATTTGTAGACATTTTCCCACCACTATTAATGTAGTGGGGAGGACACATACATTTTGACAAATCAGGACACATTTTCCGATTGTAATTTATGGACTATATATGGAATACTTTATAGTTGGATTCTAGGGAGCTGGAGTGACCCCCTCTGGGGTTCCAGAAGACTCCTCCAGTTGCTGCAGAGTGTGCCTAGGATGGCAACACTTTAGTTGATTAATATGGACCCACTTATCTTCCCCCTCTGCCAAACTGCCTTTGAGGATGTGGATTTTGTAGGCGACTGGTGAGATTTTGTCTACAATTTCGAAAGGACCCCTCCAGGAAGGCAAAAATGTGCGCTGTTTGGTCTGGTTCCTTTGGAAATGTTATGAGTAGACCCACTCTCCTACATTGTATTCTATTCTGGTAGTCTTTAAATCATAGTGGGTCTTCATGCTGTCTGCAGATCTCTCTAGATTTCGCTGAGCATAGGCAAAAGCATGTTGAAGGTGTTTTCTTAGATTTTCAACATACTCATGAATTGTGGAGGCATTGATCAATGTCTGCTCTTGGGTTCTGTAGAGCAGATGCTGGGGAAGCACCATCCTGCATCCAGTCATCAGCTTAAACAGTGACATTTTAGTTGCAGATGAAGGGGTAGATCTGATGGCCTATAGGACAAGAGGTAATCGAATATCCCAACTTGGCCCAGAATCTGCCACAAACTTAATATGCTCACAATTGTTTTGTTGTACCACTAGAGGCTGGCCGGTAAGCAATGTGTAGCTTCCTTTTGACCCCAAGTATCTCCCACATCTTTGTCATTACTTCTCTAGTGAAATGGCTACCTCGATCTGACTTGATCCTTTAGGGTAGTCCAAATCGCGAAAAGATGCGGTTGATCATCAGGGCAGCTGCTGTTTCTGCCTTGCAGTTTGGGGCCAGGAGACATTCCACCCATATAGTAAACAAGCATGTCACTGTCAACATGTACTTGTTCCCCCTAGAGGAGCGACCCTCGGGCCCGATATAGTCGACTTGTAAATCTGACCAAGGCAGTGTCATCCCCCTCTTTTGGAGAGGTGCACGGTTGTGAGGGATGTTGGCTGAAATTGTGCACACACAAGACACCCCTTCAAATATTGGTCGAGGTTCTGCCCCATGTGTGGCCAGTATGCAACCTCTCTTAAGCTTTCAAGTGTTTTATGAAACCCCCTATGACCGACTGTGGCCGCGTCATGGGCGTGGCTTAACATCAGGCATCGGAATGAGGTAGGGACCACCCACTGATCATGGCCAGCTAGGGATCTCCTTACCAACAAACCGTCTCGTATTCAGAACTTTTTTGGACATTTCATCAACACTCTGAGGTTCTCTTTCCCAATGTAATCGGTATCTGTCAGGGGAAAGTTTTCAGGGCCCTCAATGTGTTGATAAAACTTACCAATTATTGGATCCCCTTTTTGAGCTGTAATCAATTCAGCATCTGGGGTCTCCTTACACCATTGTGCAGTTGAGAGTTAATTGTGAGTCTTTGTCTGGGACCTAGTGATGGCAGCGACCTGGATTTCCCCCAACAGGGACTCAATCTCAATTAGATCCCCTTGGATGGCCCCGGTTTTGGCCAGCTGATCGGCTAAGTAATTTCCAGTTTTGTCTGGTCCCTCTACTTTGGAATGACCCTTGATCTTTTTCCAGTAGATGGTCATCCCATTTGAGGTGACCAGATCAACAATATTTTGAATTAATTTCCCATGTTTCAAGGGTTTATTATTAGCACATAACATGCCTCTGGTTTTCCAGTTAACCAGGTGCTCCACGAACCTGTTCCATACATAATCCGAATCTGTGATTATGACCAGTTTGTGGAATTGATGTTGGACAGCAGTGAGGATGGCTTGATGCACAGCCATCAACTCTGCCACTTGACTATTTCGAGGACCGATCTTGTACCCAGCGGAGGGTTCGAGGGTCTCATTCACTTATGCATTCCCTACGGCGGCCACAAGTTCTTTTTCCCTGTTGTGTTCAACATGTTAGGAGCATCCATCCACATAGACAGTGGGCATTCCCTCACACTTGTCTTCTTCAAAGACTTTGTGTGGGGAATTTAGGTATGCCTCCATGTTGTCCTTGATTTTAAGACTTTCGTCCTCGAGACAATTTTCTCTGGCACAATCATGCAAGTCAGCCAGACCTTGTGCAAGGGGACTCTTCTTGTTTTGGCCATATCTGACCTCCACAGGAAAGCCTTGCATTGACAGGATCCAGGAAGTAATTCAGGAATTACTCACATTTCCAGCCCGGATTCAGTCACTTTGGAGATATTGCAGAGGCTGGTGTGGAGTCTCCACTATGATGTGTTCCCCCTGGATAAACGGGCGGTAATTCTTAAATGCCCACACCATTGCCAGGAGTGCCTTCTCACAATTGTTGAATTTTTCCTCCACAGAGGATAAAGTTTTACTCGCATAGGAGATTACTTTATTGACCTTATCATGCTTTTGGTATAATACTGCATTCAAGCATGTATTAGAGAACCCTGTCTCCAAGAAGAACTCCTTGTTTTTGATAGGGTAAGCTAGGCAAGGCGCTTGTGAGAGGCTTCTTTTGAGCTGTTTTACAGCCTCGGCTTGTTCTAGACCCCACTCCCACTTGACCCCCCCCTTCAGAAGATGAATCAGGGGTCTTGTGATCTCTGGGTAGTCCTCAATGAACTTTATGCTGTAATTAGTCAGTCCAAGGAGGCTCCTTAGTTCCCACAGAGTTGTGGCGTCTTTCAATTTCTGGAGTGCTTCCACTTTCTTTTCCTGGGGACAGAGACCCTGAGGAGTAATCACATGCCCCAAGAAATTTACACGAGTTCGACACCACTGTGCCTTTTGAAAGAAAAGTTTTGCTCCGGCAGCCCTCAACTGTGTCAGAACATAACGGATCTCCGCTATGTGTTCCTCCACAGTTGAGCTTTTGATGAGAATATCATCTACATAAGCCAGGTTACCCCTTTCACCCAGGTCGGGCTTGGCCTTATGTAGAAAAATGTTGAATTCATTGCCGGAGTTGATGTATCCGAAGGGAGTCTGGGTCCATGTGTACTGCTGCCCCCCAAAGGTAAAGGCCAGCTTGTATTGGTCCTCCCTACTGACAGGTACAGTCCAGTATCCAATGGTCAGGTCTATCGCAGTGAATACCTGTGACCCCTGGATCTGGGCCAGCCCTTGGCCAATGTAGGGAAGAGGCCATCACAAAGTATGGACCTGTTTGTTGGCCTCCCTAAGGTCGGCGCAGAGGCTGCACTGGCCGTTTGGCTTCAATATCCCCAGCATCGGATTATTGAAGGTGCTATGGACTGGACAGATTATCCCACGGGACTCAAGGTTCTTAATTATTTCAGTAAGGGACTCCATTGATGCGAGAGGCAAGTGATATTGCTTCACAAACACTGGAGTCATGCCTGGGTCAGTGGGAATGGTTTTCGTGTGGATGTCGGTGCGACCACAGTCATATGAGTCCACCGCAAAGAGATCTTGAAAATCCAAGAAAACTTGTTTCAATTTTTGCTTCTGCTCCAGAATCCCACAGGCATCAGCTAGGTTGACTCTCTCTTCAACCATCTGCCTGAAGCCTGGAAAGACTTCTGGTTTTGCTATCTCAGCGGCCTCCTCCAGCTGGGTGGAGAAGTCCCTGGTCAAAGTGCTGATTTGGACTGGTGGCTTCAGGTGGGGAAGGCAGTCCTCGCGGACTTGGAAAATCACCTCACCCCTCCTGAAGTCACAGGTCACATCTTCCTTACCATAAGGGCAGGAAGTGTACACCAGTAAGTTCCCCCCATACCGGGTAAAGATGCTTTCTGGTGTTGTGTTGTCATGACTATCACTGTCAAAACAGTCCTTGGGGATTGGTCCTAACAGTTACTTTCGAAAATGTATGGAAAAATGTCGGTCATCAACCGCCATTCCAATAATGGTGCCGGTGGCCAGAGTGATACTCTTTAAGTCGCTGTTATCCACCTCTATTGGAATGGTGTTGTGTTCTATATTGACTAGTGGTGTTGGGTTCACCCCAACCCTTGCTGTTGGAGAGAAACATTTAGATGAACATAGGCATCAGGGTTTTTCAATTTCTGTCTTCTTTTAACTTTCACTTCCAGGGAGAATTGTCGGGTCCTTTCTGGGATGGTGACTTCCTCTTCAGTCTGAATTTCAACTGCATAAGGCAGCGGTTGAGCTGACCTAAATGCTTTCTCTGGGGCATCAAAGCCCATGGGATTATCTGCTAATCGGGACCAAGCTTTGAAGTTTATTAGGTCCAAACTAATGGCAAAGTGATTGAGAATGTAACTGCCTAAGTAAAAGGAGGCGGTGACGTCTCGCAGGTCCCAACAATAATGTACTATGCTCTTGTTGCCTATGGAGATTTTGAGCATACACCTGCTTGGCAGGAGATGTTTGGAATTGGGTGTTTTGTGGGATGTTTCAACCACTAGTCCAAGCCCTGCAACATTACTGTGCATTGCTTGCAGCAGAAACATCAGAATGGCCGCCGGAAAGCATGATGCTCGCTAAAAATCACTAGAAAGTGCGCAGTAAAAATCTGAAAAATAGACCGCCATCCACTTTTGCCTATGTCAGTGGTAACACCGGAGACCACTGCCAAAACCCATCATTTGGCTGCCCACAGAGCAAAATCATTGCAAAAGAAACACAGAGCTATTTTAAAAATCCATTTTTCCCTGGTTGTCAAAATTGCAAAAATCATGGCTCACAAACCACCTAAAAGATCCAACCTCCTTGTTGGGTGTTCCACATTATTCTACTGCAAGAATCCACATAAATACAATGTCAGCAAGAAATGCATGCTATCAGGACAAAATCCACTTTTAAAGATACTTGATGGAAAGAAATCTGTCAAAAATGGGTGTAGTACCGTTGCTCGCCTCCGACAGGCGCGGGCGATCTCTAAATCTGACAGGAGAAACTTGTGTTTTCAAAGCTAAACATGTCAAAGAAGGGATTTCCATCAAAATGCCATATAGAGTGCCACACATTTGATTTTCATGTTGAAAAAGACTGGAATTAAAGATATGTATGCTTATTTCAAATTTATAAATGTAATTTTTTCACAAGGAACTATGTTACAATTGACCAAAAGGTAACCTGATTTAGCTAAATTTCCCAAGAGGCTTTCTTTCCCTGAGAATCTCACACCTTGTTCATTCCCACCAAAAGGAGAGGATTTCGCATTGGCATGTTAATCAGAAGGGGAGGAGATTTCCTCTGCTGCCCTGAGCAAGAAACAATGGGTTCCTTGAACTGAATAGGAATGATAATTCGGGTGTGACTGACAACAACTACTCTGGCAGAAAGACAAGCCATGTGACCCTCTGACTCAGCCCAGCTTTGGAGGCGGGCCAGACTGAAAATGTGGATTTGACATTGGATTAAATATATGTTTAAGGAGAATACTTCTAAAATATTGTACCGAGCTGACAAAAATGTGAAATTTAGAGATTATTAAAATGAAAAATTCGCTCACAGTTTAAAACTAATCTGGAATCTGTGCGATGTTCTGAGTCTGAACCACAAATGTTTTTAATATTGTAGCTAGTGTGGTTGTGCTAGGAACATGAAAAATTACAGAGGTATGACCAGATGGTATGTGCATGTATATGTAAAAAATGGTATAGATCCGAAAATGTGTAACCCACCAAAAGCGCAAAAAAACTGTCATTTATGAACTAAAGCTTGCAGGAAAATGAGAGTTTAACAGAAATGTACCTTAAGCATTCTGTCATGTAATTATATATTATTAACAAGTTGTGCATGATGGAAATAAGTTTTTTGGAAAAAATAGATTTTCTAAGTAAAAGCAACGGGGAGGTTCTTCTCTAGATTGTAAATGGCAGCATCACTCTGACACATGATGACACACTGTTCCCTTCTCAAATCAGGGGACAGGAAATTCTCTGACCTATCAGATCCTTAGAGGGTTGGGCATAGATAATCAGCCTCTCCACCCACTTTGGAAAATGGATAAATAGGGACTGTTGAGGACCCAGAAAGACACACACTTTCCACTCATCAACTGATTCCTTGGAGGAATACCCTACAGGAAGATCCAGACTCTAGAACTTTGAAGCAGAAAGGCCCAATCCAAAAAGCTGAACCCTTTTCAGCAGGCCTTTAAAATCTAGCAACCTGATTTTAACCCCTAAACTTCCAAGGGGCCCCACAAAATCCAACAGCCTGGCTGAGCTGTTTTGCTGTTCTAGCTAAGAACCTTGTGCTAGAACCAAGATCCAGACCCATAGAGCAGAGCTGTACCCAGAACCAACCCGTCAGACCCAGTCCAGAGGCCGCGCAGACCAGAGTGCCTTGCTGAGAGCAGAGTCCAGGTGCCCTGAATCCTGTCTGTTGGCGAGTGAAGTCCAAACCCTTGACCAGATCTTTGACAGGCCCATTCCATTCCAAAGCCATAGGAGTGAGTATTTAGTATAGAACTGTCCATAGTCATCTCTTAGTTTAAAGTAATCCTATCAAATACATTTCAACCTATCCAGAACTGCATTATAGAACCTTGTGTCCATCCTGAATTCTTCTCATTATATTGTCTGTGATAATTGTAGCGATAATCATCTATGCGCTGATATTTTTGAAGAAAGTCAAGTATCCTGGCGCACAACAATCAGAGTGGAAGGCGCCCGGTTCTGGTGGTTGTCCCGTTGGGTATCTTGTACTTTCATAGCCCCTTAGTATAAGTCCCTATTGGTTCCGAATCTTTAAAGCGCAATCTTTCATTTTTGAAATCTTGATTCTTTTCTGTGAAAAATCTACCTTCACAAAAACCTCTGTAACGTTTGAACCATACGTCCTAGAGACGAAATTTAAATGTCATTTTGAAGCTAACATCCTCAGCTTAGTTCGTATTCCCCTCACGCAGAATAGTTGCAGCGATTTGCAATTTGGCTCAATTGATTCTATGTAAAATAGCTATTTCTTGCTTTCAACTTCTGTATTTCGTTTTCCATCTACTTATCATTCTATAATCATTGCTAGTGTTGATCTGAACCCATCCAAAGCAACTCTCACTAGTTCTGAATCTCATTTAGCGAATTCAAATAATTTTTAGCATTTTCCCATTCATTGCAAATCACATTCAAAAGCATTTTGACCTGTGTTTAAAAGCATTCCTGTTCTCTCTAAACTTGCTGGGGGGAATTGGGATTAAACTGCAATTGTTGATTGTTATTCCTGATACCTGTGTGCCCTCATTCCATCTCTTCATATTACATAGTGGGGGGAGTGAGTAGTCACAGGGGAAAGAGTGATCATATGGTCTTTTGATTGAAGTCATATCAAGTTTTATTCTGTGTTGCATTTCTTCCTATCATTGCAATCTCCTGAACCCATACAAAGTATTCTCTGCTAGAGTATTCTTCCTATTCCTACTCCTAATTGATTAAAGAGATTGTCGATATTATCATATTACCCATTGCTAATCATTGTTCATATTCATAAGTGTGATATTCAGATATTATTCATATTCATAAAAGTGTAATCTATATATTGTTCAATTCTTCAAATAAATCTTTTAATTTGCAAAACAAACCTATTTCTTGGTTCAGTGAGACCGGAGGGGATTCAAACAGAGGGGTGTTATATAAGGGTACATCATCCAGAATTAAACAAACTTTTGACATAAAAATATATAAATAAGGGTTTCTATTGGGCATCCCATACTAGGCATTGACTTAGTTGGAGTGCTGGATTGAAATCACTTACAGTTTCCAGATCCATTTCCCATTTGTCTATGAGTCTAAATGTGGGAATGGCTGGATCTTTTGGGAGTTGGCGGAACATGGCTTCGCTGATGAAGCTCTTACCGTTGTTCACACACACTCGGGCGGGAACAGAGTCCTTCCCTTCATTTAACTGAACAGGGATGAATAACTGCTCTCCAATTTGCTGAATATCAGACAGGCTTTGATCTGATTTCTCATCTTTCTGGACTATAGGAGTGGGAATGTCTGATTGTGGATTGGTAAAGAATTTCAGAGGAGTTTCCTTCCAGTGTGGAATGCCACCTTAAACTGGAAGGAAGGTTGATTTTCAGAAATAGAGAGGACCCCCCATCACCAGTTTGTTGTCCTACTGCTATTACTGTCACGTCTAGGATTTGGTTGTTCTGGAAGTTAAATTTTACTTGGTCAGATTTTTGTTCAACCATGTGGCAGGTGCCGTTTAAACTAACATGGTTGACACTCTGTTTTAATTTCATGGGTCGGCTAGTCTGGGTCCAGAGGACCTTGTTTACGCAATCTATTAGGGGTGACAACCTTCGCAGGAGGTCATTCCCCAGTAAACAAGGGGTGCCCTCTGGAGTCACAACTATGACCGAGTGTTTCACCTTGTGTCGCCCAATTTTAATGTCCAAATCCGCACTCCCCTCAATGGGAATTTCCTTCCCGTCAAAGTTCTGAAGTTGTCCAGGAAGAAGGGCGAGAGGAATTCGGTAATTCTCCCCCCTTCCTGAATTCAGTTTATCAAAGGCCTTTTTGGACAGAAGAGTAGCTTGGGATCCAGTGTCCACCAGTGCCTATATTGTACCATGCCCCTGTATTTGAACCGGGGAAGAGAATCTTCCCTCCTTCTACGCAAGGGGGCACAGATAATGTACATTTTCGGACAACTGGTGGGTTAGTTTTTTAGTTTTGGACACTGAGAGAAGAGATTTGGGCAGAATTCTGTGGGGAGTCGTGGGAATTTGAAAGGAAAATGTGGCAACTAGATATGGGAGACGTTTTGTGTTCCCCTGGTTCTGGTGCGGGGCTGCCCCACCTTTTTGGAGGCAGTCACCAGGATAGGTTTGAACCAGGGGATGTTCATGCTGTTGGTTCTGGGGGTGGATGATGGGCGGTGCTAGCTCAGTCCCCACATCTCCCCAGTCTGGATTGAATCCTTTGGGACCCATTTCTCTTTGGGAGGAGTTTCCCCATCTCTGAAGGAGAAGATCCTTTACCCAGGATCCTCTGAGGACCCCTCTCCTTCAAATTGGAAGATTTGTACCTCCTCCACAAAATGGGTCTGTTTGGGTTCTTTGTTTCTCCTACCCTCCCTCTGCTCCTTGGGTGGCAGACCTTCAGGGGCAGGAGATTTTGGTTCCAGTTCCTGGGTTTCCAGGGGCTTTTTACAAGTAAGGAAGGAAGCTTCCTCCAAGGCTTTACACCCCCTTCCCCTTGTGCCTCCTCCTTGGGAACCGGTGGGTTGTCAGGGTTCTGCCCCATCATTGCTCTGGAGCACCAGATCCGGAGTTTGAGGCATTCTGCATCAGCATGCTCATCTGAGGGTTCTGTGGAGCCCTCAGCATGTGACCCAGATCCTGTGTCATGTTATGGACCGTCCACCCTTGGCTCTAGCTGTGACACCCGCTCAGGCTGATAAGGGGTTCTGTTGTCTCCCCTGGGCTGATCCCGGGAAGGGTAGCTATCCCTTCTCTGAAAATATCCCTGGTTTGGAAAATTTGGGTCCCCGTCCACCCTTGGCCTCCCCTCTCCCGGATTGGGTTGTCTGGGCTCTGGAAAGTGGGGAAAGAAGGATGGATTGTTCTGGGGTTGAAAGTTTTGTGGGTACCTGGGAAAAAATTCTGTCCAGGATTTGGGGAATTTCTGCTTTCCTGGGGGAAGTGAGGAGGGAAGTTCCCTGGGTTAGCTGGTGCTTGGTTGTATCCCCCCCTTGGGCTGGAGGAGTCCACACATAACCCAGGATGGGTCTGTTCCCCTTATAGCAGGGACTTATATAGTCAGGGGAGGGAGGGATCCCATTTGTGGGACTACCTCCTTGGTTCCCTGTCTGTGACTGGCCAGAGGGCGTTCTGGGCTTGGGATTGCTCTGATTTTGTGCAGGCAGGTTTTTAGGCCCCCCATCTCCAAATCTAAAATGGGGGCAACTTTCACCTCTGCCACCTTAGCAGCAGCAGGGGTGTTGGTTGGTTTGGGGCTTTTAGGATTATTCTTGTTTCTATGGGCTTTTGCACCTCATAAATTTGGGTGGCTTGTTCAATGACCCAAAAACAAAAGAAAGTAGAACTACTACCATCAAGGCTACTACCCAATTCTTGTCAGTGAGTGAAACAAAAATGGAAATCGGGGAGCCTGATTGGATTTTGCTAAGGGAATGAATCCCTAGGTTCGTAACCCAAGAGTATGTCCAGAAAGAAGAAAGATCGAATAAGGAGACTCACACGTATCAAAAGTTGTGAATGTAAAAAGTTTGTATTGAAACCAAACTCAAAGGAACACATTTGGAAACAATATATATGAGACAAATTTGTAAGGGTTGTAAACATAGAAGGTTTAAGTCAAGGAAAAAACAACATCAAGGAAATACATTTAAAGAAACAATGTGTCAGAGACAAATTTCAGTAATCTAGACAATGAATAACTAAGTATACATTTAAAGAAACAATGTGTCAGAGACAAATTTCAGTAATCTAGACAATGAATAACTAACTAGAATATTTGAGAATATCAGAATAACATCTGAAGACAATATGCGAAAATAAATTTCGATGATCTAGACAGCTAATGGTTCTAGATTTAGGTCATGCTCCATGTGTGGTGCATGTATGAGTCAAAAAAGTTTGTGGGACCTGTAAGTATCTAGGTCCAATTGTTCAATGACCCAGTCTAGTGATCTTTTCTCATGAAAATCTCTCACTAGCTGGGTCATGATGTACTTTGGTAGAGTGTGGAAAAAGGTATTGACAAATTCTTTGCTGTCCCTGCGCGCCCTTCTGGTGGTCTGTGCAAAGGCACGCTTTAATTCCTGCACAAATTCTTGTGGGGCCTGATCCTCCCCACATTGCAAGTTGTAGGCTGCCTTGCGAGCCTCCTGAGGATTTCTATGTACAGAAAAATGCTTCAAGATGGCCGCCCTATAGTGGACCGTCTAGAATGATTTTGGTCCTCCAGCCCCGCAAAGAAGCTGGAGTAGTCTGGTGAGAAGGTCCATTTCACATATTGAATACAGCTACTGCTGTCCTTCAAATGGAAAGTTTCCATCATCTGCTCAAAGAGCTCTAAGTGCTCCCAAACACAATACTTAGCGTTCTTATGATAAGGTGTGATGACGCTCCTTATCGCTTTGATTGGCTTTAAGGGGTCCTTAAGCAAGGCCCTTTTTTGCCTTATTGGCCTTCTTAGTTCGGGTAACCCTGGTCCATTCCTCCCCTGACTCAGAGGCACTGCTCCCAGAGGTGCCTGTCTGGTCTTCTAGGTTTTCCCGGATTCTGCGAGCCTGAGAATGGCTAGCAGAATGTGGGGACCTAGTCTCCTGTGTCTAGGGGCGCTCAGAGGAGTCTTCTGATTCCTCCTTGCTCCCAGGATTTGATGGGTACCCCCTCCCCCCACTGTCCTAGCTAGGCAGAGGTTTTCAGGATGCCCTTAGTGGGCCTACTCTCCTGGAGTTCCCCACTAAATTTCACAGTACTTGGGTACCCATACCCAGATGACCGCCCATCCATTCCTGGGAGGTGCTGGTCTATGAGCCCCATATTTCTGATTGGATTGAAATCTGCCATCCCCGTGGCCCTGGGCTCGTATGCGCCAGTGGACATGGGGGTGGCAGAGTCCAGGGATTGGGAGAGATGAAGGCCTCTGGTACTAGGGTTCCTGAGGTTATGCTCAGGTGTTTCCCTTTCCCAGCGAACCTCATCTCTATCAGCCCCTGCTCCCTGTTGCCATGCAAGAACCTGAGCTTTCTGTTCCTCAATCAAGGCATTACTAGTCTCTATCAATCTCTCTTGCATGGCTACCTGTCTGTGGAGCCTGTCATTGTTCTCACAGAGAGCCTCATTTTTTCTCTCTGTGCTCCCTGGGTTGTTTTCGAGTACTGGGCCAGTCTTTGCTGCAGGAGGGTTACCTCCTGAGTCCTGTCTATACTGGCCTGGTCCTTCCTTGCTAGAGCCTCCTCCACCCCCTGGTGTGCTCTAACAATTTTTCATGGTCTTTTTGGAGGTCACCCAAAAAGACCTTCAAAAAGACCATCTCCTCTTTCTCTCTATCTAGTTGGCTTTACATGGTGACCACCTGCTCTGTGCATGCCCTGTTGAAATGTATTTGTTGCTCCAGCTTTTTCTGGCTCTGCAGTAGGGAAAACTTTCTTGGTACTCCTTCTGTAGGGCCAGCATTCTGGTATCCTGGTCTGCCTTTTCCTGCTGCAGGATACCCATGTCCTCTTTTATTTTGACTATATATTGCCTACTTTCATTTCCTGACTCCTGGCTCCTCTACAGCCTCTGCTCAGCAGAGTCCAGATCAGTTTGGTCCTTTCCTAATGCCTGCAGTGGCCTGTTTGCCAGATCTTGGCCTTCAGCATATTTATCCTGTATGGCTCCAATATATAAGTATAGGTATGCTGCTATTTTGGCGATCTGGTTTTGTTCTTCCTTTGCCTTAGGGGCCATATATAGTTCACTCAGGGCCATATGTAAGGGACCCTGATCTTGACATATATCTAACCCTGTGCAGTGATCTGTTCTGTGATTGCCTGCAACCACACATTCTTATCCTGATCTGTCCAATCACCTCTCAAAAATAACTTATGCAATAGGTGTTCTCTAGCCATATCGATCGCTACCAATGTCGCCATTCTGCAAATATTGATTTCCTTCCTGACTTACAGAAATTTTCTTTCATTTTTGCAAAACAGACGTTTCCTTCGAGCGTTCCCTTTTGAGGGGTGCTTTTACAGTGTAACACAGCGCGGTAGCCCAACAGGATTTATGTACCCTATCAGTTAGCACACTGTATTAAGCTGTCACAAGTGGGATACCTAATCCCGGACGAGCCCCCCAATCTATAAGTGGTTTCAACCCAGCACTCCACCTAAGTCAATGCTTAGCGTGTGATGCCCAGCTGAAACCCTTAATTATATGTTTTTATGTCTAAATGTATTTTATTTCTGCACGATGTACCCTTATATCACGCCCCTCTCTTTGAATCCCCCCCGGTCTCACTGAACCAAGAAGTAGGTTGTTTTGCAAAGTTAAAAGATTTATTTGATGGATTTGAACAATATATATATATTTCTGAGGCTTGTGGAATCTGCTTAGATCACATGCTGTGCATAGGCCGACATCTAGTGGAAGCTGCAGAGTATTACAGTTTGTTTTTCGAAACTCGAAAATGGGCGTCGACACAGGGCGTGCCAGTAATACTATCCCTAGTGTGACGTCCACTGTACCCAAGATCCCTCACGCATCTAGGATCCTCAGATTGTTTTTTTCCGCCATACTGGTCGGAAGCATTTTGCGGAGTCCCCTGGCCTTAGCCATACTTTTGCTAAAAATGTAAAAGAATAATCTATTGACATCCTTCCCCACCCCAACGTCGAACTTCGACACTCGACGCCGGCTGGAGAAGAAATCGACCGTCGGCTGCTGCACGACGGATTTGGGCCTCGGAAGGCCTCTGGCCTCGGCCCGGGCCTTGGAAGGCCTCTGGCCTCGGCCCTGCAAGTAGGGAGAGTGGGGGGTGGTACATACTCTACACTCTTGGTATATAGGTACACCTTATACATTTCCTACACTTAACAGCCCGCTGCCTCAAGGTGTGTATGGAGGGTACCCCTTTTCAATTCTGCCCCAAGTGCAAGCTCTGCTTGCCGAGGGACCACCCCGAAGCGAACTGCATAGCGTGTAGTAGGTTTAAACCTAAAACACTTAAGGACCGTTCGACGAAGCGTTGGGCCCACCACGCCAGGCAGGCGGCCATGGCAGCGGAGGGCGCCTTCAGCGACGGCAGCGACGCCATACTTTCGGACGGCGAGGGCATTACGGTGTCGAAAGACAGCCGAGCGCAGGTCCCCGACCTCGGAAGGTCGTCCGGCAGGGCGGCTATGGGGAAACCCCCGGCGACACAAGCGCTTCACATACTACACACACTAAACACACTAAGTCCAACCGAGACTCGACGACGTCGAGTCCTTGGAAAGAGGCACAAACAGAACAGTCCGATTCGGTGTCCTCTGGGCGCTCTCGATCAAGATCGCTGCAAGAGTGGCTCGCTCCCTAGGCTAACAGAAGTTCGATCGTCGGAAGACGAAGACGACTTCCACCCACAGGCCGCGCTCCAGGAGTCGGAGCCCGCAGTTAAAATCAGCGAGGCCCCACGCTCGAAGGACAGGGACACCACCCCCGATCCTCGACGCCAGGCGTCGAAAACCTCCGGAGCCGCGAAAGGACAGGGAAAACATTTTTCCACTCACGGGGAGGGGGAAAAACAGCAGAAGAAACAACCTTTGCACTCTTCCACACCTGTGAAACACACCACTCCCCCTAGACAGACAGACAAAACCAGGTCTGCGGATATGTCTAAAACCAGCGAAGCTACGCAAGATAAATCCCATAGACTTGCTGAGAGAGTCATTCCCAGTTCCAAAAAATGGTCCAGTGAAGACATAGATAGGGTCATGTCAAGAATGTCTTCTTTAGCTGACTTTTATGATAAAAATCCAGAACATTTCCTCTCGTATGATCCACAAGGGGCGACACCCTCAGGCTCTAAGGATCCTATCCCCCCGAATAAAAAGCCCCGGTTTGAAACACTGATGAGGTCAGACCCCTTCGAGGTACAACCATACTCAAGGCCATACTCACTGTATCAAGGAGAGGCTTCCTTTAGTGAGGACCAGGAATTTGGCATGGTAGAAGAGCAAACCGGGATGGGCTACTATGGGGATGATGAGGACCAGGAAGAGGAAGAGGAGGACCCGGAAACATACAGGGTAGACTCCCCGGTAGAGAACGAAGCCCTGGTTACCGACTCCCCAGTCGATAACCAACCCCTCCTAAACGAGGTTCTCGCACGCGCAGCAGAACACTTCCACATTGACACCCACGGTGTCCAGGAGGAGAGGGACTTCGCAGAAGAGTTAGTGGGAGAAAGGAGGCCTGTTGCCCAGACCATCCCTATGCTTAAGTCCATTCAGCGGAGAATAGATCCGTCCCTGGTGAACCCGAACCTCACCAGAGCAGTCAATCCCAGGGTTGAAAAACTTTTCAGGGCGGCCCAGTCTGACCCTCTCTATATAAGAGGACATCTGAAGCCAGACTCCCTAGTTGTCACCAACACTCGTAAGAGGGCTGGAACACCCTTGTCATCGATCGAAGCTCCTCCCGACAAGGAGAGCAAAAAACTATACGGTTTCGGCAGGAAAGTAGCCTCAACGTCTGCCTATCAAGCAAGGATTGCAAACTCCACCACCCTGTTGGCCAGTTACAACTGCCATCAGTGGGAAGAAGTCACGGCACTCATAGCCTCTGCTCCTGAACCTTTAAAGGGCCAGTTAGCTCGGAATTCCGCAGAGCGTAGAGCCGTGTCTGGTTGCATTTTGAAAGCAACCTTTGACGCCGCAGACAACGCAGGCAGATTGATAGCGGAAGGCACTGTTATCAAAAGACATGCTTGGTTACGGCAGTCTGGTTTTAAGGCAGAAACCCAGGCATCATTGTTGGACAAACCGGTGGAAACCGATCTGTTGTTTGGTAAGGCGGTCGAAGACGCACTGAAGAATGCCAAGGACGAATACGAAACACTCAAGTCCCTTGGCCAGTTAACCAATAAACCCCCTAACCAGAGAGGGAATAGTAATTTTTGTCACCCACGCAGCCAAAATTCCCAGAGGGGATCTAACTATTCCCAGGGGCAGGGTACACAGTGGAACAACAACCAACTGTCTACCCAGGGGTATGGCAGGGGTAATAAGAGAGGTTGTGGTAAAGGCAGAGGCAGCCCCAACAAGGGAGGCGGCACGCCTCCACCAAAGCAGTGACGCTCAGTTCAGGGTCCCTTCTCACGCAACCCCAGTAGGGGGACGCATTTCCAGCTTCACCCAGGCTTGGGAAGGGATCACATCAGACAGATGGGTGCTGTCAACAGTATCCACAGGATATTGTATAGAACTACTGCAGCGTCCCCGGAACCATCCTCCACGACAAAGAGTATACTCTTTAGAACATCAGAAGATTCTCCTCGAGGAGATCGCCATTCTGCTAGAAAAGGACGCGATAGAACTCGTCCCGGGACACCAGGTAAACAAGTGTATTTATTCAACTTACTTCCTTGTGCCAAAGAAAGATTTGACGATGTGCCCAGTATTGGACTTACGGCCTGCCAACAAGTATGTCAAGCCCCAAAAGTTTCGTATGACCGAGCTACAAGAAGTAATCCCCTCCTAAAAAAGGGGGATTACATGGCAACCTTGGTTATGAAAGATGCTTATTTTCATATTTCCATGTTCCCAGCGCACAGAAAGTTTTTGCGCTTCAAGGTGGACAGTCGACACTACCAATTCAAGGTACTGCCCTTCGGGATAGCTTCGGCACCAAGGGTATTCACCAAGGTACTGGCGGTGGCGGCTGCACACCTACGCAGGGAGGCAATCCCAGTGTACCCTTATCTGGACGACTGGCTCATAACGGGGGAAACCCCAGGAATTTGCAGGACAAACATTCAAAGGACGATCGACCTCCTCCACGAGTTAGGCTTCTCAATCAACGAGAAAAAGTCAAGCCTGGTGCCAAGCACCTCCAAACAATTCCTAGGAGCAATCCTAGATACTCAAGAGGGGTTGACCTTTCCTTCAGAAGAAAGAATTCAGAATATACTACTGCAAATTCCGCATTATCAGTCCGGTCAACAAATAACGGTACGCAAAGCAATGCGTTTACTGGGCATGATGGCGTCATGTATTTACCTAGTTCCCCCACGCGCGCCTGCGCATGCGTCCGATGCAGGAATGGTTGGTGAAACAGTGGTCTCAGGCAAGTGGTCAGTGGGACGATCTAGTGGTCGTTTCGCCACAACTGGTACAAAGCCTTCACTGGTGGACAAGAGAGAATCTCGCACAGGGGAAACCCTTTTACGATCCCGAAGTACAGGCAGTAGTCACTACAGATGCATGTCTGACGGGGTGGGGAGCTCACCATCTCCACCACACAGCTCAGGGTCTCTGGTCTCACTCAGTGGCCAAGAACCACATCAACCTGCTAGAGCTTCTGGCAATATTCAGAGCGCTTCAGGCGTTCGAGCCCCACCTACTAAACCTGTCAGTGCAAATCCGAACAGACAGCACAACAGCCATGTTCTACCTGAACAAGCAAGGAGGGACTCGCTCGCCAAATCTGTCCAAGCTTGCCCAGAAAATCTGGATATGGGCACTCAGACGGAACATCTTCCTGTCATCACAACATGTTCCAGGGGAGCTCAATTCCCTAGCGGATGCTCTGAGCACAGACTCCCTCCCAGAGGAACACGAATGGGTTCTACACAGAGAGGTCGTAGAAGATATCTTCTCTCAGAGGGGTTCCCCACTATAGACTTATTCGCCACAAGCGAAAACAGACAATGCCCAGGATTTGCATCCATGTTCCCCCAACCAGACTCCCAGGGGAACGCCCTGTGGATGAACTGGTCAGGGATGTTTGCGTATGCTTTTCCACCAACTCCTCTCATCAGGAAAGGAAAGATGAACAGGGAATCGATGACGCTCATCCTAGTTGCTCCCATGTGGGCAAGACAACCGTGGTTCCCACACCTACGCAGGATGGCGGTGTGCAAGTCCATCAAACTTCCAGCCTGGTACAACCTACTGTCCCAGCACAAAGGTCAAACAGTGCACCAGCAACCCAATTCAATGAACCTGGCAGCATGGCTCCTGAGGTCATAGAGTTTGGACATCTCAATTTGCCACAGAGGTGCATGGACATCCTAAAGGAATCTAGGAAACCAAACACAAGGCACTGTTACTTTGACAAGTGGAAGAGGTTCGTTATCTGGTGCCAGAGTAAACAAATCAACCCGGTTGATTGCACTCCTTCCACTATTGTACATACATGCTCCACCTGCTAGATGCAGGATTGGTTTTTAACTCACTAAAAGTACACCTGGCAGCCCTGTCGGCTTACACCACTTCCCATAGCAAGGTTTCGTGGTGGAAAGTACCAGTAGTTAAAGCCTTCATGGAAGGAGTAAAGAGACTTCACCCTCCTATTTCAAACCCACCACCAGGGTGGGACCTTAATGTGGTGCTAACCAAGCTCATGGGCCCCCCTTTCGAACCCATGCATAAAAGCAGTCTCAAACACCTGACTTATAAAACGGCCTTCTTAGTAGCTATTACTTCTATAAGAAGGGTCAGTGAAATTCAGGCTCTGTCAGTGCAGGATCCCTTCTTTACTGTCCATAAAGACAAACTGGTTTTACGCACACACCCTAGGTTCTCCCCTAAATGTATATCAAAATTCCATGTAAACCAGTCCATCGAGCTTCCGGCTTTCTTCCAGGACCCGCAAAGCTCGGTTGAGGTGAAACTACACACCCTAGATGTGCGTAGGGCGGTCCTCTACTATGTAAATAAAACCAGACCGCTAAGAAAAACAGATCAACTGTTTGTCTCCGTAGCTACAGGCAGAGAGGGGGATCGCGTCTCTAAAGGTGCCATCTCGAAGTGGATTATTAACTGTATCCAGCTGTGTTACTCACTCTCTGAAAGAACTCTGCCTTTCACGCCAAGAGCCCACTCTACTAGAGGCATTGGGGCCACTCTGGCTTTCATTGCAAATGTACCCCTTGACACCATTTGCAAAGCAGCTACTTGGAGCTCTATTCACACTTTTACTCAGCATTACTGCATTGACACCCATTCCAAGGCAGATACACAAGTGGGACAAGCGGTTCTAAGACACTTATTTGCTCATGACCCTTCTCACATCCCACCTCCTTCTTCAGGTACTGCTCGCTAATCTATGCACAGCATGTGATCTAAGCAGATTCCACAAGCCTCAGAAGGGATACATTACTCACCGTAATCGTATTTCTGATGCTTGTATCTGCTTAGATTCACATGCGACCCACCCTTCCTCCCCTCTGAGAGAAGGCGCATGATTGCTTGTAGTCTTACCTTTCTGTCTATCTGCTTGGATTATCTGTACTCACGCTACTCCTAATGCTACCTCATGTCAGAAAAAATACAATCTGAGGATCCTAGACGCGTGAGGGATCTTGGGTACAGTGGACGCCACACTAGGGATAGTATTACTGGCACGCCCTGTGTCGACGCCCATTTTCGAGTTTCGAAAAACAAACTGTAATACTCCATAGCTTCCACTAGATGGCCTATGCACAGCATGTGAATCTAAGCAGATATAAGCATCAGAAATACGATTACGGTTAGTAATGTATCCTATATATATATATATATATATATATATATATATATATATATATATATATATATATATATATATATATATATATATATATATCACACTTTTATGAATTGGAACAATATCTAGATATCACACTATTAATATTTATACAGTGATTAGCGTTGGGTGATATCACAACAATCAACAATCTCTTTAATCAGAATGAGTATGGATGAGAAGAATAATGTAGCATAGAATAAAACTTTGTATGAGTTCAATGAAATGCAATGATAGGAAATTAATGCAGCACAGAAATAAAACTTGATATGAATTCAATCAAATGCAATGTAATCACTCTTTCCCCCTGATACTACTGAATCCCCCCTAATATGCAATATAGAGATGGAAGGAGAAAAAACAGGTTTCAGGAATAAACACTCTACAAATGCAGTTTCAATCCCAATTCCCCCCAGCAAGCTCAGAGAGAAACAGGACTGAGTTTAAACAGGTCAGATGCTTTTGAATGCGGCTTGTAATGAATGGGAAAAACACTGAAAATGACTTTAATTCGCTAAATAGGATTCAGAACTAATGGGAGCCACTTTGGATAGCTTCAGATAAACACTAGCAATGATGGTTGAATGATTGGCAGATAGGAAACTGAATTCAGAGTTTGAATGCAAAGAAATAGCTATTTTACATATGGTGAAATTGAGCCAAATGCATAATCGTGGCAAACTTTTCCGTGCGCGTTAAATGCGATTGTGGCAAAACTATAAGGAGCTGAAATGTTTTGGATTCGTTTGAAATCTGAGGATGTTAACTTCAATTTGACACTTAAAATTCGTTCCTAGCATGTACGGTTCAGAAGTTATAAAGGTTTTAGTAAAGGTCAATTTTTCTCAAAAAGAGTCAAGATTTCAGATGAAAGATGCACTTTTGAAGATTACAAACAAGGATTGGCTTTACACTAGGGGGCTATGAAGATGCAAGATACCAACGGCACAGCCACCAGTCCAGAGGCGCCTCAGTCTGATCTTTGCCCGCTGCGACACTTGCCTTTCTTCAGCAACTATATATTAGCGCAAAGATGATTATCATTACAGTTATCACAGGACTATATGGATGAGGGAAAGATTCAGGACAGACAAAAGAGATTCTACAATGCAGTTCTGGATATGATAGAATGGGTTGGATGGGATTACTTAGGGATAAGAGATTGGCTATGGACAGTTCTATGCTAGATACTCACAACTATGGTTTTGGAATAGGCACGTCAGGATCTGGTCAAAGGGTTTTGGACTGGAATCTGCTAGCCACCAGACAGGTTTCAGGCACTTGGTTCTGCACTCAGCACTTTCACTCTGGTCTCTGCACGGCCTCTTGGACTGGATCTGACGGGTTGGTTCTGGGTTACAGCTCTGCTCTACTGGTTTGGATCTCTGGGTTCTAGCAAGAGTTCTTGGCAAGAAGCAAAAAAACAGCACAGCCCGGCTGTTGAATTTGTTGTGCCCCTTAGAAGTCTGGGGTTAAAATCAGGTTGCAAGATTTTAAAAGCCAGCTGAGAAGGGGCACCACAAGAAGGCACAGGAATGGGCCTTCTACTTTCAGAGTTCTGGAGTCTTGATCTGGATTCTCCTGCAGAGCGCTTCGCCAGTAAATCAGTTGACGGGTGAATGTGTCTGTGTCCCTCTAGGTCCTCAACAGTCCCTATTTTTATATTTCACAAGGGGGTGGATAGGCTGATTATACTATGCCCACCTTCTAGAAAACTGATTGGTGAAAGTATTCCCTCTCTCCTGATTTGAGAAGGAAACAGAGTGTCATGATGTGTCATGATGATGCTGTGTTTATTTTCCAGGGGAAAAAAACTCCCCTTTGTTTTTACACAGAAAATCAATTTTTCATATAAAGCATATTTACAATGTCACCAACTTGCTAATAATACATATTTACATCCCAAATTAAATAAGGCACGTATCTGTCCAAGTCCCATCTTCTTAAGAGTGTTGGTTCACAAATGACAGTGTTTTGCGCTTTTGGTTAGTTACCCAGTGTCAGATCTGTACACATTTTTCCACATACATGCGCATAACACCTGGGCACCATCCTGTAAATTTTCATATTCCTAGCATTATCACAAATACTACAATAGCAACATATTCGTGGTTCAGTCTCTGAACCTCGCACAAATTCCAGAGTGGTTTTAAAACGTGACCAACATTTTCATTTTAACAACCTATACATTTCAGATTTTTACAAGTTTGGCACAGTTTTCTATGAGTCTTTTTCTCAAAAGTATATTTTCTTCAGTTCCAGATACACAATTCAGTCTAGCCCCTCCTCCAAGGTTTGGCTGAGCCAGAGCAACCTGAGCCTCTTCCTGCCAGCAGCTGGTTTCTGTTGATGCCCAAATGTGCATTTCCTTTCAGTCAAGGGAGTCTTTTGTCTCTTCTCAGAGCAACAGGCCAAAGTCCTCCTCCCACCTCCATTAACACCTCCCTGCCAGTTCCTCAGCAGAGAGCAGGGGCGAAGATTCCATTGTTTGGGAGAAGTTGTGGAATGTATTTGAAGTCCAGTGTGGCTGGCTTTAGCTCATTTTTGAAACCCTGTTTAAAATGGTCTTTTTCTAAAGCACAAATTACATTTTTACAAATATAGCCACAAATCTCTTAATTCCAGCCTTTCCTAAACATAGAGATTGAATTGTACAACCTATATTGCTTTTGATAGGAAGTCTCTTCTTTTCCATACTTTGATTTTAATGTACAAGTTTTAAATTACAGTATAGGTAAATGCCAGCTTCTGACACAGGCGAGCGGCGGTACTGCGCCCATTTCTGACATATTTTTCCCATGCAAGCACCTTTGAATGTGGATTTTCGTCTGATGAAATGTGCTTCTGCTGACATTGTGCTTAGGTAGATTCTTTAAATAGAGTGATGTTTAACACCCAACAAGGATGTTGGATCTTTTGTGCTGTTTGAGAATCATTATTTTGCAAATTTAGCAGCCAAGGAAAAACAGATTTTTAAAGCAGTTCTGGGTTTCCCTTGCAATGCAGCACTGCTTTTTCAGGTAGTTTCATTTTACTCTGTGGGCAGCACCATGATAGGTGTTGGTAGTGGTCTCCTGTGTTACCACTGACATAGGAAAAATGGATTGGCGGCCTATTTTTCAGGTTTTCCTGCGCACTTAAGGCTTTTCGGCGGCCATTCTGTTGTTTTGATGAACACAGCACACAGTGATGTTGCAAGGCGTAGACTAGTGGGTTAGAACATCCCACAATACTTGGACACCATATAAACTCCTAAAGGACTATTATTGAAAAACTCCATTAATAATAATAGTGCGTACTGGCAGAAAATATTGTTCTATAAAAAGGACACGTTGGTCCTGTCCGCTCCCAGGCCCTTTACTCCCTGCTACTTGCCACTCCACCCTGCTCCCTCCCAAACGCCACCGTGATTTACCTTACACTCCTCCCTGGGTCTGCGACACTCCTCCAAAAACACGTCGCCACACCACAGGACGCTGCCATTCCCTAGAGACCAGCATGGAAATTGAGATGGCAATCATTGCCAACCCCTCTCACGTCTCCATGACAGGTATCTTAGTTAGGTTAAACCTTACTTTGATGAATGGACACACTGCTGTGAGCACCCTTTCATCCAAGTGGTTATTTTCTTTGAAAACACCATAGGCAGTCCTGAGTGTGATGTGCTATGAAATACAAGCTTCCTTGAACACTAGGGTTGAGGTGTATTGAGTAGATTATAACTTACCTTATTAATGTAATGGAAATGGAGATATATGTCATCTGCGGGTTATTATGAATTATGGGAATTACTAATGCAACGATTTGTTGTATGAACATGCCATTGTTTGTTGTGTATTATTTGTGGTTGATGTGTAATGTGATGGAATATGACATTGAAATAAGAGGGTAGTGGGGATGGTGCCAGGCTAAATATGTATGCTCATTTGTGCATATATTTTAACAAGGTGAAAATGCTGGGTTTACTGACAGAGTACCTCCATGTGTATAATGTAGATGGGTTGACGAAGGGTGCAATGTGATTAGTGTGATTCTTCTTTTGGAGCTGAGTGGATGTTTGGGAGAAAGCTGCCTCATTGCTGCCTCGTTACTTGGAGAAGAACTGTTACTTTAAACCTTGCACCCTGCATTAAAGCATCTCACATGAGAGAAGCGAGGCGAAGTGTGCAAAGTGATTAGTGTGATTCTTCTGTTGGAGCTGAGCAGACATTTGGGAGAAAGCTGCTTTGTTACTTGGAGAAGAACTGTTCCTTTAAATCTTGCATCCTGCATAAAAGCATCTCGCAGGAGCGTAGTGAGGCAAAGTGTGCAAAGTGGTTAGTGTGATTCTTCTGTTGGAGCTGAGTGGATGTTTGGGAGAAAGCTGCCTCATTGCTGCCTCGTTACTTGGAGAAGAACTGTTACTTTAAACCTTGCACCCTGCATTAAAGCATCTCACATGAGGGAAGCGAGGCGAAGTGTGCAAAGTGATTAGTGTGATTCTTCTGTTGGAGCTGAGCAGACATTTGGGAGAAAGCTGCTTTGTTACTTGGAGAAGAACTGTTCCTTTAAATCTTGCATCCTGCATAAAAGCATCTCGCAGGAGCGTAGTGAGGCAAAGTGTGCAAAGTGGTTAGTGTGATTCTTCTGTTGGAGCTGAGCAGACGTTTGGGAGAAAGCTGCATTGTTACTTGGAGAAGAACTGTTCCTTTAAATCTTGCACCCTGCATAAAAGCATCTCGCAGGAGCGTAGTGAGGCAAAGTGTGCAAAGTGGTTAGTGTGATTCTTCTGTTGGAGCTGAGCAGACGTTTGGGAGAAAGCGGTATCGTTACTTGGAGAAGAACTGTTCCTTTAAATCTTGCACCCTGCATAAAAGCATCTCGCGGGAGCAAAGTGAGGCGAAGTGTGCAAAGTGATTAGTGTGAGTCTTCTGTTGGAGTTGAGCGGACGTTGCTGCCTCATTACTGCCTCGTTACTTGGAGAAGAACTGTTACTTTAAACCTTGCACCCTGCATGAAAGGATCTTGCAGGAGCGAAGTGAGGCAAAGTGTGCAAAGTGATTAGTGTGATTCTTCTGTTGGAGCTGAGCTGACGTTTCGGAGAAAGCTGCATTGTTACTTGGAGAAGAACTGTTCCTTTAAATCTTGCACCCTGCATAAAAGCATCTCGCAGGAGCGTAGTGAGGCAAAGTGTGCAAAGTGGTTAGTGTGATTCTTCTGCTGGAGCTGAGCGGACGTTTGGGAGAAAGCGGTATCGTTACTTGGAGAAGAACTGTTCCTTTAAATCTTGCACCCTGCATAAAAGCATCTCGCGGGAGCAAAGTGAGGCGAAGTGTGCAAAGTGATTAGTGTGAGTCTTCTGTTGGAGTTGAGCGGACGTTGCTGCCTCATTACTGCCTCGTTACTTGGAGAAGAACTGTTACTTTAAACCTTGCACCCTGCATAAAAGCATCTCGCAGGAGCGAAGTGAGGCAAAGTGGTTAGTGTGGTTCTTCTGTTGGAGCTCAGCAGACGTTTGGGAGAAAGCTGCATCATTACTTGGAGAAGAACTGTTACTTTAAACCTTGCACCCTGCATAAAAGGATCTTGCAGGAGCGAAGTGAGGCAAAGTGTTCTGTTGGAGCTGAGCGGACGTTTGGGAGAAAGCTGCATCGTTACTGCCTCGTTACTTGGAGAAGAACTGTTACTTTAAACCTTGCACCTTGCATAAAAGCATCTCACGGGAGCGAAGAGAGGCAAAGTGTGCAAAGTGATTAGTGTGATTCTTCTGTTGGAGCTGAGCTGACGTTTGGAAGAAAGCGGCATCGTTACTTGGAGAAGAACTGTTCCCTTAAATCTTGCACCCTGCATAAAATCATCTTGCGGGAGCGAAGTGAGGCGAAGTGTGCAAAGTGATTAGTGTGATTCTTCTGTTGGAGCTGAGCAGACATTTGGGAGAAAGCTGCCTCATTACTTCCTCGTTACTTGGAGAAGAACTGTTACTTTAAACCTTGAACCGTGCACCTGCATAAAGGCATCTCACGGGAGCGAAGTGAACGAAGTCTGCAAAGTGATTAGTGTGATTTTTCTGTTGGAGCTGAGCTGACGTTTGGGAGAAAGCGGCATCGTTACTTGGAGAAGAACTGTTACTTTAAACCTTGCACCCTGCATAAAAGCATCTCGCAGGAGCGAAGTGAGGCAAAGTGTGCAAAGTGATTAGTGCGATTCTTCTGTTGGAGCTGAGCAGACGTTTGGGAGAAAGCTGCCTCGTTACTGCCTCGTTACTTGGAGAAGAACTGTTGCTTTAAACCTTGCACCCTGCATAAAAGCATCTCGCAGGAGCGAAGTGAGGCAAAGTGGTTAGTGTGGTTCTTCTGTTGGAGCTCAGCAGACGTTTGGGAGAAAGCTGCATCATTACTTGGAGAAGAACTGTTACTTTAAACCTTGCACCCTGCATAAAAGGATCTTGCAGGAGCGAAGTGAGGCAAAGTGTTCTGTTGGAGCTGAGCGGACGTTTGGGAGAAAGCTGCATCGTTACTGCCTCGTTACTTGGAGAAGAACTGTTACTTTAAACCTTGCACCTTGCATAAAAGCATCTCACGGGAGCGAAGAGAGGCAAAGTGTGCAAAGTGATTAGTGTGATTCTTCTGTTGGAGCTGAGCTGACGTTTGGAAGAAAGCGGCATCGTTACTTGGAGAAGAACTGTTCCCTTAAATCTTGCACCCTGCATAAAATCATCTTGCGGGAGCGAAGGGAGGCGAAGTGTGCAAAGTGATTAGTGTGATTCTTCTGTTGGAGCTGAGCAGACATTTGGGAGAAAGCTGCCTCATTACTTCCTCGTTACTTGGAGAAGAACTGTTACTTTAAACCTTGAACCGTGCACCTGCATAAAGGCATCTCACGGGAGCGAAGTGAACGAAGTCTGCAAAGTGATTAGTGTGATTTTTCTGTTGGAGCTGAGCTGACGTTTGGGAGAAAGCGGCATCGTTACTTGGAGAAGAACTGTTACTTTAAACCTTGCACCCTGCATAAAAGCATCTCGCAGGAGCGAAGTGAGGCAAAGTGTGCAAAGTGATTAGTGCGATTCTTCTGTTGGAGCTGAGCAGACGTTTGGGAGAAAGCTGCCTCGTTACTGCCTCGTTACTTGGAGAAGAACTGTTGCTTTAAACCTTGAGCCCTGCATAAAAGCATCTCACGGGAGCGGAATGAGGCGAAGTGTGCAAAGTGATTAGTGTGAACAGTGTGGGCAGGTATGGAGTTGGCCCCCTGTCTGCATTATCGTGTCCAGCTAAGGCTTGCTTTTTAGGGCCTGTCTGGATCCACCCCCACCCTACGTTGAACGTTGCGCTGATTTCTGCAAGCTTTGTGTTAAACCAGCTCCCATGTTGGAGGGTGTAAGTGTGCTGAGTGTTTCTGTGTCTCGTGTGACCGGGAGAGCAAGACTGGATGGCCGGGTCTCTGCTACAATAGATTTCTCCCCAGTGGTAACACAGCTGCTGCACACTCGTCAGCAGCTGACAAACAACGTCAGCAGGATGGGACTGCCTACGGCTAAAACATTTAAACAACCACAATGTAAGAAAGTTTGTTCCTCACTTATGCAAGTTATTTTCCGCAATCATTCGACCACAATACTGTTGAAAGATGCTGAAACGTCGCTTAACGATTCAAGGGAGGGCATTGAATGTACAGGTCTCCAGAGGGTATTTGAAAGGAAAAAAATCCCCTGCAGCCAAAGATCCGCTCTGTGTGGGTTTGGCTCAGGTTTGGGGGCCTGCCCCAGAGGTACTACCTCCCAGAAATTCTTTAAATGATCACAGTACAATATTGTATTCTGGCAGGGTTGACACAGAGTTTGTGGCTCAAGGCAGCCTGCTGGACTTTACAAATGCAGAAATATAAGCAGTGATGTCTTGTCCCGATTCTTCGTCAATCGTTCAGAGTGAGGGTCAATTGAACAAACGAGAGGTGAAACTGTCCCAAGACACAATAGCTGTCACTGGTACAGTGAGTGTTAGTACCTTCTCCCCTAGAGTAGATGAAGCGGATCTACTGGGAATCCCGAATGAGGCTGTACTGTTAAAGGACAATAGGAACAGGCCCCAGGGGCCCTCTTCTCCTTCTCGTGAAAAGGTCTTGAAGGTACGAACTCCACGTATTGTAAAATCTCTGCTTAGACAAAGTGAAATGGCCCATTACGGGGTAGCCATTCAAACTCCAGTATCTAACATACACAATTTTCATAGTGCATCGGAGGTGTCCTCTCTGGTCTTGAGGCTTGCGAAAGACATTGCTGACATCAAAGGGCAATTGGATGCTAAATCGAAATCAACGAGTTTGATGAACCATCCGATGATGAACGAAGGTGCAGGAGACTTCAAGGAGAGTGGTAGGCTGGCAAGCCCTGTGCTGTTGTGCAAGCCAGCTCAGCCTGCTACCTCAGCTGGGCTGGATTCCGAAACACAGGAAGCAAAGGGTGGTACTCAGTCCATAAAACTACCATCCATGTCAGGAGCGCAACAGGATTCCCCCACTATGGCATTCCAAAATGTGTCTTTTTCATCTACATCTACCCTGGAAGACTCAGCTTTCTTGCCCCAAATTACCAGAGGACCGGCCTCTGTGCTAAATTCAACAACTTTTAAAGCTCCTTGCATTATGATGTCAGCATTAACAATTGAACCACTTCTTGAAATTGTACGATAAAAAATAAATAAATGATAACTTCGAGGATCAAGCTAGCTCTGTGGCTTTGATTAATTCAAAGGTTATTTTCATTAAAGCCTTTGTTTCCTCACTCCAAGCAAGAGTTCACCAAGAAGCAGAATTTCTAAACAGATCCAACAGACCCTTAAATCTGCTCTCAATGTTGAACGAGAGGAAGAAAAACTGCTTTGGTGTTCCTTATTGGACCTTCTTCAAGCCAAATCTTCAATTCAAAGCCAAAAATCTCGTCTTTCTGCCCATTTGTCACATTAAATTACATCAAAACTGAATGAAACAAAGACCAGAGAGCCTTTGAAAAAAGAAACTGGCAACTACAGAGTGGACTTGACTCAGGGAGAGGTGCCAGTCTGGAAGGCTGGGCATATCAGTCAGGTCCCTGTGTTACCTCCAATGATAAATGGCCTGTCGGAAAGGGACTAGCAGCAGGGTGTCTCCCCAAAAATGGATGCTTTTTCATCAAGCCGAGGGGAGTTTCCAATAGAAAGTTCAAGGAAAGCTCAGGTTGCAGTAAAAGAGAATGGACATCTTTCTTCATCATTTCCGTTATTCCAAAAAATGAAGACGCGCAGGTTGCAGGTGTCTTAAAGTGAAAGTGCAAAAACATGTTGTCACTGAAAAAAGGAGATCAAACGGCTCTAGTGCTTTCTTGCGAAATTTGGTAATTCCGCCAACTTCACAGAAAAGGACTTTAGATGCACAAATGTGGGTACGTTCCAAGCAATCGAATATGGACCAGGCCCAAGACGAGGATGGTATGTCGAGTCACGTGGAGACTCTTGGAGATTATAGGGTCTCACTCGACCAAGTGGGCGAGATAGACACTTCAATTCTATCCCTCTATGATGACGAAGAGGAGGAGGGCATTACTGAGCAGGACCCGTTCAACCAGGCTAACCTATCGATGATGAAGTGTGATGGGGCCAACAGGAGGGGGTTCCCTTCGATGGTAGACCTCAGAGCTAGTAAAATACCCGGGATAGGTTTAAGGAGAGGAATTTGCAGGATGATGCAGTATCTGATGATCGATCTTTCCTGATGTTGGAAGAAAAACAACAACTTATTTCTTTGGCCGCTCCAACTAAGAGGGAAGGAAGGGCCAGCACTACTCGGAATAGCCAGTTGGTGCTTTCCGCCAAGCCTCAGTTTCCATTCTTGAGGTTTGAGAAGGGTACTAAAAAAGAAACCTCTTCTAATCAAAACTTGACATTGGGACTGGAACAGATGTCAATTTACGATGGGTGGATTTTAAACCCCTGTAACGTAATGAAACTATATCAGCATATTCCCCTGTTGCGTTTTATCCAGCCAGGCGACATCAAAATAGTGGAGTTTGCAAAAGAAGCTATAATGGACCAAGTGATCTTGCATGTTTCGTCAAATGGAGTAAAATCCTCTCTCCTTCAGATGGCCCATTTGTTGCTGCCTTTGGGTTTCGAGTTGACCGATTTAAAGATTAATAAAACAACAGCATATTTGTCAGACTCGAAGCATGGACATCTATAAAATTTTTCCCAGGGTCCAAAAGTAAAGCCAGAAGAGGTGAAGAGATTAGAGCCTCAAACGTTGGTAGGCGATTGGAAACTGAACCATCGTCCCCGACACAAACCGAACTTGAGGTGATCTCTGTGAAGAGATTAGAATGCCCCGTGAGGTTACTTTTAGTTGTGTGAACATGGGCACCCGATCCATCAAGCTAAAGGACGATAAGCCATCAAGTGGGGGGCCCGGGTCCCATGGTTCAAGAGGGCAGACCATCATGGATGACTTGCTCATTACGACCCAGGCGGTAAGTTACCGCCTGGGCCGTGACTTTACCACCATGGCGTAAACTACGTTTACGCCATGGTGGTTGGCGGACTTACCGCCCCATTCCGAGTTTGGCGGGGCGGTAAGTCCCCAATCCCCATTTACCCTTCCCCATTCCCATTTTTGCCCCATAGGGCATAATGGGAGTGGGGAAGGCGTTAATTACGCCACCGTAAATTACGGTGCCGTAATTAACTCCATGGTCCCTTAGCGCCATGGATTTTAACACCTGCTAAAAGCAGGTGTTAAATCCGCCATGGCGCTAAGGGACCTCGTACTCAGGCGGTAAGGGTCGGCGCTGTTTACGGCGCCGTAAACCCCTTACCGCCTGAGTTGTAATGAGGCCCTTGGACTACTAACAACGAGACCATTCACGGACATTGGGATTCTGGAATACGAGGGCCTTTTCCCATCTAGCAAGCAATGCAGACATCCTTACTGGATCTTTGGACAATTTATTTCTGCAAGAAACCTGGTTTATACATTTCCTAGTGTATGATGGCTGTAGTTCGTACATCAATCCAGCTAGCTGTGGTGTGAGAGGTCGCCCATCGGCGGGCCTCTTGATTCTGGTAAATAATGGAAGGGGCATCCAAGTAATTGATATGTTATGACCCAATTGATTTATCCAAGGCAATATTTTGAGAATTGAGGATAATCGATAAGATGGATATAAATGGGACATTATCTTAAACATCTGTTGGAATCCGATGGCAATTATGTCAGAGGTATTTTTGAGGGATATAATCGATGTGATTGATAGATTCTACGTCTCCTATGATGTTCAGTTTACATTCATAGGTGGCTATTTCAACTGCTTGTGCATAACTAATAAAGGTGTTACGATTGAAGCACTAGATGGATGCAAGGGGAAGTGACAGGAACGTGCTGCTGCTTGGATGGATATAATGAGTGAAAGAGATTTGCATATTTTGAATGGAGGGTGATCGACCTCTGCATGGAACTTGGTCCAATGGGCTTCAAACATCCATTTTGGATTATATTTTTGGATCCTCTTCACTCTTAAATGAAATAGCTTCCTTTATAGTGATGGTCAAAAAGACGAGTGATCAAGTTTTATTGAGGGAGGGGTTTTGAAGGTCGGGTAGTTGGAAGAAGGCGAAGTTGTATGGTAACACTGACTAGTGGGAACAGTCTTCGGTTGAAACGGAATGATATAGAAGTTATATATGGGTGCTTTGATAAATATGTGGAACAAGAAGATGGAATAGATTACGTACCATTTCTCCTAGAAAGACAGAAAAGGAATCAATGTAAGGGTTTACATGGGCAAACCTTTGATGAGAGAGTTCTGGCTGAGAAAAAACAGTTGAAGAAAGATGTGAGATTGTTTGGACGGGAAAAAAAAGGCCCAGGGTTGCACACTAGTGAAAAAAAAGGAAATAAAGGTTTAAAAATTGGATGACTACACGTAAGGCGATAATGTGACAGGGTGATGCTGAAGACATGTTGCTTTCATTAAAGTCAAAAGATTCTGCTGCCACATCCAGCCCCCGCTTTTTCTTCCTGCACTTATCATACCTACCGTGCCTGCTGCCTTGCACCTAGCACTTGCAAATTGCTGGCTGCATTACCACTGTTTGTTACCTTTATTGTTTATTATTGTTATTTATCTGTTTCTCCTCTGCTTCGCACTTTCCTCTTCTCCCTCCTTCCATGCACTTTTCCCCTCCCCCTCTCCCATGCACTTGCGCGTTCTCAATGTCACTGGGCCTAGTAAGATCGCTGTTTTGTTCTCCCCTGTTCCCCTCCCTTGCCTTGTCGCGCTCTAAAACACTTGTGTATGAACGCGATAGAAATAAAATATCAATCAATCAATCAATGGCAGCTAATGAACAAATGCACTAGTAAAGCTATGGCTCATTTTAGAAATATGGCAGCAGATCTGAAATGGGTCGAATACTGCGAGAAATGATTTGCAAAGTTTGGAACGGTGGTATACCAACCAGTGGAAGGAGATAATGGGGGCTGGATAATTCCGTTTGACAGGTTGGATTTAGATTTGCTAATCAACAAACCTAGTCTATCTAGGGCTCCAGGGCCGGGTGGTGTTACAAATTTGATGATAAAAACAGCTCCTAGGGTATAGCTGCCTTTCATACAGATCCTTTTCTCTCAAGTGTTGAAGAGGGAGTTGGTGCCAGAATCGTATCGCTCTGCCACTATTGTGCCTATCTTCAAAGGGGGGATAGAGTCGATCCAGCTAACTATCGTCCGATAGCCCTTTTGGACTCTTTGGGCAATCACTTTGGAGGCTTGGTCTTGGGCCAACTTCAAAAACAGATAGTGAGCACTAAGAGATACGATCCAGGGCAAACAGGTTGCACTAAGGAGGTGGGAACAGATTTGAATCTGTTCTTGCTAAGTGTTCTAAAAGCAAGGCCCTTAAAGAGGGGGCTTACATATATATTGTTTTTATAGACCTTAGCAAGGCATTTGATACTGTAGACAGAGATCTGCTTTGAACCAAGATGGAGGCTTGGAATTTCCCCCTGATTATATTTCATCTATCAGATCTCTTTACACCACAACTAATGTCCAGATAAGACTTAGTGCCCAGGGCCTTCTAACACAACCTATATATGGTTTTAATGGACCAAACACTAATTGGCCTCCAGAGGCGCTAACGGAATATACCATCAATAATGGGTTGTAAATTAACTCGTGAAAAACAAAAATGTTAGTCTTCGGTCCATAAACTAATAGAGGCAGACCAGGATTTAAATGGTATTTAGAAGGTGTCCCTCTTGTACAATTAAAGGAAATTACTTATTTAGGCACCTGTATAAATACTAGTGTTAATGATGGTCCTCGCATATTGGTGCTGAAAAAGAAACCCAAAACATTAACATCACAGGGAATATTGATTAAAAAACAATGTGGAATATTTTGGTTGGTTCCGGTGTTGACCTTTTATAAGTCAAAAGTGGTGCAGACTTTGATATATGGGGCGGAGGGTTTTTTGTTTACCTCAGCAAATGTCTTGGCCACTTTGGAGAGTTCATTTCGGAGGAGGTTATTGAGGCTACCTAACTGGATTTTGGTAGTAGTAATCAGGTATGAACTGGGGTTGATTTAGCTATATGCGAGATGACGGTCTGGAAGGCATTGGCCTTATTTCGTAAATGCATGAAATTCCCTCCGGTGCCGCCATTTTTGATTATGAATGTGGGGTCGGGAGAACATGATCGAGCCATCAAAAAACAATGGATGGCCTGTTGCCGGACGATTTTAGAATCTTTGGGTTTGGATTTGGAAGTGTTAATAAGTAACCCTGAAAAGGTCCAAGGAGATTTGTGTCAACACGGTAGAGGTCAAAAATGGATTAAGGTTGCAATCCGCCCTTACCAAGGAGTGCAAGGCGTTTGGCCACATACCGAGATTTTTGAAACTTTTCCCATGCCCTTGGTATCGGACTCAATATCTCAGATTTCGTCTGAATGTACATCCCACGAAAGAGATCTTGAAAATCTACGGGAAAGAGAGTGATCTTTTTTGTAGATTTTGCAGTCTTGATGACAAAACAATAAAGCATATCATGGTGTCCTGTACTGACAGCATTCAGATCCAGGTTGATGGGAAATTGGATCAGTGAACGCAGGTGCCAAGATGCGGAAACATTTTGGAATCTATTAATAGGAAGAAATGACTACACAGCAATTCTTTGCTTGGTGAAATTCGAAAAAGAACTTTTTAACTTATGAATAAGCAGTGCTACAAATGGGGGGGGACTGATGAAGAGGTACCCTGGAGTATTTGCTGTTACCTGTCTGAACTGTAACTTCATTGAAATATTCTTAATTGAATAGCAATTTGCTTGCACGTACCTCACATTACTGTGGCTGTGGAGTGGGTGTCTGTGAAGGGGAGTATTCTGTGTGATGGGGTCAGTGTGTCTGTGTAATGTGAATATCTGTGTAAAAGAGTGTGTGTGTGTCTGTGTGTGGGTGTGCCTATGTGTTTGTGTACGTGTGTGTTTGCGTGCCTCTGTGTGTGTCTGTGGTGTGTTTCTGTATATGTCAGTCAGTGAGATGTCTGTGCATGATGTAATTTGTGGGAAGGAATGCTAGAGAAAAGGGATGATTCTGAGAGGTGGTTCCTGGTGAAATGTTGTTAGTGAGGAGCAGGGATTCTGTAAGAGTGAAGGTCTGTAAGAGAGGGGATTTTTGTGGCTGTTTGTGAGAAAATCTATCTGTTGGGCTGTCGGTGAGAGGGGACTGCATGCATGGCTGTGTAAGAGACGGTTTCTGCAGCTGTGGATATTGAACTTACAGTTGTATATTAATTTACCTTTTCCCAATTGACCTCAGGAGAATTGACCTAATTTAGAATGTCAAATAGGACATATATGTGGGTGGAAGCCCCCCGCAATCCCCACCCAATCCAAAACCCCCCGCAATCCCCCACTCAATACCCTTATATTATTTTAAATCCAAAACCAACCCAATATATATATAAAAGAACTAACATAATATAAAGGTCAATTGTGCAGAAGGTCAATTAGGACCACTATAATTAAGTCAGTTGTGCAAAAGGTCAAGTGTAAAAGGTCAATTTGGGTAATACCGAACTTACAACTAACCAGTATAACTCTCCCTCCTGACTAGCACGTAGCAAGCAAATGATGCAAGGATCAAAATTAATATTGGATAAGCAGTAGCTAAATGCAGCTCCTGGGTATCCAGCATTAACCAGTGACCAGGAGCTAACACTAGGGAACTAGGAGCTAGTACATCACATACCGCAAATCTAACTTCCACATAAGATACAAACCTGTCAATTATGCATTATCCCAATGGAGGTGTCCTAATATTCATTTATAGATTGTCATAAATGCACAGTTACATTCACATAGATGTGTTTGTTCAGCATCAGTTGGCCTGGGGAGTCAAAAGTAACTCCTGGCAGTGGTTTGTGTCACTAACAAGGCTATTCTAGGCTACAAGCAGGAGCTAAATGGCTCCCAGCTATCTTGACTTTCGAACCCTGTGATGCTTGCAAGCACAAACCCCTCCTGCCATGTGGCTTGAGGAGGAGCCATTTGCCAAAAGAGTAGGAACAAAATAAGGCCAATGCTGTATTGTTCAACATGTTTCTTTCCAAATACATTTTAAAACAAGTTGTTGGCAGGGGTGGACTGGCCTATAGGGAACTCTGGAGATTTCCTGGTGGGCCTCTGCACCCTGGTCCTCTTTTGTGTGGTATTTCCACATTTTCTCATAGGAAAAAGGTTGGGCTTGATCAAAATGTGTCATATGGGGCCACTTGGAAAATTATTTCCAGGGCCTCTTTTGGCCCCCAGTAATTATTTCCAGGGACCCTCTTTTAGTTCCCAGTCCACCCTGGTTGTTGGATTTACAAACCGTACTTACAGGGCAATCCTTAAATATACGTCAATGCTCTCAGTCTGGTGATCAAGCCTCAATGGGGCTTGGGGTTGGTAAGGATGCAATTTTTCACCTGACCTCATTTCCCCTGCAAACTGTTTGACACAAGTGTGGACAAACAGAACATTTAAAAGCACAACTTCCTTATGATTTACAGGCATTATTCGAGGGGCATTCCTGACCTACTACATTGCCTCAGATGGCACGACTGTATTACTGAGCGTATTACTTCTATTTAACAAAAAACCATGTATGAGCCCCCTAGGAAATTGAGCCCCCACTAGGTACACTGGATGTACCGCAGACACATCACTGAAGAATTGTCTGATACAGGAACCAGCCATAGAAACAACTTTCACTTTGATCGAATTAAGCACATATTGTCATGCCATTTCCACATTTGCCCGATTGGTGCATATCGTCATGCTACTTTCTACCTTCACCTCAGAACATGTAATTGCCTTACCAGTTTGACATTATCCGCAGGAAGGCAATTGCAATGCCAGTTTCAACATTGGCTTACCAGTTTCAAACTACTGCAAATAAGCACATCTTGCCATGTCAGTTTCCACATTGTAGTTAATGTTTGACATACCTATGTGAAACTGCTCTGCCACTTTCTATCTTTCCTTGGGAATTTGATATTGCCCCAGGTAAACAAATATGGCCTCCAAAAAATGGTGTCATTTGTTCACGTTGGTTCTGGAAAATCGGCATGAAAGTTTCTTATTGCCTCAGTTACGTACATATATGATGCTATGCTTTACAATTCTCCCAGAAAATGCATATTCTGTGTTTAAATTTGGCTTGTTATTTTCACATTGCACAAATTACAACAGCATATTGCAATGTCAATTTGTACATTTCCGTGCCAGTTTTACATTTCTCAAAGAAAATTGATTTGCTAGTTTCTAATTGCCTTTTTCTGCATTACACTATCCCTGTTAAACACATCTTGGCAAACTAGTTTCTATGTCACTGTCAGGAAATTGCCAAGATAATTTAAAACAATACCATGCCAGTTTTCACTTGATGCGTTAAGTTAATTTTGAAAAACTACATTCCATATTTCCCCAAAAACCTGCCATGCTGAATTCATATTGGCCACTGAATTATTATTATTATTATTATTATTATTATTATTATTATTATTATTATTATTATATTTATTGAGCGCAGACATAGCTTCGAGAAGTAACGTAGCGCTTTGCAGAGGTATACAACAATACAGATAAATAATAATATCATACCATAGATACATAACGGAGCACTTTACAGAGGTATACACGAGTACAGATGCGTAACAGAGCACTTTTCAGAGGTACCAACAGAACAGATATACAGCAGGTTGTGGGATACAGACGGACACAGAGGAGGGGTTCAGCTGTACTGGGAGGAGAGAGGCAGGCGGCGCCTAGCGAGTCAGGAGACGTAAGGGGCAGTGTGATGGCTTAGTTGTTGAGGCAGAGAGATTTCTTAAAAGGTTGGTCTTTAGTTCTTTTCTGAATTGTAGGAGTGTGGGAGTAAGTTGAATGCTGACAAGGAGAAAGTTCCATAGTATTGGGGCGTAGGCAGAGAAGGCTTGTTTTCTGGTCCTTTTTTTTTTTTTGCAGCAGATTTCAAGTCTGCACATGTACTGGCTTCTGGAGGTTGTGAGGGTGGGATGATGTGGTCGTATCTGCATAGACCCTAGATGAGGCATGCCATTTTTGGTGATCATTTGTGTTGATTATGAAGAAATTATTGAGCGGGGACCTAGCTTCAAGAAGCAACAGAGCGCTTTATAGAGATATACAACAATACAGATACACAACAGAGTGCTTTACAGAGATATAAAACATTACAGATGCATAACAGAGCACTTTTCAGAGGTAACAACAGGATAGATATACAGCAGGTAGGTAGGATACAGAGGGGCACAGAGGAGGGGTACAGGGTGGCGGGGAGCAGAAGGGGCAGATGGTGGCTAGCGAGTCAGGAGGCACGGGGCAATGTTATGGCCTGGATGTTGAGGAGGAGAGACAGAAGAGATGGATCTTGAGTTATTTTCTGAATCGTACAAGCATGGGGACAAGTCTAATGCTGATGGGGAGGGGGTTCCATACTGGGGCGTAGGCAGAGAAGGCTTGTTTTCTTGTTCTTTCCTTTTTGGAGCAGCAGATTTCAAGTCTGCACGTTTCCTGGCTTCTGGTGGTGCACTGTCCGCCGGAGATGCTGAGTTTCTCCACGAGGTAGCTCGGTGACTTGAGGGACACTGCCTTATAGATGATGCAGCAAGACCTGAAGGTGATTTGTGTGTGTAGTGGGAGCCAGTGAAGGTCGATGAGGACCGGGGTGATGTGATTGTATCTGCATAGACCCTTGATGACACGTGTGGCCGCATGTAGGATGATTCTCAGGGCTACAATGGAGGATAACAGGAGGCATTCGAGAAGGGCATTGCCCCATCCAGTTGTAATAGGACCAGTGGATCTAAAACTGTTTGGAGGGAGGAGCTGATACCAAGCTGTCTGAGTTTTCTTAGCTATGTGTCTCTTGAAGGAGAGGTGTTTGTCGATGTGGAACCTGAGGGACTTGGCGCAGGAGGTGAGCTTGGGTGTGAAGCCCTCAGGGTTCATGGTTGATAGCCGGGTCTGTATATCTGGGTGTTCGGTGTTGTTGGTAAGGAGAAGAAATTTGGTCTTGGAGGGGTTGAGCTTCAAGTAAGCACTGGACATCCAAGATTGGATCAGCGTGAGTCAGATTTTGAGCCTGTGGATATCCTTGGTGGAGTCAATCTTGAGGTATAGATGTGTGTCGGCAGCATATTGGTGGATGTGGATGTTGTGTATGGCTAGGAGGGCTCCCAGTGGCTCCATGTATAGATTAAAGATCACTGGAGAGAGGATGGAACAAACTGCTGGCGGTTGGCAAGGTAAGACTTGTACGAGTGTAGGATAAAGTTGCTAATCCCCACGCGCCAAAGTAGGGTGTTCTCGAGAGATGACCTGTAATTCCTTTGTCTCCCATGCCACTGACTGTGTTTGTCACAAGGGACACGGAACTACTGAATGGTTCATAATATTGAACTTCTGAACTATTGAATAGTACAGGTGCCCATGTTCTATGGCAGCCATTTCACAGTGGTTACTCCGAACTGTATTTATGGATGTTATACATTATTTTCCTGGAATCACACATCCTAAACCTTTATGAATGTGCCCTCTCGGATTAAATATGTTATGTCTTTCGAGAGATAGCCTGTAATTCCATTGTCTCCCGTGCCACTGACTGTGTTCACTACATACTACTGAATAGTACTTACCCCATGGCGCCATAGTCTCTCCGTACATTATGCATAATTCTGTGTCCAATTTTTACATACTATACGGCGAGAATATGGCATCATGGGGTATGTACTATTCAGTAGATCTGTGTCCTTTGTGACAAACACAGTCAGTGGCACGGGAGACAATGGAATTACAGGTTGGTAATCGAACCTTGGCAAGAGGGGATGGGACCCCTTCTCGGCCAGAGAGTAAGGGGCCTACCAGGGAGAAATACACAGCCAGTCAAACTCCTGAGGTGAACAGTGGCAGTTGAGAGGGCCCCAATTTCTGCCCCCCCTTGTTGCCAGCATGTTTCTGTGTAGACCACTGTTATCTCCAGCCTTTCCTCTAATATCAGATACTTGCCAATGTCTTTCTGTTGCTTTCAGAGTTCCCAAACCAGAAAGCAAGAAAAAATAACAAGCCAAAAAAACAGAAGAGAGACCGGAATTATGGCCAGACCGCTGCAGTGATCGGCCACAGAGAGAAAGAGAGAACGAGAGCCGTCAAAAAGAAGGGGAGCGTGGACTCTGGTACACACTTGCACCAGCGGGTGGGTTTTGCCGTGACATGGAGAGAGAAAGCCGCACAGAGAATCTGCTTCCATATGCGGTAGACAAGCCCTTGCTACAGCCCAGGGGCCCCTACAACCCAGAGGCCCCCTAGACCACCGGAGACCGAAAGAGGAATAATAGATGAATGTGTGTGAGGAGTGGTTGTGAAGTGGATGGTACTTAGTGAAAAGGTGCTTGAGTAGTTTGGAAGGAGGATGAGTATTTTGGAGGAAGGAGTAGTAGTTTAAAGGGAGGAGTAGTCTGGAAGAGGGAATAGTGATGTAGAAGAGGAAGTAGTCATTTTGAGATGGGAGTACTGGTGTGAAGGTGGGAGTAGTAGTCTGGAAGAATACATAGTAGTGTGAAGGTGGATGTAGTAGTGCAAAGATAGTGTGGGGAATAGTAGAGTAGTGGAAGGGTCGAGGCAAGCCTTAGGAGCAGTGTGAACATCGAAGGGACAGATGATTGGTAGGAGGAGTGAGGCAGAGTGGATAAGAAGAAAGAGAAGGAAAGGGAGTGGTGAGAGTGAGCATGCAGGGCAACACCTGAATCAAGCAACATGCATTGTAAAGATAAAAGACCAGGGCCTTCAAATAGAACATGCAGTGGGGAGTGTAACCAAACACTGCAGTGTGTATTCCCTGGCAAGGAGGCAGACAGAAAGGAAGAAGGTTCTATTCACTGGCCCATACCCACAGACAAACCAGACAAGGGGGATACCACCAAGATCAGACAACCTGCAGATGGGGTCTATGTTGATCACGTTAGCTGAACTAGAAAGAGATGGAGGAACAATAACAGTCACGAGGAAGGGTCTATCATTTGTACCTACTATGTCTACCATATTTCCTGTATTCTGGGGCAAAATAGGGTCCTTCTTGAGGAATATTAGATCACTGTATTATTTTGAATAGCATGCATAAGATATACATAATAAATACTTTATTGTGATACAATCCAGGAATAGGATTTTACACAACACATACATAGGTGTATATATATATATATATATATATATATATATATATATATATATATATATATATATATATATATATATGCATAATGCAAAAATATAAAATACATATGAATAGTTAAATACAGTACAAAAGTGTATATAAACTCTAAAAGCTCGATAAGATTTTGGCATATATTGACTTGGCAATTTGACTTTGCAATTTGGGCTAGGTCGAGAACAATTATATAATATCGGTTTTGTTATAATACCTAAGGTAGGGGCGTGATATGTGACCATACCCTAAAGAGTGTAAGCTGAAGGCCAAGTGAGTCGGTATTCAGAAAAACATGCCAGAATTCATCCTCCTTAATCACCTCATAATTATGGACCCTTTTTCCCTATGCATTCATGTATATAGGGCCCATTTTTGGGAAAAGTGAAAGTAAATATCTGGTGGTTTCTAGTGCTCCTACCCCCTTGCAGATACGACAGAGCCTGGCCTCCCGTGGGATCTTCAGTCGAGGGCCTATGATGGTAAGGACTGGTAGCTGATTGGTTCTCAATCTCAGTAAGAAATGTCTTACTTCAGGAGCCGGACTTAAGAACAAGTAGGGCTGCGGTTTTAAGTATCTATGTATAACGTGTGTGACCGCCTCATATCCCTTCAGCTTGGACAAGTGGTCTGAGTTCGCACACCAGTCCCACGTGTTCAGTTTGTTCTCAAATGCCTTTTATTGGTGAATATAAGGTAAATGCATCAATTTTTCATAGGGCCAATCAATCTCCCTGAAAAATGATTCATTCAACTCTTTATACATAAGGCCCCGTGGATGTTTTTTTATATCAAAGTTATTCCCTGCCAGTCTCAGTAATTTACAGCTGGGCTCTATCTGAGATTTCAGATATAAGTCACCCCGCAAGCGAAGTGCCCTACCTCTTAGTGAGATGAGACCCAGTTCCAAATGAAGATATTGGATCAAACAGGAGGGTCCCAGTCCAAGCACCATACGCCAATAATGGCCTTCCAGGATGTTTAGCCATGTAAGATCTTGCATAGCCAATGCCTCCAGGCCATACAAAATTGCAGGTACAAAACATTGTTGGTATAGTTTCAGTATGCCAGCCATACTGAATCCTGCCGAGCCCTTAGCAAATTTGCAAGCCTGGAGGGTGAGTAGTTTTGCTCTCCGAATCTTATGTCTTTTTATGGCTTCATAATCTGTAGGTGATCTGAAGTACAATCCCAAGTAGGGATATTGCTCTACCACCTCAATTTTTCCCACTTTGGTATCTATCCCAGTGTGACAGGCTCCCTTAAGTGCAAAAGTCATTATTTGTATTTTCTCCACATTGATTACGAGACCTAACTGTGTTGAATAGTCTGATAATTCATTCAACCTGTTCTTTATGCCGGTCATCGTACGATCCAAGAGGATCCGGTCATCTGCGTAAAGAATTCCTATTATAGGGATCTTTCCTAATTTGGGAGGGCAGTTTGACTTTAAGGACATACGGGCCAGCAGGCCAGCTATTTAGAGGTTGTATAGCATGGGTGCAGTAACGCAACCCTGCTTTATCCCCATGTTGATGGTAATTTTGTCAGTTACATCGCCTTGGTCGTTTAGTCGGACCCTGGTGGAGGTATTACTATGTAAGGCTATTAATATGTTTAAGATCCACTTCAGGCAATCCATAGCCTTTAATTTAGCCCATAAGATGTTCTGCCCCACCAGGTCAAAGGCGCTACTAAAATCTACAAAGGCGATGTACAATGTGGCCTCCTTGCTGCTGGTAGTGTTGTTTATTAGTTGGTCAAGGACCCTGATATTATGGGTAGTACTTGCCCCTGGTCTAAATCCCGTTTGTGCATAATTAAGCATATGATTTTCCGTGACCCATTTTTCTATTTCTTTAAGTACCATTGTGTTGAAAATGTTGCTAGTGACATCCAGCATCGAAAGTTGTTGATAGTTGGCTGCTTTTGTCCGCTCCCCCTTTTTGTACACTGGGATTAGTACAGATTTCTTCCAGGAGTACGGTATCTGGCAGGTTCTACATATTCTGGAGTACAGAGTAAGTAATAACTGGGACCAATTATGGGGATATTTCTTGAGTACTGCATTGGCTAAACCATTTGGGCCAGGGGCATTGGACGGTTTTAAGTTCATAATAGACTGTTTTATGATCTTATAGCTCAGGGGGAGGGGCCAAGTCCTAACACCCACCAAGCTACTGGTGGTACTCATGTTCTCTTTGTAGAATTTATTGGATATATATTCTACCCATTCATCCCCCGGAATGGGATTAAGGACCCTCAGCTTCTGATCTCCCCCCGCCTGGGCCAGAATCTGCCAAATTCTGCGACTATTTTTACTACATAGTGCTTCAGCTAACTTCTGCCATTGATTTCTTTCTAATGTTTGGCAGTACCCTCTTAGCAACCTTCGGTATTTTCATTTTATTTCTGCAATCTCAGACTTTGCCACACCCTTATCTATTTGGGCAGTTTTTTGCACTCTTATACTTCTTAGGGCCCGTCGCATCATGCGTTTCTGGTCTCTCATATTAGCATCAAAGGTTCGGAGACCCCCCTTCTTCCAACTCAGCCCTGGGGAAGGGATACCTTTAAACAGTGAATGGGTTAGGTGTGTCATCCAACCTTCAATATCTTCAGGGCTCTTTCCCCACATTAGCTGTTTGATGTTGGTGTGGTTGGGGAATGTTATACCGGTCATCTTTCTGTTATTTCGCTGGGTCCACCTAATCTTGTTTCCAGCGTGGTTAGGTATTATCTCTCTCCATATACCCCCCTCTGTAATTTCCCCACCTCCCTCCACACTCAATGTTAGCGTACCATGATCACTATAGTTGTTCAACGTGACATTTAGATGCACAACATGGTTCAGTAGACACTCAGAGACGGCCATGTAATCAAGTACGGAACGCTTTTTTCCTACTGCCCGCGTTTCTTTACCCGGCATATCCCCACTTATACGACCATTTAGAATGGTCAGGTTCCATTCCTTAAGGCTATCAAGCCATAGTCTCCCTTTACTGTTACTCTGATGTAGGGGTATTTCGCAGAGATTCTGCACAAAGGGGTAGTTCCCACATCCCTCGGAATCGAGGCATTTGGCATTCAGATCTCTGCCAAATATTATGGCAGTCGCTTCTTCCCCCATACACCAGGTGGTTAGCAATGCATTCAATGTATCCCCCAGGGATTCCGTAATCAGTTCCCCAGGCGGATCATAGATGTTAATGATCAAGACTTCGTTGCATCCTGCCCAACCACCCGGTGGGCTTATCTGGATCGCTAGGTTATTGCCTCCCGGGCTATCCTGGTAGATCAATTTAGGGTTATATATAGATTTAGCACTTATTAACAGGCCACCTTTCGGTCTACCCCGTTCTCCCCTTATAGCCATGGTTTGATAGGTTGTATAGCCGTCAAATTCCAAATCAAAAGTTACCCACATTTCCTGCAACCGGAATAGGTCATTGGTCAAGAGTAAGTCACGTGAGGCCCCCTCACTCATCCAATGACTAAAGCCCCTCGTATTCCAACTAGTGATGGTCGAGGTACATCCTCTATTTTTCTGTGCAAACATTCCTTGTAGCCATTCCCATCCTTGCTTATCACTGAGCCTTTGTGCAATGTTTGCTGTTTTTGTTTTTACAAGGCTAGCTGAGCATACACAATTACATTTTTGACAATTTTCCACTTTCTGCTCTGTCAATATGGGCACATACAACACATATCCCAAATATTCCAGCGATGCTTGGTTTTCCCTTATCATAGCTGCAGTTTCAGGGAGGCAGCAGTGAATGGTTGTAAGTTTCCCTCCTTTTATTCGTGAGGGTTCAACAAAGTCAACATCACTAGAGTTTAGGATTCTTAGCAATGGTATTTTGGAAAATAAGGCGAAGAGTGTGGGTCGATTCAAATGCGTGCCAGGTTTACCATTCTCCACCGGCGATATGGTCGCATTTTTGATGTCAACCTTGTCGGCACCACTCTCCCGCCCCCCCACGGTAGATAATTCAGGGGCTGGGCCAGGCTAGCGGCTAGCGGCTCCTGCACAGCTACTGTCACCAGATGAGATGGAACTGGACCAGTTGGGGTATAAGAGACCGACTGATCAGTAGTTTGCTGGCTTGTCTGGGCCGGCTGTTCATCTATAAACCAGCTCATCAGGGTACCCACTGTTTGAACCGATCTTCTTTTCCTTCGTGCTGCTCGTTTACGCTGCTTCTTGGATATATTTTTACCAGGGGGACATGGTGTGGAATTCCGAGGAGGAAGATTATTTGTTTTCTCAGCACGTTTATTTGCCAGTCTTCTCTGTTTCCTGGATGGGTGTCCCCCAATTTCAGGTTCCTCCTCACTTTCCCCAGGAGTACCCTTCTCCTCCTGGTTCGTAGTCTCCTTATCCGCAATCTGTGGAGGATTTGCCCTGTCCTGTCTGTTTTGTGGGACAGCTGTTGCCGGTATTTCCCTCAAGTCAATACAGGGAATTATGAGTACTTTGGTGGTCGGTCTCAGATGTTTATGGAGGGCAAGGATCACCCTCCCCTGTGCTTTTAAATCCTCATGCATCGTTCCACACAGTTTTAATAATATTTTGATGGCAAAATTAAGTGTGGCATTTCCAGATTGTGAGGTATCGTGTGTGCTAAATTACGATTGCACAGGTTCACAAATCGAATTTGCTGGGTCGAACGCCATGTTCGGATTGGCTGATAGGTGTGGTGCGTTGGGGGCTGAGGCAGGTGTGAGGACAGGGATGGAGGTACTTGGAACAGCCTCAGTTTGGGATGCTGAGGATATCAGGATGGGGGAGTCATTTTCCCCTGTTATAGGGATATCCACTCGTTCCTCCAATGTAGGTGCAAAGACTCCTTTCCCCACCTGTGTGTCTAATATATTATCACAGGTTGTTGGATACACCGGGGGCTCTTCTCCTGCTGATTTCCCCTCTTGTGTTCCCACACGTTCTTGTAATGCATAGAATAGTTGTAATAGGGAATCCTTGTCTAGGTCTAGGGGAAGGTAACTACCTTCTCCCTCCAGTTGTGATGCATTGTTTTTATTAGAGCCAGTCAGTGCCTCTCCTTCCACCGATTTACTTGGGAAGTAGGCGTCTAATTGTCCCTCATGGGGGCCCACAAGCTTGTCTCTAGTTTCTTTTGATCCCCCTATTCCGAGTTCGTCTTACTGCTCGTGTCAGTGGCCCCTTTGTTGGACCGTAGGCCGTAGGGTTTCTTCCCCCATGTCGTAGTGGTTTTGTTGCGATTTGCCGCCTTTCACTGCATTTTAAATGTCTTTATTGGCAGGGAAAAACGACACTGCTTCATATGCAGACACAACCTACGGGAACAGCATATTTTCCCCTGACCTTCTGCCCGAGAACACACCGCGCGGCACTCAGGAATCTAAAACGACAGGGAGACATCACATCAAGACACTGCAAAACCCCCAAGAGAACGCCTTCCCTGTCTCCCAGAATATCTAAACCTCAACACAGGACATCTTCACGCTTCAACCATTAAAGCCAAACACCTTTCACCACAATGCAACTGACACAAAGACCAATCATTTGAAAGCCATACGCATAACTAAAGAACACCTGCATCTTTTGACTAATCTTCAATTATTCTCCACCTTACTCACCACACGCATATGCAAACCAGCCACTTGTGCATGGCTTTCCAAAAAAAAGAAGACCCTCTCCCCATACTTCAAACATCACAAATGTACACTTTTAATTAAAACTGACATACTCAATAGGCACGCTTTCCCCGTTCCGATATCTTCAGCTTAAGGGTGCCCTCACGGAACCATCTTGGGGTGATACCCTCAGGAGGGAACTCACAGACTTTGAAAAACTCCTTCTGACCGCAAGGGGCTCCAAGGGGATAATCTCCCGCCTATACAAGCTCTTTCTGTTCTCCATCCCCCGAGACCCGCCACCAGCACGCATACAATGGGGTAGGGACCTGGGCGAGGAAATTGATGACGAGAGATGGACAGAGATGTGTAGACGGGCCAATCGATCCACATCCTCCCTCCAATATCGCCATCAGGCCCTCAAGATATTACATAGATGGCACTACCCCCCGCAAAGAATAGCCAAAATGCGTCCAGGATATGACCCACACTGTTGGAAATGTAGGACAGAGAGAGGTGACTATATCCACATGTGGTGGGGATGCCCAGTGGTCCAGAAATACTGGGACAAGGTGCGGACCTGGATCAAAGGGGTAGATGGGATAGAACGAGTATCCTGCCCGTGGCTCTTCCTCTTCGGGATTAGTAACGAAGAGGACCGGGGTAACACTCATGATCACATGCTCCAGGTGATGCTGGTAGCAGCTAGATGCTGTCTAGCGCAGAAATGGAAACACCCGAGAATGCCAGGGGAAAAAACCTGGGTGACCAAAGTAAGGGCCATCTACGACATGGAGTTCCTCACACACCTGCTCGATGAGTCTAAGTCCAGTATCGAGGAAATTTGGCTCCCCTTCTTTGATAAGTACGGCCGAGTGGTCTAGGTCCTGAAGACTGAGCTGAGGGATTCCCCTCCTCCCCACGGATGTGGGACCATGGGCCAAGGACCCGGCTGAGAACTGAACTCGTTTGGCCCATATGACTTTGGCGTGCCACACGCATATTGTATTGACGCCTCCATCATTAAGAGAGCCCGTTGTGCAAGTGTTTATCAAGGCTATGTAAGCGCGAACTGAAGGGGGGTGGGGGGAGGGAGAGGGAGGGGGGGGGGCATGGGGTGTGTTTCGTCTGGTTTTCTCTTTATGTTAACTCACATTAATAAATGCAATGCAAGAATGTAACCTCGTTATGCACCAAGGAAACTTAATAAAATTGATTTTCAAAAAAAAAACTGACATACTCAGCCCCTGGCCAACACCACGGGCACAAGGCCTCCCCCTCTGGACACAAAGCACTCGATGCCTTCTACTCTTCACATCTAGAAAGCTTACAATCAGGCTGAGCTCAGTGTACTTGTGATCTGCAACCTCAACACAAAAGCACTACGATCTTGCCTTTCCCTTTCCTCCCAACTAACCAAACCCACCGCTCTCTTCCACATCCGCTCGAGTCTCATTCTAAAAAGAATGTCCAGGTTTCGGCCTCCTCAAAGAATTATCAAAGTGAATAAAACCTGATTAACACTAGAGAATGGCAGGATTGGCCACTAAGAGACACAGTGAAATGTAAGGGAAATCAGATTGTAAATGGATGTGCAGTACAAATTCGAAATGTTTCATGTGAACATTCAAGATCACTTGGAACTGACACAGAAGAGATGGAGAAAGCATTCCTGAAACAACAACATTGGAGCTGACCTCCAGGAGAGGCAGAAGACAAATTCCATATGTCAAGGAGACTTCATGTAGTGTTAGGCAATTGTAATCTGCTCTCCACCAATGCACCGTATAGTTTGAGACTATTTCTAGTCAGCTATGCATTGTATTGAGTACAGACTCTCTTGAGTATAGAGTTAGCATCTCTAGTATTTAGGCTGTAATAGCAGCAGAGCACACAGCATCTGCTTATCCCATTCTTCCACAGACCTTAGTGGTCTGATTTTTTTTTTATTTTGGGGCTTTTGTTTAGCTCTGACATAATGTCTACAGTTAAACATTTAAAATCTTCCTCATCCTATACAGAGCCTTATCATGGTATATTTCTCAAGGGGCATTTTGAGGTAGTATCCAAGGATTTTGTTACTGTTATTAATGCCACACTTTAGAGTGGCATTCTGCCAAACTGTCTGTAAACTGCATTGCTTTCTCCCTTGTTAAAGACATTAGTTGCTTCTCCGCCGAGTAACTGCAGGCTTATATCCAACTTTCCCCTCATTGACAAAATCGCTGGGGAAGAAGACATGTTATCATATTCTCAGTCTGGATTTCTCCTCGACAAGGAGCATTGAGTCTACTGTCTTCCTGATGCATGAAAGCCCCCTTAACCTGAGGAACAGGGGTCGACCTGCTTCTCTAATTGCATTACATTTGTCGGCAGCATGTGGCACTGTGGACCAGTAAGTCCGTATCTACCACCTGAAACATGTAATGGGAATTAAGGGTGCTGCCTAAGCATGGACTTCTTATTTCTGCACTGGAACTGGTCACCTGCACGAGGGGAAGAGCAAATCCCATATATATTTCGGTCCCTGAAAGAAGCCATAAATAGGTACGCTGGATAGACCCTCTGTGCAACTGGTCACCCGCACAGAGGGGTGAACAAATTCCAGATACAGAGCCGAGATAACAAACAAGATGGCTCGCATACACTCAATACAGCAGATGGGAATAAGGAGACTGACCACACAACGCGGGACGTCTACCTTAGTTATTGGGCTGATTAAGAGAGCCTATTAGAGGAAGACAAGTACATCACTAAAGGACTGTCTTTCCATTGTCAAGGGCCAATTTTTAGACCCTCAACAGAGTAGATGTGTAAGACATTTTGCTTCAGATTGTTACTAGGGAAAAAAGAACGTAAAGATTGTAAGGCTCCTTACAGCGTAGCCAAGAGCACAATAAAAGTGTATGAAGAAATACAGATAGTGTAGGAGGGTGCTGGCAGAGATGTAGTGCCTGATGGCGTTCTTTGGAGATAAGCCTACAGTGTAAGAACAAAACATGTTGGGCAGCATGTTGGCGCTCATATCCCTACCACACGCCAATGGGAAGAATGTATAACACCTATACTAAAGAACCAAGGGTACTAGATTAATACAGGTTTGACAACCTAAAATTTACAACAATAGTCGATTATAACACTAAGCATGTTTTAGCATTTTTTTAGTATGAATTGTTGATTTGATGAATGGTATTTTTCTAATTGCAGTATGTTTTGCTGACACTACTCTTTCTGTTGACACCTATACATATCACTATATATGCTTTCTGTATGAATCTATTGAAGGATTAATTAAATAGGGATTTTAGCTCATACGTTTGGCTACAATATTTCTGTTTGTTTCAGTTCACTGAAGTTTCAAGTATTGTCAAGGTTTGTTGTGTCTAGGGGTAACTTGAGTGGTGTTAAAGTCCCTGGTATCTCCCAGAGTTTAGATAATAATAATCCTGAGGGTAATGGCAAAGATGAGCCCATAATCAACCCCTATGATGTGTCGCTGTTAAGCTTAAGCCAGTTCTGGAACATCCAGTCCCCAACAGATTTCATACAGTTTTTAAGAATGGCAGTCCCGACGGGGTTGTCGGGGTTAAGAGGAACCACAATCAGTGTGTCATCAGCATACATATAGCAGTGAAAGCCAAAAGACTGAATAAGATTTGCAAGAGGTTGGACATATACATTAAATAGGTGAGACAGCAGATCCCTGAGGAACACCACAAATGATTAGCCAAACCAGGCCAGCACCAAGGCGGAGATGCCTGCCGCGGCCAATCTGTGCAGGTAGATGTAATGGTCTATGGTGTAAAAGGCAGCTGACAGATATAATAAATCAGCACCCCTGCCACCCAGATCTACAAGCCTCGCAAGATCATCCAAGGCAAACAGCAAAACCGACTCGGTGCCACAGCCCGGCCTGAAACCTGACTGAAACGGATTGAAGAAAGAGGAGTTCTCAAGAAAAGGAAGCAAAGTAATCGGGTGATAGTTAGAAGGAAACATAGGATCCATGGAGACCTTTTTTAGAAGTGGGATTACCAAAGCGTGTGTAAGTGCAGCAGGAATAGAGCTAGAAGTAAAAGAGTGATTAACACCCGAAGTGTCCATCGGCCCGACTTAGGCTCGTTCAATATAAGGTGTTGGATCGTGTGTATTATTCCAGAGCCGGTTTGGCCCGGTGGGGCATAGTACAGGATGATAGCTGTCTGAGGTATGCGGATGCAGGGGGGCACCTTTTTCCACACAATCTGGGGTTGCGCACAGATCCGTGCTTTCTGGGAGCAGGGTTTGAATAGGCTCTCCATGGAGCTGGGGTCCAGGTCCCCTTAGACCCAAAGTTAGTGTTGTTGGGTGTATGGGGAGACCGGATTTGGTAAATATGAGAAAGTATCCCTGTCAACCACATTGGGCCTGATCCATTGCAGTAACGTGAGGGGCGGGCAAATGCCCACGGGTAAGCGCTGGGTGGCGGAAGTGGACATATGTGTCTCCCTAGAAAGACGGGACTATCATGCTAGGGGCTGCCCCAAGAGGTTTCAGAAGGTTTGGGGTAGATGGGTGGGGGAGGGTTGAAGGTGTGGAGGTTTTATTGATATTTCTTCATTTTATACAGAACAATGGACTACATCCTCTTCTTTGCTTCTACGTTACCACTTTGTTGATTATTAGACTGATTTTGTTTATTGGGCAATGGCAACTGTTTTGTTTGTATGCATTAATCTTAAAACAATAAAAAGATTAAATTAAAACCAGCTGATGTGACCAAGGTAGCATTGTCAGAAATGGTTAATTTCAGAATGAGAGAGGTATAGGATCAAGAGGAGAGGTGGATTTAAGTTTAAAAGTGGCCTGAATGATATCATCAGCGCACACAGGCAAGAAAGTAGACCAAGAGGGTAGGCTGGTTGGTGCCGTTAGATAAATGAGATTGTCTGAAGAAAGTCTAGAGGAAGAAGACAAAATTGTTTGGTGAATAAGTTCAATTTTATCGATGAAAAAATTAGATAGAGAGTCACACAGAGATTGTGTAGATGGAACCCAATTAGTAGACCTAGCGGAAAGAGACTTTACAATTTGTTTTGGGGAAAATCAAGTTTTATTAAGTTTCGTACATGTGATACAACAGTACATAACACGTATGAGCATAGATGAACAAAAAAACAATCGTAACACACCACCCCTCCCCCCTCTTCCCTCCTCTGACCCCCCTACAGTTCAAGTTTACAGTAGTTACTTGTTGCTTGTTTGACGGGCTCTTAGGAAACATTACAATGTCATCACAAAGTGCGCTTGGTACGCCGAAGTCATTAGTCAAACTGGGAGAAATTCAAGATCAAGTCAATGGGCAATGGGCTAGTGCCCCTGGGAGAAGACCCCCGGCCTAGGCGTAAGACATTAAACTGGCCGGCCATATTTGTCAAAAAAGGGGTGCCATATTTCCTCGATATTGGACTTGGTCTCATCGAGGAGGTGTGTGAGAAACTCCATGTCATAAATGGCCCGCACCTTGGTCACCCATGCTTTTTCCCCTGGCATTCCAGGGTTCTTCCATTTTTGCGCCAGGCAGCATCTGGCCGCCACCAGCATGATCTGGAGCATATGTTCTTGAGCGCCCTCTTGTCCATCCCCGATGTCTATTCCAAAAAGGAGGAGCCAAGGGCAGGAAGACCGCTCAACCCCGTCAACCCCCTTGATCCAGGCCAGTACCCTTTCCCAATAATTCTGGACCACTGGGCATCCCCACCACATGTGGATATAATCCCCCCTCTGAGTCCTGCATTTCCAGCAGTGTGGGTCGTATCCTGGTTTCATCCTAGAAATCCTCTGCGGGGGGTAGTGCCATCGTTGTAATACCTTAAGGGCTTGATGGCGATATTGGAGAGAGGCCGTGGAGCGATTAGCCCTCCTGCACATTTCCGCCCACCTTTCGTCATCAATTACTTTTCCTAGGTCCTTACCCCATTGCGTGCCGGTGGAGGATCTCTGGGGACAGAGAACAGGAAGAGCTTATAAAGGCGAGATATTATCCCCTTAGAGCCCCTCACAGATAGGAGAAGCTTTTCAAAATCTGTGAGATCCCTCCGGAGGGTGTCACCCCAAGATGGCTCGATAAGGACACCCTTGAGTTGGAGGTAACGAAAGGGAGACAGGGTACCTATTCCCAGGGCCTCCTCCAGGTCACTTAAGGGCAGGAAAGAACCCCCCACCCAAAGATGACCAGTCCTGCTAAGGCCTGCCTCAAACCAGGTCTGGTATGCCGCTGGCTGTGCTATTTTGGCCAGGAAAGGGGGGGCCCAGATGCAGCTCAGTGGAGAAGGCCAAGTTGTAAGCCAACGATAGTATCCTCCTTCCCTCCACAAGGACCACAGCACCTTTAAAATCGGGTGGTTCAGGACACTTCTGGGGATCGTTTTCCTTGGGACCCAAAGCCATTCCTCTATTGTAACAGGGTCAAGGGGCCCATTATCCATGGCCACTCATTGTTTTTTCGGACCCGGGGAGAAGTGATCAACCAAGACCCTCAACTGGGATGCTCTGTGATATGTCTCCAGGTCGGGGTAACCCACCCCCCCATCCTCCTTAGGCCTGGTCAACACCTCGTAGGAGATCCTATGCTTTTTACCCGACCAGAGGAAGTTGAGAAGGACCCGCTTCGTTTCCTTAAAGAATGTTTTAGGGATCAGTATTGGGAGCATTTGGAAGAGAAATAAGAACTTGGGGAGGAGAACCATTTTTATGAGATTGAGGCATGCCATCCAAGAGGGACCCGACCCTGTCCACCTCTCTACATATCTCCTGATTGCCGACCAAAGGGGGGGGGGAATTGGCCACATATAGTTCCTCAAGGTCGCGTGTGACCTGCACTCCCAAATACCGGAATCCCTCCTTCCTCCGTCTAAAGGGGAGTCCGTTCACAAAGGCCATCTCCAGGTCCGACAGGTTCCCACCTATAAAGGCCACTGATTTGTCCAAGTTAACTTTGTACCCCGATAGCTCTCCATAACGCGAGAGGCCCTGTAACAACCGGGGGACTGTTTGGGACGGTCTGGTGACGTAGAGTAGCGCATCGTCCGCGAAAAAGCTAATTTTGCATTGCATGTCTCCCATCTGTACTCCCCTAATGGCCGCATCGTTGCGGACCGAGATCGCCCATGGTTCCATTACCAGTGCGTAAATTAGCGGGGACAGAGGGCATCCCTGATGTGTACTGCGCTTGAGGGGGAAAACTCTCGACTCTGTCCCGTTAGCCACCACCCTAGCCGAGGGGGAAGAGTAAAGTGCGGACATCCATCCCAACCATTTTGGGCCCATCCCCAGAGATGCGAAAACCTTCCCCATGAAAGCCCAGCTGACCCTGTCGAAGGCTTTCTCTGCATCGAGGGCCAGCAGGAGTGCACCCTTGTCCCGGACCCCCCTTGAGGCAAGTATATGGAGTGTCTTCCGCAAGTTGTCTGAGCTGTGCCTGTTTAGGATGAATCCCACCTGGTCAGGGTGTATCAGGCGGGGAGGGCAGCCCTCGAGTCTAGAGGCCAAGATTCCGGCAAAAATCTTGGCATCCAGGTTAAGGAGCGAGATAGGTCTATAGGACCTGCATTCCGTCTGGTCTTTACCAGGCTTGGGTATGACGGTGATGAGGGCTTGCAGAAACGTCTGTGGAATCGAGTCCCGGTTTCTGATCTGATTAAATAGTTTGGCCAGGGGTTTCAGCAGGGTCGCTTGGGTCTGTTTGTAAAAGTCAGCCGTGTAGCCATCCCCCCCGGGTGCCTTTCCCGCCTTCAGTCTCTTGATAGCACCCTCCACCTCTTCCTCAGATATCTCCCCCTCGAGGGTCCACAGGTCCTCGTCAGACAGCTTAGGGAGAGGGTGTTCCGCCAAGTAGGAGGAGATGTCTTCCGGTGATTCGCCTACTTGCCTGGAATAGAGTTTGCTGTAATAGTCAGCAAAACACTCTGCTATTTCCTCCTGGCCCCCGTAAACCCTGCCCTCCCAGTCCTTGAGCTGGGCAACCCCCCTTTCAACCCTACAACCCCGGGCCCTCTGTGCCAAAGGAGTCCCCACCCTATCTCCCCGTTCGTAGTATCTCTTTTTGGTATACCGCATTTTCTTAATAACCTCCCCTATGAGAACCGTGTGGAGCTCTTGTCTTTTGCCCTGCATCTCTTCCAGTAGAGCCCAGGGAACGCCCAGTCTGGCTCGCAGAACACCCAAATCCATGCGGAGCTTGCCCTCAAACAGGCCCCTTTCCCGTTTACGTCTCGCACCCTCAGCTATGAGGAGACCTCTAAAAGTGGCCTTCGCGGCTTCCCATACCATGGACATGTCGGTCTCCCCATTGTCATTCGTCTCAAAGTAGGCCACCATTTCTTGCTTCATGAAATCCCGAAATACGGGGTCCCTAAGAAGCAGATCGTTTCACCGCCAACGGGAAGATCTTGGGGCGACAGGGAGTGACCAATTAGCTACGAGCAGTTCATGGTCCGACCACGCTATGGCCTCAACCTTCGGCTGTTGAACCACCCCATTTCCCTCTTCCGAAATTAGCAGGAGGTCAATTCTGGTGTAGGTGCAGTTTGGGGGAGAGAAGAAGGTGTAACCGCCCTGGCCCGGATGTGCCTTGCGCCAGACGTCCACCCAGTAATGGTCCTTCAAGAGGGTCTGCAGGCCCAGATTGTCTTTGGTAATTCCCTTGGGTGTCCCCCCCTCGCGGACCACCAGTCCAGACGGGGGTCTGCTATGAGTTTGAAGTCCCCGCCTAGTATCATGGCCCCCTCTGCCCATTCGTCCATGACGTTAAAGATCTGAGTGAAGAACTGCACTTGACCTGAGTTGGGTGCGTACAGGGTGGCCAGGGTGACGTGCTCTCCCTCACAGAATCCCTTGACACCCAAGAACCGACCCCCAAAACCCCTCTTAGTTTCTACCCCCGTGAGATGAAACGCCCTACCCAAGAGAATACCCACCCCCTCCTTCTTGGAGCTTGTGTGTGAGGCCCAGTAGTTACAACCAATCTCCTTCCCCTTAATTCTCGATTCCCTTCCCCGCCTATAATGCGTTTCCTGTAAGAAAAGGACTGTTAGGTGTTGCTTGCGGAACATATTGCTCGTGAGGGACCTCTTATTTTGAGAGTTAAGGCCCTTGACATTGAGCGTGCCTATCCTCCCCTCAATCATTATCGTCTTTTAGTTTGCACACTTTGAGCACCTCATATCGTCCATTTTTCAGAGCCTGTTGCCAAACAAGTGTCTGTGTTTTGAACTGGTTTTCCCCCGCCCCTTTACACCTATAAGAAACTCCATCCCCCCTCCCCCCAGACCCCTCTCTGGTCCCCTTACCCATTGTGTAGGGCGTTCGCCACCGAGTCCCCTAACGGGGTTGTAAGTGGTTACGAACAACCAGGGTTGCTGCCCCTGCCCCGGGAAAAAGGAGAATCTCAGTATAGCGCTTTTAGTCATGCCTTTCTCTATTTGATAGCAGCACTTCATGGTTGGTGGCAGAAAGCTGGTGGTGGTACCCCCCCTTTAATGCACCCCCAAACCTTTGCACATGGTCGACACCTAACGCCCACCCCTCGGGAGACACCGTCAGGTGGGGCCAAAGGCCCCTATCACTTCATGGTAGGGAGTTATGACGAAACACTTCTGTGGAACGAAAAGAAACAGGCTTGTTGCAAACAACATTTCAACTCTGACTTAAGCCAGTTGAACAGTGAACTCCCCATAAGGTATGGGAAAACATAGGACCTTCTGCGAGGTCCGTCCGGACACTGCAAGCTCAAACGGGGGCTTGAATTGGACCATGCCCCAAAAAGTAAGCCTTGATTGCCATTTGTGTGATCATGTGGGATCCCCCCGGTCTGTGGAGGGGTGTCTAGTTTTCCGGAATTTGCGTGAGCCTTTGACCTTTAACTTCCCCTGGGAGAGGTCCGGGCCCCGAGGGACATGGCTGTGGTCTCCGCTAGCCGCAGCCCGATCTCCCGATGGTCCCGCAATGTCACCCGTGAGGTCTTCCGTGACTCTACGAATGTCAGCCTCCGTGACCAGCTGGTATCTCTGACTCTGCCATTCGAACGCCAGGTGGAATGGGTGCCCCCAGCGGTAACGTATCCCTTTCTCCTGCAGCCATCTGGTGATGGCGACGCACTTTTTCCTCATCTGAAGTGTGAAGGCTGAGAGGTCCTGGTATATCGTCACCCTGGAGTTGCCGTGTTGAATGTCACGCAGGGTCCTCGCCCTCTCCAACACCCTAGCCTTGTCTTTGTAATAATGAAACCTCGCCAGGACCGAGCGCGGGCCCCTGCCCCCCCCTCTGGCCCGATGGACCCTGTCGAGCAGGAGGGCTTCGCCCGAGTCACACCCCAAAACAATTCTGATGATTTCTTGGACTTTACTTTCCAGTCCCACCGGAGTCTCTCCTTCCGTCTCCTCAAGGCCGAAGATTCGCAAGTTGTTCCTCCTCTCACGATTGTCCATGTCATCAACCTTTAAGCGGAGATCTTCCTTGCGGCGGTTAAGTTCACGGAATTTGGTGTCCATTTGCGCTTCGAGGAGGTCCGTCGACGCCTGATTGCATTCGACCCCTTCCATTCTGTCTTCTAGCGTAGAGACCTTTGCCGTGAGGTTGGCCAGTTTAGCCCCCATGTCAGTCCTCATGCCTCTGATCTCCTCTAGAATCCTTTGGATGTTATACTGCATGGCGTTCATGTCTGGGGGTGGTGTGGTGGTGGGGCCGGTTTCCATTGTGTGTTGTTTTGGGGTGAACTGGTACTTCGCAAGAGTTTCCCTCCAGCTCATAGGATGTCAATCTCCTTAGGGTGCCGCAACCTCTTGGGGTATTTTTAGGAAGGGTCCCAGTGCCCTGACTTGCACGCCCCGTTGTATTGGCTCAAGTCCTCATGATTGTCTTCAGATGGTGGTGCTATATGCCAGTGTCAGAGCCCCGGTATGTGGAGTGCAACTCTCGTTTTGCTGGGGTGCGGCCTCCATTGGCTTGGCCCCAGGCCGTTGGGGTTCCCGAGCCCACTATGGTATCCCTTCTGGGAGGTCCGGGCAGGTCATGGCAGTTGGCTGGAGGCTTGGTGTTGTGGGATCCCCTACCCGGGGGCGTGTCTGGCCTGGATTGCTGCCCTGTGTCCCCTCGATGCAGCAGGCCCCCTGTGCCGGTGTATTGGTTGCAGGGGAGTGCTGGTGATGGCGCGGGCTCTAAGGGGGCCCCCTAGATGGAGGACGGCGCTGTTTCTCCCCTGGGATGGCTCCCGCATGGCGGTCAAGTGGGGGAGCACCACAGCGTGGGACAAGATGAAACTGGTGAGCAGGGGGCCCAGCTCGGCTCCGCAGTGTAGTATAGAGGTGAGGCCAGGGGGCCCGGCAGCCAGACCCCTACGGGTGAAGCCCGTCTTGAACGGCGGGCAGGCTGTGGTGCTGGGGGCCCAGGCGTGCTCCCGCGACGGCCTGAGCCTGCCCCAGTGTTTTCGAGGGCACCTCCGCTCGTTATCGATGCCCCCAGCGCGGCGATGCAGGCAGTGGCACTGGTCAGAGGTGTGGAGCACCGAGGCGGACCCCCGCTGCCCTTATGGCGGTGGTGGATTGCGGGCGGAAAAGTCCCTGAAGTGAGGCCCAGGCACGCTCCCGCGTCGGCCCGGGCCAAGGTATGATTATGGCTGTGGAGTCGATGGATGGGACAAGGCCCACCGAGTGTTCCGTGAAGCGGAATGCCTCCTGCGGCGCTTCCACCGATCCTCCGCAGCTGGCGGCGTGTGCTGTGTATCTCCTGGGGTGTGGGGGCAGGTTGCCGGCGACCGGCGAGGATCCTCTGAGGGCCCGCCCAGACCTGTAACGTTGTGCCAGGGTGGACTCGCTTCGCCGGGCGAGCACAAGCAGGGGGCTCCGTCCCTCCTTCCTCGGCGCAGGCGGCCAGCGCTCGATTCCCGCTGTGGAGGCTTCACAGGAGCGCCTAGGGGAGGGGGAGGGCCGCGCTCCACAAGTGGCCAGCCGGAAATCGGAGGCACCCCCAGAGACCGCGGTAACTTCTGCGAGTTCCGCTTAGATTCCCCTTCTTAAATTGTGTCGGCAGTTGAGGCTCAAGTAGTTTTAAGGCATGGCTTTTAGCATGTTTCCTGGGGCCATGTGGGGAGCTTGTAGTTCAGGCAGCCATCTTGCCTGCGCCCCCTGGTGGCCTCCCCAGACTTTACAATTTTAAACAATTCCCTTGGTTGATTGAGGGCGTGTGTGATTTGACAAGAGAAATAAGAGCGTTTTAGTTCGAATATGGCTCGCTGGTAAGCTCTTGGAAATTCTGGCTGAAGCAGAGTAATCAGCATGCCACTTCCTTTCGGTTTGTCTGTGGCTCAAGCGAGGCTCAGCTAAATGTGGAGAGAATCACGGCTCGGAAGGACGGGCTCAGGGCTTAGATACTTTGAGTGGAGTCACGTGGTCAGCTATATCGACAGAGACGTTTTTATGGGAGAGCAGAAGGGACACTTGCCCAGGGCCCCCACCTTGGAGGGGGGCCCACACGGCTGCCTGATCTGATGCAGTAAGATTCCATTGTTCACCAGTCTTTAATAGCACACGTCAGGATATTTTATGGGGTGCTGCTGAGGCTCTAAACCCATTGCCTTTCTGTTTTGACAAGTACATTCTGCCTTGATCAATTCATCATGTATTGCTTTCTGTGTTCACTGTGGTATACATAGTTTGTGTGTTCCTTACGTCACAACTCTGTAGCATTCTTTCCTTCCTGTGGGAATTATGTTGATCATGTGCATTAGGCAACAGTGAAATGCATATTGATAAATTGAGTGCCACAATGGTTCAGAAGTTAGATCAGTGTGTGAAGCACCCATTGCAGAGATATGTGTTCATATGTAAAATTAGAATATCACATTCCAGCAAGGCTGGCTGAGCCTTTCCTATGTCTGAAGTTTATAAACCTGCCTGCGTATGTACTTGGTTTGTAGAACAACATCTGCTATTATCAGCAATGTACCTGCACCAGATAGGTGTTGCTATAAAAACTAACATATCATCCATATGGTGAAGGTCTAGAAATTGGTTTGTTCAGGTGGGATGTAGTAAAACCTAGGCAAGCGCCTCCAACGATGGCATAAACTGTTAGTCCAAGAGGTGAATAAGTATCCAAATTCAAGACTATGGAACAAAAGTGTTCATCCTTGTATCCTGGATTTGCCAGCAGACAATACAGTGATCCTGGTCAAATCATCTACTATATCTTACATTACTGTGCTGTCTTCTGTGAGGTTTGCCTTCTTGCATGCTGCTGGTATCGTTTAGCCCATTCCTTGATCTTTCTTTTTATGTAGGCCAGTTGGGTGGAAGGGTTGGTAGACAGAAGAGAGCGGATCAGATGTTGCAGGCCTCAGGCAAGCATATTTTAAGGTCTGCTCGTTTGACACAAAAAAAAAAACGGTTTGCTTTTTGGGAAAAGTCAAAGATTTGTATGCACGTTTATAAATGAAAATGTCACAAGCCATTGCTTTGGAAGTATTTAAAGCTTTAAAATATAAAAGACAAGCCCATATTAAATGCATTTGTTGAATCACATCGATTGGTATGCTGGTACTTGTATACTTCCCTTGATGATGGAGAGAATGAAGCTAGAATCATTCCCATTTTGCATAACACCCTTCTATAATATTTTGTTTCAAAATGGTCATGTTTGGTGATGTGATTTGTGTACTTACCAAGTTCGTTTTTATAAAATGAGATTGTTTTAGTTCATGGTAAGAACTGGAAAAGAAAGTGTTCAAATGCAGACATTGCAGAGTTGACACAAATCCCAGCTTCACCCCTTCATGCCTTAACCAATCTGTGATCCTGGGCATCTCATTTAATCTTGTATTGCCTAACCTCTCAATATTGCCAGTCCCTAAACCTTTCAAAATTGTCAGCCCTTCAGAGTGATTTCCTTCTCATGGTATAATCTTCATAAAAGCCTTATTCATGGTTTCACTGGTTATATGGTTCCTTCCACTTTAATAGTGAGCATATTTATATCGCACACCACAGGCATTTGTTCCTTTGATATCTAATGGCAACACTATTTGAAAACCATGTACCACTTCTAATCTCAGTCTGTCTGGATAAAGGCACCTTCCTGGAAGCTTCTAATCTGCATCCACTATCCATGCTACGGTATGTGTAGCTTTCTCCTTCCTTCCAATTGGTCTCCTCTATCCAAGCATGAGCACTTTTGCATTCTGTGAGTCAGCTAATGTGAGTCCTCTGTCTCTGTCTATTATGGGTTACATGTATGTTTTACATATGCTCCTGCATTAATACTACAGGCTGCATACCTTCCTGGATGCTATTGATAAAAAGTATCCCGCATGTACTAGAACAGTAACCTCTTTGTATACTACTAATGTTGGTCTTCAAATGCTACTTGTTTATCATTCTGATTAGAGCAAGAATGAAGGGAGTAAACAGGCTTATTATGCTGCAAGACAGCATATCAACCTATAGGTTGTGAGCGCGATGGGTGGGGGGCGTGGCCAGTATTCTTGATCCCTTCATTCCTTTGGTTTGGTGGAGGGGGGCCCCAAGGATGTCCGTGCCCAGGACCCCAAAAGTGCTTAAGATGGCCCTGTATGTCGTTAAATGCCAAAGACAGCTGAGACCGATCAAAGTTCTCCACAGGGCAGAGAGATTTCAGCGCCACTGAGATTGCTGCCGGGCGAACTGAGGTCCATTTGCGCTTAGGCGCAGAAGATTGAACTGGAAGAACATGGGGGATAGAAGCCTTTATTAAAAAAGGAAGAACAAAGTGATCTGTCCACAAAATACTGAAAGGGTTGAAGACCATTGTAAGAATTGCGGCAGCAGAAATTAGGTCCAGTATGTTGTCCTGTTTATGAGTTGGGTCTTTAATATGATGTGGACGTTCCAAGTCCTACATTGACTGCAGAAAGCTGTCCATTCTGGCAGGTGTAACCTTAACGGAGCGCAAGTTAAAATCACCAAGAATAATAAAGTCTGAATAGTGATGCTTAAGATCAGCTGTAAGATTTGAGAACAGGGAGCAGAGCACTATTGTCGAATATATGCATTTGGTTTGTGAAATATATGCATTTAAAATATTATGTTGTTCAAACATGACTATGGAGTTAACAGTTCAGTAGAATTGTGTGGTTACCAAAAGTTTCATCCAATGCAATATGTTTTCAAAGACATGAAAGATGAATAAAAGAAGTGTTTGCCAAAAAATTAATTTTCTATAATTCTGTGAAGTGTTAAGTCAAAAATAAAAAAGAAGGGGCGCAATAGGGATGAAGAGTTTTTCAAAAATGGACACTGTTATGTTATGTTGTGTTGATGTATACTGTGCACCACTGCCATTTGCATGGTCTCCAGGCGCTCAATACAGTAAGTGGTAGGGAGATTTATCATTTATATGCTTCATCCCCTCCTAGTGAGACCCCCCAGGACTTTTTGCTGGACTTCTGGACCTTTTTCTTTAAATCCTGAATGAGGGAAGCCTTTTTTCACTCATTCATTCTCATGGGCTCTGTCTTTTGAACTCCGTTCTCTGTGTTTTGCTGTCCTATGGAGTCTACTTTCCTCCGAATCTCTTTAAAGGCATCTGTGTTTTACTTTTGCAGCACACAGCTCCTTATGGGCAGTGTTGCTGCGAACCCTTTGGACTCTCCTTTGAGATTCTTTTCTATATCCTAGTGCAACTACAGTTCTTAGGGATAGGGAGATACTTAGTCTGAGAGATTGCCACACAGCACCTTATGTGGAGTGCCAAGGGGATACTTCGTATCCTCCTTCTCTCTGCTCCTGTGACTCTTTAGTCACATAGACAACCTTCAAGTTATGGCTGGTGGCAGTGGACGTGTTCTACCAACTATTGTGTGAATTTTCTACCATAGGCTATGTGCATAGCCCCAGTAGTGCCCAATAGGGTCACCCAAGTACTAACTTGGTGGCTCCTTTCCTTTTTCGCCATTACTAGCCTGGTTTTTCTTTGTCAGTCCTTCTACTACTGTCCTCGGAGGGGGAGGCCTGTGTGAGTGTTTTGCCTTTGGCGGGAACCCTTGGGTGTCCCCACCTAGGCTCCAGTGTGTCTGGGCAGGCAGGAAGTGTGGGAGGAGTTTTTCACTCCCCTGCTATTTGTCTGCCAGAGTGCCAGAATGGAACCAGCTCCCACTGGGGGTCAGGCTGTCCTAATTTGACAGCCACCTCACCTTTCTGTAAATTGCTGAAAGAGATTGCAGAGGAGTGTGTGCTGAAACTGTATGAAATGTGGGGTTCCTGAGGTGAAAGGCAAGTCAACCACTGGAAATTGAAGTAACTGAAGAAGAAGACGACCAGAGATGCCTGCAGCCCCTTTGCAACACCCTGAAGCGACCACTTCTGTCCTGACCCTGTTTTCTGTGTGACAGAGGAACTCCGAAGAGGATGACTCCTTCCCTTTGACTGGTGGGAACAACCAGTCCTAAGACGATCTTTAATCAGAGCCATCTCCTGGGGTGCTGTGCCTCTCCAGAGCTGTGGGACCCCAATACCAGGAGACCTCCGACCCAATTGAAGTACATCATCATGGAAAGGCTGAATCCGTCCAAGTCTTTTCTGAGCTCCAAGTGTACGTCCAGAGACACAATCCAACCCATCCAAGTCCCCTCACCAGAGTGCAGGATTTCAGGAACCGAAGAAGATTGTCTGGGGGAATCGCGTCCTTTGTTGGTGCTGCGGAAAAGGTGCCAAAACTGCAGATTGACCAGAGAAGTTACTGAAATCCGTGCCAGAGATCCACCCTTGAGACTGCTGTGAGAGATCCCATCTATTGTCCTGCCTTTTGTCACCAGAACAAGGAATCCGGAGGTCAGGTCCAGCGCTGCCCCATCAAGGAGAATCCAGCCACAAACATTTCTTCAAACCAAAGGTACTGTGTGGAAAAAGGTATTGCTTACCTTAATCCGAGAAGTCGCTCCAGAGCATTGGAGTGCACGTAGAGGTGTTTAGGGCAAGCCCCTCTTACCTCAGACCCAAGCTGCTGCTTGTGCCCCTTTAGCGAGTCATTTAACAGGGTCTCCATTGTTGGTCGTAGACGCTTGCATCTTAAAGACTAGAGGCTATAAAATACCCACAGGAGTTTTCATTGTTCTGCTGCTTGTCAAGACTTTGAGCCCTCTCCGAACTGCCTTTAGCTAGGGTTGTATTTTGGACTTTAAAAGCCTTAATGTGTGAAGAAACTGGCTCTAGAACATTATGCCTTGCTAGTGTTACACTAAGCAACTATTTTCCTTTCTAAAAGTAATTATCTTATGTGTAGAGTAAATGTACTTAACATATTTCTTCTAAGTTTCACGAGTGCTTGTTATTGCCGATAATACGATAGAACTGTCATTACAGTTAACAATTGTAACAATTGTAACTGCGAGGAAATGAAAACTAAGCAGTGGCCTTTGAAAAGTTTTCTAAAGTAATCTTATGTGTTTTGTTTTATAGTGTTAAGTATTTAAAAGTGATTCTTGTGTAAAGATAATAAATCTATATTTGATGTGCATTATTTACTGGGTTCAGTGTACTTACCTACAGCTCACATCTTCCTCTTATGATAAACCTGACTGCTCTGCCACTCTACCAAGGTTCCATGAGTAGTACAGACTGGGCCTCATTATGAGTATGCCGGTCCAGTAACAACGGTGCCGGTAAGGTACCAGTACTGTTGTTACCGGACCGGCATACTCCGAGTTCTGCGAGCGGGTGCCTTTTCGCCCGCTAGGTCTGACCTGGCGGGTGGAATGGCACTCACTCGCAGTCCTTGACGGATGCAACGGCACTGTTGCACACAGTGCTGGTGCATCCGTGCTCCCCATTCCCATTGAGTCTTATGGGACTCGAATGGAAATGGGGAGTAATTTTTCCCTGCGCCTGGCTATGGGGAATTACCGGGACCGCTGGTACTGTAATGCCCTGGTAATTCCCCGGTAATTCCCCATTGCCAGGTGCTGGGAAAAAAACGACCCAGCGGGAGCCGTGCCGTTTTTACTGGCACGGCTACAGCGAGGGTCGTAATGAGGCCCACTGATACTAAGAGTTGGGACTCTAAAAACCACTGCGATAGTTTTGCAAAGTCCTACCTTCCAGAGGACTTTGGGAAACCTCCCCTAAACTTAGGTATCTAGAAATATTCGCAAGAAACAAATAGAATGGAGAAATGATGGCATCTTTTTAGCGATTATTTTTTCTCCAATTGTGGGGACATTTAAAAAAAATATATTGCGGTAGGTTGGGGTAAGGGAAATAGTTAAGGTCGGAGAGACTGGGGAGGGTGTCTCCCCTCGCATTATTACAACAACAACAACAAAAGATGCAGTCATTTTAAATTCGATCTTTTCAGGTATATCCTAACAGTAAAGTGGCTCACTACCATCTTTCTAACCTCAGGAGGCTACGTGCTTTATTGCACATTGAGCAATCCACTTTGCTGGTACAGAACATTGGAAAGTCTTGTATGTCTCTTGACCTAGACATTTTAAAGAAATCATTCGCCAAACTGCAAGCAATGCAAAATCTTGCAATTCAGACCATTTTTCTAATGAAGAAGTCAGATTACATTTCTCCAGTGTGCCTGGCTACCAGGCTGACCCACACTGGAAGATCATGTCCACTTTTGAGTTTTTCTTCAGATTTGGGAAAAGCTTTATGGCGTTGCTCCTTCTTATTTGGCTGGTTGGCTTGAATGGTTTCGCTCAGGCCAACCACTGCAGTCCTACTCAGCAGCTAAACTGAAAGTATGTCCTTTTCAGAAAACACGTTTGGGGGCAAATCCCTTTAAGGATATGGCAATCATGTTTGGAATGCACCACCACTCAATGTCAGAAAGTGTTCTTCATTCATTGACTTTTACTTCATGCTCAAATCTTATGCGCTCACTATTCACGTGACGTCATGTCTTTTATAGCTTTTTTGTACTTGCGTTTTTGTATACTGTATTCTGTCGTGTTCACATTTTGATAATTCATTGTATCATCTGGTTTGATGTCCAGCACCATAACACTATTTTTCCTGGTATATGCCTGTTCTTAATAAATACGTTTTACTTCTACTATTACTACCACTACTGCTACTACTACCACTACTGCTACTCCTGCTACTACTCCTACTACGACTACTACTAATACTGCTGCTACTCCTACTACTACCACCACTACTACTACTACTGTTAATCCTACTACTACTACCACTACTACTCCCACTACTACCAGTACTACTTCTACTACTGCTACTCCTACTCCTACTACTCCTCCTACTCCCACTACTACCACTACTGCTGCTCCTGCTAATACTATTACTACCACTACTACTAATACTGCTGCTACTCCTACTACTACCACCACTACTACTACTACTACTGTTAATCCTACTACTACTACCACTACTACTCACACTACTACAGTACCACTTCTACTACTACTACTACTACTCCTACTACCACTACTACTTATACTGCTGCTCCTACTACTACCACTACTCATACTACTATCACTGCAACTACTGCTTCTAATACAGCTACTCCTACTACCACTGCTACTAATACTGTTAATCCTACTACTGCTGCTACTACTGCTGCTACTACTACTACTACTCCCACTACTACCAGTAGTACTTCACACTACTGCTACTACCAGTACTACTCCTACTATGACTACTACTAATAGTGCTACTACCACCACTACTACTACTGTTAATCCTACTACTACTACCACTGCTACTCCCACTACTACCAGTACTACTTCTACTACTACTTCTACTACTGTTACTCCTACTACTACTTTAGGTGTTTTTAGGTGTTTTATGTGTTGTCTGCTTGTTTTATTTTAGCGCCTTGATACTGGCTTGCCGGTGATACATTTTTGCACTTAATAAATATTTCACTTACTTACTACTACTACTAATACAACGACAACATTTTATATCTAATGGAACTTATTTTCCTTCCAAACTAAAACACTTCATCTATGTGGGAACAAGTGCCACTATTGCTAACTAACTTGTCACTATTTTAAACAATTCTTTGCTCATTACTAATATCCTAGTCAATTGCCACAATTGTAACCCCGCTGTTTTTCGTTGGTCCATGTCTCTCCCATTCTCTTGCAACTTCACAAATACTTGTTTTTGTGTCATTTGTTGTGTCACCACGGGTGTGATTTTGAATGTATAATACATAATATTACAATCTTGATGAAGTACACATTGCATGAAACCAGTGTCGGCGGACTCCCAGCCAATAAAGGCTATGGGCCTCATTACGAGGTGGGTGGTAAGGGTTAACGGGCACCGGTAAGGAGACCGGTGCCGGTAAACCCTTACCGCCCTATTCCGAGGTACCTTAGCGGGTCCCGCTATGGGCGCCTGGTTTTACCAGGCGCCTGGTTTTACCAGGCGCCCTTAGTGAGAGCCGGTAAGGGACCAGGGAGCTAATAACGGGCCCGCTATTGGGGGGGGGGACTCGAATGGGGATTGGTTCTCGGAATGGGGATTTACCAGGTCCTCCAGGGTTGGAATGACCCGGTAAGTCCCTATTTCGAGAACCCGGACCTGGAATGCGGTAAGGGGGTAGCCATTGTGCTAATGAGGCCTTATGTATTCAAGCACTAAAATTAATAGTTCATGGCATTCGTTGGACAATAAGAATCTAGACGAAGGTAAACATATGCCCCACCCAATTGTTTGAGAGAGAGAAAGAGAGAGAGAGAGAAAGAGAGAGTGTGTTTGTGCGCGCGTGTGAAGTGGGATTGATACTCAACAACTAGACTGCAAAGATGCAATAGTAAGGAGGATGTGGCACACTAGAACGGCCTGACATAAATGTAATACACCGCTTAAAGATTGTCCCAAGCAGCATGCACTCAATTACCTCAATGGGTGGCATTAGCTGTGGGAAACCTCAGAGAGCAAAAAGTGAGCGTTACGTGGACCCAGTTATCAGCTATGGATGGACGTTTGAAGCCAGGGGACTTGAGTGCCGACTGGATGTGAGCATGCTTGACAAATAAGTACAAACCCTGTATCAAAGGTGCATTACAGTGACCTGTGCTGCAAAATACGCGGATGGGACAGTCTCTTGATTAATTGATAATAAAGTGAGGAACAGTCGCCCCGTGCATGCTGGCTGAGTAGAAATCAAGGGTCAGGATGGACGTATAAACATTAGAGACACCAAGGAAGGATGGGGCAGTATGAGGCTACAATTGAAGTAGCATATACACCTTTTTTCGAGGGAAATGCAAAGTACTATGTTACAGAGCAACAGCTGCAGAATACCAAGGTATCAGATTGCGGGACCTACAGACACGGGAGAAGCTAAGCCAGTGTATGCACAGAGAAGGCAAACTGATCAAAGACAGGTGGATATTTACAAAGCAGCCTATGAAATAAATACAAGTAATGACTGATTGGCATTTCTCAGAAGCCACTCTGCAGACTGGCAGAGGGACATAGAGTTTTCAAATGGGCCAACGTTGTCACGACGGTATTTTACATGTTATTTACAAGAGTGTTTCCTGAAGGGTATTGTCACAAGGTGCAGTCAGATCAAACAAAGGACAGACAGAGAATGAGGTTCTTAACAGCGGCAACACCTCTTTTCTATGGTATTTACATGTGCAGAACCAAATCAACTTTCATAGGGCAGGGTTGTGCACCAAAATAATGAGATTGTGGTCAGGATGGTCATTTCTTGAGATTACCTGAAAGATCAGTCTCTCTCATGAAGATTCAAAATGAGGTCACATGCACAGGTTCTCTCAGTTGCCATTAATCATAGGTTCTGATTCCTCCCTAAGACATAACATGCTAAGATAGTTGAGTGGGGACATGCAAGTTGTTTTAAGCAAAACAAAGGATTTCAGGTAAAAGGTCTCTCACGATTCCTCGTGTGGCTTCTCTTGGTCTCTCCCTGTCAGTGTCAGCAAAGTCACAGTGTCTAGAACTTGTAGCTTTCTTGGCAATTGTCTTCTGTAGCTGGGGCAGTGACGAGGTCTCCTCCCGGGGCTCAAAACTGTACACAAACAGGCCTGATGGTTGTTCCGGTGGTCAGCAGTGTCTTGAAGCTGGAATGGCCCAGCCCAGGGCCACAGAAAGACAGGGGACCTATCCAAGTGGTGTTCTTTCTGGGGCTTTTGTGGCTTCCCTCCCACAGGGCTGTGGGTCTCTGGCTCTCTCTTCACAACTGCCTCTCCTCCTTGATATCTCACTTTAAGCTCATATTTAAACATCTCTTCCCTAATATCTCAGGCTCCTGGCATACCTTCTTGCCTCTCAGCCACAGGCTGGTTCCTCTGCCCAGCTACTTGTGCAATGTAAGATCTCTCACCTTCTCCATAACCCTACTCCGCTACTGCCCACACCAGTCTCTTTCACCTTCTTCTCTACTCCTTTGATGTTCCTCCACTCCTCTTCCTCGCTATCTCCTGCCACTACCTTCTACCTCACTTTCTTATTCCTTAGCCTCTCCTCTTCACTTGCGTCCTCCCTGAACCTCTCAATGTTCTGCCAGGTTTTATCTGTACATTCTCTACCACCTCCTCCTACACCTTCCAAATGTGTTACACTCCTCCACCTCTCTCAATAGTTTTTCTGCCAACTTCGTTCCCTTTATTTTATCTCCATCTCCTTCTTACTCCCTACCTCCTCACAGTTCATCAGTTCCTCATTAAACAGTTATTTCTCCTCTTCCCAACCACAAACTGAATCTCTCCCTTGTCGGCCCTCTGGGTTCATCTCTTTCCAACCTTCTGGATCCCTCTGCTCCCAGCCCCACTTTCCTGGGACTCCCACTTTGCATCCTCCTGACTCTTTCTGACCCCGGCCCTATCGATTCTTTTCCCAGCCCTCTGGCTCCTTTTCCCCACCCTCTGGGTCTCTGTTACCTCCTCCTCAGGATCTTTCCCTTCCTAGGCTCATATGTCTTTCTTCTTTCAACCTCCAATGTCTACTTTGACGCAGTCCCCTTGTGTGGAATCGCCATCTGGCAAGGGTGCAAAGCCCTGGCTTTTTTATTTGTATTTAATAATAAAATGATGTGTGGTAATTCTGTTTCAGAAAGGATCATCTGCTCATCAGATTCCCCTTTCGTAAGCTCCATGCCAAAAGCATAGTATGTATCTGTGTACTGCTGCATCAGTATCCTGCTCCACCCATGGCACCAAGCAGGGTCAGAGATGCCCATTTGACAACGGCAGTGATAGACAAGTCTCTGGCGTGCAGGGGCTGCATTTAAGATATTCACCCCTGTACTAAAATTATGAAGATCGTAAGTAACCCATGATGGTGGCAGGATAATCTCTAAAATAAAGCTATACCCGAGGTTAGGCATAGTGCATGGCACTACTTATGATCATGACTGCCACATCCCAACTGCTATTGCACATGTGTCAGCTCTTGTGAGTCAGCTCTGCTCTGGAAGGTGATGTGTATTCTGGTCAGCCAGATGTAGCCCGCTAAATGGCAGGACAGAAACCTGGAGGGCCGGGCCTCCTCTTTAATTTCTTTGTGAGGGCAGGTAACACCCTCTGCGTGAGACAGCTGCACAGGAGGCAGCTGTCCTGGGCCTGAGCATCAAAGGAGCACACCCATTCAAAAGGAGCAGCCTCTCACTGGGTTGCTGCATCTCTCAAGGCATTTGTTCTTAGTGGGAAGGGAAGGGGGCTGGATTATGTTAGGCAGGAATGCTCTGGTCAATGGAAGGAGACGTCCACCTTTTTATTTCTCTCTGTTTCTCTCACCCTTTCCTGTGCCCTCCACTTCCTCTGGAGCGAAGCACTTTGGGTGTGACATCAGAAGACCACTCGGTTCAGGAGCAGGGATTTGACCACTAAGACAGGATACTTTTAGTCCAATCACCTGGGGACTTTTGCCTTTAAAATAAGGGGTCTACCACCAACCACTTCTTCAAATTTGCTTGGATTCTTTAAGGCTGCAGATTCGCTCTGAAGAACTCTCTGCACTTCCTTTGGGAGAATTGTACTTCCCAAAGCACTCAACCTGAGGTGAAGAAGGAGCCTTCTAAAACAGAACGAAGATCTGCTCCCTACTCACTTCCAGGGCACATCAGGAGTGACATCTACTGTGGGCCAAGACCTACCATTCTGCACCGAAATCTCCTAGAACTGAGAGAGCAGACCCTCAGTGGGCATCACAGAAACTGGAGAGCCAGATCAGCCGAAGCTCCCTCTCCTATCGCACCAAATCGATCACTCCGTATTTGCTGCACCTGGAACAAGAGGGAAGTCATTGGCACTGATTGTTGTGCTCCTCCCCACTTTGAACTTTCTTGTACTTTAAACCAGCTCAACACTCCATTGTGTCCTGGCCAAAGCTTGTCACCTGGTAGGCACAAAGAAACTGCTCAATGCTGGGACCCGAACCGAATCACTAGTGAGTCACACGCTGACTCTGACCGGGGGTAACAATCATGGGCCGAATCCTGCAAGCCCTTGGACTGCAACCTCATCGGCCTGCACATCAGGATCACCACTTCAATGACCAATGCCCGGTGGCTTGAACTGCTGGAGCATCACTAATTGACACCTCCGGGCAGCTAAATCCCGACATGGCCTGGCCAACTGTGAAGCGCTCCTGGCACTGCCCCAACCTGCATCTTTGGGAGCCACATTTCTACTGCACTGAGTGACCACATTCGCCCCTACTCGATGCTCACTTGCTGCTTGGGCCCACATGATCCAACGTGCCAAACAGAACTTGATCCGCTTGCATCAACTTTCAGCACCGGGTTTGACTCTGTCAAACCCACCAAGAACTAAATCCAGGTACTGTTGACTCTCAACTGCCCCCTGAGTCCACTTCGGACCTGGAAATTGGTTAGGGCATGATCGCTCCTGTTTTCACCAACAATTCCTTATTGTGGCTAGTAATTTACCTACCACCCCTGGAACTATGCTCAGAGTGCTACTTTCTCCAGTATGCTGCATCGTCTCTGTTCTTCCTTTGGGGTGGGTTTTGGTACATTGTTTTCTATTGTTTGTATTGCAGATGGTGAGTTTAATTAAAGTGTATATATATATATATATATATATATATATACATATATATATATATATTTTTTTTTTTTATAAAACCTTGATTGGATATTCCCTTTATTTTGGACTGTAATACTGTGCTGTTTTGTCACTACTGGTTCACCTTCACACCCCTCTTAAGAGCATAGCATTCTCTCTGCCCACCTGACCACAAAAGGTGAATGAGGTATATCTTTTAACTGTCCCTGTTTTTACCTTTATGATTGCATTGTGTTTTGTGTTTTGGTTTGTAGAAGTGTGAGGGATGAGTGGGCCATTTTACCCCTACTCATTATTGTACTCCTGTGGAGCAGAATCCACTGCATCACACCCCTAGCTCTACTTTATCTGTGTTTGCTTGATCTACTTTTCCCCAGTCCCCTTGGTTTCTCCTCCAGCCTACTATCTCCTCCCTTACTCTCACCTCCAGGGTCCTCCTTTCCCCAGTCTCCTAGGCCTATCCTCTGACCTCCTGCTTCAGCTCACTTAGTACTCCCCGCTAGCTGTTTCCAAATGAGCTCCTTCCTGGATTCCCACAGCCTTCTTAAACAGGCATTTCCTTGGATAGGGACTTGGCTCAATTTTGTGGCCTCTCTCTGATGTACAGTAAATCTGATGTGCTTCTTTAGGTAGTTGGGGTAGGGATTGGATGATGGGCCCCAACACTGGGGATGGCTTCCAGCTCTAATGTCGGACTTGACTTTGGCTATTCACTCCATTTGGACGGTCCTCTTTCTGGTTGTCACATCCTGGCTCTGTCCTCTGGGTTATTCCCATAGGCTATCTGGTCTATGTGTGTGAGACTGAGGGCCTTGGACGAGGACTGTTTGACTATCTCTCAATTTTCCTGACCTAGTTCAAGTCCTGGTCTTTCTCTCTGAAGAGTCATATGCAATTTCTGCACCTGTGGGAGGGGATCCAAACAGGGATGATGGCGCCAGGGGACCGCCACTCTATGATACCCTTCAAGGGAAGAGCCCCTGCCTCACACATTTGGCATGGCGGGATTAGCCTGGGGATCATCCCTATGCCACCGCTGGGCCCAGCATCACATGGCTTGTGGAGGCACCAGATCTGTATTATGACCTTAGAACTGAAAACTATGAGCTGGACATCAAGTTCTAAAGAAGACAGGATGGCAGTAAGGAGGGTTACCACAATATATTGCATTGAAACACTTCTTAATTTTGAGAGTTCCGTGTCATTTACAGTCTGATACATGGAATTTTTGCACCGAAAAACAGGGAATTGTGCGCCATTCTGCCCGCAAATACCCATTTGTTAAACATGGATTTGCGGGCCGAATGGCGCACAAATCTCAGTTTTTTGGCGCAAATAATTCCATGAATCAGCCCCTTAGTATTTTCAAAAAATATTTCTAGTAATCCCTTCAGTTTGAGAAAAGTTTCGATTTTGCTGTATTTCAAAAGCATGAACCCATTTCTGTTTCATTGTATATTGAGTTAAGGAGGATAGCTCAGCGGCAGCGTGCGCGACAGGTTCGATCCCCGAGTCCGCGCTTAGAAACCTCTGGGTGTTTAAGCGCGTTATAAATACGTAACTAAGACAAAAAAAAAAACACAATTACGCAATTAAGAAAAACAAACAACTCCTGTAACAGCGCCTCGATGCCTGCGGGCTGTGTGAGCGCTTTATAAATGTAAAAAATAAAATAAAATAAAATGTATCAACATTGTAGGCCATTTCATGTAATAAGTGAGCTAACTTACCCCTAATTAGAAGAGTAACATGCAAGAGGGCAAGTTCTTTTGACTCATGATCAAACTGAAGACCTTGAAAAGCGTAACAGCCTAGCTCAGTGGATTGGTGTTTTGAATGGGTATAGTTGATGTGCAATTTTTATATCAAGAAGGGCAGTGTCCTCATAACTATTATCTATAGCACTAGCAATTATCTTATCGGAGGCTCACAATAGGATACCTTCCACACACACACACACACACACACACACACACACACACACACCCCTCCACAGGTGCATGGACACAAACATGCACAAATATATGGACACACACATGTGCAGGAAAGGAAAGAGACATGCACATACAAATGCACAGCTATTCACTCATTGACATAACCACAGACACTCATGCCCGCAATAGCCCATCTACTCTGATCCACATATTTTTTGCCTCTAATCCAGTCCTTACACTAGCTGGTGGGGAGACTTAACTAAGCAACAGAGTAACCTCAGGGACAACTTGGTCCTTGCATTAAGAAGGTGTCCGACATCCTCCATCAGTGTTACAGCGGCAAGGGGTATGAACACAGTGATAGGCCACTTTCTATGTGGAAAGTGTGTCGCATGTGCATTCACTAAGAAACAAGCTGTAGTAACATTTGCACATTTTACATGGAAAATCCAACACTTTACAAAGTCTCAGACAAAGAATTGCATCTACATGATTTCATGTCCATGTGACATGAGATACATTGGGATGACAAGTCGCAAAGTAGCCACGAGAATTGGTGAGCATCGCTCAAGGATTCGTTCCAACACCCCCAATGCTCCATTGGTCACCCACCATACAGTGTTGGATGTACAGACACGGATATTCTATGGGTGGTACTCCAGAAAGTGGAGAACAATGAATGCTGTAGTTCTACACACCATCAACTCAGCAGACTGGAACGGAACTGGATTTTGAGTACCGGCAGACACATGACTGGACTCAATGGTAGCATCAATTGGGCATTACTCCATTAAATCTAATATATCCATGCTTGTTGTACCATGGTTTCACGGTTTCTAACACTGAGTCAGTGTTTTTCATACATTTTTGGTATCATTTTTGAATATTTTTAGAATATGTTTTGCAAATAATTTGAATTTTTGTGGAATATGCTTTGAATATTATTAGAATATATGTTGTAATACCTTTTTGAACAAGATTTGTTTCTTTTCAATATGTGTAGCATACAGTGAGTTCATGTGGGAGAGTGCGTGGTGATGCAGGGGCAATTTGACATGCTCAAATGCATACACATTCCTCATGTCTTTACCTAGTATAATTAGATTTACTCTGGGAGACCATTTCAACTTTCCCCCAGATGTATCTGCCCCATTCATGTGGCATCAATTTGATACCCCTGCATGCTTACATATTTTGTATGCTTCTATCCAGTATAAGAAGATTTAATTTGGGAGACCATTATAATTTTCCCCCAGGTTTTCCCTTAATTCATGCATTCACTATTTGTTGGTATTGTTTTCATTGCAATATTTACTATTCTGTTTTGTGTTGCTGCTAATGTTCATTGTATTAGAAACATTTTTGAAAACGTTTATATTGGGGTTCTACACTGATGTGCAGTGCTCCTTGGTCCAGTTCAGGTACTACTTAGGTGAACACTATTCATTTTGAGGCTACTCCAAGATGGCGCCCACTTAGACCAAGTACACAGATAGCCCACAAACGCTAATCAGCTTACATACGCAGTCCGCTCTAGCAGAGTGCTGGTGATTTTTGACCAGATGGCTCCATCCCTGGAAACAATTCTAGTAAGTAAGTGCAAATTTGGACACTACAGCCACGCTGCGTTACCACGCCGCGATTCTGTACGAACTCCAAGCATCCTAGTCTGCACAGCAGAGTTAGGCGTACTTGTGCCCCTCTCTCGTTTTTCTTTGGCAGTTTATTTTCACTGCATCGTCTCCGTGAGAAGGATGGGCTTTTGAGCCCATTCGTTTATACAAGACTCAACAACCATACGAACTTTTAAAGTCAAGTAATAAACCACTGTGGTGGATAGTATACACGTGTTGCTAGGTCTTTGTATATTATAGATGCAACCTATGTTTTAATTCCAGCCATAATATCGCAGGGCTGTTAGATTGCAGGACCATGGATCATGCACAGTTCAATGTGATTTGTCCAATGTGCATTTCAAGTTTGCTTGTTTGCATGTGAGTATTGTTTACATTACATGCATTATATTTCTTGATGTGGATCGATATAATTTTACATGTTGAGCTTTTTGGGGTGTTGAGCGAGTGATTTGAATATTCACTTCAGTGTGTATATATTTTAGTGCAAACAGTGTTGCTCAGATTTAGATATTTGGACTTTATAACGACTTAATTTTTATTATTTAATTGTTGCTGTGCATGTATTACATGTACAGTGAAGGTATACTGTGTGGTCAGCCGTTGGAAGGACGGGAGGTGGATTTCCAGGGCAGACTTGAGAGCGAGATGGGACATTACAAATTTATCTGATACAGACTAGAGGCGGCTGAAAAAGATCATTGGAAAAGTTGAATGGAGTGATGATGTGAATCTAGATATTTTTACTGCCATGAAAGAGACAGGTGAAGGGGCTGTGGCTAGTAGGGTCTATAAACAAATTGTTGGCAAATGCAAGGAAAATGTCAGCTTACGAGATGAATGGAGTAAAAGATTGGGCTTTATTATCTTATCAGAGATGTGGCAGAGTATGTGTGCAAATGTGAATCTCAGTTTGCTAAATCTTTGTGAGAGATCAAGGCAAATCAAAATACTTAATAGAGTATACTGGAGCCCTGAGCGATTGGAGAAGAGGGGTATGTCGGACTCGAGTGAATGTTGGGGCTGTTCTAGTCAGGTAGGAACATTGGAGCACATTCTTTGGAATTGTGTACGTGTACGTGGCTTTTGGTCTGAAGTATGCAGTATTTGTGTGAGAGTGCTTGGTGGACATATTGATCTTGATTTCAAGACAATGATACTTGGCTGCGACGATTTAATGGATACATTGTCTATATCTCAGAAGAAATGGCTTTTTAGAGGAGCTTTGATTTGTAAGAAAATTATTCTGCGTGGTTGGAAGTCTTGAGTTGCTCCACAATCGGCAGATTGGATTGAGGAAATGTATAGACTTGCGGACATGGATGGAAAATACAATTTACAGGAGAGAGATGAAAATTATGATTTTTGATAAAATCTGGGGAAAGTTTTTAGATATGTACTAATTCCTTTTTGATGTTGAGGGCGCTTGAAGATGTTTTTTTGCATACATTTGATCTCTGGTTCTTTTTATTTCTTTGTTACAAGATATTTTTGTATGTTCCTGTTCACTACTGCTGTTCTGATGTTATGTATATTTCTGAATATAAATAAAGAATAAAAAAAAACAAAACATGAGTGTTTGAGGCGCATTTCGTTATGAGCTGCTGTTGCTTTAATATGTTGAGTATGCAGAATTTCTGAGTTGTTATATGATTCTCTATACAGACACCCTCTGAAGGTGGCCTTGTACAGTGGGCATAGCCGACACTAGTTGGTCTTCTATGTTGCTTTATTCCAGGACAGCAGCAAAGCTTGATTGTCTTGAGGCCTGAAGGTGTATAGGCCTGACTTTTGGGAACAACTTCATAGTTTTGCTTTCGACTGCTGTAGTATTGTTTTTAAGGCTTTCATTTACGCCTTTTTGTATTTGGTGGTGGTTTTTTTTATTCTTCACGCATTGGTGACACGAAATATATATTATGATTGGCTTTTTATACATGCGTTGTATTAAAATGTAATACACTTATGTCTAGCGTCTACAGTCTGTGTTCCACAGTGGCATTAATTAACATATGCAGATTTATTCTGTTCAGTCCGAGATATATAACTTGTGACTTTGTTATTTTACACATATGCTTAGGCTCGCCCAGAGTACCTTTCTTTTTGTTACTACTTGCTGACCCTGGATACTGAGTGTAAAGTGGGTTCCTCCTGTCTATAGTTAGCAGGAACTTAACAAAAGCTGCACAGTGTCACATGGGCCTGTCCTTCAGCTCTGGATGGAAGAGCCAGTGGTAGGAATTGGTAATGTTAGCCAGCTATGGGTTCTGACAGAATTTGAAGAAGTGGTTTTATGGATCATGAGCTGCTTCACAACACATATCATGGAGCTTTTGATCCTCCTGGAGACTTGTGCTGACAACTGGGAAGGAGTTGGTTCCTCTAAAACAAGGGCTTCCGATTTGGAAATTAGAAGTCATGAGGAGTGCGGTTCAGGGACATTTTAGGTACTGGGTGTGATGAATTGGATTCTGCATTGCAGGAGTGCAAGGATGATTAGAGGCGAAAATGCTCACTCAGCCCTCACACTTCTACAAACCATGAGCCAATACAATCATAAAGATAAAACAGGCCCAGTTAAGAGATATACCTCCTTCACCGTTTATGTTAATTAAGGTGGTCCGGGGATGGATTTGCTCTTAAGAGGAATGATTAATGGAGTTCCAGGGCATAACAAGTAGGAGTGCTAGTTTTGATAATTCACGGTCCTATCCAGCAGGTACAGCAAGCAGGGCTCGCCAAGCCCACTCCACAGGTGCAATTAAAAATATGCTTTTGGATTGTGCATAGAACATATGGATAGTCCCTTTTACAAAGTTTGCATATAATAAACAAGTGTTGTCAAATCAAGATGATCTGGTTTCCGACGAGAAACTGATTGGGATTTATCCGCGATATTCTTATGAGACTGGTATTGATACCTTCGATGTGATTTACAATCGAAAGAAAACAATATTGGGCACGCACAATGAGTTCATCTTATCATAACAGGAAGTCATACTATTCTTGAATAGCAAGTTAACCTTCACACTCCGCTTGTACAGAGAGGATTTTTCTCACCATTAACTACGTTAGCGCATGGAGGAAGGCTGGGTGCTGTTCTTCTTAATAGAACCCATTTAAGAAGGTGCTTTACAGATATTATTTGGCCTTGATAACGGCCGTGTCGACTGCAACAATAAATCAGAATTGTCGGAAACCAGATCATCTTGATTTGACAACACTTATTTAAATATATGCCAACTTTGTAAAAGGGACTATCCATAAGTTCTTTGCGCAACCCAACAGCATATTTTCCTATTAATTGCTCTTAAGAGGGGTCTGGCTATGGTCCAGTAGTGACCCTAGTAACACAGTCCAAAATAAAGGGAATGTCCAATCAAGGTTCTATAAACATGTATATACTTTAATCAAACACACCATCTGCAAGAACACTAACTAGAAAACACTGTACAAAACCAGCCCCTGTGGAAAGAACAGTCAAGATGCAACAGATAGAAGAATGTATCACTCTGATTATAAAAACAGGGGTGATAGGCAAATTATTAACAAAAAAAGGATATGTGTTTCGGTGAAAAAGGTGCAAAAGTGAACTACCCAGTCTCTAGGGACCAAGTCCACCAAAGGGGCACTTATTGGTCGACAGTACCATGTTTTAGGCCGTTGGTGGTTGACAGCATCAAACTCTGCTTTGAGCAGTGATGTGAGTGGATCAAGCTCAGTTTGGGTGTGGTGGATCGTGTGGGCTCAAGTACCAAGCAGGTATTGAACAGGTTCAAATGCGGTAGCCCTGTGGGTCTCGAAGGTGATGCAGGTGGGGGTGCTCATCAGGATTTGTTTGAGGTTGCGCCGGTTTTAGTTTGGTTGTAACTGCTGGGAAGGTTTGATGAGTAGCCAGACGACGGTTGCCAAAATGGTGATCATGTTGCTCTGATGTGCGTTTAGACAAAGTGGCAGTCCAAGGGGAGATTCAGGTCAAATTGTAGCATAACACATGATTTGAGCTGGGGAGTGGCTCTCCAGCGGTTCGGGACGGGGTCCCAGTGTCAAATGGCCAATTTGAGCCTACGAGGTGACGGGCTCAGCAAGGGCACAATGCAGCATCGAGCAGCCTCAATGTGCAAGCAATTGTTCAAAGGTTCGGAGGAATGCCAGAAAGTAGCACCGGCAGGATCCCTTGACCCCGATGACCTTGTGCTCCGTTTCATCAGGGCCAATGGCAGTCCGACCGGTTTTTGAGGCAACAGAGAAGGGAGCCTTAGCAGATCTGCTCCTACAGCTGCTGTGAGACCCAATTCAGGGTCTCAAGGACAAGGTGAGTCCTTTAAGAGTCTGTTCTCCCAGCTGTCGGACATTCTGGTGCAGAATGGCAGGTACAAGTCCACAGCAAGTGTCACACTGATTTGCCCTGGGAGTGGGTAGGGGGAGCTCTCCTCTGTGTTGGACTGCTCCTTCTTCCCCTCAGTGGTTGAGGGCTTTGGAAAGTGCAACTTTCCGAGTAGAATTCCAATGAAGCGTTCTCAGGTGTTGTTCCAGGTTGAATCAAAAAAGAGGTGGGAGACCCTTTCTTTTAAAGGTAAAAGTCTACAGTTGGTTTGACTAAAGTTAGCCTGCCTTAGTGGTCCAATTCCTGTTCTTGAAGGAAGTGTACTTTGCCCTTCTGACACCACACTCAAAGTACTTTGCTCCACAGAAAGTGGATGGGACAGGAAGGAGAGAGCCAGAGAGAAAGAAGATGGTGGAAGACTTCCTCCACTGTACAGAGCCTTCCTGACTACTTCAACTACATTCCCTTTCTTTTTCACTAAGATCAAAGGACTTTAGAAATGCAGCACCCTGGTGTGAGGCTACTCCCTTTGAATGAGTGTGCTCCTTTTGATGCCCGGGCCCAGGGAATCTGCCAGGTCAGCAGCTGTCATGGGTGGAGGGCGTTACCTACCCTCACAAGAATATCAAAGAAGTTCATGTCCTGTCATTTGGCAGGCTCATCCTGTCTGGCCCGAATACACATCACGTTCCATAACTTGTGCTGGCTCACTGGAGCTAACACATGTGTGTTATCAAATTGAATGTGGCTGCAATGATCATAAACAGTGCCATGCAGCATGCCTTAACCCAAGCATGGCTTTATTCAAGAGTTTAACCTGCCACCATCATGGTTTACTGCTGTGCTGCGGTATAGCTAGTGCTGCAAATCTGAATACTGATGCAGCAGGACACAGATACATACTATGCATTTGGAATGAAGCTTATGAAAGAGGAATCTGATCCACAGATCACCCTTTCAGAGATGGAATTACCTTCATCATTTTATTATTGAATACATATCAAAAAGGCCAGGTCTTTCACACCCTTGCCAGATGGAAATTCATCACACTGGGTTGAAAGTGAAAACATTTTCAGAAGAATAAGGAAACTTGTCTGTTCTTATATCTTCCTCAACAAATGCTGTTGCAGGCCTCCCCGTTCCAAGATGGAGATGACACAGCTACAGATGAAGAGAGAATTCTGAGATTAGAATGTTACACAACATTCTCAACTGCTTCTCAGACCTTGAAGGAACCTGTCAAGCTTCCCTCAAGCTCCAGAAAATAGTTGCCAAGAAAGAAGAAATCTTGGAACACAGGGAATCACAATTACGTTTTCAGCGAGGGACAAGCTCCAGATTTCTGTTGGGATGTGCGCTTCATTTCTGAACTGAATAATAGTCTTGAGAACACTTGTAATGCTGTGATCAGAACTGCCGTCCACTTAAATATCTTTATGATGTCTTGCTTAACAAAAGATTTAACATTTTCGAACCTGCATTTCAGTGCCAGCACACTTCAGGAAGCAGCAGCCTCCCGCTCCCTCTGTGGAACACAACTGTGGAGCAGTCAGTGTCTTGAACGCGAAAGGAGCTTCTTGTTACAGGTCGTCCACAGGCCGGTGTCCGGAGTTCCCTTGGGTTTCCCACTGGAGTAGCATCTCGATCTCCATGTTTCATCCATGACTGCGTCTGGTCGATGCAGTGAACGTGTCAGAGTACCGTTCTTCTCTCAGGATTCCATATAGGTCTCCAACTAAGAATGTAAGCAATCTTGAGATCCTACTTTCATAGGGGCCTTTTCAGACTTGATCGCTGTGAACTTTAATTTGACAAAACCTTCAGATTGAGTGTACATGACCTAATCTCAATTCAGAAAGTTGCACTTCATGAAATTAATTCAGCTCCAAGACTTTCAAGTAGAAAGGACGACTTGAACTACCACTCCCAATATTTGAAAGGAGATATGTAGATAGACATTTCTGCTCCTAATAGCGTAGGGATAGTAGCAGTCAGTCAGGAAGACTCTAGTTTCTAAAGTCACTTAACAGTGGAAATAGAGTTATTTTTTTTAAAGTATCTTCATCGGATCCAGAAACAACTCCTCAGTGTGTGGATCCGCCAAATAGCTCCAACACTAGCGAGTTAGCCTATGGAACTAAACTCTTTTAGAGTGGTCAAGGAATCTGTTAACATTTGTTGGACTATCCCTGAGGTATTCACCATCTTGAGTGGGTGTTCCTGATGTTAGTAATTTATGCCATTTCAGATTTTAAAAACAGGTCTGCACGGGCATGTTGATTGGGTCCTTCCCCCACTTAAAGGGGGGACCTGTTGTGTTACTCAAGGGGGGTACCTCTATTCCTCAGCCATTATGCTCCTCTTTCCAAGCCTTTTGTTACCCTTCAGCTCCAGTCACCTGTAGCAAACCTCTGTGCATCCATTGCAACTGTCAAAAAATCTCAACCGGGAATTTAATGTTAATAACTATAGGGTCTTCTCAAGTAGAACAAACACACAGCTGATACTAGCCCCAAATTCAAATAGTGGGCTAAATGATGATTTTTAGTGGTATTAAGTTACGCAATAGCTTACAGAGTGCTCCTAGCCTCTGATAATGTCAAACTCTGATACAGGGTATCAGCATTTGTATTACAGCTTTTTAAGGAAGAGGTTTATTGCCTGTATGTTATTATGACAGGGACATTGTATACCAGTGGTAATTCCTGCATACTGTAGATGAGAAAGAGGTGCAAAATCGCTTACCAGATGTATGCAAAAGATATCTTGTATCTTTCCAACTTTCAAACCGTAAGTCATTAAGTGGCATATAGAACAATAACGTCGAATAGGTTGTCAGTTCAGAAAGATTTTCTGTTTGAATGTAAGGAATCACTATCAGGATTCGCATTAAATACCAATCTGCAAAACTTCACACATCCTGACATTCACTAGAGATATTAGGAATATTCACCGCCCGTGGCAAAACTAATATCTACCTTTCATGGTCGCACATAGACCAAAAAACAATCACAACTGATGTCTTTTACTGGGAAGAGGTATCTCTGAACATATAACAACGGCAAACTCCATTGCCATGAAACATCATTAAGTATGACTTCCTCTTCAACATCATTGTACATGGCAATCAATATTTCAGAACAAACTATTTATCTGCATAGGGATAGGGATCGGGATAGGGAGAAAAGCATTCCCCCGCCCCAACCTCTCTTACACCCACACACATACCCGGGGTTGAAGATCAGGGGGCAAAGTGGTGAATACTCTTTGTTGGAACAGCATGTCTCTATAAGTAGCTCAATCAACAACTTTATAAGAGAAAAGGGAAGGACAAGGTGGTACAAGACCCTTATAATGCATGGCCGCCTGCAATAACACTATAAAAGCTTCTTAATCCAGTCTATTGGCAGGGACGTCATTTGGGGATTACCAGGGGTAGCAGCTGCTACCCCTGGCTCCCCCTCTTCTACTCCTAGGCCTGTCCTTGCAACCCCTGGGCCACTGGACAAAGAGGCAGTGCCAAGAGCTGATATCTGTGTTACACCTGAAAAAGGCGGTTGTAAAAACAGCTAAATGTGCCACCGCTTTTTTCACCTGCAATCTTGATCCCGTTAGCTGGAGAAAAAACAGGGATGCAGGAAAAACCATGAAGGCGCCATGACTAAAAGGCTGGCAGTGCATTTGTAAAGAATGCCTGAAAGGTTGGGTTCAGAGGCAGGGCTGTCTGTGCAGCTGATTCCCAGTACTGTAGTAACTGGAAGTGAATCGGGGCTAAGTCTAGCTAATTGTGACTGGGTAAAAGCAGCCTGTAGTACTCAGTGACAGCACAGCACAAAAGCAAATCTCATCAGTGTTTCTTTGTCTGCTTTGCACATCCAGTGATCCACTAAGCCTGTGATGAGAGGGGTGCGCCCCTGTGGCTTCTGCCATCAATCCTGCCTGGGTACTGTGTGACCTGACCCAGATCTGCCAGACCTGCATCACAGGCAGACTGTAGATAGACGCAAGGTGAGATAATTAATTTACATGAAGTTGCCCTCCAATTTTGAGGAAAACCATCTCTTGCGTCCTCAAGCAAAAATATTTTTGGAAGGATAGATAGCTCAGGGGCAAGGCACTTGCTTTGGGAACAAGAGGATGCAGTGCAACATGGGTTATGTTCCTGTTCCAGTGCTTAGAAGCTGGAGGAGGCTGGCATTGAGCAAGATATAAAGGACCAAAGAAAATAATAAAATTTGCTTTTTCTAGGGGTGATGTTGTGGAACTGCTGCTGCTGTTTACATTTTCAAATCATTCATAATTACTGGAACAGCTATGGCCAACCCTCTAGACCATTGTTTTTCTAGTTGAACCTGTGTTGGTCAGTTGCTGTTTCTCATCTGTGGCCAGACACATGGCAGGCACTGGATGTCTGAACTTTGAGGGGTAGACCTCTTTTAGGTGATTTTCTTCACATTCTTCCTCTGACAGTTCCTTTTGTACTCCTAGGTGATTTCAATCTCCATCTTACTACTACTCATTCTTCACTTCCATTTCTTGCTATTCTGGACTCTTATTTCCTCTCCCCTATTGCCACCCCCTTTTCACATATCTCTGGGTCTCATCTTGATTTGATTTTTTCTGTTCCCTCTCTATCCATTTCTGGTGCGTCATATCTCCTTGTTTATCTCTTGATCACTATCTTCTTCTTACCTCCATCCTTCCTTTATCTCCTTCATTACCAGTCTCTACTTCACTTCGCACACTCTCTCGACGCGACCTGTGTAACTTTAACACCTCATTATTGGTTTCTACCTGTACTGCTGTTCTACCATCCTATTCTACTTTCTCAGCTCTGTCAGACGATGATGCAGCCTCTGTTCTTTTTTCTTCACTTTCTTCATCTCTTGATACTCTTTATCCTGCCTCTCCTTTTAATCCATCTCGTAGAGCTTCTCAACCTTGGCTTTCCACCCACATCCAGTCAATGCGGCATGCCTTACGCCACCTGGAAAGGCGATGGCTTTGTTACAAACCCAACAACAACTTTAAAACCTATTCATAATATCATATTTTATATGATGATTGTCTTCTAGCAGCAAAACGATCCTATTTCTCGGATATCCTTCATGCCCAGTCAACTCATCCACAACGTATTTTTCAAACTCTCTCTCATCTTCTCTCTCCTGCAACTCTAGACCCTTCCCTCAACTCTTCTCTATCTGCTTTTGACATTGCTTCTTTTTTCTCTTCCAAGGTGGCCTCTCTCCGCCTTGCTATCGATTCTTCACTGTCTCCTTCTCCAGTCTCATCCTTTTCATCTACTCTTCCTCCGGTTACTTCTATTTCTCATTTTTACACAATCACAAATTAAGACATTTCTCTTTTGATGACTCATGCTCATCCTACGACTGCACCCACTGATCCTATTCCATCGGTCCTCACCTCTAAGGTCTATCCCTCTCTCAAATCTTATCTCACATCCTTCTTCAATATTTGTCTTCTAACCTCAACTTTTCCTTCCTCCTTCAAACAAGCTTCTATTATTCCTATCTTGAAAAAATCCTCTGCCGATCCCTCTCTTGTTTCTAACTTCTGTTCTATTGCGCTTCTCCCATATATATTTAAGCTACTTGAACGTCTTGTCTATCTACAAGTCTCTTCGTTTGTCTCTAATAATTCTATACTTCCTCGTTTCCAATCTGGTTTTCAACCCATGCACTCAACCGAAACCGCTCTTCTTTCAGTTCTAAATTCGTTGCCTACATACCGCTACTCTAAACACTCTTCTATTCTCATTTTATTAGATCTTTCTACTGCCTTTGATACTATTGATCATTCACTTGTGTTAGCCTCTCTGTCTTCCTTTAGTTTCTCTGGTTCTGTTCTCTCTTGGTTTAAATCTTATCTGTCCCAACTGACATTTTCTGTTTCCTGGGTTGAGGCAACTTCTGACTCCCATCCTCTTGCTCATGGTGTCCCACAAGGGTCGGTTTTAGGGCCTTTCCTTTTTTCTCTTTATACTTCTCCACTTGTTAAAGTTGTTTCTTCTTATGGTTTATCTCACCATTTCTATGCTGACGACACGTAGATCTTTCTGTCGTTCTCCTCCTTCTTATAATGGCCATCAAATCATGGATGTCCTCTCATTACCTTACACTTAGTACTACAAAAACAGAATTACTCATTTTCCCTTCTACTGCTATTCCCTCTCCTATTGCTCCTATGTTTGTTTCATTTCCTCCTTCTCAACTTTTCTTTGTATCCTCTGCTCGCATCTGGGACTCTACTTTGACTCTGCTCTATCATTTAAACACCATATTTTTTCTATCTCTTCTCGAACCTGCCACTATCATCTGTTTAATATTACAAAAGTTTGCTCTTTCCTAACCTTTGGCACAGCTAAATTACTTATATCATCTCTAATCTTTTCACGTCTCTTCTATTGTTCCACTGCACTCTTTGGTCTCCCAACTTCTCGACTTGCTCCTCCAAAATCTGTTTTTAATGCTGCTATTGGGACAATCTTTTGTCCGACCTTGCGTGAATCAGTATCCTCTGCTCTTCTTGCTTTGGGTTGGCTTCCTTTCCATGCACAGCTTAAATTTACTTTTCTTTTCTTGGTATTTAAATCACTGTATGGTCTCACTCCTGAATATCTTTTGTCACTGGTCTCATTATACACTCCCTCCCGTTCCCTTTGCTCTAGTTCTCAGTTTGGACTTGAAGTTCCAGCCCCTCCCTGTGCCCAATCAGGCTTTTGCACTTTTGCTCACCTTGCCCCCCTGCACTGGAATCTTCTTCCTCTTTCTCTACGCTCTATCACCTCCTATCCTTTATTTTGCAAATGTCTGAAATTACATCTGATCCAGCAGGGTTGATTCATGACGCCCAATGTCAAGCTTCATCTGTTTGCTTTGTACCGTTTTTACACTTTTGCTATGTTAAGCGCTTTGGATTAAGGCGCTATATAAATACCAAATAAGTACAAATACAAGTTCATCATTCCTGGCACAGCTCTGGGCAACCCTCCAGACCATTGTTTTTCTAGTTGGACTTGTGTTGGTCAGTTGCTGTTTCCAGACTGTTGGCAGGCACTGGATGTCTGAACTTTGGGGTTTAGGCCTCTTCGAGATGTTCTGGCTGTTTACTGTTTAGCCCAATTGATGTACAATAGTCCAGGTTGTTGTGTTGGACATCTGCTTACATTCACAGTAATTTGGTAATATGGACCTATACACACTGATATTAATTCTACATATGGTGATCCATTCTTTTATGAAATGTATATCATATTACAGTGACATTGTAACCATTTTTTATCTTTCTTAGTGTACTAAGGAACAATGCTATGTGATGCCACCTCCTGCTTTGTCAAGGGGGGAAAGGTTGTGTACCATAACTTCCCTTGATGTCACTTGGGGGCGCAGTCAAATGGCATCACTTCCTGTGATGTCATCAGAGGTCAAGAGCAGTGTGATGTCACTTCCATTACCCCTGGCATTTTGGTGAAACGACGTCCCTGGCTAGTGGCGATGTCACTATTGACCTGTAAAAAAAAAATTACCTCACCACTGCTCACTCAGACACCTCAGAGAGACTAGAGGTAATCTTTAGATGGACCACTTTAGAACAGCCCTCTCGAAATAGTAATACTAACAATATAATTTTTTCAAAGTGTCACTTGCTCCCCCACACCCAATTGTGTTTGCCACACTAGTATGTCTCTATTTCTATTAAATTACAACATACAACTTCCTTATTTCTATCAAAAAATATCAATTTATTTCATACTTTATAAAACACAGTAAAAGAAAAGATATATCACATTTCACATATCTTATAATTCAACAAAATTCTAAAAAACACTTTATGATTTATACAAAAGTCATGCAGCACATCAAGAACAATTTGTCTGGTACTCCAATTCCTTGGTTAATATTTTGTACATGGAAAAATTTCTCATCAAAGATCTATTGTGTCACTCCATCTCTAATCATGGTGTTTTACACAAGTCTCTATACCTTCTCACACTTCGTGCATCCGTCACTCATTCACTCCTCTCATTCAACATTCATGATACACCCAACATGTTTCTTTCCTTATATTTTTATACAGTTAAATAGGAACTTCCTCAGGGGTGAGTACCACACCAATTTGTAATGTGCACACTAATCTTGTCTTTTCAACTTCATCAGGGGATGGTCAACTGTTCCAAACCCTTTCTTCTTTCATCTAGGCAAAAACACTGAATAGGTATCTGTGAGAAGCAAGTAATTGAAAAGATGGTTTTATTATTTGACCACTCTCTGTTGTAATATCATTAATACAACATGCTATGTATCACACCACAGCGGAAGGGAACCATTAACTTGACAACTCCTTTCTGCCAATGTACCTTAGACTCATTTTCTCATGGGAAGAACACTCTAGGTATAAATTAAACACCATACCAATCACATTTCTCTGAATGTTTGCCACAATGTTGGGGCCACTATGCATTACTCTACATTAACATTTCTTAATCATCCTGCTACTTCTAAAGGACAGGGAGCATGCAACCTGTTGTAAGGAGGTCTATAAACTATAGGATTACCTTGCGTCTAAATGTGCAAGCTCGCAAGTCGATCAGAGGTATTCGTTTTCTTACATCTGTATATCAGTCCACCGATATTAAATAGCGATGTCCCTTCGTCTACTCAACCAGGTCTCATGGTATATGCAGCTGTTAAATATATATGACTTTATTACTATGGCTTTTAAGTCATATGTTGTAGCATATCATAGCAGCAACAAAGCTTCTTACTCTGATGTTTATAGTTGGTGATCAGGCTAGCCAGAATCTATTCCTTCTAAACACCTCAAACTTTCTGTCAGCTTGCAGACCACAGCAGGTGGCAAATCTCTCTTTTAGCCTGGATACCTACTTACTGCAATATCTTAGGCACTCTACAACTGAAAAGAGTATAGGAGCAAATTAGTGGTCTGGTTCATTTGGCTACTATCATAGAACTACGCATAGAATCACTTTCAACACTCTATTGTTGAGAATAGTATCAGAGAAAATGAATGATCTGACTCGACTTGCAACTGCCATCTAGAAGACATAGAATTACTTTTGACGCTCTACAGCTGATGACAGCATAGGGACAAATTAATAGTCTAGCTCGAGTAGCAATTGCCATCGAAAACACCCCATAGAGTCGCTTTTAACGCTCTACAGCTCAAGATAGTAGACAAACAACATAATGGTCTGGCTCATGTGGCTAATACCATCGAGAACATTGAATCGCTTTTAGCATATAAAAACTATCCTACCCTGTCAGCAAATGTTGCTCTATTGGCTTATCTGAGCGCTCCGTTAATAAAGAGTCATTCCAACTCCTCGCGGCTGTGCTTGCTGCCTTCCAACAGACTCCTGCAGTGGCGAATGCTGTCCAATCTGTCCATATATTGACTGGCTTCTACAGTCCGTTTGGATGGCTCTCTTTTAAAGGCATCTTCCTATTACCATCCGTGTCACGTGATCGCGTAATCACGTAATCATATAATGTTGCCGGGTCCCTTACTCTAAAGTGAATCGGATCGGGTCTTTTTAACATTAACTCAAACAAAGATGTTACATAGTGGGCATACAGGCTCACTGCTGTAGACTACACTTGCTACAGGGACTCTACACTTTCTCAGACCCGTGAGTAGCTCAGTTGTTACGCATGACGTACCGTGCCGTGTGTTTTTGAATCCATTACACTCAGGGTACTAAACTTCACTTCGCATCTCCCAGTACCACTGTGATCATTGTATTTATTTATTATTATTATTTTTTTATTGTTTATACCTACCTAGGTCGTTAACACAGATGGCATCGTTATGACCCACACTATCCACTGCTCAGTAATCAATTATTACGCTTAAGTTGTGACTACACAATGCCTGCTGCATGAGCCTGCACAGAGCAGTATTCCAGCTGTCACTGAAGCACTCAAAGCCATTACAAGTTTTTCAAATTCCTCTCTTCCAAAATAGGTTTATGTAACACTTTACAGCCAATAACTGATAATGTACTGTTTGTGGTAGTATGTTTATTTTGTGCAGTGCTGGAGTTTAACACATGAAAAAAAGAATCTGTATGCTATTGCTTATTTTAAAACACAAAAAGAAAGCTTGTTTTAAATGCATCTTATTAAACTGCATACATTATTTTTCAGCAATATATTAGAACAAGGAAATGGTTTGTTTTGATCCAAACAGATTCTCCATTGATTGCATGCATCAGTAACTGGAAGATCTCTTGCATTACATTATTCAAGAAGCCACGCATTAAAGCGGATGACAGTGCATGGTCACGTGTTATAAGGTCTAAGGAGTAAAATATCCCATAAAAAGATAGTGCAAGTTACCTCAGAGTTCCATGACCTTATAAAAGAAGTCATCCATCGTTCCTCTATTTGGTCACGGAGCACCGAGTTGACTTGCAATATCCTTATAACGTATGATAGGGGGTACTTTATCCCATATATAAAAAATGGCTGCATTGTCCATGAAATCCCTTAAAAATTAGTTGGGGTATGTTGGAAGTGTTTGTGGGTGCCCTTTTAAAATGGCTGCCAGATATGCAATGCTTACAAGTGTTCACCTTTCGTTTCAGCCATTTTTTCACTGAATTGCACATTGCACATTATTAACCATCTGTTTTGCGAACCACGGTTATTCAAATCTGTCACTTTTTAGCAGCGCAATGCAGACGGTGGCGTTAATTAATTTGGACACTTTTTAACGTCATGCATTCTGTTGTCACATTTACAGTCAGCTTTGCATCCGATTGCAAATTCGCAGCTGCTTCGTACATCCGGCCAGAGGTGTCCTTTTTGCTTTCAGACAATAAAGGGATTCACTGCTCAAGCCCAGTGGGGTACACCCGCTGCCTTCTGCTCCTGCACCAGCCATCCCTGCCCCCCACACCCCAGCGACCCCATACCCTACCCCCCCACAATGCAAACACCATAGCTTGCTTTTCTCCACTGCACCCCACACTGCTGTGTTTACAGTACTATAGAGAACACGCAGAAAGAAAATGCGGTCTTTAATGACCATTTGTTGGTCTTTGTCCCCCAAAGCATACACCTTTAAGCAGCCTCCCCCTCCAATCACCCACCATTCCCACCTCTTAAGAGACAGGCCTAGGGCTATAGGCACTCCCCCCTGCCCAGTACCTGTACAGACACTGTGTCTGTAGCATATATTTATTTATTTTTACATTTATAGAGTGCACCTAACCCTTAGGCATCTGGGCGCTTATGCTTAAGAAGACGGTTACATTGCATACTTAGTTACATTACATGCTTGGTCAAGATACAGGATATACATACATGGGTAACAACAGTTCAAAGGTACCATCCTTGCAAAGCTAGGTTGAGCATATTTTTACGGGGTGCCTTATGCTCGGTGATAGGTAAGGCTTCAGTTCTCAAGGTCTTGGCTGAAGAGCCACGTTTTGAGTCTTCTATGGAAGGACCAGAGTGATGGATCTATTCTTAGCTCCGAGGGCATCCGAGGGCATGGTATTCCAGTATTTGGCTGCGACAACAGGAAAGCTGGAGGCTCCTGCTTTTTGGGGTTTAAATCTCTGGGTGGTCAGGTGGCCGACATATGTCGAGCGGCTTAGTCTGGTGGATTGTGCTTTAGAGATTTGTTTCGTCAGGTACATCAAGGCAGTGTTGGACAGACATTTGTGTGTTAGAGATAGTAATATATACTATATAATATATACTTATATTGTATAGTATTCATTGCAGAAGATACATATCAGTGCTGAGAACCGGGTTTTGTGACTGCTTGACAATGTGCTTTATGTCCCAGGCACTCTAAACAAAGGAACAACATCCCCCCCACCTCCCACCCCCCAGCACCTGCAAGATAGCTCAGCATGGTGTGCCACTAGAGAGCTGTCCTCACGACCGAGATTCAAATCCCCAGTAGGAAAGAAGTTACTAAATACATCAATAAAGGTGCCATCACTGCTGTCCAGGAATGCTACTCTGGGTTACATAAAGTAAGAGAACAATCACTGATTTCCTAAAGAAGTAAGGGGACGCTGTACCCTTATGTTCCGTCCACTTTGACCTCTGCTTAAGCTCCTGTTTTAAAACCTGAAATGCATTTGACTGAGCTACATTGCATCTATGTTTGTATTCTGGAAGCTTCTGTATTATGGGTTTGAAATGATAACTATTGAGCATAATGGATATTTGAGATGGGAAACAAACGATGCATGCACACGGGGCAATTCCTTCCCTCAAAACCAGGAGTCCTCTTTGAAATGAGTCGGTTGGGAGGTGGTGGTGCCTATTTTGTGTGAGTTGATTGACATGCGTGACATGTGCTCTCCTGAGTGTTTTCTCCTTTGAAGCTCTCCTGTGGAGTGAAGCCATCGATGTGTGTGCATGACCGCAGCTGCTGCATGCTGAGCAGTGTGAGTGCTGTGCCCAGCGCGAGAGGCTGCATCGGCATTCCTGCACAGTCGACTAACACCGGTGCTTCTCTTTTGTCCTTCGGAACCCACCGTTGCAGGAACCATTCTCTGTGCGAGGACACATCTTCGGAGCTGCAGCGCGTGATCACCATGGAAACCAAAGGCCTGACGGAATCCCGCCGGAGTTCTTTCACGGGCAGGGGAGCCATGACCAGGTAAGCGGCTTAAGCCTCTGCCTTTGACTTGCGTGGACAGGTGCGCGCTGCACGCGTCTCCGAGCTGCACGCAAGGGCGCGAGCTGGGACATGAGCAGTTTAGGTTTCTTCAACCTTGTTATGCAGAAATGGGTCAGTGGGTTGGGTCGGGCACGTGCATCGAGAGTAGGGCTGCGCACCTCGCATACGCATATCCTCTCAGGTCTGCTGGATGCGGGCCAGGAATATATACTGGAAAAGTGACATCTCACGCACTTCAAATGGAGGTTACTTCAGTCATTGTAAAAACCTGCAGGCTTTAACTATCCAGTGGCTTGAATAGATAAGCCACAAGTGATAGCTCGCTTGGAGGGGGGGGGGGGGGGGGGGGTTGGGGGGTCGACGAGCGGGTAAAAAGGCTACTTCAAACTGTAGCACGAATGATTGCCAATGTCGTGCAGTACCGGCATGCCTCTCACGCGATGTGCTTGTGCAGGTGCACTTTCTATGGAAGGTAACACACGAAAAGATGCTCGGCAACTTCCTTGACTAGAGTGTGCCAGGTGTCTAGGGACTGTGGTTTGTGCATTCTAGAAACGTACTTGCTCACCTCACCTGCGGGTTTTTTTCACCAGAACGGTGGCCGTGTACATAATACCCTAAGCCTCATGCAATACGTTCCCGCAGCACAGTCACTGAACTGAACAGCGTTAGATGGCTCTGTCCACTGTAGTCAATATTTCAAACCGTCACTCACAATTGTTGCCAAGGTTCTAAACGTAATAGTATTAAAAAAAGAGGAACATATTGTTCAAGGTGTCATCATTTGCACAGAAGTAGATCTAGGTTTTCGGGAGTTGTGACAGAAAAATAAATCTAGTGGCTACATTGCTGACGCTGGAAGCACGCGATTTGTGTTCTAATCCGACTAAAATGGTCTGATTCGGGGAACATTTATCTGAATACCTGTCCCTCACATATGTATCTGCAAAAAAGACCAACACTTAATAATGTGCTGAACACCACCATTAATTGCAGAATTAAAAAATGAGCCTAGAGGTGCAGGGTGCACTCTCCTTGTCCTTCTTCTCTACTCCTTCCTCCCTATAAATAAAGTCCTCAACTTCACTCCCTGCACTCTCCACAACCTGCTCAGATCCTCCCCCACTTCCTCTCAACACCATGCTGGTTGGCTCTCCATGCACAGCCACTCACGTTTCAAGTCTGTGAAGCTATCAATGGTCTTGCTTCTTCAGTACCTGTCAGACAGGGCCTCATTACACGGTAGGCGGTGTCCATGCTGGTAAAATACCAGCACCGCCTTGGAGGAAAGGGGAATTACCGCCCTGTTCCAAGGTTGGCGGGGCGGTAATTCCCCTTTCCCCCATTGCCCTTCCCCATTCCCATTTCTGCCCCATAGGGCTCTATGGGAATGGGGAAGGCGCTAATTACGGTGCTGCAAATTGCGGTACCGTAATTAGAACCCTGGTCCCTTTGCGGGTTGGTTTTTAACACCTGCTAAACAGCAGGTGTTAAAGTACCAACCCGCAAAGGGACCTCGTAGTAAGGCGGTAAGGGTTTACCGGTACCGGTGCGCTTAGCGGTACCGGTAAACCCTTATCACACTACGTGTAATGAGGCCCTGTATCTCTCTCTAGGCAGTATTGTCTCGGGAGGATAGCTTAAGGGCAACGTGCTCGCCTTGGAAGCAAGACAACACGGAGCAACACAGATTCGATCCCCGGGTCCGTGCTGGGTATCAAGCTCATTATAAATAACCTATCCTATCTCAATACCTCCTTTCCTCCTCTGCACTCAGCCCCACTGGCTTTCTCCCTACTCGCCCCACTCCATTGGATCACATTCAAAGCCAACCCAAGTGTGGATCTCTTCAAAGCCCACTTGAAACTGGACTTGCCAAAGAGGGAACTCCACCTGCCCTCTCCTCCATTGTCCCTATCTGACCCCTTCACCCCTTCGTTGTCATGTAATAGTGTAATTTTGTATAATTGTACAGTACTCTTTACTTTGTAGATATATTTAGTTTCTTTTTAGCCGTGGTCTATGTCACACTTGGTTCACACCCTCATAATAAACTGGCTCACCACCTGTTCTCATCTTTGTACTATTGCAAATTGACATTGCTTTTCTTCTAACAAATGCAAATAAATAGGGGGACCCACTCAGTTTCCCGAACCCTGATTTACCATTCTCCCTACTCACTTGGAAAGTGAATGTACCCAATGCCATAAGTTGAGTGTCTATACTGTTCCAGTTTCTATGTGGCTTGACTCCTGATCCTGCAGAAATTGCTCACTGGAAAATCCACTGAGCTTGGAGACGCCTGTTTTGTAGTGAATACTACTTCAGAGTTGGTGTTATCAATAGATCAAATTTGTCGTAGTAGTTATGCAGTCAATCAACAAGGCAAACGGATTGACATAAACGCTGTACTTAAAGTTCAATCGGTTTGTAATGTATTTGCCGGATTGTACTGTTCAATCATTTAACCAGCAGAGGCCCTTGCCGGTGCATTTCAGACTTTGTCCTTCTTCAGGGCGGGCTCTAAAAAAACATAAACAGAATGGGGTAAACTTCACCCCTAATATCTTGAAATTCAAACAAACATAGTATATCACATTGCATAATCTTGTACAGAATGAATAGACACATACCTGCCAAGGAATAGTGCACTCTACTTGTTTTAACAATTTTACAACTCGAGTTCAGTGCAAAGTTGTTTGTTGGTGCGAATCAATGTAGTCTTGCACTCTTTAATTACATTCCCAATCATCATATTTGGTTGTAGTTAAAGCAGATACAATATCCATGGCAGATTATGCTTGTTCATTTCCCAACATTAATCACATACTGCACAAGTCTGTTTCTTCTAGGAATACTGAAGTTGCATGTTCTAAAGGTACATACAATATCTATGGCACATTATGTTTGCTCATATCCCAACATTAATCACATGTTGCACAAATCTCCTTCGAGGAGTACTAAAATTGCGTGTTCTTCATCCTCCTTCATGGGCTAATGTCGCGTTTTATCAATTGTTCACTTTTACGCATTCTCTTCATCAATAGTTCATAGAAAACGGTGTAAATCAAGCTCTTCATTCAAACCTAATGGCTCAACAGTTTCAAGCCTGCCTATCCAAAATGCCTTGCGCTGTTTGAGTTTTTTAGTTGCATTAATTTGTAGATACTTGGTTTTGATGACTTCTAAAATTTGGGCCCGTATCTGTGTGAGCTGGTGCTTGTGGTCTTGAAAATGTCTGGCTATGGGTGAATGGCGGTTGTTGGTTCTTACATTGGACTTGTGTCCATTCCAGCGAATACGTGCTTTGCGACTGGATTGTCCAACATATGTGATATCACATGGGCACTTGATTGCGTACACAACGTTTGAAGATTCGGATGTGACATGGTCTTTCAATTTAATGTTTTCTCCTGTGCGTGAATGTGTTATGATATTGCCCTTGATCACATTATTACAATTTTTGCAAGAAAGGCAAGGATAAGTGCCTGGGTGTTTAGTGGGTTGTTTCTTTGCTCGATTTGGATTAGTCTCGACAAGAAGATCCTTTAAATTGTGACTGTTGAAATGCAAAAATTGGCTTGTTACTGAAATTAGTCTGTAGTTTTGTATCACATGTTAATAATGGCCAGTGCTTCAATATTGCTTTCTTGATTCTGTTCGACTGAATGCTGTACTTGCTTACAAACACAAGTTGTGTGTCGGTGCTGGTGTCATGACTCTTAGGTATTAGCAGTTGATCGCGTTCCTTTTGATTGACTTTCTGTTTTGCTTCTTGGAGTTCAGATTCCTTATATCCTCTTGATTTGAATTTGTCAAGCATTTTGGATGATTCGTTTTCCCAGTTTTCATTGGTGTTAACAATTCTTTTGACCCTCAGTAATTGGCTATATGGTAAACTCAAGATGGTTGAAGGGGGATGAAAGCTTAACCTATGTAAAAGGTTAATTCTGTCTGACTCCTGATCCCCACTGTCACATGCCTTCCTGGGAGGCACAGCATTGCCTATTGAACTGCAGCATCCCGGTTAGTGCTGGGTGACCAATAATGGCCACACACCTCACTGATTCCTCACAAACAATGCTAACTCCCTATATCCACAATAATACATTTTAAATACAAATGCTCACATATACCATAATACAGGGTTCTTCCCGCAAATATCTAGTGGCATTTAGGAAATGTATGCCTGCCAACAATAAGACCAGATTAATACCCCAAATCAGCAAACCCACAACCGAATGTACAAACCATTGCCACCTCTGTCCAGGAGGTTGAAGCAGTTGCAGCTCTCTAAACAAAGTAATTCCCGAGGCTTTATGAAGAGTTTCCCTGTCTTTTCTGGTAATTTCACACCAAAACAACACCCCATTGGCAATCCTTATTTGCAGCTACAATGAGGGCTTATATGTCCACTTTCTTTGAACTACATGCTAACCTTTAGCACCGTACATGGAATTAACCAGCCTCTCAAAAGGCTTAGAATGTAGTTAATAAGTATTGGCCCGTGAGTTAAAGCTTCAGGTTTAGGGTCTTTGAAAAGAGAGTGTGGCTGGAGAGAGAATGTGGTACGGGGAAACAAAATGGAGTTGCGTGGTCACCAGAACTTCCTCAATCCAAGCAGGTGATTGGACTTCCCGGCACTAATTAGAAGCATCACCAAGAACTGGAAGATGGACACATGGTCATTAAGAGATCGGATGGGCTTGGAGGTAAACAGGGGGTGAAGAGAAAGAGGGCAGGGGAGTAGAATCAGGCTAGGTAGTAAAATCTAGGTGAGGCAGAAGTGTGTAGTAGGCATGACGATTCAGGTGACTGCGTGTGTGGAGGTGTGTAAAGTGCACACCTTTTAGTGGGCTAAGTGTGTTGTCAAACGTGTATCAGTGAAGTAATGCTCATTGTTGTTCCTTACAATCCTTTTTCGGGCATTGCATCCTGCTTGGGTACATGCGTCCTGTAATAATTGCACAATTGGCCAACTTGACACTCGAGAAGGACTACAAAAATGTAACTTTCATGTATGATTTACTGGAAACTGAACTAAGTTTTGAAGATGTAATCTTTGCTCAAGCCTTTAGTATCTTAGTACTAACTATTGCACACATCAAATATGCAAATGAGTTAGGTTTTGATTATTTCTAGAGCCTCCACACCAACAGCTTGGATATCAGCTCTTCCCAGTGAAATTGTGGTTAGCAAAAGTCTGAAGTAGTGCTGAGCTGGCTCTCTGGAAGCTTCTAAAGTCATTCATTTATTTGAGAGTTGGGGATTTACAGTGTAATTTAGGCTTTGCAAGTTTCGCGGCAATCTATTCTGTACCTAATAGCGATACCAGCCTCCTCCATCTAACCAAATACAAGCAGAAACAGAGAGGAGGAATTGGGCTGGGATTGTAAGGTACCTCTACAATTAACTCCCTATCTCTGGAACTAAGACTCCAGTGCAACCATTGCCTATTCAGGAATAACCTGATAGTCTTTGAGCCGTAGAAGGCTTTGCCACCTTCTGTGCTCTTGAGCCCTCCACATGAGTGTCCCTCAATTAAGGCGTTCACGCAGATGCCACACCCACCTTTTGGCCCCTTTTCCACCCTCCGAAGACAGACCACAAACTGATCCCTGAGTCAGAGGTCACACTAGAATTGCAACCCCCATCAGACCCCCCTCCTTGCATAATCTGCCAATTATGCAATTGCAATTGTAGCCTACATGCTAGAAACACTCAGGACTGTAGCCTTTGGTCTGCATTGAATGCTCCCTTCCCTGTCTACCCTGCCACCTGGCCTCTCACCCTCCTTCTAGTATTCCAAATCTATTTACCGCTTCATGCTTGCACTGTGGAAAACACCAACAAAAAAAGAAGTCGACATATCTTTCCTTGTCCATTGCCTGAGACATCTGTTCTATCTACTCATATCACCCCTCTTTTGGCCAGACAATATCTCTGAGGCCCATGGAGTTCTGCACAATGTCCTTGTTTGTCAGCAGGGTCTGCACATGCAAGCTCTTGTGACACTGCATGCAGACGCCTCCTTGGGCTGAATATAGGTTTCTACGTGCTCAGGCAAGTATCATTGACAGAGTGTTGGTGGACTTAAGTTTAAAACCCTCTCCTGGGAAGTGAGCCACTGTCCGAGGTGTGGGTTCAATCCTCTGCACGAATGAGCTCATATTATTAATTTTCCTTCCTCCTTTTCACAAGATGGTTGGCCAGGAAAACCCCAAAACGCCCATCACATGATGGTGCCAGAAATGGAATGAATGTAAGGTCGTTTCTAGTGGCTCCTGTGCCCTAACTCCACCATTCTCTTGATTTTACTTCTGTCTTTAGTTACCCCCTTCACCTGCACCCCATTGCCACACAACAATAGTGCGTCCAGGTGCTGCTCTTCTGAAGCTCCCACAGAGCAACCATCAGGGGTACTGTTAGTGTGTGGTGCTTCCTGAATAGAGAGGAAAGGCTGAATCTCCCTCATCACAGAAGAGATACCCAGAGAACCAAGAGTTAAGAAAGCCTCGGGAGTAATCTCCCTCGTCACAGTAGTGATACTGAGAGAACCAAGAATCAGTGATCTCCCTTGTCACAGTGATTATAGGGAAGATACAGAGAGTAAGAAAGATGTTAAGAGTAATCTTCCTCATCACTGTACCAGTGTTAAAAAAAACAAAGAACCAAGGTGACACCAGGAGTATTCTCCCTTGTTAAAGTGACCACAAGAAACTACTCAGAGATAAAGAGTGCTTCAGGAGGAATTTGCTTTGTCACAAAGATATACAGAGCAAGAGAACTTTCAAGAATACATGTTCTAATAAAATTGTGAACACAAGAAAGGGAAGAAGCCAAGATCTATTTGACAGTGATCTTCCTTGCATTAGTAATAATGAAGCGGATAAAGAAAGTTCTGGTATATACATACACTGGCGTAACAGGGGCCCCCGCAGACCCTTCGGGGGGCCCCACCAGCACATGTCCTGGGAGGGGGCCCCATTGGAGAAAAAAAAAGAATTTTTTTTCTTCAAAAAAAAACATTTTTTTTTTCTTTTTGAATTCAGTTTTCATTCATGAAGAAATTATTTCTGTAACAGAAATAATTTCTTTATGAAGGCAGAGTGAGTACAAAAAGAAAATGGGCCTCATCCCTGTTCAGGTGGGTCCCCGAATATTTCCCAAATCGCTCCACCGCTTCCATGACTGACCCTGCATCCTTGTAGGGATCCTGGATGTACACAGTGGGCCTCATTCCGACCTGGGCGCAAAGGGATACCAGGCACCGTTAAGGACATTGGTGCCGGTAATCTCTTTGCGCCCTATTCCAAGGTCCCTTAGCGGGTCCCACTATGCAGGCGCCCTTAGCGGGAGCCGCAAAGGGACCAGGAAGCAAATAACAGTACCGCAAATTGCGGTACCATTATTAGCTCCCTCCCCATTCCCATTGAGCACTATGGGGGCTCAAATGGGAATGGGGATTGGCTTTTTCAATGGGGACTTACCGGTCCCGCAAAGGTTGGACTACACCGGTAAGTCCCCATTGAACCAGGTCGGAGTCGGTACCAGTATTAGCACCATGGCTACCTCCAATCTCGGAATGAGGCCCAGTATGTCGTCTGCATACAAGGATATTACAGTCGGAGGGCCTCCTAATCGCAGACAGCTTCTGCCGTGCTGCTGTTGCACTAGATCAGCCAGAGGCTCAATCACGAGGAGCAAACAGCAGGGTGGACCACAGGCATCACTGCCTTGTACCACCCTCTAGTCTTATGCCCTCTGATAACATTCCATTCGTGTTGACCCTTGCTTTAGGTGCTGTATACAGTAAATGCACCCAAGATGTAAAAGTGAGGCCAAACCCAGCATTCTCCCACCCTTTAAACAGGAACGGCCAATACACTTGGTCGAATGCCTTCCGCATATCTAGCAATATAGCCACCGCGCTTGTATCTGGCGAGACAAGTTAGAGTACATTATAAAATCGCCTTAGGTTCAGGGATGTGGCCGTGCCAGGTATAAAGCCAGACTGGTTGTTCTGGATCAGGTGCAGCATACGCGGCTGTAATTCATTTGCTATTGCCTTTGCAAAAATGTTGGTGTCGACATTGATCAACGAAAGAGGTCAATATGTGGCACATTTGCTTGAGGGCTTGACCGGTTTCAACATAACTATTATCACTGCTTCCCGTACCGATTCTGGATGAGATCCACCTGTCTGTGCCTCCTCCCACATCTGCCATAAATACGGGGCCAGGTTGTCACAGTGCTCCTTGCAAAATTCTGCTGCCAACCCATCTGTTCCTGGTGCTTTACCATTGGGCAGTCCCATAATCACATCCTTAATCTCTTCCACGATCAGCAGTGCTTCTATAGCTCCTGATGCTTCCCTGGACAGCAGTGAGGTTGGAATGGCATCTAGGTACCCCTTAATTTCAACCTCGGTTGCCTCCGCCTTTGGTTGATATAAACTTGGGCGTAGGACATTAGAGGGACAGGGGGGACAAATCCCCCCCACAATTTTAAGTGAGGGGATATAATAGCATTTATCCCCCACAGAATGTGTCTGTGTTGTGCACAGAGCACTGTGCCTCTGCCACTGTCTGCACATTCCTGTTGCATCATGCAGCGTGTCAAAATACTTGGATGAGCCCAGAAAGTAAGTTTTGTAGGAGCAGAGAGCTCCATCTTGCCTCCACGAACGGTGCAGCTTTACCAAGGTGGAATTCCCTCCGCCAGAGATGACAGCTACAGCCACACGCAAAGTCATCCTGCATGGAAATCAAACATTGGAATATTCCCACTCCTCAGTGCAACCTGTTGGAAAAGTTGTAAGTGTCTCTCTTTGACATGACCCCGAGACTCTGCACCCCATTGCCACGTGCCCATGAATCTCACTTCTCCAGCAGGTGTCAGTGGCGTGGTTAGCGCTCTTCCAGCAGCTTTGGAAGCCATTGGCAGCTGTTTCTGTTCGCCTGAGACTAGAGTTCGTAATCATTTAACAGCTCCATGAAACTATACAACCAACCTGATATGCTCTTTCTTCACGCTCACGTGAAGATGTTTCTTTCTATTTGTCAGTAGAGTTGGGTAAAGAAACACTGCGCAGTGTAGCAACACTGTTGGGCCCCTTTCAATGCAGTTTCCAATTTTTATATTTCTGTTCTCTCCTGGCCTCATACAATTGCAGCAGCCAGTCCCAGTCACATACATTTTGCGCCCACCACCCACAGTGCGGCCATCTGAGCAGGGGAAAAGGGTATTTAAAAGGCCAAATTTAGGAGAGAATCAAATACACCGCTGAGATGCGCAGGCATTTAACGTGGTGTTGAAAAGAACCCACATTCACTGTGCAAAGTAAACCGTCGTTCAAACATATTTACGTAACCTGACTTGAGTTGCTGACTATATGTGTTCTGCGCACAATGAGGGTGTGCGGGGTTTTATAGACATCTGAGATACAACAAATATACTCTGCTACCTTTGGCTGTGAGTGGTATTTCATGAATGTGTGTGGAACACCCCACACCGTGTTTATATGGCCATGTTTCCAACATATGAGTTGCTGCAGCCTTTGACTGGAAACCATGTTTTGTGCATTTTCTGTGATTCAAGTCTTGGTAAGTTCTATGAACCAGTCCACAATCGCGATTTCTCTAGTTGCAGTAGGATGTGTTTTACACAAGCGAAAATTAAATCCACCCTTCCATGCTAATTAAAAGTTATAGTTCATAAAAGCTATGAAAGTGTTAAAGTGTAAGTATATCAAACATCAAACTGCGATATACAAAAACGTTCACATTATGGTTACACCAGTGCATTTGGTATTTGGCCAGCATGCGTTTGTCCAGTCAGTGTGACTCATCGTCGACTCAAAGCGAAGTGTAGCAGCCAGTCAGCGACGCGTGCTGAGACTGAGCAGGCAGCCTGGGCCGGCCTCTGCGACAACAGCGTTTGATTAGCGAGGGAGACTCCGACTCGAGCTAAGTTAAGTGAGTTGTGAGTTCTAGTGTGTGATGCATGTAATGTGGGGGGGACAGCCAGCGTGAGTATGTGATGGTATATAGGTTAAGGGTTGCACAGAGAGGCAGCTACTCTCCCCTCCCACCCTTCTCCTGCTGCCGCACACACAGCCCTCCAGCGTTGTATGCCCTGAATTTCACTTTGGCTAATCTGGAGCGATCCTATGAATGTTTTCATGCGGACAAAAAGGACTTAAACAAAACTTGGGTGGCAGTTGCGGGGGTTTTCCCCCCGCATACATGTCCTAATTGACCTTTTAAATTAGGTAAATTCTCGTGTGGTCAATTCTCCCGAGGTCAATTGTGAAGAGGTCAATTAGTACACATCTGGTTTTGTCCTCCCTCTGTCTTCCATTCCTTGTCTTGTCGCGCTAGTAGAAACACTTGTGTACAGGCGTGTAATAAATGTCATATCAAATCATATAATATATACTTTAAAAGTATGAAAGCCTGAGCAATGCAAATCCTTACACATGGCAGACTCTTCCGCACCCCTTCCAGAGCCGTTTAATATTTACCCATCTCACTTTTACTCACATCTTCATCTTTAGAAGGATGAAAATCGGAGTCAGGCACGCCCGATATGTGAATGATCCTGCCCCACACATACCCGCTTCTAAGAGGTAGTGTACTTTTATGAAATCTCCCATATTTGACCCCTATAGTTACACTTTATAATTAATTGACTTGATTGTTAATGGAAAACAAAACCTCAGGCTCTACCTGCACCTCTCCCCGTGGCAACAGGTAATAACGACTTTTCACTTTAAAAAGTGTCCTGGTGTGTAAAATTTACCACGCTTGCAGGATGTATAAAAGCTTTGTTCAAAACATTTGGCATGTTACCGGATCCACTAGTCCTTAGAAAATGCAAAAATGAAACCTTTCATAAAACCTGCCAAAGTGGGATGTATACTAATTGACCTTTTCACAACTGACCCTGGGAGAATTGACCTTGGGAGAATTGACCTAATTTAAAAGGTCAATTAGGACATATATGGGGGGGAACCCCCTGCAACTCCTGACCCAATCCAAAACCCTCTGCAACACCCCACCCAATCGCCTTATATTATTGATAATCCAAAACCAACCCAATACATATATAAAATAACTGAAATAATATAAAGGTCAATTGTGCAGAAGGTCAATTAGGACCACTATAATTAGGTCAATTAGGACAAAAGGTCAATTGTAAAAGGTCAATTTGGGTAATACCGACAAAACCATGGTCTTGCTAGGCCTTGTGTCATTCATATCGTGCAAGTGCAGGGAAGAGGGAGGGGAGAAGTGTCAGAGAGGGGGATAACATGACAACATTAAAATCAGCACTTCTGAAGTGAGACGCCACATTGAAATATTTTATACTCTGAACTGCTTTTCATTTTCCTAATTTTCTTCTGTTTTCTTTTCTTCTTTTCTCTTGTTTTATACAGTGATGATATATGTAATTTAATACGTACGGCTATTTTAATTTTGTGATTTTGTGAAAAGTTGAGTTCTTTGTCTAAAACACAGTAAATAAAAAGAAACAGCAAAGTCCCCAAGGTGTCCCCTGTCCCCCCAGATCGTATGTGTCTCCTTTGCCCCAGGATATAAACACAGATAGAAGGCACAGAATGCCACATTTATGCAGTTAACAGAAAAGCATGTCAATGTCGTATGCGTTTGTCCAATGTAATCTCAGTCATTCCCCCTAATTGTTCCCTCTAGACTCAGTTATGTACCATGATCGCATGACTGCACCCCGTCCTCTATTAACACAGATGTTTAGTACCAGACACCAAGCTTGTTAAATTTTTTCAGCGTGTATTTCTCAACCTGCCCCTTACGATCCACCCTTTCCCTCACTGCACGCACCCTTCCCTCCCCATCCCACAACTGTTTAGCCTCTGTTCCAAGGCCAATCCAAAACCAACACAATATGGCTGCAATCGCAACAGGGCTAACCATTGCCGCACTAGGCACTTTGCTTAAGCATTTAAGCATAATTGCATAATCATATTCAACATATTTTTTATACTAATACCTTTACTCGTTGCTATCTGCCCATTCTCTAAAACCAGCCATCAGTGATACTTCTTCCATCTTAGGCCTCAGGTCTCAGAGAGCCTGGCAGGGGACCCAGCCGCAGATACCAGAGGCAGTATTTTGGCCTCAATAAACTTAACTGCTTCTAATGTAGCCATAAAGAAATACAGTTTGTCCTGAAATTGAAAGCGTAATCTAATGGGTTACAAGATTGCATACTGGATGTTGTGGCCCCGGAGTAGCTACTTAATTCCCAGGAACTGGCAATGTGGTTGCTGAACCATTATGGAGAGGTCTGGAAAAAGCCTGATCACCTGGGATCCCAGTCACAGCTCCTTCTTGTCGTGGGCCAGTTTCAACAGGAGAGATCTATCCCGGTAACTTAAAATCTTTGCAATTATTGACCTCGGGAAATCACCTGGTTTTGGTTTCGTAGTTAGTGCTCTGTGTGCTTTCTCGACTGCGAAGAACAGGAACAAGTCCAGGTCATCTAGCAGCTGCTTGAGGAGTACTTATGTTTCCAGAGAGGACATCTTCCGTGACCCCCACTATTCGCACATTGTTCGTCCAGGATCTTGATTTGAGGTCCTCACATTTGTTTTTTATGTATTTCATTTCTTTAGCCAAGGTACTCACAGCCGACTGCAGTTTGTGTACTGTATCCTTTGTTGCACCAACATGCTCTTCTGCCTCATTGATCAGCTGTACTTCCTTGGAAAGTTATGCCCTGATGGTGGTAACATTTAGCATGATGTCATTGAGCTTTCCGTGCACTGCCGCAAAACCCTGTTCACAGAATCCAGCATTTGTTGCAATTCCAAGGGTGCAGTATCTGATTGCTGTTGTAGAGCAGCTGGTCCCTGATGTGATGATTCATTATCCCTGCGGGGGGGGGGGGGTAGACTTAGTGAACTTGACCATGGTGCCTGTGTTCTTGGCTCCCCCAGCCTCCCTGGTCATGGGTTTGAATATTAAGGCAGGGGTGTGGGTGGGCTCCTATCCAGACACCTGCAGGCAGTATGTGCACACTAGCTGCTGTATAACACTTTTCTGACAACCTCCACACCTCACTGGGGGCACTTCTGTGTAGGGCTCTGAGATCCTGTATGTGCTGTTAATTCCTGACCGCACGCACTTCCCAAAGTGCCTTGTGTGAGCCCACAACAGCGCCCCTACACAAGCAGTACCTTGTTCGCCCTTAGCATCGTAGTATGCCACTGCCGAGTCCAGCACGGCAGCAACACTTCCACTAGGCTTGGGTGGGTTCAGGAAAGAGTGCCACAGGGTGCTGCAGCCATGTGTCAGGTCGGCAGGTGTCCCAGCATTGATGACACCCCTGCTCATGGTGGCCGCACCGCCCACTGCTACCCACTGTCAGATACTGCCGGAACCAAGCGATGTCACAGCCGGGGGACCCAACTAGTCCCATAGGCTCTCCCCCGCACCCAAGTATGCTTGGGCCCGGTTTTACCAGGCAGCATCACCGCTCTCATCAACTGCTGCCTGTGCACATCCGAAACTCTGCTACTTCAGCGCACTGCCTCCTTGCCCCGCACCTCACTGTTGACACAGCAGGCCACCACTCGTCTCTCCCCAGTTCACATCGGAGCCACCTGCTCACACCACGGGGCCAGCCGCACACCGACTCCACTGCTGGCCATGCCTCACATGCTTTAGGGGGTCGCTCTCCTCACTTCTCGCAAGGCAGGCACTCCGGAATCCTGAGACTGCAGCTACAAGCACCAGACTTGTTTCGCACTCGAAAAATGATTCTTAATGCCAGTTGCCTCCAATTTTGGCTGCTATTTTAATCTGATGTTCGTGCTGTGTCTCAGAGCTTATATAGCTAAGCAGCCATTCATCTTGGTTGCTCCACAGCGTCCCCCAAAATATGTATTGACTTGAATGGGAACAACATTTCTGTTGCACTTATAGCCTGAATTGCTGAACGGATTTTCACCAAACTTGAGTGAGTGGCAGCAACTTCATCCGGAAAGCATGCTTGTGCAAATTCGTGTGTTAAACAATTCAGCAGATTTTTTTAAATGGACAAAAAGAAGGTAAAAGATCAGTGAAATCTCAATTCAGTCCGCAGACTCTCTTCCTGATTTGGCATCCGTGGGCACCCGGGGAACAACCATGGAGGCACGTAACTTTGACAGATATCACGCAAAGGTGGTGACTGGTCAATAGAGAAATGTTATGAATGTCTAAAGTTTTGAAACTGACCACTATGATGGATTCGCAACTAGTGCCCATTGTCTGCAAACTTGGCGTTAAGAAATTCTTTTTAAAAACAACATTACACTTGTATTACATATGAAACATCCTCTGAGGAGGTGAGGGGTGATGATGGAGTGGAATATGTGTGGGAAAGGTCAAATAAAAGGCATTGCTTGTTTTCCGGTGTTCATGGACACCTAAATGTTCGGGGACTCACTACAGTGTTCACGGACACCAATTTTCTAGGTGTGATGATTCCTGCAGAATCCTCACAGAAAAACGACCTATAGTCTACTCCCAGCGGGCCGCTACCTGATCCTAACCCTGGGGGTGGTATTAGCCGGGAGGATCACCTGGTGGGAGAAGGACCCCAAGAAGGACCCCAAGGGAATAGCAGGGCTCCGCTAGGAGAGACGCAGTATTTATCTTCCGAAGAAGAAGAACTTTCCATGTTGCCAGAATATTTAATTGCTTGCTGTCAAAGTAAGATCTCTCTTCCCAAAACTATCCACCCTGTCAGTAATACAAATCATGAAGACAAATATGGGAATTATATATATGAGAGTTCCAGCTATAACTCCTTAGTGTTGGATACTTATAATTCTCCCTTAGGTTTGGGTTATGAAGACAAGAATAACACTTTACCTCCTTTAAAAACCTTCCCTATCCAGGGATGTATCCAGTGAACAGAGTAAATTACAAAAAGTAGAAACTGAGGCTTTTAATTTAGAAAGAAACCAGAAAATTGGGGACTTCAAGTCACACAATGCCCTAAGTACTGGGACGAGGAAGAGGAACTCAGAGGGTTGAAAATGCAGAACGCAGTCTAGTGGTTCTAATGACCCACACCTGAGCGGGATATTTGAATATATAAAGACACCTCAGCTGCAGGCCATTGGAACAAGAAGGCGGAAAGGCAGAAGTTGCAGGCCGCCGTTGCAGCAGCAGGAGTGGGAAACTGAAAGCTCCGGAGCCGCCACTATAACTGAAGCAGGTGCCGACTCTGAGAGGGTCTTTGTGTTGGCAGATCGAAAGTGAAAAGGTCCGAGCAGCAGGAAGTGCTGTGTTGGAAGGCTTTCCCTGTGGAGAGTGAGACTCTCCTGACTGCTCATCTTGTTTCGGTGGCCGGCGAGTACCAAAGCACTTTAGGAGCGTGAAGAGCTCCTTTTCCGGTCCGTCGAGCCACAGGGAAATGACCGAAGCCGTTGATCAGACAGAAAGAAGTTGGAAGCAGTAGCGCATTGAGCGGAGGCATATATAGAATCTGGTGAGTTTACCGTTGCTAGGTAACCCCGGAACGCTCCGCAGTCGACCGATTGCTAACTTTGCTTATTTTGAATACCGATCTAATGAAAGAAAATCATATTTCAGTCATAACAACATTGACAAAGGAAAAGAAAGGAAGGTTACGATTACCATTACCCAAGCCAATAATATTGTCAAACCAGAGAAAGAGCATTAATAATTCCAAAAAGAAACATGCATTACCAAAGCCAAGCTAACGTAATACTGAAAACAGCTAGCCATAACCATCATTTCCAAAGTCAAGAGAGGGCAATACTGAAGTCGGCTAATTGTAACCATTATTGCCAAAGTAAAGAAGAGGCAATCATTGCGAAATATATTAACACACATTGGCTAAGCCAAGGAGGTATAATACAGAAACATTGTCAGCAGTTGTTTAATGTAAAGGTGGGAAAACTAGAGTGGCAGGAGAGAAGTCCTCCTGATAGAAAGTATCAAGGAGGAGAGGAGAATAGCCAGCGTTGACGGTGGCAAATATAACAGTGGAACAAACAGCACCAATGTGGCTCATGTTTTGTCAGAAGAAGTTGTGTATTGTCATGTTCTTGAGAGTTGAAGACTTTCTGAAGAGGTTTGAAGTAGACCTCACCACAGAGTACTTGTAGTAGTGTTAGGAGCTTTTGTCCTGGCAAGTGAGTTTACTAGAATAGGGACCTTTCAATGGTAGCCCTGGCAGGTTAGTGGACCAGAAAGAACACTTTGAAGTACGTGCATAGTGGTAGAAAGTTGTGAAGAAGAAGAAGTGGCGAGACCACTAAAGTGCTTGATGAACTGTGGTGAAATCATCCTGACAAAAACATTGTTGTTGACACAGAAGAATTGTGGAAGTGCTTTGTTTCTTAAGAAGAAGTTATGTTGAACTTTTGTTTAGACTTGGAGAGATAAAGACTTGTCATCTATTTGAGCTGTTGGTTAAAGTCCAAGTGAAAGACTTTTGGAGCACGACGAACTTTGTGATCAAAACATGGTACAAAAAGGAACTTTCTTATTTGAACGTTTGATTACAATTCCTGCTTTGAATCTGGGGAAGGGGATCCAACTCAGGTTACAAGAATACACAGTTAGGTTTAAGTTGAATATAACTATTATTTCTGTTACATTTGGATTACCATTGATTACCTTTATAAGTTTGATGTATGTACAAGTGTGAAGGACAGATTCCTTTTGCTAGAAATTTTCCTTTAGTTACTTTGATAGGCAGGGAAATCCTCTTTAGGTTAGGGATAGTGAGGCGTTTATCAAACCCTTTTAAGTTAATAAAATGGCTACTTGTGAAAAACCTCTACCAAGTTGTCCGCCTTACATTTCTGACCCTTCACATAGGTCCCTTCACCATACATACGATTATAGTTGTCTTGAATAGTCTTGTCTTGAAAGTTTGCTGCCAAGGATCCCTCAGTGCACTATGAATAGCACCCGGCCTGATTCTAGTTAAACGCACTTATGTGAGTGTGGTAGGAACACCGGACCCTGTGAAAGAAATGAGTGCAGGGAAATTGTCTGCCTGCTAAAGCAGGACAGCTAGTAACTGATTTCCAAAGGGTTACTCTTCTAATTCTGCATATATAATTTGTATTTTACCGTCACTTTACAGGTAGGGTATTATCATAATGCACACTGGTCTTTCTGCTTATTTCATTTATGTGTTTAGAAGGGTGTTAAACTGGAATGACGCTGACATGCTGTAAAACCTTGTCACAGCTTAGAAGTTGCTTGGAGGCCATTGGTCAGTGGAGTTGAATGGGGACATTACGGAAGTTCTGGTTTTAGGTCCCCCTTCTATTACTTCTTTGTGGACACCTTCCTTCTGGCCTTCTACTCTGGAATCTCGTCCCTCTCCTGTTGCTGTGGTCAAGGATCTTGGTGTTAAAATCTCTTCTTCCCTCTCCATGGAAGCACAAGTCAGCGCTAAGTGTCGGTCAGGACATTTTCATCTTAAGATCCTGCAGCAGGTTCTTCCATTTCGTCCTTATCACTTCATGGTCCAGTTTTCGTTGCCTTGGTACTAAGTCATGTAGATTATTGTAATTTTTTTGTATTTAGCCCAGCCTCAATATCTCATCCATCGTCTCCAACCTTTGCAGAAACTGGGGGGTAGAGTTGCCACAGGTACCCCCTACGGAGCCCATATCTCGCTGGTTTTACAACATCTACACTGGCTTCCGAGGGTTAAGCAGATCGAATTTAAAGCTTTTTGTATTGTTCGTCATGCCTTTTATGGTAAGGGTGCTGAATACCTGCAGACAAAATGATTTCCGTATACTCCTGGACACTCTCTTTGTTCCCAGGCTGGATACTTTATTCAGCTACCCCACTATCGGTTATCTAGAAATAGCAGGCATGCCTTCTCAGTTGCTGCTGCTAACTTATGAAATGCTCTGCCTCTATCTTTAAGGGCGACTGAGAATCATTTGCTGTTCAGACGCAGATTGAAAACATTATTAATCTAGTGAGGGAATTTTCAGTTAGTTCATGTTAGTTTCTCTGAGCGCCAAGATGCTTTGGTGAACGTGTGCTTTATAAAACCACTAACATAACTTAACAGATCTTTTATATATAAAACAATGGTATTTATTCTTACGTTCCCAAAATGCTTTTTGATTTTATGCAAAACATGTTTGCCATTTAGCACCCTCCCCTTTCAAACGGTGCTCTTTTGGGTGATTCCATTGTCAGGCTAAGATGTCTGGGATAAGTTAATACCTTGAGGTCTGCTTTGGACAGGAAAAGCATATTTAAAGTGTCACAGGCTTTAGTTTGGGAAGACCTGTGCCCCTTTAGAGAATATGTGAATGCTATTAACCTTTCCTTGGTGGGAGGTTAATAACTACTGATTATCACTGGAACTGCTATCGAGGACGCTGGGCCTAGGTCATTTATTTACAGAGTGAAGGTAATTTATATTCTGAGTATTGTTCATTTTCAGATTTTTGTGGATACCCTAATTTTTGGTGATTGTAAAACACAGCATAACACTTTTACCCGGTTATGTTGATGCAGTAGGTTTTTTGTTATCATGGGCCCCAGGAAAAAGTGGACCCGGGAGCCTGGCCTAGTAGGATCACGTTTCCATCTCTATGTTCATGCTGTGGGATTAGTTAACATCAGGGTCAGGGAACGAGGCCAGGCACGGACCCTCTTTTCCCTTGCCCTGTTGATACTGCGGCTTTTGTGATAATCAGAGCCAGAGAAAAGAGACCCCTGGTCCTCTTTTTTTCTGGCACTATTCATGCAATCTGTGCTGTGAATGTACATTTGAAAAGTAGTTCGTGGGCCAAGGTAGAGGGCAGGCAGAAGTCTACTCTTTTGGGAAAGATTATATATTTTTTGGTGCTGTACATTTTGAATCTCTAGGCTCAGTGTTACTCGCCACTGATTAACAGCACATGCATGAAGTTATTGGGTGCAGGACTCACCCTTTTTATGAAAGTGATGATGTAGTGATTGATGTTTGGGTATATTTGAAATGTAGGTCTGGGGTGTAAGACAGGTCAGGCCTTGTGCCATAGGCCCCCTTTTCCCTGGCCCTGTCTTTGCTTTGTTTTCCCAGTATGAGCATTTGAAAAGTAAGTGTGAGTGCACTCGTAAGTGCAAATGATCTTTCACTGACAGTGCAGTCAAAGTTTGCCTGGCAGCGACTATGAGCACATGGGAGTTCTTGGGAGGAGAGCTCACTTTTGGGGGAAAATGTGTCATACTATTGTCCCGGAGAAATGCACAGACAGCTTTATTTGTATCAAGCATGTCTTTTTCAATTTGTGGACGTGTCTTTGAGTAGCTCTGAAAAAGATATGTGTGTTTTTTACAGCTCCAAACCAAATGTATCTTTCATGGCAAATAGCAAATATATTCTGTAAAATATTCTACTCTATTACCTTCACAATGAATAGTTATTATCTGTAGGTGTTTGCAATTTACCGTGTACAGTCAGGTTGGTTATGCCTGGTTGCACTTTCTAGTACAAAATACGTACCACAGAGGCACCAAAGTATAAAAACGAAGGTCATATGAGGTAGCAAAATGCTTTACATATCTGTCTAACCAATCTCCAATCATCCACACAGTATTCTTGTTCAGATCCATGCTTGTATCAATGTACAGAATAAAATGAAACAGTGGGCCTCATTACGAGTTTGCCAGTGATTCTGTGGAGCCAGGGGCACTGTTTCCGGCAGCCATAACCATGGAATCACCAGCAAATCACAACCTTGTGGGGGCGTGCATTCCGGCATGCCGATAACGGTGCAACCGGCATGACGGAAACACTGTCATTGGTGGCTAAAATAGGTGGAACCACGAGCAAAAATGCTGATGGCACCATTACCAGCATATCACTCACGGAAACAATGGCAATGGAAACACCGTGACCAGAAACAATGTCATCCTCAGAAGTGGAAGCTCGCCGGGGGCCATTTTGGAAAACACAATCGCCTTAAAATCACCTAGTTCCTGTTGCCATCCGGACACATAGACACTTGCATCTCAACACCAGCGTGTGATCTTGGGTCCCTGAAAGGCGACAGTGCAAGCCACGCTTTTCCGAGCAGGAACTCACCATCCTGACAGACACTATTGTGCAACATGCTGGTGAGCTGTTTACCACAGACCACCGGTGCCGTACACAACTGTGCGAAAATGTCATCTGGGAGGAGCTGGTGCAGAAGGTGTCAGCCGTGGGACCTGTGCCTCGCAGAGAACGTGACTGCCATAAGTGGTGGGATGACCTCTGCCTGAGGGTCTGCAATATGCTATCGGCCCACCGGAAGGAATGCCTGGCAACTGGCAATGGGATTGCCTCACCAATAAAGCTCATGCTGTGGGAGGAGAAATGCAGCAATGTGCTGCACCTTCAAGGGATCGAGGGAGTGGTAGCGGCGGACCCGGTGCAGGAACACCTGGAGAGGGCAGTGAGTACAACGTGCCACACCAAAAGAACCACACTGGTCATGCAAATGCAGCACACACCACACAGAGACATGTCTAACTGCATGCTACCAAACCACATCCAACCCATACAGTGGCCAACAAACCATGGCCGTTGGCCAAGGGTTTACAAACAATGCTCCCACCAACATTGAAACCCACATATGCCCACATGAGTACTGGTCAAGTACATAACGTGACGGCATGAGAAGCAACAGATACACAAGGCACACACCCTTCAAGGTGGTGTGCATGCTCCACCAGCAATGTGCCCCCATGACACAGTCACATGCATGCACGCTTCAAAGCCATCCTGATGTCCTGATGTACCTGGCTTTGGCATGGTTGTCCGCCTACCTGTCAAACCGACACCCCCAAGTGTAACTGTGCCATCCCTCACCTACACCTCATTCTCCACCTGTGGTGTCCCTCAGGGCACCATTCTATCACCATGGCTCCTCAACACCTACCTTGCCCCTCTGGCCCACTGATCACAACCCTTTCGCCTCACTTCCACTGTCATGCTGATGACACACAGCTCACCTTTAAGCTTCCATCCTCTACCTCCTCTCCATCCTCTCTCATACATGACTGCCTTACTGCTATCCATGCATCATGCTCTGCTAACAATCTCTGCCTTAAGGCCAGTGAGACAGAGAAGCCTCTAATTGTGACGCCTGAGCCCTGTTTCCCACCCACTCTCTGGCCACCTTCCATGGGCTCCCTCCCTTCACCCCCCTTTGAGGCTACAAACCTTTGTGTCACCTTTGACTTATCCCTCTCCTCACCTCCGCATATCATGGAAATTGCCAAAAAGTCCAAGTTACAGCACCACCTCCTCAGCCGCACCCTCCCTTTCCTCACCTACCCCCAGAATCCCAGTGTCTCCTGAGCTCTGCTTCTCACTAGGCTTGACAACTGCAACCGCCTCTTCCTCAATCTACCTCTTACCTCCCTTCACCCCCTCAAACTAATCCAGAATAAGGTTCTGTGATTCAACCTAGACCTCAAGCCCTGGGGCCACTTCCCTCCAGCCCTGAAATCAGTCCACTGACTCCTGCTGACTGCAAGGATCAAATCCAAGACCCTTTTCCTCATACACAAGGTGCCTGGGGCCTTGTCCCCCATAAGTCTCACTGGGGCCAGCTGATCCTCGGCCAGTCTCCCCCAGCATCCCATCACTTGCCCTCGGCCACCCTTCCCTGGACTAGCCTGAGTCTGATCCACCCCATCATTCGCACTGTACTGCCCTCCACCTTTACCCCTTGCACCTGCCTCTGTGGCTCCCATCAGCACCCCACCCCCTCCCATCCCACCCTGCTTACTCCTACCTCTACTGCACGTATTTGTTCCCTGCACTTGCACAGTAAGAATGACACAAGTTGCAGTACGACAGTTGATCCTAATTCATCCACCTATATCCACCCCCATTCATCTGGTTGCTCCTGGAAACACTTGTGTATAGGTGCCATACAAATGTGCAATGTATGAACTGGAAACTCCATGCACAGGCATCATGTTACACGCTGTATGAACTGCAAGGCAATAGGATGTCACAGAGGTGACTAAAGGCATGCCCATTACACCCCCACATGCACCTCATCTGACAGGGATCAAGGTGGACCAAGCACCTCACAGACACCCACACAGATGAGGAGAGCCACGCCATGCAAAACCACTGCCAAGGCCTCACCAGCACCGGCCATGCAAACCACAGGCCCAGTGAGCATGCTGCCTGCACCTGCAGCAACACCTGCTACACCAACTTAGGCCCAGCCAGCTGCCCCTCACACACAGCAGTGTGGGCCAACAGGACGGCGTTTCCTCCCCACCCCCAACAGCCTCACAAGTACCTTGACACCTTGACAGACGATGTTGATGGGTAGAAGGCATAACCACCACTGAGGGGTCACCAGAAAACCCCCCTACCACCGTCCCTCATTCAGCCCCACCGACCTCCACTACCCATCTCCACCACTGACCCCCAGCATCCTAGATATGGATGCACGCATACGGCGCATCAAGGCACGGCATGAGGAGATGGCTGGACTTGTGCGCCAGCAGCTGGAGGAGACCCGGTTGATGCAGGAGAGTGTGCAGGACCCCGGGTGGTGCTCAGCACATGCCCTGGGCTGCTCCTCACATGCAACGGTCCTGCTTACACAGTTGGTCTAGCAGGGGAATAAGGCAATCCCAGCACTAGCTGAGTCCCTCACCCTTTCCCTGCAGGTGGCACTAGAGCACAGGGACATGTCACGTTCTGGCCCATCCTCCTCAACCATCACCACACCTGCCAGCTCCCAACAGAGCAGCCCGAGGCGCCGATCCCTGCACCTGTCAGGCTCACCACAAAAGTGCAGATCCAGTTTTAAGAGGCTACGTAAGTGAGCCAGTTCCAAACTTCAAGTGACACTAATGCAACCTAGGGGATGTTTTTGCGACCTTGTTTTTGGGAAGCTTAGTTCGGGATGGGGTGGCAGGTAAGCTTAGTCAGAGAGGGGGAGTTGGGGAGGGTGTGTTTGGGAGGCTTAGTTGGGGTGGGTTATTTGGGGAGGGTGTGTTTGGGAGGCTTAGTTGAGGAGGGGGTGGCAGGGAGGGTTAGTTAGGAAGGGGGTGGTGGGCCACACGTTTGTTGTTGTTTGTTCATTCCAATATACACATGGTTCTGCATATTAATTCACGTCTGGACATTCAATTTATAAAGTGGTGTGGTTTATTTTTGTGCGGCATCACATGCAGTGAGTACCATAGGCGTGTGCAGGTGTTGTGTGCTCATAGTAGTTCTCTATGAGTTCCTGGCGAGCTGCATGCCCATCCCCGATATCCCTGTGATGGTGTTGTCCCATGTCTGCAGCTGGATCCACGTCACTGTCATAGTCATCGTCCGCCGGAGGCAAGTCCATGTCTGGTGGCAGGGGAATGTGCCGCCTGATGCAGATATTGCGCAACATGCACAGGCCAGGACTATCTTCCTAACTTTAACTAGCCTGTACATCAGTGCCCCACCGGAGCAGTGAAGGCACCGAAACCGTGCTTTCAACAGTTCAACGGTCTGTTCAATTGTTGTCCTTGTTCTGATGTGAGCACGATTGGATGCTGTTTCCTGGTGGGTCTTTGGATCTCTCAAAGGGGTCATCAGCCATGGTAGTAAGGTCCAGCTGGAATCACCTGCATGGAATGGGACACAGGGAGGACCATTTTAATGAAGTGACTGGGCAGTGCATGCATGTTGGGATGTGGGTGTGTGGCACATGCATCTGGGTCTGTGCTCCTGGGGGCCCTCAATCACCTTGCTGCACCCTGTGACAGGAAATGCTGTTCAGGTCATGTGTAAGGTCTGACTCCCAGGAATGGGTTGGTGCTGGTGGGTGGGGTAAAGTCGGGAAAGGCTGTACTTTGTGACATGGCAGTGATACATTCTGATACCTGTAGTGCATTGAATGTGCCTGTCTGTCCATGCCCAGATTGTGATGGGGTGTCCATCCGTTGACTAATGTGGTAGATGCCAGTCGTGTCCACCCACTCTTGTGTGCAGAATGTGTCCCTGCATTTGCATGGTGCCTGTGGGCCATGCACTGGTGCCACTGAACATCCCCCCCATGCCCAGGTGTACATGCAATGTGGTGTGTGTGTTGATCCTTTTACCCACCCAATAGCCAAGTCTGCTGTCCACCATAACGTTCAATGTACCCAGGCAGCGTGCTATTCCGCAGGACCATGGAGTCATGGGTTGATCCCGGGAAGCATATGCAGCAGTGTGTGATCGTTGGGTCCGCATTGCAGATGAATTGCACATTCAAGGAGTGGTACATCTTTCTGTTTCCATACACCTCCTCTGTGGCATGGGCAACCTAGAGCTCTATGTGTGTGCGGTTCATTGCTCCCAATGCATAAGCATGCCGGTGAGGGCATGGAAGTGGACCATGGTGGCATTGACCTGTGCCTATGTCATTGGTAGGGCGATGTGCTCGGACATATGATGCAGGAGGGCACCCAGGACCTGCTCAAGCACAATTGAAAATGCTGGCTGACAAATGCCATGCAGTTCCCCGACTGTGTGCTGGAATGTACCTGTGGCGAGAAAATGCAGCACAGACACCACCTTCAATGGGGGGCGGTATGGGAAACCGGATGCCAATGATGCTCTGGATGTCGTCCTGGATGGGTTCCACTATTTCCAAGATGCTCTCCCTGTTCATGCCGTATAGTGTGTCAGTCAGGGACCAGGGTGTGGCCCTTGTGCGGGGTATAGGTACATGCCTCCAGGGCCTGACATCCTGCCCATTGTTCCTCTGCATTCTCCTTCTCATCCTCATCCTCCTCCTCCACTGCCTGTCAGCCTGTTGCCACTGAAGCACCCCCTGCTCATAGAGAAGCACTGCTGCATGCAGCACCTCCAAGTCCATGACTACTGCTACGAGTGGCAGCATGGTTGTGTTGGAAGGTGTGTGTCATATGGGTGTGGTCCTTTTCAGCAGTGCCTTTGCTCATTGTGTGCAGCTAGGACAATTGGGTGCACCTGTGGCTTGTTCCTCCACACCTGGGCCGGGTTACTGCCTGCTCTGCAGTGCCGGTGTTTCCAGTACGCTTTTCCCGGTGGCACCAGAATTCTTGTGCCTTTGTTTCTGGGAAAATCGCTGTTTTAATGCTGCCTTGTTTTCCGTTGACATCAGCAGAACACGTCAGTCTGACTACGTTAAATATTTGTTTTCATATTATTGACAGCTAAGACAACGAAAGACAATCACTGTGGGTTACACAAACAGAAGATTGGGGAAGCATAATATGGTCATGATTAAGGGAAAAAGGGATAGGAACTTCATCAAATATTTGATCACTTATGCCATCTTTAAACTATTGGGGACATTGTTGGGAGCATTGTTTGCATTTACAAGCTGTCTGGTCCCTTTTTATGTGAGACAGCATTATACACATTGTTATACTCCAGGATCTGTAACGTTTGGCTCTCCAGGGTTTTTTGGGACCACAACTTCTATTAACCGTCACCAGCATAGCCATTGGTGAAGGATCATTGTACTTGTAGTCCAAAACATCAGGAGATTTGCAGAGTTCAGATCTCATCTCTTAAAGGCTATGGGTGTTTGCTTAGTGTACAGTATGTACAACAGGTACAGGGCTTGCATTCCTGTTCTCATACCAGGGCATCGATTTTGGGATTCTTCAGCTGAGATCTGCACAATGCAAATGTATGTAGACATCTTTTCTACTCTGACCATAGGTAAGGGGAAAAGCAGCACATCCTGTATCACAATTGTCTTAACGTACTGTACAAATAGCTGCAGCAATGGTCTATGACCTACCTGCATGAGGGAACAGAAACAAGGGAACAAAGCACTCTAAATACAGTGAGTTCGTTTGCTCTCTGAAAGTCAAAAGTAGTGTGATCTAGAATGAAACAAATGAAGTTCTTGTATCTGTTGTCCTCTACCTAATTATGGGGTTATCTTGTAACTTAACCAACGAGTCTTGGTGTATCGGCCACTTTTACTCCCTAATAATTGGCAAATACTCCCAACAAATAATAATAGGGAGTAGAAATACTCCCAACAAAAAATAGGAAACCGAGATGTAGAAAATAGCACCCCTGCTTTCACCCCTGTGTTCACCCTCACAGCTCCATGGATATGTTTGGACCAGTAGTGCATGCAGTATCACAGGGAGGAAACTACTATTTTAACTGCCTGATTGTAAGAATTAAAAATGTATCTTTTAATGTGCATGAATAACTAGGTGCAAAGAAATAAATATTCCAAAAACATTTCTGTTTTTCAGTAAAAATCTATTTTTACTCGGTTATAAAATACTCTCATTGGGAATTGGACCTAGATTTGTACTCCCTAAAAAACAATTTCTCCCAAATTCAAAAAATAGGGAGTGAAATACTCCCACTTCCAAATCTTTTTTTTGTATGCAAAAGATCTTTATGAAAATATTTGCTCCTGCTTCGCCTCTTACATAGTTTTTTTAACTTCTTTATTTGTCATTTTCAAACAAGTATATGCGAGAAATTATAATACAAAGTAAACATACTATTAAGCAGAAATTCTCTATCTCAGCATGTACAGATAAGCAGTGTTAAACCTATCTCAAATGTATTTCCACTAACTAAAAACATACTTATTCAGACATTAATAACTTATCTTAATAACATTAAACAGTTAAAAAAAACAAGAGTCGTCCATATTCCCAAAGAATTAAACAAGAAAAAAGAAAAGAAGAAAAAAAAAAAATGAAAGAGCAAAACAACAACCACACACACAAATGACAACAACAAATACACCTCATCTTTGCTACCATTTGATCACTTAGATCAATGAGCGATTCATTCTGATGTTCCATTACCATATAAATCAATAAAAGGTTTCCATAAAATCCAATAAGCTTCCTCCTTATCTTTCCTCTGAAATTTAACCAATTAAAAATCAGACAATATCAGTATATCGTTAATCCAATCCTCAACGTGCAGCTTTTTCCTGGATTTCCACACTTTCAATATCTGTTTCACAGGAATTACTAAGATTCTATCTATCCAAGACCCATACAATCGAGTCGTTAAAGAACGTTCACTATTGGCTAACAGTAAGACCAGTAGCGGCCCTCTTGGGAATTTAATAGACAAAATCACATCCAGCCTGTCTAACACCTCACACCAAAAGGTTAAGACTCTGGGGCAGAACCACAACATATGGAGTAACTAACGCTTCTCTTTACCACATCCCCCACCCAGATGTACACATGCATTCAGGTGTCCATACAATCGTCCCGAAATCTTTTGGTGAATCAGTCATAGCTTAAGATCCAGTTTACTGCTGTGCCCAATCCGCCACACATGCCTCCAAACGTCATCACCTAAGTCTACCTCCCATTTACGTTTCAGATTACTCCACAATTCCAAAACTGAAGCATCCTCTGGCATGAGTTGCAGAAAACGTCGAGACTCTACGCAGCGACAAACGAAACATGGACCATCCGGCAGGTTCCTTCTCCAATAGTGCTGATAACATACTAAAAACCCACGTCAAGAGACCTTCTAATTCCCCAAACCTATTCCTTTCTCTCCCACTCAAATAAAAAAGCATTTTGAGCTCCTCAAAGGGCATTAAACATCCATCACGTATCAAATCCCCTAAGGACAAGATTTCCTTGGAAATCCAGCTACGCCAGTACAGAGTTTTATTCCCTATCTGCAACGCAGGGTTATGCCAAATAGACGATTTAAGATTTAAAAGCATATTCCCATTAAAATTAAGTAGCCACCAGGTCATCAAGTTTTTAGTCACCTTAACAGTTGGCAATTTAACAACTCCCTTAGGTAGGTTTCCCATTGAAAAAATACTATCCAATCGAAATTGTGATAGAGCATCTTTCTCAATTGCCAACCAGATTGGTTCCTGCTCTGTCCCTGCTGTCATATAAAGGGCCGCCTTCTTCAGGATAAAACCCCTGTAGTAATTTCCCAAGTTTGGATATCCAAAACCCCCCTCTTTAGCATCTCATAGTAAAATAAACTTCGGAATCTTCTGAGCCTTTTTCTCTCCACAGAGAAAATCTTGAAAAACCCGATCAATTTCCTTTAGCAGCACTTCTGGAAAATGAAGGGGCATTGATTGCATTATATATAAAACATTTGGCAAGAGTGTCATTGTTTTTGTATTAATCCTTGACCATTTCCTAATATCTCTCCTAAGAGCTTCTATCAACTTAGTCACATTAAATGTAACCATCTTTTGTAAATCTTTAAAAAGGTAGATTCCCAAATATTGTACATGTGTCTCAGTCCACCTACAATTCCATTCAGCAAAATCCCCCCTTCTTACCGCCGTCGAAAGCGGGAACACCTCCGTCTTATCCCAGTTGATCTTATACCCAGAAGGCCTGCCTATTCTTCCAAGGAGATCTTTAAGAACAACACTTCCTTATCCTCGGTTCGAGAGTGCCACCACCGCGTCATCAGCATAAGAAAGCACCTTTACTTCAGTCGCTCCAAAATTTAGGCCACCGATCCTCTGTTCACTCTGTATCATGGACACCAACTGTTCCAAAGCAATATTAAATAGAAATGGTGATAGAGGACAGCCTTACCTCGTCCCTCTAGTAAGACCAAAAGCATCAGATAATTCATCATTAACCCAGCCACGTGACATAGCAGAGGATTGTAGACAATGAACCATCCCCATAAATCTATTACCAAAACCCATTTTCTCCATTGTAAATCTTAGAAATGCCCAGTTTACTCGGTCAAACGCCTTCTCTCCATCCATAAAGACCAGAGCGGCATTGACAGGTTAATTGCGGTGAAGACTCACTATGTCTAATAATGTCCTGATGTTATCATATCCAAATCTATCCTTCATGTACCCCCCTTTGGATTCATGAATAATTTTCCCAATACAACCGCTAAGTCTATTAGCCATTGTTTTTGTAAAAGTTTAATATCTACATTTAACGAAGATGTAGGTCTATAATTCTTACACTTTTTACTGTCTCTCCCTTCTTTTGGTATCAGTGTAATCAAGTTCTCCTTCATTGATTGGCACAGACCTTCCCCTCGTAGGAAATAATTAAATAGTTTACATAAAATTGGAGCTAAAAAAAACTGAACATTTCTTATAAAACTCCACAGGCAATCCATCTAAACCCGGAGATTTCCCCAATTGGAGTTGTCCTATTCCAAAATGTATCGGAAGCACCAAGTTTGGGGTTCCTCAAGCTGATCGATGGATCTGTGGAGGTTTGGAAAGGATCCCATAGTCACCCTACTTAGTGCCATGCATCAGGTAAGGGGATAGCCATAAGCAGCCCATAAACAACCCTTTCAATACACCTGTCAGCATTTTAAATGAAGTACATGGTTGTATTGAAACCATGGACTTCTTGTGAGACTACTGCAGATCCCGTAACCAGTGTGCCTTCAGTTACTAATTTACAGGACACTTGCTAGAACTGCATGGACTGCAGAAGGATTTGGAAGCTTGGTTCGGTCACTGCCAGTACTGCAGAGGACATAGCAGAACTCCTGCCATCTGCTTCTTGCACTCATATAAAGCCATACAAAGCCAATGAAGACTTGAACCAATAAACCCAATATTCTCAGCTAATGCCCAATCACCTCTAATGAGACCCTAAGCGGAAGGCCCCTAATCCCTTATCCAAGCCAGACCTAGGGGGAGGAATCAACAGGATATAAAAGGCCAGCTCAGAGATATAGCTATTGGTTATTTTGAGTCAAAGGAGGTGGCATGAAATCGAAGAGAGATGGCTAGATATAGTTAAGATTACAATAGGAGTTTGCATAAGAGGAGGCTAGAGATGAGATGGGAGAAGGAACATCAGGAGGAGGAGGTGGTGAGCAGTTCTGAGGATGAAGCTCACCATTGGAGGAGGAGAACTGAGTTAGTTTGAGGAGACAGTGAGATGAGTTGAGGAAGAGGAGGAAGTGTTATATTATATGTTAGCTAGACTTCTTAAGCGCAGCTAAGACCCAAGGGTATGTTGGCGCTGTAGATTTCCTAAGCCAGAGCAGAGAGGAAGCACAACAGAGGAAGGGGTGGGGGAGAGGGCAAAAAGGCATGAAAAGGCTAGCTACCACTGAGACTGGGGTGGGTAAGGGGCCGAATTAGGAGGGCCAGAAGTCAGTAGTCCAGAGAGCTTGGGCAGCTGGAGAAGGGCCGAGAACCATAACCCCGGTTTCCCAGCATTTAGTTGTAAACAATTTATATTCATCCAGCTTCCAATGTCTACTAGACAGTTTTTAAGCCGGGCCGCAGGTGGCGAGCAGACATGAAGAGGTGGCAAGTAGACATGAGTAGGTTTGGTTTGGTTTATTATTTATAATGCGCATCATACCCGGGGGTAACAGGGCGCAGCAGTTACAAGTATATGCGAAGCTTGGTTACACAAAATTATACAGGATACATACAAGTAAAACATTCTGTACAGAGAGAACATATTTACAAACATGGTGTGCAGTAGGAGAGTATATGGACACAGGGATATATAAACAAAATAGAGTCTAGAGAAGCGTTAATTACAGCTGTTGTTATCATGGCAGTAAGCAGGTGGTTAGGTGTGCTGGTTGTTGGATTTTAGCCATATGATGGTGTTGGCTCTAAACCTGTGGTACATTTGGTCTATTCTTAGTCTGGGAGGCAGGTGGTAAGCAGAGTTGAGAAAGGGGTGGTGAACAGAGCTGAGGAAGAGGATGGAGTGGAACCTGTTTCTCAAGAGGAGTCTAGAGAACCTCAGGAGGGAGTAGGAAGCAATATTCAGGAGCAGGTAGAAGTCAGACATCAAGAGGATGCAAGGGAGGCTGGCAAAGTCAAAAGTAGCAAGGCTGGGAAAGATGGAGAGGGAACATCTGGCCCAAGGCAGGGGGTAAAGGGAAAGCTCCAATTAGAAGTGGCGGAGCCCATAGAGGGAAGAGGAATATGCATGTGGTGTGCGGATTGTGGAAGAGCATGAACAAAGATAGAGAGTATATGCTGTCACAATGGGAGAGGTCAGGACTCAAGTACTGTGAGGTGATAAGGCACTCTTGATATCATCTGTCGCGTCTGGGGAAGGCAAGCACCGTTAGTTCCAGCTGCAGCTTGAGGAAAAGCTGCAGTAATGCCTACAACTCTAAAACACTGTCACTAATAAGAGGAATAACTATGCAGTGAAAAACAATGATAATATCAACAGGCAGAAGTCCAAGTAATTGTTTTCACAACAAAAAGAAGCCCAACAACCTTGACCTGGAGATTCAGGGAAAATCCCTTGGAGAGAGTGCAATTGCTGAGATACTTGGGCTATGAGGTTTCCTTCAAAAGCTCCAGACAGGGTTGGAAGAAATCACTAAAAAGAAAATGTGCCCCACTGTTAATCAAACTGAAGCAGAATTATTTGCAGTTGTGTTGTTTTTCCTTGAGACCTTTTTTGTTTTTTGTCATACTACCTGCTCAAGGTTGAACCAACTTTATTGAATGGTTTAGACATCTATCTGTTTCACATGGGGCCCTAACTTAACACCATGCAAGGCATGTTCTGGAGAAACAAACTTAGGCTGGCCAACTCAGTGCCCAATGCAATAATAAGGCATGAGTTTAGTCTGATCTCCCTAGCCGCAAGAGCCACATGAAGGAACTTGGCAGTGTTTGCCGAGCTACTAAACCCGCAGATTAATTCCTTATATCAGAGCTGGGAGATAAATCAAACATGAAACTCAGGCATCACCAAAACCAAGTTCAAAATTCAGATATCGAAAACTTTACAACTCATTGATTTCTCAGTGGAAGAACTTTCAAACAACACACCCAGTTAAAAGAAAGTTGCTTAGGTACGACTGTGCTGTAACCACGGATTTGTTGGGCACGTATACACTTTACAGTGAATACACGAAGTTCAATGCAAGAAGGGAAGAAATCTCTAAATAAATCTATATCTTCCCATGTCCAACTCTATGTGATGTCTTCCTGAGTTTCCGCCTCAACCGGCTACCAATGCTGGAACACCTAAGCAAGTGGGATTGCACTCTGGGGGATCTCAGTTGTAGGTTCTGTAGGAACTGCTGTGTTGGGGAAAGCCTAAAACACCTGGTGATTGATTGCCCGGCACTAGGTGAGGCTAAATTCTCTCCACTTGGTACCGCAGTGCTGACAGAACATTTCTGGAATCGATTGATGTGGGGTACTCAGTGAAGCCTGATTTTATCCTTATGTCATTTTATTTAAATTATACTGATGAAAATGTAAACTTTTTAGGAAAACTGCTTTGATGAGAAATACTCACTTATGTGCTTTTATCTTTTTTTTTACTCAATGTACTTCTTTTTTAGTATGATTAAATATATTTCTTTTTTCTTTTACATTTCTATATGTGAAAGGTTGTTATACTTGTATTAACTATAACACAATTAAAATAAAAATAAAAAATAAAATAAAAAATAAGAGGATTAACGAGAATATAAAAGTAAATTTGACTTAATCCTATCTGTTGATGCATATCGTGGTTGATCTCAGAAGTGGGATCAACATGCCTGGGCATTTTAAACCAATCCAGTGACATCCCAATGAACCAATTGTTTGTTTCTGGATTCAAAACACTCTAAGCCCTTCCAACAAACTTTGTAACATTCAAGTCCATCCTGGAGAGTTTTTTGGAGGTTTCTTTCCTGTCCGTGGAGGGTTTGACCTACCTCAACCAACCCTATGACAAATGATGTCCAGTTCAAAATAAAGGACTCTGTTCCATACATTAACCTCTCTAGTCAATGAGGTAGACTTTCATCCTGCTGAGTCATGTAAACAACAATAAGCACATTTACAGACCCCTCTTAGGAAGAAAAAGGGGAATTGATGTTTTTTTTTTGGTGGGGTGTTACGGTGATCACTCTCACTTGGAAACCACAAGCTCAAACATGTAGAAGGTAGCCATGTTGAATCCTGTTCAAGGCCATGTTGAGGAACCAGGATGAGCGCAAGTAGAAGCGTCCACTGGAACCCTAACCCCTATCCCGGACAAACTGGTGAATGGACAACTAGCTCTGCTAGGCCAACTGTTGTCTCTGACACCAGTCTGACAACTGTGTCCTTGTTACAGAGGTATTCCCTGTGTGATTATCCCAAGGCTTTCTTTCACTCCTTTAAGAGAATAGCAGAAGATGAACAACAGAAGACCAGCTGGTCCCATTTTGTTGCACCCTTCTTGACGGAGGAACTTGAGGCTGCCTACCAAATCCTGAACACTGACAGGCACACTATATACAGCACTTTGAAGTGTACCATTTTGGAAAGCCTGCGGAGAAACCAAGAACACCAATGACAGCAACTTGTCCGTTTGCTTTGTCTGGAAACCACTTACCAAATGACTTATCAAATCAGGTTTCTTTGAGAACCAAATCTTGGAAATATGAATGTTCAAGAAGTGATGAAACAGCTGATTCTCGAACAGTTCTGCAGCTCCTTTCCTCCCTACTTACAAAGACCCAGTCATCAGCTTCACCAGATGACCCTAGAATTGGCCAGTCAAATGCTACCCGAGTACAGAGGGCTCCATGGTGCAGATCAAAAGTTATGGAACCCCAAGTGAAGAAACCAGGCCAAATTGTTAAAAAGGAGGTGGGAAATTATTTAAGATCAGGGGTTTATGCAGTCTTTGGGCCCATAATGGGAACACCCCTAAGGCCATTGGCAAGGCCCTAGAGTCTTGGGGAGCCCAAAGCACTGATATACCTCATGATGAAGAAACCAGTAGTAAAGTGCTTTGCTGGTTGCAAACCTGGCCACATAGCTCCTTCCTGCACTAAAATCTGCTAGCCTTAACCAATAGATTTGGGCTGTTTGCAAAAGCCAGCCAAGAGTGGTGATTGGACCCAAAATACTGAAACGTCTCCTGCGTGCACAGAAATAGAAAAGTCTATGAATAGTGTAACGGTGTCGAAGAAGGATGCGGACACAAGGATGACATGTTTATTGCTATATACCTTTATTGATAGTAACATAACCCTCACTTTCCCTATCTTTAAGTGGGGTTTCCCTGCCTCAAACTAATACTAAAGGATCTGTGAGAATGTCTGTCCAAATTAAAGTCCACCATCTTGTGTCACAACCTACTTCTATTCCTTACACTACAACTAAAGAAAAATATAATCCAACAGACAGTTCTTTCTACAGGAGAATGACTCCAGTTATATGGGTGGCACTGCCAAAATGTTCTCTTGCAAAAATCTATCCCTCCCCTGACTTGTAGCAATCTTGTAGCAATCTAACAGAATGTTGCTTCTCAGGAGAATGGCTCCCTTCTGGTATGGGGGTGGCATTCCCAAAATGTCCTCTTGTAAACAGATGCCAGGAGGAATGATTCCCTTCCCCTGGCTTGTAGTTCCAGCACTTTGTACAGTCAACTTTATGGACCAGGAGAATGGCTCCCTTCAACTGGTAGTGGTGTGCACTCTCCAATACAGTTCACAACAAGGACAAGAGGGAATGACTGCCTTTTCCTGGCGTCTCTTCAGTGTACTTGAAAGCATTCCGTTTTCTCACCAGGAGAATGACTCCCTTCTCCTGGTGTTTTAAAATTCTTTTTCAATTTGGGAAATTCCAGTGTACTGATCTCTGCCACTGCAATGAGGAAGAATTCTCGGGTGCCCGTTTCAGTGATGGTAGGATCCAAAACCCTTTTCTGATAATGGTCAGTGGTTTATCCCTGCCACTGTTGTGAGGATGGTTTCCTCCGATGCTTGTTTTACTTATATCGGGGACCCAGACCCTTCTCTGGTGGTCAGTCAGCTTATCTCTGCCACTGGTATGAGCAATATTTCCACTGATGCTCTCTTCACCTTGCTTTGGGTCCCAATCCTTGATCGCTCTTTGATAGCCCTTACGCTTGCCCCAGCATGAAGCAGAGACCTCTCTACTGCCCCCACGTTCCTACCAGTCCGCCTGTGCTTCCCGTTACCTTCTGGGATTTGATTGCACGGCGCCAGTCTCTCCGGGGAATGGGGTCGGTCTCTGTCCTGCTTCCTGCAGCTGTCTGCTTCATTACTGCTTCTGCTGCGACTTTGCATGTTTTGGCTCCTTGCAGTCTTGGCACAGTTAGGGGACCGTTCGGTTCAACTCATCCTGGAGTTTGTGACACAGCCTCGCCTGCTTCCTGCTCAGATCGGTCTTGCCAATGCAGGACACTTCACAGACTCCCTCAGCCACTCGCCAGCATCCTCTGCAGAGCCCTCTTTTTGGGTCGAGTGCAGACTTTCAAACTCTCCGGTTCCCCAACAAGCATGGAAGACTCTGAGACCTTCTTCTCTTTCCACGTTATAGGGCTTACTCCGCCCCAGCGTAACGTCAACACCTATTGTCAATGGCTTCTTGGTATTCCTCATGCCTCCTGTGAGCCACCTTGTCTCAGTACTAGCACAGTCAGTATTCCTCATGTTTTCTGTGCTCTTCTTCTTTCTAGTATTTTCTGTCTTGGCTGTATCCCAGGCACTACAGAAATACATTGGTTTACTCTCAATATAGTGGTTTGAAATGATGGTGCGGCTAAGGATTGTGGGGGTGTGATGTTGTACAACAGGTTGTTACGATGGTGGTCGTCCTTATTCCCGACGGGGAGTCCCGCCCCATGAGGCCCTCCCACATTGAACCACCTGTAGGAGGACTGTTGGGTAACAGCCGCACCTCCCTAGCCTCATGGGAAAGGGCTCCCTCCTGGGGAGAGGTGACGACACCTGGTGAATTGTCACACTAGGTTCCATTCCAATTCTTCATTAGAGAAATAAAACATGAAGCTGAGATGACCGTCCAACTGGGTTTGCCAGAAGAAGCAATCTTACTACCTACCTCATTTAGAAGCTTGTTTCGAAGAGGCTAAGTTGGAAGAAGTGGACATTTGGGACAAAAATGTGTTTGGCTGGCTGGTATGATCTCAGCAGACTATACAGTTCCCCAGGACTTTCATAGTGGGGGAAAAGCCAAACCTTCCAGTTAAAGCCATCCGTCGCTTTTTGTCAGCTTAGAAAGGGGGCCTTTGATCAGGGAGATATGTGACAAATCCCCTGTCTAACTATGGGGTAATATAGTTGGGTGCTTAATGGGACGGGGGACTCCCAAGCTAATATAAGATGGACGCGGGAGGTCAGAGGAGGATCCCCTGTTCACCCTTTCTTAATCCCCAGGATAGAACAGGGGACAGTCACATGCAGCCGATAAACAATCCTGAGCCTTTAAATAAACCTGTTACTGGCCCTTGAAAGAGACTGCATGATTGCATAAGAAACCATGACTCACATGTAAAATTACCACAAACTCTGTGAGTTACTAATTGTTTTTAAGACACTTATTGGAACTGCACTGACTATTAGGATTTGTGAGATTTCCATGGTTAGCACCAGTGCTGGGGAAAAATGTGTATCCACTTTGGGCTCCCAGCATATGTGTACATGCACAGCTGAGTGTATTGTTCCCTTCCAAAATGGCAGACTGGACTTTTAGAGCCTCAGTCCACACTACTTCAATGAGATGCGTACAGTCATGACAAAAAAATGGGGGCAGAGCTGAGGAGGAGGTGGTGGTGAACATAACTGAGGAGAAAAAGGTCTAAACAGAGTTGAGAATGGAAGGTGTTGATCAAAGTTGCATAGGAGGAGGAGGTGAGCTGAGATGGGGAGGAGGAGGTGGTGGGGCTTAACTCAGATGAACCTCAGAAGCGGGTGGAGGTGGTCATCAGGTTCAGGTAGGAGTTAGCCAGTTCAGGAGTCTGGAAAGATCAGAAGTATCAAGGTCAGGGAGGCTCAAGAGGACATCAGGCCCAAGGCAGGGGTAAAGCCTCGATCTGAGGTGGTGGAGCCCACAAACTGAGTAGGAGGTCTCGGGAGGAGTAGGAGCAGAGAACAAGGGAACAGGCTATCAAGAGGCGAGAGGTCGGGACCCTATGACAGGGAGGTGATAAGGCAGTCTCCTGTGGGATTGGGGAAGGCAAACCAGGTGGCTTCTCCACAAGGTTGAAGGCAAGCTTCAGTTATACCTACAACCTCTGGAAGAGATGCCCCAATGTGTAAAGCAGTTTCACAGGTAGCATGTGTGGTCATATCCACTAGCAGGGAGAGACAAGATAAGGGACTCTGAGACATGGTCCATAGTCTGTGAGTGCCAGGGGACATACCCCTACTCTTGTTAAGTTTAAAATAAGCAATACTAATTGAATTGTATGCTTGCAAAGCAAATATATGTAAAATGTGTGAAAAGATTACAGAATAATTATTGGTGCTGGAATGATAACCATACAGTGTGAAAATGGTCACAATTAAAACTAAAATGATTACCTCTCATGTTAAATAAAAAGTTATTGATGAAAACTAATCTAGTAAATCCCATATTTTCTAAATAAAGGTTCAAAGAAGTATATTCCAAAATGCTGACAAATTATATTTTTAATCAATTCAGTCATTTTTAATATTATAAATTCAATAATTAGTCAATTGATCATCCTCAAAATTAATTTCTGCATATTTACTATCAATTCCTTGGCATGTATAAATAATTTCAAACAATGTATACAATTAACATATGTATTATGTTCAACTTTTTGATATCTCCACAAGAAATGTCAATCAAATATTTGTCAGTCCATGTCTTTGCTTAAATCCTTGGATGTTAAATGGTTAGTGGACTTAATGCCTTTCGAGTCAAACTTCTCTTTAGGAATGGACGATCTGACTTCCCAGAGTGTCGGGATAAATCCAAGTCCTATTAGTATTAACACAAAATAACATTATTCATACTAAAATTAGGCCTAAACATTCCTCCTTTACATACCTTTTTGGTTTTATCAATCAATAATCATTACATCTAATTGAGCATTCAAAAGCTTTCAGGCATTCGTCGTCAATAAAATATTCATACATTTTTATGACTTCTCTAAACCCTTCCAATTATAAATATTAATAGTTTATTTTATTTTTTAGGGAACATTTAATTTAATTTACCTATTATAATAATGCATCAATTCCATAACTTATGAATTTGTCTAAATATTCAATGCCCCAATTTTACCTACTTTATTCTGTTAATTGAACATTTTTAAAACTTCTAGAATTCCCTACTCAATCCTTTGCCTCAGAAATCACTTGAGTAAACATGAGGACATTTTTGTAAATGAAATAAAACATTATTTTAACATCCATTTAGTGACTACATGTAAACACAAATATCATTACGATGTTATAATCAGTTACCTCTTCAAAGAATTCAGTGAGGTAAGGTCAAGATGTTACACGCACCTGGTAACCACAGGGGCGACACACGATACTGGATGGAGGTCTAAGCGATATCCCAGACCCCTCTCTGCCTGGTTGTGTGCCAGACGTTGGGTAGCGCCTATAACAGGAGAATGGAGGGTTAAGATACTGGTTCTGTGATGGGTGAACTCCCACCTCCCTCTGGTCCAAATCCCCTCCCTTGGGGTTATTGCTCACATTAGATTTTTGTGCGTTGAACTGAGCTGTGTAATAGGCTTCCGTGTTGGATTAAGGTCCAAAACTGGTATTGCTTTATTCCTGATAATGGTGGAGTTTTAAGGCCCTTGGGGCCAGTGTGAAGGGCTTTAGCCCCACTGCTGCCAGGGGGCTGTTATACATGAGGGGGTCAAGGGCATGGATCATGACACAAGATTCAAACTTTATCCGATAAAATTGCAATATGCCATTTTGGTTTACCCGCAGAACAATCCCAATGGTTTACGCGCTCTTTTCTACAGTTGGCCAAGATGCAAAAACCACCCAATTCAAATGACTGCATTTTCTGGAAGTGTTGTCTCTGGGTCAAGCATCTGACATCATCTTCCTTGCATTTCAACAATATTCTGTAATGCCGTACAAACAATTGTATGGTCCTTCAAAACAGAGGAGTAATAATGATCTCCTCGGCCGATTTAAAACCACCAATATCCCCACTGCTCCATTGTCCAAGGCCATGTGGAGGACCTTGTGGATTAAAAGAATGTTGGAAAGTATCCATCAGTTTCTTTGGCCTTGACAGGGAAAATCCACCCATTCCCCATGCACAAAAATCTGGTGTAAAGGTTGGGTAACTGAAAGTTGCTTAGTGGTTTAAAGAGGATGGCAGAGACCTCCAGAACCAATCACATGCTATGTCAAACAATTCTGGGAATATTGACAATTCCTGAGGGGTAATATAAGAAGGCGCTGTCTGTCCATAGTTTCACAGCATAGACTAATATCACCAGGTGCTTTGCTTGCATTCATGCCTGGCAGTTGACATATGCTACTGCTGTAGTGTTATATGTTCTTATGAGGATCACTGCTCCATGAATACTTTGTTAGAATTGTTAGTTGCCTTGAAATATTGCAGACAACCACTTCTAGATAGTGTTGCATCTTTTCATTGGTTGCATGCCAGGGCGGCTTACAGTTTCATGACAGATCATGCACGATGTTGGTCCCTCGAGCCTAGTAAAACACAAATATTGCATAGCCTTCAGCAGTGTCGGAATGCTGGCTAAAGTCAGTCTTGCACCTCTAAGAAAATCAACTGCCTTGAGTTTGACACCAGCACACTGGGATATGTTGTATGTGGTGCTATGGCAATAAAACACAGACTTGCTACCATCTTGAATCCAGCATAGGAAATGCTTGCTCCTCATTGCAAATCATATTTTTACCTGTTCCCGGGGATTCTCCCCATCATTGCCACCTGCCGTTCTATGAGCCTACTCTTCCTCCTCTGCTATTGTCCAGCCTGGCCTTCATTCTCTTACTTATGTATTGTAAAAGTCCTTTTGTTCGCTACCTCCTTGTGTCCCTTCGTTGATTCCTGCATTGCCAGCCTTCACTATTCCTGCTTGCCAGCCTCAATTATTCCAGCCTTGCCAGCTTTCATATTTCATGTCTTGCCAGCCTCCATTTACCCAATCTCATTTGGACCCGCCTTACCGTACCTCAAGCATACTCGGTTACTCAAAAGTTACCAAGCTTCTGCAGTTCATCTTCCTGTCTGATGAAGTTGGGGTTTTAGGTAACCCTACCAATGACTAAGCTGCCCATGGTAGCGCCAGTACTGTCCTTGCACCACACTAACCATAGGTGGCAGTTCCTGTGGCACCGGAGGAGGTTCCAGACTGTGCAGATATAGCTATGCATCTGGTGAGTTTGGAGCAGCCCTCAGCATGCACTTGCACAATGAGAGAGGTGGTAGGGATCCCCACAAAGAGACCGGTACTGACTGCTTCCATCATCAAACTGGTGCACAGCTCCAGCACCACTCACAGCTTGACAGTTGAACATTGGTGTCTAAGCAGGTAAACAACATCCCTGTATTGATGACATGTTCTGTATCCTACACATGTATGGTGCATGACATCCATTTTAATGATGCCTCTTGATAGGTTGCTCAGGATCCTGCCAGCACTCCAGGACCTGTGAAAGGATTTCAGGAACAGGAAACAATATGTTATAGTTCTGCATTCAATGGCTCTAAACACTCTCCAGATTTGTATGGAAAGGCCGCAGATGAAGTCCAGCCCAAGATAAAACAAGTATCCATGCAATGTGCTGTGGGCTTCGAGCCATTGTGCGCCACTTATTTTTGTTGCTGGAGTAATTTCCACAGCAATCTCAGGTGCTGTGAGGTTCTCTCTTGTGGCAGGAGAACACTCCTTCCTGTGTGGGACACTGGCTTCAATGAAGGATAAGTCCCGAGAAGGTGAAGACAAGCCCATACACGCTCACCCCAGAGAGAATCCAACCCGTTAGGGAAGAAAGGCCCAAGTCAATCTTGTATGGATAACAAGGTTTAATCTCACAAGCAGATGAGAGCAACAGTAAAGAACTCTGCTGCTAAGAACGTTCAGCCGAAAAGTAGTACAAGCAGAATCTTTTAAAGGAAAACATTGTCATACATGATGCAATACACATGGTAAAACCTATAAATAATCTGCCTGCTCCATAAGAGATGCCAGGCCGTTGGTGTCAGCCCAACCCATCCGTCTTCCGTCACGTGGGCGCTGCAGTGATCATCTTCTCACGTCGAAGGTCAAAGAACAAATTAACTATGCTCCTAACATACAGCTACTTTATCTTTATACTGTGCCCCTGGCATACCTTAAGATGGGCACAAAGGAGGTTCTGGGGCACTCTAACCTTCACACACACACATTTCACTCACTCCCTTCCATGCCATCCGGCTCCAAGGTCTCCACACTCGTTTTGAACTTTAATTTATCCCTCACAGCACCTTGCAATACAAATCACACGAATGTCGCTCAACGATGTGCCCTGTCCATCCTCTTTGAACATTTCCGGATTTGTTACTTTGAGGTTGGTGGTCAAAGGGCACCTGGTGCCATGGAATTTAGGGATCTTAAGGTTTAGTCAGTCATATGGGTTATAAGTCGTGGTTGCCTCGGGATGGGCCAAGTCATGCTTTGGCCAGTGTGAGATAACATGCACACCAAGTGCCGGTCTGTGATAACGGCTTTGTAGGGCACATTCCTCTCAAACATCTTTGGAACACTGTCCGAACAATAAAAAAAGTGTTGTGGTGGTTGGGGGTGTGGGCTGTCCTCATGGGAGCTCGGTCATGGATGGAGATTTCCCTTGTCTCGCAATTTGGGCCTAGTGCATACAATGCCACATTCGCTGTGCAGGCCTTCCTTCTACCTATGATTATTAATATTTACTCAAAATAGCAATGCTGCTCACGCCCTATGCTATACTATGTGGGTTGATTATATTTGATTATATTGAAGTTGGGTCTTTTTGTATTGGGAGGTGGTCCTCTCACTGTCCCTCCTCTCCGCTTGCCCATCATAGTGCTTTGAATGCATCTTGCCTCACGCTAAAGCATCTTGGGGGTTGGGGTGGGGCTACCCCGTTCCCAACAATGGTGATAGATGAAAATGTTCAGATTGATCAGTAAGTCGTATATCTTCACTGTCAAATATGTCTGCTCTATATGTGCTATTGCTGGGCCCTGGGAAAGAGCCTGAAAGCGCCAAGCATGAAGTGGGACTAGTTCAATCACCTATTTATTTATGCAAGAGAGCTTCCAACCGAGCCCTAATTATAACTATGCCAGTCTTGAAAAAATTACAGTCAGGGCCACAGATTTCTAGCAGGCCTGACCTGCATGTAGATCAGCCCCTACTGGCAAAGAAATTCCTGAATCACCGGCATCGGTAATACCGGTGCAGGTGATTCAGGCAATCCCATCCCATGGAGTCCTACGGAACTCCATGGAACAGGAATTTACTGCCATCTCCGCCGCCCGTAATATCCCGATAATACCAGAATATTGGACGCCAGAGATGCTAGGGACAGTTTGCTGGTACCCCACTGGAATTACCGGCGGGGTACCGGCAAACTCATAATGAGGGACGTTTTGGTGAATATACTAAATACTGTCTTCAATCCAAATAGAGAACTGTGAATTGATAAGGCTGGTTCTCCTCTGCAAATCTCAGCAACATTTCTAGTCTTTGGGATTTATGATAGAGTGGATTTTTTAGTGTGAGTTCGCTTACATGCCTTTTTTTGAATAGCTATGTTTTATTTGGCAGTGCAGAGCATTTGTCCTGACTCATCTAAACAGCTGATGACCCCTTGAGATTCCGCATGAACCCTGTTTTCTGTGCATAAACTGCAGTTATGAAATGAATTCTCCAGACATCATGTTGGCAACAACCCAATTTTAAGGTACACATGAGGGTTCTTTTTCTTCTTGTTTGATCTTTTCTTTGAGTTTTATTTTTTGGAGTCACACCAGTTGTTCAACTGTGATATAGCGGCCATGATGAAACATTCTTGTGCAATATTATTGGATCTTTCTTTGTGTTTAACTTGTAGAGAGCAACTCATGTAAGATTTGTTCCAGAATCCTAAATATTTAGTGGACTATGTGGTGATTTATAACTTTGTGTGTATATGTATTTGTAGATCTTTGCTCCTGAAGAAGGGGGTTTCCCCGAAACACGTAGAGCTTGAAGTTGCATTTCAACTGCTAAAGAATATTTTCTTCTTTATTTCTCTTTGTTTTCCATGTTGGCTATATGTAAAGCCTAATATTATCTGTTGTTTGAACAAAGCATATGCATGCTGTTATTTATGTTCTACTATAATATTCATGTACATAAATGTGGAGATTTTATGAAAAGATTGACTGATTTATTTCAGCACGAAAGGTGTGCAGGGGACGGGAGTGTCTTTAAGCTTAGACACTTTTTCTTGGTTCTTAATTATTGAATGTCAACCTAATCCCTGCTGATCCGGTTGGACTGGGATGATCACCTTTGTACTTACGGTCTGCTCCATGGCCATAGGCTTATTCTTGTCTCTGATGGAGGTTGAATTGTCCCAGTTTCACATGTTGGATCTTGTCTGCTGATGTTTGCATATGCTGGCAACCGAAGGGCACGCCCGGTACCTAATAGGATTGCTGTATTTTGGTATGAGGCAGGCAATGGGCTTTTCCAACCTTACATTTTGGGTTGAAATACCATTTGGACCTTGAGAACTAAACCCTTGGTTATTGTGAAGGGATTTGTATTCTTGCGAAGGGTGACCGCATGCTTGGGCTTTTCCAACCTTACATTTTGGGTTGAAATACCATTTGGACCTTGAGAACTAAACCCTTGGTTATTGTGAAGGGATTTGTATTCTTGCGAAGGGTGACCGCATGCTTGCCTTCCTTTAAAACATGATGGACTTGTGCTTCTATTTGCTCACCAAAGAGCTTAGGATGCTGAAAAGATATTTACAGAGATTCACTGTATTGTGAATCCTCTGCCTGTAGCCTCTGATGTGAATGTGTCTTCTAGCTGCCACTGTTTCCTTCATTCTCAAGGTGGATGCTCTGACCCCATTGAAGGATACATCCAAGAGAAATTCGACCTGCTGATGCATCATACCCAGAATGGATGAACACTTTCTACCCTCCTTTATTGTTCTGGCGATGTCTTAGAAGTCTGAGAGAGGGGCTTTTCCCTTGCTTCTGGGCATATTTACTTGCACATAGGGCATATGTGCTCTGTCAAATGTCTGTTTAAGGCTGCATCTGCCTTCTGTCAATAATGTCCCTGACAGCTTCTACTTCTTCCAACATGGATGTTAGACAAATCACACTTGATAATATGGAATCCACTTCTAGTTTTATTGCATTGCTGTTATTCCCCATTGAGTGGGTACATTTCCTTCATGAAGGACACATTAAGATGTATTCGGTGCCCTGCTGTTCTGTAAAAATCCTGGTCTTAAACAAAGGTATATGAGGAAATTCCATTTTTGCATCTTGCTCATACTGTCTGACCATCTGTTCGCTACTCGGCTATAGTTTGTTAGTGGTCTGAAACCCCATCTTTAGTGCGATCTGAGATAATAGCTTGGTTAGAGACTCAGAACCTTGGTTCTTTGCCAGTTTCTTCTTGCTCTGAAGTGTATTCTAGCTTTTGGGATGACGGGTCGTTGCTCCTCATGGCGCACCTTCTCCTTGTGTGTGCCTTCAGCTTTTCTTTGTCTACTTGACAATGCCCTTGATTCTTGTTTAAGCCAGTGAGGGTAAAGAATGCCTTGACTGCTTGCATCTGGACCGGCCTCTTCAGAAGACCCTGAAGAAGAATCGGAAGACTTATTTATTTTTTCTCTCTGGATTCCTAGAGTGTATCACTCATTGTACTGTTACAGATCAAACATCTCTTTTGCAACACTGCTTCTGTACTGGTCATAAGTGAGCCATTTTGTACTTCTCACATGCATGATTTTCCACCGGTAGCTCAAATACTGACCTCTTTCCTGCTGCGCTGATGCCCATCTCAGTGGGCATGTGTAATACAAATCATTTCTGTTGTTGGGTATCTGAGAATGTCTGTTCCCAGATGCATATCTCATTTTGTCTGCCCTTCATGATGATGTCTAAGGCGTCCCACTTACAACATCATTCATGCCTTGCAGGTTGACCCCACTCCAAACTCAGCCACAGTGGGTGGCAACCCTGTGAAAAGTCTGATCTTTCTGGAGCCCTGACTCTGCAGGGCCCAGAGGATGTGTTACAGCTCTGTGCGTACCTTTGTATCCCCTGTCAAGCCGAGCCATCAGGGGAGTAAATGCATATTTTTTGTTTTTTTAATTTTATTTTGAGAAGCAATGGTTATGTGCTTCATCCGGGGGACCAATGCCCAGGTGGGTACCCCAAATGTGCTGGCACTTTTGGCTAGTTGTTTCCTTGAAAGAGGAACAAGCCGGCTGGCCCTTGGGCAAGTTCCAGTCTAGAGGAAAGGAAAATCTTGTGCTTTCTGGATAAAGACATTAAGAGAAATAAGAAAGCTTTTGTTCAATGTATTAGTGAGCAGTGGGACAGTCAAGAGGGACATGCCAGTAATGCTACTATTAATGATGTGAATCTTTGAGCAGTTGGGGTGGAGGTATTTATACTTGCCGTGTAATCATTATCAACCATTGCATGGAACCCACTACTGTGCATCATTGTGCATAGCTTTACAGTGCCTTAGATTAGCTGCATAGGCAATTACTGCTCGGATGTAGAAGAGCAAACTCGGGATTGGCAGATTACTTCACGTCCTATTGGGTCGTAGGAGAATTAGTTGCAGATATTTTGACAAATTTTGCTGCATATATATGCGGGGGGGGATTTAGAAAATAATTATTGTAGGGTGGTTCACGGGTGGCTGCAGGGGTCTCCCCCGCATATAATCAACCTGTCAAAAAAAGAATTCAACCAATTCTCCAACGACCAAATCGATTCAACGTAATCACTCTAAACCAACAACTCAGGAGTAGATCAATATCAAAAGGTACCGATGAGGCATTATGTCAAGCAATGTTGTGCATATTCCAGCTGCTCACACACAAACCCCTTCTTTCTACAGGTTATCACGTGTCCTCATGTCTTTGAGAAGTTGGGCCGCAAAGCGCTTGCATATTGAAGATCAAAGGCCAGATTCCTTCCTGGAACGTTTTCGGGGACCAGAGCTGAAGGAGGTGTCCAGCAGAGGCAGCAATGCCCAATCCATGTTGGGCAACCAAGAAAAGCTGGGCAAGGAAAAAAAGTAAGCTGCTTCTGTCTTGTGGGTGAAAGATTTGGTTTGGAAATGGGTTTAATTTCCCAGAAAATATATTTAAAAAAGATGAAAATATGAAACCGAAAAGAACATTTGCATGATTATGAAAAAAACATTCTTCGTATCACTAACGTTTCAAAATGGTCACCTGGCACATGCAAGTAAATAATGTAATAATACTGTTTCTGCTTGCCCACTGTAACCCTTGGCTCATACTGCTGTGCACAATGACCAGCAAGAGTCAAAACAAATGCTATGGAGTATAAAGGAAGGAGGATGGCATTTGAAGAGGAATTTGATTTGGCTACATCTCCACTTTCCAGACTCATTTTGCAGAGTCAGTTTCAGCTCATGACACAACAGGATATGGGTATCCCCTGGCCTATGCCATTTAGTGCTGTCATTCAGATTTTGCAAGTGCAACCTCCTGAAGGAAGCTGTGACATAGTGGTTAATGTCTCTTATCTCTTTCTCTTGTCAAATAGGTTGATTTATTGTAAGTTACTGGGCTGGAGAAATAGAACAAAATATTGGGCCAGTTTCTCCAAAAATAGCACTAACGAAAGGGCCGCAGAGAATGCGCTCGTTTTATCTGCACGCTTGTTTCATTTGCGCTATTTTTAGGCATGTTCAGGGCATCTCATTTACACAAGTGACCCAAGCATTTCAGGAGGGGGTGGACATGGCCCAAAGATGCGCTGTCCAGCCACCTTGCATACCTTAGTGTCGGGAGCTCGCTCCTAACACTAATGCATGACAGGCTCCCAGCAAACACGTGGGTGAAATGATTGGGGGTGTGGGGGGGAGGAAATTTGGGAATTCCAGTGTGACAGCCGTGGTTGAAACTGCGGCTGTCACACTTCAATAACAAATCATGCCATGGTCGGAAATAAGTCTGCCATGATTTGCCTCTTTTAAAAGGCCCGGGGGGGGGGGGGGGTGACTGTCATTTCAGGGCATTTAAAAGCGCATCCCATTTGGGAATTTGTGATGCGTTTTTTAATGCACTGAAACGTCCCCTTATTTGCCCAAATGCGCAAAGGGTGGGGGGGGGGGATGGATCTGCGCTCATACAGATGCCCTTTGAGAGCTGGGCTGATTCATTTTTTTGGCAGAAGTGAGGAGATGGGCAACTATGCCACCTAAACGCTCTTATAAGTAGTTTATCTGCCTTGTATTGCTTCTCTACAGCTATAAAAAAACAGTTTTATGATGTCTCTATTAGAAGCCTGAATCGGGCAAATTACTGCTGAGTGGGTCATTCATCTAGAGAGCAATTGTATCAGAAGCACTCCGCTGTATTCTTAATTCGTTTGCAAAACTAAAATGTTCCTGTCCCAAACAAAAGGTTAGAGGAAATGACCCAAGTCAGTGCAATGGGAAACAGGAATTGGCAACGGGAACAACTGCGACATTGGTATCTATAGGATCTGTGCATCTTTTTTTTGTGATTAATAAGTAATGGTGAATTTGGAAAGTTTGTGCTTACTTGTGATTTTTATAAACTGCCTTTCTTGTGCTCAATATGTGACTAAAATGTTTTGTGTTGCAACATTTGAATAAGGTATACATTCAGTGTTTGTTAAGTATAAAAGGTGGATTGTAGAGGGAGATATATTGAGACATGTATTACATTGTGAATCACGGTACAGAAAAGTGCGCCATAGGTTATTTAGAGTAATAGTAAAACATTAGAAGTCATTTTTCTGTTTGTATTTTCCCAATCTGTATGTACTGAGTCTCAATTCAATCAATTTCACGGGGGTTAATGGCCCTACTACCTCAAAGGTTACATGGGGCACGAGAAGACATCCAGTTATTATAGTGGGTTAAATGCCTTAAGAATGTCTAAAGTTTCTTCCTAAATGCTCTGTTTCTAAGTGGTGTGATAAGAGTTGGTGTTATTGCCAAATATAATGGCGCTCAACAATTTAAACATGTGAAGTGCAGGTGCTCAAAGCTCTCGGAGGTGGTAAGGTGGGCATGTTGGCAGTATTGAAAAGATTAAAATAGATAATAGCGAACATGATAGCTCAATGTATCAATGCACACAAGGCTCAGCTGTCATGCACACTACGGACCCAAGACCCTGAATTTGACAGAGTGGATGTCCAAGTCTGCTGTTGCCCACAGGTTGTATCATATATTCAGAAATACGTGGCCAGGCACCTGTGGTGCAGTGGCATTACAGGGTATACTATATAAAGGTGGTTCTGTTTTATGGCGTGGCTATGGAAGCTAATGTATGTACATCTATGCTCGTTCAAACGTGGTTTCACCTCTTCAGGCAAAATATGTTTGTATTAGAAATCGCAAAATATATTAGAAATCTCAGTGATAGAAGTGTACCAAAAACTAGTGGAAGTGTGACTCCGGCAGCGGACAGAGTAGGAAGGAAGGGAGCAACCTGCAACACACTTTCCAATGGTTGCAGTCATGCTGGTTGACAGCCAATTGAGTTGAAACAGATTTCAGTTTAGCTGGAACTGATATCCGGTCCTAAAATGGATGAGTGTGCTTTAACTGCACAAAGAACAGTTCCGGAATGGTGAAAATGGTTGCAAAAAGTAGCGGAGCTGTTAACAGTGAAAAATAAAAGAAGTGGAACACCGATCCTGACCATTGCCGCTCACTTCGACCACTGGTGTTTCTTGGTCAATAGCTGTTTTTATGTTTATATAGTGGTCAAATACCACAAACATGCACTGTCTTCTCAGCATGGCTGGAGTTGTGACAGACCCTTCATACTCTAAACAGTTACCTGTAATGCAGAGTCGGCACCCGTCAACTCCTCTTTAATCGATTACGAGGGTATTCACTGTACTGGGGGACACACCTCCAGCTCATAAAGCACCATACACGACGAGATGACAATCTATGGAGAAGCTACCAGAGTTGTTTTAACTTCCATTCCCAAGAAAGTTCTGCCTCCCATTCCAACGTGGTGGTCATTAGTTGTAATGCTTGTGCATTTATTACAAGTGTTGTGGTGTTGTAGAGACATAATCTACTAATGAGGAATTGAAGCTGAACTCTGTATGCACTGGTGGTAAGGTTATTCTACGGACCCAACCACATAGTGTGATGCACAAGCACACTCCCAGGGCTATTCCGATTACAATTGTGTGAATATCTGACTTCTCCTGGCATTACAGTCATGATGTACCTGAGCATTTGATGACAATGGCTGGAGTATGGGAGCAATACCTGTCATTTAATTATTTTTATTATTTTTATTTATTTTGGTTGGCTGAACAAAAAAAATCATCCTTTGTATTTGTATTTGTATTTATTTTATTTATAAAGCGCACAAGGCCCCAGGGCAACCGGGCACATCACTTAGTCACAGGCATGATACAGAGACAATTGAATTATATATACAGGAGATATACAAGCAATAGAGTTAAATATACAGGAATATACCAAAATAAAGCAGGGAATATACAAGTGTAGAGTAGCAGGTTAAGGCAATAGGCAGTAAATGATATAACTGATGACTCTAGAGGTAAGGGCATGGTAGGTCGTGGGAGGACAACCAGGCTTTGGCTTTGCGCTTGAAGACTGGGAAGGAGGTTTCAGCACTCAGGGGATTCAGTAGCAAGTTCCATAGCTTGGCTGCTAGGACTGGGAAGCTGCGTCCACCGGATCTTTGGAGGTTAAAGCGTGGGATGTCAAGGCAGTTAGTTTGGGCACTTCTGAGTGGTCTGGAGGTGATGTGTCGTGTAAATCTGCTGGCTAGGTAGCTGGGAGCTTGATTGGCGCGGCTTTTGTGTGTGAGCACCAAGGCTTTCAGAGAAATTCTTTGGGATACTGATAGCCAGTGGAGATTCCGTCTGGAGTCTGAGATGTGAAGGTTTCTAGGAATGTTGTGAGCCGCTCTGATTGTGTTGGTTTGGCTGATTTGTAGTTTTTTTAGATTGCATTGGTTGGTGCCCAGGTAAAGGGCTTTGCAATAATCGATTTTGGAAAGGACCAAGGTCCTGGCTAGTGTGGTGCAGTTGGCTGGTGAGAGGAAGGGGCGGCATGCTGTGATGAGCTTGCATGTATAAGCTGCTGCGGATGATACTGCATTGGTTTGTCTAGAAAGTGAGAGTGTGGAGTCAATGTAGATACCAAATGTTTTAGTATCCTTAGCAACTTTAATATTGTTGCCATCAATAGTGAAGGTTTTAAAAGCAGGGTCAAGCTTGCTGAGTCTTTGGTGTGAGCCAAGGATGAGGATCTAAGTCTTTTCGTCGTTTAAACACAATTCATGCTGAGCCCTCCATGCTTGAATGACTTAGTAGATGGCGTTGATGGCTAGGGAATCAGTTTTGTGGTCTCCTGTGATGGAGATAAGTATTTGGGTGTCGTCAGCGTAGTTTGTATACGTGACGCCCAGTAAATCCAAGATGTCAAAGAGGGGTTTTGTGAAAACATTGTAGAGTGTCGGGGAAACACATGATCCTTGAGGGACTCCACAAGTGACAGGAGAAAGTTCAGCAGTGGTGGTAGGCGAGAAAACCCTCATGGATCTATTGTCAAGGAAGGAGGTGATCCAGGCAGTAGCTTTATCCGAGAAGTGGGCAACAGTTTTAAGGTGGCGGCATAATATTTGGTCGTTTACTAGATCAAAAGCCGCAGAGAGATCTAGAAGGAGTAGTAGGGCCAGTTTGCCCTTGTCCTTTAGGTCCTCAATCTGGGTTTTGAGATCTAGAAGAGCGGTTTCAGTGCCGTAGCGTGGTCGGAATCCGGATTGCCTAAGTCCTACGAGATTGTTGGTTTCCAAATACTCTTGGATCTGCAGGTATGCTGCACGATCAAGGATTTTAAGAAGAAAAGGGACCGTGGTGATTGGCCGGTAATTAGTGGGTATGTTGGCGTCTAGAATGTTTTTTTTTTTTAGGAGTGGAATGACCCAGGCATCCTTGAGGTTGTTTGGGACGATCCCCGAACTGAAAGAGGTGCTTATAAGTGTGGTGATGAAGGGGGCTAAGTTATGTGCGGCCTCCTTGATAATGAGGGGAGGGCAGAGGTCCCCCTGACAGTTGGATGGTTTGAGGGTGTTAATGATATGTTCAACTTCCGTGATGGAAAGGGGTGAAAGCTAAATGGTTGCAGAGATTCAGTATTGGTTTTGGAGTTATCCGTGGCAATGTTATGTGAGGGATTGGGCTGCAGACTGTTTTTTTTCTCATTAATTTTGGTTTGGAGGGTGGCAATCTTACCCAGAAGGGCCTTTTGAATGTTGGCACACCAAGAGCTGTCTTTGGAACAGGTGTCAGGCGGGATGGCAGGGGATTCCAGTTCCTTAAGGATTTTAAATAACTCCTTAGTGTTGGATTGGGCTAGTTCGATGCGTTTATTGTAAGACTTCTTTTTGGCAGAGAGTATGGCTTCTTTGTAATTTAAAGATGCTAGGGCAACACTTGTCTTATTAGCTTCTGTTGGGAGGCTCTTCCAACGTGATTCGAGGATTCTTTTTTCTTTGCGAAGGGTTCTCAAATGTGGCGTAAACCAAGAGTTGTTGTGGGCCTGAGTTTTGGGTTTGTGTAACTTGACGGGTGCGATGAGATGAAGTGCTTTTAGCATGGTCTGATTGTACGTGTCAACCAAGACCATGGGATCAGAACAAGTGGAGGAAAGATCATTAAGGACAGGGAGGATGAGTGTGAGTAGTTTGGCGCAGGTAATATTGCACTTATTTCTTGTGGTAATAGCTAGTGCAATGTTCGGGATGGAAAGGAGGATTTTAGTGGAGATGCTGAAGGTGATAAGGTGATGATCGGTCCATGTACATGGTGGATTAGAGTTGACCGTGGTGTCACAGTTTAAGTCAGCTATCCAATCAAGGGTCCTGCCCTTAGAGTGAGTTGGAGAGGTGACACGTTGATTAAAACCTAGGTTAAGTAAAATGTTGTTGATTTCGTGGGCAGGGGCATCATTGGGGTCAAGGTAGCCTAGATTGAAATCACCTAATACAAAGATTTGGGACTTAGATTTGGTGTTGTTGGTGAGGACGTGGGAGAGGTCTTCGGCAAAGGTAGAGAGTGGGCCAGGAGGTCTATATATGATGTGGAGTCTAACAGTCTGGTTGGGGGTGATGGCTAGTTTAGCTGTAAGTAGTTCAGCTGATGTGATTTGGCAAGGAGCAGTGGATAATCGGAGATTAATCATGGTTTTGTGGATGATAGCCACGCCGCCTCCTTTAGATTCATCAGTGTTACGATCACTTATGGTGATGGTGTAGCCTTTGGGTATGGCTAATGAAACAACGGGTCCTGAGGCAGCGTGTAGCCATGTTTCAGTAATGGCTATGAGGTCAGGGTCGTGAGTTGTAATGAGATCAGCCATGTCGAGGGCATGTGCTGTGAGTGATCTAGTGTTGACTAAAGCAGCCTTGAGGCAGGTTGTGGTACTAGGAGCTGAAGGGATGTCCGGAGTGGATATATTACATGTGGGTGTGAGAGTGGGTTGTTGGGTGCGGGCTGCAGGCTTAGTGCATGATGGTTTGGCTAGTGAGTTAGTATTAGTGGGGTGGTGGGAAATGTGAGAGAGTCTAGAGCCTAGTCTAAAGTTTCTGGCTGGTGTCGTGCAAGGTTGGTTAGGTGTAGGCTTTGTTGCGAAATGTTGGAGCCATAGAAGTGGGTGGTTAAGGTAGGGGTTGGCAGCTGGGAAGTTAACCGTAGTAGGCAGTGTGACGTGAGGCTGCTGTGTGAGACACGAGGCGATACTGGTACCGTGCAAATGGGAGATAGGATGCATATTAGGTACACATTGTGATGTGCCAAGGGTTAAGGAAAGTACATTTGGGCAACTCAGTACTGAGGCTGTGGTAGTGGTATGCAGCCTTTATTATTGTCTGCGATCTGCCGCCCTGCTGATTTTGCTTTGCAGCCCCTATGAATGACCTTGATCTGAAAATCTCATGTGCTGCATCCTTACCCTGATTACCAAACACACTATCAGCCTCTATTTGTTGCATGTTTGCCTAATCAGTACTGCCTCCCTCTCAATTGACACGCCATGGCTACACCTCTCTATCTGTAACAAAAAGACAGCACCGCCCACCCTGGTTGTTTCCCCATCCTGTGCCTCGACGACATACCTTTTCCATTAGTCAGCCCACCCATTTGCTGCTATGCTTGCCCAGAGCACCACCTTCACCTGCTACCAACGTATACCCCTTCTATCAGTTCAACTACTAGCATTGCTTGGACCAATACTGCACTTCAAAATGAGAGCAAAAATTCATACACAAAGTGAATAACAAGTACACAATTTTACAATAATTTGTTTGGAATTAGTCTATACGATTTGTACAAACATAAAAACAAAACAAACAAAGTAAAAAACTTCATTCGCTTTGACGCGCAAGAAGCAGAAGGATCATGAAACAACAGTAAATGGGGAGAATAAAATAATACATGATCCTTGAGATTACATGAACACTCAATAAAATAAAAAATTAAACAAGTATTGTTAAAAGAAACAGTCCAATTGTAAGGCAGTGGGTCGCAGGTTACCATTATCATCGAGTGGCCAAAGGTATAAAGGGCCTTTTTGAAATTGAGTTTTAAGTGCTTGGTTGTGCTGGAAAAATTGCATCCAAGAAATTAACTATCGCAATTTTGACAGCAAATCCTAGGGTTGATAAAAAGAATCTGCCATATAAGGTTGGAATCTAGGGGACGGAAGATGGAGATAACATTTTTGAAGTGTTTGTTGCGCACTTCCACCAAAGCTGGACAATCTACAATCAGATGTTGGAGGGTTTCTTGTTGCAGATTATCCACACAGAATCTACATGACTTGTGGTCACTTGGAAGAAGTCCCCGTCTAACCAAAATTACGGCAGTCGGCCATAAGTTGAGCCTGAATCGAAGACATTTATGATGAAGATGGGGAGCAGGGCACCTGACTAGATAGTCGGCCATATGCCGTAATTGTTTATGGCCAAAGGGTGCCTTGTTAAAGTCATGTAAAGATATTCGCTCGCTTTGACATCCGTGCAGAGCCTGCTAACGCAGGTTCGAATCCCGGCGGGGCCAATCTCAGCCTTTCATCCTTCCGAGGTCGATAAATGAGCACCACACACCGTGGGTAATAATAAGCAGCGCTCAGATACCTGAGGGTTTGTAGCGCTATATAAAAGCCTAATTATTCATTTAGCATGATTTCTGATCCAATCATGATCAAACAATTTATTTTTTGCCCGAAAGGATTTTGAAGTAAGCGGTCCAATGAAATGGAGGCATCGGATAGAGTGTCCAGGACGCGGAGCCTCCATCTGGTGGGAAAACAATGGTCAGACTCAAGACGATAATGGGCAACCACGCTCAGTATATTATTTGTGTTGAGTCCTAAAATGCATTTACGCAAGAACAAAGCCATTATACACAGGACATGTGCATATAAGGAAAGAGAACCCAATTCATGGCATAGGATGGGAAGAGGAGCGAAATTTGGTAGTCTCAAAACCTGTCTCCAAAAACGCCCTTCTAGGCGATCCCAAAATTGCTGATCATGAGGGAGTCTTGCTTCCATGCCATAAAGTAGAATTGGTGCAACTTTCTGCTGAAAGAAGGTAATCGCATGTTTACATGAAAACTTGTCAAACTTATACAAAAGGATCTTGGCTTGTGAGATTAACATGGCCAACTTCAACTCCAGGGAATGGTCAATAAAGGTATCTGACAACAAATTGGTGAATGGTACACCCAGATATCTATATTGAGAAACAACCTTGAGATCAACAGATTGTAGAGTCCACTTGTATTTAAAACAAGCGGGTCGTGGCGACGAGCTATTGCAAACAAGTATTTGAGTTTTATCAGTTTTAATTAACATGTTATTATCAGACGCATATCTCGCCAAACCATCCTCAAGATTTTGAAGGCCCTTAGTGGTCTGAGAAAGTAAGACGAGATCATCTGCGTATAGCAGCCAGATCAGGCGCTGGGGGCCCAGTCTGGGAGCATCAGACAGAATGGAGGTGAATGTGTTGGCCATGTCAAGAATAAACAGATTAAACAAGATAGAGACCAGGATTCACCCCTGTTTGAGACCCCGCTTGGTTGGGAAGCTAGATGACAAAAGCCCATCTGTTGAAAGTCTCACCTGCATAGTCGTGTCTGTATGTAATAATTGAATTAGTGTAAGCAGTGAAGAGGGACAATTATAACGTGAAAGTTTTACAAACATAAGAGAGCGTTCAATGGAGTCGAATGCCACTCGGAAATCCAAAAAAGCTAGATATAGTGGCTGTTTCCAAGTGGCGTAGGAGGCTTTAAGCAGATTCAGGGCAATCAAATTTGGAAGGGTGGCAAGACCAGTTACGAATCCCGATTGAAATGGATCTCGCTATTGGTCGGTAGCTTGCTGGTTTACTTCTGTCCCCCTTTTTATAGATTGGAAGAACTAATGAGTGTTTCCATGTTCGAGGTATTGACTGAGAATGAACAACATGATAGAAAATAGAATATACCACTGAGGACCACAATTCAGGATGTTGTTTAAAATGATAGTTTGACAAACCATCTGGACCCGGGGCTCGAGATCGACTTGCCTTGTGAATGAAGAATAAGACATCATCCTTGTCGAATTGTAGCTGAAAGTGAGAGGCTACAGAGCTGTCAAAAGAGAAATTAGGATTATCAGGAAGAGAATAAAGATTAGATTAGTAAGAAATCCAATCCTGTTCACTGACTCTCTGGGATTGAAAGACTGCCTGAGGTCCTGTCAGCGTGGCGTTTATCGCTGACCAAATTTCAGCAGTGTTTTTTGTGGACAAGGCACTCAACATTTGGGCCCCATCATGTTGATATAAGGAGGCCTTACGGCTGTGAAGCCAGTTTTTGTATCTAGTTTTAAGGAGAACTAAGGTGACGCCCCGTGGGCCATCAGGCAGGAGCATAGCTTTGAGTTTTTGACGATGGAATAATGTCTTCCGTTCTTTTAGATCTTGATTGTAAGTCTGTCATTTTCGGGTGATTTTATCTTGATGACGTGATGTTGATTGGAACATCTGAATTAGATCACAATAAGCACAATTTTGTACAAATTCACCCCTACTGGCTAAATCAGTTGCAATCATTAAATGATGGTTGAACAGAAGCAAATAAGACTCCTACCAGCTAAGTCGATTGCAACTGGGATTAACAATGAGAGAGTTTTTGTAAAAGTTCTGTCCATTAGATGTACACTTGTGATCTACAATCCAAGTAATTTGTAGCATGTTATGATCGCTCAGGGTTGAAGATAAAACTCGAAAATCAAGAACCTGGGGGATTAAACAGGAGTCAGTGTAGATAAAGTCAATGACTGCAGAGCTCTTATCCCTGTGCCAAGTAGGACATGGCGGCATTTCAGCTTCGAAGGAGCAATTGAGCATCTGAAGACTCCAGGCTTTGACAAAGTGAGACCACTTGGCCAGTCTACCCACACAGGGCAAGGGATTTGGTTTGAAACAGTGTAAGTTCAGGTCTCCAGCAATTATGATTTTGGAAACCTTAGGATCAAAAGATATGCGATCCATCATGGCATTTAGATCTTTGAAAAAACGTTCACCTGAAATCCCAATTGGGTTCCAGTAAACGTTAATCAGAGCGTATGTTGTCCCAGTAGTGTGTAGTTTAATCATCTGCAAATAAGCATTGGGAGTGATCCAAGATTCGGAAGAAATGTGGGGCTGTTTTTTTACTGCAATGAGGAGGCCTGATGATAGACGACCTCACAATGCTTTGAGTGTCGGGTTCAGGTGTATGTCATAATTATCCCAAAGGGGAGTAGAAGTGAGCCATGTCTCCAGAAGCAGGATCACATCACGACAATTGAGTTCCAAGCTGGGATTGTTTATTAACTGCTTGAATCCACGAGAATTCCAGCTAAGTAATGAAAAGGAGACCAGTGGTTGATTACTGTCTAGTTAATGCTGTGAACCAGAACACTGGCACACACATTGTGAGGCAATTGGAGTAGTTGCAGTTTGCCTTGGGTTAGAAGGAACAAGTGGAGCAGGTGTAAGGGGCAATTTGGAGAGATCAGTATTTGCAGAAGTAGAGAGTGTGGGGCCTGCTAGAAGAATGAAACCCATTACAAAAAGTTGTGATTTGGCTAGCCATATGGTTTTTTGTACTAAACTGGAGTTCATCCACAGGTCAACAGAAGATAACTGATTTTGTTTTGTGAATTCAACCAACTCAATGTCGGAGGAAGCAATGTCTTCAAGAGCAGGAATGTCTGAGAAAGGTTCCAAAAAAGATTCCGATTTAGGTCATATTGCATGAAGGGCAATGGTCTGCAAGAGAGCAGCAAAGAAAAAGCTGCTGGACGTTTAACTGACTGAACAGAACATTTGTTGGAATAGGTAATTGAAGAGGTATTGGACAGGAATTTAGCCTGAGAAGGCTTTCGGATGTCACAATTATTTCTGAGAGCAGAGTTAATCAAACGTAGGATTTCAGGAGTGAGTGCAGAAGAGATAGCAGGGTTGTCATAAGGGATCAAGGGTAAATCAGAAGAGCAAGAAGGTGACTGGGATAGCTCGGAGGATGAAACAGAGCTACTTATGGGATTGGAAGTCTTTTGATTTACAGAGATCGCATAGACATCATTAACAATAGGAGAAAGTGTGCTACAAGGAATGATTGTGGGCACAGTAGCAAAACTTACACGTGGGTTAGAGAGTCCTACGGCAGAAGCCGTATCAGTCTTTTTTGGAAACACTGGAGGATCAAGAAGTCATTGGGCTGGTTGAGAGGCCATATAAGAGTCAACTACTTTTCATATTTCTCGTCGAAAGAGATCTATAGAAATTTTATTTTGTGTGAGGTCATCTGAAGCAGTAAGAGGAACCGCATTAGATAGAATGGAGGTTTTGTCAGGGATAACTGGCCTTATGTTGGAAGAAGTTGATGAGTCGCCCAGGATTGAAGGGCCTTCCTTATCTGCTATGGAGGCCACAGAAGCGGCAGCCACCAATTGGTCAAGTGGAGGGTAGGAAGGAATGAACAGATTGGATTTGTTGGCAGTAAGTTTCTTTTTGTCGCGAGCTTGTTTTACGTATTTCTGAGTAACTACTTGTAGAGCGGTGGACAGAGCCTTTTTTGGTTGAGCAATAGATTTTAAAAATGGTTTAGTTTTCGAGGTTCGAATTTTAGTTCCTTTCTGATTTTTGGATTTGAGTTGCTGATTGGAAGGATGCTTAGTGGCATCAAAATTGAATTTACTTGCTGGAAAGATGGTGTATGCAGGTTTATTGGTTATGGTGGAAGAAACTGGACATGGAGTGTCTGTATTAATAGAAGATTTAGGGACAGTTTCCACAGGAGGCACAGAATGTGTGCTATAGTAAATAATATCATTGAACTGAGGCAAGATCGGGATTACACTTTCTTGCGTTGTGGAATCTGTGGAAGGAAAACATCTCTGACTCCAGGCATGCAGATAAAAGTTTGGCAAGCGACAGAGATCATGCCGGTGGTTGAGCAAGAAACAACAGTGGTATTTCATGTGGTGAGTGGGCTGAAAGTATTTTGCCATAGTACAATCTGTTCTAATTTAGCAGCTTGATATGTTTGTTTGGCATCTAAGGTATCGAAAAGTTTTGTCATGGATTGTATGGCCAAGTTAATTGCCGTGAGTGTGATATCCAATAGTTGGGAAGGAGAGTCAGTTGTTTTTGTCTAACTATGGTGTATAGAAGGTTTGCATGGTTTCCACGGAGTCGGAGTGACATACGAAACCGCCAGAGTCGAATTTGCATGGGAAGAGTTCAGAAATAGGTCTGGAGACCTGGATAGGTTGTGGAAGGAGTAATGAATAGAAAAGCATTTAAATCCAGATCAATCACTGGCATATCTAGATGTCACGACGAGTCCGAGTTATTAACAGCAATTGAAATAGGAGAAGTTGGCAAATTATTTAAAAGAGCGCTATCTGTAATTGATTTGCTGAAACTGTCCAAATGAACAGCAGCAGGTGCCGCTGGTAACATAGGTGCTGGAAGGCTCCCAGAAGTTGACAATGAAGAGCAGTTTATAACAGTTTTTGCATCTGTTGGAACCGAAGGAGATGTAATCATAACGACGGAAGAGCTTGTTGTCTATGGCAAAGCAGTGCTGGTAAAGGAAACTAAAGATGGTGTGCAGAGAGCTGCATCCTTGCAGAAAATGCGAATATCCTTGCTCAACTTGGTTTTGTCCATTGAGAGTGTAAGTTTTTTTGCAGCGCGAAACCGCAGTGTGGAGCATGACCGCGACGAACCCTTCGGCTTCCCCAGATCAGTGGGCGTCGTTAGATGAGCATGTTCCAAGATAAGAGTGGGGGGAGGCATCCCAGTGCGTAGCGTGAAGACGCCTTGATGCATGGAATGAAACGCAACGGGAGATTGCAACAAATGAAAATTGAAACACTGTTAGGTCAAAACAAAAAAGGTGAGGGCTGGTTTAACAGATAAAAGACTGCTAAATGTCAGAATAGAAGAATCCGCTGGGCCACCACAGCGCAACAAGCGGTCAAGCAGGACTTCACAGGACTTGCTCGGGTGCACGTGCGCAGTGCGGGTGTGTGCACGATTTTATAGCAAGAGCCCAGCTGGAGTGAGTGAAGCCTGTGTAAAGATACAAACAAGTGGTCAAATAACGGGATTTTCTTAATAATTTTGCACTAAAAGTGCTTGAAGCAAAGTCACTGAAGGGCAAATCACCTTATGGGGGCTGTAGTTGCAGGTTTGGAAAGCCGTAGTATATCCAATAGAATAAGATGAAGCAGCCAGAGCAGAGAGTCGCGGCCAAGCGGGACTTCACAGGACTTGCAGGTGCGCGCCTGTCATTTAATATTAGTAGTTATGTATATCATGGCAATCCATGTAAATGATGATACTTATTGGCCAAAATACTCCAGCTCAAATGGTGTGAGTACTTGGGCACATGATGGAAGTGCCTTTCAAATGCCAATATTAAAGGCAAATCTTCCTTCGCAAACCATCTATTTACTGTTGGTTGGATTTACTTTGCCAACTGTTATTTTGTGCCTCCTGTTGGACTAGAAAGAATTGCCTATGGTGGAAACGAATTGCTCTGTTTCTTATCTCAGAACTGTCAGCTCTGTCTCTACAGGGTTTACAATCTAGCATCATTTTGGCGCATATTGTTTTGGGTGGAGGTCCTTGTGGAATGGGCTTACTTAGCTGATTTGGAAGTAACCCGCCCAGTTAAGATGTTCTCGACAAGACTTAAGATAAAGGACATTTCCCTATTTTGACGGGGGAATGAAAGGGTAGGCTGACTCATTTGTCATATTGGGGTATGAACTGGCCAAAAGCTGCTGCAAGTCACGTTTGCTGCTGTTCCGGTTCACATCAAGCCAGTTTTCCGATTGTGTCTGCATGCCGATGTGCTTTGCAACATGACATCTAGTCTGTACCTTTCCTCCTGAAGCACATCCTTGCAACTCCAATCGTTTTAGGACAGACCATAACCCATGTCAGAAGCCCAGTGGCCTGGGAATGGACCAGTGGGACTAAAGACCTAATCAACATTCCCCTATACTCTGCTGCACCTTGACACAGCTTCTTCACAGCTAGAGATGGACCAGTTCTCCCTGGGGTACCTCTGGCTCGTTGCCAGCCAAATTGGCTGAGGTAAAATCATTACAAGATAGAGAAGGTAATGTCCACAAACAACACATTGGGCCTCATTACGAGTTTGGGGATAGCCATGCCCTTAATAAGGGCATGGCTACCCCCAAACTCAGGTCCAGGTTCCCTGAATGGGGAAATACCGGGCCATTCCAACCTTGGAGGGCCTGGTATTTCCCCAATCATGGAACCCGGACCCGGTACATCCCCATTCCCACTTGAGCCCCCATAGGGTTCAATGGGAATGGGAAGGATGCTAACAACGGGCCCGTAATGACGGGCCCGTTGTTAGCATCCAGGTCTGCTTGCGGGACACGCTAAGGACGCCTGGTTTTACCAAGTGTCCTTAGCGGGACCCGCGAGCAGACCTCAAATTGAGGCGGTAGGTGGTTAACAGCGCTGGCAGCTTTACCGGCGCCGTTAAACCCCTACCGGCAGGGTCGTAATGAGGTCCATTGTCAAATTAAAGTACACCAGGTATTACTACAGATATGGACTGTGGAAAAGGTTGACCAACGATTGTCTCTCTAGAATTGGGCTGGTTGAGGAAGGGACATGGCTTACTCACCACAGAGGTTGATCACGAAGAACAACATAACAATCTGCTTCAGTGGGGTCTGATAAATTGCTACTTAAGGGTAGGGGTTGAGGACATCTGATGAACATGAATCATCCTTGGGCATCATTTTGGTTGCTCCCAGTCACGCAAGGAAAGGGGAATATATATTCCCCAGAGCAGATGTTGCAGTGGAACCCAGTGAAGTCATGAATCCTTTGCGTGACTCCGTGAATTGCATTTTAGTTGAGGTCTATAGGCCTGATTCACAAAGGGGTTTTCAATGCGCGCATCACATTGAAAAATGATGTATGATTCAGGTTCTATGTTTGGAAACAATAATACATTTTTCCTACTCTAAAATCAAATGCTTACGTTTACAATGAACACATTTCACAGTCGGGGGTGTAAGTTGAAGAGTTACCCTGGCTTCCTTCTGTGTGTGGAAAAGGTAGAGAGATCCGCACTTTGTCATTATGATGAATTCCTTGAGCCTTTTCCTTAATCCGGAACTCAGGGCGAGAGCGCAGTGTAGGCATGCTTTGATGTTTGCAATGCTACTGTTTCAGATGAGCACTCACTCTGCTTAAGTTAGTCTGAGTATGCAACCAAAATGATTAAATGTCTACTGAAGTTGTGGTGTTGGCTTGGAGTAAACAACATGTGGCACAGAGGGTCACCCAGCACACCCATGGTGTTTGGGGTTGCTGTTGGTACTCTTGTTCAGAGGAGAATTGCTTAGCATTTCGGTGCTGGACTGCCTTAGGGCAGGACAAAGAATGATATGTTTTAGATATGTCTCCTCTGTGAAAGATAGTGAGCTAAAGACTCTGGGTAAATCTCTCATAACTGGGACTAATGTCCGGCAGAGGGACTCCCAGGACCCCCCTTGGTTTTTGCATATTTAAGTAACTTTGGGTCTCACCCTAAATTAATAGGGGAATCCAGACGTGGACCCCTTGCTCACTATTCTTAGAGAGGCACAGCTCCACCCTACTGATGAGGTCGAACCAGACCGAAACACGTGTCTGGGGTTGCTGTTGGTACTCTTGTTAAGAGGAGAATTGCTTATCATTTCGGTGCTGGACTGCCTTAGGGCAGGACAAAGAATGATATGTTTTAGATATTTCTCCTCTGTGAAAGATAGTGAGCTGAAGAATCTGGGTAAGTCTCTTGTAACCGGGACTAATGTCCGGCAGAGCCCCCCCCCCCCAGGAACCCCCTTGGTTTTTGCATATTTAAGTAACATTGGGTCTCACCCTAAGTTACTAGGGGAATCCAGTCGTGGAGCCCTGGCTCACTATTCTTAGAGAGGCACAGCTCTAGCCTTCTGATGAGGTCCAACCAGACCGAAACACGTGTCTGGGGTTGCTGTTGGTAATCTTGTTCAGATGAGAATTGCTTAGCATTTCTGTGCTGGACTGCCCTAGGGCATGACAAAGACTGATATCTTTTAAATATTTCTCCTCTGTGAAAGATCGTGAGCTAAAGACTCTGGGTAAGTCTCTCGTAAACTAAACTAATATCCGGCAGAGGGACTCCCACGACCCCCCCTTGGTTGTTGCATATTTAAGTAACTTTGGGTCTCACCCTAATTTACTAGGGGAATCCAGACGTGGACCCCTTGCTCACTTTGTTTAGAGAGGCACAGCTCCACCCTACTGATGAGGTCCAACCAAACGAAACACGTGTCTTGGGTTGCTGTTGGTACTCCTGTTCCGAGGAGAATTGCTTTCCATTTCGGTGCTGGACTGCCCTAGGGCAGGACAAAGACTGATATGTTTTAGATATTTCTCCTCTGTGAAAGATAGTGAGCTAAACACTCTGGGTACGTCTCGTAACTGGGACTAATGTCCGGCAGAGGGACTCCCAGGACCCCCCTTGGTTTTTGCATGATCCAGACTGGGAGCAGGCATCAAGTGGGGTTAGTGAAGAAGCCTGCTGCTGTTAGAATTATGCAAGGTGATGAGGCCACCAGGGACAGTTGGAGGATAGAGCTTCGGGCAATTACAGATATGCTGGTCAAGGCTCTATTCTTGATGTGGAGGATGGCAGACTTCCAAACCGGTAAGCTTCTTGTTCAAGCCGGGGCGATCAATGTGAGTAGCTGGTGTTGTTCAGTAGCAAACTGATTCAAGGAACAGCATTAGCAGTTCAACGAGGTTCAAAGAAGTGCCAAAGGCAGCACCATTGGTTCTGTTGATTCGAATGCGCTCAAACACGGTCGACAATTGTTTGACACAGGTTTGACATGCTAGCATGCAAGAAACCAGCTGGTTTGCTTCTTCAGTTCCTGTGAGTCCCAATCCAGGGCCTCAGGGATAAGATAAGTCTGGTTCTCGCTCTCCGAACCTGGGGGAGGCTGGCTAACACCTGTTGGAGTCCTTCACCTCCAGTGTGGTCTTGGGTACCAGTTTAGCTGCCTAGTTGCATCATGCCCAAAGCGGTTTGCTGTGCAGGATGTGTAGGAAACATGATGGAAAGAGAACACCACAGAAAACTGGGATGGTTGAATCCTTTCACCCTTGTGCTCTATGCCTCCCTAAATATGCCCCTTCTCTATTGTGATGCATGTCATTCTTATGGAATTTGCCGCTTAGAAGCCAGTCTCCCAGGAGAATTGCTGATGTGACTCACTGGGCCTGGCAGGAAGTAGTTACCCAACCTCCCAGAATGTCAACAGAGCAGGCATCCTGTTCTTTGTCCCATTCACTGGAACGCAGACAGACAGGTGCCTAGAATCCACATTGCCTCTTATGGAGAGTCTAAGCTCACAGAGTTGCCACCGGTATGCTACAAATTAGATGTGGTTTTTAATAATTATGTGAACCATCAGCCACCATACCAAAGCCTAGGCATGGATTATATTTCAAGATTATTTTGCCATTAGGTTAATAGTTTAGGATAAATATGTGGTTTTGCAACAGAGGTGCCGATTTGAATGCTGTCAGAAGCTGTGAAACAGGGCACCTGTGACTTCTGAACCTACTTTGTGCCACAGTAGAACAGCTGTCGTAGATCAGCATACTGATCCAGCAGGGCACAGAAGTACACTAGGCTTTTGACATGGAGAATTTTGAAAGCGGGATCTGATAAGCAGACCACCCTTTCTGAGATGGAACTACCTGCATGATTGTATTGTTTAATAACAATGTAAAAAGCAAAGGCTTTTACACTGTTACCAGATGGCAATTCCTCACTTTAAGCATAGCTTACCTCGCAAGATAATAACTGCAGCCACAACCTGGAACACATGGGCGTCTGAAGAGTTATGCTGGAAAGGTCCATTGAGAGACAGTGGAAGGAGAGTGAAGAGAAGGGCAGTGCTATGGTGCTCCTGGAATCCTGGTGGACCCATAATTTCAGGTTACTGTGTGCCGCTTCATACATGGCTGTGACCGAGAACTGGTCTGCACCCTGAGGGTAATGATTTAATGCTCCTTTACCTAACAAAACGCTAAATGAACAGGACACTCCATTGAAAGAAAGTGAGGTGACTTAGAGGAGGTGGCTAAGACAATTGATCCTACACAGTAGCAGACTGAGCCTGTTGATGGTCATCTGTCACTCTTGAAGAACATGTTAAAACATCTGATGACAGAAACCTCTGTGGGAATTAAAACCAATGTTGTTTTTCTCAATCTGTTGTCACAGATACCAGACTTAAAGAAAGATACTGCTACTATCAGAAAGAAAATTCAAGATTCAAAAGACAGACTAGATGAACATTCTAATGACCAAGAGGAACTACCTTTATGCACGCTTGAAATGGAACAGCAGCTGGGAGTGCTCCGTGATGAGGTATGAATCAGGGGAGAACCAGCATATATCCCTGACACCAATCTATGTCCCATCTCTCTTCTGTGGAATACGGGGGCATCCAAAACAAATGAACTTCATCTGGATCATAGTCACAATATCACTGGGAAAAGAGTCTTATTCCAGATGCAATTACGCCTTTACACTGACAACGAAAATCCAGCATATTCAAGGGCCATAAAATACACCTGTTTCGGGATCTGGCCACTACTACTATGCAGAACAGGATGGTGAAAGTGACATAGCACTTTAGGCACAAACCTATCCAGTATATATGGGGTTTCCACATCTGCCTAATGTTCAAGATGGGACGAAATATGGTGTTGCTCTGTACAAATAAAGAAGACCAGGAACTCTTGTGACACTCGCAACCATGAGATGCGGGTGCAATGTCCAGCAAAGATTCACAATCAGCAAATCCATGATGGAAGAAAAGGTGGAGAATGGCCCGGCATTCACAAAACAGATGGCTTCAAGTGGGGAGTTGGTTTCTAAACAGGGGGAGGATTCAGAAGACGGGGCTCATGATACGGATAACCCGGGAAAGCAATGTTCTGGAGTCTTAACTTACATTTGTCTGTGAGCAGCATGAGATGCCTAATTGAGGATATCACCTTTCATTTGTCGTTCTCTGATGATAATGGGATCAGACCCGCTGATCTGTTGGGCTTCATTCATCTGGGCAGATAGATTGAGTGTGAGCTGTTCAATTAGCTACAGTTGTAAAAATAAGAGGGGGTTGCAGGTCGGAGGATTGTTCCTAGTGCAGTTGAGTTTTAAAATCTGCATGCGTGGTTCATTGTTCTTTCTTCATGGTATGGTTTTGGATGGGAAAGAAATAGATTATTTTGCTGGGCTCACCTGGATTTTACCTTGACAGGTCCAGCAGAACTTTTCTATGATTAGCTATGATTTTGTTGGAGCTAGATTATGTCCATTTGAAGATGCATGTGTTTTCTTTGGGGAAATGGGACTTTTTTGAATTTTTACTACTTTTATTCAGTCAGTCAATATACTTTAGTCAAAAATGAAACTTTTCCATGAAAGATTAAAAGACAATACACAATACATTTCATACACGATCGACGTTAATTCGGAAATAAATAAAGTATAGTAGGATTAACTACATAATCTTATAAAACCCACCCCTTTGTAGCAATTGACTCCTTTGCAATGAAACTCGTTCAATATAAAGGTAGATATGCTGCGCAAAAGGTAAGTCGGGAATTTCTAAGACCAGCTTAAAAGCTGTGTGCACCGGTCTCACTCCCCAGGCCTTAGTGTTGGGAGGAGAAATGTCTTCCTTGGGTCTGTGTAAACAGGACACAGTAGCATAAAATGTTGAAAATCCTCTGCATTAGACTGTTTATTGTTTTATTGTTTGTCTGCTTGCTGTAGACGAGGTAGGCCGGGGCGGTGTGAGGAATGGCCTGTATATTGTGATTTGGCCCACTGTTGGAAAAAAGGGGGAAAAGTAAAGTTACTCACAAGGAGGATGGACAAATATAGCGATGTGCAGCATAATGATTAGACTACACCGGATATGACGGAAATCATACTGGGTAATCAGCTTGTCAGGGATTACATTCTCTGATGAAAAAGGATGCTATTCTTTACAGGCAGGAGAAGTTAAAGTTGCGTATAGTGATCTTACAAGAAACTCATTAGTGCAAAAGGATGAATGGTGTCCGCCTTCTAAATAGTTCCCAAGGCAATATTCCTCGAACTGGATGCAAAAAGGGCAGTGTGTAGAGATGTTGTTTAGCACTGGTTTTCTTTTTATACTTTATGAAATACATAGTGATGATGAGAGCAGGGTTCCAGGTCTGAAGGGCTTTCTGGGTGTAGTTATCATGATTCTGGCTATGAATGGTCCAAATGAGGGACACACGTGGGCAGATCTTTTTTTATACGAGCGTATGGCCAGATGTAGCAAACCTTGTTGACGGGAAAATGTAGGCAAAGATTGATATTAAACCCGGAGTTAGACTCCTCTGGCAATACTCATATTGCAGGACGAACCTGCCCAAGTAATCTGTCTAATGAGATGGAAACTCTGCATAATGTGTGGAAGGTGTCAGTTGGTGCAAACTTTTCAGCTGGCCACAGAACATACGGGAGGCTCAATTACATTTTATTAAGCCTGTCGCTTCTAGGCTTAGCCCAAAAAGCAATAAGAGACCAAAGGAAAATGACAGATCATGTCCCAGTTATTGTGACACTGGAAATTTCTCAACTGCCATCAGCACATGTATTGCCTGCTACTAATAATTGAGGGCATGTTGAGAGATCCTTAGCTAAGTGAAAACATTGAATAAAAAATCAATGATTCCTTTAGAAAGAAAGTGGGGGTGAAACTTTGTGTTTATATGTTTGGGAACCTTCCATATCTATGATCATAAGACAATGGGCCTCATTACAAGTATGGCGGTAAGGGTTAACGGTCACCGGTAACGAGACCGGTGCCGTTAAACCCTTACCGCCCTACTACGAGTTCCCTTTGCGGGTCCTTCCTTAATGCCTGCTTTTAGCAGGCGTTAAGGACGGGACCTGCAAAGGGATTTTAGAGCTAATAACGGTACCGTAATTTATGGTACCATTATTAGCGCCTTCCCCATTCCCATTGAGCCCTATGGGGGCTCAATGGGAATGGGGAAGGGCCCTGGTGAATGGGGAATTACCGGTCCCGCCAACCTTGGAATGGACCGGTAATTGCTCCATTCACCAGGGCGGAATCGGTACGAGTTTGAGGCAGCCATGCCGCAAATAGCGGCGTGGTTACCTCCAAACTCAGAATGAGGCCCAATGTGTAGCTCTTGGGTCAGCATATCAGAACACCTCTGAGGCACTGTAATGAAAAAACTACTGCTCTGCAGGAGTACAGGGATGAGAAGTGGCTAAACCGTTCACTCAGCGTCCGACATGCGAGGCGGACACTTTGAAAAAGGTTTTTCACAAGAAGCCATTTTATTAACATATAAGGGTGTGATAAGTGCCTCGCTTTTCCTAACCCAATGTGGGTTTCCCTGCCTATGAAACTAAGACTAAAGGAAAACACTCTAATACAAAAAGATATCTATCTCTCACACTTATACATACATGAAAATGGTTGCATGCATTCATATGGCTGTTCAAATTCAACAAAATAATATTTAGGATTGAATATTCTTGTCACCAGGGGGACGGATCCCCTTCCCCAGGATCAAGGTAGAATTTCCAAATGAAAGTTACAATGAATAAAGTTCATTCCAATAATCAAATTCAACTTCAAAAGGTAACATACACAGGTTTCTCCCAATAGCCAAGTTCTGTTTCCAAGACAAGGTTTCTTTACTTTTGGAGGGTTCACTTCGCATCATGATTGTCTTCTAATCAATCAAAGTTCAACACTCTACAACATAAAGTTTTGTCTTCACACTCTTCCCATGAACATTTCAACATGACTTCTCTTCTCTTGAGAAAGATAACTATTATACACTTCTTCGTGATACACAACAATGTTCTTGTCAGGATGGTTTTTACCACAGTTCATCAAACACATTAGTGGCCTTGCCACTTTCTTTCCACAAAAACCTTCCACCACAATGCAGTACTTCAATATCTTCTTCCTGGTTCACTAACCTGCCAGGCCTACCACTGACAATCCCTTTCCTGGTGTACTCTCCTGCCAGGATGAATCTCCTAACACTGCTAAAAGTACTTTGCAGTGTCATTTACTTCAAACATCAAATAAAGTCTTAAACTTTCAATAACAGTTAAATTCACAACTTCTTCCATAAGGATACAATACCCATTGATGTTGTTTGTACCACTGATTGATTGGCCACATGCAATTCAGGTTGTGTTCCTCTCCCCCTTGACACTCTCTACAAGGAGGGCTACTTTCCTGCCACGTTTGTGTTTCCACTATCACACCAGGTAATGACTGGGAATATCTTTCATTCAAGATTTTCCCGCCAGGAAAGCTGTTTTCCCTTTTATTTCCAATGACCTTTCTTTGGCTTGAGCAATGCTGGCTTGTATCTGACTCAACTGTTGCTTGCTCTTCACTTTGGCAATGATGGACTTTGGATTGAATATTGTTCTCTCTTTCCTTGGTTAAGGGTCGTTACAGCCTTTCTTAAATATCATTCTCTTGTTACTTGGAAAGTGATAATTATAGTTTCTCTTCTCGTTTCCTCTTCACATAAGTTTTGGGCCATTAACATGTCCTTTCATTCGTTCGGTATTCCAAAGCTTTATACGCAATGAGCGGTTTACAACTGAGCACCCTGGAGTGACCTCTGTGTCAGCGTATCCTGCTGCTACTGCCACGTCTTCTCTGTTTGTCAGAGCTGGAGCCTTTGACAGCTCTGGTCGCAGTCCTGTGTCTCGCGTCTCTCCGAACAGGAGCCCACATTGCTCCTTTCATTTCCAGGTGTTCGCCAGCCAACTAAGTCAGACACACGAAGCAGAGAGAGCGTCTCTCCCACAGGATAATCTGCAACAGCAGTGCTTTCCACTGTGTGACCTCTGCAACTCAGACTTCTCTTTCTCACGACCCTCTCAGCACCATCAACCGCCACTTACACAGTGGTGGTCCTGGCGTCCTCAGCTCTTGGCCCCTGCTGCATACACAGCCGCTGATAACGTTTTCTTCTACTACTACTGTTACTCTCTTTCACCTGTACTTGAGGGGGATTTAAATACTCAAAATTCCCACTCAAGTGTAGGTTTTCAGGAACACTATACTGCGTACTGCAGTTCTGTGCCTCCGAGCGCCTCTTCCTCATCCCAGTACCTATGGCATTATGGGACTTGAAGACCCCAACGTTCTCATTATTCTTTTTATCACCAGTTTGGTTTTAACTTTACTTAACTCACTCTGTCTGTAAGACATACCTCTAAATAAGGGTCTTAAAGACATTAATGGTTGTTTCTTGATTTCACAGCTTAAACCGTAGGTAAGATCGTATTTCTCAGAAGGGAGGGTATTGATGTTCTGATTCTTCTACTGACCATAATGACTTTCATTATCAACATTTTGGTCATCTTTAATAAAGAGAGTCTGACTCTGACAACAAGGTTTTCTGGCATAATGGATATCTCATCCTCCGAAGAAGATGAATACTTCGTGTCTCCTAACAGAGCCCTCCTATTCCCTTGGGGGACTTCTCCTCCCAGCTGATCCACCCGGCTAATACCACCCATAGGGTTAGGATCAGGTAGTGGCTGCCTTACCTTGGGCCCCTAGGAGGAGACTCTAGGCAGGTATTCTGTGAGGACTCTGTGGGATGCATCACACACTAATACTAAACCGGCAGTGTTCCCAATCATAAAGGTAAAGCATACACAGGCATACATCCTTTGCCTTTTCGTTGGCCGATGGCAGGCTATACTCTTGGGAGGGGCGTGATGTGATTGCCATAGCAATCCAAACAGCAATAGTAGAAAGACTCCAAAATAAAAGAATGGCCAATCTGGAGGGTTTAAAAAGGTTTGAAAAAATATATACTTTCACCTGAAATGTGAAAGTAGGAAAGTCTATGTGAGCCAAGTCACACATTCCACAACGCCACCCAGTAGCTATCGCTGGAAGTTCACCTCCAGTTCTGAGCCACAACAGCAAGGCATTGTGAATATGCAATTAGCTCAAATGCAAACCTTTTTCCCCCGGAAATTGTCTTTTGTCTAAGAGAGCAGTGCTACTTTATACATACCTTAATCAACCCAAGACAGACATTTGCAAGGCTGCCAGGACAACTACATGTAACATGGACATGGACGTGGACATTGAAATCTCACTCCACACGGGCTACATCATATGTTCCTGATGGTTTCTGAGCAATGTAGGACGGGGTGGAGGATTGAGCTCTAAGGGACATGTATGATGGGGATGCCCAACTTGGAATAAGTCCTTTCCAGTATCAAAAGACCAAGAGAAATTGCTCTTCCTGAAGGCTGTTTGTACTTGTATTGGCGGGGAAACTACCCGATGAAAACACCAATGGCTAAGATGATTACGCACATGTTGATGGCAAGTCCATATCCTGAATGAACAAAAATGGAAACAGCTGGAATCCCCTATTCTGTAACTCCGGGGGGCCAAGGTAATGGAGCGTTTATTAAATGGAAAAGATTATAGCTATAAACAGTGAGGAGTTTTGCAAAGTTATGGAAATATGTGCCCGTTAGGACATCATAGAGAAAGCTGCTTGATTTTCTGAGCATACACTCTAGTCACCCTGACACTCTAAAATAAATACATATAACTTTCTGGGCAGATAAGTAGTGTGTCCCTAATCTACCTGAGATTTTCTGGTTGGGGCTGGCTAAGGTTGTGTGGTGTCCTCAAGGAAAAATGCCCCAATTCTTTGGGTGATCACTATAACTATAAGAAAGAGCTGGTATTCCTAAAGATATCGGAAGGTCAGTACCTAAACCCATTTTCGAAGGATGCAGACCTTTTTTCCTTTACTTCCTCTGGGACCAGTATATCAAATCCCCAAATTGGAATAGACCCAAATGGGATTAGGAGACTCACAAAATATGAGATAATGTCGGGCAGAGCACAGTAATGTTTTCTTGCAAGGAGTTTGAGTTATGTGTTCTTCTTTTTTTGTTGGGAAGGAGGCTGCCCAGTTTTCTGAATGGTTATTTCGAAAACACGCTCTTCACTCTATGAAGAAGATCGAAGAAGCTTCTGCTCCACCTTCATTTATTGCAAAGCTTGATGTTCTGTGCTATCAAAGAGATGTTCAACATAGTTGGTATTTACAATACCACGTGTTTTTACCGTTACCACTCTACCCATCCCTAAAATCAGACTTTTATGCAACAAGTCAACTAAGTATTATTTAAATGAAAGTGTATTTCTCATGCCAGCACTGCCCTGTAGATCTCAGGGTTTCTTTGCATCTATCCAAAGGTTCAGAGTTTTCAGCACCGATCCCTTCACCTCACCAAAAATGTCCTTTTCTAGATGTCTAGCATCTTGGATTTAGCACACTGGACATTCTAAAAAATGGAATGCTGTAGTTGAACATTAAGTGGAAACTAAATCACAAATTACAGATCCATGTTATGCCCATGACAGGCTTGTCATTCAAGATGCAGATCTTCAGGAAAGATGAAATGCCATCGTTAACAAACCATCACGATTGCCTAGGCAACAGGCAACAGCTTGCACAAGCACAGACCCAGATGATAGGCTCGAGGTACGCCTAGATTCTTAGCAGAACCGCCCCACCGGAATTACACACAATGTGACTGCAGGTTTGAAACCCAGCCCACAGTAGCTAGGCCACAAACGTACAGCCGCTTTATAAGTACGTATGACAGAGCATAACAATGTCATTTAGTCGACTGTTGTGTCAAAAGTGCTGATTCTCATGTTATTGTTTGGCAGTAGCCTCAAAACATGAAGACACGTTGGGGCTAATTTTGGTGGGGGTTGCACATGATGTGAATGAACCGTTTGAAAAACGTTCTACTAATAGTTTAAAAGCGCCATGTAATTGTGGTCGATTTGTAGCACAGAGCAGGGGCACGTATCGCAGTAGATTCTCCCAACCCTTTCTGCTCTGAGTCACAGACCCGACAGCACCTCCATCCGTAGCCCACTTTGAAGAGAATGGAGACGCTTTGGCAAAAAAAGTGGGCGTATTCCATAGGAATCCGTGTAAATTCCTTCCCCCATGCACATACATGCCCTGACGTACTTACCATTGCTTGCATGTTGCTGCATATGAATGCTCAGAAGCCAGAGACCTCACGGATTCCCTTGCACTAGGTACGGCTGAACATGCAAGCAATTCATATTTCATGGAAGGGACTGCTAAAATGTAAGTCTACACATAAGCTGTTCTCTCCCGACAAGGTATATGTTTAGCCTAAAAGATCCCCATTGCAGATGAGCCAGCCTGCTAACTATCGGCCTATATATCTCCTTCCACTTCAATGCTTTGTCTTTTACTTTGACTCCAATAGTTTCTGTGAGCCTCTCTAGTTCGTATTCTGCACTTATCACTCTGCTGACGCAGCCGTCACTCATGTCCCTAATTTTCTGACCACTGCTCACGATTTTAAACTCTCCTCTTTACAAATCCAGCTTGACCTCACTGCCGTCTTCAACCACCCCTCTCTTCTTTGGACTCTTGCCGACCTTGGAATCTAAAACACCCATCTCAATTGGGTTGCCTCCTACCTTTCTAATGAGTCCCTTCTCCATCTTCTCCTGGAATATGTCTCTTACAACACAGAGACCTCTGACCCGACTTCTCCCCTGTCTGCGTTCCCCGAGGATCAGCCATTGGCTCTGTGCTCTTCATCACCAACACCTCCTCCCTCAGTCAACTCATCTCTTCCAGGGGCCTCCTTAATTGCTCATTTCTCCAACCCCCTTGCCACTGTTCTTGCTTGGGTTCCTTCTCCCACCAGTGAACTCCCCATACTCTCACCCCTAAACTTCCACGCTTTTAAATCTTCACTACAGATCCACCTCCTGAGCCGCTACTTACTGTCACATGATGCCCCCTCCCCGATGACCCCATACATAGCTTCTCTCTGCATGGGATCCTGTACACAGCCAGTCCCCTCAGGCTACTATCTGACACGTGTCTGTTTCACCCCAGCCTCTGTACTATGTATTGCTCCCAATCACTCGTCAGTTGCACATCACCTTTACTTATAATGTGCAGCAATGATGCAGGATTTCCCCCACCACTGCTGTGTTCATTTGTAAAGGTTTCTGGGTGAACAACCCTGTTCCCTCAATTAATACATTCAATGAATACTGCGGTTACTCTTTGCTAAAACTAGGAATTGTATTCACTTAGTAAGATTAAATGTTCACCAGCCTCACAATCCCCTTTGCGGTTTGTTCAGGAGCGCCCGTCTGCATGAGGACCCGTCGCTTCTTAGGAAGGAGTTCAGTAAAGAGGTACACTCATCCCCAGGTAGATCACTACACGTGTTTAAACATGCAAAAGCAAAACACTGTGTTACTTTTTCATCCACATGATATAGTATATTTGTTGACTTCCCTAATTCCAATGAAATATATATCCTGAATGCCATTCTGTGCTAAAAGCCTTCACATCAGGGCAATGCTCCGGCCGGTGTACACCATGTTTCATGGCATACCTTCTTCAGGTACACATGTACACAGAAGCCAAATGTAATACTCATGTACCTATATACTCTTCAAGTAACTGACTCAAAAAATGTCCAGCGTTCATAAGCCGGGCGTTACTGGCTCACTCCCATTTGCATGACGTCCCTTATCACGACTCACGAGTCGGTACCCAAAAGGAACATGTTGTATTCTTCTCTGCCTTGCCAAATGCTCCAGTTTTCAGCCAGGAACAAAGAGCCTACATAGTGTGCATGAAATGAATTCCAAAAAACGCAGAATGTCGAATTTTTCATTCAGCCCATCTACCATAACAGGTGTATTTTGTGCAGCGAACGTTCACCTCAATGGGTTTTCTTGGCGCTATTGGCATATAACATGTGTTAACTGTTACCCAACTCAATGGTACTCATTTTATCGACCTCGAAAGGGTGAAGGGCTGAGAGGACCTACTGTGATTCGAACCTGTGACCATGAGGTTAAACAGAGGTCCCTGGCGTGGATGCATAGTCCACCAAGCCACAGACCCAGCCTATGGCAGCAGTGAAGAGATACTGAAGTGGTCACATTGTCTACCGCCTTCACATTATTTCCCTTTACATTATGAGGTTCATTGCAGGGTTGCCGGTATCAGGCCGGTAATTCCGGCAGGATACCGGCAACCCTGCCTTACCGGGTCGGTGGAGTGCCGGTAAATTCACATTCCCATGGTGTCCGATAGAACTCCATGGGAGGGGATTGCCCAAATCACCGGCACCGGGAGTGCCGGTGCTGGTGATTCAGGCATTTAGCTACTGGTAGGGGCCTGATCTACCGGGAGATCCGTGGCCCCCACCGGCAGACTTTTGTTTTGCCGGTCCGGGATAAATGCAGGTGCTGCAATTACTGGCATTTATTCCGCCATTTATTCCGGACCTGCAAACAAGTAATGAGGTCCATGTCACCCAAGGTGTAAAGTACAACCCAGTTAGTGTGCACAATAGTATCCAGTAGTCCATGAACTGTGGGCTGTGGCACTTGCGCTCACATCCCAGGTACAGACGGTATTCAGAGCAAGTCCTTGTGCACACTTGGCATCGGCCGTACAGTATAGAGATTAACGTGAACACTAGCTATAATGCGCTCTCAAGTACACGCTGTGTGTTTGTACAGCTCCACTAGCAACCGGCTGTGTATCTGCAAGTCTCTGTGGCTCTTGATCTCCGGCAGAAAGCAGTGATCATGGTCTTGCTCTGCTGCACTGCTTTGTTAGCGAGCAGTCACTGGTGCATGCGCTGGAACCTGGGTGTGAATAATAGTTCAGGTTCGCGGAAGCTCTGACGGCAGCTCTGCGAGGAGTCATCGAAAACCAACGGGTCTCTGCAAGGCCATTGGGTCAGAATAACCTCTGTCCTACCTCTGAAGGGGGGACCGAGGAAAGGAGCATTCTGTTTTTCAGAGTCCCAATCCCAATGGCTTCTGTCAATTGCAAATTGTCGTATTAAACAACTCCAGAAGATGACACAAACGGAACTGACTCTTGAGCCTCAGTCACACACACTAGTACTCATTACGTTGGCTTTGAAAGGGCGACAGGTTTAATTTGGATTTGCACCTTTGTCTTCAGGTTACAAAAAACAGCTCTAACTCAAGGAGCTATCTTACTGCCTCAATAAAAATATAGAAGCGATATCAATATTGATGCACGGCTAATTCTCTACAACAGTATACCACATTACATCAGGGTGCCCTAAGATGGCTGGTAGAATAGATATCAAATGAGAGAGAGAGAGAGAGAGAGAGAGAGAGAGAGAGAGAGAGAGAGAGAGAGAGAGAGAGAGGCCTTTTATATAAAACATAACAGGATCCACGTTTCGCATCAGTGCATTGTCTTTTCTTGCAGTGATCCTGGTCCGGGAGTCCTTGTGGCGGAATTAAATGCAGGTCACATCGGCTGATGACTTCTTGTGCAAGGAGGGGTGATTACTCTTAACCTTGGGCACCTCCATCTCTCTATGCATGGTGCCTGAATGTGTCCAAACTTCTCTTCCCTCTTGATACCTGGTAATTACATATAAATACATTTTGTGTGACCAATCGCAAAATTTGAAATGTGACAATTTCTCAAATTAAAAGTCAGACAAAGAAAGAGTTAAAAAGCTTTATTTTCACAATGATCCTAAGGTTTTCTGGACTCTCAATTATGTCTGTTGGTTGGCCACAGCACTCATGTTCTCCTTTACGACTAGAAAGGTCTTGCAGTTGCTCATGCAAGTCTTACTGCGTATTCCAGGATTCAGTGTTTCCCCTTTCAGTTGCTTTCTCAATCGGGTCTAGGAACTTTTCCTCCAGGTTTCAGCGCTGTTGATCATCTGCAAAATTCAACAGTTCCACCAAGCCAAATGATAGACATATTGAAGCTTAACGCATCTCGGTTCTAAGACCTTCATCCGAAGCATACATGGTTAAGAGAAAGGAAAAATAGCAGATTTTAATGCATTGGAAAGTGGGGCTTAATTTAATATAATCAAAAACACACCCCTCTACCTCAATTTAGGTTTGTTTAACAAAGAGAGCTGTATATGCAACAGTCTATTATCGAGAAGGTAACAAGATTCCGCCATCCTGGAAAAGGAACATAATGGAATGCAGCCCCCCTTTTAATGCTATCCCTTGTATTGCCCTGGTGTAATGTAGGCCAAGTTCAACGCTTACTCATCAAAAATCAGGGGAAGTTGAAACAGGTCCAAAACTTCATTTATCTCACAGCATACAAAGAGCTAAAATAAATCACTGTCCGAGCCAGTTTAATCAGATACAGAATGTTATACTTACTTAACAAAACAAATATCGTAAAAATTAGATAAAGAATTAAAGGTGTCCAACTTTGATCTTTGTAGAAAAAAAAACATCATTGGTAAATATAAACGAAATATAAGGGAGCAAAGTTAATTAGGGAAAAAATTAAAATGAGAAGAAAATAGAGAAAATAATAATAATTAGAGCGCCAGAAGTCTTCACTGGTTTCTAGGCCAAAAAGGGACTGGCATGTGAGGAATTGCAGTGGGATGGAGAGACCCCACAGTTTTCTGGTAAAAAAAAGTGTACCATCTCACTTAGAGAAGATTGTTAAAGACCACAAGTCACCAGCAGGATGGACCCAGAAGCCATTTTCAAAAGGGGCTCCAGGAGGTCAGATAGGTCACATAGGTCTAGTGGGTCCTGCCGGTGAGGTGAACAACAGTGTTGAAAAAAATAAGTGAGTCAGAAATCTTAAACAAAAAAATCCATAATCCAAATGTTGGGGTTCAGTCCAACAAAAGGAGGGCACTGCTATTGCTGTGATGCACTGGCATCCAGGAATTCAGACACCTCTCCCATTGGTCCAGGTCTATCACAGGTTTTCTACAGACAAAAGTTCAGGCGATGCAGGACTCTTCCTATGGCCACATATGTCGCCCTTTTAGAGGGTGGAAGAGGGACCTTGTCCTGTTCTCCCCATGGGCCTTTTGAGCAATTTTTGGCAAGTTGATTCAAAAGGTCCCAACATTTCAGATCTTCTGCAGGAACACTCCTAGGCACCAGGGAAGGTTGGAAAGTGCACCAAGTGTGTTCTGCTTTCCTCTCACTGTATGTCAACACTTGTCTTACAGCCATCTGAGAGAGTTCTGGCTTTTCTGAATCCTCTGGTCTAGGACTCTCCACCTCATAGAGTGTGTCTCAGGCAAGGTCTTCTACAGAAAGAAGACAAATCGTCAAGGCTCAAAGGTCACTTAAGAAATCTTAAAGAGTCTTTCCCAACTCTGGTAACTGGGCACAGGTAAAAGAAAAGATGGAGCAGTCCTTCAAGATCATCCGAGTTCCGTACAGTATCAGCAAGAAGGTGTTCAGGCAGAGTATTATTTTATTATTATTAGGTATTCAGGCAAAGTATTAGTTTATTATTATTATTATTTTTATTATTAAAGTCTTTCTTCCCCTCAATGGCAGAGGGGTTTGGAAAGATTGATTCTCCCAAAATATTTCCAAATTAACTCTTCCTTAAGTCCTTAACGGTCCAAATGTTAATCCAAGAAGGGGGAGGACACCTCTCTTTTATAGGCCAAAGGCCAGATGGAATTGGAGAAAGCTAAATCTGCTTTAAGGGGTCCAGACCCTTTATTTGTGACAAATGGTCTTAGCCTGAGTGCATCATGACCAGAGTGCTTTGTGCTATAGGAAGTGTAGGAGACAGAAAAGAAGGAGAGGTACAGAGAAAAGCAAGATGGTAAAATCCTTCCACAACTACACTGAGCTCCCTCTGGCTACACTAACTGCCCCTTTCTCAATTGCAGAGCATCAAAGGCCCTTTGGTATGCAATACCCTGCTGTGGGGCTAGTCCTTCTGTTTAGGGTATGCCCTTTGAAGTCTGCTCCAAAGGCTGCTCCTCCTGCGAGATTTCTGGGCTAGAGAGAGGTGTTACCTAACCTCAAAAAGGATCAAAGTGATTCAGCTCCCATTGGCTAGTGTTCTGCTGGTTGTAGCAGAGACAGCCAGTCTAGCGAGACGGCACAAATTCTGTCTGTATTTCAACACATTTTCACAATGTTTTCTGTAGATTTGGACCTCCTCTACCAATGGCAGATGAGCACAAATGATACGTTAAATAAGATAAATGAGCATGTTATACAATACATTGTAACACTGATTGCCGCCCGATGTTAAAGATCTCCATTCTTAGTTGAAAAACGACTCAATGGAAGATTACACAGTGTTTCATATTTCTTCAATTTATGATCTACGTATATGTTTGGTGGCAGTGTACTTTGAGAGCATGGTTTGGACAACTTAATAATACACATTGGTAGTTGATACTTTTCAATGACAATGTATGACATATTGCATGGAGGTCCTGCATAAAACCTGCATTTTTAGGTGAGGCTATTGTATGCTCGATACCCCTGTCTTGGATGCTGTGGGAATGCCACTGGAGAGTTTTTCATAGCTACTGTGCTTCATGTTAAGAAGACAGTTAGATCTCCTGAAATTGTGAGCTGAAGGGAGAGCTGTTCACACACTGTTGGGTTTCCTGAGATTAAACAATGCTAAGAGAAGGTGACATGAGCTCAGCCATTCTCTGTTTTGGTTGCCATGCCCAACCATCCCTTAGTTCCCTCGGTCACTTTCCATGCCAAGAAATGCATCCTAAAGAACAGTGTTTGCCCTTCTACAAGTGATGGCTGGCACCCATGGAAGCTCCTCCAAGATCTTCCCCTTGTTCAATGTTGTTTATTTATAATTTAGTTGTAAAATGTATAAAGCACATCATGATAGAAGGCAATGAAACAATGCATAATACACCATAAGACCAAATGTGGGACATAGAAACAACAATTTCCCATAAGAATGGGAACTAGTGGAGATACATTTTTGTTTCCACCGGAACTTCCTGAGTTGAATTCTGGTGGTTTGGTGTTTCTTCCTTATCGCTGAAACTAAGCTAACAAATGGAGAGACGAAGGAAGTGCAGAGAAGCGATTAGCAGTCTATGACTTGGCTAACTGTCAGGATATCACTTCCTTTGAATAAGGCAGGAGTCTCTTGGGGGAAGGTTGGTAACAACCTTGACCTCTTTAAATGGATTACAAAACTAGCATTCAGCTCCAAGATCCCCACAGGAGTTGCACATACCCAATTCTCCATTAATGCACATTCTCTCCAGGGGTGCTAATAACTATGCATAGGTCTTCCAACACATCAGGCGGTGGCAAGCAAAGAAGTGCTAGGGTTAATATAGGAATAAAGGAAGACCAGGAAGAGACTGCAACCCGAAGTACCTTGCAGTGCTCAAATTGAAGGGCTGTAATAATGCAGACTACTTACCTGCACCCTGAACACCTACCTACAAGATGAACAACCTGATGATGCCTTTTCTTTAGGTTAACACAGTTTATAATGATGATCTGGTTGGTGTAACACTAGGGCTCAAGGAAAATGAGAACAGTGGCTGGTAGTTTGTCCCTTGCATAGCTGGCAGACAGGTTTGCTGCCTTGGAGTTTTGATCTGTTAAGAAATGCTTGACTTGATCAGCAACATTTGTTGGAACCAAGACTTAGTGAAATTACCCGAAGCTGCCAATTAATTCATTGAGTAAATTGTCCTGACTGCTATAAATACTTACACCTTGTTATTTCATACAGCTCACTAATAAGTTATCAAATGATGCATAATCATACTTTCCCAGGAGATTCCCATTTGCAATTCTTACATGTCAGGCTATGTATACATTTTGTAAATATACTGGGGGTCATTACGACCCAGGCGGTAAGTACGCCATCTTTACCACCATGGTGTAAACTATGTTTACACCATGGTGGATGGCGGATTTACCGCCCCATTCCAAGGTGAGTGGGGCGGTAAATCCCCATTTCCCATTTACCCTTCCCCATTCCCATTTTTGCCCCATAGGGCATAATGGGAGTGGGGAAGGTGCTAATTACGCCACCGTAAATTACGGTGGAGTAATTAGCACCAAGGCGGTTTTAGCGCCATGGATTTTAACGGCTGCTAAAAGCAGCCGTTAAAATCGGAATCAGGCGTTAAGGGTTAACGACGGCGTTAACCCTTAACGCCTGAGTTGTAATGAGGCCCACTGTCTTTCCATTTCATAATTGAAGGTAATGAGTGACTGAAGTAATTGGGTCAGTCGTGTAGCCCACACCATGGACTTAAACACATACTGTATGCCTATTTCCAAAAACAAACTTTCAGATACCTGGATACTATACTTATGCCTTATCTATATTTGATAAATGAAGGCTAGCTTACCACACCATGGATTCTTTTCTATGCCCATTGGCCTCCTACTCTTCATTTCATGCCCACAGATTGTAGTGTAGCACTTGAACATCCAACTCATTCAAATTCAACAGGCTGCCAATTTTGATTGTGGATATCTTATGTACGATTGCACCGGCAAATGGCCTTGAGCTCACATTGTAGGTGTAACTTATGTTGTGTATTGTCTTCATACCATTTCACACGGTGACACCCATCTGTAGAAGTCAAAATGTTCGCTAGGTATACAAACAGCATTTCTAACCATCATTGCACGCATAATATTTTTTGACGTAGGCAAATTCAGCTTTGATGTCTTTTTAGTTAACTTGGCATGTATTGGCAGGATTCACCGTACATTCTATCGTTTTGTGTGATTTAATCGATTTCTTTTTCTTAAAATAGATTTTGTCGATTTATTGTTTGTGAATTCTACTGTGGCCAAAACTGATGTTACCCATTCCATGAAGTCTGCCTGCTATGCTAAAAATGTCAACTAAATAAATATCCAAGCATGTTTTTAAGCGTTATCATTACTGCAATCATCGGTACCATATGTAGACATCGTTTCCACAGTAATACTTCAATGGCTTGTATGGACTCTTTAGTGCTGGGGGACAGGAATAATTGTGTCTATTATGGGAGCACAAAATAAGTGTATACATTCTACCTTATCACACTATCTTTTTTCTTCAAATGATTGCAGTCACTGGGACCTGTCCAATTTCAATGTCAACAACTGCAATAATAAGGAGCAGTAAGTACATTCAACCCCTCCCTCACCCGGATAGATGCAGAGATTCCCATCTTCTCACCTTTTCAACTGTTGTGAAATAGTTCTATTTCCATTTCTTCACAATCTCTGGAGCAATCGCTTTCTGTCTCTTTTAGACAGTGGTGTGACATTATAAATCCTAGAATTGGAGTCATATCATCTTCCTGTCTCGTAGACGTGTGTTCTTTGTCCTTGAATATTTCCCTTGTGATATTTTCCTTATCCTTAGTACAATTGTTTACTCTAGTTTTATCTCATTAGCTATTAAAGTGTATAGAGGGGGCTGATTGTACACTAATGTTGCACAGTCCAGGCAAAAGGGTGGCACTTCCGTTCTGTCATTTACTGCCCTCCACTCTCGGCCACTCTGCTCTGTGATCAATGTCCTTAATCAGCCTCTAAACTATTCAACCAAATTGTTCATGGAGAGAAGTGAACACCAATGGCAATGTTTGTATCCAAGCACTTTCTTTTTCAGTTTGTGATCATCTCTTAGATGACAAGCACCCCTAGCAATGCATGTCTCCTCACAGATAGCTCTTCACTGTTTCGTTCTATACCCGCTAGAAACCACCCTACTCAAAACATCCTCTTCTAAAACATCACTGTTGTATAGTACAAGAAGTCCTGTATTTAATGGGGTTATCATGAAAAACACATTACTGAAGCAATTTTCCAATACATTTCTTAAATATTCAGTGTCCTTTAACATCACGGCCTTTACCCCTTTACCCATTAGGTTATTGACTTATTTGTCTATGATATCTAAATTTCAGCAAGGAAGGCACACACTCTTTTAGATATGTGTGTTTTCGTTATGGTTTTCTAATGGTAGTATAGCCCAGTTATTGATCATACTGTTGGCCCTCACTTCAACACTATAGTGGCTATCTAGTCTTCCCAACCCAAATCCCTCTCCCACCAACCCTAGCCCCAAGCAAAGCATTTCTGATTGCGCATTACTCTTTATGAATATTATGCAGAACACAGGATGAACAGAAAGATAAGGATGAAAAAGAAAATAAGGATGAAAAGAAAGACGAGAAGAAGGAAGAAAAGAAGGATGACAAAAAAGACACTAAAAAGGATGAAGAGTAAGTAAAACCTTTAAACAAACTGAATCCCTCAAGGTAATGGTTCAATGTTTGCTACATATTGCAGAGAACAATATGGCTCACGTGGGCTGATGGGGATTTGGTTTAAAATCAGTAAGGAAGTTTTCAAGTGAAAATAGTTTCACAGACTAACCACAAGTTATTAATATATTGTATTCTTTAATATCCTCATTTGAGAGCTCATATTAAATGTGAACAATACAGGTCAACCAGCCTTTAAATTCACGAAGACAAAGGATAGCATTTGGCATAACAAGCTAATACAATCATCTTTTAAAACAGTCCAACTATAGTCTGGTATATATACAAATATAGCTATTCATTACACATGCAGAGGCGAATTTGAAAAAAGATGAAGCAGCGGAATGAGGGGCTTCTGTAAAAAATTAATGTAAGTTGTGTCTTCTTCCCCTACTGCCAAAATGATCTAGTATGAGAGCATGTACATATCATTCCTGTTGTATTTGTTTGCTTCAGTCCAGTTTTTACTTTGTGTATTGTCCACATGGTTATTTTACACAATTTCTGGAAGAATTTCTTGATTTGGTTCCTTGTATATCTTTGTCGCCCTCTCATCACATTATGTTGTGGGGGTTTAATATACCATACACCACTTCTAAGAGAAGTATGTGTTGTACATTTTCTGACATTTCACTTGCTTACAGTTTATTTCAACATGATATCCTGTCCACAAACAATAATAGCAACATTCTTGACTTGAGTTTTTGCCCTTCTGAAATTACTCTCTTCTAATCCAATGATCTTGGTTTGGTCTTGCCATCGCCCATATTTTTCAGTCTTGATCAGTTCTAACATTCTTTCAAGGCCATCCAGGGTTCAGGTAATACACACTTATTTCTTTTCCCTCAACTGTTCAGAATGCAACAGATGTTGGTGACCCATTCCAGACATATACTGAGAAATGCTTATCTTTCATTGGTAGGTCTGGCACCAAACAACCTGAACTTCCCTGATCTTTCCCTAAAACTGGGCCTGATTCTGAGCTCCATTTAAAATAAGAAAAATGTCATTCGGAGATGAAACTATACTTTTCGTATTTGCTGCATTTTCTGTTTCAGTGCAAATATAGGCACAGAAGATGCAGTAGCTAAGAAAAGTGTTGTTCCATCATGGTATGATACTCTTCTTATTTGAAAGAAAGGAGTGTTGAAAAGCTACATTCTCCCCTGCAAATTCCAGTCTCTCTATTGCAAAGTGGATGGAAGGATTGGGGGCGAGCTTTCGTGCTTTTTGGCTTACTGCACAAAAACCCAGACTCATTTAAAAGTGGAAAAGGTTGCTTTAATGTGACAGGCCAAACCTTACAATTAAACGCTTACCTGGCTCCATGGCCTTACAAACTAAAGACATATTTCAAACAACCAATTCAATAATTAAACATTCTCATTTTTTACCCAACAATTAAATAATTAAATAAAGCCATTTCCTCCCTAACTATCCCTTGGACCCTACCGTCGCCTTACCCCTTTTCCAGGCGTCCCGCTTTCTCCCGGGGCCATGCCCCTCCAGGCTCAATACCTGTTCCCCCGTGGTGGACCGTTTGTGCAAACAGCGCCACCCCATCCTTTCCCGTGTCATGCCCCCATTGTGCTTCCCTCCCCCCACATCAAAAGGGGCCATGCCCCCGGAGCCCAGGACCACTTCAATACCCCTCAGAGTCCCCTCTACACCAAACTCCCCCTTCCTATGACCTGCAGCCAGTCTGACCTGCCACATCAGCAACAATATTTTACATTACAACTTCACTGATGCCCCGTCCTGTCACACAAAACTACCATATAATAGCTCCTTAACAGACCAAAAAACCCTGTAAGAACTTGACATGGGACATAAAAAAACCCCACAGAAAACCATTACAATGGTCCCCCATCCTTATTTAATAAAATCAGACACCAGACCTAACCCAACATGAAGGGGTGGGAGGGTGGGACCTAACCCAACATGAAGGGGTGGGAGGGCGGGACAATCCCCAAGTCCAACCGTCGCCTGCCTCCCGAACCTTCCCTGGCCCTTAAATACCATAGGGAGGTGCTCTGTCCCCCACGGCCACTCGCTGGCCGTGTGCAGCGCCAAAAACCTCCCGGGGGGGGGAAACGCTTTGCATTCCCCCCGGAGCCCCCCTTTTGGCTTACTGCACAAAAACCCAGACTCATTTAAAAGTGGAAAAGGACGCTTTAATGTGACAGGCCAAAGCTTACAATTAAACGCTTACCTGGCTCCATGGCCTTACAAACTAAAGACATATTTCAAACAACCAATTAAATAATTAAACATTCTCATTTTTTACCCAACAATTAAATAATTAAATAAAGCCATTTCCTCCCTAACTATCCCTTGGACCCTACCGTCTCCTTACCCCTTTTCCAGGCGTCCTGCTTTCTCCCTGGGGCCATGCCCCTCCAGGCTCAATACCTGTTCCCCCGTGGTGGCCCGTTTGTGCAAACAGCGCCACCCCATCCTTTCCCGTGTCATTCCCCCATTGTGCTTCCCTCTCCCCACATCAAAGGGGCCATGCCCCCGGCACCAGAAAAACCCTCACCCGAGGTGTTCTTTCTGCCCCCCCACCAATTTCCCTACCTCCAACTCCTCAACCAATCTCCCAGCCAAGAGCTCAAGTCCGCCAGATAATGATTGTTCCCCAAAAACCGGAAAGTTTACCCATCCTCTCTACATCTCATCCATCCTTCCTAAATCATCTCCTTATGGTCCAAAACCTGTACTGCAACCGATGTACAAAATTCCACCATCTCTCTGTTTATCCCCTTCCTAGCCCGCTCTATCGGACCCTAATTTCTCGCTCCCCTCCCACTCTCTGTGGCAAACACTTAGTGCCTCCCGAACCTTCCCTGGCCCTTAAATACCCTAGGGAGCCGCTCTGTCCCCCACGGCCACTCGCTGGCCGTGTGCAGCGCCAAAAACCTCCCCGGGGGGAAACGCTTTGCGTTCCCCCCGGGACCCCCTTCCAGCAGCAAAAGCTGCTAAAAGCTACCGTTGTGGGGGCAGTGTGTGCACCAGTGTCAGTGCCAGGATTTCTATGAAGTCTGCCACTTTTCTGATTTACGAATGTCTCCATAATCAGTCTGTAAATCATGAAGGTGGTGCTGCCGTCTGGGAAAGGCCTTTCTTATAAGGTAAAAACGTGTGCAGTAGATGTTAACGAACCTTAGAGGTGCAGCCTTTCAACTCCTTTTTTTACATGCAAAACCAGGATTTTGCAAGGAGAATGCCCTTGCGGTGCCTGCCATGTACTACTGACGGCTGCTAGGGCTGTAGTCAGGCTGTAAATCAGGCACATGTAAAATAGAGGGCTTGATGCCAGGCCTCCACATTCTTAATCTGACATAATATGATGCTTTTAAGAAAAAGTGTTCTTCCTCCACACATATGACAGAGCGGCCGAGCATAGAGAGGGAAATTGTGCATTATACAAAACACTTTTGGCCTCATTACACGGTAGGCGGTGGACCAAGGTGCTGTTAGCACCTTGGTCCATGCCGGTAAAATACTGGCACCGCCTTGGAGGAAGGGGGAATTACCGCCCTATTCCAAGGTTGGTGGGGCGGTAATTCCCCCTTCCCCCATTGCCCTTCCCCATTCCCATTTTTGCCCCATAAGGCATAATGGGAATGGGGAAGGTGCTAATTACGGTACCGCAAATTGCGGCACCGTAATTAGCACCCTGGTCCCTTTGTGGGTTGGTTTTTAACGCCTGCAAAAAGCAGGCGTTAAATTCCCCAACCCGCAAAGGGACCTCGTAGTAAGGTGGTAAGGGTTTACCGGTACCGGTAAAATACCGGTACCGGTAAACCCTTACCACCTACTGTGTAATGAGGCCCTTTATGTGGAAAAATTCGGTAAAAAGACAGTTTGCAATTGTTTTAGTAGGGTAGCTCCAATCTAAAAATGTGATAGCTGCAAATCACCAACAGTTCACAGGAGCATTTCCCAATGTATTTTCTTGATGCCTTCACCCACAATATACGCCAATATAAAACATCTTCACAATTGCTGTGCCCATACGTTTCCGTGCTGGCAGCACCACTATATGCTAATTCCTAACATACTCATGTTTCATTTGAACATAGTGCCAGTTTATTGTACTATAAGAAAACATGTCCAGACTGGCTCTGCCAAATATGGCAGTATCCCCCACAAAAGAACATATTCCTGTTGGCTTTGAATTTAAAAATGCCATGGCACATTAAGAAAAACATGTCCTAACTGGTTGCCCAATGTAGGCCAGTCTAGACACGCAATAACACTTACCATGCATGCTTTATCATAGATGCACAGAATAAAAAAAACACGCCACACTAAGAAAGGGCTAGACTGCTTGCCCCAAATTGCCAGTCTTGCCAAGTAACACATACCATGCCTGCTTTATCATGGATGGCCAAAATAAAAATAAATCACAGTACGAAAGGGCTAGACTGGCTGCCCCAAAATGCAGTCTTGCCAAGTAACACATATCATGATTGATTTATCATTGATGCCCAAAATAAAAAGAAAATTCACAGTAAGAAAGGGCTAGACTGACTGCCCCAAAATGTCAGTCTAGTCAAGTCACATATATCATGCTTGGTTTATCGTAGATGCCCAGTAAAAAATATGGCATGCCACAGTAAGGAAGAGCTAGACTGGCTGCCCAAAAATGATTATCTAGCCACGTAACATACACCATGCTTGATTTATCATAGCTGCCCAGAATAAAAGTCATGCCACAGTAAGAAAGGGCTAGACTGGCTGCCCCAAAATGCATTCCTGCCAAGCAACACATATCATGCATGATTTATCATAGATGCCCAAAATAAAAAGAAAATGCACAGTAAGAAAGGGCTAGACTGGCTGCCCTAAAATGTCAGTCTAGCAAATTAACACATATCATGCTTGGTTTATCGTAGATGCCCAGTAAAGAAATGTCGTGCCACAGTAAGGAAGGGCTAGACTGGCTGCCCTAAAATGATAATCTAGCCAAGTAACATACACCATACTTGATTTATCATAGATGCCCAGAATAAAAGGCATGCCACAGTAAGAAAGTGCTAGACTGACTTCCCCAAAATGCCACTCTAGACAAATAATAATGCATATCATGCTTGGTTTATCATTGCTATGCAGTAAAAAAATGTCATGCCACAGTAGGAAATTGCTCGGCTGGCTGGCTGCCCCAAAATGCCAGTCTAGCCAAGTAATAACACTTAACCTGCTTGCTTTATCATAGTTATGCAATGGAAATGGCATGCCACAGTAAGAAATGGCAAGACTGGCTTTCTGGAAATGCCAATCTAGCCAGGTAATAACACATCATCCTTTCTTTTATCAACTGCTGCTTTATGAAAGAAAGGATGATGATTTTTTAGTGGGCATCTATGATCGATGCCCAGTAAAAAATGTAACACCCTAGCCCCCACTCCCACACCCCACCTTCTCCCCTAACCAGCACAAACACATACACATTCACAAACAATATTCACTCACTCATTCACACACACATCCATATTCGATACAATCACCCACGCACAAATTAACAATATAATACAAAATATAAAACTCTTACCTGCACGCAGCTCCAGTCCAGATTCAACTCTGCCGATCCCTCTTCTCCTGCTCCTTGTGTCCTTGGATGTAGGCCATTATACATGTGAGACACATATGTCGCTTGCAGTTAATGATTTAACCTAAGACTGGATAGCCCGATCAAGGTGATTTAAGGAGGACGTTTTGAGAAATTTCCAGTGGCTAAACATTTCTAATAAAGGCAAATCATTTTGTTGTACGAAAGATCTTAATGAGGAGGCTTCTTAACTTCTTAATGTGTATATGACCCTGGACATGAGATTTATTTTTACTGCATTAATCTTGTCCAGTCAGGAGATGTCTTGGCCCACAAGGTTTTAAGGTAGATTTTAAGTCAATAGAACAGTTTGTTATCGAAATAATGAAGACCGATATGAGAGCAGGTAATATAGAAGCCATTCTGCCAAAGAAAGACCAAAGATGGAAATGCCGCCTTCATACTACCATCAGAGGGCTGACTGAACAGAGCTAATGGTTTACTTTGACTTTTTTGAAATGAAGCTTATATATTGTTGGTTCTAGTCAGTGTATTGTTAGATTCGTATGGTTACACATTACAGCCCAACAAATGTTTCCTGGTTCCCTTGGATCATGTAAAAAATGTAACTACTGCATTGCCAAATTTAAAATCGCATGAACCATAAAGAGGTTGTAAGACAGAACAAAAGATATACTGAATTTAAGAATTCACGTTTATTGATTACAAATACTAATTACTGTGGTTTCGAAGTACATATGCAGTGAAATTGTTAATAAAGAGAACCCGGAATATATTCATTGCAAACTGTATGCAGCAATTGCAACACCCAAACACAGACGAAGACTAATGAATAATGGTTGAATCGTCATTGAAAACAAACGCATGCCAAGCTTTGGTAACGTTCTAGTTGTTAAGATGGGAGATAACGTACCCACAATATAATAGCCACATACGTATACGTAGACTTGGTACTGACGCCAACATTGATACAGAAACGTGGAAGGAAATATCGCGTTTAGGTGTACAAGCATCGTGAACAGTCACACCACGCTGCACAGAAAGATCACAGAAGCACAGATAACTTCCTTAATTAAAATTTGTTAGTAAAAATATATCATATACTGGCACATACATTCATAAGGCGTTTAAATAGTTAAATCATAGTAGTTTTACTGGTTAAAACAGTAAGGGGATAACGGAGAACTGCATTTAACTCAGTTACATATTGTGGAAGAAAGTGGCAAATTAACTATCTCATTGACAGAAAGAATCATTATTTGTCAAATCAAATTATATATAATTAAGTTACTACATATATATATCGATTTGTTTCATAGAAGAATGGAATATGGCACAATTAAAAAAAATAATAATTTGAGGATACTTTGCTGCATTAAAGTACAGCACAAATACCAGTTCCTAGTTTAAAGGGACTCTGTGTGATTGAGAAATAAGTGTATTATACACAGCATAGATGTCAGTGCATTTCATGTAAACTACAGTCAACAGATTCAAGAGCGATGTTTGTCCAGATGAAGACCCATGCAAGAATATGTAAAAAGGTTGAACCATGCATGTTGACAGGATGTCGCATCCTTGTTAATTAGCCTTTTTTGATCAAAAATACTTATGTAGTTTTCACTGATGTTTGATTGTTGATCAATGTTATTTATTAATATTTTCTGGGCACTCTTGAGCTTAATTGTTTAGGCTCAGCATTCACCCTATCTTTTCATACATCTTCTCTATACCCCTGTTTCTGTATCAATGTAACTGCTGAAGGTTTTATTGTACAGATATGGTTATGCCAATAACAATAATCACATATCATAAGATAATACACAATACTTTTGGGCACTGTGTCTTGGGGTTACCCCCTCCGGCCCGTGCCGCCACACGTGGGCAGGTTGCGGGCTGACCGCGTTCCCCCGAAAGTATCTCTTATTTACAACCCCTGGAGGCTAGAGTTGCTGTAATTTCTTTAAAGAAATGTTCCATGCCCTTAGTTGATAAGTGGGTGCCGTCTTTGTGAAAAAAGTCAGGATCACCCAGTGTAATGGCTGGGTGCTTGATGAAGCCCAGTCCTCTTATTGTGCAGAATTTCTCTAGCGCCCTGTTGATTTTTCGTCTGGAAATGTCTACAGATTTATAACAGTTGGCCCCCTGCCATTTCCTCCTAGGTAGGATGGCTGAAAAGTATATTTCCGTTCCTCTCCAGTTGTGTGCGATGCCTGCAAGGCAGGCGCACATGTCCTCGAGTAACTGCCTCCTCCCAACTGTTACTAGGTCATTGCCACCTAAGTGTATGATCAGGAATTCGGGCGGGTCCCTGTATGCGAGCAGCTCTGCTAATGTTTCATGGATCTCTGCTCACCGCAGGCCCCTGTAGGCCCACCATGAGGCAATGGTGTTCCTGAAAGGTGGCCTTTCATTGGTCTCCTCTGCCCATCGGCCCGTCCTGAAAATAAAAGAGTGGCCGACAATCCATGCTGATTGCAGGGAGGTCCTCCCTTCGCCTGGTGTTTCTGTATGAGGGGCGGGGGGAGAAAAGAAGGGGTGAGGGTGGCTGGCTATATTAATTGCGGTCTGATGTATCTTTTGTAACAGTCTGATTTCCAGCCCCCTATATTTTTCAGCTGTTGGGGGGCTAAACCTCCCTGCCGTGCTGAGGTGGCAGCACCTATTCTGAAGGAATGGGTGCCAAAACCCTTGGGGTCCCACCCCGCATTGTTGATTGCTTTCATCAGCACCCCTTTAAATTGGTACCGGCTTAGTGCTGAGGCGTCCTTGTGGATCAAGAACCTCCCCCCAACCTTGGGTCTTTGTGCATTGTAAAGGTTGGTAATACATACTGGGCAGTTTACTTCCTCATCAATACAACAAATGTTGATGGTTCTTTTTGCCCCGGTGTTAGATTGTTGTATTTCTATGCTGATGCTCTCCTGTCGGACCCTGACTTCCATGACCCCCAGCCCGTTGCTGGACTTGGTGCTGGAAGCAATGAGTTCACTCACACGGAAAGCACCGAAGTATGCTAGGAAAAAAGCTGTTCTGAACAGCAGGATCTCATAAGGATGCCAACATATGGCTTCCAGCTGGTTTGTAATTTGAAGAAAACGAACGTTGTAGCACACTCTCTTTCATGTGCCACTTTGATCAAGAAAACTCCACTCAATTGGAATATGAAAATATATTTCTGTATTGGTGCGGGTAAGTGCCCTTTGTGATGACACGTGTTTCAACGGACCACGCCGTCTTTTTCAAATCAGGGCTAATACATTAGAAAGTGATCCAATACAAATACACAGTTGGAGTCCAACAGAACCAGTAAATATGTCAAGTGTAGCACAGACAGAGAGGGTGGGAAATGGGAAGGATTCAATGGGATAAACAGTGTAACAGTGAACGTCAAAACAGAAATTTGTATAATACCATTCAATAAACAAATTGGAGACATAAAAGGGATAGGGATGATTGGAAAGAAAAAAGTAAAAAGAAAAAAAAAGATACCGTGAGTTAATTTGTCTCCGGAATTGTAAATATGCAAGTAAAATATCAAATCGTTTTTAAAATAGATGTATCTTACCCAATATTTAAAGTTGCTTAATTCGGAACGTTGCTTTTCAGCTACACATAATGATTCACGGGATCAATCCCAGCCTGCCAAACAATGTTCAGGTTGTTACATGCTATATTGACACATCTGTTCGCTTATGATTGTCTAGTTAGTATTCTGCGGTATAATTAACGTTATAGGGAGTATATTTGACCGGTTAAGTGGGTCATATTTCAATTATAATTTACTGTGAATAGAGATAGCGCACCTCTTACGTGCTCTTAAACAATCGAAAAAAATGCATTTATAGGAGTCGAGAATGGTAGTTGTGTCACTCAGTCTAACATCGTGCTGCTTCGAGAGTATGCTTGAATATCACCTAGTACTACGTTGCTCATTAGAAACGGTCTTGGGGCAGCAAAATAATCTGTTGAGCGTGTCTTACCTCTGCAATAAGGCAATAGCTCCTACGTACGATTCTGTCCGCGTTCGCGGAAGAATCCAAAATGGCAGCTTTATAAAGTTGTTGATGTGGTTGTCACAGCAACTTCAATAGTCCTTTGTTAATTACTGATGTGAGCGCCATCTTTTAGTGTTGTGTAAAACGTACTGCCTTTTGGCCAAGATTAAGTGTGATTTTACTTGAGAATAATGCGGATTACGAAAAATTATCTAACAGATGTATATAAAGTCAAAGTCGGAAATGTCACCCAAATTGAAAGCAAAAATAATTAAGTTTGAGGAACAATTGTCCCGGACATTGATGTTATGGATGGATACAATAGACTTGAAGATACGAACAATCATATAAAGCACTATAACTTAAATGCAATCGAATCTATTCATATGAACTAAAAAGGAATTAAGGAATATGCAGTATGTATGTATTGCACGATAAAAAAAGAAGTGAGATTATATTGATAAATGTACCTTCCTGTCTATATATAAAATTGACAATTGGGTTTGAAATACTAACATTCTAAACTATTGGTTGGAATGCAGGGTAAGCTTATTATGCGTTGACTTTCAAATACATAACTAACTGAAAACACATAGTTTATACAAAATTCAAGATTCAAATGTCTCTTAAGAAGGAGGACTTCTCATTGTCTGAGTTCAGACCCCTGTCTATCGTCCAAAATCTACATATTAATTTCGCCTCTTCTTGTCTCAGTTTCTTCTCTTGATCACCTCCTCTCGGTCCTAGTATTACTTTTTTGAGACCCAAGTATGGAATGTCTTGTTTATTATTTAGTTGATGTTTTCTTTGCCAGTGAGCTGCCAATGGTAAATTGGTATTTTGACTGCCAATGCTGGACATATGTTCACAGATTCTGATTTTCATTTCTCTAATAGTGCTCCCAATGTACATATTTTTACATTGACAAATGATTGCGTACACGACAAATTTCGTTTTTGCAATTGATAAAGTCAGTGATTTTATACTTAGTGCCATAAGAATCTTCAAAAATCTCAGTGTTACGCATTGCATATTGGCACATCGAACATGAACTGCATTTCCAAAACCCTGCAGGTAATTGTGGTAACCAGGAAGTTGACTCTACATGTTTTTCTTCAGGTAAAAATGAAGGACTGAGGATATTTCTCAAAGTTCTTGCTCTTTTATATGTTATAGAAGGATTTTCTTCAATATAGTTTTGGATATGTGGATCCAATTTCAAAAGTTCCCAATTCTTTTTGAGAATTTTCCTTATTACAAAGTTGTTGGCACAATAGGTTGTAATAAATCTGATCCGTTCTGGCTTGTTTTGATTTCGTCTACTAGAGATAAGTGTGTTTTCTCTATTGAGTCCCCTTGCTTGTGCGCATGCTTTCAATATGTTTTTTGTGGCATATCCTCTGGCTAAAAAACGGGTTGTAAGTAGTTTGCACTCCTGATCAAAGGTTGTTTTTGCCGAACAGTTCCTTCAAGCTCGTTTAAATTCCCCTTTTTGGGATATTTTTAATTACGGGATTATGGTGACAACTCGTCGCAAACAGAGTTGAGTTAGCCTCTGTTGGTTTCCTATATGTTTTGGTCATAATCTTGTTTTCTTCTATATAAATTGTTAGGTCTAGGAAATTAACTTCTGATGTACTCGATGTTCCCGTAAATTGTATTCCTAAAGTGTTTTGGTTTGCTCGTAGTTTAAATTCTTGCAGCTGGTCGTCATTGCCCTTCCAGATGAAAAACACGTCATCTATATATCGATTCCATAAAACAACATTATCTTCATAATTGGGATCTGAGTAAATATGTTGATCCTCGTACATAGCCATTACTAGGTTAGCAAGTGCTGGAACATATTTTACTCCCATAGCTACACCCCAGGTCTGTCTGTAATATTCCTTGTTGAAAAGAAAAATGTTGTTTTTCAAAGTCAAGAGCAGCATTTCTTTGAGCATCTGTATTGATTGGTAACTTGAAGCTGTATCTTGTGAAAAGACGTAGTCTATGGCTTCCAAAGCTGTGTTATGCTTGATCGAAGTGTAGAGTGCTGTAACATCCCATGTGACTAGGATGTAACCGAGTTGTCAAATGACACTTGTTAATTTGTTGATAATTGCTGTTGTGTCTTTTAGAAATGACTTGGTTAGATTTACTTTGGGCCTAAGGATGTTATCAATGTATTCTGCCATATTAACTGTAGCCCAACCTATTGGTTTGTAATTTGTACCAGTTTGCAGAAATCAAGGGAGCGGCGGGTGTCTACCTGTGGGCCCTCTAATCTGCCCCATCCTTTTAATGCATAGGTAATGAGGGGGCTTTGGGTGGGGTCCGAATCACCCCGGATTTTAGAAAAATATGACACTGCGACTAGATGTCTTTTGGCCCAGTCCCTCTTAAAGCCTTGTTCATGTGCCAATTTTAAAAAGGTTTCTATGCCTTTCCTGGTTATTAATTCTACGTGTTTAATGCCTGTGGCTTTAAAAACTGTCTGTAAGCACTTACTGTACTGCGCTGCGGTGGTGCTTGCCAGTGCTTTCCCTGCCATTTCCGTGAGGAAACCTGGAGAGGTGTTGACACCTGATTTTGAGGTGCCTGGTTCTTGTTGGACATCCCGGCCAAGGCTCTCTGGCCCTGGTGTTGATGTCGTTATATTATTGGCACCCGTGTATGAGGTGCCTGGTTCTTGCTGGACATCCCGGCCATGTCTCTCTGGCACTGGCATTGATGTCGTTATATTATTGGCGTCCGTATTTGAGGTGCCTGATTCCTTTTGTGCATCCCGGCCTGAGCTCTCTGGCGCTGGCGTTGATGCTGTTATTTTTGATTTCCCATTATTTCCCAGCATTCCGCCGGTATTGGCGTCATCTGTTCCTGGGCGTGAGGCACTAGCTCCCGGAATCTTGGCCACTGAAAGCGAGATAAGGCATCTGCAATGTTATTATCTGCCCCAGCAATGTGCTTAGCTTTGATTACAATGTTTTCTTGCAATGTGACTGCTGTGATGGCTCGTAGAACCTTTAGCAAATTCACAAGTGGGGTCCTGGGAGTCCCTCTGCCAGACATTAGTCCTGGTTACGAGAAACTTACCCAGAGTCTTTAGCTCACTATCTTTCACAGAGAAGAAATATCCCAAACATATCAGTCTTTGTCCTGCCCTGGGGCAGTCCAGCAGCGAAATGCTAGGCAATTCTCCTCTGAACAAGAGTACCAACAGCATCCCCAGACACATGTTTCGGTCTGGTTGGACCTCATCAGTAGGGAGGAGTTGTGCCTCTCTAAGAATAGTGAGCAAGGGGTCCACGTCTGGATTCCCCTAGTTACTTAGGGTGAGACCCAAAGTTACTTAAATATGCAAATTCACAAGGGGGGTCCTGGGAGTCCCTCTGCCAGACATTAGTCCTGGTCACGAGAGACTTACCCAGAGTCTTTAGCTCACTATCTTTCACAGAGAAGAAATATCCCAAACATATCAGTCTTTGTCCAGCCCTGGGGCAGTCCAGCACCGAAATGCTAGGCAATTCTCCTCTGAACAAGAGTACCAACAGCATCCCCAGACACGTGTTTCGGTCTGGTTGGACCTCATCAGTAGGAAGGAGCTGTGCCTCTCTAAGAATAGTGAGCAAGGGGTCCACGTCTGGATTCCCCTAGTAATTTAGGGTGAGACCCAAAGTTACTTAAATATGCAAATTCACAAGGGGGGTCCTGGGAGTCCCTCTGCCAGACATTAGTCCTGGCTACGAGAGACTTACCCAGAGTCTTTAGCTCACTATCTTTCACAGAGAAGAAATATCCCAAACATATCAGTCTTTGTCCTGCCCTGGGGCAGTCCAGCAACGAAATGCTAGGCAATTCTCCTCTGAACAAGAGTACCAACAGCATCCCTAGACACGTCTTTCGGTCTGGTTGGACCTCATCAGTAGGAAGGAGCTGTGCCGCTCTAAGAATAGTGAGCAAAGGGTCCAGGTCTGGATTCCCCTAGTAACTTAGGGTGAGACCCAAAGTTACTTCAATAAGCAAATTCACACGGGGGGTCCTGGGAGTCCCTCTGCCAGACATTAGTCCTGGTTACAGAGACTTACCCAGAGTCTTTAGCTCACTATCTTTCACAGAGAAGAAATATCCCAAACATATCAGTCTTTGTCCTGCCCTGGGGCAGTACAGCACCGAAATGCTAGGCAATTCTTCTCTGAACAAGAGTACCAACAGCATCCCCAGACACGTGTTTCGGTCTGGTTGGACCTCATCAGTAGGGAGGAGTTGTGCCTCTCTAAGAATAGTGAGCAAGGGGTCCACGTCTGGATTCCCCTAGTAACTTAGGGTGAGACCCAAAGTTACTTCAATAAGCAAATTCACAAGGGGGGTCCTGGGAGTCCCTCTGCCAGACATTAGTCCTGGCTACGAGAGACTTACCCAGAGTCTTTAGCTCACTATCTTTCACAGAGAAGAAATATCCCAAACATATCAGTCTTTGTCCTGCCCTGGGGCAGTCCAGCACCGAAATGCTAGGCAATTCTTCTCTGAACAAGAGTACCAACAGCATCCCCAGACACGTGTTTCGGTCTGGTTGGACCTCATCAGTAGGGAGGAGTTGTGCCTCTCTAAGAATAGTGAGCAAGGGGTCCACGTCTGGATTCCCCTAGTAACTTAGGGTGAGACCCAAAGTTACTTAAATATGCAAATTCACAAGGGGGGTCCTGGGAGTCCCTCTGCCAGACATTAGTCCTGGTCACGAGAGACTTACCCAGAGTCTTTAGCTCACTATCTTTCACAGAGAAGAAATATCCCAAACATATCAGTCTTCGTCCTGCCCTGGGGCAGTCCAGCACCGAAATGCTAGGCAATTCTCCTCTGAACAAGAGTACCAACAGCATCCCCAGACACGTGTTTCGGTCTGGTTGGACCTCATCAGTAGGAAGGAGCTGTGCCTCTCTAAGAATAGTGAGCAAGGGGTCCACGTCTGGATTCCCCTAGTAATTTAGGGTGAGACCCAAAGTTACTTAAATATGCAAATTCACAAGGGGGGTCCTGGGAGTCCCTCTGCCAGACATTAGTCCTGGCTACGAGAGACTTACCCAGAGTCTTCAGCTCACTATCTTTCACAGAGAAGAAATATCCCAAACATATCAGTCTTTGTCCTGCCCTGGGGCAGTCCAGCACCGAAATGCTAGGCAATTCTTCTCTGAACAAGAGTACCAACAGCATCCCTAGACACGTGTTTCGGTCTGGTTGGACCTCATCAGTAGGGAGGAGCTGTGCCTCTCTAAGAATAGTGAGCAAGGTGTCCACGTGTGGATTCCCCTGGTAACTTAGGATGAGACCCAAAGTTACTTAAATATGCATATTCACAAGGGGGGGTCCTGGGAGTCCCTCTGCCAGACATTAGTCCTGGTTAGAGAGACTTACCCAGTCTTTAGCTCACTATCTTTCACAGAGAAGAAACATCCCAAACATATCAGTCTTTGTCCTGCCCTGGGGCAGTTCAGCACCGAAATGCTAGGCAATTCTCCTCTGAACAAGAGTACCAACAGCATCCCCAGACACTTGTGTCAGTCTGGTTGGACCTCATCAGTAGGGAGGAGCTGTGCCTCTCTAAGAATAGTGAGCAAGGGGTCCACGTCTGGATTCCCCTAGTAACTTAGGGTGAGACCCAAAGTTACTTAAATATGCAAATTCACAAGGGGGGTCCTGGGAGTCCCTCTGCCAGACATTAGTCCTGGTTACTGAGAATTCCTCAAAATTTCCAGGTCTTGCTTCACCTCTGTGCCTAGTCGGATATGTAGGTGGGGTTAGGTAAATGATTTGATTTTCAGTTCCAGGCTTCTGGAAAATATCCTCCCTTGCGGGATGATTCTGGCAGCGAAATTAAGACTGCCTGCTAAGGATTGTATCTCTTTGACTGTGCCCTTGTCTTTAGTTATCAAGGCTTGTGTGTTCTCCAAGAGTTCTGCAATTTTTGTTTTGGGATTCCTGCATAACCCTTGTGCAGAGTCTATTTCAATCCCTAGGAAGAATATGTTGGTGGCTGGTTTGGTCATTTTCTTTTTTGCTAAGGGTATGCCCCAGAGGGCGGCCATTTCGTCTAATTTTGCCAGGGCCCTGTTGCATTCTGTTGAATTTGCTGGGCCCATGACCATAAAGTCATCTAAATAGTGGACTACTTTGGTCCCTGGTCTTTGTTTTTGAAAAGCCCATTGAAAAAAGGAGCTGAATTGCTCAAATAGGGCGCAGGATACTGCACACCCCATTGGCAGGCATCTGTCTACATAGAATTTGTTGTTGAAGGTGAAACCCAACCATTGTTGGGAGTCTGGGTGGACAGGCAATAATCTGAAAGCTGATTCAATGTCTAATTTGGCCATCAGGGCATTCCTGCCACATTCCTGGATGCGTCTTACTGCCTCTAGGAAGTGTGTGTAGGAAAGTGCAGATTCCGTGTGTGGAATGCCGTTGTTTATGGATAGGCCTTTGGGGTAGGATAGGTGGTGGATTAGTCTAATTTTCCCTGGCTCTTTTTTGGGGACCAGTCCTAGCTGTGATATTATGTACTTTTTGAGAGGTATGTGATCCCAAGGTCCAGCGATCCTGCCCAAAAGTAGTTCTTTCTTGATTTTGCTTTCCACTATGAGGGGGTTGTCCCTGGCTGATTTTAGGTTAGGTGGTATGTTCTGTGGCCCTGAACCCTGAAATGGTATGAAAAATCCTTCAGAGAAACCCAGGCAAATGTTTTTTCTGATTTCCCTGTCTGGGTAGTTCAGTATTGCATCTCTAAAATTGTTTGGGGTGATTGGTGTCTTGCCTGGGGTCAAAAAAGTGGTTGACCCAGGGAGGTTGGCACTAGTCTTTTGGGTTTTTTGTTGGTAGTCTGGTGCAGTTGCTGGCTGCGTGGTCACCGTTGCAGTTTGTGCACGTGTGTTTGTACCAGCAGTCATTGCCCCAAGAGCATTGTTTTTTTCAGAAGTTCCTGCATGGAGTGTTGGCTTTTGAGCTATGATTCTTGTTTTGCCTTTGGGTATTGGGCTTAGCCGCCCACGGCTGGTTTTTTCGAAAAGGCTGTTCTCCCTTTTTGTGTTTTTCATTATCGTTATTTCTGGGACCTGTGTTTTTGGTATTTTTGGAGGGGTTCGGGGAGGCCTCCTCCTCCGCTGGGGGTTCAGCATTTAACATGTACAGATCGTTTTGGACCTCATCCCATTCTATGGCTGGCCTCTCTGACATTGTCCTGATGCCTACCTCCAAGGAGCCAGGTCCGACCCAGCAACCCCAGAGGCAGGCATCATTTCCCCCAGGGGAGTGCCAGCGGGCCCAAGCTGGGGCCCTTTGGATGCAGTCCTGGCGCCTTAGGCGCCAGGCTCATGTTGGACCCCTGTCCTGGCGTCTTAGGCGCCAGGCTCATAAAGCTAGACATGTGTTCAAGTGTTTTAATGTGCACTTACCTGATGCAGACCATGCTGCACATCCAGGCCCTCTTGAGGCCTGAATGGAACTACTTTACCTGTGGGATTACTTTCCACCCGGGTGTGGTCGGGGAAGGATACATACCTGATTGGAGGAAGGATACACACTTGGAACTTCTTCCAAAGCTATTTAAACCACACCCGATCAGCAACTCACGCTTCGCGTTGTTCTGCCCCTCGCAGCTGGACGCTCACAGTGTCAGCTCCTGCATCTGGTCCTCAGCCACGCCTGTCAGTATCCTGGGTCACCTGCAAAGGGAGACAAAAGACCTTACCTGCTAAATCAGCACCACAGAGACATCACACCGACGATCCTGAAAAGGAAGACATCATTTTAAAAGCATTTCGCTACGATCGCTGCAGCGCTGCATTTCACTCACCTTTCCTGGACGCCACCATCTTCAGCAGCGATCATCCGGATCCACAGCCACTTCCCAGAACCTAGAGAGAAAGACAAGAACAAGGTGAGAGAAGGAAGGGAATAGGAAGAGCTCAGTTTCCTTCTAAGTCTTACCTGTTGGGTCATTCCCATTTCATTTCGGGTCTTGCCGCTTCCAGGCATCCGGACCCCGGCCCCTATGGGGAAAAAAGACAAAGACATTGAATGAGCGAATGCAAAGACATTACCCGAGCGCTCATCCAGAACTTACCTGTCATTTACTGGAACTGCACGTATCACTTCGGGTCGGCGCCATATCTCCGGCATTCCGAACCCCGGCCCCTAAGGGGAAAAAGACAATGAACATTATTATTAAGCTTGGACTTTTGAACTTGCAACAGAACTTTTACAGAGCCTTACCTGAATAGTCAAGCTTACCTGAACTCCCATAATCCTCAATCCAGTGAAGTAACTGGGTTTAAACGCGCCCCTGCATCAGAAGCAGGATGGAGAGCTCATCCTTCCTGACCCTAAGGTGAGACTTCACGGGGAATCGTGGAAGGGTATCGTGGAGGGTTGGAAGAGAGTGGGAGGCTTGAGCATAACTCAGTCAGTAGGTAATACTCCCTTTTCACGCGCAGGGGAATATTCCTGCGAGCCGGAGAAGCCAGAGTAGAGGGGCCCTTCCTGTCCATCTTCAGAGTCCTGCGCTTCACCATTGAAGAAGCATCAGCACTCGAAGCCAGACCTGCGCCTCCGTGGGAATCAGGTGAGCGTTACAGAACGCAAAGCCTACCCACAATTTCCCACCCGGGCGCTATGGAGACTTCCAAGACTGACCAGCTGGCCCAGCTTTTGGGGGAATTACGGGCGGAGGTGCACTCAGCCCGCCAGGAGACTAACGCTCTCAAAAGAGAACTGATCTTATCCAAGGAAAGAACAGATGACCTAGCCAAAAGGTTATTACAGGCCCAGGCAGGGCACACTCCTTTACCTAATTCCGGAGACATTTCCACATCAATGGGTTTGAGTAACCCGGTACAAATTAATCTACCTGGACACATGCCTTTGGCCCCGCCTGAACGTTTTGCGGGGGATCCCAAGAAATATGCCGTCCTTATGAACCAATGTCGTTTACACTTTCTGTGCAGACCCGGAGCCTTCCCTAACGATCAGACCAAGGTAGCCTTTATACTATCTTACCTCAGTGGCAGTGCTGCCGATTGGTCTATTCCATTGGTAAATCAGGATGATCCCATTCTCCAGGATTTTCAGGGCTTCCAGGCCAGCATGGAAAGATTGTTCGCTCGACACTCTCAAGGACAGGCCCTTGATAACAAACTGCTATCCTTACGACAAGGTAATCAGGATCTTCTGTCCTACATTGCCACCTTTAACAGACTGGTTGTGGAAACTGGATGGCCAGAAAACAAAAGGATCACATTGTTTCATCGAGGCCTGCGCGGAGAGCTAAAGGATGTTCTAGCTCAGATAGTAAACCCACCCCAGGTCTGCGCAGACTACATAGACTTGGTGGTGCAACTTGATCACAGACTTCAAAATAGAAAAGCAGATCGTTCAAGTATGAAAACCGAGTACCGATCAAAACCCACGCTAACTCCAAGAGTACCGACGTATCTGAACCTATGCAAATAGGTGGCGTTAAAGGACCATTAACGCAGAAAGTACGAGAGAGAAGGCGGCAAATGCAACTTTGTCTGTATTGCGGGACTTCCGGTCACTTTCTTCTAAATTGTCCAGTAAACCACTTAAGAAGGTGGTTGGAGCTACTGATAACGAATTATTGACACCTGATTCGGGAAACGACCTAGCCCGACAAGCGTAGGGGTCCGCTTGCCGAGCTTGAAAACTAACTCTTTGACCTCGCATTTTGTCATGCCAATGGTGCTCGTGAACCCAAAACAGCCTCAGCAGTTGCATGCTATAAAAGCATACATCGACAGTGGAGCTATTGGAAATTACATAGACCGTGAATTGGCTTCCAGGATCAAGCTTCCTCTCTGCCCGAAAGTAACCCAAGATGTCATTACTACAGTAGATGGAACCGAAATAGCCTCAGGGCCAGTAACGCATTCCACTGTTGAAGTGACTCTGGTGGGTCAGGATGGACATCGGGAAGCAATCGTGTTTGATGTGATCAAGGCCCCACAATTTCAAGTAATTCTTGGAATTCCTTGGTTAGAAACACATAATCCCAGAATTGACTGGCGAGCAAAGAAGATACATTTTCCTGATTGTGAACCAACTTGTTATTCAAGAAATCCAGCTATGGGTCTAGCCTCAGCAACTTCCACCCCTGTACAGCTACCGTCAGAATACCAAGAATTCCAAGACGTTTTTCAGAAAGAACAGGCTAACACGTTACCTCCCCATCGGTCTTATGATTGCCAAATCGATCTGGTGCCCAATGCTCAACTACCTTGTAGTAGGATTTATGCTCTTACGGAACCTGAGAACCTGCATTTGCGTCAGTATTTAGATCAGTACCTAGCCAATGGTTTTATTCGCCCGTCCAAGTCTCCTGTCTCTTCAGCTCTGTTCTTCGTGCCGAAAAAAGAAGGCGACCTTAGAACGTGTATAGACTATCGCGCCCTAAATCAAATAACGATTAAGAATCGTTATCCTCTGCCCTTGATCCCTGAGCTTATCGACCAGGTGAAAGACGCTTGTGTGTACACCAAGTTAGATCTCCGAGGAGCTTATCACCTGGTGCGCATAAAAGAAGGCGACGAATGGAAGACTGCATTCCGCACCAAATTTGGGCTCTTCGAGTATCAGGTGATGCCCTTCGGGTTGTGCAATGCACCTGCCGCCTTTCAGTACTTTATGAATGATGTTCTTCGGGAACTTATCGATGTCTGTGTCATTGTTTACATTGACGACATCCTGGTGTACTCTTCTTCAGAATCTGATCACAGAAAACATGTTAGGGCAGATCTTGAGAAATTGCGCCAGCACAAACTATTTGCAAAACTCGAAAAATGAGTTTTTCATACCACAGAAGTTGAGTTTCTCGGATTCATCCTGACACCTCAAGGAGTCTGAATGGACTTGCGAAAGGTGGACGCCATCCTCAAATGGCCATCTCCTAGCTCGGTGAAGGGAGTTCAGAGCATGCTCGGCTTTGCCTATTTCTATCGAAGATTCATCCCAGAATTTTCCCGAACAGTCCAACCCATCACCGCTCTCCTAAAGAAAAACAAACGCTTCGAATGGACTCTTGAAGCCGAACAAGACTTCCAGGACCTGAAAACCAAATTCACCTCTGCACCTGTACTGAAACACCCGCACCCATATCTCCCGTACATAGTGGAAACCGATGCATCCAGTTCGGCCATGGGAGCTGTCCTGTCGCAAAGAGACCCAAAAACTAACCAACTACACCCAGTGGCCTTTTGGTCCAGAACATTTTCTCCTCCTGAAATCAACTACGCAATTACCGATAAAGAGTTACTGGCCATCAAATCTGCTTTCAAGGCTTGGCGTCACTATCTTCTCGGGGCAAGACACACCATTACCGTAATTACGGACCACCGAAACTTACAGTATTTAAAGACGGCCAAAGCTCAATCTTCACGACAACTCCGATGGGCTCTATTCTTTGCGGAATTTGATTTTGTAATTACCTATCGCCCTGGCTGCAAGAATGGAAAAACGGACGCCTTATCCCGGATTGGCATGGAAGAACCTAATTTGAGCTTAGAACCTGTGCCCATCATACCTGAGCAAAGAATCTTAGGCTTAACTTCATTGCACACTATTGAGGACATCCAAACGCAAGTAAAACAACTTCTAGACTCTTCAACCTTACTGGAATGGAGTCAGAAGGGTCCTCATTACACCGTTAAGGATGACTTACCCTACTTCCAGGAGCGGTTGTTTCTGCCAAGTAAAGAATTGCAAGAACTTGTTATTGCCCATCATCATGAATCTTTAATGGAAGGACATCCTGGTATCGCTAAAACGGAGGAAAAAATTAAAGTCACTTCTGGTGGCCTTCTTGGAGAAAAGACATAAAGTCTTTTGTTCTGTCTTGCGGAATTTGCGCCCAAAACAAAGCTCAAAAGAAAAGGCCAGCCGGCCTACTTCAACCCTTGGATATTCCACCGGCACCATGGCACACCCTGTCAATGGACTTTATAACCGACCTGCCTCCTTGTGCTGGTTACAACACAATCCTTGTAATTGTGGACCTATTCACCAAAATGGCCCACTTTATCCCTTTAAAGGGTTTGCCTTCTGCTTCCACCTTGGCCAAGGAATGCCTGGAGAATGTAGTTCACATACATGGTTTCCCTTCCATATTAGTCTCGGATCGTGGAAGTCAATTTATCTCCCATTTTTGGAAGAAGTGTTGCCAACTAGCACAAATAGATGTGTGGTTATCCACCAGCCACCACCCCCAGACCGACGGACAAACCGAGAGAACCAATCAGACTCTCGAGCAATATCTTCGGTGCATGTTACACCAATCCGAGTTAAATTGGAAAGACATCCTTTGGATCGCAGAATATGCATACAACAATTCAGTGCATTCTGGAACCGGACAAACCCCCTTTTATACTTTGTATGGTCACCATCCTCGGACCTCAGACCTAGATCCACCTCTGACCCTGGAAATGCTCGCAGTAAATCATCTGCATTCCACAATAACCCGAGCCTTCAAAGAAGCGGCAACTCATTTACAGCAAGCCAAGAAAAAGTATAAAGAAAACGCAGATTTGCACCGAAGTAAAACACCTCCTTACCAAGTAGGAGACCAGGTATGGCTAGCAACTAAACACTTATCCCTCAAGGGCCCGCGAACCTTCAATCCCAGATTCATAGGACCTTATCCCATCAAGGCTATATTCAACCCATTGGCCTTTAAACTGGGTCTACCGTCCAACATGCGTATACATCCAGTTTTTCATGCATCACTTTTGAAGCCCGTACAACCAGGAACCCGATTGTCCAAGCCTCCAGATCCAGTTCAAATTGAAGGGGAATTAGAATTCGAAGTTAAAGACATTTTAGACTCCAAGGTGGTAAAGTCGAAACTCTTCTATCTTGTTGACTGGAAGGGATATGGACCTCAGTAGAGATCGTGGGAGCCTAGTAACCATGTCCACGCACCTCGATTAGTACAAAGGTTTCACCGGAGATTTCCGAACAAGCCAAAACCCCCGGAGGGAAGAACCTTGGGAGGGGCCTTGAGGGGGGGGGTACTGTCATGATGCCTACCTCCAAGGAGCCAGGTCCGACCCAGCAACCCCAGAGGCAGGCATCATTTCCCCCAGGGGAGTGCCAGCGGGCCCAAGCTGGGGCCCTTTGGACGCAGTCCTGGCGCCTTAGGCGCCAGGCTCATGTTGGACCCCTGTCCTGGCGCCTTAGGCGCCAGGCTCATAAAGCTAGACATGTGTTCAAGTGTTTTAATGTGCACTTACCTGATGCAGACCATGCTGCCACATCCAGGCCCTCTTGAGGCCTGAATGGAACTACTTTACCTGTGGGATTACTTTCCACCCGGGTGTGGTCGGGGAAGGATACATACCTGATCGGAGGAAGGATACACACTTGGAACTTCTTCCAAAGCTATTTAAACCACACCCGATCAGCAACTCACACTTCGCGTTGTTCTGCTCCTCGCAGCTGGACGCTCACCGTGTCAGCTCCTGCATCTGGACCTCAGCCACGCCTGTCAGTATCCTGGGTCACCTCAAAGGGAGACAAAAGACCTTACCTGCTAAATCAGCACCACAGAGACATCACACCGACGATCCTGAAAAGGAAGGCATCATTTTAAAAGCATTTTGCTACGATCGCTGCAGCGCTGCATTTCACTCACCATTCCTGGACGCCACCATCTTCAGCAGCGATCATCCGGATCCACAGCCACTTCCCAGAACCTAGAGAGAAAGACAAGAACAAGGTGAGAGAAGGAAGGCAATAGGAAGAGCTCAGTTTCCTTCTAAGTCTTACTGTTGGGTCATTCCCATTTCATTTCGGGTCTTGCCGCTTCCAGGCATCCGGACCCCGGCCCCTATGGGGAAAAAAGACAAAGACATTGAATGAGCGAATGCAAAGACATTACCCGAGCGCTCATCCAGAACTTACCTGTCATTTACTGGAACTGCACGTATCACTTCGGGTCGGCGCCATATCTCCGGCATTCCGAAACCCGGCCCCTAAGGGGAAAAAGACAATGAACATTATTATTAAGCTTGGACTTTTGAACTTGCAACAGAACTTTTACAGAGCCTTACCTGAATAGTCAAGCTTACCTGAACTCCCATAATCCTCAATCCAGTGAAGTAACTGGGTTTCAACGCGCCCCTGCATCAGAAGCAGGATGGAGAGCTCATCCTTCCTGACCCTAAGGTGAGACTTCACGGGGAATCGTGGAAGGGTATCGCGGAGGGTTGGAAGAGAGTGGGAGGCTTGAGCATAACTCAGTCAGTAGCTAATACTCCCTTTTCACGCACAGGGGAATATTCCTGCGAGCCGGAGAAGCCAGAGTAGAGGGGCCCTTCCTGTCCATCTTCAGAGTCCTGCGCTTCACCATTGAAGAAGCATCAGCACTCGAAGCCAGACCTGCGCCTCTGTGGGAATCAGGTGAGCGTTACAGACATGCTCTTTCTAAATCTGATGTCGTATGCTAGCCAGGTCTTCCCTTTTTGTGCGACTTTCACCTCTCTTATTTTGTCCATGTAGGCCCATATTTTTCCTCCCGTCATGGGGAAATTTCTCTTCGTAGATTGTTGCCAAGATGGCAAATGCTTGGAGCCAGTTGTCCCAGTTCTGTTCTACCTGTGCGTTTCTGGCTATGGCTTTCTCTTCTATCTTTTTGGGGTCTCTAAAGCATCTTTTCCTTTGCGTTGGGCTTCTATTAATGAATAAGATCTCTATGAATTCTTTGGCCCATATGGCTTCTTTGATTGTGGTATCGATATTCCATGCCAGGCATCTTTTATATCTGTTCAGTATTTCATTCTGAAAGGATTTCATTTTTAAATCTAATTGGGCATTGCATATCGTTGCTATGTCTGTTGGATTGCCGTTGCCTTCTCCCGCTTGGCTTACTGCCAATGTAGTAGGGGTTGACCAAGCCTTAAGGGCCCCTGTTGGGTCTGCCGTGCTTGCTGTTGGTGCAACTGTGGGGGCAGTTGTTGTTGCAGCTGGCACTTGTCTGTGCTACTGCTGGAGTTGGGATAGCTTGGCTTGTTGCTCTTGCGGGGGGGGTGGCCACTATGCTAGGTACTAAAGCTATGTTGGTGTTTGGTGCCCCATGTTTTTCAGTTTGGGGTAATTGTTTCTCCCTCATTTCCCGTAACAAATGCTGCATTTCAGACATATTCTGACATAGTTTTGTGGGTTTTTTGTTACCTTTCTTGTGGGCATCCGTCACTTTCTGTCTTTTTGACGGTGTAGTGACGTCATCTAGGTTGAGTGGCATGGTTATCCCATCCCTTGGCAGGCCGTAAATATTCTCCTTCACCCAAGGCCAACCATAATGTTCTGCTGCTTCTATGGCTGCCCGCAGGTGTGGGGATTTGGGTTTTTGTGCTGGTGTGCTTGCATCCCGGGTTTTTCTTTTGGGACCCATGTCTTCCTTTTTACCTGTTTAGTTTGGAAAGATGAGAAAAATTAGTTTTGCTGTGAACGCAAAACTCAGCGCTGTTGCCCAAATATTGAGTTTTCTGTCCTTGGCTGTCTGGTAACTGTCTTTAAACTAGTTTGGCCTTTATGTAGCGCTATGAAATTTCAGGTATTCTGAGCGCAGTTTGTTATTTAAGCAATGTGGTGGTGGTGTCTATTTTATTGACTTGGCGCGATTTACAAATGCTTTGGGAGGTTTCTGAAAATGACCAGGAAAAATGTGCTCTTGCCGTGCAATTTGCCGCCCTTTTCCTGTTGCACTGCCCCAATTTTGTTGTCTCCCGTGTTGGGAAAGTGTCTAGTGATTTATAAGGAGGTCAATTCTTGGCCACCCCTTCACGATTGCTGGCGCTGGAGGTTTGGGAAAAAATGCCCCCCCACTTTCACTTATGAAACTCTTGACATTCCTTTAAAAGTGTCATTGGGAAAGTTATCCATTAAAAATTTTCAATTTCCCGGGCCGGGCTCTCCCTCTTACGCTCATGTGTTTATTTCGCGTAACAATCTCCGGGCAGCGTGTGTCCCGCGACTTGTCGGGGAAGCGGCTGGCGCGGATGTTTGTTTTTGGCTTGACTCGCGCAGGAAAAACAAAGTATCAATCTGCTCTGACGGAGCCGGGCGCGCACGCTTACCCTGTGAAGACGTATGCCTGTAGATATCGCCGGGCCGTGCTGCAGGAATTCTCCTCAGGTAATTGATCTTGCTGCTTTCCGCGATTCTTCCCGGGAGAATTGTTTTCTTTTTCTTTTTCAATTTCGCTGCACGCTCTGCATCGGTTTGAACAGGGCAATGTTCAATTAAAGGAAAAAAGACGCGGCGAGTGCCACAAACTTCAAAAGAAGCTTAAAGAAGCAAAGGTTTGGAAGGCACTGAGTCAACAGCGCACCTCCTGTGTGTTTGGGTCCCCGTTCTGGGTCCACGAACTAGTTGTGTTTTCTCAGAGCGTGCCGCTCTGTATTTATGAGACCCAGGGGAGCCCTGGGTCTTTGATATGTATAGTAGTGGGGGCTGTTATGTGTCAGCCCCCGGCCGGATAGCCGACTGTCTGGCCCCCGGGGGGGGCAGGCTTTGAACCTGATACCTGCCTGCCTGTTGGCTTCCTTGGGTGCTTAGCACCTAGCTGCATGAAGGAAGGGTGAGGTGATTGCTTACACCTCACCCTTCCTCAGCATTGTGCTTGGCAGACTGCGTGTCTCTACGACAGGGGGGGGGGGGAGCAGAGAGGGGGAGAGGTTGTGCTGCTCCTCTCCAGGCCTGCTGATGGTAACAGCAGTTACCCTGCCTCGCTTTGTGAGGCACTACAGCATTGCCCATAATGTTTCTAAGTTTAGTTGAAGAATAAAAAATGGTATGAGTTATGGCAAAATAACTGTTCCGTGAATAAATGGTAAAACAATCACGGGACAATAACTGTTTACACAGCATGCAACTGTTTGGTTATTTCTGAACGTGTGTATGCATGTCTGGGGCCCAGCCAAGGGGCAATGGAGTATGGGGGCTTTCTTACACATTTTACTGCTATTTCTGGTCAAAGCCAACATGATGAATGCTATTACTTAGGGGAGGGGTTTATAGCACATTGGGGCAGGCGGACTTGACATTTCTTTCTATGGTATGGCATTTCTTGCATAAGAGGCAAGGCCAATATGATGTGTGTTCTTACATGAGGAGGACGAGGGCACTTTTGCAGTCAGTAAGTACATGATGGATGGAGACATTTGTGCAGCCAAACAATGAAATGTTCTTTACTGCAGCATTGCATTCTTTACTGCCATTGAGGGCAACGTCAGCATGAAGAATATTCTTAGATGATGGTGCGGGTTGGGAAAGCTTTTGTGCAGCAGCAATAAAATATTGTCTTTCTGTAGCAGGAGATTTTTACTGGCATTAAGGGAAAAGCCAAGAAGAACATTTTCGTACATGGGGATACTAGCATGTACTGACAGAGTCAGCATGAACATGATCTTCGTATGACATTATTACTGCTCATAACGTTAGTGGCCCTGCACTGAGTAGGCTGGTACATTGGATGTCAGAACTCAGTAGCCAGACACAGCCCCCTGTTTCTACACTAGGTGAAAGAGTTAAAGTTTGATTAAAACACATTATTGTATCTTTCACCTAGTGAGTGCCTTGCAGCAGCATGATCATAATTTGCATTACGCATGCGTCGTGGTCCAGGCTAGAACAGAGTGTGGCGTAGCCCATGCTTTTGTTGCCAGTTTTGGTGGTGCCTTCAGCATGGCTCACAGGATGGGGCCCACATCTTGTGCTGTACAACTAGTTGTGTCTATGGATACAAGCTATGGTAGAATTTAAAAAAGGTATACACCAAATGGGCTGTGCTGTTAATTAGGCAGGGAAACAACTGCACAATTACATCCTGTCTATTTGTGACACAGAATATGTACACACTGTTTGCATAATTGGAAATTAGCTGATCTCACAGAAACAGAGGATACATTAGGTATTTGTTAAGTCATCATATGAAAAAACAGGTTGGTTATCATGAGCTTTTTCGTTGCTGTGATTGATGTAATCATTTGGGAAAGAGCAGCAACACTTTCTTTAAATACATGCCCCTCCCCCGTTTCTACTATGACACAGTTTTCTCAATTTTCTCACATAGCTACTTCCTTTGTGTGTAAATTGTGCTCAGTGACAGGTTCTCCAATGAGTCTGTGCTGTGACTCCTTGATAGAATTCAGGGAGTGGGCTACTTCTTCTGTAGTTGAGTGAGGACACTTTAGCAACAAATATTTTTTTTATTTTTTTTTATTATTTTATTGGTTTTAAGAATAAAAGCATATAACTACAGTTAGGATACACAATTAAATAATAATATATAGTCCATAGCTCATCAAAGCACAACACAACAATGCAGCCATTACAGTCTGCTAACTATCTGAACTCAGTATCAAAATTCTTCACTTAATAATCATCAGTTAAATTCAACACTGATAACAACGTGACAGTCGCAATTAAAAGCGAAGTAGAGCTCCCACCAAATATCCTTGACCAAAGTGTGAAACTATTCAGTTGTGCTGCCTCATGCACATATTTTGAGAAAAACTTCGGTCTGTCAGATTGTAACACAGGACCAAATATCAATGTATGTTGCAGCATCTCCACTTCTGATTGACAGAATCTATATGTAATATTTGCAGTAGGTGTTCTGATGAACAATATCTCTTTGTATACAATAAATTCATCCTAAACCAAACAAAGTTTCTGAGAAGATGACCATCTGGGCAGTTGGTGATATAAGAAGGATGAATCCCTGATCGTTTCTTCTCCAGGGTCAAGTTATAATCCACTTTATAGGAGGTTCGCTGATCACAAGTATTGGCCCAATCGTTCTCATAAGCTTTCATTTTACTGTGGATTAGATATGAATAGCTCTTTAGTCACATTTAGTCGCTCCAGAATATTCTCACATTTAGTTTTCAAATGAGACAGCCAAATTGAGGTATATTTATTTCATGACGGAGTAGCTCTTATAAAGTGTGATCTGTGCCCATAAGAATTTTCTTGTATAGGAAAGCGCTTTCCAATTAAGATACGTGTGCATGGATAGCAGGCCCAGTTAATACCTAATATAGGTAACTGTAGTACAGTTTGGTGAACTCAGAGCCTTTCGCAAAATTGTTTCTTCTAACTTGGCAAAATCGAAAGTTTCCAAAATCGAGCAAGCCTCAAGGCCATATAGAATAGCTAGTAAGACCTTGAGTTTATAAAAAGATATAAGGGGAAGAAGTGTAACACAGCAATATTTCATGCAATAAATTGCATTTGAGAAAAATTGTTTGGAAGCGGCACGCAATTTAGCATCCAAACAACTCCTCTAAGTAACACCATTGTTAAAATGAATCGCAGATATCTCTTCTTCTGGGCAACCAAACTCTTGGAATCACTCATTTTACAGATGTAATTGGGGGCCCGAGACTTAGAACCTCTAAAACACAATATACTGTTTTTTTTGTTGGTGATTGGCTTTCAGTTTACTCTCCTTAGCATAATGAGAAAAGGTCTCCAAAAGACACTGGAGGCCAACTTGAGTCCTGCCCAATAAAAGGGCTTCATCGGCATAGCTAAGCCAGTATACTTTCTATTCAGTGAATTTTGGAGAATCGAAACCAGCAGGTTCTAAATATTCACCCAGATCGGACAAATAAAGATTAAATAGGCAGGGGGCTAAAACGCACCCCTGCCTAGGTCCTCTAGCAGATGGAATAGGTTTGAATAAAGAATTGTTCCAGTCCAGCCTTACACTAAGCTATGAGCTAGAGTGTAGATGCATAAGAATGGTCAAAAGGTTTGGGGGGTGGGAGGGGGAAGTCCCATTGTCTGCGTTTTTGCCAAAGCCCTGGTCTATCAACCATATCAAATGGTTGTGTGAGACCCACACAAGCAACGAATAGGGGGTCTGTTCCGTTGTGCGTGGATCTTTCGATAAAAGCGTTAATTAAAAGACTGTTTAGCTCTGTTCCCATTCCTCTCCAGAATCCTGTCTGAAATTTCAACAGACAATTTGTTTTGACTATCCAAGCCTCAATATTTTTCTAAATCAGTGCTGAAAAAATCTTACTTTCGGCGTCCAGCGATGGGACGGTAGCTTGTTGGAGAAGTGCGGCCGCCCTTCTTAAAAACTGGTATAATAATAGAAGCGCGTCACATTGCAGGAGTTGCACAATTTGTTAACCTACTGTTAAAAAGTAAAATCGGAATCAGTTTCCAAAGCTCAGGCGCCATTTTCAAGGCTCTATTGCATAGCCCGTGAGTTAGAGCAACTCTGTATAATTGCACAAATTCTTTCTTGTGCAATCGAGACAGACCATGTGGACTAATTTGTCCTTTCCTCTCTTGAAAGTTCATTTCCTTCACAGATGTCAAGAAAATGCACTATCCATTGAGCCTCAGTGAATGGATTGCTAAGCGCCTCTACTTGAAAGCCCAAAAATGACCCCCCCATTCCGATTATTAATTGCCACCAGCATCTCTTCAGCATCCCCTTGTGCAATTAGGTATCTATGGGATTTTAACCAATGTTTGTATCCTTGTTTCAGTTTCTTTATATATATATCTCAGTCTAGTTTAAAGAAAGCATATTGTTCTGAGCTAACTTAATATCCTGCCTCAGCTTCTTTTTCCTACTTTGAACTAAGTCCAGATATGCACAGGGCGGGTGGATCTGATACCATTTTGTTTTCCCCAACAGGCACCCTTCACCCCGTCAATAATAAAAGTTGGGAACACATCATACGTGAACGTTTACAGTTTAGCCGTAAAGTTGGAAGAGAAAAAAAATCTGTATCCCCCCATTAAATCGATCTAAGGTGTGAGGTTTCCATACCACCATCTTTTTCCCCGCTATCCACTTCCAAGTTCTTGCGGGAAAATAAGGAGGTAAAACACAGTGACCACTTAAAGCGGGCAATCAACATGCAATGATCACTGTCAGCATTTTCCCTTACATTGAATCTATCACAACGATGATATAAACGGGCAGACATGTACACGTAGTCAATTCATGAGCATAGATCGGTACTGTGCCAGGTCGGTTTGCCAGATATATCACCTTGCACATGAAGGTTCAACATGAGTGCCCACTCACTACATAATTCAGACCAGTGTTCTCCTGTACATGGTGAGTTCCCAATTCTTTGCCTGCATCATTCTTTGAATGCTCATCAAATTCCAATCCCTAGCCAGAATGATTTCTTCCTCAGGCACACAAAGCTTATATTTAGCCCCATAAAGTCCTTTGGGTAGCAATACAATCTCACAAATGTGAATGTGAGGGATTCCAATATGTGTTCACTGATAGGCAAGACAAGGAGCGATCCAGAACAATAAGGGTAGTTTCTACAGCTAAAATCCCTGCATACTAAAATATTTACCTTGAGAGCATTGCTACCCAATGCAATTAATAGACCTCCCGACGGTGTTCAATCTTGTAAACGAGTTGCAGACTGTTGAAATATTTGTAAGCCATCACACACTAACTGTTTATCTGTGCATGTTTCCTGAAGAAATAGAATGGCATATGGTGACATAGCTGACACTAATTTCTTTGTTGCATGTACATTTTTTCATACACTTTAATATTCCAGGACAGAAAGACAAATTGCCAGATTCTATTTTCAATGGACTGAGCATTGCTAAAGACCATTGGCCTCATTACGAGTTGTGCGGTATGCTGCCGGTAAAACCACTTGCAATACTGCCCAAACAAATTACTTTTACTGCCACTTGGTCCAGTGGAATTTCTGCAGGATTACAAGTGGTGGTGGCAGTGTAATTCCCCATTTACTCTGAGTCCATTGGACTCAATGGGGATTTTTTGGCGGAATTACTGCAGCAGAATTTCTGCCGAAGTAATTCCACCGATTGTGCCGATTTGTGGGTGGTGAGTTGGAGGATGTACCTCCACGATTTTCCTGAAGGCAAATCCTCCACTCCCTGCCCAAATGAGGCCGCATTTCTTCCCATCACCTTTATATCTTCCGATAAAACAGCAGGGAGCCAAGTCTAATCATTCCGAACTGCTGCCCGCTGGTTTTTCGGAGAGGACAGACACACTCTTTTCAAATTATCATTAGTAAAACATGAAATTCTCATGTCGCTCGCTTGAACATGCAGCCCCATCTGTTTATTTCCTATGTTAATGACAAAGTCATTCTTAAGACCCCAGTGTGGGATTTTCATATTGCTGGGATGGATTTCATAACCCACTGTTCTAATAGCCTGTGCTTCTAAAAGCATGGAATGGACTGCTCTGGATGATACTTTAATCGCCACTATATCTATGCGTGCATCGTCAAAAAATTCAACAAGCTCGATGTCCTTAGTGGAAATTAGCCTTAAACAAGGAATTTCATTAAACAATAACAAGATGTTTGAGTGATTCAATATCACATGCTCCTTCGGGGTCAACATAACTTCTAAAACAATGTAGGGGTAAAAGTCAACCCCAGCCCGAATTGTATTAGCAACCCTTTCTCTGGCCGTGGACCCACCTCTTCCCTTAATGAACTTTGGGGAAGTCTCCAGAGCAGAGGTTCCCATCCTGCCTACAAGATTATTAGCAATGTTAGGCTTATTAAAGGCCCCCAACCCATCAGTTACAACACTTTTATAGTTTGCTGGATTTGACAGTTTTAGACTTATCAACCATGCCACCGACATCAGTCGTGGCATTGCAGGCCCCAATGGTGCGGGCCATAGTATAAAGCCCAACGAGGGGAAGTTAATCCGTGCTTCAGGAATGGACTCCCTCACCACTCTGCATGTTCGTGTCACATTTAGGCCCCACATCTCAAGCACAATGGTCTGATAACAGTGGCACCATTGGGTCCATTGATGATCCAAGCGATGGAGTTTGTTTAGAGCAATGCTGGGGGCCCTCAGGTGTTAGGGATCCCCCCTACCGCATAATGGTCAAGATAGAATTTAGGGAAGTCGTTGCCCTTATGGCTTCTTCCCAACTAAACCCAGTATTAGTGATCATATCACCACATTAGGTAGTGGCATCTGATTGTGCAATATTTGAAAGGTATAGGTGGTATCTGCTTCATCAAGGCATCCTTTAAGTTGCATCGTTATCTTTTCTATTCTTCTATTCCAATTCTATTCCATTATTAGAATTAGAACATCCCTTCACTGGAATATTCAATTCACTCAGACAGTTTAATTAATTAGACTGACAAAAAAATTCCCCGACATGTTTCAGTCCTCTATGTGGGTCTTGGGACTTTCTTCAGGAGTGGTCAATGTGAGGGGTTACAAGTGGGCTTTTTGTATTATGATCTCTCCCTTGTACCATTAATAAAACGGTCCAGCTGAAATTTTCATAACCTTGTTGTGCTTCTCCAAAATGTTTTACTAGAGGAGCATTGATGACTTTATTTTTCAAACAACTTGTATGTTCCAGCATCCTGGTTTTAACCTTCCGGTTTGTTTTCCCTATGTAGTGTTTATTACACGGACATGTAATCATGTACACTACATATTCAGAGTTGCAGTTAGTCATTAGCTTTTGTTTCCAAGGGGTGGGTAACCCTATGTCTATTTCTTTGGTTTTGTGGGTTAATTTACACATTGCACATTTAGTGCACGGGTAATGTCCACTTATAGGTTTTAGTCCCCAGGTTTGGGTAAGGCTCAAGGTTTTGATTGTTTTTTCTTTAAGTTTGTTGCTGCTTACTCTGTTCCCAATTCTCTTGGATTTTTTGTATGCAAAAAGAGGAGCTGGAATCCCTATTTCACTCATCTCAAAGATTTTCCATTGGGTTTTGACTATTTGACTGATTTTCAGACTCAAATTCGAGAAAGTATTGACACATACTAGCATGTCTTGTTGAGGTTGTTTAATTTTTACTTCTAGGAGGGCTTCCCTGTTGTTATTCGCCGCTCTTTTGGCTGACTTTTTAATCCGTTTTTTAGGGTATCCTCTCTGTTTTAATTTGGCCGTTAGATTTTTTGCTTCTGTTTCAAAGTCTGCATTTTGGCTGCTATTTCTCTTGAGTCTTAAAAATTGACCATATGGTAGGTTATCTCTCAAGTGTTTGACGTGATGGCTGGAGTAGTGTAATAGTGCTAATCAAGAAAGCCCGCACACTAAGAAGACCAGGTAACCAATAGGACCGTATGGTCTTCTTTGACACTTTTAAAGATGTCGGAAGAAACATACATTGATTCTTTTTTATCGTTTCTTTATCAACAGTTACTATCATCTCTAAGAGAAGGCCAGAGGATTCCTAACTTGGCCAAAGCCCACTTGTAACCCCTCACATTGACCACTCCTGAAGAAAGTCCCAAGACCCACATAGAGGACTGAAACATGTCGAGAATTTTTTTGTCAGTCTAATTAACTAAACTGTCTGAGTGAATTGAATATTCCAGTGAAGGGATCTTCTAATTCTAATAATGGAATAGAATTGGAATAGAAGAATAGAAAAGATAACGATGAATCATAATCGTAACTCTGATCTAGAAGAACTACACAACAGGGATTTAATTAGAGATCAGTAACGTCAGTATCTCTAAGATTTTTTAGAATTGCTTGTGCATGATGTTTGTCTTTGTTAATACGATACATATGTATCTTTTTAGAGGGTCTAATCATGTATTTTAGACAACTTTGTAATTTCTATTAAAATGTGTACTTTTTGAACTAATTGATGGCATTCAGATGAATGGATAACTGTTGATAAAGGACCAAGTCCTATCTTTTCGAGTCTTGTGTAGTCTTAAGTCCCAAAAACAAGATAGGGCTCCACACTTGTGGAATTTGGGCTCTCTCTATTGTATTCCCTATCCTTTAAGTTGCAACATAAGTTTTCACCATCCTGTGCCACTCTGGGTCCTGAACTTGATCCCGAGACAAGGGTTTGTGTCTGTTGGTCTGCCCGCCCATGGACTGTTGTTCAAAAAACAGAAGCTTTCAGGCATGGGACGATTATATTTTTATGAGCACCCAGTAATTCTGTTCAAACTAACGTAGTTACTTGTGTGCATTCCACATTTTCTGGTATGGGCGTGAACTTATTTTCGGCAGATACTGCCACCACCTCCGGTGCAGAGAACGTAGAAACGTCCTTGGCGGGCATTTTTGACTGGGAGCCTTCTTCTTATTCTTGGATAGGGACTCCTTAAATGTTAAGTCAATTGTTTTGGTTTTCTCTGGTGCGATAGCCTCTTTGATAGAATTAATTTAATTTGTGCCAGGATTTATTGTGTGGCCTTCAATCCGGTGTGATGTGGCGATGGGGAATAAAGATGTAGTGACAACTCCCCCAGAGGAAGGATTGGGTGCCACAAAAGCCTCTTTTATTTTAACCTGATGAACGGAATTGCCCAGAAGCTCACGCTTTAGGTTGATATCGCTGAGTTCAGAGCTGATATTGTTGGAGAGGTAAGTGTGATTCGTTCATGCGCCTCTCTAAGGGTATTATGTAGCGTAGCAAGGCGCTTGCCCGTCTGCTATCCCCATATAAGGAGCAGTCGCTTTTTCTGTAATTTGTGTGATTTTTTTGAAGTAAGGAATTCAGTTCACAAGGAAGGGGACCCCGGGTAAAATTCATCCAGAGGTAGTGGGGCTGATTCTTCATTCAAGCGGTCAATAACCTTTTCCTCGTAGATGATGGCACCGGAATTATTCTGGGCATTTTGCTGGGAAGGACAAATCAATATCGTCAATGCCATCTTGCCATCTGCTGCCTCTAGCAGACTTTGATCATTTAGACTTGACCTCTCATGGATGAATTGCGCCTTACTAGGGGCGCGAGATCTAATTTGCTTGTCTCAGAGGGGGGAAAGAAGTCACTTATATTATGGCCCGCTATTGGAGGTCATAGGGGCCAAAGCAACATTGTTTGGCTTTACCCCATGCTTTTTTGCCAGACAAAGTTTTAGGTGATGTCAAATCCTCATTCAGTGTCTCCAAAGGGGGATTCCCTCAGCCGAGTACTAAGTTCAGCAATCACAGCCGCCTCCATCACACCCTGTTCAAATGCATTCACGGGGATCTCTTCCTTCACGGTTCCAGGCGAATCAATGGACAGGTCGTCCCCACTACCTCCAAATTCTATTCCAGGTGGGGGGCCATTATTGCAAGCTGGAGGGCCCACATGGCTACACAGATGATAAATGCCCTTACTTTTTTCTTGCTCAGCCTGGATATTTGATCTGCCGGCTCCAGCTCTTGCAGAATGCAGCAGCGACAGCTGTGGCCCATCCTCCCTTTGAGGCATATATCTGCCCCATTGTGCGCCAGCTTCATTGGCTCCTGGTTGACAAAAGGGTATAATTTAAACCGTTATTGCTGGTGCATAGCACCTTTTATGGGGCCAGCGCTGAATACCTTTGCCTTAAAATCTGCCCTATGTGCCTTGTTGGCCTCTTTACTCTCAGGCAACTTAAAGTATTTTAGTGCCTTGCATCCAATGGTCTTGTGTAAACGGTCATGCTTTGTCTGTGGCTGCAGCAAAGCTATGGAATTCTCTCCCTGTGACACTTTGTGCTTTTGAAAACCACCTCCTGTTTCGCCGTTCTTTGAAAACACTTCTTTTTTTACTATTTGTTCCTTATTTCAGCTTTCTTCCTGTGGGATTAGTGTCAAGATGCCTTTTGGTGAATGTTGCACTCAATAAATGTCAGTAACATAACATACCTGTCATGTGGTTGGCTGTTGTCATGTGATTGACTGTAGCACAATAAATTGATAGTGTGCAGTATCCAAATCACGTGTTTGGTTAATAGTTGATTATAGAGTGATCACAGCCTGTACTCTCATCGCCTATCTTGCTTACTGCTTACCACGCTTACTAGGACACTCCAGGGATGGTATTGCTGTCGGAGCCGCAGTGAACCCAACCTTCCACAAGATTTACCATTGGCTCCGCCGGGCTCCAACTCCAGCTGTCACACTGCAGGCACCAGCTGTTATTCTGCGGCTACCCCGTTCTCACTGATATCACTGCTCTCACCTCACGGCGTATCACAACACAACACTGTGTCAAGCCGCACCTTTACAACCAGGCCGCTTCCGACACCATCACTAGGATTTAGCAACAAATATGATATGCACTACCGGATTTTTCACCAACTACCCATTTCCAGGTTAATGACCTTGATGAAGGTTTTTACTTGAAGAAGGGGTTTTGAACTGAGGACAAATAAAGATTATTCGATTCTTCAGGTGTATAATTCTTTCCCCTATATAATGGAGAGTGGGGTAGAGGGAGTTGGTCTCCCATTAGACATTTTTGATTCCCAATAGTCTCTGGGGCTAGAATAATTGTTAAAAAAAAAAATAATTGTAATAAATAAAAGCATGCAGATCTACAATGGACACCGTTCAAGTAACATTGGTTGTGAGTGAGATGGAAGACAGTGGGGCTGGTGTGTGCTTCAGTAAAGAGCCTTCTGGATGTTCTTTAAGACTGGAAAAAGCCAACAAGCTTCCAAACATACTTGACTTGAACAGATTGCACTATATTTAAAATATGACTTCTAGTTCTTAAACATGCTGATGTTATTATTCTATTGCCCTTGAAAGTCTCCAGTAGCCCCTCCCCCACTCCATGAACCCAGATTGGGACTTCTACCAATGCAGTTTAAACTTGGTTCTCCTTTTTCTTCTAAGACTTGAAAAACGGGATACAGCAGCAAGCACACCTGTCTTCTTGCAGAAATACTGAATTCCATTTGTTTTGTCACATCGACCGACTACTCCCAAAGTTATAAGCATGAAAGTATTTTGGCTTGAAATAAATTAACTAACTTTCAAAATTACAGGCTTGGAATTGTATAGCTTCCTCTCCCAAAGGCCTACTGCAGCATGTTCAGTGTCCGCCTAGCCACTGGGTGTTATCTGGGATCACCAGGTAGTACATAAAGTGGGGTTGTTGGAGAACTGTCTAAATGCCAGGGACAGATATCTTACTTCAACCACATTTCTTTTCCAGAAAGAAAAAAGAAGTCTTTGTGGTTGACCCAGCAAGTAACCTATACTATCGATGGCTGTCAGTGATCACTGTGCCTGTTCTATACAACTGGTGTTTGCTAGTGTGCAGGTATGTACTATCTATTATCACCTGTGATTCACATTGAAGCTTAACATTTATATTGCCATTCCTTCCATCCCTTCGAAGTCTCCTGTGCAGAGCAAATCACAAAGGAAGGAAATGTGCTAAGAAGATGATAGAAGTGTTCACTGCTTTCTACTTTAGCTAAAGAGCAGTCTTGTCCAAAGCCAAGATAGCATGCGATGGATACGTATTTTATTTTTTCAATGTGTTCTTCAAAAACAGCACCCATGCTGTCTAAGTGCTTCAAATTACTCTATAAATAGGGTGGTGTGATTAATCTGATGATGTCACCACTCCTTTCCCTGAGATAGCTTATCCTCATGTGGCCAGGGAACAGCAGCCACTACCTGATCCTGACTCTGTGGGTGGCTATTTGAGTGAGGACCACATGGGCGAGGCAACTCTAAGGGGACAATATGACATCATCAGGTGAGGCATGGTATCCCTGTTTCAACAATAGGAATCCTCCTGTCCCTCGCACACTATCAACAATCCACCAGAGAGTTGGAAACTGGTTGTCGGTAAAAATATACACATGTAAAGTAAGAGATTCAATAAGTACTGTTCCATATATGGAAATCAAAAGGAAGAATTTCAGAAAGCATTTATTCTATAAAATACACAAAGTTTTTAATCATAACACGTGATCATAGGCAAACATGTAATTCATAAGTCCAAGGTATAAGATACTGTGGCTTTTCGCATTTCGAGGGTCATCCCTCTTCTTCAGAAGCCTAGCTTGAACTAATTATGCCAAGGTGTCGTGTAATTTTGAAGAGTAAACTAGAAAGTAGCCCTAACGACCGCAGGTCGTTCAAACAAGATAAACCAATACTCGGAACCTGTTGTGAATACCTGCTTTCTGAAATTCTTCCTTTTGATTTCCATATATGGAACAGTACTTATTGAATCTCTTACTTTACATGTGTATATTTTTACCGACAACGAGTTACCACTTCTCTGGTGGATTGTTGATAGTGTGCGAGAAACGGGAGGATTCATATTGTTGGATCCTTTTTTTTCTCTTTATATGTGTAACAGGGCCTTATGCCCAGGCCTTATTTCCTCCCTTGCACCTTGAATCTATAAAAAACAGCTAGTCTGGTCTACTAAATTAATTCATAAAGAAGCTTTACATCTGAAGTGTGCACCTATTTCCCCATATGGTATCCCTGTTTTCCTTTCAGGGATGTTCCCTCCATTCCCCATGCCCTAACGACATACTGCCATTATTCCCCTTGACATCAGATAATGAATAAGGTAACACACACCGTGACGAGGAAGAGGCAAGGAGCAAAGATGAGTACTTCCTGTGAGAACCAACACCAGCGGTCTAGTAGCTGAAGGAAGCTGATTGGCCCGATGCCGTCTTCTTACCCTGCTGTGGTCAGAAGAGTCGAGCAGAGAGACTGAGAGTACAGTGTCTGTGATAATGCAGGAGACGGAGTGGCAAGGTAGAGCGCGAACGCAACCCAGTGAACGGCGTGCCCAGTGAAGTTCTGTGGAGGCTGCAGCAAGATAAAAGGAAGCAAGCAGTGCTTCCTGACAGCAGAGGGAGCAGGGATGCTGACCCAAATGCCTACTGGAGGTGCCTACAAGGATCAGCAAAAGCGTAAGAGTTGGAGAAGCATCCAAAGCTGAGTTAACGACGTGGAATACAGGAAAGCAATCAGTGAGCCAAGTAAAATGGCTGGGACATCGAAGCACTGTCAGGCACAACATCAGAAGCCCTAGACAGTGGGACTGAGGTTAGGGACCCGCAGTACGAACTTGGGGAAGACCGAAGTAAACTGCATGAGAAAGTCCTGGTAGGGGAGTATACCAGGCAAAGTCAAGTGTGTAAAGTGTGTAAAGTGTGTAAAGTTAACTGCATAAGAAAGCCCTTGCAGGAAAGTATACCAGGCAAAGTCAAGTGTGTGAAGTAAACTGCATGAGGAAGTCTTGGAAAGGGAGTATACCAGGCAACATTAAGTGTGTAAAGTGAACTGTAATAAAAAAAAGTCCTGCAGGAAAGTATACCAGGCAAAGTCAAGTGTGCGAAGTGAACTGCAGTGAATGTGGAGAGGAACAGCTAGGAGAGTACATCAGGTGTTTTGCTTGTCTGGGACCCGCACCTAAATTGCATCAAGAAAATATATGAAAGAACCGGGCAGGGGAGTACACCAGGTGTTGTTAAGTGAGTCCGTTTATCCCAAGGAAGATTCGTACCCTTGGGATTTTTAATTACATTGAATTTGAAAAAGATCTATCTGGGGAAGGGAGTTGCGTTAGCTGGAATAAATTGCAATATCCACCGGAGGGGAGTCATCCTCTAGAATTATAAAGGACTTGGTTATCCTTTTGAACAAAAACCTGGAGAAGTTAGTCATTCCCTGGAACTGTGAAGATCATTCAGCTGGAAAGTTTTGTTGGATTTGTACCTTTCTGTTGAACTTAAACAGTTGTGCACTTTTCAAGCAAGGAACATTACTATTTGCACCTTAGAATTACTTTTAGAGTGTGAGGGATAGGATAAGACTTAGACACAGGACAATTTTGCTTTGGACATCTTGACACAGGACAGACCCTTAGTTTTGGTTGGGATAGGTAAATACCTCTTAATTTAGGGATAGTGGGGCATTTTCCAACCCCTTTATTATTTAATAAAAGTCTATAATCAAAAACATGAGTCCTCTGTGTCGGCGTCTCATTCCTAGGCTCTTCATAGTGGTTTTCAGTTTACGGTAAAAAGGGAAGCCAAAATAATGGCTGTGAGGATAGCTCAGGGGCAACCCGTTTTTCTTGGAAGAAAGACAATGCAGAGCAACACAGGTCCGAATCCTGGTCCTGCGCTTAGAGACTGGACTGCGGTATTAAGCGTGTAATAAAAAACTATTAATTAATTAGAAGTATGCCACAGGTTCTGAAACAAGCTTAACGGCAAAGGTAGGTAGGGCTGGTGAACCTATATGGCATTTCTACGAAGCTCCCCAGAGTGCCTCCAACAGAAGGGCACAATTAGTATTTTTGTATCTGTATTTATTTTGTAGAACAGGGTTGTCAATTTCAATCATAAATTACTTACACTAGGACATGTTCATATGGTGGAAGCATTCCCATGAAGGTTTTTTTACATCCTTATGAGGATGTAAAAAAGTGGGACTATGCCAGGGACAAAACAAAACAAAGAACAAACAAATATATAAGAAAACAGGTACTTACAAATGTAACATTAATCTAAGGGGCCAAGTGTTTCAAACTAAAGAGGAGTACTATTTAAATATACAAAATTACATTATTTGTATTTATATATTTGTATTTATTGTATTTATATAGTGCCTTAATCCAAGGCGCTTTACAGTTTAACAACAAGGATACATCAAACATGGAACAGTAGAAGCAACAATATACAAAATCAAACCAAAAAACATTATTAAACGTCACTTGAGGCAGTGGTGGGGTCAGCGAAGGTGAATTGGAGAGGACAGGGAAGCTCCCTCTTTAGCAAGTAAGTGAGGTTTAAACTGAGTTTTGAAGAAATCCACAGTTGGGCTGGCTTTGATTATAATGGACAGTGGGTTCCAGGGGAGCAGGGCCAGTAGGGAGAATATGCAGAAGCAAGAGGAGGCACAAGGAAGCTAGGGACCGGGAGGTTCAGTGCAGACGAGGAACAGAGGGAGCAAGATGGTGAGTAAACTGAGACACAATCAGACATATACTGAGGAGCAGGACCATTGATAGCTCTCCAGACATGGAGAGGGTATGATATGATATGATTGGTTATTTATAACGTGCTTAGTACCCAGAGGTTTCTAAGCGTGGACCCGGGGATCGGACCTGTGTTGCTCTGTCTTGTCTTGCTTCCGAGGCTAGCATGTTGCCCCTGAGCTATCCTCCTGAGACTGTCAAGGGTACTTGAAATGTGAACGGTTGTGCATGGAGAACCAACCAGCATGTTGCTGGTATGTAGAAGTGAGGTAGAATGTTGTAGAAAGTGTAGGTAGCAAATTTAAGGATTTTGTCTACAGGGAGGAAGGGGTAGAGAGGAAGGCCAAGGAGGAGGATTGGGCAGTAGTCATGTTTGCTGAGCATCAGAGTGGAGATTAGAGTTTTGTAGAGTGGTTAGTAAGAAACTGATTATTGAATGGTGAGGAGGTTAATACGAGTGGCAGTGATGAATAGTTGCAGTCGTAGGTCGCTATCAAAGAGGACCCTATCATTGCAAGCCTGCGATGAGAGGGCAAGAAGGTCTGGTAGGAAGGAGATAGGAGGGGGTGGGGTTCGGATGGCATTGGACGCTGAGAGAAAGATGACTTCCGTTAGAGTTCAGCATGTGGCAGCTGAGAGCCACCCAATGATGAATTGCACTGAGACTGTTTGTAATCCATTCTGAGATCGCTGGGGTGAAAGAGGGAAAGGTGAAAAATATTTTAGTATCATCAGCAAAAAATGTAATAGTGAAAGCCAAAGGATGAGATACATCTTCGTAGAGCAGAGGTATAGAGGGTGAAGAGCAGGGGTCCAAGGACTGATCCATGGAGGATGCCAACAGGGAGAGGCATGGCGTCAGAGGTTTGCGAGTTCCAAAAGATTTGAAAGGATCGACCTTCCATATAAGAGGCGATCCAGGAAATAGCAGATTTACAAAACCTAAGGTCCTGGATATTGAGGAGGAGAAAGAAGTGATTGACGTGGCTGAAAGTGACAGAACAGTTCAAATGAATGAGCATAGAAGATAGTTTGAAGTTCTGAGCATTAGAAAGAAAGCTGTAGACATTCATGAGTGCATTCGCAATGAAGTGTTTACTGTAGAAGTCAGATTGAAGTGAATTTCCAAGGCCATTATTCTTAAGGTACTCAGTGATCTGGTCGAAGACTGAGTGATAGTTTGCTGGAACGTTTGGGTCAGCAGAGGGTTTCTTCAATAGGGGTAAGTCAGTTGCAGATTTGAAGTAGGCAGGGAAGAGTCCAGTGGGGAGAGAGGTTACATTTCTCAGAAAGATGAATGAGACTAAGGCCCTGATTACAAGTCTGCCGGTAACCCGCCGGTCATACCGGCGGACTCGCATTACTGTTACCAGTGCCTGATATCCTGGTGTTATGGCAATAAGTTCCCATTCAATGGAGTCCTATAGAGACTCCATGGAATAGGACCAGTGCTTCAGTGATTACTCTGCCGTAGGGGCCTGAACTCCTGGCAGATCGGGCCTGCAGGTAGTTCACGGCCCCTACCGGAAGACCTGTAGTATGCCGGTCTGCAGTGCCCCCTTGTGACTGTCTTCTTTTAATATAATGGTTTTGTAGCTAAACCGGACGTTTTACCAGTATTTTTCCCCGTCCGACTTACTCCTTATGACCACCTAAGTCTTTGTTAATTTGAGAAGCAAAAGGGTTGATAGGAGTACAAGATGGGCTGGCACTGCGAAGGATGAGTGATAATTTAATAGGAGATCTAGTGGAGAAATAGTTGAGAGCAGAAGAGGTGGGATAGAGGTGGTGGCCATAAAGAGGGCTAGGTAGGGAGAGAGACGAGGGTTGTGAGTGTCATAAATGTTTGAGAGGAAAGGTAGTGAGCAAAGTCATTAGCAGACAGGGAGCATGTGATGGATATTGGCTTGGGAGGTGTGAGCAAACATTTGAGATTAGAGGAACATGTGTGGGGGTGATTGCGAAGAGAGGAGATTAGGTTTGTGAAGTATGAGGATTTGGCAGAGTCTAGTGCAGAGGTGCGGTCAGCAAGGGAATTTTTTAAATAATTTTTAGTCTAGGAGTAAGGGAGGTGTCCACGATCTGTGCCAGCGCCGTAGGTCATGGTGCATGTTTGTTTTGAGGTGTGAGGAATCTGAGGACGTCCTCACACCTCACTTGCTTTTATCTTGTGCTGTATTCAAACGTTCATATCTGTTCTTTAGTTCGGCATTAAAAATTGCTTCTTGCACCTTCAAAAGTACGTATAATACTTTGCAGCTTGTTCTTGGTATTCAATAATATTTTTTGCACTCTTAAAAGTACTGATAACACTTTTCATCTTATTTGGCATTCAAAAACCCTTCATTTGGTCTTTCAAGGTAATTGTAATAGTTTTCAGTTCGTTCAGCCTTTAGGCATGCCTGCTTCAGCCCCTGGAGCATCCTGGTACAAGTGTTTCCTTCTTTGCGCTCACCAGTATGCTGCTGCTCCTATGGGAGTCTCGTTTCTCCTTTCTGGCTTCCTTTTGCTCCGCTTTTGCCTCACGAGAGCCCCAGTGAGCAGAGATTGCGGTCCTCAGATCTTTCTGCAAGTCGCTCTTCCTTAGTGGAAGCTACCAATGGCCTGCGGTGACCGGGCGACTTCAGTGTCCCACAGCTCCTGCTGTGGACACAGGGCAAGGAGGATTGCAGGTTTCTCGACCCTCTCAAGGCCAGCTCTGACCCATTTTATACACCTTGGGATTGTTAAATGGTTGCAGGTGTAAGTCCTTCACTTCAGTTGCCTGACCATAGTCTGGCTATTACAATGACACTCCTCCACAGCCCTCTTCCTTGTCTCAGTACGAAAGTGGTGTGGATGAATTGAAGTATGCCTAACTCCCAGTTGTTTCTTCCTTGTTTTGGTATTGATCTGATATTTCTCTATATTACCAAGAGGAGACTGATATGTGTTTAAGCTGCCCAAATGAGGAGGTGCCCGCCTATTTGATCTCTTCCTCATCCCAGTATAACAATGGCATTTCTGAGGATCACTTTGAAAAGAGGAAAAGGGGAAGGATTGACAGTACCCTACAAATGCTGTTGGGACCAAAGGTTCATTGTGAAAATGCAATGGGGGATACCATGTCTCACCAAGGACATCCTCTCCCCACTCTCCAAGTCTCCTCCACCCAGGTGATCCTCCCTCACATATCCACCCCCAGGGTCCGGATCCAAGAGTGATGGCTTTTCCATGGCCACCTGAGCAGAGGGTGCTGGGGGAAAATGAGGATGCCGAATGCGCTCCACATAGAAGCCATAAAGCACCATATTTAGAGGCCTTTGGAGTGTAGGACATCTGGGACCGCCACCTCGTATCTGTCCTCAAAGAGTGTAGGGCTGACTGAAAGTAGAGGAGACACACTCGTAGGGCTGACTGAAAGTAGAGGAGACACACTCATGCAGAGGCATGCAAGGGACTGTCCAGTTCAGTGTGGTGGGGAGTTGTGGCTGCAACCAGATAAGTGTAGAAACATTTGGGTATATGTATGTGTCTCTGTGTGCATGTGAGGGGTTATCTGTGTCTTTTCATGATCTTCTGAGAATGTGTCCACATGTCAATGTGTGTATGTCTAATGATTGCAGGGGAATATATTTGTGAGCCGTGTGCCCAAAGTGGTCTGCAATGGGGAGAAGGAGAGGAAGTCCGTTATCAGTCCTCTGCCAGGCCCTTTTGTGGAGCCCCCCTACCCCTTTATCCCCACACTTACTTGCTGTGGGCTCCAACTGCCTCTGTTCGTGGTCTGCAGGCACTGAACCTGGACGCTCGATGCACAGCACGTCATGCTTCTGTCCATGGCCTTTTGTACCTTGGCCATCCAGGATCGCAGTCTATAGATCGCAAATAGTGAAACATCGTAGCCAGCACATTGACATGTCTTATTCCAGTCTAGTATTGGTGCATAATGGGTAAAATCAACATTACGGAGTGTGTCCTTAGGTGAGACTAGTAGCATATTTTGGTTCATCCATCCTGGACAGTTTTGTTACGCTAGTATTATTACTAGATTATAGGCAAAACCAATATGAGCATGTTCTTAATTGGGGATACTGGCATATGTTAGTGCTGCAAGCATGGACATGTTGGGGCAGATTCTGAAAAATGAGCTCAAATGAAAAAAGTGCAAAGAATGCAGAATTTTCATTTGCACTTATTGCTGAAATGCACAAGTCAGCTTATGGGTTATGTCATGTTGATTTATACCGCACACCACTACCATTTGCATGGTCTACAGGTGCTCACGTGGCTCTGTAAGAACAGGGATGGGGTAGGTTAGTGAGGGAAGAGGAATAGGATAGAGGTTGTGCTCTTCTGTTGATGCTTGCAGAACCTGGAGAAACTGGCATCTGTGCCTGTCTGCTTTCTGATTGTGCTTAGATTGAATGCACTGGGCTTGTTGTGTCCGGAGGGGTAATGGTCCAGAGTGGCTTGTGTGTTTTGTGTGTAGTATGGCTAGCCCTTTGGGCATGTGTGGTATGTGGTAGGTTTGTGGGAGAGGAGTAGGGAGCAAGGAGAGGGTATCATCTGCATAGCTGTAGGAAGTCAGTCCATGGGCTTCAATGAGTTTCATTAGGGGGGACATGTAGATTTTGAAGAGGAATGGGCAGAGACTATATCCTTGATGGACGCTGCAGCTAATGTTAGATGTAAATGGCGGTAAGTATGTTCTTTCAGTTCGGTTAGTGAGGAAAGATTTTAGCCATTGTAGAGCAGAGCCTTTTATGCCGCATTCATCCAGTCTCTGGATTAGTGTTGTGTGTCTAATTGTGTCGAAGGCGGCTGATATGTCTGGTAGTATGAGGCTTGAAAAAACAGGTGCGGTCCAAAGAAGATAAAATCACCTGTGTGTCAACTTTTTCACCGATCAGCAATGCACTGCGATGCAGTATATTGAAAAATTGGGGGATGATTAACACAGAAGATTTTTCATTGGAAAAACCCTGTTTTGCGTTTAGACGCATGACGAACCTGCGGGATAAATTGGTCCACACATACAAAGCCAAAGATCCAACTACAATTGCCACACAGTCAACTCTGTGGAACACAAATCCAGTGATGGGCCATTACAAGTGCGGTAAATGTTCAGTGTGCAATCTCACATCGAACATCAAAGAGATTGAATTAAAAGGTAGACAGTGGATGTTAAAACACTTCTTCAACTGAAACACGAAATGGGCAATTTATGTTATCAGCTGCCCATGTGGTCTGCTATATATCGGGAAGACTAAGAGACCCGTATGACAAAGGATCTGTGAACACAGATCTGTGTCAAGAATAAGGTCCCCGACAAATCGTTAGTAGCACACTTCATTGCAGCAAAACACACCCACGAAGACATTCATTGGACCATCATTCAGACAATTAGCCCCCATCCGAGAGGAGGGGATAGAGATCTGAAGCTAAGAAAAATTGAACAAAAGTGGATCTTTGACCTTAATACGGTCAAAGATGGTCTCAATGTGGCCATTGAATGGGGTTTGTTTATACATTGATACTCTTCTATGCTCAGCAATAGGGTGCCTTTAGATCTGTCACGTATTGAACATATGGTATATGTGTTTTTCGTGCACCCGATACGCTTTGATTTCCCCTTTGCCGTACACAGTACTTATTAGGCATATAACAGCCGGCCATGTCAGGGATAAAACCATCATTTGAGGATAAGACTACACAGCCCATGTACACTTGGGCTGACAGTAGCCTTCTGCCATCATGCTCGACGGTCACAAGACGAAAAAACGTGGTGACGTGATCGTACGGTACCTCGCTCTCGGTAGTCAGGTGGTATATTAATACACATGACCTGGCGCTACCGTAGAGAAACTTTGGGAGAGTACGAACGACAGACGCTTGAAGCTCCTTTGTTAAGGTAATGCGAGGGGAGATTTTGATTGAATAAAATGCCACTCTATGGATAGCAAGAGCAATGCTAATGGCGTTTCACTGTGCTTATAGGCGGGCTGTCATGGATCGTTGAAGATTGCGAGTAGACAACTTGTAAACAACGGGGAAAGAAAAAAGGATGTTGCGTTTGGTTTTTCCATTTAGCAGCAAGCAGTCGAAGAGGCTACAAGAATATTGTTGGTAAATATTGCTGTTTAACGGGTTCACACTCGGTTTAGTCCCCTGTGATTAATTGCTGGGCAGACCACGGTAAATTAGTAACACGTGGTTCTGTAGTTTTGATACAGGTTGATACTTGGTGTAGTCACAGAGAATTGTTTATTGTGATTGATTACTAGGTAGACCGCGGAAAATCAGCAACACGTGTTTCGTGTAACAGAAGTGTTTGAATGAAATTACCAAGGAAATGAAGTGAATTTATTCGTGCATAAGATCGAAGCACATTTACAAGTGAGAGAAATTGTAATGAGAAAATAATAATGACCACCATAGAAGATACATGACCATGTTCTTTTGTGACATATCAGATGTAGGCACTCTGAAAACCACACATCCTGGACTAGGGTATTAATGTAACACAGTATACTGAACAAATTTATACAGAGGTTGTTTCTTAGTTTTAAAGGTATCAAAAATGTATTTATTAAGATACATCATTTACAAAAAAGAATTAATCATTAATTAATGCACACATATGAAATTACATTACCATTGCAGGAGAGCATAAGACACCAGATAATAAAATCCTAACATCACCATCATTCATCAACAGTCACACCATCATTTGCAACACAAATCGATCAGCCTCATTCACTCACATTTACTACAATTCATAAGTGGTAGAATTTCATAAATTAGCCCCACAGAGTCTTTAAAATTTCATTTTATCCACCTGTAATGTGTAGCAGCACAATTATTAACCAGAGAATGTGCTCTATTCCACGGAGTAGGTATGTTCAACAATAAATGATAAATTCCATCCCCGGATGTTCTTCTCTACCGGTTTCGACGTTTTATGAAGTGATTGAAATAACGTCTTCATCAGGAGAAATAATTGATAATATTACCACTGTAAAAAACCAAGACAAACCAATTATATAAAGGAATCTACTAGCTATACTGGATGGCTTAAGCTGCCAACATGCAATTGTTTATATCATGAGTTAAAGTTTAAAATACACAAGAAACACCATGTAGTGGCAACTCCCAAAGTGTCCCTGTTGTTCCAGAGTGTCTGAAATGAAGGTATGTGAAGCCTTAAACCAATTCAGACCACTGTGTCTCAGATGGAATTACACCACCACCATGTGAGGAATCAAAAACACCAAAGGCCCAATACAGAAGTCTAGGGACCAGACTGACCTGGCTCCCAATGTCATATGCTCCAAAGGATCAAGGACCACAAAATGTGGCTCAGGGACAATCCACCAAATTCCAAGAATCTGAAATGACATGTTAATATCTTGAATTGAGGCGTCATGGCTTAAGTGATATCTAAGAGCAATAGAGGAACCCAATATGCTCGGTTGACCCGCCACTCACCTTGAAGATGAGCTTGAATTATTCCAGTATTCGGACAACTGTGGCCGGTATCAATGTTAACTCGGCACGGGTGGATATGGTTTCAATCAAGTCTGTCCAGAAAAGGGGAACAAGAAACCAGGACGGGAGGTTGGTGAACTCAATGTGATGGAATCAAATCATTTTTAGTTTCACTCGAAAAATTCCAGAAATTCTAAAATAGCTCTTGAGTCGTTATGTTCACTTTAGAATAGGCTAAATTTAACAAATATAATTATTGACTCCTAAAACGGACAAGCCTCACGTTGTGCCATTATATTATGCAGAGGCCCACTCCGCGTAAGCCCACAATAAAGATCGAGCACCACCAGGATCGCCCAATTGAAATCAGAAAAAAGGGCTCGCATTCCCAAAGAAACAACATGGTGCATGAATACAAATACCTGCATTACCGCCTAGTTGAAATAAAAAAAACGGCTCGCGTTCCCAAAAGAAACAACATTCACGGTGCGTTAATTGCAAAAGCACGCATTACCGCTTAGAGCGTGCAAGTAAGTGAGGTCCTAAGAGCTCACGCTGTTCATTATGGGGTTGGGTTATATCAGCGAATGTACTTACAATCGAAGCCTACAGGAGGCAGCCGTCCATGCTGCCAAAGAACCTGTTCGGATCCTAGTCTGCCGTTAAATCGGCATTCACCCGCTGGGTCGACACCACAAAGTTTTCCGGGTTCTATCGTGGTGGGCCAGGTATATTTAAACATTAAATGCGTGACGTGAAGGGAGGCTCCCTCGGTGGTCATGTGATCACCGGGGAAGCCCGTCACATGATTCCGAACCATGCACTTCTTAAAGGGGCCAAAAAGGGTGTACCGCCGTAATTCAAAAGAGCTTTAAGAGTAGGATACACAACTGAAAAGGAGTAGGATACACAATTGAAAAGGAGGCTCCACTTAAGTACCAAAACTAATGCTGCGTATTGTTAAAACACATACAAAAAACGTTTTAGATAATTGTTAATCAATTGGTGCAGAGCCACTAAAGAATTGCAATTATAACTCAACAACCATAGAGTTTTTTTCTTGTTGCCTCTCATAATGTGTTCAATAAACAGATGTTATAACATAGAGAAACATAATATGGTATCAACGTGAATTAAACTCCCAAGGTTCCACCGTATTAAGTCCTTTATCCAGTGTTTTAAGATTAAAAATCCACAGTTGTTCTTTGTATGACAACTTGTTCTTAGTCTGAATCAGTCCACTGGTGACAATTTTCTCAATACAGAATCATGTGAGATCTTCTACAGTATGGCCTGCCTCCACAAAATGAAGAACCATGGGGGCATTGAGGTTGCGGGTTTGAATTTTTGAACGATGTTCGTTGATACGAACATGTACCTCTCTTGAGGTTTTTCCTATATAGAATTTATTGCAAGGGCACTGGACTGCATATACCACATTTTTGCTTTTACACATGGTAAAGGTCCTTAAGTCCCATGTCTTTCCTTCTCCCACAAATGTGGTCATTTTTCTTGAATATTTACAAGCTGTACATGAAGTACAAGGATAGTGACCCACCACTGGGTTCAAGTTAATGTCTCGAATGGAGTGACATTTTGTTGGAAGTCGGTTAGCGCGGGTTAATTTTTGTCTTAGGTTTTTCCCTTTCTTAAAGGCAAAGAGTGGTTTCGGTAATTTCATACCAGTCGAGTTGAGGATTCTCCAGTTTTTTTAAATAATGTCTTTAATCACCTGACTGTGCTAGCAAAAAGTGGAGACACACACCAGTTGTTCTTGGTCTGACTTCTTAGTTTTAGGACTTAGAAGTGCCTCACGATTTGTATATCGTACTCGCTTTCTGGATTGGCTAACCAATTTCCTGGGGTATCCTCGTTCAATGAGCCTAGTTTCCAAAACCTCTGCAGGTTTGTTGAAATTGGCTATATTTGAACAGTTACGTCGAAGTCGTAAGAACATGCCATGTGGAAGATTCTGCAGTAGAATTTTGGGATGTTGGCTAGTAAATTGTAGTGTGGTATTTCTTTCCGTTGGTTTTCTAAATAACTCCAGTTGTATATGGCCCGATTCATTGTGAATAGAGAGATCTAAAAACGAGATCCTCATAGTGGAGAATTCAAAAGTGAAGTGTAAGTCATCATCCATTTGATTTAGCCAATTCACAAATTGGAGAAGTGTGTCCGCATTACCTTCCCAAATTAATAAGATATCATCAATATATCTTCGATATAGCTTAATTTGTTGGAAAAATGGATTACTAGCATGTAACACTTTCTTTTCTTCAATTAGGGCCATAAAAATGATAGCCAAGTTGGGAGCAAATCTACAGCCCATTGCAGTTCCCTTGCTCTGCAGAAAAAAGGCTTCTTTAAATTTAAATAAGCTATTTGCCAGGACCAATTCTGCAGCCTGACAAAAGAATTGAGTTGGCACATTATGTGGTAGTGGGCGCCTGTCCAACATAATTCGTAGGCTGTTGACTGCTTTATCCTATGAGATGTTAGTGTAGAGTGCTTCAATATCAAGGGTGACAAGAATTTGTTTAGTGGAATCAAATATCGACCCTTCCAATGAATTGATAACGTCCCTAGAATCCAATAGGAATGTTGGTGTGGCCATGGCCAGGGGCTTAATGAAAAAATCAATGTATTTTGACAAGGGCTCTAAAATCGAGCCACAGCCGGACACAATAGGGCGTCCCGGGGGTTGAGTGATATTTTTATGAATGTTAGGGATTATGTAGAACAGAGGAATCCGTTCATCAGAATGATTAATATATTCAAACTCTTTTGTGGAAAGATAGCCATCCCATTGGGCTTTTTCACTGAGAGCCAATATTTTTTCTTTTATTGCCAATGTGGGTCTCCATTGATTCTCAAATAGTACCCTGGAATAGCCAACAACCTTTGTACTTCTTGGTCAGATGTAGGATCATTATATAGTAATTGTATGCAACATAGATATGTGCATGTTTACATGAATATAGATGAAGTACACAACTCATGTTTTGGGGTTGGTGACTGCCCAGATCTAGGGGTGATCAGGGCTTGAATGTATATTGTCCCACCGGCTAATAAGTAAAAAGAGATTATGTATGTAGTAGCTCTGCCTTGTTACGCATTACATGATACCACACATGATATTTGATATAGATGTCTGTCTTGTTTTAAATCTTTTTTAGATCTATTTTTGGGAGTACAAGGGTGCCCCTGGTATGCAACACGTTTCAAATGTGACTATGTGAGAAAGAAACAGTGTCCTGAAGACAGAATCTGTGAAGAAATACAAAGGAAATTGATTTGATTGTATTCTTGTGAAATGTAGTTTCTAGAAAAACATGTTCAGTGTTGGCACGTTGGTTTTTTTCCCAAAGAAGAGGAGAATATTGTAATAAGAATATACAACAAAAGTGTGTCCACACATTATGTTCGATTGTACAAACCTAATGGGTGATGTTCAGATACACACTTAATGAATTGGTGTGAACCTGGAGGGTTATGATATGATATGATATGGCATTTGTAACGCGCCTATACACAAGTGTTTCAAGGCGCGACGAGGCAGGGGGGGAACAAGGGGAAGACAGACAACGATCCTACTAGGCCAGGTGTCATTCAGACCGCGCAAGTGCAGGGGTAGGGGGAAGGGAAAAAGTGCAAGAGGAAGGAGGAGGGGGGGGAGTGCAGTACATATAGGTAGAATAGAAATAAAATAATAAATAAAAAGGGCCAGCTGGTGGCAAGTGCAAGGTAAGTGCAGACAAGTGCTTGGGGGGCTGTAGGGATACAAGAGACAGTCCCGCAGTGCAGGGGTTGCCAGGGAGGCAGTGCAAGTGAAGAGTGACTGGGCCCAGGACCGAGGTCGGTGAGAGTGGCCCAGTTGCAGAATCAGTGCAGTTTAGGTGAAGAATTTAGCAGGGGAGAGGGAGAGAGAAAGCAGAAGTGAAGAGGAAGGTTTTGAGGTGCTTCCGGAACCGGAGATGGTTCTCCACAAGTTTCAGGGAGGCAGGAAGGCTGTTCCAGAGGGAGGCCCCTGCCGCGGAGAGAGATCTACCCCCAGCTCGTTGCTTCGAGAAGCGGCTGACCCTGAGGGAGTTGGAGACGGATAAGCGTAGGGCTCGGGAAGGAAGATATTTAGGAAGAGAGAGTTGAAGGTATTTAGGCCCCAGGCCCCAGAAGGCCTTGTGGACAATGCAGAGGGTTTTGAACTTAATCCTCGCAGCCACTGGGAGCCAGTGTAGAGATTTCAGTCCTGGAGAGAGACGGTCCCTGGGCTTGAGGCCAAGGACAAGTCTCGCAGTTCTGTACTGGATGAGTTGCAGAGGGCGGAGAGTGGAGGCAGGCAGATTAAGATAGAGGCTGTTAGAGTAGTCCAGCTTCGAGAGAACCAGGGCTCGGGAGACAGTGAGCTTCTGGGGAAGGAGAGGAAGGGAAGAATACCTCTGAGGAGGTGCAGCTGGTAATGTGACTTCTTAGAGACGTCAGATATATGAGGAGAGAAGGAGAGAGTGGAGTCGAAGATGACCCCGAGGTTTTTTGCCTTGCAGGTAGGAGCAGGAAGAGGGCCAAGAGAGGCCGGCCAGAGAGCTGCAGGGAAGGAGGGAGTGGGTGTGCCGATGAGTAGGATCTCAGTCTTACTAGCATTAAGGCAGAGGTCATTGGCAGCACACCATTCCTGGATAGCAGACAGACAGTCAGAGATGAGGGAGGGAGAGGAGGAGGCCGAGGGTAGCCTGAAAATGAGCTGGGTATCGTCCGCATAGCACTGAAAGTTGGGGCAGAGGGCGGCGATGCGGTGGGCAAGGAATGCCAGATACTGGTTGAACAGCCAGGGAGAGAGATTAGATCCCTGGGGAACGCCAAAGGTGGAGAAAAAGATGTCAGAGAGGAAGGACCCAAGTTGGACCTGGGAGGGTCGATTGGAAAGGAAAGAGGTCAGCCACGCCAGAGCCTGACCAGTGATACCCAGGTTATCACAGAGACGGTTGAGCAGGATGGCATGGTTGACAGTGTCAAAGGCAGAAGAGAGATCGAGCAGAATGAGAACACACGGAGTGTTGGAGTCGAGGTTCAAGAGCAGGTCCTCACGGATGTTCAGGAGAACAGTTTCCGTGCTTCTGGCCGCTCTGAAGCCAGATTGATGGTCATGGAGACTATCAACAGCTTCAGCATGGAGGTAAAGCTGGGAGATGGCCAGTTTCTCCAGGAGCTTGCCGAGGAAGGGAGTGATGGAGATTGGGCGATAGTTAGCCGGACAGGAGGGGTCGGCAGAGGGTTTCTTAAGGAGAGGGTGCACAAGGGAGTGCTTGAGGGGGGATGGGAAGACTCCAGAGGCGAAGGAGTGGTTGCAAAAGTCAGCCAGGGCAGGAGCCAGGGAGTCGATGTGGTCCTTGATAGTTTTGGAGGAACAGGGGTGAATCTGTTTAGACAAGACTTTCATAGATCGGACTTGTCTGGAAACCTCGTCAGCAGAAAAAAGGGGAAAGGCAGAGAAGGAGGGAGGAAGGGTGGCTGCAGAAGGGCCAGAGGAAGAGCAGGGAAGAGAGGGGGGGAGGTGATAGGAGGAGAGTGAGGACAGGATGTCCTGAGTTTTAGAGATGAAGTGGGAGGCCAGTGCAGTGCAGAGGGCCTGGGAGGGGACAGGAGAGGTAGAGACTGCAGCAGGGTTGGCAAGCTCCTTGCAGATATTAAAGAGTTCAGCCGAGTTGTTAGATGCCGCAGAGATGCAGGCTTGGATAAGGGCTCTCTTCTTGGTGAGAACAGAGAGACGGTATTGCCTTTGGAGCATGCGGCAGGCCAGTTTGTCAGAGGATGAACATGAAGCACGCCATTTCCTCTCTGCCACCCTGCACTTGCGTTTTAGGGTGACGAGATCCGAATCATAGCATGAGTTACATTTGGCTTTGGGCTTCAGGCGGATTTTCATGACAGGGGCAAGGATATCAAGAGTATCAGATATAGCAGAGTGGAGCAAGGAGAGGGCTGTGTCAGGGTGGGAGTCAGCCGAAGGGGGAGGGGGGCGAGAAGGTGGCAGCGAAAGCCGCAACTGACACGCGCTTCATGGGTCGGATGACCGAGAAGGTGGGTGGCAATGATGAGGGTGGCTTTGCCTGTGGAGTAGCGAGGGTGAGGTGGGAGGATAGGAGAAAGTGATCACTCCAGGAGAGAGGAGTGGAGAGAGGGACAGAGAGGGGAAGGTCAGAAGAGATCAGAGCATCAAGAGTGTGCCCTGCAGAATGAGTAGGCCCAGACGGGAGAATAGAGAGTGAGAGAGAGTCGCAGAGGTCACGAAAGAGTCCAGTGGGGGGACAGGAGGCATCTAGGTGGATGTTGAAGTCCCCAAGAAAGAGGAGTTGAGTGGTAGAGGACAGGAGTGAGGAGGAGAGGTCAGCCCACTCAGAGAGGAAGGAGGAAATTTGACCAGGTGGCCGATAGATAGTAGCCACGGTAAGGGAATGGCTAGGAGAGAGAGAGAGTCGGCAGACAAGACATTCAAAAGAGGAGTAGGTCTGCGCAGGAGTGACAGTGGCAGGAATCCACTCAGGGAAGATAAGGGCAACACCCCCCCCCCCTGCACGGTTGGTCCTGGGCACAGAGAGGATCTTGTAACCTTCAGGTAGGAGTGTGTCAAAGCTCGTGACAGAGCTGGCTGTGAACCATGTCTCAGTGAGACCGGGGACGTCAAGGTCAAGTTCCTCAAGAAGGCGACAGATATCGGAGGAATGCTTGATGGCAGAGCGAGAGTTAAGAGTGGCAAAGTGGAGAAGGTTGCCATCATTGAAGGACTTCCGGGGAGGGGTACAGATCAGAGGTACGCCCTGCGGAGGTGTAGAAGAAGGAGGTGAAGAGGGAGGTTCGTTTTAGATGTACCACTGGTTTTTTTTACTCTTTTTATGATTGTGATAGACATTAAAATATGTTTTATTGTTTTAAAAGGCTTGTGTGTTGCCTGTATATCGAATGGGCATCTTGTATGTAGAGCGGGCAGATGCTACAGACAAACTCATAGCCTGAGTGGGAGGAAGCCGTTGCTGTGGGATTTTGTTTTGCTTGTGGTAGTATGAGGGCCAATCGGGTGCTGTTGTCTGCATTTATTTTTCGGTTGTGCCATATGGATAGAAGTGTGGATTCCATTCCTCTCATGGGTCTCAAGCCAACTTGGGAGTGGTTGAGTGTTTCTGTTGCTTTCTACATGGTTCAATAGTATTTTTTATATGTGGTTCTCAAGTAGTTTTGATGGATTTGCTAGGCTCGATATAGGTCTGTAGTTGGCGGGGTCTTCCACATTTGCTGTTTCGTTTTTTAGGAGGGATTGATGTATGGTGATTTTAAAGTTTTAGGTACTATTACCGTGTTCATCAGTAGCCGGAAGTATGATGCTAGTGTTCTCTGGTTAAGTATTTCTTTGAAGATGCCTGGTGAGCATGGGTCACTGGGGGATCCGGTAAGACGGTGTCTTTTATTAGTTTGTTGAAGGTTTCTTTATTTAAAGGTTTGAATTGGTTGGGTGTTGTGGTGGTTGGTGACGGTGTGCTGGTTTTTGGTGGTTCCGGATTGATGTTCATTGTTGCGTGGGTTGCGTTGATGGTCTGTTGAATTGATTCTATTTTTGTTCTTAGGTGGTTTGTGATGTTGTCACATGGGGATTGTGATGGTATGACAATTTGTTGCATGATGTTGGGTTTTTGATTTCCTGAATGAATTAGTATTGATCTTTTTGTGGGTTTTTTGTCAATTGTATTATTGTGGTGTAGTATGATTTGTTTACTTTTGGGACTATTGTTTTGTAAATTCAGAGCTGTCATCAGAATTTGTTTTTGTCCGATTGGTCCTGATGGTTTCTGCATTGTTTTTCCAGTTTGCGGTTTGTTTATTTGAGCTTCCTCAGTTCTTCTGTGAACCATCTTGCTGCCATTTGTTTGCAGAGTTTTGCAGGTCTAAGGAAAAATCAGAGTACAGGGCTAAGTTACAACAGTACTTACCTGCACTCCTATCTCCACCCTTGAAAAATGTGTAAACTTTTAAATAGTTTGGTAACTATTGCCTTTAGCAATACTGGTTGTCAAAAGCCTTCCAAAAGGTAGAACATGGCTTTACTCACCTGTTTACATCTTCATCTCTAACATTTGGGACCTTCTTCAAATCCACAGGATCCTCCTACTAACTTTTTCCTCACTCCTTAAAACTATAGGAAAACTTTGGGAACTTTTGGACACAAAGCTACATACAATTTAGGGTTTGACTTTATATGTTAGGGTTGCCATTGCTGTGGATTGTTGGTGTTATATATAATTATTTACCTTCCCTTTCAGGCATTGGGGGGAGTGTGAATTGATACTTTTACACTAACTGTGATTGTATATTTGTGTTTTACTATTAGTGCTGTGTGTTAATATTACATGGTCATTGTCATTATTTCCATTGTGTGTTTCTTGCCCATAAATAAATATAGTATGTTTATAACTGTCTAAGTCTAATCCTTGATTTCTCACTGTGTGGACTCATTGTTGACCCCTGACCCCAGTCACTTTCTCCTGAGACTTAGCCATGCCAACTATCCAAGCTACCTTGATTGGTTTGATTGCAGCTCCCAGAGTTTCCCTGTTCACTATAACTAGAGTGGCTTTCTAAACATCCGCCATCTTCCTTCTCTTTCTTTTAACTGCTCGATGATATCATCATGTTGAATGTGTGATGTCATCTTTATGTGAAATTCCTGCTAGTTTATTTCTGTGATTCTAGAACTGACTTATCAGTCATTATTATCCGTATAATGTATCAATCATTAAAATATGAGAAATCTGCAATTGATGATAGCATATTAGGACATTAATTGTTGTTAAGTATTCTCATTGTGTATTTCTGTGATACTCAATCTTAAATTGACAGGTGAATGCCATCCTCCCGGAAAATCTTGAAATCCTCATATACAATTTCTCTGTGCTCCAAAACCTTCACTGCCGCCAAGGCACAACATTTCACCATCTCTCTATTTATTCCCTTCCTTGCACGCTCTATTGCTCCCTCACTTACCGCTCCCCTCCATATTCTGCTCGGCAATAGCTTTGTCCATATTACACTTGCCTTGGGCCATATCTCCCGGACCCATACCAAATCCCTCTTCATTTTTCTCAGCAGAGCCACACCTGTGTCTCGTACTAGGTCATTCTCCCCTCCATGTATTATCACCCCCTCTGGTGGCCCATAGCGCTGCTTCAACCCCGCCAACAAAGGCAGCAGCTGATCCCAATGAAGCCTCCCTAAACCCGACCACCTTAGAAGTGCCACTCTGTAGCTGCACCCCAATTGGGTACCAAAAACGCTTTTCTCCGCCTCCTTCCCCGCCCACTTAACAATAGAGTGGCCCACAATCCAAATCTGTGGCATTCCCCTGGCCTCCGCACTGCATCTGCAAAAGAAATTACAATGTCACTTTCCAGTCACGACCACCCCAAAACATTCAGCCCTCCCCTGCGCCCCCATCCCTATTTCAAACAGCCCCTTTTCCCAAGTCCCTAATATACACTTTGTACTTCCCGGACCTCCACCAACCCGAACTTTTCACCTTATCCTCAGCTAAGCCCAACCTACTACCTTCAGATGCAGCACCCATCCTAAATAAATGAGTTCCGAACTCCTCCGCCTTTTCCCCCACCGCTACAAACGCCTTCCTCATAACCCCCAAAACTTGGGCTGCTAATACCGCCGCCCCATCTTCATCCCGAAAAGCCACACCTGACCTTCCCCCACATAGTTCCTTCCAGGCCAAACCTGTCCTAACAGGGTACAGCTCCTTACTACCCCACCCCAGCAACACCCAACAGCCCTTTCCTATTTGATCCGTCTTTGACTTCTTAATCCTGATGTCCAGTCCCAACTCCGGAAATAAATATCTTCCCACTGCAGGCCACTTACCCCTCTCTTTCCCCCCACCAGTTCTGACACCCTAAAAGCCCCAAAAAACAACCATGTAAAGCATGTCGCAAACATCACTCCCTCCCAAACCGACCAGCAGACCCCCTCCAAAGCCTGGCACAACCTGACCAACAGAGCCACCGATACCGGCCTCCTACTATCCATTCCCCTCTTATTCTCCCTTGCCAAGACCTCTTGTCATGCACATTTCTTGTACAGTGCTTATTGTTTATTTCTGTAACTACATAGGCCATTCTTAGTCTTTGCCCCCATTTTGTACATTGTGTATATCCTGTTATCATGTAAATACTGTATACTGTGCATATTTCGCAACCTCTGTAAGCTTTGCATCTCCATACTGCTGCGCCCTTTTACTTACGAGTCTGGTGCGCATAACAAATGAATAAACAAACAAACAAACAAACATCCTGCTCGCCATTTCCCCACCACTCGGCTGGAAACCCCAAAACCATTTCCCATAAAAAGTAACCCTGTCATCTTCCCTGCTATAGTTGCTTTAGACCAACCCTTATCCATGCACCCCAAAAGGAAATTGACCACATCATCCCTTCTACACTCTTCCGCATCCCCCTGCCTCTCCAACTAAGCGCTCCCCCTTCTATAAAATCCTCCCATGCTCTCCTATATGCCGCCCTAGATGCCGGGGCAAGCGAACCCTCCACTAAAGACAGCACTCTCAACTTCCTATCTTCCACAGCTCCTCTGGAATCCGCAGCCCCTCCTGTTCCGCTCCTGGTGCCAATCCGCGGAATCTCTGCCATTGAAAACGAGATAATGTATCAGCCATGCCATTATGCTTCCCCGGCACATGTGTTGCCATAAACACCACATTCCATTCCATGCAACGCAAAACGAACTCCCTCTTTAACCTCGCCACCTTCTGGTCCCTTGCCGACTGCCTGTTCACTACATGCACCATGCATTCATTGGCAATATTGAAGTTCACTCTCCTGTTCTGCAACTCCTTCCCCCACAATTCCATTGCAACCAGCAAAGGAAAAAATTCCAGAAATGCTATGCTTCTCCCTTCCTTCAACCAACGCGGTGGCCACTTCTCAGCGCACCATTTGCCCCCCCAAAACACTCCAACCCCCCCACCTGCCGCATCCGATAATATCTGCACTTCCCATGACACCGTGTTCCCGTGGAGCCACATGGACACCACGTTAAAACTCTCCAGCAAACGCAACCAAATCCTACAGTATTCCCGAACTGCCCCTGACACCCTTACCCGATGGTGTGGGCACTTTTCTCCGGCCATATACCGCGCCATGTTCATACAAAAAGTACGCCCTGGGGCCACCACCTTGCATGTAAAATTCAAATGCCCTACTAGCCTCTGCATTTTCACTAGTGTCATCTTCTGAGCACCCACCGCTTTTTCCAGCAAACCTACCAGCCTGCTCACCTTGCCGTGCGGCAAGCGTTAGGTCTTGGCCAATGAGTCCAATTCGATCCCTAAAAAGGTCAACACCACTTCCGGTCCCTCCATTTTGTCTTTGCCAACGCCACCCCCAACTCTCCCATCAGCGCCTGAAACATCCCTAGCATCTCCTCGCACTCCTTTTCTTTGCCCGCCCCACTAATGAACAGAAAATCATCTAGGTAATGCAATATACTTTCCGAGCCAGAACTATATGAAAAAAACTATATGAAAAAATCCACTGCAAAAATGAACTGAAACGCTCAAACAAGGGGCAAGACATTGCACAACCCATCGGCAAGGCCTTGTCTATGTAGATGCAGTCCTCAACTTGCATTCCCAGCAGCCGAAAATCCTCCGGGTGCACCGGCAGCAACCTGAAAGCCGCCTTAATGTCGCACTTGGCCATGAAGGCCCCGCGCCCCGCCTTCCTCACCAAACCCACCCCCTGGTCCGCACTTGCGTATGCAACCCCACACTCCCCCGGGGCAATAAAATCTTTTACCGACATGCCCTCTGGCCATGACAAATGGTGTATTAACCTAAATTCCCCCGGGACCTTCTTGGGTACAACACCCATTGGGGATACCACTAAATCCCCTGTCAGATCAGCAAACGGCCCTACCACCCTACCCGCTGCTATCTCCTTGTCCAATTTCTCTCTTACCACTTCCACATTTTCCCTGGCGGACTTCAAATTCTCCGCCCAACGATATGCACATTTGGCCCCTGATAACCCAACCTAAAACCATAACGAAAACCGTCTCCCAAGATCTCCGATTCCTCCCTGTCTGGGTAAAATTCAACCACCTCTCCAGCACCTCCACTTTAATTGGAGTAAAAGCCTTTTCCCACAACACTCCGGCCTGCTCCTCGCCCTCTCCCCCTGTCCCCCTGCTGGAAACACTGAGTGATTGGGTGCCTCCCTGCACACCTGCTGCATTTGTGTCTAAACCTACGTACCGTCCTTGTGCAGCTGTGCTTATTAAAGGCTCAGCATGCCGCTGAGGGCTGCCCTCTGCCTTCTCCCCCCACCCCCTCGTGGGCCGGGCAACCAAGAAAAGGCCGGAATGGCACAGGCAAACCACTCGCTGTGTGCATTGTTGGAGCTGGCCTCATCGGTGCCATCCAGTGCAGCCAGAGATCCGTATCTCTCTCACCCCAGACCACCTGGCTGTCCCCTGCCATCCTCGCCCTAAATTCTTCATCATAACGCACCCACGCGAAACCCCGAAGCTCGTGAATGCATTTCTAATCACGTCCATGTACTTCAACAGAGCCACACATCTCTCTGGAAATTTCTCACAATAGACACTTGCATAGACAATAAAAGCTGACGTCCAATTCTCGATCGTCACTGGTACCTTTGGACGCGAGACCAGCTCCCTATCTTCCTCTTTAGAACCCTCTTTGGCTCTCACCTCCCTATGAAGCAGCTTGAACACGTCCACAAATTCCCCTGCCCATATCTTATCCTTTGTTGTTGTCATCAAATGTGCTCCCAAAGGTTTCGTAATGCCCATGTATGGCAGCTTTTTCTCCTTACCCTTTACCTCTACCTCCTTCTCCTTTGGAACCTGTACCTCGGGTGCCAAGGGCTCAATCACCTTGTCTGTCTGCACCTCCACCGAGGAAATCTTCTTTCCCCAACCAAGGCTCCCATAGCCTGCACGCCAATCTCTCTACTCACCCCTTGCGCCCCTGTCCCTTCCCTTCTTGGCCCCAACCTTGTGTCCCCCCTCTGCCATGCCTCTGACCATTCCCCCTCCCACTCACCTCTTTCTGCCCTGCCATCGCCCGTCCGCAGCCTGACCGCCACTCCAACGCTCCTCATCTCCTTCCCCAATGGGCTCCTGCTGCGGGGACAAACCATGTCAACAGTCTCACCCAGCCAGTTCCCCCCTCCCAACCTCTTGCCCCCAGCTCCCCTGCTCCTGGCTTTCCCCTTCCCACCTTGAACTCCTTCTCGCTCTCTACCTCCTCCTTACAACACTGTACCCTTCATCCTCCCACTGCCCCACGTATTCTTCCACCCCTTCATTATCCCCCAGGTAATACCAAGGCTGTTCTTCCTCTTGTGAGCCCACAGCGTTTGCCCCACCACTCTGTCGGCGACTTCACGGCGGGGCCACAGAAACCCCTTCCTGGTCCTCTTCTCTCGGGCGAGGGGTCCTCTACTCCACCCTGCGGTCCTCCTCGCTAGGGGCTGTGCTGCGCCCTCTAGACTGTCCTCACGAAGCTTGTGGAGGGGTCGTTCTTAAACCCTCACCATATTCCCCTTCTGCCATAGCGGGGGCCGCTCTGTGCCCTCCGCCTGAAAACCTCCTAGCCGGGGGGCCGTTCCGTGCCCCTCCCTTACCTCAATAATCGAAGGGCACCGCTCTCTCCTCCTCCCACCTGCACTCTTCTGCAGGTATTTTCCTCCCCTGCCCCTCCGCCCTGTCGCCCCTCTCTGCAACCCATCACCCCCACCTTCACCCCTCACCCACCCTGCACATTTTTGCAAACTCCTAACGTCTCCTTCCTACACCTGGTCTTTGTCCCCCAAACCCTTTCCTGACCCCTCTCCTAACTCCCCTCCCCCCTGGACGCTCTCCTGTCAATCTCCCTCCTCATCCTCCTACCTCTCGACTTCCAGACCTCCCCTCTGCCAGCCACGGGGCTACATGCCACCACTGCCGCAAGAGCCCCATCTGCTGTTGCTCTCTGCTGCAGCCTTTCTCCAATGCCCTCCCCTTCACCTGTAACCTCCGCAACAGCCCCCTCAAGCTGGGCTTTGGATGCCCTGCTAATAATCTCCAAGCTTCCCTCAGCGCCTTGGCATCCACCAGTCCCTTCTTCTTAGACCCTTGCCCCACCATTGTACACCCGTGATACTCTAACAGGGTACAAACAAATGCCCCTTGCTGCACTGCCCCTAAATAAACTAACACCCAAGCCACAAAACCTACCCGTGGGAAACTACCTAGCTGTACTTGTAGAGGAAAAATGGCCCCCTAGATTAACACCTGCCTGCTCACCCTCCTGAAGGGGCTTAGAAAAAACCTTATCAAATTATTAACTATAAATTACAACTCAATTGTTCTAATCCTATTTATTTCTCTATTATTTTCTTTTTTTATTTTATTTCATTTGTTTTTTATTTTTTTATTTTTTTGGAAGCACGGCCCTATAAGGCAACACGTGCTGTAAAAGGGCACTTGCGCTGCTTACTGGCGGTACGCTAATGGCATGCACTGTTTCCGACCTCAGGCGGCAGCCTATGCCCTAAATGTGCTGGCCCTTTAAAGCAGGAGCACCGCCCCCTGTATGTGCAGGGTGGGCACCGCACTTACACACAGAGCAAGGACACCCAGCTAGTGGCTGCACAGGCGCGCTGTTAACATGCAGGACGAGTCCCATGTGACATAACCTGCAGCGCTCTCCCCGAACCGCTGATCCCTCCCTCACAGCACCAGCCCATTACGAAATGTGCTCCCCCGACGTGGCCCGCCCAGCCTTACCCACCTACGCCACCCGACCTGCTGGCTCCTTGAGGACCCTACTGGGTACTGCAGTGCAGTCCCGACACGGACAACCTTGCTTGGACCTTTCTGGACCCCCGCTGCTCAACGGATGAAAACCCCCACTCCACTACACCCGCCAGACAACGCGGAGCCCCCGCAATACAGTACAGTTGGGGGTACCTTATCTACATTACCTTGTCTATGTTTTTTTTTTTAAACATGTAAACCAAATAACTATGCCTACCCACCCCAATAACCAACTCCTCACAAAACCTGACTCACTCCCTAAACTGACACGCTAAGCGGCCCAACGCAGGGAAGGCTCCGAACCTTCCCTGCCCCCTTAAGCCCTGGAAGCATGCTATGCGCAGGCCAGCTCGTTGGCCTGTGCAGCGCCCAAAATAATCCCGGGGGCCCCCCTTCTCCATAAGGACAAGCATGTAATAAGGTGGATCTAGGAAAATCTATCAATCTAAACTGGATTATGGAACAATTAAGGGCACACCAAAGGTAATCAACATAACTTAATGTGCTAAGAGTATGCCCCAACCAGCTCCTACTCTGGTCGGCTTTGTCAACTGTAAACCAAGAGAGCACCCCCGCCTTGTTGATTTCTGTAGCATGCTGCTTGTGTTGGTGAAGCACTGGACCAAATTGATTGTGTGAATAGTTTATAAGATTTATTTAGGTAAATATAGGTTACATATTAATATAAGTATGAAAGTATATATATATATAAATTAGGGAATGAGTCTCTGGAGGAAGATGCTTCTGTGTCTCCAACCGTCCTCAGAGTGGCCGCATTCTCTCTCCACATTCTCCTTCTGGAATCCTTGTGGGTTCCACATCAGTGTAGCACAGGTTGCTCCATGCTACACATCCCCTTTCATTCCAAACGCATCTTCACTCTCCATAGTCCATTAATCGTTCCGGTCTTCGGTATCTTCTCCCAAACCTTGACATCGGAACTTGTGTTACATTCAAAGCGTGTATGGAGTTCGTTGGTAAGGAAAACATTTTCTTCTCTCTAGTGTCACCCATATCATTTCTATCACCACTTTTGTCTGCACCTTCACCATCATTCTCACCAATCACTTCCATAACTCTTCCATTGTTCCATACCCTTCCATCACTTGTTCTTATGGCATGCTTAAACACCTCAATAACTTGAATGGGATCCGACCACTTGATTCCTCTCACTCTCAATGTTTCTGGAAGCTTCACTCTGACTAAACTTCCTACTTTAAGTATTTCGTTACACCTGAATCTCTTTTTGTCATGCTCTGCTTTGTTCCTGAATTGTCTCTGCCTTATCTTATCTATAGCATTACTAGTCCCAACTTCCATATTTATCACCTCACCCATCCATCCAGGACAAAGCTTGGTGAATGCCTTTCTACCTCTGCTCAGTTCAAACGGAGATATACTTGTAGAACTGTGCGGTGTAAATCTGTGTGCCATTATGACATTCTTAACTGATTCTTTCCAGCCTACACCATTGGCCCATGCCCATCTAATGGCACACTTTTCTGTATTTTCCTACTTATTCATGTTTCTTGGGGCTAGTGAGTATATGAGAGTGTGAGTGCAACCTGCAGGTTCTTTGTTGTGAGAATGAGAGGTGGTGTTGTATGGTATGTGGTGTATTGCTAAGGTTAAAGAATGTTAGTTTTTGTATTTGGTTGGTTGCGTTAGTGCTGCGGGTGTGGCAGACCCGAGACTCCATGTGGCAGGCGGAGTGGAAGGAGTGTAAGTTGTGCTGTATGAGCCGTAAAGGTGATGGAATGTGGTTAGTATGTGGTTTGTGCTCGTAAGTGGCAGTTATGAGATCCAGCGGTGGCAGTTCTGGATATATGGTTGGTTTGTGATATTTATGATGGTTGGGGAACGTTAGTTACGCGAATGTAGATGTACACTGAGAGGGTTGAGAAAGTGGTTTGTTACGGTGAGTGTGATGAATGTTTCTTTGGTGGTTTGATGTGAGTTCCTGTTCAGTGCTTGTTGTTGGTGTGTGTATCTGTTTATAAAGAAAAGGGATGTGTAGCATGCTGCTTGTGTTGGTGCACAGATGCAAGCATTGGAATGTTGCCTGGTGACTGGAACCTGCTCTGCCTCAAGGTTCTAGTGGAGACGGTTAGGACACACAGGATGGGAGAGAGATGGATAAAGATGTTTCTACCTTGTGCTCCTTTCCTCTTTCCATAACTTCCCTGTAACAAATAAAGCTAACTTCCTTTTATACATATATCTGCCTCCAGTCTGGTCCCTACATATATTAAGAACCCCTAAATGCTACACTTTCTAAGTGGCCTAATATAATGTATCTGGAGCAAAGTCAAGTCAAAACATAAAGCACATCAAAACACATGACCTTGTGCTTTGAGTAGTAATACTTCAGTGACATGTACATATATTCGGCCAAGTCTGGGGTTAAATGGCTGATGCTGTTTCTGCAGCGAGACAATATGGTCCTCTGTGTTTATTTCAACCTCAGTTACTTCAACCTTGATTTGGTCAAATCTTGTAGAGCGCCTGAAATTATCCATTGCTCCCACCCCGCCCCCTCCCCATCCCGCCCCATAGGCCCACTATGCATACATATAACATTATATATATATGCCATATGTATGTTGTGACAACTGTAAGTTTCGACCAAATAGAGGTTGAAGTAACTGTCCTCGAAATGGACACATAATACGCACAATACACAACACTAGTCAGCAGTGGGGCCAACAGGAAAGTGATGTGTGTGGTGTTTTCCTTTTAAGAACATGGATTGCCCCTATCATGACAACATCATGACTGACTGGAAATAAAAGGAGCTTCCGCATGCACATGCTTTAGAATGCTGCAGACTTCATGTAATGGAAATGTGTCTCTGTGTCTCATTTCTTTGGCCTGCAGGCCTACACCATTTGATCACAGTCCTGCAGCCCAGCTGATCTGGGTTGCCCCGGATCAGCATGTGTGACTTGGGTGCCCCAGGCCACTGTCCCTCTGCATGATCGCAGAGCAGCTGCTTCTCTGGGAGACCCCGGCAGCTGTGGTCTTGCTGTGGGACCACGGTCACAGGGTGAACCCTGTAACTATGTGTGTCTGCTGGGTGCCTCCAGCAACCCTCGGGCTGGCCCGTGTGCCTGTGAGCTAGCCCGTAACTGTCCCTGTTTAAGTTTATGCTGGGTGCCCCAACGTGGGTCTGCCTGGCCTGTGTGCTCACAAGTCCAGACACAACAATGTGAATGTTTAGAATTATGCAAGTTACATAGAGACACTGCAGCTATCACACTGCAGCCTCCGAACCCAGCCCCTTAACTTCTCTGGCATTCATTCTTGGCAGCATTGCAACCATCCACTCCCTATATTCAATTTTTTGTTTGCATAGATTGCACCACATATATTATGAAAGTAATCACCTCAAGGTACATTTGTATGCTTGCTGCCGACTTGCTGTTAACATGATGCTGTTAGGTCTTGTTACAATCAATAGTTCATTGCGATCAGCCTGCTTTCAATGAATTGTATTCCATGACAGGCCACCTTCCCAAACGGTGGCCTGTCCGAAAGTAGCACGTGGGTGGTGGAGGCTGAAGTGGAACGGTAATGGGTGATGTTGGAGGTGGGGTAAAATATTTAGGAAGCTAGGAGTGGGGGATGGAATGACAGGGGAAGAGGCAGAGTCTCGGGGAAGGGAAAGGGAGCGCAGGTTGCAGGGGAGTCCCACGCACAACATGAACAAGTTTATGGCCCTTCTAGTTTGCCGGTCTGGAAAAAAGTGCTGGTAACAACAGTTACCGGCACCTTTTCTGGACCAGCAAACTACAAGTCTGCCAGTAGGGGCTGTGAATTACCAGCAGACCTGATCTGACAGTAGCTCTGGCTCCTACCACCGCCCATAATATCCCGGTATTACCGGAATATCAGACAGCCGAAACAGTAAGGCGAGTCTGCCGGTAACCCACTAGTAGCACTGATGGCTTACCAGCAGACTCGTAATGAGGGTCAATGGTGTTTTCCCACAGCACGAAGGCCAAGCACAGGAAACTGGGCTTTGGCTAAAGGACCCTGCAGGAAAGCAGCATAGATCCATACATTGCTACTTAATGACTTCTTGTTTCTAGTGCAGGATACAACAAGCAATACATTGGACAAAGTAATTACATTTTGGTTGTGGGAGAATGGGAACATATACAGAGATGTCATTATGTACATGAAAAGTATAAGCAAGGTTTCCATTTTAGAAAGCAGCTTGTCTTGAGATGGTCCTGGAAAGATGCTGAACAAGGAGTGGGATGGGTCTCCCTCGTGGACTGGATCTGGATAGTCTCAGAAGTCTACCTATCATGAGGTGGGAATATATTGTCCCTCTGTGTTGGCACATAGGAAGATTTTCAGGGCCTTTCAGAATGCGATGAGAGGAGAGGTTGCTTCTCATATGGAGATGTAGTAAGGGTGCATGGCCTGAGAAATGTATGTCGCCCTTGCCCAATATTTAGAGTGTGGTGAGGTGGATAGGGGCAGAAGCAGGAGGTTAGCATATTTCAGGAGTGCATCTATGAATAGATTTTGATGACCAAAATGGGGCAGTGGAGAAGAGGTACTAGTAACTGCGCAGGACATTTGAAGTTTTATCTTGGCTTCACTGGGAGTATGTGTAGATTCTGAAGTAGGAATGGGGCTATGTCTATTTATACAGAGAGGTAAAGAGTCACGGGGGGAACCCATATATGGACCTTGTAAAGTCTGCCCTTCTGGCAGCAAGGACACTTGAGTAAAGGGCATCAGCCTAGCGTGATGCAGATTTGTAAGGAATGTATGTCTTCTGTTGTAACATGGAGGTCATGAATGATGTAACAAGGCATTTCATCACCTGCCTCAGCTGGTAGGCAGCTCCTTTGGTGACAGCGCCGGCTTCCGTGCGTCTGCCGATATCACTTTCCAGGTCAACTCTGTGCTTTTGGACCACCCAAGCAAAGAGGATTATGTGAATGAATAGGTTATTGGTATGCTTGAGGTAAAATGCACTGCACCTAGAGCCTAGAAACTCATGTCTCTGTCTGCTCAGTATGAGTTGGTGACTGTTGATCTATTCTTTTATAGTATCTAGATTTGTGGGACATGAGTGAACTGACATTATCACCACCGTCCTTGTGGTAGATCTCTAAATTGTTGGCATATGAGAAGGTTCATGATTAGTGTCATATATATGGTTTCACAGATTAAAGAGATTTAGTAAGAGAGGAAAGACTCCAATTTGGTCCACTGTTTATGAAATTAGCTAACTGTAGTAATCTGGCTTACAGAGTAGCTGTCTGTAGCAGTGTGTGTGAGGTCATCTGCTATTGGAATGTTTGGGTGGAAGTGTTCTGCTGGGTGACGGTTGGTCAGAGAGAGAAAGCTGTGAGCCGAGAAGATGGGTGTGGAGGTGAGTCCGGTGTTTCCTTTGTGATCTTGTGTCCCCTACCATCCCGTGTCTTGTTGGGGAGTACAGGACAAGGACAATAAAGACCCTAAGAACTTACCTGGTGTACCAGAGATCTTCATTACTACACTGGCGACAAGGATGGGATGGTAGGTGGATTGCCCTTCTGATGGTGCTGCTGGTGGGGAGGGGTGCAGCACTCCTGAAACACCGCCCCTGTGATGTCCCCCCAGACCCAGGCGGGTCTGGTTTTGAGTTGGCCCGCCATTGTAAGCGTTGCCCCTGTGAGGCCCAAGCTCATTTAATTGCCTCTGGTGCCTTCTGCGGTCCTCCCTTCATCCAGAGGCATTGTGGTGACTGTTGCTGCCAGCGGGGCTGTTAAGCAACATGTAGCGATGCAGCGCTGTGTGCCCCAGGCGGAGAGTGGGCTTGCGCTGCTGCTACGGAGAGCGGGCCTGCGCTGCTGCGTTCTGGGTGGCCAGGGGTCTGTGCGCTGTGGTTGTCCATCAAGAGAGGTCCGCACATTCCCCGTGCCATAGCGCCGTATGCCCCGTCAAGTGGGGCAGACCTGCGTTGCCGCGTTCTGGGCAGCCAGGGGTTTGTTGCGCGGCGGTCGCTGACAAGGAAGGGTCCGCACCCCCTAAGTGAGTGATGCATTCCGTTGGAGTTAGCGGTCGCAGGGAAAGTGATCCGATCCGCTTTCAGGGACTTTGTTTGTAGCACTGGAGGTAACCCCACGACTGTGTCTCTGAGTTCGTTGAAGGGTGTGTGGAAGCTGCTACAGGTCGTCCCGAAGGAAGCTGTTGGGACTGCAGTTTGTTGTGGACTGATGACGTATTGGCTGGTAAAGGCGTTTCCAGCCAGTCACGTGCGAGGGTTTCATGTTCTCATCTCGTTAGAAGCAAACAAGGTTGGATCCAGCTGGTCACTTGTGGGGATTCCACTTTCTCATCCGGTTGGAAGTAAACATGAATGCGTTGGGGGACCGCGTATCTTGGCTTGCGAACTGGCTGATGTTTATTGTCTCTTGCCACGTTCATATGGAAGGAGTTTCTCGTGACATTTGCTGATAGCAAGTTCCTCGCAAGCCTGGTTTTTCATCACGGTTATGGGACATTGGTCAGGTTAGTGTGTGGGTCGTATGTGTGGTAATGAGTGTTTGTGGCATTTGTTTATGTTGTGGCCTAATGTTATCAAGATAGGGGCTAATTTGGGTCCCATTGCAAGGTCCAGTGTAATGTTAGGGACTTTGTTGTCGAAGGCTGTTGTCTGTTCCCTTTGTTTGTCCATTGTTGTGGCCTTTCGTGGGAAAAGGTACCTTTAGTATATGGGTTTGGGTTTTCCTTTGCAACTCCCTGGTGAGGGGGAGGGGGGTTTGTAATGTAATTAATACTGCAATACTGCAAATGCAAATGTCCATTGCCATTGCTGTGTTTCATCTGGGGGGTGGATCGTAGTTTCTGGGTAATGTTAACCGCAAGGAGTGTGGATTGGGGTTTGAACTTATTTATGGAAGAATATGCATTAATGTGACCTTTGTCATTAGGAACACTGTCTTTCATGCAACATTGACATTGTTTGGTGCCCAGGAGTTCATGCCGGTTTGCATCTGTGGGCTGTGCTGGGGGACATCATCTAATTTCTTCACATGTATTATGCAATGTTCTCAGCTTTGAACATGTGGTTGTCATGGTGTTATGCAATCAACTTCCATGTTATTATGCTATGTTTTTTCCATGTCATACTGTTGCATGTTTGATGTTATCAGTGTTCGGGGTGTGAGTGTAGTGTATAGGTGCATGCAAGTAGTTTGGTGTACCTGTGGTCACATGTTTCATGACTGCATTGGGTTCTTAGCGCCTGGTATGTGTGCCATAGCAGTTCTCCATGTCTGTGTGTGAGAGTGCGTGTTGAGCTATTTGACTGTGGGAGTTGTGTACCATGGTGCCCGGTTTGGATACTGGGGTAGGTCGCTATGGCGTGTGTTTGTGGAGTGCTCGGTGTGCCTGTTCTCATTCCGTGTTCTGTTTGTAGTGTCTGGTCTAGTGCCTGGATAGGACACTGTGTTTTGTGGTGTAGCTCAGGGAAATGTTTACTGGTGGTTTCATAGTGCCTGGTTTGGTTCCAGGGTAGGTCGCTATGGTGTTTTGGTCCCAGTTGTGCATTATTCCTGAGTGTGTGGTTGAGGTTGATGTGGTGGTTATGGTGTGGTGTTATGGTCATTAGTGCCTGATGTGTCATCAGGGTAGGTCACTTGTGCATGGGTGTTGTTCTCGGCAGCTGTTTTGCTGCAGTGTATTTCATAGCAGTTGTTTTAACTACAGTTTGGTCGCTATGCCTGAGTTGTGTAGAATTTTCATGTCTTCCGTAGTGCTTGGTCTAAGAGCCGAGGTAGGTCACTATGGGTTGGGGTTTTTAACTTTGCCAGTTTACCTCCTGATCCTGATTTTGGTAAATCTGGTTGTCTTACTGGTGTGTTCAGTAAGGGTGTATTTCTGACAGAGAAAATGGCCAACGGTTTTGTGGTAGTGGAGCAGTATTGTGGACGTGGTTCTTCTTTTTACTGCAGTCAGTGTTGTGCTCCGTGGGTCCCTCGGTTGCTGTTGGGCATTTGTTGTTGCTTCGTTTAGGGGGCAGTTGGTTTGTGCTCCGAGGGGCAGCTCTGATGCTCCGGGGTGGCAGTCCAGAGTGGAAGGTGTTAAGTGCATAGGAGGATAAGTTTCTTAGGTAGTTGTGTTAGTGTTAGCTAACAATAGTGTGGCTAGTGGTGGCAGCCTTAGGTCCTGAGGGGCAGCTCAGGACAGGCGTAAGTGCACTGTTTATTGTTTTTAGGCCTCAAGGTTGTGAACCGAGGGATTTGATGGGTTGTGTTGTGCAGTTAGCGTGATGTTGGCATTTTCTATTTGGGCCGGTTTGCCCTGTGAATGGTTTCCTTTTGTGTGGTTCCTATTAATTGAAGTTGCCAGGGGTTCTATGCATAGGCGGCCACTGTGTTGCAGAATTTCTGGTACTTTGTTGTGTTGGATGTTTAAGGTTTGGTGCTGGTCACGTTACCTTAGTCATTCCTTTGTGTTTCCCTAGGGAGGGAGAGGTGTAGTAATCTGGCTTACAGGGTAGCTGTCTGTTGCAGTGTGTGTGAGGTCATCTGCTAGTGGAATGTTTGGGTGGAATTGTTCTGCTGGGTGACGGTTGGTCAGAGAGCTGTGAGCAGAGAAGATGGGTGTGGGGGTGAGCCCGGTGTTTCCCTTGTGATCTTGTGTCCCCTACCATCCCCGTGTCTTGTTGAGGAGTACAGGACAAGGACAATAAAGACCCTAAGAACTTACCTGGAGTACCGGAAGTCTTCATTACTACACTAACCACATATAGCCAATCGGTGAGCCGGCAGGAGAAAGCCAGCCACCAAAGAAGGCCCACACAAAAGGCCCCTGTTTGTGCACCATTAAGGCTCTCTCCTCTTCACTCCATCGCCGGCAACCTGTGCTTGCAGGTGCTCTTGATTCCTCCCTCTCATGGTCCACGAGGCGGACCTCATTGCATCACGGGTCGCCCCCTGTTGTTCTGGGCATCATTTACAGACTTCTTTACCTTCTCTTCTGAGTGCTTGCCCTTGTGAGCGTAATTTGCCTACTTGGGCATTTTACACTTTACTTGTGTTTTGGTGCTTACCACATCAAGGAAGAGTCACTGCAGATGTTCAATCAGGGCATGTCAGCTTGAGGTAGTTTGGGTTTGTTCAGTCCAGTTTATGGGATTTATTTAAGTTTGTTTCCATTTTGTTTACTAGGAACTTTTTAAAGATGTGTAAAGGCCTTTGTGGTGCTACATTTATGCGCAATTGGAGGAGGCCTGGGATTGGTAAATGTTCCAGCAGTGCTAAATGAAGAGAGCATCGGAGCCTCGGCACAGGCTAGTGAACTTTGCGAGAAGTTGGCGAGCTGGTCAGTGCATGTGAAGAAGGCAATGTCAGATAGGCGCTAAGTGTTGGGATACAAAGTGGTGCTGCAATGGGGTCATCACAATTTGGACATATCCTGGCGGTAAATCCGCCGGGATACCGGCCAAGGCAAATAGTGTTACCGCAACATGGTCTGGCGCTATTAGTGTCGGATCCTGAGTTTCGAGGTTGTAAATCACAATTGTATTTAGAGTCTATAGGACTCTATGGGGCGTTTTTCAGCGCATTTACCACGGCATAAATTGCGCCTTGCTAAATGTGCCAAAAATGGGTGGAAAGTAAGCAGATTTACCTCCAGCTCAAAGCGGGAGGTGAATCTCCCAACGTCTGCCCAAACTCAGGTTTGGGTGGTTTGGTAATGTGGCAGTGATAGCGTTACCGCTGCATTTATATACTGCTCCACCCAACCCGTGATTAGGCCAATGAACTCCTCTGACTTGGGAGCAAATGGTATGGGAATGGTTATGGTGGGTGAAAAGAATATATGGGGTGATCTGTCCAGGTGAGGGGGATGGAATCCAGTTGGGTCTCTGACTAGAACGAGGTATGGATAGCAAATGTTACTGCGAGAAGGGGTGAAAAAGAGGAGACGAGGTGACAAGGAGAAAAAGTAAAAGAAAAGTAAAACAAGTTTTTGTTAGAGCATTTCTACACATTATGCACATTGATTACCCTGCATTGTAGGGTTCTTCAGCAAGGGCCTTACCCGCAGCATAATAGTACAGTACCCCTTTAATGGTGCAATAGTGGATATTTTTTTTCCTATTAAGGCTAACCAAAATGTGCTTGTTCCTCACTGCCAGGGCTTGCTTCGATGAGCTTCAAACCAGGAATATTACACTGTGGCTGGTGCTGGACTATGGTGCAGATTGTATTTACATTCTAGACACAATGGTCAGATTTCGCACAGGTAAGTCCTCAAAGATTTTCCTTTGCATGTTTACTTTATTCTATGCATTATGTGTACAAGCCCAATTCAGTTGTGTGGCAGTTACATCAATACACAAAGAAATACATGTTGCTCATTTTTCACATTTAAGGTCACTTCCATGCTATACTATTAGAATTGCATAGGTCAAAATAATTGGGATAATAGACAATATTGGGCACACAGGATGGTGCTCTGAATGCACCAACAAGCATATGAAGACAGATTTAGGGATGTGATTGATGGTTTGCTGGATGAAGTGGATGAGATGCAGTATTTTGACATTGGCATTTTTTGACGGTGCAAGAGCTGTGAGCAGTGAAGCATTGAGGACTCTGGCTGGTGAGGCAATTGGTCATCTGAGCATTCCCTCTTTATCATGTATCCCTTTGGGACCCAGTTACAACCTTTTTGTTTTGGGTGTCTGCATCTTGCTTCTGCAGCTGCTATAGGCCACTTCTGAATCACATATGAAGGCTTATGAACGTTTTTCTTGCTTCCCCGTTTCTCACTAAATGAGCTCCATCAACAGTGACCAGCTTGTTTAAAATGAACTAAGCAAAACAATATAGGATGATGATATATGCAGAAAACAAGCAACAGTTGAGGAATTTGCAGATCTCAATTACCCGAAGGCATGCATAGCTATACAACATCAGTCTGTAATGACCTCGCTCAATGTTATTAACTAGTCCTGGGTGGGTTTGCTGTCACTGGGTTAGAATGTTGGAGTGGAACGTTGAGGCGGGGGATTTGAAGTATGGACGGTTGGTGGCCAGCCTATCACAGTGGCTGGTGGATGTCTCTATGGACTTGTACTGATATTAATATGTTATTATCTAATCAATAAACTTAAGAAAATCAGCTTTCCTCCAACTGGTTCCTTGAACATTAGTCTTTTCATTGGAGACAAAGATTCTGGACCCCAAGACCACATAATGGAAAGCAAAAGAAACAGAAGCTTTGCAGCACGCAATCTTAACACAGTGAAGCAGCTGTCAAGTGAGTTGTCAGGACACTGGAAGGCTGCAGTAGCAAACGAGAAGAGCTTGGATTTACTGTGAAGTATCCTGTACAACGTGGCAAGAGGGAGCGCTATGCAACAGTCAGCCGGAGAAGAAGAGAAGCTGGAGACATCCACCAGCCTCGGGCCCCAGAAGGTGAGCTACCCCATACTGAGTGGCACGCAAGGGGGCTAGCAGTGAGGGGGCACCTGGTAGCGTGAGGGAGCTCAGTAGTGCTGTGGCTGAAAGGCTTTTCAGCGAGTGTCGCATTTTTGAAAGGCCAATGACTTTGGAGTTACCAATAGGCGGAGGACTCTAAGGGGCACTAGAGGGGCTTTCGTAAGAGCAGTAACGGAGCGGCAGCAAAGTTTACAAGTTTTCTTTTTGCCAAGGAACTGTCCAGCATCTTATAACGTATTGCAGAGTGCCGTTCAGTCATATTTTTAATGGGTCGTTGGGGTACCTGGCGTGAGTGCTAAACCAAGCTAACATCCCGTGGCTCTAGTGCTGGGACGTACGTATCATTAAGGAGTTCTGACCTCCAGGCGAGCACCATGCCAATGATGACGTCCGCTAAGGAAGTAACGGCTGCAGTGGTTGTGACGAGCCAGTCACGTGAGAGGGAGGTCCATTTCACAGATCAGCAAGGTTCTGTGCAGCTCAGGAAGCGGAGAGCTGGAAAGGGCGATTTGGAATCCTGTTCCGGTTATTGTGGTTTGGCGACAGAAGCTTTGGGACTGGAGGACGGTAATGTACTGTACGGAAAAGGTGTAAGCTGGCTGAAAGGAAAGACCATGTATGTACTGAGGTGCCAGTCGTTGCTGCTGTATGTGGCAAATACCGTAAGGAGAAAACATGCCCTACCAAGGGCTGTGCGCATGCAGTGGAAGAGACATGGGAAGAGGATCAGATTGACTGGCGGGTCGATAGGAGCATTGAAGTTTTGAAGGAACTGGACCCTGATTGTTTGAGTTTCTTCAGGAATTTGGCATGCTACAAAAGAGAATACTAGAAGTTAGGTGATGTGGGGACAAATGTGTGTGGTGAGAGGTGGTGGAGATAATAAGTGCTGTGGCCCTTGTTTAGTCTCTTGAAGTCTGTTGGCAGAATTGTTTATGTTCATACTGTTGCATCCGTTATGTATAAGTCTTACTGTTCATGTTCAAGCGAGTATTCAATGGATGCATGTGAGAGTATAGTGGAATGGGTGCAGAAGAAGTATGTTACTTGGGTAGTAACATGAAGTGAGAGTTTTGGGTTTAGAGGGTTGGCATTTCCGTATGGATGCTGACGCTGCACAACCTGCAGTGGTTTGTTTTGTGCAGAGGGTAGCTGAGGTGTTTGATTAACCTGGAGTCTAATAGGTGTGGCGTTTGTGATTAGCCAAGTTTTAAATAGTTGTGGCGAGTTCATTGTATTAGAGGGCTGGCATGCTTTAGGGGTGCTTACGCGGCACAATGTTAATGTGTAGAGGATAGCTGAGGTGTTGTGATTAACCTGGAGTCTAATAGTTGTGGCGTTTGTAATTAGCCAGGGTCCAAATAGAATGTGAGTTCATTGTAGGTTTTTGAAGACCAGCATGGCGCTGGGTGTAAGCTTGTGGAGACCGTAGTGGTTGTTGGATTAAGGTCGTTTTCGGAGACCAGAATGGCTGCTCGGTGACCAGCACTGCGCTAGGTGTGAGATATATATGTTGTTTTTGGAGACCAGCATGGTTGCTGAGTGACTAGCATGGTGCTGGTGTGTGAATGTGTGTTGGGTGACCGACATGTGTGCAGGGTATCTAGGCTGCACTTAGGATGGTGTTCTGCATCGGTTTGGTGTTGGGGTTTTCCTGCCAGTTTTTTTGGCAGTGGTATCTTTTGTTTGAATCATTGCAGGAGGAAGTATGTGTGAGGTTTGGGAGTACGTTTTGGGATTGATAGGTTGGGGGCTGGTTCCTCAGGTTTTGGTTCTGGTTGCTTGGCCTGCAAGCCATATTGGACAGTTACTGCAAGGGTGGAGTGCATCAATTTGGCATGGGTGTGGAGGTATGGAGGAGTTTGTATTACTTTAGGTTGCTGTGATTGGTGGTGAGCTTTTTGTGATTTGAGGTGATTTTCTTTCTTTCCATTTTGGTTGTCTACAGTGCTAAAGGGGGAAGATATGTAATGACCTGGCTCAATGTTATTCACTAGTCCTGGGTGTGTTTGATGTCACTGGGTTAGAATGTTGGAGGGCAACGTTGAGGCTGGGGATTTGAAGTGTAGCCAGTTGGTGGCCAGCCTAGCACAGGGGCTGGTAGATGTCTCTATATACCAGACTTGTACTGATATTAATATGTTCTTATCTAATCAGTAAACCTAAGAACATCAGCTTGGCTCCGACTGGTTCATTGAACATTAGTCTTTTCACAGTCCTTCAATTCATGATCATGGAAGTCTTCTTGCACAGACCCCCTTCCCAGCTACGCAGCTCCTAACCCGTGAATACATTTCTGAGCATGGTGTAGAGGGGCAGGTGAATGCTTTCTCATTAGTTCCCACCCCCTCACCATAACTAAGGAGTCACAATGTAACTGAAGGACCAAGACAAACATGTACCTAAAGATAAAGTAATCATGAATACATAGAAGATGAAGCAACTTACTGACCAATAACTGTAAATATGCAGTAACACAATGTAGAAGAGACATATAGAGGCTTGCTATAAAGGTATTTATGTCATGGTAAGGACGGCCATGATAGTAAAATGCATGATCGGCTCGTGTCCGATTCAGCCAAGCTACCTCAGAGACAGACCAAGGCTGCAGAATCAGGAGATGCTGGAAAATCCTGTGTGCAGAACAAGAAGGCTATGTTGGTCAAGGGTCACAGAAGCCATTTTAAGGCATAAGGGGAGTTAACCAGGATAAGCTATGAACGAAGGGCACATTTCTCTTAGATTAAAGAAGAAGAACACATTTGCAAGAGCCAAGTATTGGACAATTAAAAGTGCAGAAAGTTCATATAAAATGGAGTGAGCAAGTCTCCAGAGACCAAAAGGATAACAAATAAAAAGAAAGGATCCCAAGTTGAGACTGCGCCCAGTTTTTTCAACAAGTGTTTTATTATATTGGTGCCCTTTGTGATGACACGTGTTTCGGTCCCTCATGGACCTTTCTCAAATCAGGGCTGATTTTATATATCAATCAAAAGAAAAGGTCACAAAATTATAAAGATATTTTCAAAATAATATGAAAGCAAAATTATAGAAATAACAGAAGTGTTCATTCACATGTTTAACTAATTATGACAATAGTTGATGGGTTAAAGCAAACCATAATAAATAACAGTTATTAAATCAAAGTAAACCAAAATGCCAGACAAAAAATGGAATGGGGAATAGGGAGGAATGTCGGGGGTCAAGAGATAGGCAAAACCACATTTTCGTTAGTCAATCCTACATGTAGTATCACATCGAAAATCAAGGAAAATTGGATTCAAGTTGTCTCTTTTACCTTACTTTCATCTACTGCCCCTTATGGGTTAAAGCAAATAGTAGTCTCTCTTCGAGTCTCGGGTTAGATCCCTTCGAAAAAATACAAATCAAACAAAGATGTCACCTCCAATTATGTGTGCTGGCTCACCATAGGTATCACCTAATATTGCAAGATAGTAATTCTGTAACTCCCCAAGGTAATTGTGTTTCTTTTAGTTCTTAAGCGTTAAAAAATATTCTGAATCCTATGCGTTATCCATCAATTTCATACATACATTTTTGAGAAAATAATGCCCTTTCATTGCCTTTCCATATCCTATTCCTTTTATAGAAGTATTAATTAAGCTTTACAAATCATTCTTAACTGACTGTGTATTCTGGCTTTTATAAATGCTCTGATAAGAAAACGTGTGCGCACGTTAACGCCGCTCACAGCAGGACAATAATAGTGCTGCAGAGCGTTCATGACTTAGTGCCAAAGGAACGACAGGCATTTCTATCCAGCGCAGCGTGTGCTACACTTGCAGGACGGTCTCTTACCTGACAGCCTTATTCTGGCGTCTAATCGCGTGCCATGGATTCTCCTGAGGGGGCAGCGATCGGCGCCTAATCCCTCATTATTGTGTTTGTGTTGTCATGGAAACGGATCCTAGCCCTGGTCCGTTTTCTAATTGAATGACAGCATGTCTCCTATGTTCTCTTGGTGGCCATTTTAAGCTAGTGTTTATAACGTTACTCTGGTGTATTTCGGACATGTTTTGTATTCAATTTCATTCGCCATATCTTTTGATATGTTTTCTGAAATTACTAAAATTTACTATGCCATGTACTGCATCATTCCGAGAATAAATTAACAATGTTAAATATTAACGAAAACTTTTTAAGAAACCGTATTTTTTACAAATACGTAATGGTTGCATGCATGTCAATAATGGGTTCTAGTCTCTTTAAGTGGGTTATTATTAGACAAGTAACCGCTTAGGGGTCGTTGTCTAATATTATTGTGTGACTGTTGTCATTCCCTATGAGTGCCAGTAAGTGCATTACAATTCTCTTATGAAAATACAATGCTAGAATGCCATACTGAAACCTGTGTAGAGAGATAAGTACAAGTATACACATTACAAAATATTCATGGTAGTTCATTTGGATAAATAAAGTAATGCAAGAGAAATGGGTCCTCTAAAGAAAGGACACCATTTAATTATCTGTGTTTAATCCAAGTACTGTAGAGTTCAGTTTGCAAATCATTCTCGCTTCCGCTTGCCTTACTTTCTTTTCTTTATTTCCACCTCTTCTGCCTATTGAGATCTTCTCAAGGCCAATAAATCGATATTCAGCTTTGTTAGCCATCTGATATTTTTCCTGCCAATGGCAGGCCAATGGTAGTCTCAGATCTTGGCTGCCAATTTTGGCTAGATGTTCTCTGACTCGTATCCTAAGTTCTCTGATTGTGCTACCAATGTAGACCAATTTGCAAACACATATAATTTCATACACTACATAGTTTGATCTGCAGTTGATTGGTTGTAAAATGTTCAGTGTTTTATTATTAGTGCCAGTAAATGTGTCCATTTTGTTGTGTGGAAATTTGCACATTGTGCATGTAGCACACTTTCTAAAGCCATTTATAGATGTTTTAAGCCAGTTCGTTGGTTCTTCCCTAGTCAGGTCTGGTAGATTTGATGGACTCAATTTGTTCTTTATGGTTGGTGCCTTTTTTGTATATAATCCTTGGTTTATTGTCCACATTATTCATGGTGTTCTCGTCCAATTTGAGAAGGTGCCAGTGTTTTGCTAGTATTTTGTACAAATTTCTGTGGTCACTAGTGTATTTGATGATAAAGCCTATTGTTGGTTCCTCCATCCCTTTAGTCTTTGGTGTTAGTGTATGCTCTTGAGTTAGTGTTGAGCTTTTTTCTAATGCTCTTTTGACACATTGTTCTGTATAACCTCTTTCCAGAAACCTGGATGTTAATAGAGTGCATTTCTTCTCGAAGTGTCCATTTGTTTGGCAATTTCCTCTTGCTCTTATAAATTCACCTGTAGGTATGTTCAAGATTGTTGGTCTATAGTGGCAGCTTCCTGCGTGGAGAGTTCAATTCACTTCCGTTGGTTTCCGGTATGTATGGGTTCTGATCTGATTGTGGTCAATGTATATTGTGAGATCGAGAAAATTGCAGTTGCCCGTAAATTGTATTCCCATTTGATTTGATTGATTCTGTCTTTGAAGTCTGTAAAGTCTGAGGTTGTACCTTTCCATATTATTAATACATTGTCGATGTATCTCATCCAATGCACAAGTTCTCTCTCATATGCATTGTCTTTGTAGATGATTGTGTCTTCAAACAGGCCCATAAAGATGTTAGCTAGGGCCGGGGCATATTTGGTGCCCATAGCTACGCCCTTAGTTTGTCTGAAAAAGTTATTGTCGAAGTTGAAGATATTACTTTTAAAGGACTGTTCCAACATTTCTTTCACCATTTGAATTTGTAGGTACATCGATGCAGAATCCTCCTTAAAGGTGTGATCAATTGCTTTCAAGGCCCATGTATGCTGGATCAATGTATAAAGTGCGCATACATCCAAAGTTGCAAGTTGATTATTGCTTTCCCAATTTATGCTTCTTAACTTTAGGATGACATCTGTAGTGTCCTTTATATATGCCTTCAATCTCATTGCTCTTGGTCTTAGGATGTTATCCAAATATTGAGAAATGGTCTCTGTTGCCCAGCCTATTCCGCTGAGGATAGGTCGTCCTTCTGGTATATGTTCGTATCTCTTATGTACCTTGGGCAAAAAATACATGATTGGTATCGTGGGTTCTTTAATTGTGAGAAAACTCCTTTCATCGTCTGTAAGTAGACCTTTGTGGTGCCAGATCTTAATTTGTTGCTCCAAGTTAAGTACTATTTGTTTCGTTGGATTAGAGAGTAGTATTTCGTAACAATCTGGGGTACTCAAATGCTTTCTTGCCATTTCCAAGTAGTCTCTTCTTGTTCCTATGTGGTCAAGTCATGTTTGGTTCTAGTTTGTTGTCTTTTCCAATCCGTCTGATACAATTCTTGTGATACTGCCTTGTAGAAGGTGTCTAGAACCAAACATAACTTGACCACACAGGAAGAAGAAGCTCTTCGGACTCTAGAGACTGACCGCTCAGTTGTGATAAAAGAAGCAGACAAGGGGGGAAACATTGTCATTATAAATAGAGAAGACTACTTGGAAATGGCAAGAAAGCATTTGAGTACCCCAGATTGTTACGAAATACTACTCTCTAATCCAACAAAACAAACATTTTCGTTATAAAGACTGCATACCGACCAATAAGATACTTATGTTGTGGCCTCAAGAGGGTTCACTGTCAAAAATAATATTGCAGCATATGGCGACATATTTGCATGCCACGGATAAGTGAAAAAAGTTACAGAAAATGCTAGCTGTTTTAAAGTTCTGGAAGGGTTTTCATGTTTTTCCGAAACTATCTCATGTTTTTATCCAACCATAGAGTGCTTGGCAGGGAATTCCACTACATAGCTGCCAAACAGGGAAATGCTCTACCCAATCCTTTGGCCCTTCTGGCCTTGAGGGAGCTGATCAGACCAGTGTTGGATGAGCGCAGAGCTCGTTTAGTCTCATGTAAAGTGGTGCTCGCCTTTAGGTAAGCTGGAGCCTTGCCGTACAAGCATTTATGCACAAACGTAACTGTCTTAAAGTGAATCTGGGCTTGGATAGGCAGCCAGTGTATAGCCAGCCTTGCGGCTGAGATGTGTTCACGCCGTGAGATACCCGTAACAATACGCACTGCGTCATTCTGAATGGTCTGTAGTTGCTGCAGGGATTTTTTGCAGGCCCCCTAGCAGCAATCCCTTACAATAATCTAGGCAAGAGAGAATAATCCTGCAAGCCACTGACATGCAGTTATCCTCGGAAATGAAAGGCTTAATTTTTTTAGAAGTTTCAAATGATAGTGACAGTTTCTAGATATATAGTTAGACTGAGTTTCAGCACTAAGAGAGGAGTCAAAAAGTGCCCACAGTTTTAACCTTTCCTGTCACTAGGATATTGCAGTTCTTGATACTAAAGGAAGAGTACTCTCTCCTTAGTTTTGCTCGTGCCTGGGAACTTCTGAATAGCAATAGCTCGGTTTTAGCACCATTTATACAGAGCCATTTGTTCGATGATCTCATAAATGATGTTCAAATTTATCGTGTCAGCTTTGTGATTCCCGCTGTATGGTGCAGATTGAAGCACGAGAAGGATTTGAGTATGAGAGAGGATCACAACAGCCCCGTAGGGAGCTTCAAGGGATGCCGAGAGTATCAACATGGGCTGATGAGTGAGAGAAAGAAGATTTGTGGACAAGGTTTGGAAATATGTATAGGCAGATGAGGGATAAAGAATGGTTTAAAACCAAAGAGAATACAGAAGGATCCTTGTTAAAGGAAAAGGGACGAAGGTCGGATGATGTCATAACAGACGATCACAGGACACTTTACTTAAGTAGATTACATCTTGATGAAGCAGAAAAGGATAATAGCCAAGTTGGGGCATAATAATGTCAGACAGAGAAAGGGAAGAAAATGAAAGAGCCCAAAGGGAGAGTGCATGCAGATTTTTCAAAAAGAATCACGCGCAGTCAAAGGGGTCAAATGGTCAGATCTAGAGTACCCCGAAGGGAGAACACAAGAATCGATAATATTTGCTGATTGATCAAAAGCACGATCGCACAGTACAGGGGATATATCCCCGCCTTATGTCAGCAGACTAAGGGCACTACCAGGATGGAGACAAACGGGTGAGACTAGCCCCGCCTGGAAATCAAGAAGTATTGGTGGGTATGATTATGGATTGGGACTTTCACAATTCCCATTGATAGAGAAAGGGGGAGGGGGAACATGTAGCACAGTTTGTTGTAAATTGCATTGTGTGCCAGAAATGTACTCCAGGGCACACTTTGTGAACAGTAAGAGAAGCAATTCCTAGACCCAATGGCCCATTTTAGCATCTACATATAGATTATGTGGATATGCTGCAGACATGCAACGGCTATAGAATATATGCTGGTCGTAGTATGTCCTTTATCTAGATGGAATGAGGATTGAGGCAGGTCCATGTACACACCCTGATGCCTCGTGTGCCGCTAAGTTCCTTATATGCCAGGTGTTCCCCAGGTGCGGGGCGAGTGAGGATTTGCGTTATGACAATGGACCGCATTTTGTAAATGAAGTGTTTGAACAGATAGTTATCCTATTAGGTATTAAGCAAATGTTTTCTTCCACTTGTCACCGACAGGCAAACAGCGTCTGTGAGAGATTAAGCAGACTACTAAAGGAAAGAATAACAAAGCCCAAGATGTCCTTAAAAAAAGGATAGCTACATTGCCTTCCCCTTGCCCTGTATGCGCTGAGAAATCAGCCCGGCTCAGATCCCCATCTAACTCATCATGAGTTTGTGACTGGATGCTGTATGAGAACCCCACTTGCTCCTCCAACTAGAGTAAGAACTGATGCCCACAGTGTAGGGAAGGAATTAGGTGACGAGATGCATGATTACCGAACAACAATGACTACAAATGTTCTTTCATGTCTCAACAGGTTAAGAGCAGATGGGAGGGGTAAAAAAGAAGAACTAAATACAATCAACCCCTTGAAACAGAAGAATTTCTAAAGCTCCCAAGTCTGTATACAGGGGACCAGGTGCTAGTGCGCAAATGTGTGCATACCTGGCGTATGCCTCACTTTGAGGGTCCACATGAAGTGGAAGAAGTTAGCCCCACAGCTCTGAAGTTGAAACGATGAAGTGCATGGCTGCACCTACACAACATCAAACCATATAAAGGCGAAACACTGACCCCTCCTACTGATGCCCACAGTGAAGCAAGAGAAAGAGTTTGCGCATGCTGACTCGTTCGATGACCAGAATAAGGACAAGGAAAATGTCAAACATATCAGTACTATAAAATAGGGGTTAACGTTTTCCAAATTCGATAAGGAGAAAATAGACTTGCAGCTATCCTGGCCTTTTTTAGAAAGAACAAATGAGAAAATGAGAAGAAAATCCAGAGTTTGAAGAGAAAAAAACAGTGGGCTTCATTCCGAGTACGGCGCTAACCAATGGCACTATTAACGCCTTGGTTGACGCCGTACCCGGACCGGCAGCGCCTTGGCGGATGGCGGAATTACCGCCCCATTCCATGGTTGGCGGGGCGGTAATTCCCCATTCACCAGGGCTCTTCCCCATTCCCAAATGAGCCCCCATAGGGCTCAATGGGAATGGGGAAGATGCAAATAACGGTGACCGTTCATTACGGTCACCGTTATTGGCTTGGAGGCCCCTTTGCGCCCTCGACTTTAACACCTGCTCAAAGCAGGCGTTAAGGGCGAGGGCGCAAAGGGAACTCGGAGTATGGCGGTAAGGGATCACCGCCACCGGTCTCGTTACCGGTGGCCGCTATCCCTTACCACCATACTCGGAATGAGGCCCAGTATCTTTCATCATTTAAACTACGGGTTATAGTGACAATACACACACACTTGTATGCCAGTTTTTCTTACATATTACAGTCTTATCCAGCTCTGATACAAAGAGGTGTAAACATCACTATGTTTTTCTGAGATCCCAAGAACAATTATATTGTTTAGAGGGTGATAATCCCAAATATATTGCAGTTTCTGATATAAAAGTGAATTTATAAAGAATAACAGAGTTACATATTGAAGTGAAAACAAAATGGGGAGGTTTCAAAATATAACAGATGCATTGCCATCAAGAAAGTTAACAGGCTTTCATGGAATATTGATGGTGATATAATTTGGTATTATGATTTGTGTTTTTTCAATGAGACATCTATTATCGACCGGATAGAGCTGGACATAGCCTGTTTTACAATATAACTAGGAGTCTATTGTAATTTTTGAATGAGAAGTTGGGGTGGATCATGAAAATATAAATACATATCTCGACAATTTGGTTAATTAAAAAAATATCTATGGTATCAGCACATGAAAAAGGTGGGAATAAGAATGTCAGATGAAAGGTGCTATGTATGTTCCCTTATACTTTATGCTTTGGAAACCGCTAAAATATTCATAGCACAGAAGTATCAAGGAAAAAGGCACATTGCCTGACGCACCTTACACTTTGCCTAACCAGAGAACAATTCCAAGGCAAAACAGCATCCATAGTGTAGATGGATAAAAATAAATCCCAGAAAGAAGACAATTATGTGCAAGACACAAAGTCAAGAGATCAGCACGAAATGATGCATCAAATAATACAATATGAACAGCCTGGAATACATGGGGCAGGAATCAAAATTGAAGAAAACAAGATGTTACAATGCAAAGGCAAGAGCAAGGAGGAAATAGGAGCATGTTGGGAAAGAGGGCAGTTACAAATTAAAGGAACAGTGTTGACTCCAGGAGGATAGACTGATGGATTGATTGTGTGCAAAGCAATGGCATTAATGGGCAAATGGGGAAGAGGTTGTGGTCAGCGCAGAAAAAGAATGCAAGGACCAATGGCCTAATATTACAAGATTGTTAACATGGGTCGACGATGAGGGGGGAACATTGCAGATACTATGCATGAAAAATGTGTCCTTATGCTTCAGAAATAATGGCATGATAAAAGTTGGAGTGAATCTCAGGTGTGGTCGAGTCTTTGATTAACCAGGCATGGGGTAAGGAACAGTGGTCCTAATGCTTCATTATTGGGTCTGTGGACCATGAGCATACATAAAGCTACCACTAGAATGGAGAGGAGTTTGTTCATTGGTATTGGTAAGCATACCGGTCTTAATAGTACCACAAAGTGACCTGCAGATTGTAGACTTTCCGAAGATGGATAAGACAAAAGGGAGAGAATTATTTCTGTGCAGAATCAGTAGAACCCTATTGTGATATGCCAGATACGCACACATTGCTCAGCAGAACAGCAGTGATATTTAGATCTAGAATTCTGCCACGAGTCCAGGCTACAGTGAACTCCAAGTGGTTAAAAATCACTAGATGGGAGCTGCTGCAGATGATTAAAACACCAATAAAAGAATGTAATGCAATCAGAGTAGAAATGAGGGCAATTAGGCGGATTGCCCTCCAGAACAGGTATCTCCTGGACTTAATTACAGCAATAGAAGGAGGCCAGAGCACCAAGATCGGGATCTTGCGGTACATTCATACCTTCCCATGATGAAGAAATTGTAACCTTAACAGAAACAATAACGATGTTATCAATCCTGCACACGAAGATGGTGGAGGAAGTAGACGAAATTGAGGATGACGATTGGTTTACATCTCTGTTTTTGTGGATTCCAACCCATTTGGTGAATGCCTTCAAGCTACTTGGAGAAATAATAGTGTTTGTGTTGCTAAGATTTAGTCTTATAAGGATCGTATTGGCACAATGCCAGAAGACAGCCAAGAAAGCTATTGGAATGAAGTTAATGATTGATATAGATTCTAAAACTGATGAACAAATGCAAGATGAGGAAAGCACTCGTAAGAACATAAGGAAAAGTCCTGTTGAACCTACAGGAACAAAGTTCTACTATCCCAAGGATCATAAGAATTTAGGACGGTGGATATTCTGTCCACCATCAGGAAAGGACTGCCATATGACATGCAGTGTGGATGAACATATAAAGAATGCAAGACACCTGAGGGGGGTGAAAAAGATATGGATTCCAAAGGAACGATTGTGTGAAGAGATGATAAAGGAGAATGCAAAAGAGAATGAAGAGAGGAATGTGGTCAAGGACTTGGCGGAGGGGGGAATGTATAGGAGCAGTTGGATGCTTTCTCACTAGTTCCCACCCCACACCACTGTCCTATTGGAATAGTAGGAGAAGAGCTATAAATGGGACCCCATGTGTTGTTTCGATACCTCATTGCGTGCATGAGAGACGCTATGCACTCAGACATCCGTATAGAATGTACCCTCACACTGAGCAAGGGGAAGGACGTCAGCACGCACCAATGAACATCATGGAACGATAAATGAAATTGAAGGAAGACAGAGGGCCTCATTACACGGATGGTGCTAAGGGATTACCGGCACCGGTAAGGGCACCGGTGCCGGTAATCCCTTAGCGCCATACTACGAGGTCTCTCAGCGGGTCCTGTCCTTAACGTGTGGCCAGACCACACGTTAAGGAAGGGACCCGCTGAGGGACTTTAGGGCAAATAATGGTACCGCTAATAGTGGTACCGTTATTTGCTCCTTCCCCATTCCCATTGAGCCCTATGGGGGCTCAAATGGGAATGGGGAAGGGCCTTGGTGAATGGGGAATTACCGCCCCGCCAACCTTGGAATGGGGCGGTAATTCCCCCATTCACCAAGGCGGACTCGATAAAATACCGGTGGCAACCATGGCGTTAATAGCGCCATGGTTACCGCCGTCCATGTAATGAGGCCCAGAGTGATGTCATAAAGAAGGTATATGAAGCTATATTGAAACGATATGAAATAACCAAGAAGTGACAATGTAACTGAAGCACCAAGAGAAACATCTACCTAAAGATAAAGTAATCATGGATACAAAGAAGATGAAGTAACTTACTGACCAATAACTGTAAATATGCAGGAACGCAAGGTATAAGAGACATATAGAGGCTTGCTAAAAAGGTATATATGTCATGGTAAGGTTGGCCATGATAGGAAAATGGAGGATCAGCTCGTGTCAGATTCGGCCAAGCTACCTCAGAGACAGACCAAGGTTGCAGAATCAGGAGATGCTGGAAAATTCTGTGTGCAGAACAAGAAGGCTATGTTGGCCTAGGGTCAAGGATGCTATTTTAAGGAATAATTGCAAGGCACAAGGGGAGTTAACCAGGATAGGCTATGAACAAAGGGCACATTTCTCATAGATTAAAGAAGAAAACATTTGCAAGAGCCAATTATTGGACAATTAAAAGTGCAGAAAGTTCAAATAAGATGGAGTGAGCAAGTCTAAAGATGCCAAAAGGAGCAACGACAACCAGCATAAATGAATCAAATAGCAGTAAATAGAAGGTCGAAATTGACAATTTAAAAAATAAGGGCTTTTCATTAGGCCGCAGAAGAAGATAGTGGTGTGCTTACACTTCTTCAAATTTTCCAGCACAGAGAGCAGGCTACAAGGTAAACTACAAACAGAAGACTTTGTTTTATGGCTGAACCGATAAGGGATGATGGATTAATTTAGAAATATGGGGTGTAATCTGACGTGATTCAAAGCACCTAGGTTTCGTTTCACAAACGTGCTGTAGCGAGCCGAAATTCCAGGATTGGGTGGGAATGCCAACCAATCAGTGGGTCTATTGGGAAACCCGCTATACAATGTTGCATAGGACAATCCGCTGCTATTTCGTCTGATATAATCAGTACTGTGTTCATTTAGAGGTAGTTCAAGGCGTGCCCTACAGGTAAGGGGTAGCCAATGAAGCACTCATTCTTGTATGTCCCCCTAACCTAGCCCTCTCCTCGATAGGTTTTATTGTTTGCCACGTAGGATGACATCATAGATGAAGCAGAATGAGGTATAAAACATCTGTGTACTCAATGTTATATGTGAGTGTGCATGCATTAGTCGGATGTCTGCCAGATCTCCCTTCTTTATTAAATGAGAATAAAGTAGCATTTTGCCATATTCCTTAGGTCTGTTCAGTTATTTGTTTTTAAGTCTTTATTGGTAATTCCATCTAGCACAAAAGAAGCTTCAAGGTGCTAGAGCACAATGGTGTCACATTTTCTGAGAAACAGTAGATACCAAAACAAAAACGAACATTGCCAAAACCGTCAGTTTTGATCCATCCATGTATGCCCCAGTGGGCAGAATAGGAAGGACCTCTACACTTGACCTGATCGACATGAAACGTTATGGTGTCAGTATAAATGGGAAAGGATCCAAATAGGTTGGAGAGAGTGCTGATAGGGAACTTGAAGACTTTGAAGGAGTAGAGGAGGGGGCCAAGGAATCGGCATGGCCAGTAATCGAGTTTACAGAGCACAAGGGTGGAGTTTTCATATGCTGGTGAAAACATCTAGAAATTAACCATTTTTATGAATATTGAGAAAGTTAATATGAGTAGCAGAGGCGGTCGTAGTGATGAATTGTTGCAATCTGATGGAGTTATCCAAAAGAACACCAAGGTTACAAACATTGGGGAGGGAGCAAGAGAGGGTCAAGTGGGAAGGAGAGAGGAGACAGAAGGGGAGGGATTCCATTGGCAGCCGGGAGAAAGATGCCTTCTATATTCAAAGAGCCCAACACATGGTAGTGGCGAGCCATCAGTGATGGATTACAGTGAGACAGTTCTGAGATGGCTGGGGTGAAGGAGGGTATAGAGAAAATGTGAGTCTAGTCAGCAAAGAGGTGATAGCAAAAACCAGAAATCCAGATAAGGCTACTTAGGGCAAAGATATAGAGGGTAAAGAACAAAGCACTAAGACCTGGTCCCTGGGGAATAATGCTGTCAGGTAGTGGGATCAGAGGTTTGTGAGTTCCAGAGGGACCATCCAGATAGGAGGTGATCCAGACTAGAACTGATTGGCTAAACCCAGAGTCCTACAGAGTGATGAGGAGAGAGACTTGGTTAACAGGGTTGAAAAATGTGTCAAAAGTGCCAAAGAAGATCAAAAGGATTAGTATGGATGAGATTTTGGAGTGGAGCATCAGAGAGATAGTAAGATACATACATGAGTGCTATGTATACATGAGTGACTTTTGTAAGAAACTCCTTTGTATTTATTCAGTTTACTATCTATAGAGTTGCATGATTATGGAAATTGTATTGTGTATGTTGTAATTGATGTTTTAATTGTTATTTGCCCATCTGTTCAAAGTACATAGCAACATTAAAAATAGAAATGTGTGCAATCATAGTATTTTAACATTGAGCATTGTGAAAACCTATTCTGCGCAAAATGTCCTTATTTAGATGTTTTTATCCAAAGTTTAAATGCTATCTTATTTACGGCAAATAGTTAAACATGTTGTAATTTATAAAGTTTAAGGAAGTATTTCCAGTCACCTGATCCCTTGCTGCCAATTGCCCACCCTCGCCCTCCCCTGTTAGCTCCCAGCTCCTTTTTTCTCTGCTTCTCTCACTGTGTTCTTCGTCCTATGATTGTAAAGGGCTCGGTTGCTTCCCGAAGCTAGGTCCGTGCTCAATAAATACCCCAATAATAATAATAATAATAGTACCAATCCTGAGAAGCAGTATCATATTACCTTGTTGGTAGTATGGGTTTGCTCACTAGTTAGTTCTGATCTTCACTGTGAGGACAGCTGAGCGCCAATGTGAAGAACCAAAGCACTGTAAGGGATGTGAAAACAATGAAGGCTGGGTGAGGAATTGGGATGACCATGTTTGAGAGCACCACGAGAGACAGCCTACTATTGAGCACCCCCACATTTGACATCCTGCCTTCACTGCATAGCTCACCGACAGTACCGCAGCCACAAACTGAACAGTTGCGCAGAGCTGTAGCTTTGACCTCTTCAGATGGCAGCCAGGCACTCTGCTTTTGATAGCATTAGAGCCACAGTGCCATGAAACTGGCATGCCTCCTGTACTGTCATAGAACTGTGGATTCAAGGGGTTGGGATAGTTGATATTTCTCTGCAATCCTCTTGTCAAGAGGAGGAAGAGAAAAGTCTGTATCGTCTTGATATAATAGCTTGTCAGTTGGTTATGAATTCCATAATGAATGATGGAACAGCTGGAGCTTACAGTATTTCAATATGAGTGTAGTAGTTAATCACAACATTTTGTTATCATGTCTGATCCTGGAAAACAATATGCCATTTCTAAGAGGAAATGATTGGATTACTTGGTTAACCTGGAGAAAACCAAGGTTATAATGAATTGATATTTTATAACATGCTTAATCTCAGAGACGAATCTCTAAGCATGGGACCGGGATTCAAACATGTGTTGTTTTGTTGTTGTTGTGCAAGAGCATTTACAATGTTTACTGGCTTCTCTTACATGAGCCAGGTCCACATTATCCTCTTCACCCTTTCCCAAAGAAAGAAGGGTGGCTTTGGTCTCCCTACATGTGCTGTCAAACAAGCTGATATTATTCATAGACTGGTAACCTCCATTATGGGTCTCCAACCTAGAGCAAGCTTCCCTTGTAATTTTCACAGACAATAACTTGTGACTCCCCCAATCCTTAGTGCATAACCAGAATGATTACCAGCAAGGAATTTACACACACACCCACCGAGGGTCCTTTTCAGACTAAAGTCATTATAACCTACCAGCCAATGGTTGCCCTCCTGGGCTTGGCCCAACTGCAGGATCTGGCCTGCTCCACATTCCAGGTGTCCTGCCTGGCACCTAAGGTTGGAAACAGTACAGGCTCTGGTCTTTTCTTGTCCATGCAGACCTCTGGCCACTGCCAGTCCTTTGGTATAGCCCCCACAAGGGTTGTATTCAGTTCCTTATTCATTTAGATCTTCTGTCCAATTCCAGGACCTGGTTTACAGCCTGCAGTAGGAACTTGGCAATGGGCCTCCAGATCTGTACTGCACTCCCCAGCAGTCGACTTTCCTCACTCCTTCTCACCTTCTCTTCTCCAGCCCCAGATTGTCAATGTTCACTCAAAGTTAATTATCTTCTGACTCCTATTATAATGGTTCCCTGGTTCCGATTGCCTGAATAATGGTTCTGATTGGTTATACCATTCCCTTGTTAGCTCTGGTGGATAGGATTAGTGATCCCACCTCACTCTCAGGTGTTCTAGGTTTCCTCTATCCACTCATGTGTATTGACAAACACTGAATGTTATGTTCCCTAATTGGCTTTTCAACCCAGTGTCCAGGACCTATGAGCTTAAAAGGGACTGCAGTTATTCTGGGGCTTAAGAGGACCTGGCATTGCACCTCTAAGGGGATCGTCCGCAGACCGTCTCCCAGCATCTTCCCTGGTAGAATCTGCGTTGTGCTCTAAATTTAAGGTGTCATGCAAGTCACGGGTCCTCCAAGCACCCCTCTTTCTGTGGTGAGTGTTGTAAACAAAATGCCAGTGGTTTCACTTTATGGTGTATAAACAGCGGTAGGGGGTCCATGAGTTGACACACTACAGGAGTTTGAACAGGTTCTCTCATTCCTTTGTTGCTGTTGTCTGTGAACTGTCTGTGATCTGTTTCCAAAGATCCCTTCACTCTGTCTCCCTAATGGCTCAATAATCATTATTGGCAGACCATAACGCAAGAGGTTGGGGAGAGGGTAGTAACCCTGGGTGCTTATCCATGTACATCCGTGTTGGAGGGGAGGCACCCACTCTGGGATATGAGCAATGACCAGAGGTCTGCATGGAGAAAAAGAGACCAGAGTCTGTTCTGGCTTCAACCTTAGGTACCTGGCAGGACTCCCCTACTGACCCTCCTAATGCGACTTCATCACAGCGACATTTTGAGAGTTTAAACAGGACAAGAAGAAAAAGTGTAGTATTAACATTTAAGACAGTTGTAGCTGAAATGAAGAAAGTGTATAGTATGTAGATAATATGTTACTTGAATTTCAGCGCCCATCCTTCCCCATTCCCCTTTCTATCCTATTCAAAGACATAACACTATTCCACCTCCAGAATATTTTTTCTTAAATTTACATTTTCTTATATTCCAAGGTATTTGTCAATAACAATGCACTAAATTCAATATGAAAAGCTCAAAAGACCTATTAGGAAAAGTGGATGGGTATTGTTGTATGTCCCGCTTTTTTGCTGACCAATATCTTAGAAAAAAATGGCATGGTGTACACTCATCAAGACCTCAAAAGGCCATCTTCTTTTCAATATATAATTAAAGGAACAGAACACTGGGAGGACGTTTAAAAATTCCTGCACCCTACATTACCAAAAAACGTCTTGTTTTTGCCTATGTGAAATAATCCTCAGTTTCCTTCATTTGTATAAGAATAGTACATTGTGGGGGGTGCTCAAGAGCGCGAGAAAGATGGCCACCGGGAGATACAGCTCCGGCGAATGCGAGCTGAAAGGAGCGAAAATGCACCGCATAACCAGCACTGATGAACGAAACGCTTCAATCTACGATCATGCCTTGACGAGGAGCCCAAGAATCTTCTTATAACGGCAACAGACACAGCCAGACCAGAGGGGGAGCTGAGGAACAGCAGCGGGAGGCCAGTTGTCTTCCCAGCCCGCAATATTGCACCAGACATGACCGCCACTGCAAAATAGAACGCTGCATGAGTTCGGGACTCCCGGGTGATGCAGGCAGCCTACACTAGCCTCATCTGGATCACAAACCCCCCAGAGACTCATCGCGGGCCACCAACCTACTGCAAGACTTCCCGCATACACTGCACTTCAATTCCCAACCGGGTCGCTCATCATACGCGACCCAGGTGCAGGACCGTAGCACCGAACCTGCAGGAGGAGCAGCTCGACCCCAATACCGACCAACGGAATCTGCTGTGAAACAGACCCCAAACCATTGCGTAGAGCGGCAAGAGGCACATAAGAGGGAGGACAACCGCTGAGGAGCCGAAGCACACAATATGCTCAGTCCAAAGGTAGGCGGACGAGGAGGGAAGCAACCTTAGGGCACACCGCCATACTTACCCGCTGTACACCACCCAGCCAAACCCCCAGACCTAAAAGGAGTCAGTTAACTCCATCTTACTGATGACGCAGCTCCCATAAACGGCAAACTTAATTTACTCCCTATTGCTGTGCTCATCCATACCCGCGCAGCAGGAGTATTCGGCACAAGGACCAAGGGCAGAGAAGAAGGAGTAGGGCCTGATTCACACCCTCCAGCGGTCCCTCCACACCCAGAAACAAGATAAAAGCCTATTCCAGACCCATAATAGGGCCCACCCTCGCCACAAACTGCTCGGCCGCCAAATTGACAGTCATTCGTCCCGAGCAACAAGACGCCCCCCAGAGACTGGTTAACCCACGGAGGGATACACAAGCACCCCACCTCCCTCAGCCCTGCTACCTGGGAATGAAAAGGGCCATGGAAAGTGTCTACATCCTGCGCTAATGCCATTCCTGGCTACCCACAGACCCCCCACCATCAGGGCATGGCAAATACTATGCCGGCGGGCACCTCCAATGCAAACTGGGCCACATATGCAAACCAAACAGAAGCTTCACTATGCTGCTCAACACCACAAACGCCCAAAATGCAGGTCTAAAACCAGCTCCAGGCGATTCTTACAGAGATGAGGATAATAGGACAAAGAACACAGGAAACAAACAATACAGTGCAGGAAATCAAGAGGGACCTAAAGGACATCCAAACGCACTTAAACGCCCAAGCAGACCACACCACGGACAATGAACAGCACATCAGTGTGCTTGAGGACAACACTGAGGCAACTACCACAGAATTAGATGGGCTAGTTAGAAAAGTGCAGCGCCTGGGTGCCAAAGTCGAGGACCAAGAAAATAGGTCCCGCCGTACCAGCTTACGCATGGTCAGTCTACCTGAACAAGTGGAGGGGCACATCTAGAGGCCTATGTCTACCACTTCTTCAAGGAAAAATTGCTCATCCAAGACCCAAGACTTCACCAAGACCCAAGACTTCACAGAGCCCCTATCTCCAAACCAGCAGCTGGGGAACACCTGTGGTCCATTACAATGCTGCTTCTTAATTTCCAACACAAAATGGCCATCCTGCGAGCCTACCGCCCAGCTGGATCAATCCATTCGGTGGGGGTCGACATCCGCTTCTTCAATGATTACTCGTGGAGGTCTCCCGAAGGAAAAGAAGATTTAACCCTCTATTCGAAGCACTAAAGAACTCGACCCATAAATCCTGCCTGAATTTCCCAGCCACGTGGGGTGCTTCTAAACAATGGCACTCCTTTGATAACATTGAAGGAGCATGGCGCTTGCTCAAACAACACAATATAGTCTCTGACTTCCCTGCCGAGATCGAAAATCCTGGATCAAACCAATCATCCAGAAGTCTCACAAGTCACCAGCAAAGACGATCAAAAGGCAGAACATTGCGGTCCGGCAGACGACCAGAGGACCCGATCGGAAAAATTCAAGACCCCGGACCTGGGGCATGTGATCCCGCTGGGTCCTTTCACTAAAGTTCATCGCCTCACAGATCTACTCACCATGCATGATCTCTCGAATAACAAAGCTAACACAATCAGTGCTGGCGATAAACCATCAGATTCGTCAACACCCGGGGCCATCCATGGCCCCCACCCTGTACATTTTCTGTTTCTTTTTTTTTTCACTGTTCTCCCCCTTCTTGTTAATTGGTTGGTTACTGAATTGACTGATTTTTGTTCGACCTACCGGTGACCTCTAATAGGGACATGGACATGCGAAGGATGTGGGGGGCCGGCTTAGCCGCCCCCCCCCCACTTCCCCTTTTGCATAGGCTTGCTCGACACTGTATTGGGATAAGGTTTATTACCCCAATGTTTACATTATGGTTTCAAGGTTACTTGTTTTTCTTGATTTCTGGGAAGTTACTTAACACACGCATATGTATGGCATACAGGATCAATACAATAGGAGACCGTAATACTCAGACACTCAATGTCAGTCCAATCAGATCACCTCCCTCCTCCAGTTAGTGGTATGGCGATCGACCTGCGCCTAATAACCCTTAGCGCTCAAAGAAGCGGACATCCTATCAAGAGAAGGCAGATAATTAACTACTTGAGTGACCTGCAATGCGACATTGCCTTCATGCAGGAAACACACCTCAACGCAGTTGAATCCGGGAAATTATGTGGTGGCTGGGTGGGTATAACAGCACACTCCCCACGCAGGGGGGAAAAAAGGGGTATCCATCCTGATAGACAAATGCGTCCCATTCCTCACCCTTCACACGATTACAGATTACAACGCCGACCAATAACCTTCCTAAACATAAATGCTCCCACGACAGACACTCCATCCTTTTTCACGCACATGTTCGCGAAATGCACGCACCTGCTGGGGAACCTCTCCATCATAGGGGGGGGACTGGAACATAGCACTGGACCCTACTATGGACAGGCAAGGTACTCCCCGATACAACAAACAACCCTGTGCAAATGCACCTCCCTACAAAACCTAATGTCTGACCTGGGCCTCGCTGATGTCTGGTGTACCATGCATCCAAATCGTCACGACTACACCTTCTACTCAAACCTCCATGTTCTTCCATCAATATGACAATGCAAAATACTACCCATGGCAAATGTTTGGCCAAGCACCCGTACTCCTCCAGATCTTACTGCCAGGTGCTCAGCAAAAAAGGCCTGCATGGCAATAAAATCTAATGATAATGATAATGATGTGTTATTTATATAGCGCCTTAATCCAAAGCGCTTTACAGAGCACATATTTACATACAATATCACCCAACCAAAATTGGTACTCATTTATCGACCTCGGAAGGATGAAAGTCTGAGTTGGCCTTGCCGGCATTCAAACCTGCGATTTGCAGATCACGCTCAGATCGCAGCAGCGAGTGCTCAACCCGCTGAGCTATGTTACCGACTGGTTCAACTTCACTGAACACCTCGAGGCTGACACTGACATATTTTGGCAAACCAATCTGACCCCGGAATTTCCCGCCAATGACTGCTGGGATGCCTTTAAGGCTTACCTTTGGGCGCAATGCATCTCCAGATGGTCCCACAAACTAAAAAAATGTCGGGAGCAGGAAATACAGTTAAACAGTGACATAACGTGAAACAAAATAATTAACAAATGCACGCGTATCCCCATAACACTTTCACAACTCATGCGGCTCTGGGCAGAACTCAAATATATCTCAAACCAACGGGATCAAAAATCATTCTCCAGCTGGTCACAGGCCTACTACCAAGATGGAGACTTCCCCCTACACATAATGGCCCTAGCCCTCTGTGCTAGACAAGCCTACCACAACATATATGGCATCCGTGATCGATATGGACAACCAAAACGGACACTGAATACTACAGCGAACTATAAACAAACCCTGAAGCGCTGCCCTCCAACCGAATGGACTCCTTTATGGCAGGCCTCCAACTGCATTCGACAAAGTCAGATGGGACTTCATTTTCCGAACTCTACAAATATACAGCTTCCCACCATCATTCCTGAAGTTGATAAAACTACTCTATGCAAACCACACGCCACAGTGACCACCAAAAATGTCACCTCAGCCCCGTTCAGACTACAATCTAGTACCATACAGGGATGCCCCCTCTCCCACCTCTTATACGCGCTCATAATTGAACCACTAGCGGAAAAACTCTGCAATGACCCAGGGTGGGGGGGGGGGGAATAATACAAGGGGACGAAGAACACTGAGTCTCGCAATATGCAGATGATCTCCTACTCTACATCAGTAAATGGCAAACATCCTTACCACGACTACAATACCTCCTACAAGCCTATGGCTCCATGACAGTATATAAAGTTAACTGTTCAAAATCATAAATTCTCCCGCTTAGAATAGATATATCCTGGGACCCATGTGGAGTCGCCCCACTCACCTCCAACTACATAATATTAAATACTTGGCAATACTTATTGCCCCCTTGCTTGATACAATCATGGAACTGAACTACCTCCCGATCCTCCTTAAAATACAATCTGACCTCGCCAGGTGGAACACTCTGCCGCTGTCCCTCATGCGCCACATCAACGCGTTCAAAATGAACTCTCTCCCGAAACTGATATACCTGACCATGATCCTCCCATGTACACCGACATGTCAGATGTACAGGGTCCTAGACACAAGCATATCTAGATTCTTCTGGAGGGGGAAAAAGTGCGACTCTGACTAGAAGTCCTTCGGGCCGCCAATGGGGATGGGGGGCAAGCAGTACCGAACTGGTGCACCTACTACCAATCAACCCAAATATGCTGGTCTAAGAGATGGCTCAATACGACAGACACACCGAGCTGGAAACACATAGAACTATCCGTAATGGCCCCCTACCTTCCGCCGGAAATCCTAACTATCCCATTAAAGAAGCTGCCCAAAAACATATGCTCACATCCTCTATTGGGCCCAACGTTGACACAATGGCCCAAAATTAGAGTGGTCCTGGGTGCAGATGTTCGAGCTGCCCCAGCTTGGATCATTATAAGGGCAATCCTATCGATAGGCCTAGACCACTCTCTACACCCAAACCAAGACTCTATATGGCCAGGGATTAAGGTAATGGAACTCTATAACAAACAAAGCCCCCATCGATTTCCAGGATGCCTGCCAAATGCTACAGTTACAGAAAATGTACTGGCTACAATGCCACACTATATTAGTGGTAATATGCTCAAACACAACCCATCACCGGAGAACTCGCGATGGAGCAAAGCGTAACCACATACCCATGCCTGCGCACCTTCTATACCATCTGCACCCCGAACAACATTAAACTAAACCAGATGCTACCGACACAATGGGCCAGCAACCTGGAAACCCTGATTGACCCTGGGTATATCTATAATTTCTTTGACGCTATACCGGCAACTTCACACAATATCCGAAACAGGGAGATTCAAACTGATCCAAAGACTATACTATACACCAAGCAAAATACATAGAATGGGGCTCACTCACACATCCTCATGCTGGAAACACTGCAGGGAACTGGGTACAATGGGGCACATCCTATGGACCTGCTTGAAGATCAAGACATTCTGGTTAGAGGTTCATAAATTCACCACTAGGATACATGGGGTCACCTTAGACTTAGCCCCAGGCCCAATGCTATTCGGCACCGGAGACGAAGACTGGCACAATGACTAGAAAATTATTAAATACGTCCCTCTTCTCAGCCCGAAAAAAAATCCTGATCCTCCATTGGAAGTCAGACATAGCACCAACAAAACAGGCCTGGCTATCCCTAGTAACCAAAATAAGCTCACTAGAATGCACTGTCCTAAAACGCCACAATAAACCCCTATATCTCTTTCTCTACCTGTGGTATTCTCCAGGGGTCTAACCTCTCTCCCTGGCTGTTCAACCAATACATGGCACTTCTTGCCCACCGCATTGCCGCTCTCTGCCCCAACTTTCAGTGCTATGCGGATGGTACTCAGCTCATTTTAAGGCTCCCTTCAGCCACCTCTTCTCATTCTCTCATCTCTGACTGTCCGCCATCCAGGAGTGGTATGCCGCCAATGATCTCTGCCTTGATGCCAGTAAGACCGAGATTCTCCTCATCGGTACACCTGCTCCCTCCTTTCCTGTCACTCTCTGGCTGACCTCTTTTGGCCCTCTTCCTGCTCCCACCTGTGAGGCTGAAAACCTCAGGGTGATCTTCGACTCCACACTTTCCTTCCCTCCTCACATCTCTGAAAACTCTAAGAAGTCACACTACCAGCTGCACCTCCTCAAAGGTATTTTTACTTTCCTCTCTTTCCCCCAGAAGCTCACTGTCTCCAGAGCTCTGGTTCTTTCTAAGCTGGACTACTGCAACGGCCTCTTTCTAAATCTGCCTGCCTGTCCTCTCCACCCTCTGCAACTCATCCAAAACAGGACTGAGAAACTTGTCCTTGGCCTCAAGCCCAGGGATCGTATCTTTCCAGGACTGAAATCTCTGCACTGGCTCCCAGTGGCGGCGAGGATTAAGTTCAAAGCCCTCTGCATTGTCCACAAGGCCTTCTGGGACTTGGGACCTCAATACCTTCAACTCTCTCTTCCTAATATCTTCCTTCTCGAGCTCTTCGCTCATCCGCCTCCAACTCCCTCAGGGTTAGTTGCTTCTCCAAGCAACAAGTTGGTTTTAGATCTCTCTCTTCGGCTGGGGCCTGCCCCTGGAACAGCCTCCCTGCCTCTCTGAAACATGAGGAGGACCATCTTCGGTTCTGGAAGCACCTCAAGACCTTCCTCTTTACTTCTGCTTTCTCTCCTTCTCTCCCCTGGTGATCTCCTGGCTGAATCTGAAACTGCTCTGGTTACCTGGCTACCCTCTGATCTGGGCCCAGGTTCCCCCCACCTGCCAGTTGCACACCTGCGCTGCCCCCCTAGCAACCCTTGCACTCAGGGGCTGTTTCTGTATCTCTACAGCCCCACTAGCACTTGACACTTGATGTCTGCACTTACCCTTGCACTTGCCACCAGCTGGCCGCACTTTTATTTATTCTCTTTATTTATTTCAATGTTATCCTATGTACTGCTCTTCCCCCTCCCCTTTCCCCCTTGCACTTTTCCCCTTCCCCCCCTCCCCTGCACTTGTGCGATCTCAATGTCACCTGGCCTAGTAGTCTCTGTCTTCCCTCTGTTTCCCCTCCCTTGCCTAGTCACGCCTTGAAACACTTGTGTATAGGTGAGTTATAAATGCCATATCATATCATACAGGCTGACCAGACCAAGTGAAGGCACTGGCAGATACCTACCTCTAATTCACACATGACACTACACAACTCGACACCTATTCACTCACCCTCAGAGAAGTGGGTTACATGTCTTTCCATCGAAATGTTTCCATCAATGGTTTGTTCCATCAAATAATTTCCATTGAACGATGTTTCATCGAATTCCCATACATAAAGTGCATGTTTCATAGACTTTCCATGCAAAAAAATGTAAAGTGTTTATGCATCGAAACCCTTTCGTCGAATAGGGTTTCGTTACATAAACACTTTACATTTTTTACATTTCAGCACTGGCCAACTTCCTCTAACTTGTGATTTTTATTGTTTATAGGGGGTCCCCCCAACCCCCAGGGCCCCCACAAACCTCTCTCCCAACCCCTATTTTCAAAATGTAACCCTTGTCCAGTGCTAAAATCTATAATATATTTCAGCACTGGACAGCTCACTGTAATGTGTGGTGTTTATTGTTTATTGGTGGGTGCCCCCCAAACCCCCCCAACTCCCAGGGGTTTCCTCTCTCTCTAACTCCCACCCCCATTTTCAAAAATTAACCCTTGTCCAATGCTGAAATCTATAATGTCTTTCAGCACTTGACAGCTCCCTCTAATTTGTGGTGTTTATTGTTTATTGGGGGGGTCCCTGCCCAAACCCTGGGGGGGTCCCTCCCCAAACCCCCCCAACTCCAATGGGTCCCCTCTCCCTGTTCTCCGCTACCAGCCCCTATTCCTCAACCCATTGAATTACCAACCAAATTAACCCTCTCCATTGAATTACCAACCCAAACATCCATGCATCTATTTTAAAGGTATGTTTGAGTTGGAAATCCATCGACATTCATTCAATGAATATGCTTTTGGATGGAAAAGCTTTTCAATGAAGGAATTTCGATGGATAATGATTAGATGGAAATAAATTCGATGGAAAGACTGCATACCAGAGACGTGCATGGAACCACGCTCATACATACATACATTTGTCAGTTGGGGAGGGATATATAGATGGGTGGGCAGACACCACGTTGGTGGTGAGAACACTGTGGGTAAAGAGGGGTGCGGGGTTAGGAAGAGTTATAGGGAGTAAGCGATGTACACCACAAATGTAAAAACCGTATAACTTCACCTGAAGACGTGCTATCTGTACACCTTAGGAAAAACGTAATAAAAAGAGTAAACAAAAAAAAACAACAAAAAAAGAATAGTACATTGTATTATACTTTATTTTTTAAAAACAATTTTATTAATTTATTCCACAAACAATACAAACCAAACTTGCAGTACATGAATTAATATTTTAATTTATACATTGCATATATGTGTACACTGCTTCGCTTATCCCACCCCCCATTTCGAGCCTATCCCTTCTCACTTTCTGTTCCTGTATCCTGTGAAAGGGTATCTCTTTCCGTAGATTCCGTTGGGTCTCTCATTGACCCAAATAACTCTGCTACCAACAATTTCCAGGCCATCAGGGTCTCTGTCTCCTCCTCCCCCCTCAGCGCTCGCCTCTCTCCACACCATGGTTTCTGCCTCAGCCCATCTTTGCAAATCCTTCCACCATACCTCCAGTCGTAGTTTGTGACATGCCTTCCATCCCATGGCAATCCTCCTCTTTGCAAGTGCATATGCTAGGTCTTTTAGTTTGCTCACATGCTTGAACTTGCGTGATCTAGGGAACCCCCTAGCAAGCAGGCCCACACTGTATCGACCACCATCTTAACCCCATTTTCTGCTAGTTTATGTGCCACTTTGCGCCAAAAGCGCTCGATAACCGGGCATGACCAAAACATATGAACAATACCCGCATTTTCTTCATCACATTTAGGACATGCTTGTCTCCCCGCATTTTTAAACCTAGATATCCTCTGGGGTGTCATATACGCCCTATGTCAAGCTTATAAGGGAAGAGGGGTCTCAATCCCCTCTTCCAAACCACAGAAGCCAAATAGATTGACCCCTCCCACCGTGGTTGGCACGGGCACCTGAAGACTGATATCACAGGAAGCCATGTGGCAGCCAATGGGGGGAAGATGGAGTTAGGAAAAGGGGATGGAGTGATAAAGGAAAGGAGGGGAACATACTTAAGCAAATACATACAATACAGCGGTATTCCTGAACCTGAACCTCTATTTTCTTGAACGCCTAACCTGACCTCCTATACCTCTAATGAACTTGTTACATATGAATCATAATAGCTCTTTAAACTCCACTTTGCATCTCATAGAATACAAGCGGATAATCTAGAACATAGACTTGGAACATAACATATGGATTGAACATAACGTAGGACTTGGACAGTCATTTCTTAAACACACATAGGTTTGCTTGCAAGCTAAATGGCACAAACAAAAGGGTGTCCCTTTTTATGATGACGCGAGACACATGGCCCGTCGGGCACAATGAAGCCACAAACAATGATTTAGGAAAAAAGACACACATGAACATGCCCTTCGTGTTCTTTACATAGTCCTTTCCAGTGCCCAGTTTTATCCGTTCAGAGTTTTATAGCATGTTTCTACACATGGCGTGTCTAATGCCTGGCATGTATCTTAGGGCGTGTTACCTCACACACGTTGAAGAAGTCAATTAATAAACAAGTAAGCATATAGCAACTCCAGTATATGAAAACACTTAACTGATGGTCCGGATGCCTCACAAGGACATCCGGACCCTGAAGAGCGATGCCCGAAGCTTAGGAGAGCCCACTTCACCGCCGCGGCCGTGGTTATTCAACTGTTCGTCACCGTCGCGGCCCGGGGAAACTCCAAAAGTCCTTCGGCGTCTGAGAATTTCTGCATGCCTGCTCCTAAACTGCCGTCCGCCGTGCTAACAATCATTAATTACCTGCACCGAGGCACGGGCGGCGGCGAGCTTTAACCGTTGCTGCTAATGAGCAGCTGTTGTAGCGTGCGATAGAAGAACTACACCTCTTCCACGCCTCATGGGAAATGTAGTTTATTGCCTCTTGTAAAGCAAGAAGCACCTACCTGAAGCTTTCCTCAGATTCCTGACACCCTATGCGTAATATACAGTTGCATCTGCTGTAGTCTTGCATTCCTCAACACCTTCTTATGGTACCTTTGGGCTTGCTCCCACATCCCATCTTCCATCAGGGCCGCCACTTCCACTTCCCATTCTTGTCTCAATTGTATTACCTCCTTTCCCACTTTAGACATCATCATCTCGTATATTCTAGATATCTCATGTCCCCCCCTCTGCTATGTCATATATTACATCTATGGTAGCGTCTGGTTCTTCCTCCAACACCACTTCAGGCCACGTGCTCTTAATTCTCCGCACCACTCTGTGGTACATAATATACTGGCCAGCATGCAACCCAGTTTCCTCTCCCAGCACCTCAAAATCTAATATGGTCCCCTCTTGCCAGATATCACCCAGTGTTGCTATCCCAACCGGTTCCCAGTGGTTTATGATTATCATCCTCAGTTGCTTTTCACCACCCGCCAGTGCAACTAGTGGTACCAGCGGTGAACACAGGGATGGGTTCTCCATCATATGGCATGCCCTATGCCACATCTTCCACCCGAGCACCATCGTCTTTGGGCGCCCTTCCATTTCCGCCCTCGGCAACCACATAATCTCTCTTAAATAAAATGGGGCACAATCATGTCTGAACAACCTTGATTCAGAGGTCGCCTCCTCTGAGAGCCATTTAGCGACATACTGCAGTTTACTTGCTATATAATAAACCTCATAATTAGGCAGTTTTATCCCCCCTTTCTCATAGAAATTCTGCAGCTTCCAGAGGGCCACCCTGTTCCGTGTGCCATTCCACAGGAAATCCCTGCACATACTGTCCAGTTTAATGAAGAACTTCTTTGGTATCCAATGTGGTATATTCCCAAAGTAATGCAGGAGCCTAGGTAGAACCACCATCTTCAGCATAGCCCCCCGTCCCATCATTGCTAGAGGTAGCTTCACCCAGATCCTAATGCAATTTTCAATTTTCTTAATGGCCACCTCTGTGTTACGCTTATGCTCCTCTGCTACCGTATGGCATATATCCACCCCCAAATAGCAAAAAGTGCTGACCACCCAAGGTATCTGTAACACCGGTAGTTGTTTCAACAGGATCCCTTTATATCCACCCAATGGAAACATGCTAGATTTCTGGAGGTTCATAGCTATACCAGACAACTCTGCATATCTTTCCATCACTTCCAATATGTATTGGAGGTTTTCCTCCGGGTGGCGCAAGTACAGCAACATGTCATCCGCATATAGGGAGATCAGATGTCGTTCCCCTCCCACTGCAATGCCTATCATATCATATTTGTGTCTTAAATATATCGCCATGGGTTCCAAAGCCAAAAATATAGAGCATGGGAGACCAAGGGCATCCTTGTCTGGTTCCCCTGCGTAGTTGCCATCTTTCCGATATCACTGCTCCCATTTTGACTCTGGCCAGCGGTTCGCTATATAACATTTTAGCCCACTGTTGGTACCCAGGCCCCATCCTGTAACCAGCCATGGCCGCCAACAGCCAAGGCCATTTGACCGAGTCGAAGGCCTTTATTGCGTCCAATGACACAATTGCCAACTCCGCTTCGTTTTCGTTTGCATATTCAATAACTCGATGGAGTCGTCTGTGATTATTAGATATGTTCCTATTCGGGACATAGCCCGTCTGGTCAGGATGTATCAGTTTCCCAATAATCCTCCACAGTCTGTTCGCCAAAACGGCCGTCAACATATTTTGCTGTCTTGATTTAACATTGACAGGTGTCTATATGAACCGCAGCTGTGCCCCGGCTTATTAGGCTTGGGAAGCGGTATTATGACTGCTTCTCTAAGTGACACTGGCAGTCTGCCCAGCTCGTATGCTTCGTTCAGCATTTCTAATATGGGGGGAGCACTTCTCCATTAAATACTTTATAGAATTCACTCGGGAGTCCATCCGACCCTGGGGTCTTGCTGGTGGGCAACTGTCTCACCACCTCTTCTAGCTCTTCTAACGTGACTGGTGCATCCAACTCCTCTCTTTCTTCAGCACTTATCTGTGGCACTCCTATATCTTCCAATGTTTCTACTATCGCTGCACAGTTGCTCTCCCCCTCATCCCCGTATAAAAGCCTGTAATAGTCTACAAACTCTTGGTTGACTCCCTCTTGGATATCGACTACGCTGCCATCTTCCCTTGTTATTGTTCTAATCATGGGTCTGGGGGTCTTGCTTTTAAATAGCCACGCCAAGATCCTTCCCGGTTTATCCCCTCCTGCATGCTGTCTCTCTATATATTTTTTATAATTAAGGTTACACAATCTTTCCCATTGTTCCGCACATTTTTTCTGCAACCTGAGTACCAGGTCGATGTCTACCCTAGTATTATCTCCACCTCTCAATGCCCTTTCTAATTCTTTTTCCGTCTCTTGTAGGTCAGCCAGGATCCCTCCCTGCAAGCCTTTAGATTTCGCTATAGCTACCCCTCTTATCACAACTTTGAAAGCTTCCCACAGCATGCCCGACAAGTCCACACTGCCAGTATTTGTTTCAAAGTACTTAACAATCTCATCCCTCATGTCTTCCCTAAACAGGGGGTCTCTCAATGCCTCTGCTCTGAGGCGCCACATCGGAATCCCCACCCTTGGGGGTTGATACTGCCACTCAAGGATCAATGGCGAGTGGTCCGAGAGGGCCCTCACTTTGTATTCTGCCTGCGTGACCTCTGTCAGTACATCCGGCGTGACAAAAACATAGTCCAACCTAGTATGTAACTGCTGCGGGTCAGAATAATGCAAGTATTGCCTCTCATGAGGGTGTTGTGTTCTCCACACATCTCCGAGCCCAAAGTCCTCCAACAGCGTCTGCAACGCCTTAGCGGCTGGGGCGGGTCTATCAATTTTACCATCGGATCTATCAACCTTAGGGTTCAGTGTGCAATTGAAGTCTCCTCCCCAGATCACCGCACTACCAACACACATGCTGAGGTTGTTGTATAGTGTTCTAAAATATGCCGCTGTGTTTTGGTTCGGGGCATACGTATTTACAATACTTATCTCCTTGTTTTCTACCATTCCTCTCATGATGACCATCCTCCCGTCCGTTTCAGCTATCGTCTGCACCAGCTGAAACAGGACATGTGGCGCTAGCCAGATTAGTACTCCTTTAGCATAGGCCGAGTATGATGAGCCTGCTACAGTTCCCTTCCATTTTTTCCCAATCATCTCCATCTTATCTCGCGTCAGGTGAGTTTCCTGCAACATGGCTATGTCTATCTTTTGTCTATGCAGATATAACATAACCTTGTTCTTTTCTAAGTAGCTATTGAGCCCCCTGACGTTACAAGTAATTATTTTAAGGTCCCCCATGGTCTATTAAACTCCCACCCCTTCCCCCGGCGGTGCAGTCCATATCCAAGTTTAATCCCTTTCTATATTTCTATGTGTTTCCCCACTAAAAACTCCCTTAACCAAAAACACATCAAACACCCCAACTCCCCTCCCTCCCGCCTCCCTCCCGCAACAATACCCTCCCCAACTGTTGCCCAGCTCCATCTCTGGATCTCAGGCACCCCCGCATCTATCCCTTTCCGGCAATAGCCTTTACTCGCAGCTCAGCAGGGTAAAGTCGCCCTAGTGGCTACCTTATTACTATTTCTCAGGGGTAGGGTGCCATCATCCTGCTGCTCCTGTTTGCTTCAAGTTCCACACGCTCCATGCTACCCAGTTTACATGTATTCGTTACGTACTATAATCCAGTCCAACAAATGCAGCATCTATGGGACTCTTCCCCCCTTTATGATTCCACCTTACATGAAAAAATGCCCATCACCTATCGTGCTCCTCACGGTTCTGTTCCTCTCCTCGCTTTGGGCAGCCCTGCAAGTCCAACCATGCTGCCGCTTCCTCTGAAGAGCCGAAAAAAAATCCTTGCTTTTATGCAAGACCTTGAGCTTCGCAGGATATAGTAACATGTACTTAATTCTGGCTGTGCGCAGCCTCCTCTTGACCGCCACATAGCTGTATAGCTGCCTCTGCACTAGCATGGTGTAATCAGGATAGGCAGTGACGGTTGCAGATGCTCTTTCTATCGTTCCTCCTTTGCGAAAATATTCCAGAATGTTTTCTCTATCTTTATAGTTCAGGATCTTTGCAACTATTGCCCTGGGGGGAGCCCCAGGCCGCGGTCTCCTCATCAAAGCCCTGTGCGCTCGCTCAACCGTAAATCCCTGTGAAAGTTTGTCAGCCCCTATTTCTTGCAGGATCATATTTTCCACATAGTCCATGGGGTCCTGACCTTCTTCCCCTTCAGGCAGGCCGACCACGCAAATGTTGTTACGTCTCGCCCTTCCCTCTGCCTCTTCTGCTCGATTCTCCAGGTTAGCTACCTGCTGTTTCAATATATGGACCTCCTTTGTATTGCTTGCGCTGGCTTCTGTATTAGTTTTCACCACACTTTCCAGGCCACTCGTTCTCTCCGCAAGCACTCATACATCTTGTCGCAGTAGGGCAACTTCTATTCCTACCGCATCTATTTTGGCTTCCAATGCAGTCCGTAGGTCCGCCATTGTTATTCCGCATGACGACTTCAGCTCCGTTATAGCTTCTAGGATCTGATGATTTTCCTTCGTCGGGGTATCTCCCTCTGGCACAACTGCTGCGCCCTGCGCCGAAGAAACAGGGGTCTGATGAGTCTTAGCAAAGACATCAATTGTGGGTTGTTTGGCCTTGGGCTTAGCTCCTCTCGCCGCCATCGTTCTGTCTCGCCTGTATGTCTATGTCCGGTATTGTAGCAGCGTGCCAGCCAAGTTAGCTCATTCAGTTGTGATCCCACGAGGACAGCTGAAGTTTGGCAGCACTATCGTCCGAAACCTATAGCAGGTAGCACTATGCGGCAAATTGTGTTTCAGATGGGTTGCGTCCTTCCACGTATCTGATACCACCAGTGTTCGGGCTCAAGTTTGCTTCCACCACGGTGGCAATCTGTAGCTTGGGTGTTCGTCCACCAGGGCATAGAATATACCAACCCCCTCAGCGAGGGTTTGCCTGTAGTGTCAGTGGACCACCCAACAGGCACCTTTATTCAGTCCATGCAACCGTCCAGCGGCTGCTCAGGATGAGCCAGGCGTGGTTCTTCCTAGGTACTGTCTCATCCGTAATGTGCAACGCAGTGGTCTTGCGTGACCACCTTCAGTACATGCGCCTCATTTTCCACAAGTTATACCCAAGGCCAGCACATCCGCCCGAGCTTCTGTCTCCGAGTAAATCAGCAAGGCACTCTCTCCCAGTTGGTTGGACATGCGGGGCAATGATCCCCTCTGCTATACTGCAAGGAAAGCAGGGTTTGCAGTGTAATTGGTTTTTATATTGAAGTGCAGCATAGATATGCCGCGCACCTCGGTCCCGTGTTATCGCTGCCCTTTGTTCGTGAGGGAAACGTTTTCACTTCCCCAGCCTAGTCTCAGCGAGAGCAACAATGTCTCCGCTGCGCCCGCTCCAACTCGTCGATTCCCGGTAATTGGCAGCAGTGGGTCCGCGCCAGCTTCCTCACACAGCGCGGGTCCTTTGTTGTATTTGCGCAACAATGTATTCACTCTGTCGGCCCGGCTCAACAGCTGATCTCATCGCAGCAAAGGCGCACCATGTGGTCCGCACTGGGTGCGCTTGAACCGCACAGAGCGTTAGTCGGCACGGACACTGCTACAGCCGTTGCCGTTCGGAACACTTTTATCCCATCAGATGCTTTGCCACCGCTGCCTTCAGGCGCCCACGCACCGCGAGCATTGTATCCGCGGTGCAGAGCGTTCCCACTCCCAGTGCAGCAATGGGCACTGCAGTAAGAGCGCAATTCCAACAACAGCAGGCGCCGTACAATTCAGTCTTTTCCTCCAGCCTACGCCGCTCGCCGCTCGGGTCTATATGGTGGCTTCCACCATATCAGGCTCAATTCCTTTGTTAGCCGCCATTTTGTACCTCTGCATTTCGTTGCGGCCGCCTCCCAAGAAAGCTTTTTTTTCCTCTTTGCCAATTCAGATTCACTTGTAGTCTTCAGTTAGTGCAGAGCACACGTTCCGACATCCATGCTTCCATTTATGGGTGCCGTGAGTCGTTTTTCTGTGTGTTTTTACCGGATCAATATCGGATCACCAGGAGCAGCTCTACAGACACGTCCTACTTCATGGCTAGTTAGCCACGTCCCCCCCCCATTGTATTATACTTGAACTCGAAACTTTGACCACTGGAAAATATCTTCAGTACTATTGTTAAAGCCAAATGGATATTTACCAAATAATTTCAGTGTCTACATTGAGAAAAATGGGCTAAAGTGTTATTTATATGTGAGGTGCTTTAAGCATGTAGAACTCCGCTAGCTGGCACCTCTGAAATGGGCAGACTGGCAAACTCTGAATGAACTAACTGACTAAATACCACCCTTAAAATCTAACTTGTGCCCTTAAATTTGACTCCAACACCAGCAAAGGAATACTCACAAATACTGGGGAAGCAGAGAAATGCAGTAAACAGGATACAGAAAATACCTGCACTCAATAAAGGAATTCTACCTAATACTCAGGGATTTGGATTTGAGGTCTGATAGCACAGGACACAAGAAGCTCAGAATGAGAGAGCAAACTGACCAAACTGAGCTGAAACAACAGGGCTAGCATACACAAAAAGTGGAGGCTGGACATTGATATTCTTGGAAGACTGCAACAGGGAGTAGAACTAGCAGGCCTAAGTTAGTCTTGAAAAGGAATGAACATTGAACCCACAGAACCTTAAGACTTTCCACCTGATGGCAAAATAGCTAATTCATGACACCATTCTTAAACCCTTGGTGTTTCAGCAATGTAGACTAGCACTTTAATTTCTTAGCCTTTTGTCTGATCCTGTAACTTGTTTTTCAGTCCACCTTTACTTAACAAATTCTATGACAACTGAAGAGCATTGTCCAGTCACCCTGAGTAACATCCAAATATGAAGGGTTTTATGAACAGTAGACTATGAACAACATGATCAAATCTTCACTTTCTATGCATGAATTCTTTCTCTTTTATATAGATATTGATTAATTCCATGTATACACATTTGAGCTTGTTTTTATAATTATTTTCCTGCTTTCACTGCTGGGACTCCAATAATTCAAATATTTCCGGTGCAAATTAGGATGTGTATAACATCCTAAAAGCAGTACAAGGGTTAATGAGTTAGTATGTGTGTAATACTTATATGAAAGCATGCTTACTCTGAGATAAAGCATTATTGATGATTGATTGACTTGGAAAATTCAGTTAATTTAATATATATAAATAGCAATAATTTTTAGTACCATAAGCGCTACCAGTTTCATGTTCGCAATCAATCGCATTGGTACATGGCAGTCTTTGGGCCTCATTACGACCCAGGCGGTAAGTTACCGCCTGGGTCGTACCTTTACCACCATGGCGTAAACTACGTTTACGCCATGGTGGTTGGCGGACTTACCGCCCCATTCTGAGGTGAGTGGGGCGGTAAGTCCCCATTAACCCATTTACCCTTCCCCATTCCCATTTTTGCCCCATAGGGCATAATGGGAGTGGGGAAGGCGTTAATTACGCCACCGTAAATTACGGTGGCGTAATTAACAACAAGGTCCTTTAGCGCCATGGATTTTAACACCTGCTAAAAGCAGGTGTTAAAACCTCCATGGCGCTAAGGGACCTCGGAATCAGGCGGTAAGGGTCGGCGCTGTTTACGCCGCCGTAAACCCCTTACCGCCTGGGTCCTAATGAGGCCCTTTGGCTTAGTTTTCATCCATTTGGCCTATGCATGTCCTTAATGCACACGACTCAAAACAAAGCATGGTCATATGTTTGTTTTTTTATTTGCTTGTTTGAGGAAATTAATAGGATTACTGTTATGAAGCAGCTCCTAGCCTTCTTAGGTTGACATGCTAGGTTTATTACAGCTTCTCAGGACACCTTCACAAGTAGTTACATAGTCCTGAAGTAAGTTACATTAATAGGACAGAAACACTGGCAGCCCATCACCCAGGCTTCAGGCTGACTACCTGCCCAACATAGAACCTTCCCTCAGGCATTCCGACACTCAGACACAAACACTGCACATGACATTAGAACATTCCATCTGCTTTCCCACTACCAAGCTAAGCCAGACACAACACATCTCCTCCCCTTACATTGGCACATTGCACAGAGCAACAATACATAACGCATGCACAACATACCTCCCCTCTTCTGACAACAACACAGACATTACACAACACACCTCCATACACATCAAAATCATTCACACTGACTCACATCATCAGGGCAAGCACACAACATGTGCTCTGACACTCAAACACTCGCCTCATACCCGGTGCGCTGGCCAGGCACACCAGGACCACCAACTAATGTCACTGTCGCACTCCGGACCCTGATGGGGTGAAAAGAGTCATACAAGGACACACAGTACAGCTAAACACAGCCGCACGTGCACAATGAATAGAACAATACATTATTTGTGGTGAATAAACCACAAAGAAGGGATAATACGTGACCATGCAATGCCTAATACCACAGGCACGCCCAAACCAACCAAAACCGGGGGCGCTACCCCCGTACACACATATCCCTAACCATGCGTGACTTATACTGCAGTCACAACCCTACACCTACTGGGGGCGCTACCACCCAGATACCAAACCATTCACCTCAGATGACTGACCACAGTCAAGCTCCAACACTTGGTGGCGCTACCACCTCACACAGCCATACGTGGGATAAACATGCATAACTCATTACAGTCATGCCCCGACATATATGGTGGCGCTACCACCATAAACCCACGTACACTGTTTAACCCTGCGCGACTCATCACAATCACGCCCATAATGTACTGGTGGCGCTACTCCCAAACACCACATAACGTGGCACTACCTCCCAAATGCCCTTGTGTATGTCATTCCACACCCATACTCAAAATATTACTGAAGGCGCTACCCCCAGAAATCACATTTGGAAGGCACAAACATGCTGACCTGGCATTCACACCATCAGCAAAACCATACTTATATATCACATATAAGCTTCACCCAAAGCCAAACACATGGGAGGCGCTACCCCCGCGTTCACCAAACAATCATATCCACACCTATACAAGAAACAATTGAAGGCGCTACCCCCAATCTCACTAAATTTCAGGAGCCAATACAGATTTTCTATACTGTACACAACGCATCACATAAGAGATTATACAGTTCACATTGTATTGCTCTATACATTTAAAATTATGCTTTTTTTTTTAAACACCATATTTCATGAATTCCGAACCAATCCAATCCTAATAGTCCATGTCGCAACTTAGCGACCTAAACGCTGAAAATCCTAAAGAAGTTTAGTTCTAGACGCTAATACAATACAATAAATGTCATGAGCACATTTCCATATCCAATCCTAAAAGTCCATGTCAATATAAAGCGGCCTAAATGCTGAAAGTCCTCAAAAGGTTAATCCTAGTCTTCAAAAATGACCCACACCACTCACAAATAATCATGAGAAATCCATGCAGCAAACACCCATACCATTACCTGAAATAGCTAAACAGAAATACATTTGCTTAAAACAAGACGGCTATGTCACCTCCTATGTATCTACAAATCCTCAAAGTGTAACCATCCACTCTTAAAACATCAAATATCTGTGGCACAACACACAAGGATAATATCACAAAAGGATACTTAAGTCCCTTCTCCTTGAAACCTTAGAAGATAACCTGTCACCATCTCAGTGGTCTGTCCATCCGTTTTTAGACAACCAAACAGCACCTCGGCCCACGCACCGTTCCTCCTTCGGTGGGGACAATGATAGATCTCCAAGTCTGCGTTGCATTTACAATACATAGACTTATTCCCTCTCCATGCTGCTCAGAATGGATAAGTTGTACTCCAACTGGGCATCGCATACTTTCCCTTCGCTGGGTAGACCGCTACCTGAACATCCCGCCACAGTACAACACAACGCACACTCAACTTCAGTGTGCTGTACTATTCCTCAATGAAGATTACGCTGCGTCCTGAACACGCAGCCTCACGCCTTTGGGTTCCTTACTTGGAAATCCCCATCATTTCTCACCCTTGACGCGATACAGCTGCATTGTTTAAGACTCCCGATTCTTGCAACTCCTGAAAGTTCGGCTTGTTTAAACCTTGCAAGCGACGATTCCTGCATCTCCTGAGCATTCGGCTCATTCGCCAGCTCCGTTCACTTCCATACTGACGTCACCCTTCCCTTGCCAGACACAGGGTAGTGAAGATCTCTGCTCACCCAACGGTCACTGTCTCTGGCATCTACCGACTCTGCTTTATGCGCCATGATCGTTTTACGCTTTACCAGTACAAAGGACACATCCCTTCATCCTGGCTTCATTTACTTTCATTTTCTTCACCATGGGGAGCTTTCCCTTGGTTTGCCTTGTCCCTTGTTTTACCTGCTGGGACATATGATTACACCTAATGGGACAGTTCTGCTCTTCCTTTATGGGCAAACCTCCCACTTTACATTGAAAGCAAGTACTTCCCAATTCACTTAACCGGGACAGCATCACTTTTCTCCCTATGGGCCAGCTCCTTTCTAGACCCTATGAAGCTTGACTTCTCATTTCATTACTGGGACACAGCTTCCTTTCATCTTCTGGCCCAGCTCCCTCTCCAGCCCCCGGGACTCAGCTCTTCCTCCAGATCATGAGCTGCTGGTCCCTCATGCTACGGGGTCTTTTTCCTCCCCCTTTGGCGCCCTGGGTGATGGGTCTTACTTGTATCGGGGGCAGTGTTGTCCTTCTTCTTGTCCATTCCTTTCCTGTACCCCCCCCGCAGCAGGTTTCTTCAGCTTCATAGTTTTTCTTGCACTTGGGTTCTTCTTCTTTAAGACCTCCTCATCGGCAATGTTAAGAAGCAGCTCCTAGCTTTCTTAGGTTGACATGCTAGGTTTATTACAGCTTCTCAGGACACCTTCACAAGCAGTTACATAGTCCTTAAGTAAGTTACATTAATAGGACAGAAACACTGGCAGCCCATCACCCAGGCTTCAGGCTGACTACCTGCCCAACATAGAACCTTCCCTCAGGCATTCCGACACTCAGACACAAACACTCCACATGACATCACAACATTCCTTCTGCATTCCCACTACCAAGATAAGCCAGACACAAGAATTACCCAGGATAAAGTTCTTCAAGCATTGTTAGTTTTGGTCCTTAGTATTTCAGGAAAAACTGGGGACTGGATGGTAATAATCCGCAACCTTTCTTTCTGATTGTATCTTCTAGAATGGAGATTATTAGGATGTAAAAATGGAAAGAGATTACATCAATTTGCGCATTGGCACGCAGATCTTTAAAGAAGTTATTACAAACGAGCTATGGACAATGACTTATCTGACAAATCATTAGATATGTGAAATGTTTGGATTTAATACTTAAGATGTCATGTAGGTTATGGTCAAACTATTTTGTAGGTTTTGACTTTGATTATTTGTTCACCTTTGGCAGCAAACTTAATAACAAAAAACACCATAGATGATTGAGGACAGTTTCTGGCCCATGCTTTGGGCTCCAATTTTCAGTGTAATAAGGTCTTTATTAAAAATGAGTGTCTACTCTTAAAATGAACAAAGAACAATTCACCTCAGCAATGATAAAAGCACTGTTTTCTTTTACATTTTCTGGTACCCTTGCATTTAAAATATTTTTACCATCCTGCCATCAACGGTAGGCACCAAAGAAATTAGGTGTTGCCTAATTTCTCTTCTTTGCCATTAGATCATGCATAGTGGTGTAGTGGTGTGCAGCAACATACATCTGATGAGCAGTTGTCTCCAGACTGAGATATGACCCACAACTATCCACCTAATCCCATTAATTGGGTTACTCAAATTAAGGAATTCTGCATATCTTGATTAAGCAGCATCGCCAAGCTTGCCAGGCTGGTTAGGTTTGCACTATCTTGCACTCGATATAGCCTTACAGACTGAGGGAGGGGTCATTACGCAGGATAATACCCTTAGCCCATAAGTTAGGGAAGGGTCATTATTCCAAGCAAAAATTGCCCTCCTGACGTCTATAAGGCAATTGGCACATACAGTTTTCGTGGTCAAGTAATCATTTTACATTAATATTGACTAAAACAAATAGACAGAGTTACTAAATTAAATGTGTTTTTTATTTTGTAGTGTGTAAATAAGATTGTCTTCATAAATTAAGCATTTAAATTGCAAACTTCGTTGTAATGGAGAGAGTTTATTATGAGCATGCATTGAGTCATGTAAAAGTAAACAATTTCCCTAAAAAAGTGAAAGCCTTTTCCAATGTTTTACGGTTGTCTTTGTTTTGTTAAATAAGCTGTTGCAGGAAAAACTTGTCTTGTTGAAAGAAATCTTGCATGGAAATTGCATTGTAGTTTTCCTGTTCGCTTTTGAACACAGAGGGCTTGATTCACAGAAGTGTTTTATAATGGTGCAATCCCATTGGAAAACGGTCTGTGAATCAGGCCCAGAATGTTCAGAATGCAGTCAATAACAGTATGTATTGACTGCATTTAGAACATTCCGATTGTCTGACAGGAGGTCAATAACGATCTCCATGTGCTAAAAGTATGTACCATATTTGCAAGACCATTGCAGAACAGTGGCAAGACCTGTGAAACAGTGACAATGGTGAAATGGGTAATAAACTCAAAAGAGATCCTTTAAGTCTGTGCATTTTCATTTCCACTCATGTAATACTCTATGCGCTACTCTCCCTTGTGTTAAAACACCTCCATAGACAACAAAGATCAGGGCATTTCATTTTTACAACATATAACACCATTTTGTTTACCATGTACTACATTGTCTGATCAAATGTCATTTTTTCTCTTTTCCGCCTTTCAGGGTTCCTTGAACAAGGCTTGCTGGTTAAAGATGCCAAGACATTAAAGAAACATTATACAAAGACATTACAATTTAAACTTGATATGTTGTCACTTGTCCCAACAGACTTGGTGTACATCAAGGTCGGTATGAACTACCCAGAGTTGCGTTTCAACCGTCTCCTAAGATTTGCCAGGATGTTTGAGTTCTTTGACCGCACAGAGACAAGGACAAATTATCCAAATATGTTTCGCATTGGCAACCTTGTTCTATATATTCTTATTATCATACATTGGAATGCCTGTATCTATTTTGCAATCTCCAAAAGTATAGGCTTTGGCACAGACACGTGGGTCTACCCCAATGTATCCCATCCTGAGTATGGCCGCCTGGCCAGGAAATATATCTATAGTCTCTACTGGTCAACACTGACTCTGACCACCATTGGTGAGACGCCACCCCCCGTGAAAGATGGAGAGTTCCTCTTTGTGGTGTTTGACTTTCTGGTGGGCGTGTTGATATTTGCAACCATTGTAGGTAATGTGGGATCGATGATTTCCAACATGAACGCCTCCAGGGCAGAATTCCAGTCAAAGATTGATTCCATCAAACAGTACATGCAGTTCCGAAATGTGACTAAGGACCTTGAGGCAAGAGTCATCAAATGGTTTGACTATCTCTGGACAAATAAAAAGACAGTTGATGAGAAGGAGGTCCTAAAGAATCTGCCTGATAAATTGAAGGCAGAGATTGCCATCAACGTGCACTTGGACACACTGAAGAAGGTGCGGATCTTCCAAGATTGTGAAGCTGGACTCCTTGTGGAACTGGTGTTGAAACTAAGGCCCCAAGTGTTCAGCCCTGGAGATTACATCTGCAGGAAAGGCGATATAGGGCGGGAAATGTACATCATCAAAGAGGGGAAACTAGCAGTAGTGGCTGACGATGGAATAACTCAATTTGTGGTACTAAGTGATGGCAGCTACTTTGGTGAAATCAGTATCTTGAACATCAAAGGGAGTAAATCTGGCAACAGGAGGACAGCTAACATCAGAAGTATAGGCTATTCGGACCTGTTCTGCCTCTCTAAGGATGATTTAATGGAAGCCCTAACAGAGTATCCTGAAGCCAAGAAAATGCTGGAAGAGAAAGGGCGCCTAATTCTAATGAAAGATGGGTTAATTGATGAGGAAGCAGCAAAGGCAGGCGCCGACCCCAAAGACATAGAGGAAAAGGTGGAAAGACTTGAATCTTCTCTCGACAATCTGCAAACAAAGTTTGCCAGACTTCTTGCAGAGTATAACTCAGCCCAACTAAAACTAAAACAGAGAATCACAAAGGTGGAGAATAAGATACGGACACAAGCCACTAGTTTTTCTGAGGAACATGACAGTGCAACGGATATAGAGGTTGCAAATGTGAATGAAGACCAAAATAAGAAATAGTTTTTGTTGTGGTTGCAAGGGTATAGTCTTATATATCACATGGAATGAGATACAGATGTAATGTATATACCAATGAGCAGTGTCCTATCATATTTATTTTACTGCTGAGTGAGGTGAGGGTCTTTTCTAAGGAGCAGTGATGCTCTGAATGAGTAATGCAAGCCCCTCGCCAATACACAGTGAAATAAACGTGTCAATGCACTGTCTTCTGTTGCAAAGATTATTCTTGACACATTGTTTAGAACTTTAAAATAATGGTGCTTATATTTATTACAACATATCACAGAAATGTAATTTTCTGGTGTACAAATATCCTCACCAATTCCATATGAGTACAGATGTATTTATTATCATGTCCATGTTTTCCTATTAAGATGAGCGTTATCATTTTCTTTTCTCTAAATGATGGAACCTACTATGGCATTATATCATATATTGCAAACATACACACTTTTTCATTCTTTACGTTTTTATTGAAAAGTACACTTTTCTCAAATGTTCTGTTTAGTTTTTCGAAGGTTTAAGTGAATTTAATTTGCCAAAATCTAATTTGAGAGGTTTTTGGCACAAACTTCTCTTTGTTGGGTAATTTTGAATAACCCCATTTTGGCCAAGATATTCCCTCACAAAAACATGATTATTTATTAATAAAATGTATTTATTAAAAAGGTAAGTTCTATTTTATGAAAAGTAAAATAAATCATTGAAGTAGACTTTTTGTTACAAAATAATTGTTATGATAAAAAAAAGTGATTTGCCCAAAACAATATCTTCCCAGAATACTAAGTGGCAGATTTTCAAGCCATTTCTCTATTCAGAAATAAAACGTAAACATTTGCCCAACTCTAATAATAACTATGTTATTACTATCTTAATATATAGGTAAATATATGCACAGTTAGTGTGCTAACCTATGCTATGCCTCTCTCCAACTACAACCTGAGACCTTTATAAAAAGGTTTATATGTGGATGTCCTGTTAGGCTCTATTGCAACCACAACCCACACAGGCAACAGAAAAAATTACTTAATTTCATTATTCTGTTGTTTGGTTGTGCGGGTCTTCCTTCCACAGAATCATCACCCCTTGCATTAGCTCTGAGCACATACTCATACACCTTAAAACAGCAAACCTGGGGCTTCACAAGGGCTTAAGACAACTTCTCCACATGACTTAGCCACTGTCTGCCACCAGAAGTGTTGTCCTATTTTATCTATGGAGCTACTCATGCTCCCTTTTCTCTAGTCAAACAAATCCCCCCCCCCAAAGAAGGTAAGGAATAGTGGATGTCTCATGATTGTTTGACAATAAACATTACAAGAAACTACATTTAGAGGCGCAGCGTGATCGGAGGAGCGAATGAAGAATTTTTGGGAGGAGGATTGTAACCTTCAGAAAGAAAATGACCAAATGTATGGAATTTATTCTTGTAAAGGATGTCTTTCGCCCACAGATTCCTTATATCTTGAAAAACTCCCAAAGCAGTATCTCTACAGGATGGTGTGCAGAGATTATGAGGAACCAGTAACCTCAGACAGGAAATTGCTGAAAAACATACTATCAAAATTGACGTTCTTGCAAAAGTGTGCTGAGAAGCCCAGGTGGAATTTTGACAGATGTCCAACAACAGACAGGTCTTCTGCATTGAGAAGATGAGGGGGTCTTGACAAATCTGCATACTCCTTAAACATTGAGACATAGACACTGAGTGAACACTGTACGAATGCAACTGCTATTCAGTCTTCACAGGATGCAGAGGATAAATGAATACCAGAAGTTACATATTTTGAGGAACATAGAAATCTGGTGCTACTTTGCACAAAAAGGATTCCCTCGCCAGCAGAAGCCTCCTCTTCTTATAAGAGGCCTGGGATGGTGGTTCCCTGCATAAACCTTGCCTCTTGCTCAGCAATCAGAAGTGTTTACTGTGAGGGAACATGTCTCCGTTGTCTTGGTAATGAGGACCCACCAATTCCAGACCCAGATTCAGAACCCATAGCAAAAAGCAAAAGGTTTAAGTGGAAAGATATTAACCACAGGTTTCAGAAATGTAACCACACTAGAAATAGACAAAACAGGATCACAGTGCAAGTGTTCCCTTAAAAAGGTAGCTGTGTAGTAGCTCTATACAGTGGCAATATTAAACCTTCACTTGGCCGATGCCAGCAGGTTTTTCAATGCAACAGATGTAATGTGGGACATAAAAATAGGTCAGAGGCTCTCCCACAACATCATTGTTTCCATCTGCTAGCATAGATAACCCACGTAGAAGATCTACTGACTGCCAACATGGCTCACTCCCACAGATGACAGTCAGTCGTGGTATCTCAACCTCTGAATACGTATGAAGGTTCAGAATGCCTATGTTCAGACAGAGGTTCCTTCTCTGTTCTTTGTGCAGCAGATTCATTCCCATTGAGAACTTATACGGTGGATGCATAGTCAGATCTGGGTACCGAGGCACCTGCACCAAGCGTGAAGCAATAAATATCACATCACCTTGTACAGTTAAAGCTGGTTTAAGATGTGAAGAATCGGAGTGAACCTCTGAAAGACATATGTAGGATCAAAATGCCAATCCACAATCCGCCCTCAAAACATCCTCACTGGAAGAAATAAGAGGCCATTTTCTGCAGAAACATGAATGCAGTGATTTTACTAGTAGTGTTCCTATGATTTCACTTTAGAACAGGTTTACAGACAAAAGCAACCATTGTTTGTGCACCATTAGACTGGTTTTCAATGTATTACTTTAAAAAAGAAATATGTTCTCAATCCCTAATCACACAATTATCACATCTTGTTCCTGAACAACCACATGTAAAAGGCCTCACTGGTCCCAGGGAATAAACTCACATGACCCTCTTAATTCAGATGAACTTTTGAACTCCAATCGTGTTGGCTAGCAGAGTCTTACCGAATGCTCCTCAGAAAGATTTGTGAAAGTCAACCATAGTTAGCAAGATCGACTTCAGCGCCAAGAAACTGATTCCCTCACCTTGTCCAGATAGTCCCAGTGACCGCTCCCCAAAAGATCGAAGATCCCCTTTCAGACAGGGAGTCATTCTGCCCCTGGGTAAACTGGGGTCAAAGTTGGAAAGAAAGAACTCCCAAAACAGTAGAATGAAGAGCAGCATGTACCATACATGGTGGTGGAGAACATGAGCATGATCAGAAACTGATTCTTGAGATCTCAGCAAAATAGAGACTAGTCTGTCCTCAGAATTCATCACAGAGATCATATACTCAGCCATGCCTCTAGCACCCTCAAGATGCACACGACAGTCTGGAGAAAATGGAGACTGCCTGACAGGTGTCCCTCACTCTGTCTATTCCTACAAAATCTGGTATCAGGCCCTGTACCAATGAACTGAATCCACGTGATGCAACAAGAGCCTCATAGGTGGAGAGAGAAACCTAGGAAATGCAGAAGAGCCCTGAAGACGGACCATGCTGGGAAATGCATTGGCATTTTATTTTGGACGCTTTGTGATATGATATTTTCGTGGATATCTTCTGCCTTTTATGACGAATAAAAAGACATGTGACCATCTGAATATGGATTTACGGAAATGATCTATCAGACATATCATAAGAAATTATTTCAAGATTGAACTTTCATTTTGTTGCAACTTCCTTAATAGTGCTAAGCGAGAGTGTATCATTGGTTAAAGATGAATCGTTAACCGCATGGTCTACACATTATATCCTTGGGCCAAGGCTTTTTTTCTGATATGCTCCCACGAACTGGATTAATGGACTGTTACATAAGGTATAATTACTGGTTTATTTAATTTAATAGATAGTTTTGTCAGAGGCGCCACGGGCCACCCCTTACTCCATTTTCAGATCTTCCACTTAAACGATTTAACAATGTTACTTGTCAGACCATTTCATCGGTTCTTGCTGGCATTTCACTAAACAAATTATATTTTGACTCTGTTGAGATCTTAAATGACTATTGCAACCATTGGTCAGTCACTATAGTAGACACTATTGAACCTTTTGCCAAAGGAATCTTAACCACACAATGAGTTCCCCTTGATTATTCCAAGATTTTAATACACTTTACCAGACAACGTCTGTGTAGCTGCAAATGTATTGGAGGACAGTTCCTAAAACATTTGTTTTAGTTTTAAGAACTGTCAGTAAGTATATGGTTTCTGAGTGAAGCACCCTCTTTAATTGCTAAAGAAGAATCTTACAGGTGAGATAAGGTGGAGCAAGGTCTTACAGGCATATAAAATCAAGAGAGAGCAAGCAAAATGTGTCCAGGATCACACAGTGGGGTTATGCCCAAAGAGTCTTTGTAGAAAGTTCACAAAAGATTGAGATCAAGTCAGGAAAAGTTAGTTAACAGGTCCCAGGCTAGCCCAGGTTAGAAAGTCGAGGATTTACTGTCACCCCGAACGATCTGTCGCAAGGGAAGCCAGGCGGGACACAGTACCTGAAAGTGGGAAGAATGCTCCAGCGGGGGCAGTTGTTCCTGGCAGCGGGTGCAAGTCGGTGATTTGTCCAGAGGAAGAGGAGGTCTCGACGTGAAGGAAAGCTGAAGGACGTTGCGCTGCCAGGGAAGAAACCAGCCGTGGAGTTTACCGGTTACAAGGTACCACCCTTTTCTTCGCGGTAGTGGTAAACCGTTGTATTGCGGTTGCCGGGGTGCTTGGCACGGGCAAGGCGGCCACGAGATGGTCCAGGAAGGCGAAAAGACGGGCAAACTGGTTATCCCCACCAGTCAAAGGAAGAAGACTCTCCGGACTGGAGATCTCCTCTGTCGTCGGGAAAAGTGGTGAGACGGTTCAGCAGGGCTCCACCGGTGGTGTCGTCGTTGCAGGTCTGCTCGGCTTCTCCCTCCTCGGATTCTTTAGGTCCTGTGGCGACTTGTCAAGTTCCAGTCCCCAAAGCCCTGCTTTTATGCAGAAAACCCCTATTCATTCAGCCTAGCTGTCACTCAAACATGCTAAGTAGTGAGCCGGGCGGCTCACCACTTGGGCCAATCACTCAAGAGGGCGACTTGAGTTGCCGAGGCAACTCAGTCCAGGGTGCCTAAAACCCCCTCCCACACCCCCTGTGGTACCCAGACAGAGTAGCACCACTTTTGGAGGCTTCTGTGGAGAAGCCCGCCAAAAAGTGGAACAAAGGGCTCGACTTGGGTTGGAGTCACAGAAGCGAACACAAACGCCATTTTGGAACCAAGTTTCGGCAAAAAATACCAACCGGTGAATTTATATTAATTTAATAAACCAGCGGTATGTTCGAGGCTATGTTAAAAAGTGGTAGCTTCGAACAATGGGAAAATCCCATAGGAATATATTTGCGGTCGAATATAAAAAGTAGTATGCACTGCCACCAGCCAAAACTCGGTCGGGGGGACTGGACAGTGCCCCCATCGAACAACAGACCCCGGGGCAATCGAATTGCCCCGACCAGTACGTCCACAATAGGATGGTTTGTACTGGTTCTGTTCACAATTTGAGACTAGTAAAGCCAATGGTGACTTTAAAAGCCCTGGGAGACAGTAGTCTGTCCCAGGGTATGGAGTCTATGTTTGGGGGTCGCTACGACACCCCTGGGTTACGGACGGAGGGTGCTGTGTAACCCGCAACCCCAAAAATCCAGCAAAGCTGCTGGGTGATTCACTAGGTTTGGGAAATTAGCCTTTACAGAGAATTCTCCCTAACAGGATGCCGGAGTAAAGAGCATTTGAGTAGAACAACTTTGAATTAATGACCATGCCCGTAACAATAGCCAAGTCAGAATGTGTAAGAAAAGGGTGGAAGCCAATAAAGCTGTCTTAGACTGAAAAACAAGATCTGAATGACCTTAGATATGTGCTTGTTGAAACTTAAATCAGCTACTCAAAAGAAACCAAGATTTGTCCTAAAATGGATAAAACACAGTGTCATTACTCCAAAGCATGGGGGGGAGAAGGATGTCTAGAGGGGTAGGCAAGAAGATCCTTAGGGCCGAAGTTCAATTCAGTTTTTAAGGGGTTTCATTGTAGCTGGTTGTTTAAAATCAGTCTCCGAACAGGATAAATCCTGTTAATCAGATGTGAGAGATCCTCTGAGGGAGTATTGATTTTGATTAAACTTTCTGCCCCAGGTTTTAATAAGAAAGAACAGAGGCCGGATTTAAATGTTGAAAAGCAAAGGGGAAAGAGTTGAACCCTGGGGAACCCTGGTTGAATTTGGGGAAGAGTTCGCACTCCACATGAAACCCTGGTGGGAGCTCAGGAAAAGAACTCAACATATTTGGTTCTGTTGCATAAAAGAGATCGGAACTATGTTGTTGCTGGTTCAGAGACTCCTGCTTCTTTGAAGAGGGGGGTAAGCAGGATACTGTGATCAACAGGATCAAACACTGCATATAAATCAAGCATCACCAAAAGAGTTCCATTATGGGCATTTAAAAGAACATCATCCCAAACAGAGAATAGTGCTGACTCTGTGCCATTAAGCGGGAGGAATCCAGAACCTAATGGATTTAGCAACAAAAATAAATCTCCACGTTACTTTCAAGTTGAGCTGCCAAAATCTTCTCTGTAATATTAGAAAACCATGGTGGGCCACTTATGAGCTGATAGTTTTTGGGATGGCAGGATCAAGCTGTATTTGTTTTTTTAATTTTTTTTTATTAGCACTGGCGGGGTGGTAATACATGCTTCCTGCACTAAACCTTCAAAGATAGACAGGTTATCAAACTTGGTCATGAAAGGAGCAATACTTTCAGAGTGGTGGAAGGCTATTAAATCAGGAAGAGCATCAAAAATAGCACACATCGGTGTCAGGGAGGGTACAAGGAGGAGATCGCATCAGAAGATGTAGGCTGATGAGAAAAGGTAGATATGTCTCTGGAAGGATACATATCTGGGAATTGGACTATAGAGTGGAGCAATTTATTAGATGCTATCTCCTGTTGAATATACAGGACTTTTGAGAGAAAGAAAGAATGTATCTAATTGACCTTGTTTTGTAAAACAGGTATAGGGTTTTGCACAGAAGAGGGAGAGAGAGGAAGGAGTCTACTATCTTAAATAACTCCCAAGTTTATTATCAGCTTGTCAAATACGGTCCTGAAAAAAACACTTGTGGATTTGAAAATGGCTTCTAAGTGTGAAAGGCAGATTTACACAAAGCCAATCGTTTTCCAAGTTTTAATTTCTGTCACAGTTTCTCCTTTTAATGACAAAAATCTATTTTTACAAGCCTTAAAATGGAAGAGAACCATGTCTGTGAGGAATTGCGCGTTTTCTTGGGACATTACGGCGCAGACGAGTTACAGATTGTTCTAGATGCCATTTGGCAGGAGTCAAAGTAATCTGAACAAGAATGAAGGTGCAAAAAGTAAGCAATGATGCACGGGTGTAATGTCATCTTCCAGGACTAGGCACCAAACACAATGCTATATAAGATCTGACTACGACATTTGGCAATCCCTGCAAAGTCAACGATGAGAAATTCAGGGCAAAATATTGAAGAATGCCCCAACAAACATAGAGAGATAGCAAACTGTGATGGCATCTTTACACGCAGACAACAGGAACAATTGAGGGGGGGGTATGATTGGCTTCACATATACACCCGGAATTCCTTTTTTGGCATCAGGGAGTGGCAGAATTAATGATGGAGTTGGGCTACACTGATGTCCATGGTGGCTGTTGTAAGATGTTAAGTCCGGTCTCTGTCTGAAGCTATTTACATCTAAGTTATATCTGTGGGTGGAAGCTTTTTATTAGAAATAGAAAATGTCATATTTGAAAGAGTGGTTGCAAAACATGTCTGCCGTCTTCATCAGACCCATTCTCGCTCCTCACTTAGGAATCCATTTTGCGTTTCAAACTGTGGGCACCAATTTAAATGTAGGACCTTTCTCGAACATAGAACATGTTGCGTTCTGCATATTCAAAACAAACGTACACAAAAAACTCAATGCAACTCATGCCTTTTGGTCTGGTGATGGAGCAATTACCGGTCCATTCCGAGGTCGGCGGGACCGGTAATTCCCCATTCACCAGAGCCATTCCCCATTCCCATTTGGGCCCCCATAGGGCTCAAAGGGAAGGGGGAAGGCGGCAATAACGGTACCGCAAATTGCCCGTTATTGACCCCGGTATCCCTTTGCGGGTCCCGTCCTTAACGCCTGGTAAAACCAGGCGTTAAGGGCGGGACCCGCAAAGGGAACTCGTAGTAGGGCGGTAAGGGATGAGGCCCATTATCTTATATATTGTTTAGTTCAAACAGTGCCCTTTTAAGGAGTAAAGTATTGGCTGGGAAGCCAATGAGATTCACTTAGATTGAACCTTTTAAATGCTTTTTCCCCGGTGCCACAAATTCCTGGACAAAATAGATACCCCCAGCACTTGCAGGTGGGCACAGGGAAACCTGCCATCGCCAAATAAGGATATGTATAAATACACAGGGGTGGACTGGGAACCAAAAGAGGCCCTGGAAATAATGTTCAAAGTGGCCCCATATTACGCATTTTCAGCAAGCCCAACCCTTTTGCTATGAGAACAATTGGAAATAAAATACACAAAAGAGGCCCAGGATGGTGAGGTCTACTGGGAAATCTCCATAGTTCGCTAAAGGCCAGTCCACCCCAGTTTATATACGTTGTGGTAAAAGAAGACACATATTTAAGATTGTATGTATACATTGAACGAGTTAAACAAATATTTCTATGGGCCAGACCATGCCTACGTGCCACTACATAGCACCCTGCAAACACAATTCTGTTGTATAAAGCGCCTTACAAATGCTCAATAAATAAATAAATATAAAGGCAATGCAATTTGACATCTGAACTATGGCTTGCCAATTGGCATTGGGTGTACTGGCAAAGAGCACATTGAGAATCTCCACAAAACCTAGTACATCATCTTCATGCCCTTGACTCATATCTTTTGCAAGGAGTGTTTTTAAACTGCGTAGTAGGGGGTTGAGGCACATTTCATTGTGGACAGTAGTTTACAGGGAACCCTTTTGGGATGTGCGGGAAAAGTTTGGGGACTTTGAAAACCTGCAGTGCATGGGTTAGACTCCTGTTGGGATTAAAAGTGATTTTAAGTCTTCAGAGAGTGGCCGCAAGTATTTCGCGGCATGACCCTCACACTGTGATTAGTTAAGAGGCAGGGCATTCAGCGGTGTGACCCTCACACTGTGATTACTTGAGAGGCAGGGCATTCAGCGGATTGACCCTCACACTGTGATTAGTTGAGAGGCAGGGCATTCAGTGATGTGATCCTCAGACTGTGATTAGTTGAGAGACAGGGCATTCAGATATGTGACCCTCACACTGTGATTAGTTGAGAGGCAGGGCATTCAGCTGTGTGACCCTCACACTGTGATTAGTTGAGAGGCAGGGCATTCAGCAGTGTGACCCTCACACTGTGATTAGTTGAGAGGCATGTGATTACTGGGGAGGCAGGGCATTCAGTGGTGTGACCCTCACACTGTGATTAGTTAAGAGGCAGGGCATTCAGTGGTGTGACCCTCAGACCGTGATTAGTTGAGAGGCAGGGCATTCAGCTGTGTGACCCTTACACTGTGATTAGTTGAGAGGCAAGGCATTCAGTGGCGGGACGTGATGAGATGATACTCACACAGCTTCACGAATAAAGTTAAGCCGTCAGGCGATCAGTAATTCCTGGTTTTCAGGGTCATAGCATGTCCTCAAACGCGAGACGTTCACATTTAGCAACCACTACATGTATGATCTTCAGAGAGGCTTTTCCATTCAAATTCCAGTAAAAATGAATCTGTTCTTACTTCCGCAGCAATGGCAGTCATGTGTCCAGTTCGAAGTCCTAACTGAATGCCTCTGCCATTGATTTCCATAGATGAGGAAATGTTAAGGGGGCAGGAAGGATAGCTCTGGGGCAATGCGTTTGTCTTTCAAATCCTGATCCGGCGCGTAGAAACCACTCATTGGTATTAAGAAGCGCGTTATAAAAGAACAATTATAATTATAATGAAGAGCGACATATGCAAGTGCCGCAAACTCGGCAAAATGTGGATTGGAAATCTTCAGGTTGCTAGTTCAAGGTGCAGCCACTGTGGCGTCATGGCTGAGTCCCCAGGAGTCTTTAGTGGCTCCTCGTGCAGTTGTGCATTAGACTCAGGGAACGTTTTGTCGCATTATTTTAAAAAAAAATAAGATGGCTTTTTTAGGACACACTTCATGCCGCAGCCTGGTCTCTAAGCGCGGGCCGGGTTTCACACCCATACTACTTGGCATTGTCTTGTTCCGAAGACGAGCGTGTTGCCCCTGAGCTGCCCTTACAGCCCATACTGTATATTACCCAACGCTACCCTCCGTAGCCTCAAACCTAAGAGCACCAGAGGTACATCACACTAGGAATATCCTGAAAACCAGTCAGATTTATGAGCCTTGAGGCCTGGAATTCATTGGACACTCTTGCACAAAACAAATGCATGTTTCCTTTTCAACCCTCATAAAGATTGAAAATTGGAACAGGGTTACAGTCCATCTTCATGCCAGGGTTCCTCCGCATGGGCTGCTCTTTTAAGAAAATTAAAATGAACGGCCCTTCCACTAACTCTACAGACAAGATGAAAAGAATCCAAAAATAAGTTTGAGGACTTGGGGGATATCAATTTGTTTACCTCCACGCCCTTTTTTGACCCTTAGGTTTTGTCCTGGTGTTGCATGCGAGTGAAAAAAGGAGGTCCTCTACTCCATACACAATTAATAGGTTGGGGTTTCCACACCGGCTTCTGCGCCACTTGATATTCAAGAAACACTAAATGCCAATAATAGGTGAAAGATTGTTCATGAATTTAATACATAATTTTAGTGTGCCCTTTCTGAGACACGTGTTTCGGCATCACTTGTGCCTTTTTCAAATCAGGGCTTCGTTCCTTCACGTCATGGGGTAATTCCCCCTGAAAATTCACATGTTCCTTTTCATTTGTCTAGCCAACGCGAGGCATTGAGTGTTTCTTGAATATCAAGTGGCGCAGAAGTCGGTGTGGAAACCCCAACCAAGATCAAAAGAATGTCTTATCCCTGAAAACACTAAATGTAAATGTAGCATAAAATTACTGACATTAGTACCCGGCACGCGCTGCGCACCGGGAATACAATGCGTGGATTGGCTCTTTTCCGAGCCATACCACACGGTATTCCCGTGTACGCCGTGCGTGCCGGTTACTCTGTTCCCGGCGAGGGGCGTGGCAGCCCCTTATCCAATGAGGAGGCTCGAAACAGGGCAATCCCCGCTCCTAGCCTCCCCATGGCTGGAGGCTGCCTTCGTCCCCCGCCGGGGACTTAGGCACGTTTTTTTTTTCCTCCACCCCCTCCCCCGCAAACTATCCCCTCCCCACCCTCCCAAACCCACTTACCTTCTTTTTTTTTCTTTTCTTGGAGCGAACGCACTGGAAACACTTATGTTCCCAGCGCATCCGCTCCCGGTGGCCGCCATGGAAAGGGAAAACGGATTAAGTTTTACCTTTCCCGGCGGCCATTTTTTTCTACTTTTTTTTCTTTTCTGTTTTGAACAGAAAAAAATGCCATTAGTACCCCGGTCTAACGGGCCGGGGTACTAATGGCTATAAGACCCTCGGTGGCAACTACGGTCAGGCCTGTAACTACGGCCCCGGGGGCATTACCTGGGTGGTATTGGCCCGCCGCCTCGTGTCTTATTGCCACAATAATACAATAACAGAATCTTTTCACAGAAATCGGTTTTAAGAATTGTGAACCAATATTTGTCCTCTGCTCTACTCGGCCCATTCAAGCAAATATTACAGTATAGCAAGCATTACATGAGTAAATAACATATTCAGGTCTGTCTTGGGCCCTCTTTATGAGTCATTTGGTAACTGTAAAAACAGATGATATTTCAAATAGTGCCTACTTCTAATGCCTGCTAGATGATGGGGCTGCGGGTATTTAAAAGAGGTTTTGTAAGGATTCACAGTGTGTAAATGCTCATTTTCTGAACTACTGCAGGCAGTTTTTCAGAAGATCTGTGTAATTCCCCCTCATTCCACTTCTTCAGTTGCTGTAAACTCGTAATTCTAGGCGGCCCGAGGTTTCCACAGGTAGTAAGCATAATTACGACATGTGGAAATCTTGGTACAAAGTCCTCAAACTCATAATGAGTGCCTTAGTGAGGTTGTCTGAATAGGTCAGTGAAATATTGTAAAAATATTGATAAAAGCGCATCCAACACCTCCTACGTGCAAGTTCCCTGTTTAACAAAGTGGACCTGCCTTCCCAGATTCATAAAGGAGGGATAGGCGACAATCACTACGAACAACCCTCTGCCCACTCCTCCATTCATATATTATCACGCATGCTCCTTGCACTCACCTATGTATTGACATAAAATCACCCGCAGGGATGGAGCACTGAGATCGGCTCTCCACCTATGTGGTTGCTGCATCTGCATTGCCACTGATGGGTTTAAAGGTACTGACAGTAGGTATTGGTACATAACGAAATGTTAAAAAAAGGAAAGAAATGCTCATGCTTTCCATGACCGTTTATATTGGTTATTCCACATGAAGGGGATCATACTGCAGGGACATGCACCCCCTGGAACATACACCTTCTTGATTTTGTGGGTACCCTGAAACTGCATGCACAAAGACTATTTTGGAGGCAGTTTCATTTTTGTGGAATTCTGCTGCCTGCAAAAGATAGTGAATTTTCCCGATTTGCATGTTCTTTTTCTACACACAAGTGAAGATAGCCCTCTGTGAAACAAGGCACATTGACAGATCAAGACAATACATCTGTGAGGTGCGCAGAGGTCCAATATTCACTAATCCCTACACTGTGACCTAATAACCTTTGTATTTAAAAAAAATCCAGATAAAAACGTTTTCAGATTCTTTTGATCAAGGTGATGTTCTCTTGCAATTGCTATATACAAAATAATATGCACAGAAGCATAACATTTTGTTTTTGTATACGAATAAGCGTTTTCACATCGTGTTTGTGATGCAAGAATTTCCAAGTTTCACAGAAGTTATAATCATTTTGTTTTAAAAAAAAATGCTATTTGTAACAACTGGTGAATTTGTTTTTTTTTTGTTTCGACATTTGAACATTAGATGAACTTTCAATTTGATTTGTGAAAAATCTTGAGAGCGGCATTAGAGTTTGTCATCAAGCATGTTCTAGGCAATAAATGTATCCCAGAAATTGACGAAATTTACTTCAAAAGTAATAACCAGAATCTTGACAAATATGCTCTCATCTCACTATGACTGTGATTGACTTTATATTAGCAGCGTAGATAATCATGACATTTTTTACATAATTTTTTCAAAACGTGATTATTTTATAATGCACTTGGTCGTTTCTATTAAAATCAGTGCTAATACAAATATTGCATTCATCTTTTTCAAATCCTACTGTTGCTAATTACAAAGCAACTTTGTGTGCTCAACATACTTAATGTGTTTTAGTTGCATATATCTCTGAGGTCAAGTTAAAATCTACATGTAATTGAGGCAATGTTATTTGAAAGAGCTGTTTTACTGTGCAGAGCCACCACCATAGTGGCTTCACAGATCCAAGGCCTGTCCATTTGTTGGCCCATTGTGCCCTATCCCGGGGTATCCAGACCATAGTCTGTGGAGGAAAAGGGAAAAGAGGGCAATGGAATAGTGAACTGGGTACAAACATATGATATCATATGATATATGATATGATATGGCATTCATAACGCGCCTATACACAAGTGTTTCAAGGCGCAATGAGGCAAGTGAGGGGAAACAGAGGGAAGACCGAGACAGCGATCCTACTTGGACTGGTGCCATTGAGATAGCGCAAGTGCAGGGGAGGGAGGAAGGGGACAAATGCAGGGGGAAAGGGGAGGGGGCAGTGCAGTACATAGGATAACAGTAAAATAAATTTAAAAAATTATAATAAGTAAAAGTGCGGCCGGCTGGTGGCAGTGAAAGGGTAAGTGCAGACATCAGGTGTCAAGTAGGGGCTGTAGGGATACAGGAACAGTCCCCGGGTGCAAGGATTGCCAGGGTGGCAGTGCAGGTGTGCAACTGGCGGGGAGGGGAACTGGGCCCGAGATCAGAGACCTGAGCTCACTCTCTAGAGCCACCACACACTCAGGGGATACACGTGGGCTGTTAACCCCGGATTTTGTCCTATAAAGATTGAGGTGTTTGGGACAGCTTTGTACAGTGTACGCCCGATAAAAAACAAGAGCACAATTACTGCCTGACCTACTGTACAAGCTCAAGTGACAGTAAATACACCTGATTGACTGAAGTAGATTGGATTTGAAATAGTGCGAGGACAAATTATAATCTCAATCTCGCACCGGTACACTGATTTATTACGAACACGGAAGGGTGCTTGGGGCAAAACGGTTCATGTCTTTAATATATGTATGACTTAAGAAGCAGCCATAACAAATTAAGAAAATGCAGGCTTCTCTGGGAGTGGATGGTGGTGGAAATTGAAATGTTATGTTATGTTAAAGGCATTTATAGAGCGCACATACACCCGAAGGCTTCTTGGCGCGAATTGAGAGGGAGGATTAACATATTTAAGTACAGACTAAAATAAGAGCGTTTTCAACAGCCGGCGGAAGGTAAGAGGATCCTCAGTCCCACGTGAGGCGAGAGGCAGATCATTCCAGGGTTTGGCGGCAGCTACTGAGAACGCACGCCCACCTGTCCGTGAGAGTCTGATCCGGGGAACCGCCACTAAGAGGGCGGATCGAGAGCGCAACAAGCATGTAGGAGCATAGGGTACACATTTCTCCTGCAGATAATGGTAATGGAAGACCATTGGGATTCACAGCATGGGAGTGTTGAGAGAGATCAAGACGAGGCAAGGCAACCGAGGGTAGATCTGTCATGGCAGACATTCCAGTCTTGCTGTCAGACTAATGGAAAGCTCCCGGCGCCTGCTTCTATTTCCCCCCAATAACATATGCAGCAGGTGTGAGCAGTACAGGGGACCACATCTCCAGGCCAGGACAGGAGCCACAGACTGCATGATACTCTAGGTGAAATGGATAACAAAGTAAAACTAACGTCACCATCTATCTCTGCCTTAAACCTGGTGCTGAGCTCATTTGTTAGCCTTTACAAGAACATAAAGGTCAAATGATCAGCTAACACTGTACAACTGAGCACGATAAAAAATAGGCATGTTCTGGTTAAAGGAACCAATTGGGAAAAATGAAAGGGATGCAGTAGAAAGAGACCGGGTGAAAGACTCAGAGAGGGAAAAATAAATATCTGCAAGGGCAAAAAAGGGCCAAGCAGTGTCTAACAAATTATATTATATTATCAATATCGACTCAGGAGTGAAAATAGGAGGGTAGCGATACCCAGGGAGTCTGTCTAGGAGTCCACACACCAGCCCCAGTACTAGGTCAAGGAAATGAAATTAGAACAACCTAAACTGCGTTTGGGAACACTTGGAGAAGAAATGGTGACCCCTCGAGTGGTGGACTATAATCAAATGACAGAAAACAACCCTAATCGCTCCCCACAAAGGAGGGGGGGCCTCGAAAAAGGGATTGAAAAAATCCAAGAATGGCAAAAAGAATTTGAGGAGTTATGCAAGAATGTCTTTGAAACTTGAATCTTCGCAAGGATCAACCTGAGTCAACTAGTTCGACCGAACCCCAGTTAATTAGGGAGAAAAGCCTGGCTAATAATATGAAAGAGACAGGATACCCTCATGTTATACAACAAAAAAAAGAGATGGAAGTACTCAGACACAGTGTGGTGGTAAAGGTCCAACCCTGCTGGTAGAATGTGTGCAGGAAAATAGTCAACTATCGGATGACCTAAATAAAATAATACGATGCAACTCCAGGTCTAGCAACACAGATAGAAGAGGAGAAAAAGTAACATTGAAAGATGTAGAACAACAAACGGAGATTCTGGGGATGCAGACCAAAATTATTGGTCGCTCACATGATATGGAACACCCATCCACAAGTAACAGTGCATTCCAGCATTTAAAAGACATGGGCCTCATTACAAGGTTGGAGGTAGGCTTGCCGGTAAAACCGGCAAGGCTACCTCCAAACTTGCAAGAAAGTCCGGCACCCGCGAATGGCCAATTACCGGGGTATTCCAGCCCCGCCGGACCCGGTAATTGCCCTTTCGCGGGTGCCGGAATCGAGTGATCCCCATTCCCATATCAGCCCCATAGTTCTCAATGGGAATGGGGTTGCCCGTAGTACCGGCACTGTTCATAACTAAACCCGGACCGCAAGCTTGTAATGAGGCCCATAGTGTCAAACAGAGATGAGGCAGCCACACATATTGAGAGTCCTTTGGCCCTCGCACGGTGGGAGCCAATATTTTGTCGTGGTAAAAGTGATCCACAAGCCCCCGTTATAACCAAACTAACAGCAACAGCTCAATCACAGACTGATGACCGGAATCTGAGAGGCACCTCAATATTGGGAGATATTAATGATGGTAAGCTCGAGGGTCAGACGTCCCTTCAACAGCAGAGGCAGAAATTGTCTCCATGGATTACCATCCCAACTAAAAAGGCTGTGGAAAGTAACAAGGATCAAAGACAATTAGGATCTGCAGAGCATTCCCACTTAGTTGAAAACAATGAAATGGCAATAAAAGGAAAGGGGGTTATGGACATAAACCAAAGGTGTGCGCTGCTTGACAGTAAGAGCAACGTATTTTCCTTGCTGCGGAACATATTAACGCGAGTCTTTCAGAAATTATAGGAGAATAGTGTGACAAATTAGTCGATCAAAGTGTCAACTTGTTTATTTGGAACACAAAGGGCTGTAGGAGTTTTATGAATAAGATTATGAGAGACACTTTATTTGACAAGTACAACCTAATATTGCTGCAGGAAACCTGGTTAATCAGTAGTTTCAAAATGTACGGTTTCTTGATTGTGGAACAAATGGCAACCCACTGTAAAGCAAGTCGCCCAGCGGGAGGACTAATAATAACTACCTGCAATTTGATGATATTGAATTCAGAAAAAATAAATACATTTCAAAGCGATCCTTTCAGCGAGAGTACATTTTCAAATGGGTCAAGCTTTAAAAAGTATAAAAGTGGTAAATACCTATTGGAACCCCTTGTGCTCCAACATGGAAGCTTTTTTGTAGAGTCTGTCTGCAGTATTTTTGAACGCTATCTCCAGGAATGGCCCAGTAGGATTAGTTATAGCTCGTGATTTTAAATTCATATTGTCTACTGCTCTACCCACCACGAAGCAAACATTTAGTGGCCTTTGAGTACAGTAAACAATGTGTGAGGTTCTTCAAAGACTCAGGCCTGTATATGGCGAATGGTAGTGTTAAGGGGGTTTGGAGCCGGCTCGAATCTGGAAAAATTGATCCTCTTGCTCCACGATAGACTACTTGGTTATTTCAAAAGACATGTTTGGTCACTGTGCCGTTATGGAGGTAAAAGAGACCAAATACAATTACCATAAAATGTTGACCGCTAGTTTATCACTGTCAGTAACTGGAGCAGAGGTCGGGTAAGGTAAGGAATTCATGGTGGCAACAGTAAAGACAGACACAAGTGATCACAGTTCAAGGGTGTTTATTAAACTGTATTTGCTGGTTGGAAAAACACCTAATCTAAAACTAAATCTAAGATGGGAGCAAGCTACGACCATCAAATAATAATAAGGCAGTCCTATGGCGTCTTGTCAAATAAAAGGGCCTCTACTAAGAAAAAACCTATTTTCAGTCCGTACAACTGAATACAATAGGGTGTGGGATAGGATTCACAGGAAAGAAAGAAGTATTCACAAATGATAAGTGAGGATGCGATAGCCGGGGGTCTGCCTTCCCTGTGTTTTGAGCACGGGACAAGGCGGGACTCAGGAGCACAGCACACGCTAGAGCTTTCCAGCAAGAGACTACGGTTCTGCTCAGAAGGTATCAAGACCTTCAGTGGTTAAGTCTCTCTTCCACAAAAATTCTCTTGTCTCTGAGGACCTGATGTGTTCCAAAAATAATAAACAAAAGTTCCTTTCTGCTTTTACGTTGGGTGATGCCTTTACAGCCCTGGATCCCCCTCTTCCAGGTTCAGACCGTTCTCGAATGTTAGCCTCCCTCCGTCGGGTTCACTGCGGCTTTTCAACTCAATTTCACCTATGGCATTCACAAATCTAAATGTCTTGTTAAACAGTTAATTTTGGACACCCCTCTGTCGGGTTCACCGTTGTCAACACACTGTTCATTGGGACTTTAGGGGTCGCCCCATTCCACCGCATCCCTCCATCGGGTTCACTCTTGCCAACTTTACATTTCCTTCTACTTTCTTATGATGCGAGATTCACTTCCCTTGGGTTTTCACTGGTTTGTCGGTCAAAGATTTTTGACTGTACGGGGGATTTTGCTTAGACCACTTTGACATTTTCCTTGCGGCTCCCCTAGAGCCGTATGGTATTGGTAGTTTCAACAAATGTGGGATCAACTAGAGTCTCTTTAATGAGCACCCATGTGGTGCCGGACCCTTCTGCAGCTGGTTGTCCCATAAGGTCAACAGTTTTTGAACTTCCCTTATTTTCCCATTTGCAACTTTCATTCATCACAGTTTGGTATCTTAACGGATCGACCCTCGACCCTCCAAAAGATTGAACATTGGGACAGGGTTCCTCCACATGGGCTGCTCTTTCAAGAAAATTTAAATGAACGGCTCTTCCACTAACTCTACGGACAAGATCAAAAGAATGTCTTATCCCTGAAAACACTAGATGCAAATGTACCATAAAATGACTGACAATAATACAATAGCAGAATCGGTTTTAAGAATTGTGAACCAATATTTGTCCTCTGCTCTACTGTCATGATCCCTACCCCCGGAGACCCAGACCAAGTCCAGCAACCCCAGAAGCAGGCATCAATTTACCCCAAGCAAGCCCAACAACCCCTGCTAGGGGCTATTTGGGTGCAGTCCTGGCACCTATGGCGCCAGGCTCATATGGAGATTCAGTCCTGGCACCATAGACGCCAGGCTCATAGAATAAAACTTACCTGATGCAGACCATGCTGCAAACTTACCTGATGCAGACCATGCTGCAAGAGCTCCAAGCCAAACGAGGCTTGGAAGGGACTATTTTACCTAGGGACTATTTTTTTACTCGGGTGGGGCTGGGGAGGAATACTTACCTGGGACTACTTTGGAGGCTATTTAAACCATGCCAGAAGAGCAGCACACGCTTTGCGTTATTCTGCATCCAGCAGCATAACGCTCACCGTGCCTGCAAGTCTGCATCCAGTCTTCTACCACGCCCGCCTCGAGTTTGGAGCTCCTAGAAAAAGGGAGAAAGAAGGAGAAAAGGTTAGAACAAGAGCAATACCTTTGATCCTTACCTGAATTCCCGATCCATCGCGCCTTCGAGCTGGAAGAAAGAAGTTATTTTATGCGCGTCGCCTCGCCTGCTGCAGCGCCGCGCTGAACTCACCGGCCTTCGCAGCATCTTCACATTTCACCGCATCCTCCTGCATGTTACCGTCACACTCCGGCACCTAAGGAGAAGACAAGAACAGCAAGGTGAGCCAAGGGAATACACAGAGGAATACCCCCCATAGACTTAGCTGATTTTACCACCGGGGGTACTATTCTTCTTCACGGGTCGGCGCAGCTTCCACTGCATCCTAGCCGAACCCCGGCCCCTAAGGGGAAACAAAAGGACAGCAAGGTGAAACAAGGGACTAACAAGGGGAACCCTCCTCACTACAAAAGACTTACTAAATTTTACCGCCGGAGGCATTATTCCCCGAGACTTCATACTCTCTCTCAGCTCCTGAATAAGGGAGAAAGCAACAGGTTACATATGGACTTTATTTTATCGAACTGTGTTGGATAATACAAATCCTTACCAGAACATTACCGGTTGCCATGAGGAACTCTTCAGTAGGGTCAAGCTGCAACCTGCAAGGAATCGGACAAGAGTGAAAGTCAGGCATTTGAACTCTTACGAACTACATCCGATTCTTTTGATCAAGATGATGAGCTCTTGCAGTTGCTATATACAAAATAATATGCACAGAAGCATAACATTTTGTTTTTGTATACGAATAAGCGTTTTCACATCGTGTTTGTGATGCAAGAATTTCCAAGTTTCACAGAAGTTATAATCATTTTGTTTTAAAAAAAAATGCTATTTGTAACAACTGGTGAATTTGTTTTTTTTTTGTTTCGACATTTGAACATTAGATGAACTTTCAATTTTATTTGTGAAAAATCTTGAGAGCGGCATTAGAGTTTGTCATCAAGCATGTTCTAGACAATAAATGTATCCCAGAAATTGACGAAATTTACTTCAAAAGTAATAACCAGAATCTTGACAAATATGCTCTCATCTCACTATGACTGTGATTGACTTTATATTAGCAGCGTAGATAATCATGACATTTTTTACATGATTTTTTCAAAACGTGATTATTTTATAGTGCACTTGGTCGTTTCTATTAAAATCAGTGCTAATACAAATATTGCATTCATCTTTTTCAAATCCTACTGTTGCCAATTACAAAGCAACTTTATGTGCTGAACATACTGAATGTGCCTCATTACTAGTATCCATTTTTTTCCGGCACCCGCAAATGGGCGATTACCGGGTCATGCCGAGTTTGGCAGACCCGGTAATTGCCCATTCGCGGGTGCTGGTAATAAGGGACTCCCCATCCCCATTCGGCCCCATAGGGCTCAATGGGAATGGGGAGTGTGGTAGCACTGGTACCGTTAATAACGGTACCGGTATTACCATCAAGTTCTGCTCACGGGTGCCGGTGCAGCCACCTGGTCAGACCAAGAGTCTGACCAGGTGGCTGCAAGGGCACCCTCGAGCAGAACTCGTAGTATGGTGGTATGGTAACAACGGTGCCGGAGCGATACCGGCGCCGTTGTTGCCTTACCGCCATACTCGTAATGAGGCCCAATGTGTTTTAGTTGCATATATCTCTGAGGTCAAGCCAAAAACTACATGTAATTGAGGCAATGTTATTTTAAAGAGCTTTTTTACTGTGCAGAGCCACCACCATAGTGGCTTCACAGACCCAAGGCCTGTCCATTTGTTGGCTCATTGTGCCCTATTCCGGGGTATCCAGGCCATAGTCTGTGGAGGAAAAGGGAAAAGAGGGCAATGGAATGGTGAACTGGGTACAAACATATGATATGATATGATATATGATATTATATGGCATTTATAACACGCCTATACACAAGTGTTTCAAGGCGCAATGAGGCAAGTGAGGGGAAACAGAGGGAAGACAGAGACAGCGATCCTACTAGGCCTGGTGCCGTTGAGATAGCGCAAGTGCAGGGGAGGAGGGAAGGGGACAAATGCAGGGGGAAAGGGGAGGGGACAAATGCAGGGGGAAAGGGGAGGGGGCAGTGCAGTACATAGGATAACAGTAAAATAAATTTTAATAATTATAATAAGTAAAATTGCGGCCAGCTGGTGGCAGTGCAAGGGTAAGGGCAGACATCAGGTGTCAAGTAGGGGCTGTAGGGATACAGAAACAGTCCCCGAGTGCAAGGGTTACCAGGGGGGCAGTGCAGGTGTGCAACTGACGGGGAGGGGACCTGGGCCCGAGATCAGAGGGTAGCCAGGTAACCAGTGCAGTTTCAGATTCAGCAAGGAGATCAGCAGGGAAGAGGAGGAGAGAAAGCAGAAGCAAAGAGGAAGGTCTTAAGCTGCTTCCGGAACCAGAGATGGTTTTCCTCAAGTTTCAGAGAAGCAGGGAGGCTGTTCCAGAGGGAGGCCCCAGCAGAAGGGATAATTTTGGAGTACGACGTGTAGGGATGAGGGCAGGGGGCATATTTGTGGGCTATTGGATGTTTGATGACCCAACAAGTAGATCGAAGAGAGATTGCAAAATTAGGAGTGTGAGTTATATTGTACGCGTAGTAGGCAGGGGGTTTGGCATGTACTCAATCCGACCCTTGCAACATGGAAGCTAATTTGTTTGAGCTTGCTATTAATGGCCTGAAAAAGAAACCCAGGATACTAATTTAGGGACTGCCCAGTCGGGCCAACGGTAGAGGGTGTAAAAGGATAAGCAGAGAAGGGGTGGGGTAGGATTCAATGTGTGCCCATCAATGTGCCGTCAGAGCGTGGCACTATATTGCATGAGAGGGCCTAATCTAAAAAGGGTAGGGAGTTTCCAGGCCAGAGAAAATACATTTCAATGTAGCTGCCAAAAATAAATATGCTGGGCTAACAGCCATAATTATGCACACATGTCTACACAAACCCTGAATTTGCGTGGTCGGAGACTTCTACTAGTCCCATCAACCCTAATACTGTTTGAGCTGAATTATTCCCTAAGCACTAGTTGATAATCACTCAAATGAGTTGGAGACGGGAATCGGGGGAAATAGAACGAATTAGTGAGAGCGGACGCAGGAGATCAGTTGTCCACAATGCCTGTGCAGCCAGCTGTGTTTAATTTGCAGCAGAAAGTTTATTTTCCTGCTGACCGCGCAGAGCGCGGTGAGTGCAGCCCCAGGAGAGCAGTTGTCCGCAGTTTGCTGTGGTTTGCTGAGATCAAAGCAGTCAAAGCGAGCAAACAGAAGAGAGCAGCACTGGCTCCTCGACAAACCAGTGTTTTGAGTGTCTCAATCTGTAAGAAGCCACCAAGAAGGTCAGTGAATCAATACCGGCCAGATTGAGTACCCACTTGTAGAAGACTGTTGCCATTATTAATAGTCACAATTAGTCCCACGTATTAAGATTTCAGCATTGGATCACGTAAATGTGGGATGTGCTTTCCGGCTGACCCAAGATACAAGCACAGGAATTAGATTTATTTTGGGGGCTTTAGAGAGCAATGAGTGGACTAGTAGAGGCTCAGTGCCGGAATATCGCAAGGGTGGGTCACTTGCAACTAAACCAGTCTACATCGAATACCTCAGTAAGTGACTCAAGTGACCTCATCACAAAATATCTCTTGAGACCTGCAGGATCAATGACCTTCTCCATTTTTAACAGACCCACAAAGAGTTTTTTGACGAGTCGGGTTGTTGTGAAAAACCGACCCATATTTGCCTGGATTTTCTCTTCTTCTTTGCAGAGAGGAGGGCAGCGAATTCAGGCCTTGAGCCTTTGAGCCGCCTCACTCTTTAGAGCCACCACACACTCAGGGGATACACGTGGGCTGTTAACCCCTGATTTTGTCCTATAAAGACTGAGGTGTTTGGAACAGCTTTGTACAGTGTACGCCCGATAAAAAAACAAGAGGACAATTACTGTCTGACCTACTGTACAAGCTCAAGTGACAGTAAATACACCTGATTGACTGAAGTAGATTGGATTTGAAATAGTGCTACGACAAATTATAATCTCAATCTCGCACAGGTACACTGATTTATTACGAACACGGAAGGGTGCTTCGGACACAAATTTTGCTGTCTCTAATATATGATGACTTAAGAAGAGACCCCAACAAATTAAGAAAAATGCAGGGTTCTGTGGGAGTGGAGGGGGGATGGAAATTGAAATGTTATGGTATGTTAAAGGAATTTATAGAGCAAACATACACCCAAAGGCTTCTTGGCGCGAATTGAGAGGGAGGATTAACATATTTAAGTACAGACTAAAATAAGAGCGTTTTCAACAGCCAGCGGAAGGTAAGAGGATCCTCAGTCCCACGTGAGGCGAGAGGCAGATCATTCCAGGGTTTGGCGGCAGCTACTGAGAACGCACGCCCGCCTTTCTGTGAAAGTCTGATCCGGGGAACCGCCGCTAAGAGGGCGGATCGAGAGCGCAACAACCATGTAGGAGCATAGGGTAAACATTTCTCCTGCAGATAATGGTAATGGAAGACCATTGGGTTTCACAGCATGGGAGTGTTGAGAGAGATCAAGACGAGGCAAGGCAACCGAGGGTAGATCTGTCATGGCAGACATTCCAGTCTTGCTGTCAGACTAATGGAAAGCTGCCGGCGCCTACTTCTATTCCCCCCCACCCCCAGCCTCAGCCAAAAGACCAAATTTGCCAATAGCAGGTGTGAGCAGTAGAAGGGACCACATCTCCAGGCCAGGACAGGAGCTACGGACTGCATGAGACTCTATGAGAAATGGATGTCAAAGTACAACTAACGTCACCATCTATCTCTGCCTAAACCTGGTGCTGAGCTCAATTGTGAGCCTTTACGAGAAAATAAAGGTAAAATGATCAGCTAACTCTGTACAACTGAGCAAGATAAAAATAGCCCTGTTCTTGTTAAAGGAAACAATGGGAAAAAATGAAAGGTATGCAGTAGAAAGAGACCGGGTGAAAGACTCAGAGAGGGAAAAATAAATATCTGCATGGGCAAAAAAGGGCCAAGAAGTGTCTAACGAATTATTCGTTAACAAAGAGTGTGGAGGAGTCCTGCCTGATATACCATCAATATCGAATCAGAAGAGAAAAGAGGAGGGTAGCGATATCCAGGGAGTCCGTCTGGGAGTCCCCACACCAGCCCCAGTACTAGATCAAGGAAATGAAATTAGAACAACCTAAGCTGCGTTTGGGAACACTTGGAGAAGAAATGGTGACCCCTCGAGTGGTGGACTATAATCAAATGACAGAAAACAGCCCTAATCGCTCCCCACAAAGGAGGGGGGGCCTCGAAAAAGGGATTGAAAAAATCCAAGAATGGCAAAAAGAATTTGAGGAGTTATGGAAGAATGTCTTTGAAACTTGAATCTTCGCAAGGATCAACCTGAGTCAACTAGTTCGACCGAAACCCAGTTAATTAGGGAGAAAAGCCTGGCTAATAATATGAAAGAGACAGGATACCCTCATGTTATACAACAAAATAAAGAGATGGAAGTACTCAGACACAGTGTGGTGGTAAAGGTCCAACCCTGCTGGAAGAATGTGTGCAGGAAAATAGTCAACTATCGGATGACCTAAATAAAATATTACGATGCAACTCCAGGTCTAGCAACACAGATAGAAGAGGAGAAAAAGTAACATCGAAAAATTGGAGAACAACAAACAGAGATTCTGGGGATGCATACCGAAATTATTGGTCGCTCACATGATATGGAACACCCATCCACAAGTAACAGGGCATTCCAGAGACATGGCCCTGATTCATGGATTATTTGCGCCGAAAAAAACAGGATTTGTGCGCCATTCTGCCTGCAAATCCCCATTTGTTAAACAGGGATTTGTGGGCAAATGGCGCACAAATCCTGTATTTTTTGGCAGAAAAAATCCATGAATCAGGGCCATAATGTCAAACGGAGATGAGGCAGCCACACATGTTGAGAGTCCTTCGACCCTCGCACAGTGGGAGCCTATATTTTGTCGTGGTGAAAGGGGTCCACAAGCCCCCTTTATAACCAAACTAACAGCAACAGCTCAGATGACCGGAATCTGAGAGGCACCTCAATATTGGGAGATATTAATGATGGTAAAATGGAGGGTCAGCCGTCCCTTCAACAGCAGAGGCATACATTGTCTCCATGGATTACCATCCCGACTAAAAAGGCTGTGGAAAATAACGAGGATCAAAGAAAATTAGAATATGCAGAGCTTTCCCACTTAGTGCAAAACAACGAAATGGCAATAAAAGGAAAGGGGGTTGTGGACATAATCCCAAGGTGTGCGCTGCTTGACAGTAAGAGCAACGTATGGTCCTTGCTGCCGGACATATTAATGCAAGTCTTTCCCAAATTATGGGAGAATAATGTGACACATTAGTCTATCAAAGTGTCAACTTGTTTAGTTGGAACACAAGGGGTTCTAGGAGTTTTATGAATAAGATTATGAGCGACACTATATTTGACAAGTACAACCTAATATTGCTGCAGGAAACCTGGTTAATCAGTAGTTTCAAAATGTACGGTTTCTCGATTGTGGAACAAATGGCAACCCACTGTAAAGGAAGTCGCCCAGTGGGAGGACTAATAATAACTACCCCCAATTTGATGATATTGAATTCAGAAAAAATACCAAACATTTCCAAAAGGATCCTTGCAGCGAGAGTACATTTTGAAATGGGTCAAGCTTTAAAAAGTGTAAAAGTGGTAAATCGCTATTGGAACCCCTTTTGCTCCAACATGGAAACTTTTTTGTAGAGTCTGTCTGCAATATTATTGAACGCTATCTCCAGGAATGGCCCAGTGGAATTAAGTATAGCTGGTGATTTTAAATTCATATTGTCTACTGCCCCACCCACCACAAAGCAAAAATGTAGTGGCATATGAGAACGGTAAAAAATATGTGAGCTTCTTCAAAGACTCGGTTCTGTATATGGCGAATGGTAGTGGGGGCTTGGATCTGGCTCTAACCTGGAAAAATTGATCCTCTTGCTCCATGATAGACTACTTGGTTATTTCAAAAGACATGTTTGGTCACTGTGCCGTTATGGAGGTAAAAGAGACTGAGTACAATTACCATAACATGTTGACCGCTGGTTTATCGCTATCAGTAACTGGAGCAGAGGTTGGGTAATGTAAGGAATTCATGGTGGCAACAGTAAAGACAGACACAAGTGATCACAGTTCAAGGGTGTTTGTTAAACTGTATATGCGGGTTGTAAAAAAGCCTAATCTAAACCTCAATCTAAGATGGGAGCAAGCTACGACCATCAAATAATAATAAGGCAGTCCTAGTGGAGTCTTGTCAAATAAAAGGGCCTATACTAAGAAAAACCTATTTCCATTTCTTACAACTGAATACAAAAGGGTGTGGGATAGGATTCACAAGAAAGAAAGATGTATTCACAAATGATAAGTCAAGATGCGATAGCCGGGGGTCTCCCTTCCCCATGTTTTGAGCACAGAACCAGGCGGGACTCAGGAACACAGCACATGCTCGAGCTTTCCAGCACGAGACCACAGTTCTGCTCAGAAGGTATCAAGACCTTCCGTGGTTAAGTGTCTTTTCTACAAAAAGTCTCTTGCCTCCGAGGACCTGATGTGTTCCAAAAATAACTTTCTGCTTGTACATTGGGTGATGCCTTTACAGCCCTGGATCCCCCTCTTCTGGGTTCAGACCCTTCTCGAATGTTAGCCTCCCTCTGTCGGGTACACTATGGCTTTTCAACTCAATTTCACTCCTGGCATTCACAAATCTTAATGTCTTGTTAAACAGTTCACTGTGGACACCCCTCTGTCGGGTTCACCGCTGTCAACACAGTGTTCATTGGGACTTTAGGGTTTGCCCCATTCCACAGCATCCCTCCATCGGGTTCACTCTTTCCAACTTTACATTTCCTTCTACTTTCTTATGATGCGAGATTCACTTCCCTTGGGTTTTCACTGGTTTGTCGGTCAACACTTTTGAATGTACGGGGGATTTTGCTAGGCCACTTTGACGTTTTCCTTGCGGCTCTCCTAGAGCCTTCTGATATTGGTAGTTTCAACAAATGTGGCATCAACTAGTGTATCTTGAATGAGCACCCACGTGGTGACAGACCCTTCTGCAGATGGTTGTCCCTTAATGTTAACAGTTCTTTGAACTTCCCTTATTTTCCCGTTTGCAACTTTCATTCATCACAGTTCGGTTTCTTAACGGTTATCCCCTCGACTCACCGTCTGTGATCAACCGCTTGGCTTGGCTTGTCTCTGGAGTCAAGGACAGTACCACGGTAGCAAGCGTCTCTCCCTGGCTTGGTTATCAGTGGAGGAGGGCTCTGTGTACCGTTGGCATTGCTGCAACACACGCCGGCTGTTGTTCGCGGTCTTACGATTCCTCCCACAGAGGTTTTGCGGGTCTGGGTCGGAAAGGGCAAGGTTGCTTCTCTCCTTGTCACCCTTTCGATTGTTGCCGCCTTTCTGCTCCTCTTGCACTGCCGTGCTTGGATAGCTCTGTCGTCGTACGGTCTGCCTTGCTCGTAGTGTGCTCTCGTGCTCCCCTTTTTATCCCTGGGGGAAGGTAAAGGGCCATCAGGTTTGTGTGATTCTGGTCAGTTGCCTGACTTTGCTTGACCCTTGTGTTGGGACATGTCAGGTAAACGGCTCTGGTGTTTGTCATCTTTCGTGGTGTGTGAAAGTGTTTGTGTCGGAAAAGGGGGGGTAGAGTGCTTGAGCAACCTATGTGGTAGGATGGGTAAAAGGTGTTATAAGAAGGGGGATACCGCATCTCACCCGTCGGTGTCCCACTTCCACTCCTCGAGGATCCCCCATCCAAGTGATCCTCCCTCACTGGTCCACCCCAGGAACTGGATCCAGTAGCGATGGCCGTGTCCTGGCCACCTGGATGACAGATCCCTGGGGACTACTCAGGGAACCACCTTCAGGTTTCTCACAGTACTACGATAGGCTTCTGGTTAATACTGCTGGGAATAGAATCTCAAGGTTTAATGGTGACTGTGTGAAGCTTAATAAAAAGCTAATTAAAACCTTGTGTATTTTGTCTGAAGTTCTACTTGGTAAAGCATTTTGACCATCCAATTTTGTAGATTTCTTATGGGAGCAAGACCCCCCCAGTGCAGACGGGCGCAAAAGCTAGCTCAAAACACACCTTTGTCCAATCAACCTGGGAACATAAAAGGGATCTAAGAAAGAACATCAGAGCTTTGAAGCACAAATGCCTCTCTAAGATAGATTTTCATTAGGAGAAAAAGAAATAAAACAGTGACTATAAGAACTGCTCAAAAGCTCATCGAGTTTTACAAACACAAAGAGAGGGAGAACTAATGCTGGGAAATCTAGCAACAAAGAACTCGCAGAATTTTTGGTCATTGGTAAACCAAGACCAAGGGAACCAATGCCGACTACAAAGTAATACTGTACCTGAGAATGTGTGGAGAAAACAATTCTTGGATTTATACAAAATGCCTTCTAGTGAGGTTAAGGGAAGGATCCATAAGGTAACATGGGAGCTACATTTGACTCAGGAGGATATAGTTCAATTGATAACAAAATCAGCATCCTCCCTCCAGTGCTGCTCATCCTAATGGCCTATCCAAAGCCATATTAAAATCTGATATTGCTACCTGGTCCAAAACATTGTTGGAACTGTTCAATGGTGTGATAACAAATAGACAGTGCTCACAGACTTGGAAGACCGCTATCGTATTGTGTGTGTGTGTGGAGAAAACAATTATTGAATTCATACAAGATGCCATCAGTGAGGTTAAGGGAAGGTTCCATAAGGTAACATGGGAGCTACATTTGACTCAGTAGGATATAGTTCAATTGATAACAGCATCAGTATCCTCCAGAGCTGCTCATCCTAGTGGCCCATCCAACGCTATATTAAAATCTGATATTGCTACCTGGTCCAAAATATTGTTGGAACTGTTCAATGGTGTGATAAGAAATAGACAGTGCTCACAGACTTGAAAGACTGCTATCATAATTCCAATCTATAAGAATGGCGATCGGGCAAAACCTGTCAGTTATAGCATTATAGCCCTTCTAGATGCAGATAGTAAGATCTTTGTGGGCGCTATTTTGAGAGATCTGGAATTATGGCCCAGTAGCATAGGTATTTTCCACAAACAACAAATTGGTTTCAGAAAGCGTTTTCCAATTTCCCAGAATTGTTTAATAATGAATATCTTGGTTGGAAAGGCCTGGACGTAGGGTGGTCCCCCTTTCTATGGTGCCTTGGTAGATTTACCCAAAAGCCTTTGACTCCATTAACAGAGAGTGCCTATGGCGGAAGTTAAAGCAATGGGGACTGGCAGCAGGTTTGTTGGTGATAATGGTCCATTTACATGAAAATATTAATGTACAAGTGAGACTGGATGGCTTTGGACATTTAACTAGTCCAGTCGTAACGGAAAGAGGAGTGAGGCAGGGGTGCATGCTAGCTCTCTGCCTCTTTAACCTCTATTTGGCCAATTTAAATGAGGGTATGACTCCTCATCCCCTGGGAAGCCCAAAAAATTGGGAAGAAAATAGTTAGCTGCATCAACAATGCGGATGATATTTGGACCATACTCTGATATGCCTCCAGCAGCTGCTGCATGCTTTGTGGAAGTATTCAATCACAAATGATCTACTGATCTATCCGTCCAAATAAAAAATTATCTGTTTTAGTAAACCATCAAAAAGGCTAGCTGTCTTTAAGTGGATTTAAATGGTCAAACCATACCCATCAAAAGAGAAGGAACATACTTGGGTTTTAGAATTAGATCTCACCCAAACATAGTCCTGTTAGAATCAGCATAAGAGGAAAAAATTGACCAACTTTCCTGCCAGATGAAAAAACTTCTTGGCAGATATTGTAGATTTTCCATCATTCCGCTAATTAATTACTACAAGGGTAAGACGATACCAACATTGTTGCATGGAATTTATTTAAAATTGTGTCTCAAAGCACACACCGGGCGAAGAGGAGGGAACATAGGAACAAGGCAGAGAATAAAGAGATGATCAAGGAAAAGGGGTGGTCATACTAGGCCTTGTGAGCATTCAGAACGTGCAAATGCAGGGACAGAGAGGGGGACGAGGAAGGGGTTGAGTGCTAGGAGTTCATAGAGGGAAGGGCCAAGGAGTAAGTTGTGGGCAACAGTAAGTGCCTGGCAGAGATTGCTAGGTGCAGAGTGATCACCTGCCATTAGTAACAGGCCAGTGGGTTCCAGAAGGCAAGAGCTGGGATGGAGCGGGAGGCTGAAGGCGATTGGGTGGAAGGCTGGGACCCAGAAGGACACATAAGATCCCAGGCCACCAATCTCAGAGACTGTGGGGTATTAGCACAGGAGTGAGAGGGGGCGGAGGAGGTGAAGAGGAAAGTCTTGAGGAGCTTCCAGAATTTGAAGAGGTCTGGCTCAAGACAGTGAGGAGGGGAGACGCTGTTCCAGAGGAGAGAGCCAGCCGAGGAGAGCGATCTGCCCCCAGCTCGCTGCTTAGAAAAATGGCTGATACACAGAGAGTTAGAGCCGGAGGAGCGCAATGGTCTGGAAGGAAGGTATTTGGTAAGAGCAAGTTTAGATAGAGTGGTCCTCGACCCCAGGCAGCCTTATGGATGATGCAGAGGGATTTAAATGTGATCCTTGCAGCAACCGGGAGCCATTGGAGGGATTTTAGGGCTGGAGAGATACAGTCCCTGGGCTTGAGACTAAGGATAAGTCTTGCAGCCCTATTATGGACAAGCTGCAGGGGATGGTGAGAGGAAGAGAGGGAAGATTAAGGAAGAGGCTGTTGCAGTAGTCAATCTTCGAGAGTACCAGGGCTCTGGAGACATTGAGCTTCTGGGGAAAAGTGAGGAAAGAAAGGATACCTCTGAGGAGGTGGAGTTGAAAATTGGCCTTCTTGGCAAGGTCCAAGATGTGAGGGAGGAAAGAGAGAGAGGAGTCAAAGATGACTCTAAGGTTTCTGGCTTCAGATGTAGGAGAAGGGAGGGAGCCCATAGAGGATGGGCAGAGTGAAGGGAGGAAAGAGGGGCAGGGAAGTCCCAATGGGAAGGATCTCAGTCTTTCTGGAATTGATGGAGAGATCATTGGAGGCACACCAGAACTGGATAGCAGATAGGCATTTGGGAATGGTAGAGGAAGAAAGGGGAGCATCAGAAGGAAGTTTGAAGAAGAGTTGGGTGTCATTTGCCTTACAGTGGAAGTGAGGGGAGAATGTGGAGATAAGGTGAGCAATCAGAGTGAGATAGAGATTGGAGAGGCCAGGGTGAGAGGTTGAAGCCCCGGGGAATTCCACAAGTGGAGATAGATGTAGGGGAGCAGAAAGAGCCCAGGATGACCTGGAAGCGATGATCAGTGAGGAAGGAGAAGGAGGTCAGCCAGTTCAGTGCCCACTCCGAGATACCAAGGGTGTCGTGGAGCCATGTTATGAGGATGTAATGGTTGACCCTAACAAATGCAGAAGAAAGATCAAGCAGAATGAGGACAGCGGGGGAGTTAATGTCAAGAGATGCAAGCAGTTCTTCAAAGGTGTTCAAAAGAGCAGCTTCCATGCCTCTGGATGTTCGGAATCTTTTTAAAAAATGTTTTATTGTTATTTGGTTTATTACAAAAATTTTAGAATCACAATTCATCAAATCCCAACCTCCCTTGAATACAAAAATAAAAAGTCATATCTCATCCCACACATCCCTCCCCAATTCTCTTCAGGACTAGATCCAATTAGTTTTATCCATTGCATTACGACTCATACATTTCATTACCCAATAAATTCCTTTTCATTACAACTCTAAAATGTCCACCCAAAATTTCGTTGCTGCTAAAATCATTGCATTATTTTCACCCAATAGAAGCATATGCGACCACTCCTAGATCGTTAGTGATTTATATCTTGCGGATACCTCCCTCAGATAAATTATCCTCAGATTTGTCAATTTCTCGCATTCTGTCAAAAGATGCTTCATTGTTTCCACCCTATCACCTCTCCCACAGAACCTACATGGCAAGTTAGCAACCTCCAACTGTTTCCTTGCTCCCAAAACCTCTCTTGTTGGGAGTATATTCAACCGCATCCTCATGAAGATATTCCTATGTTTATGACTAGGACATTTCACTAAGTACCTCAGGACCTGATTTATCGACCTTCTCTAATGGGGGATGGCAAGCGTCAATTTATAGGAGCTTCTTTTATTGATAGTCTCAAGCCAGTCCATATGACATATCTGGATTTTTACCTTGTCTGGACTGTATAGAAGCACTTCTTCTGTCAAATCTATTGAATCCAGCCATTCTGTACACCTTTGCTTCCATGACTCCACTATTCTATCAACACGCCCTTCAAAGGTGCTTTCCTTTCCTTTAAGTATGTCAAAAGGCGTCAGGTTGGAATTAGGAACTTCCATACATTTCCTGAAAAAACTCAAAGATTTCCATTTTACCAATGAATTCAGTGACTGTAGGCCCAACTCAAACCTTACTAGAGCAATCAGGATCGATTTAGGAAAGCCCAAGACCGGCTTCCAATAAAGGCCCTCCAATAGTTCCCAGAATTCTGGCGGCATGCTTAGGGCTGTTTCTGCTCAATACAATAGGATTGGAGTTACCTTATGCTTGTAAAAGGTGATTATTGGGACCAGCGTGAATGTAACAAATTTACTCTGCAAAGCCTGGTTCTGTGCCACAAGTTTTCCACATTCTAGCCTCAGCCTATCCATCCACAGCTTCTCTTTTACATTACAATTTATTGTAACTCCCAGGCATGTAATAGAGTCAATTATCTCTATTTTTTCGTAGCCAATAACTCAGTTGAATTTGGGGGTTTTCATTCCACGGGCATTAACGAGCATTAGAATATTCGTTTTCTTTATATTAATTCTGAGCTCAATAGATTGAAAGTAACTGTGAAGTTGAGTTAATCTCCTTTGGAGGCTGATGGGGTAAGACCAATAACCACAAGATCATCGGCATACATCATCCAGGGGATCGGATGGTCATTAAGCTTCGGCAAAATTGCTCTCACATCTTCTTGGCTCAGCCACATATCTGACAGATACATATTGAAGATTGTCGGTGCCAATGGGCAGCCTTGCTTCAATCCTCTAAGAGTGGGGATGGATCTAGTCAAAAAAGCCCTTGGCAGACATTCTCATTTGGATGGATGTGCCACAATACAGGGCCCTGATTGCCTCTAAAAGATCCGGGGGATAAACCCAGTATGACAATTTCTGCCAGAGTTTGTTCCTTCTAACACTACGAAGGCTTGCTCCAGATCTATAAAAGAAAGATATACTATTTGGTTGTTTTCAATCGCCCTTGTCTTAAGAATGTTTAGTAAGAATAAATTCAGGGTTGTTCCCACCCAAGGGACTATGCCTGCTTGCCTTGCATCGAGGTGACCTGTCTCTCGTACCCATTTATTCATCAGATGTTTTAAAAGAATGGAGGCAAAGGTCTTCCCTAGGGTATCCAGCAGGGTCTGTAATTCTTTGTCTCATCCCTATCTCTCTTCTTATAGATTGGGACGACTAGTGCCTTTCTCCAAGAAGGAGGAACTGTTCTGGTAGATAGCACTTGGTTAAAGAGAGTCCAACAGAAATGTGTCCAATCCTAAGGGTTTTTTTTTAATGATATTATTATTTAGGCCGTCTGGGCCTGCAGCTCTAGATGGATTTAGTCTTTTTTTATCAAAATTCAAATGTCTTCTTTGTCAAATTCGATGGCCCAAGGAGCAAGTTTATTTCCCTTATTCATTTCAAGGGTATCCTCCGAGCCACTAAGGAGGTCTGCGAAGTATTTAATCCACACCATTTCTGGGACCGTGGGGACAATACTGCCCAACTGAAAGGAGGCATTATTATTGAGAAGCTTCCATAAATCTGTTGTGTTTTTGTTAGACAAGGGGCCTCATTACAAGTTTGCCGGTCCGGTACCTAGGGTACCGGTAAGCTTGCCGGTACCGTAGTTACCGGACCGGCAAACTACGAGTTCTGCTCGCTGGTGACTTTTCAGGTTGGACCTGGCTGGAGGACTGGCTCCCCCGAGCAGAGCATGTCGGATGCACCGGCAACATTCTGAATGGTGCCTGTGCATCCAACCTCCCCATTCCCATTGAGCCCTATCGGGCTCAATGGGAATGGGGAGTAAAGGTTTCCAGCCCCTGGCAATAGGGAAATACAGTGTCCGCCAGGGTTGTAAAGGCCCTGTATTTTCCCATTGCCAGGGGCTGGAAAAATTTGCAAGTTTGGCGGCAGCCTGCCGGTTTCACCGGCAACCTACCGCCAACCTTGTAATGTGGCCCAAGATGTTCATTATGATTTCACCATCTTCTGGGAATCGTTGGGCTCTACTTGACATTAACCAATTTCTGTACTGCTGCCTTCCCTTCTTTTTCTTAGCAATTTTGGCCCCCTCAAATTCATGGTCTATATGTCGCAGATCTACTCTCAACGTTTTTTTTCATCTGTCAAACTACATGGCTCGGATAATGCAGTTTCATTGTGTCCTTCCCTAGTCCGAGGCTTGATGCTGAAGTCCATTAGTACTGCAGTATAGTCTGTCCCTCTGTCATTTTTCTTCAGGTTCTCTTGACATTTAGCTGTTAAACTTTGAATGTCCATGGCCATTATTCTAAGGTGGGTTCCAGCTTGATTAACATTCACAGCTTCTCTCATGTGCTCTCATGTTTTTAACTTTTTCCCACTGCTTTCCGTGCCTGCATCGAAATTGGTACTGTGAAACCAACCGTTCAAGCACTTTCTGGCATCTCCAAATCAAGAGTGGCTGTTGTTAGAATGATTTCTAAACTCTGGCCTGATGAACAGATGTTTAGGAGGCTACCTTTGTTAGTGAAACAGGAAACACTTCTGGGAAGGTTGCCAGACTAATTCACGGTAGCTTGTAAAAAGTCAAGGCTAAATCTCAGGAGGAGTGAGGGTGATTAGAGGTCTTCCATGAGCCCACACCGTGAAAGACGAAGAATTACCATTAGACAGAAGTATATGAAAGCATACTATTTATTAGGGCCACAAATAAACACAAATGAATCCTGAAAAGCAAAAGCAAAATACCACACAAGCAACACACTAGGTAACATATATACAGTCATTGGAGTCAAATGCGATCAAGTTAATAACCCTGGCAATACCTGAAAAGGAAAGGGCAAATAACTTTCAGCGCGTAGACGAATTTCAGTAGTGAAAAACCCTAACTTTAGAAGTCCAATCCGACGATGAATGGAGCCTTTTTCTCAATGTTCAATGCATGTGTAAAAGCTAATCTGTCCCACTCATGCACACCAGCAGTGGTCCAATCAGGGACCACTGGGGTTCTCATGTCCTCTTGCACACCAGACATCCTGACACCAATAATGTGGATTGGGACCAGACAGTCCCATCCCACTTCCTGGGTACCCACACACGCAGCCTGCAGTAGCCCGTGAAATAAGCGGCTTTTGCAGGAAACTGCATGCCCAAATAAGGAAGTACTGGGTCACAAAGACATGGGGAAGGCCAAAGGACAAAATGGCCAAAGGAACAGACAAAGACCTTGTGGCCCCTATATCGCGGTACAGTCATGTACTTTGTGTAATGATAAAATGGTACCAAAAGTGGCAACAAAGTTGAGACACTAAGAGAAACAAAGTTTCTCAGTACTGACAGCCTGAAGGACTTTTCAGTTTCCCCTTAACAATGCGCAAAAGCCCAGGGGAGTGCAGATGAAGGCTGTGCTCTACTGGCAAAAGTCAGGTCAGGAAACTTTAACAAAAAGCTAAACGTCTGAGGGGGGGTCAATAAATGTAGGGAAAGTTCCATTGAGAGAAACCTTCCCTAACACTCGCCCCTCCCTGACTAAGGACAGGGGGACCTAATCCACCCCTGGTTGAGTCTCATGTTCAGCATTGCTATGTTGGGTACCTGGTCTGTGCACAATTTCAAAGTCAAAGCCTTGAAGGCTAATGGACCACCTGAGCAACTTAGGATTCTCATCCTTCATGTTCATCAGCCACTTTAAGGGCCTATGGTCAGTCTGCACAGTGAAGTGGGTCCCATAGAGGTAGGGCCTCAGCTTCCGAAGGACCCAAACTGTGGAAAAACATTCCTTTTCTACGATGGACCACCTGAACTTTCTGTCCTTAAGCTGCTGACTGATAAAACCAATAGGGTGTTCCCTGCCTTTCTCTTCCCAAGTGGTGCTGAAGACTGCTATATCATTCAGATATGCAATGCAGAATTCATCCACCCCATTCAGGACATGGTTGCCCAGCCTTTGGAAAGTGGAAGGTGCTTTCTTTAATCCAAATGGCAATACGCTGAAACTGGTAAAGCCCTTCTGGGGTTGAGGGTTCAGTCTTCTCCTTGGCATCTTCTGCCAAGGGATAGTTGCCACTAACCTGCAGTGAGATCAAAGGTACTGAGATACTTGCAAGAACCTAGCTTGTCTACCAATTCATCTGTTCTTAGTGGGGGGTGAGCATCTGTCTTGGCAGCATTCAGAGTCCTGTAGTCCACACACATCCTCAACTCAGAGCTACCTGCCTTTGGCACCAGAACCACAAGAATGGACCATGGACTACTGAAGGGTTCAATCACCCCTAGATCCAACATCTTGTTGACCTAAGACTTGATGTGGGATCTAACTTTATCTGACATCCTATAGCTCCTACCTTTGGCAGTCACACTATCTCCAGTGTTAATTTCATGTTTGCACCAATGCCTGTCAAGCCTTCAACTTGTCACTGGCCTGAGCCATCAGTAAGGCCATCCTCTTTCTCAAGCCCAGCACATTGTCCACTACATTTGTAGTCACAGGAGGAGTTGGAAGCTCCCATCCTTCATTAACTACAGCCAGTGGTCCCTTGACAGGTTGACCAAAGGGAAGTTCAATGGACTGTAGCTGTAACGCTCACCTGGTTCCCACGGGGGCGCTGGTCTAGTCTGGATTGCTGTAGCCTCTTCTAGCGTGATGCGCAGGACCCGGAACACCGATTGGACAGGACCTCCAAATCGTGCTTGCCTGGCCCGTAGGAATATCCTTCTTATGGTTTGGAAGGATGAACTCTCCATCCTGCTTCTGGTGCAGGGGCGCGTGTTCGTCCAGTTACTTCACTGGTTTTCAGAATGGCGCTGGCAAAATCCACTTGACTTTCCTGAGCGATGCGCCGTAAGTATGAAAGTTCAAAGTTCAAGTGAGGCCCCCTTTATGTTGTCTTTCTAACCTGTGATCTGTCCTTTATTTCAGGTGCAGAATGAAGGCGATGCGTTGAGGGGTTAAACTGCCGAGGTGAGTAGTGATGAGGGCGATCCCTCTAAATGTCCTTATCATTCCCCAGAAATGTCTCTTGTCCTTTCTCCATAGGGGCCAGGGTACGGTACCTGCCAACGGGGCAGCGCCGACCCGAAATGTGGAAGAAAAGCCGGTAAGTATTATGGCTGTTAATCAGGCTTTCCTTCTGTGTTCCTTCTGCTCACCTTTTGTTTCTTCCTCTCTCCCCTAGGTGCAGAGATGTGGCGTCCGATGCTGACCGCCGCAATGGAGCCGGGAGATGTCTCGAGGACAGATGAGTGAAGCGTGGCGCTGCAGCGAGCAACGCAATGCTTTTAAATGGAAGTCTTTCTTCAGGGATGCTGGCGAGAAGATTCCGGGTGCAGGTAAAAAGTTTGAAATAGTCCTTGGTTTTCACCTTTCTCTTCTCTTCCTTCCTTGCAGGTCTTCCAGGTTCGAGGCGGGCGTGGCTGGAGTCCAGGAGCAGGAGCAGACACAGTGAGCGTTAAGCTGCAGGAAGCAGAACAACGCGAAGCATGAGCTGCTGTCTGGGCGTGGCTTAAATAGCCTCCAAAGAAGTCCCAGGTATGTATCCTTCCCCAACTAGGTATGTATCCTTCCCTGGCCACGCCCGAGTGAAAAAATAGTCCCTATGAAAAAATAGTCCCTTTCAGGTCTCAGGGAGGCCTGAAGCGTGCAGCATGGTCTGCATAAGGTAAGTGCACAAAACACCTCCCTTTATGAGCCTGGCGCCTATGGCGCCAGGACTGATGTCCAACATGCATGAGCCTGGCGCCAAAGGCGCCAGGACTGAGTCCAAAGAGCCCCTATAAGGGGCCGCTGGGCTTTTACCCGAGGGCATGATGCCTGCTTCCGGGGGTGCTGGGCCTGGCCTGGTGCTCCGGGGGTAGGCATCATGACAGCAGCCAACAACTTCTTGAGGGACCTCTCTGTAGGAAAATAATAGGCATGGTAAAAGGAGATCCCACTTTCTCTGCTGGGGCTCCTCAAGAGATCCAATCATGCTTTTGAGAATTCTGTTGAATCTCTCAACTTGTCTGTGGATGATAAGCTGAGGAAATGTATAGTAGTCCCCATACTACTTCCACATGGCTTGCATGTACATAATGTTGCTGCTTCTGTCAGACAAATCGTTTTAGGGAAGCCAACCCTTGTGAAAAGGCCAAGCAATGCTTTAGCAATTGACCTGGCAGCTACTGTCCTAAGTGGGATGGCTTCAGGATATCTGGTGGCATGGTCAACTAACACCAGAAAAAACCTGCAACCTGCAGAGGATGTTGGAGGGTCAAGGGGACAAACAATGTCAATCCCTACCCTCTCAAATGGAGTGGTACCAATGGAGCCTGAATTGTTTCACAAATGTTCCCAGTGTTCGGACAATCGGCACAACTCCTGCAGTGGCTTTCTATCTAGACCCACATCTTGGGCCAGTAGAAGTGCATGGATATCCTCTCCTTGGTCTTCTTGATCCCAAGATGACCTACAAGGAAGACCTCATGTGCAAACTGCAGGAGGAAGGGTCATACTTGAAGGGAGACCATCAACCTCCTATGATCACCTTCAGTGGACTCTGTGGCTTCACTATACAAGAGCTCACCTTCCCAATAAATTCTATGTTTCCCAGGAGGTTTGCCCTCAAGCTGTGAACAGGCCTGTCTCCTGAGGCCTTTCAAAGATGGGCCCTCACGTTGGCCCTTACTAAACTTAGCGCTGTCAGGTCCACCTTCTGCAAGCAAGCTCTACAGTTCGGGGGGGTCATGGGGGTTACAACGTTCAGACAGCCCTCTTCCTCGTCTGGTTCAGGGGCTTGGCCAACTGCTATGAGGAATCTGAGGCCAACCTCACTTCTTTTTCCCCATTATCCTCTTCCCAAGTGGAAAGGGAAAGGCCATCGGTATTGTATCTTAACACTAGGGGTGGCTATGAGAGAGAGAATCACCAGGGTAGGGGAGACATGGGGAGAGGGGAGGAGGACCCAACAGGTGAGACAGGGTATCTCCCATTTCCCTTTCATAGGGAGGACAACATTCCCCAGGCCTTTATAGGATATTGTCAGACTTATCCCTATTTTCCCAAAGACAGTCATACATAAATACACCACGTTGGTACTAGGACGAAGAAGAGTACCAAACGCCACTTTGGTACTGAGACGAGGAAGAGGACAACACGAACAACATGGAGAAAGGAATGCAGCTAGGAGACTCAGTGGTCTAGCGGCCAGAAGACCAATCAGCCCGGCAGGGACTTTACAATCCCCAACACCAGAGAAGGTGATGTAGGGTGTGGGGCAGAAATCAGCTGGAGGAGCCAGAGCCACAATCGATGGTGTGAGAGAAGGCAAGCAGTGCACTGAAAGACCAGAGAGTGCAGAGCTGGAGCAGCAGAAGCAAGGCACTTTGTAGGTCAGAGAGCCCAGTGGATCTGCCGGTACAACGTAGATGTAAGCTGGAGGGCCTGCGATAGAACGCTTGCGTCGCTGACAGCCTATCGGTCAGGAAGCAGCGAAGCTGCTGAATGCCAGCACCCCAGAGACGCAATGATTAAGAAGGGGAGAGAAACGGGGGCTCCTGGAGCGAGAGACCCAGGCAGCAAAGGAACTGGAGAGGCTGTGCCTAGCGGGAGAACCACCATGCCTTACAGCCACTGTGGAGGAGGACGAAGCCGCCGACAACAACCAATGAACCTTACCAGGGAGGATACTGGGACGCTTCTTATCATGTACCACTTGCATGAACAAGTATCCAAAATTCAATAAGCCAATAAGCCTCAGTAGTGTGAAAAATGGAGAAGCACATGAATGCTGGGGAAATCCCAAACAGGGTTACATTGTAAAAAGGCAACCACGGGGAGCCAGCAAAAGTGAATCAGCAATTGGCAAGAATTGTAAATGAGATTTATGAACAGGCATTGGCCAAAACCGTATACAAACCAAGAACTGCATGTTAGAAGGTAAACCACATTGGGACAAACGGTAAAAACGTCAGCAAGTATTGGCAAGAGCCACGAGTAATGTATGAGCAATTGTGACAGAAACCTTTGAATGCTGAACAACATACCAGTAATGTATGAGCGATTGTGAAGGGATTCAAAGAAAGGTGATGAAATTACCGAACACCACCTATGACAATCTTACTGAAATAAAAAGGCAAGTGCTAGAGAACCCAAGGAGGGTTGTGCACATGGTGAGAAAACATTAGTATAGGAACAAGAGAAGCCAAAATAACTTCAGAAGTTGTCAAAACCTGAAACCAGTTTCCTAGCAGGAGAGTGTACTGGGAAATCTGTGTTGGCTTGCCAAAAGGACATTCAAAAAGTAATGAGAAATGGAAATGTCTCTCAGTTGCGTGACCTGTGATGGGTGGAACGTGGGGTCTGACAACTGTGCCTAGACTGAGGAGACAGTGAAATACCAAATTAGCTAAATTGAAGGAACCTTAGGTGTGTGAACCTTTAAAGGTCAGAGAACTGTGTTTTGTGAATTATGGATCCTAAAGGAATTGTATGTTGTGAATACCTGGTACAACAGGAGGGGTTGAGACGTACCACCTGCTTGTTGAAAGTTATTGTTGAAGCAAAGTCTGGGAAATTATGTTTGAGAATATTTGAACACTTAAGAGGTAAAATAACCACTTCCTTTGTGTTAACTGAATAGTTTGAATCTTGGGTAAGGAAACCCCAATACCTTTCTGTGGAACTGTGTTGAACTTGGGGAAGGGAACCCAAGACCATTTTGTGGAACTGTATTGAACTTGGGGAAGGGAACACCGAGTCCATTTTGGTGGGACTGTCTTGAACTCTGTGAAGGGAGCCAAGGGCAGGCCAGGAGCTGGAAGAAGCTCAGAACTTTAGTTTGAACCGTTTCTTTTGTTGCTGACATCCCTACACATTGTTTAGCTTTAGTCGTGAGGGCAAGTATAGGTTTTGGAGACAAACAGACTTTTTAAGTTTAACTTACTAACTCAGACTATCCTGAGTTTGTTTTGGTAGGCAAACCCCACCTTAGTATAGAGCAAGTTAGGCCTTACACCATCCTGACATTTGAGTTAATAAAGAGCTTTTGTTTGGACTTCGAATCTGTTGTCTGTGTCCACTCAGTGATGCCTTCTTAGATGTGTCAGAGTGGTATACACTCATCTGATATAAATTGGCGAATCCACACGACAATGAGATAGAGAAGACCTTATGTTCTTGATAGTCCAACACCCCTCCGGAGAAGAAATAACGGTACCGGTCCAAGTTCAGGAGAGAGTGTCTAACATCAAAAGGATAGTCGCATTGCACAGTCATTTACCAACTAAATCTCAAGACCTAATCTTTGCCTCACACGTCCTTCTTTACACCATATCCCTTGCCACTTACCATTTAGAGTCAGGGCATTGGATCCTTTTGCATATCTGGAAGCGCCATGGATTTGTGAGGGGCCCTATACCTTTGTGCCTTGAAGCAGTATTAACTTGTTTAACCTCAAACCCCCTTCGTAATGAGTCGGTGAAGGTAACAGGTAGGGAACAAGAAAAAACTAAGACTCAAAGAAGAGGAAACAACCCCTATAGATAGAAGGGGAATTACTTTTCCCATTCCGACTCTAAGGAAACATTCACTCCCGATATCATTGCCTCGATTGATGACGTGTTGGCCCAATTGAATCTCCCAGGAACAGCTACCCTTGCTGAAATTAAAGAGGGTCTTCTCCAGAGAGTACGTCAGGCCAGCAACGTTTATCGACGATGATTTAGAAGTCTCAAGTTGAACCCTGGAGATACCCCAATAGAATTAGGATGAAGAGTGAAAAATACACTGTCCTTGTGGGTAAAAAAACAATCTTTGCAGGAGGTACTAGAGACTTTAAATATAGAACCATTTATTCTTCAAAGAATAGTTTTGCAACTTAATAAACTCATGTTAACTTTGGCTATAGAAACAGCTCACATTTATTTTGATGCTAAGAAACATTTTCATACACAGAGAAAACAAGGTGTGCAGAAGCACCTTGAGCGTTCCAAGTACAATATGGGATTACCCATAAATGATCTCAGACCCATATAACCAGACAGACTTAAAGAATATGGCAAAATACTACTTTTTTATCTGCTAAATAAAGTAGGGAAACCTGGTGAACAGAAAGATCGCAGCTCACACACTCTTGAATACATTTTGGTTACACAAAAGCTTTATACCTCAATGTACGTCAGCTATGGCATCCTACGTGGTGAACAGTAAAACCTATTGGACAGAGGGATTGGTTATGGGTACGTAGACACCTATAGCTTATTTAGGTGTTAGTAACATTATTGGCTGCCCCTTATGTGATAGGCATGCCTTCAACTACCTCTTATTGCATATAATAAAGATAATAGCAGAGCAACAGCAGTGGATTGGCTTCCGCAACAATGTATAGTCAATCATTGCATGGGCCCTTATGATTGGTTGGTATTCTCTCCCAACCTTGGGCATGCGACTCGTTAGCAGCACATAAGCAAAACGAAATCGAGGTGTGTGGAACAACGTCAGATAACTGCCCACTTGGTCAATTAGCCTACCATCTCTCCTCAGTTAGGCCCTAAGCAACGGCTTCTTCTTTGTAGTTGACCTTGCTGAATGTTGTCTTCCTCAGAACTTTAAGGGGAGTGAAGGTACATTGCTATCTTTGTCTGGAGCTTAATGAATAGGCTTTGTTTTCTGGTCTTTCACCACGTGTGAGGAGACCATGATTTTGTCCATCCAGTTCTTCTATTTAGTGTTATTTCATTCAATTGCACTGGGTGCTATTACTCCTCTTAGCCTCTGGAGACTTTATTACTCTGTCTTGCATATGCTTTCTGCATATTTGATTGATCAATACTTGGCACTTGCAAATGTTCACTCCTTTGCTTAATCTTAGAGAAATATGTTGTGTGTATTGTCATGATCTCTGCTTCCAAAAGGTCAGAACTTACCCAACTCCCTTGGAAGCAGATCCATAACCCAGGTTCCGAGTGCCAACCAGTCCCAATTGGGACCTTTTGGACCCTGTCCTGGCGCCAGTGGCACCAGGCTCATAAAAAAGCCCAGTCCCAGCGCTGGAAGCGCCGGGCTCATAATCCTTGGGTGGACTTACCTGCAGCAGACCATGCTGCTTACTTACCTGCCAGTTGAGCCTCTAATCCTCTTCTGTTTGGGACTACTTTTCCTGTTGGGTGGGGCAGGAGCCACTCCCTAGGTTCAGAACACTGGAACTCTTCTGGAAAGCAGGAACTCTTTTCTTACCTAGGCGAGGCTGTGGAAGGAGACACCTAAGCACTACAGGAGGCTATTTAAACCACACCCGATGGATGAATCTTGCTTTGCGTTATTCTGCATCCTCTGCAGCAGAACGCTCATCGTGTCTTCTGCATCTGATCCTGGGCCTAAGGGAAAAAGGCTTACCATCCTGAATCCAGTCTTCAGCAACACCTTTAAAGACAAGAAAGAACAGGTTAGCATTACGGTCTTCAGTGACAGCGCTTCTCTTACCTGGTCCATCGGCTGTCACCAACGCCTCGCGCTGCATTACGGCATCTGAAAGACAAAGGCTTACCTACTCTTCACGTGCTCCGGAGGTCTTCGCACTGCATTCCGGCATCTGAAAGACAAAAGCTTACCAACTCTTCGCACGCTCCGGAGGCCTTCGGCGCTGCATCCCGCATCTGAAAGACAAAAGAAGGTGCGTTTAAAGACATTGGGTAACTTTATTACTCACGTGCCAGTACTCCTTCCCACGCCGAACCCAGTGGGTATTCCGGCACTCTTCAGCAGCTCCGAACTTGTACCTGCAAGATAAAAGGACAGTTAGTGCGCATCGTGAAGCAGGCAACAAGCGCTTACTTACGGGCTTCCAGGCGCTTCTATTCCTCACACGGGTTCCATCCTCAACTCACTTCAGCCCGTCATCCGCCATCGCCGGAACCCTGCAAAACAAGAGACATCATTACAAAAGACTTTTAAAGACATTTGAAATACTCGGACCTTACCGTTCGTGCAGTAAACGACGGACAGCAGTCCTCTGAGGTCAAGAGGCCTGCACCCTTATCCAGTGAAGAAACTGGTTACGGCACCCTGCCCCGAGGCAGATGGAGAGCTCGGCGTTCACTTACCTAAGGTGAGAGCGTTAACCTTTGGGGTTCTACAGGAGAAGAGAAGGGGAAGAAGAGAGAGACATCCAATAACCCCAGTTCATTAATCCCATATTTTCTATCTGCAGACATCTTACTCTTCGAGTCAGACATACAGTGCACAGAGGTCCAGCCCAAAGGCCAACCATGTGTTACACATCACCTTTGAAGATACAGTATTCGCCCAGTCAAGACCGGCGCCTCTGCGGGAATCAGGTGAGCGTTACAGAACGCAAAGCCTACCGCAAAACTCCCGCCCGGGCACTATGGAAACCTCGAATACCGACCAGCTAGCCCACTTACTTGGGGAACTAAGAGCAGAAGTGCATGCAGCCCGTCAGGAAACGAACGCTCTAAGAAGGGAACTGATTATTTCCAAGGAGCGAACAGACGATCTCGCTAGACAATTGCTACAGTCACAAGCCGGACAGACCCCATTACCCGCATCAGGGGCAAATCTTCCTTCAACATCCTCTATGAATCCAGTGCAAATCAACCTACCTGGGAATGTACCTCTGGCTCCGCCCGAGCGATTTTCTGGTGACCCAAAGAGGTTTGCAGTATTTATTAATCAGTGCCGGTTGCATTTCTTATGCCGGCCAGCAGCCTTTCCAACTGATCAAGCTAAAGTAGCTTTCGTGCTTTCGTACCTTAGTGGCAATGCGGCAGACTGGTCGATCCCTCTAATTAATCAAGATGATCCGGTTCTCCATGATTTTCAAGCTTTTCAGCTCAGTATGGAAAAACTGTTCGCAAGACATTCACAGGGGCAGGCCTTGGACAATGAGCTTCTTTCGTTGCGACAGGGTAATCAAGACCTTTTGGCTTATATTGCGTCTTTCAACAGACTGATAGTGGAAACTCAATGGCCTGAGGACAAAAGGATTACGCTGTTTTATAGAGGTCTACGTGGAGAGCTCAAAGATGTGTTAGCCCAAGTAGTGAATCCCCCGCAAGACTGTTCGAACTATATAGACTTAGTCGTTCAAATAGATCACAGACTGCAGAACAGGAAGGCCGATCGTTCTAAGTTTGATGCTCGAGTATTTTCCAAACCACCAACTCCTTCCAAAGGAGTAGACTCTGGGGAACCCATGCAAATAGGGGGCCTGAAAGGACCACTAACACAAAAGGAGCGGGAAAGGAGAAAACAGTTGCAATTATGCCTCTATTGCGGAAACTCAGGGCACTTTCTTCGAGACTGTCCGGTGAAACCAGCCAAGAAGGCAGTAGGAGCTGCAGTTGCCAAGGTCACAAACTCTGAGCAGGGAAACCACCTCGCCCGACAAGAATAGAGGTCCTCTTGCCGAGCGTTAAAACCAGTTCCGTGACCTCGCATTTCGTGATACCTATGGTCCTCATTAACCCTGATCATCCGGATCGATTACATGCGATTGAAGCTTACGTCGACAGCGGTGCCATCGGCAATTATGTGGATCATGAAATGGTTTTGAGGATGAATCTAACTCTTTGTCCCAAGGCTGTAAAGGACGTCATTACTACGGTGGATGGTACGGAGATAGCCTCCGGACCAGTAACTCATACCACTCAAGAAGTGACGCTAGTAAGTCAAGATGGACACCATGAGAAGATCGTGTTCGATGTGATCAAGGCCCCTCAGTTCCAGATTATTCCAGGAATACCTTGGTTAGAGAAACACAATCCTCAGATCGATTGGCGAGCAAGAACGGTTCAGTTTCCAGAATGTGTCTCTACTTGTCACCCTCCACCTGGTGTTGCACTGGCAGCAATTTCTTCGGAGACCCCCCAGTTACCTCCCGAATACCTAGAATTCCAAGATGTTTTCCGGAAGGATCAGGCTAACTCTCTACCTCCTCATAGGTTTTATGACTGCCAGATAGACCTGATACCTGGATCTACTCCTCCTTGTAGTAGAATTTATGCCCTCACCGAGCCTGAGAACCTTCACCTCCGACAATACCTGGATCAATACCTAGCGAATGGGTTTATTCGTCCTTCCAAGTCCCCTGCTTCTTCAGCTTTGTTCTTCGTTCCAAAAAAAGAAGGGGACCTTAGAAGTTGTATAGATTATCGTGCCCTGAACCAGATCACCGTTATGAATAGATATCCGTTACCTTTAATCCCTGAACTCCTGGACCAAGTCAGAAAAGCATGCATATATACAAAGCTGGATCTTAGAGGAGCCTACCACTTGGTACGAGTAAAAGAGGGCGATGAATGGAAGACGGCCTTCCGCACCAAGTATGGGCTATTTGAATATCAGGTCATGCCCTTCGGACTTTGCAATGCCCCGGCCGCCTTTCAATATTTTATGAACGATGTCCTCAGAGAGCTCATAGATGTGTGTGTTGTTGTTTACATTGACGACATCCTCGTTTATTCTTCATCGGAATCTGAACATCGGAAACACGTGAAAATGGTCCTCGAGAGATTGCGTCAACACAAACTTTTCGCCGTTACCTTTGATCCCTGAACTCCTGGACCAAGTCAGAAAAGCATGCATATATACAAAGCTGGATCTTAGAGGAGCCTACCACTTGGCACGAGTAAAAGAGGGCGATGAATGGAAGACGGCCTTCCGCACCAAGTATGGGCTATTTGAATATCAGGTCATGCCCTTCGAACTTTGCAATGCCCCGGCCGCCTTTCAATATTTTATGAACGATGTCCTCAGAGAGCTCATAGATGTGTGTGTTGTTGTTTACATTGACGACATCCTCGTTTATTCTTCATCGGAATCTGAACATCGGAAACACGTGAAAATGGTCCTCGAGAGATTGCGTCAACACAAACTTTTCGCCGTTACCTTTGATCCCTGAACTCCTGGACCAAGTCAGAAAAGCATGCATATATACAAAGCTGGATCTTAGAGGAGCCTACCACTTGGTACGAGTAAAAGAGGGCGATGAATGGAAGACGGCCTTCCGCACCAAGTATGGGCTATTTGAATATCAGGTCATGCCCTTCGGACTTTGCAATGCCCCGGCCGCCTTTCAATATTTTATGAACGATGTCCTCAGAGAGCTCATAGATGTGTGTGTTGTTGTTTACATTGACGACATCCTCGTTTATTCTTCATCGGAATCTGAACATCGGAAACACGTGAAAATGGTCCTCGAGAGATTGCGTCAACACAAACTTTTCGCCAAGTTGGAAAAATGTGTTTTCAACGTGACTGAAGTTGAGTTCTTGGAATTCATATTATCACCTAGCGGAGTGCGTATGGATTCAAAGAAGGTCGATGCAATTCTCAAATGGCCATCACCATCCTCCGTAAAAGGTGTTCAAAGCATGTTAGGCTTCGCTAACTTTTACCGCAGGTTTATCCCCGAATTCTCTCGAATAGTCCAGCCCATCACCACCTTGTTAAAGAAAAACAAACGTTTTGAATGGTCTACCGAGGCGGAGCAAGCTTTCCAGAATTTGAAGACTAAATTTATCTCTGCACCAATTTTAAAACTTCCTCGCCCCGAACTCCCCTACATCGTTGAAACTGATGCTTCGAGCCTTGCCATGGGGCCAGTTCTATCACAAAAGGACCCAGTAACCAATCAGTTGCATCCCGTGGCATTTTGGTCCCGCAAATTCTCGCCTCCTGAAATCAATTACACTATTACTGATAAGGAACTTCTGGCTATCAAGTCTGCCTTTAAGGCTTGGCGGCATTATCTTCTGGGGGCCTGACACACCGTTACTGTGATTACAGATCACCGAAACCTGCAACATTTGAAAACCGCAAAAGCCCAATCCTCTAGACAACTCCGTTGGGCACTATTCTTTGCCGAGTTTGACTTCATAATTACCTATCGACCTGGTACAAAAAACGGTAAAGCTGATGCCCTTTCCCGGATGGGAGTGGAAGAACACTTGATCAACCCTAAACCTGTACCCATCATTCCCGAACAAAGAATTCTGGGTGTAATCGCCACACAATCCATAGAGGAAGTTAAGGATAAAGCCAGGCAACTTGTAACTCCAGCAGACATACAGAATTGGTATCTGCAGGGAAAGGACTTTGCAGTGAAGGACAACTTATTGTATTTCCAAGAACGATTATACCTGCCCAGCACAGATTTACAGAAAAAGGGAATCTCTTGTTATCACGATTCCTTAATGGAAGGACATCCCGGTATGGCCAAAACCTCAGAAAAGATCAAGCGCTACTTCTGGTGGCCGTCTTGGAAAAAAGATATCATAGACTTTATAATGTCCTGTGGAGTATGCGCCCAAAACAAGAGTCAAAAGGAAAAAAGAGCCGGGCTCTTACGCCCTATTGATATCCCACCTCGCCCTTGGCATACGCTTTCTATGGACTTCATCACCGATCTACCTCCATGCTCCGGATACAATACGATCCTAGTAATCGTGGACTTATTCTCCAAGATGGCGCATTTCATTCCACTCAAAGGCTTGCCAACAGCAACAACTCTGGCCCGAGAATTTCTCGAAAACATTGTCCGACTGCACGGTTTTCCTTCAGTTCTAATTTCGGATCGAGGTAGTCAATTCATTTCTCATTTTTGGCGAAGTTGCTGTCGGTCGGCTCAAATTGATGTGAGACTATCGACCAGTCACCACCCTCAAACCGACGGACAAACCGAGAGGACCAATCAAACTCTGGAACCGTATTTACGCTGCATGCTGCAACAAACTGAAAAAACTTGGAAAGATATCCTTTGGATAGCCGAATATGCCTACAATAACTCTGTCCACTCGGGAACTGGGAAAACCCAGTTTTTTCTTCTATACGGCAGTCACCCTCGAACCTCGGAGTTGGATCCACTCCAAGATCTTGGAACACCAGCAGTAGACTACCTGCATTCTACAATCACCCAAGCCTTTAAGGAAACCGTTTCTCACCTTCAAAGGGCTAAGGAACAATACAAGAAAGGAGCAGATCAACATCGGAAGGAAGCCCCCCAATATCAAGTAGGAGATCAAGTCTGGTTATCCACCAAATATCTACCTCTAAAAGGGCCACGCACATTCAACCCAAGATACCTTGGTCCCTATTCCATCACTACCATAGTAAACCCAGTAGCGGTCAAGTTGGACTTACCCCCTCACATGAAGATACATCCGGTCTTCCATGTCTCTCTATTAAAACCCGTGCAACCTCAAACCCGACTAACTAAATCTCCAAAACCTATCCTAGTTGATGGAGAACTCGAGTTTGAAGTCAAAAGCATCCTGGACTCCAAGATCTCCAAATTTAAACTATTTTACCTAATTGACTGGAAAGGCTACGGCCCCCAAGAAATATCCTGGGAACCTGCACAATATGTCCACGCCCCGCGTCTAATCAAAAGATTCCATCGAACATTTCCTGACAAACCCAAATCCCCAGAGAAGCCCGGTTTGGGAGGGGCCTTGAGGGGGGGTGCTGTCATGATCTCTGCTTCCAAAAGGTCAGAACTTACCCAACTCCCTTGGAAGCAGATCCATAACCCAGGTTCCAAGGGCCAACCAGTCCCAATTGGGACCTTTTGGACCCTGTCCTGGCGCCAGTGGCACCAGGCTCATAAATATGCCCAGTCCCAGCGCTGGAAGCGCCGGGCTCATAATGCTTGGGTGGACTTACCTGCAGCAGACCATGCTGCTTACTTACCTGCCAGTTGAGCCTCTAATCCTCTTCTGTTTGGGACTACTTTTCCTGTTGGGTGGGGCAGGAGCCACTCCCTAGGTTCAGAACACTGGAACTCTTCTGGAAAGCAGGAACTCTTTTCTTACCTAGGCGAGGCTGTGGAAGGAGGGACCTAAGCACTACAGGAGGCTATTTAAACCACACCCGATGTATGAATCTTGCTTTGCGTTATTCTGCATCCTCTGCAGCAGAACGCTCATCGTGTCTTCTGCATCTGATCCTGGGCCTAAGGGAAAAAGGCTTACCATCCTGAATCCAGTCTTCAGCAACACCTTTAAAGACAAGAAAGAACAGGTTAGCATTACGGTCTTCAGTGACAGCGCTTCTCTTACCTGGTCCATCGGCTGTCACCAACGCCTCGCGCTGCATTACAGCATCTGAAAGACAAAGGCTTACCTACTCTTCACGTGCTCCGGAGGTCTTCGCACTGCATTCCGGCATCTGAAAGACAAAAGCTTACCAACTCTTCGCACGCTCCGGAGGCCTTCGGCGCTGCATCCCGCATCTGAAAGACAAAAGAAGGTGCGTTTAAAGACATTGGGTAACTTTATTACTCACGTGCCAGTACTCCTTCCCACGCCGAACCCAGTGGGTATTCCGGCACCCTTCAGCAACTCCGAACTTGTACCTGCAAGATAAAAGGACAGTTAGTGCGCATCGTGAAGCAGGCAACAAGCGCTTACTTACGGGCTTCCAGGCGCTTCTATTCCTCACACGGGTTCCATCCTCAACTCACTTCAGCCCGTCATCCGCCATCGCCAGAACCCTGCAAAACAAGAGACATCATTACAAAAGACTTTTAAAGACATTTGAAATACTCGGAACTTACCGTTCATGCAGTAAACGATGGACAGCAGTCCTCTGAGGTCAAGAGGCCTGCACCCTTATCCAGTGAAGAAACTGGCAGATGCCCCGAGGCAGATGGAGAGCTCGGCGTTCACTTACCTAAGGTGAGAGCGTTAACCTTTGGGGTTCTACAGGAGAAGGGAAGGGGAAGAAGAGAGAGACACCCAATAACCCCAGTTCATTAATCCCATATTTTCTATCTGCAGACATCTTACTCTTCAAGTCAGACATACAGTGCACAGAGGTCCAGCCCAAAGAGCCAACCGTGTGTTACACATCACCTTTGAAGATACGGTATTCGCCCAGTCAAGACCGGCGCCTCTGCGGGAATCAGGTGAGCGTTACATGTATGTGCCTTATCCTCTTTGACTCCTTTCGAGCCTTACAATTGCTTCTTACTGCAGCATCCTTGATCCTTAGCCAAACAAATATACTGTGTTCTTACATGAATCTGTATTTCCGTGCATGCAGCTCTGCAGCCTTGGTCTCTTTCCTTGGGTTTTTTAGATCGCTATTATACAAAACCGACGTCCATCTTCTCAACATGGCTGCTTTACCCGCATTATATTTTTTACTGTAGAAAGCTTCTATATATCTCATCTACCTTGCATTTCTATGTGTACATACATCTACTGCATCTTTTCTCACTTATCTTCTCAGTTATCTTCATACTTGCATATATGTTTACTTTGTTACTTCAGCCACATCTTCATTCCTTAAGTATTTGCATGTCGTTTCCGTGCATCCTCGTGTTTTATCCTTATGACGTCATGTTGCACCTGTCAGATTTCAGTTATAGCTCTTCTATGTTCAATGGTGTCTGCAGGCATCCTTCTACCACGTCAGTTCAAGGGTACATTTGATACTGTTGTCTGAGCGCATAACAACGCTCATATCTTCGATGTGGTATTGGGATGATACAGTGTGTCATGCACAGTGTCTTCTTGTTCTTCCAGTATGACAGAGGTTAGGGAGCGGGCACTATAGATGACAGATATTCCCCCCTCTGGTTGAGTCCTCGACCACCTCCTTGATTTTCTTCCTCTTTTCTTCATTCAATGGTTTCTTCGGAAGCCATATCTTCATCACCCCCCTCAGGTCACTTGCATTCTCCATGTGCTCATCCACACTCCAGGTCATTTGGCAACACTCCTCAGTCGGTTGACAGAATACTCAACATTCCACATAGTTCTTATGATCCTTGGGGTAGTAAAACTTTGTTCCTGGGGGTGCCAGAGTACTTCCTTTTAGGTGCTCACATGTGGTACATTCAGTCTGCGTGTGGTCGGTAGTCAAAGAATTCACGTTGATCATTATCTTTATCCCAGTGGCTTTCTTTGCTGTCTTCTTGCACTATTCTATGATTATTCTTACAAGACAGAATCCCAGCACTACTAACACTAGTATTGCTTCAAGCATCTTGAAAGCATTCGCCAGCCAGGTTGGAACCCACGAGAACAAGGACAAAAACCACTCTTCATCTTTAATCTCATCTACTTCTTCCTCCATTTTCGTGTGCAGGGTTGACAACATAGTCCTTGCTTCTGTCAGTGTTCCATTGTTTCCATTATGGGCATGTAATGATGTGCAGCAAGAATTCCAGATCTTGGTTCACATGCCACCTTCCATTGCCGTAATCAAGTCCAAGACATACCTGTTCTGGAGGGTCATAAGTCTGATGGCCCTCAACTATTCTCTAATCGCATTGAATACTTTTATTGTTGTATATGTTGTTTGTAACACCTCACACCTGGTTATTTGTACCCACTTGGCGTTCACTGCAGTCTGAATCCTTGGCATGAATATGGCTGTAAATATCACTGCTGAACTACTGAACAATTGATGCTCAGGAGGACTGTTGTGATAGGCTTCTATTGATTTTGCTGAGAAATACTTCTTTCTCTTCGGTCGGATGAGGTTGAGCAACCTCTTCTTCCTCTGGTGTGCATCCATTTTCAGCTATCAATAAGGAGATCACTTTGGGGAATTACCAATGAAGGGACATGTATAATCATTACAGAGCATATTCCTCCCAGTTTTTAAGGAGCTGCATATAAGCTTTCGATCCACAGGCCCAATACTGGTCCATTAGCATGGCAGTTCTTCCATTCATTCATGGTACATCAATTATTTGCATGCATTCTTTGTTTTCTCCAACTTTGGTCAGGCCCTTGTTTCTGAAACGCAATGTTGTATTCTTCATGGGCAATATGGATACAGGTCCTGCTTCATTTTCAACCCAGGTTAATCATTTTGAATACTTAGCCCATTTTTCAGGCATCCAGCATTCACTATTTGCACTACCTGTACTGGTGCTGACATCAATAAGTGTGCACTGAATGCTAACATTCCGTCTTCCCATCATATACTAGTTGCTACTCATCCATATACTATTAGTTGAGGTCTCTCCCAGCATTCTGGCAATCCTGGCATTTCCCATGTATGTGCACAACCTTTGTTCAACAGTCCTTATCTTTTCTCCAGTCATACCACTGAATGAACACATGAGCATCCTGCTTTTATAACATGGGTCTTTTTCCATTTTCTGCATTTTTATATATGTATCTTCATATGGGAACAACCTTTTCGACCTCCATCGTAGGGTTGCCCATCTTCCTTCAAACTGTCCTCTTGTTGTGCATTCTGCTAAATGGCTAAGGCACTTCGCATCATGTACAGATATTTCTCTCATGATAAATCTTCTGGCTGTGTTCATGGCGTAAGAGATGAGAGATCATACATAGCAGTTCTCATCTGACATTCTCCTCCCGCCTCCTTCATGTGCTGATACCAAATGTTATTCTTTAAATGAGATGAGTTATCAAGATATGTATTTATATCCTCATTATCTTCATCAGCATCTCTCTTAAATTGAATAATTTGCTTGGAAATATCAGAGAAAATATCACTTGTGCTTTTGTTAGGAATATAAATAGATATCTCATTGCTAAACACTCCATCTGTATTCTAGAACATAATTTTGCGAAATGTTATAAGCATGGTAAAGTAAAGAGAACAGATTGTGCAAAATGTAGCTACAAGAAGTATTGCAAGAATATCCATGTGTCGAATTATATCCTGTACAGTAAGTGATCTTCTTGCTAGCAACGTGTATCTAATATATAATTTCTGTCACTTTTATAAACCATACTTTTATAACAAAAATTTTAAAATGATCACAATGATGATCCTGAAAACAATAAAACTGTTTTCAGGATTTCCCAAAAATGTGATAATATCAATGTGTGGCCTTACCAAAACTGGGTAAGACCTAAGCATGTATACAAAAGCAGCATGCAGAAATGTATGCAAACTTATAGGCAACATGAAGTGCCTTGTGCAATCTGTGTGTTTTATCTCCAACACATTGGCCCTCATCAGGAGGTTGGAGGTAACCATGCTGCTTTTAGCGGCATGGTTGCCTCCTTACCGTAATCCGGGCCCGGGTCCCTCGAATGAGGACTTACCGGGCCATCGCAACCTTGGCGGACCCAGTAATTACCCGTCCAAGGAACCCGGACCCGGTCCATCCCCATTCCCATTCGAGCCCCCATAGGGCTCAATGGGAATGGGGATGGAGCTAACAACGGGCCCGTTAATGACGGGCCCGTTGTTAGCTCCCTGGTGTCCTTGCGGGACCCAGTATGGACGCCTGGTTTTTCCAGGCGCCCATTGCGGGTCCCGCGAGGAGAACTCGTGGTAGGGTGGAATGGGTTTATCGCCACCGGCACCTTTACCAGTGCCAGTAAACCCATTCCGCCAACCTTATGATGAGGGCCATCTCTTTAGCCTAACTGGAATTCTTCAGTTGATACTTTGTTAAGTTAATTTGCTTTCCCTTTAAACTTGGGAATAGTCAGTAGTCAAAAGTCCAAATAGTTTCTACTTCATCTGTTCTTTGTTTTGGCTGTTGTAGCCAATCTCATCTGGATTCGCAGAAAATCTTCTCTTGCTTCACTGTCAGCGGGTGCAGGAGGGGTCAGCGTCTCTCCTTTGTAAAGAATGACATCATTCAAGTATAGCCAAGCTCTTCTTCCTTCGATCTTCACTGCAGTGGGAGTGGCTCCCTCTAACAGGTACGGTCCCTCAACGCGGGGCTTATTCCAAGTGCGTACAAAACATTTTAGAAGTACTTAGTCCCCTGGGTAAAAAAACTAGTCTGCGTTAGCAAGTCTATAGGATCAACTGTTTGGCTGTCTTCATCAATCTTCCTCGACCCTTCCCTCTGATTTTTGATCTATGGGAAATAAAAGAAACACGAGCGGTCATATTATCATGCATCTCATCCTTTGTTTTTGCTACACTGTGGGCATCATTTTCTATTTGAGTGGCAGGAGCAAGGGGTACTCTCATGCTGCATACAGTCAACAACTCATAAAGGAGTCAGGTGGTGATCTGAGCCAATCTGGGTTATCAGGGCAAACAAAGCAAGACGTAGGCAATGCAGCCATCCCTTGTGGCATTGGGGTGCATACATGGACCTGCCTCAATCCATCTGGAAAAGGGACATACTACCACTAACATGTATCTGTAACCATTGCATGTTTGCAACATACCCACATAATCTATATGTAGAGGCTGAACAGGACCATTGGATCTGGGAATTGCTCCTCTCACTGTTTGCAAGGTGTTCCCTGATGTGAACTTTTGGCAGACAATGCAGTTCACAATAAACTGTGCAACTTGTTCTAACAAATTTGGTGAAAATCAATCTTTTGCAATCATGGCAGCAAGTCTCTCTAGTTGTGTGCGTGGAGTAATGAAGCTGCTCCAGTGCCACCTTCAAAAATGCTAGAGGTATAGCTTGCATTACAGTGCTGTCCTGTCTCCATATAGCCTCAGTGGGGGATAAATAACCCCCTGTCTCTTCCATAAATCCTGCTCTTCTTGTGGTGCTCAACCTTGTAGCTCAATTAATTGCACAATGGATAACATATAAAAACCTTCCTTCACCATTATGCATCGCCCTGACATTTGCTTAAAACGTTCTACTTCAAAATCAGAAATATTAGGAAAATATGCTGCCCTTTTCACTTCAACATCTGCAGCTACTTTGCCACAAGAAATCATGTCTGCGCTTTGGATGGCCTGCGCATTTCACCACAGCGATAGCAAATTGGAGCTTTAGTGCCTTGATGAGTTTATCCAATAAAGATGCTGGTGTGCCATCTGCACGGCGGAAATCCCTCCTTCTCCAATGTAACAATCCTGCATGTACAGTTGATGTCACATAGGCAGAGTCAGAGTAATAATAATAATAATAATAATAATAATAATAATAATAATAATAATAATAATAATAGTAGTACACTGTCACTGCCTCATATCTCCGGAGTGTGGCAATAAGCACCACTAATTCTGCAGCCTGTGATGAACAATGTGAAGGCAATCTTGCACTTGTTACTACTTCAAATTCACCATCACAGTTTAACCTCACTACAGCTGATCCCGGTATGTGTTTCTCCTGCTGTTTGAGCAATTTTCAAAGAACCAGCAATTAATAAGATTTCCCCACTCCAAGAGCATTCTCTCTAACATGGGGAATATCATCATAAAACTCAGCATACATTGTGCAGTCATGTACATAGTCCTCCTTCCCTACTGGTTCTGCTATACATGTAGCTGAATTCACTACATTTTGATAGCTGGTTTCCAAATAATCACTTCGTATCCCAATGCTCTTTGTGTAATCAATGTACTTTTGATTTCTCTAAAATGGCAAATAAGGAATGCTCAACAAATAACTTCATTGAGCAACCCATTGTAATATTTGCAGCTTTTTCATTCACAAAAGCAGCAGCAGCTAACACTTGTTCGCAAGGGTAATGTCCTTTCGTTACTGGTTCTAAAATCCCACTATAATAGGCTAATGGTTTGTCCATGTCCTAATATCGTCATCTGCGTGGGAACTGCTCATTACTTCTCCATCCATTTCAATGTGTGAATAAATAAAACTCTTTGTTATAGTCTGGAATTCCTAACACAGGAGCTATACAAATCGCCCTTTTTAAATCGCCCTTTTTAATTTTTTAAATCCTTCAGTCATCCCATCTAGCCATATTATCTCACTTTCACCTATCTGTGCTTCCTTGAGCCCTTTTCAAAGTGGTCGTATATATGTACTGTAATCAAAAAACCAGGACCTTCAATAATTACATAGGCCTAAAAATGGTTGCATTTCCCTCAATGTCTGAGGTTTTGGAGTTTTCATGATTGCTTCTGCTCTCGCAGGCGTCACTTTTCTCCCTTCTTGAGATATTAGCTGTCCTATATACATGACCTCTTCCTGACAATATTGTAATTTCTCTTTGTCTACCTTGTATCCCTTCTGTGCTAGTATGGTCATTAGTTGAACTGAATCTCTTCTGCATTTTTCTTCAGTCTCGCTGCACACTAGTATATCATCTATGTACTGAATTATTGTGCTCTCAAGTTGTATGTTACCTAGGTCCACCTGAAGGACCCTATTAAAGATTGATGGGTACTCACAGTACCCGTGAGGTAATCTTGTGTGTTTCCAGTGCTGGTTGCTATATACGAAAATGAGGTCAAACTTTGGGAGTCCTCATGAAGGGCAATTGAAAAGAAGGCATTTTTTAAATCTATACCTGTAAAATATTTGGCTTTGGCTGGAATGTTACATAATATCATAGCTGGATTGGAACCAGAAGAAACTCTGCTTCAACAATATTGTTTAGGGTACGTGGATCCTGAATAAATGTCCATGACCCCACTTAATTTCTTCACTGGGTACACAGCCGTTACATGGAGATTCTAATGGTACCAATATTCCCTGCTGTACTAAAGCAGAAATGGTTTCAAATATACTTTCATCTGCTTCTCTGGAGATGGGATACTTCTTTGCTCGTAGCAAAATTGCTCCTGGTTTGAGCTTAATTTTAACTGCACCTGCTCCACTCAAAAGACCCACATCATATGGACTGTTGGTCCATAAGATGCTTGGCACCTTTTCGAAATCTTTGTGAAAAATTGGGGTTTCTTTTTAACCAATGGCATACTCTGTGGTATTTCTCTATTCTCGACTTTAATCCAATAAATGAGACTTATAAAAAATAGTAACTCGTTATCTGAATACTCATCAATGGATGGCTCCTCATCTGTCAAGTCTGTTAGTCTGTATTCTTCATCAAGAGCTAATACTGTTCTCCATGCTTTTCCTTCATCGTCTAACCCATGAACAACCACCCTTTCCTCTATTACCACGGCTGCCTCTAGTTCTATGTGGATAACCTGTCCTTCCTTGTAATCCATAGGTATTTTTGGTCTAAACAAAAATTCATTAGGTATTCTCAACAGTTTACCTATCAATCCAGGAAGCCATGTCAATAAAATATGTACTCAATGGGAATGGGGAATGGGGAGGATGCTAACAACGGGCCCGTTAGTAACGGGCCCGATGTTAGCATCCTGGACTGCTAGCGGGTCCCGCTAAGGATGCCTGGTCTGACCAGGTGTTCCTTAGCGGGACCGGCAGCAGTCCTCCTAATAGGGTGGCCTGTAATGAATGGGGCCAGTCCCTTACCGGCACCGTTCATTACGTGGCCGCCACGGTCCTAATGAGGCCCATAGTCATATTAAGTTTGTCATCAAGTCACGTCCTAATATGTTAACTGGTGCCTGCCGAGAATACAATAGTGACATAGACACGTCATGTTCTCTAATAGAGATTGGAAATGTGTCAGAAAAAGGAACTAAACTCATAGCCCCACAGAATGCCTGCGCATTCTTGCCAATGCCAGACATTTGGTACTTTATCTCTCAAACACAGGAACGAGTCGCTCCAGTGTCTAGAAGAAACGAAAATGTCTTGCCTCCTATTGTTACCCTGACCCTTGGTTCCTCTTGGGGTCTGGTGTCAATGATAGTACTGAACACATCAGGTCACTGTGTGGGTTTTCCTATTGTGGATACAAATTCATCCCTGTACCCATGGAAGGATTTCCTCCTACCTAACCTGGGTGGGGATGCTTGTGGGGCTCCTGTATTCACATTCCATTGTGACACCATTGATTGTTGTGTCTGTGCTTGCTGGTCTGTACTTGTTGTGTTTGCATAGGTGCCTGCTTTGGTTGCCTTTGTGGTGACTGTGATTGCAACAGAACTTGTTGCATTTGCTTTATTTGCGGCACACGTGTCAGATTGTGCATATGATTTTAGGCATACAACTACTGTGGTTCTGTATTATACTGTGAAGTATAGCCCATCATCCCTCTTGGAACTTGCCAGTTCTGGTGCATGCACCCTCTACTTCTATACATTCGGGCCCTATGTTCTGTCCTTCCACAATTCCAACATTGTTGCGGCTGTCCAACATTAAACCCTCCTCCCCTTTGAGGGTTTTGAAATCTGCCTCGTTCTCTAGATCCATTCCTTCTATCTTGTGGCCACAAATTGTACCCACCGTGATCTATGGGCTACCCTACATTGCTTGGCTTCGCTGGCTGTAACTCTTGCGTTATCATGCCTTCATCAATCATCAATACTGCTCCTTCTATGGCAAATGTTGACATTTCTTTCAGAACTAATTTTGCTTCCTCCTGCTTTCTATTCTCAGCTTTTTACTTATTCTTCTCTTGTAATAATCGACATTGATGTACAGTAGTAAACTGTATTTCTGACCATGGCTTCGCTTCCATCCCAACCTGTTTCTTCATCTGCCGTTGCACTGGCTCGGGCAGTCCTTGACATAAAATATGATAGAATAATGCTACAGTTTTATCCCGTGGTTTCCTCCTGAATAAAAGCAACATGATCTTCCTCCTCACCCATTTTCCTTGTCATAATCGCACCCATATCTGATGTGTCACGATATTGTACTCTAAGCGTCCTCCATACATCTGCTCTACAAATGTTAAATGACGCTCCATCATGAGTCGTGTTTTGCACTGTCACAATCGCATATCCTGCTCATCTCCAAATGTCAGCAGCTCTCATTCCCTAGAATAGCTGCTAGTAGGACTTTTATGTAACCCACTGCTAACGTAATTCCTGCTGTTATTCTTTCTAACTCATAAATCCCTTATCGCGCACCTGCAGTCAAACCAGGTCATTTACATTTCAAATGATCTTTGTCCATTTGTAGCCACAGTATATTTTGTGGTCGTCCTTCTCCTTTCTCTAATAATGAGAATTGCGTAAATTATGGCCCACAATCGTACACACCTACACCTCTTGTCTTCCAGATGGGGCTAGTTTTGCTCGTTCGTCTTCGTCCTGGTAATGACCTTAATCTGGTTAAATAAGGTAGGCATATTTCCCCTGCACTGCTTGACCGCACTTGTGGTTGTTCAGAATATGGTATAGGTTCTGGTGTTTTTTCTTTTGGGTGCTCTGAATATGACCACTTGACCCCTCTTTCGATATTTGAATCTATTGAAAAAACACATGCGCCTTTTCTTCATGCGCTTTCATCTTCTTCCCTTTCTTCATCTGAAATCATTATACCCCAGCTGGTATGGCTGTTGTCCCTTTCCTCATCATCAAGATCTAATTTACTTAAGGATAGCGTTGTATGCTTGTTCATCATTATGTTGTGCAATCTTTCTCCTGTTTCTTTTGGTGGAGATCCTTTGATGATGTTTTATAACCCTCTTTCTCCCTTGTTTGCCTATATAAATCTCCAATCCTTTTCCCTATGCCTTCTGCCTCATGTTCATCAACCCATGCCTGTATTCTCGCTATCCCTTGCATCTCCATGCAGGGCTGTTGTGACCCTCTCTCTTCTTCCCATAGTTCTCTCACTTCGTTTGGTATTCTACATCTATTAACAATGTGATCTATTTTGTCAGCCCTTTGTCCCCTACTTCTCATTTCTTCTTCGCTTCTTTTCATCTCCCTTTTCTCTTCTACCGCTTGCCTTCTTTGCAGCCTACATTCTTTCAATCTCTGCGTTTCTATTTCTTCTCCTCTATTCTCTGATATGATATGATATGACATTTATAGCGTGCCTATACACAAGTGTTTCAAGGAGCGACGAGGCAAGGGAGGGGAACAAAGGAAGGACAAGACAGCGATCTTACTAGGCCAAGTGACATTGAGATTGTGCTAGTGCAGGGGAGAGGGAAGGGGAAAAGTACCAGGGGGAGGGGACATAGGATCAAAACATTGAAAGACAAGAAGTGCGGCAAGCAGGTGGCAATGCCGGTGTTAAGTGCAGATAACAAGTGTTAGATAAGTGCAGGTAGGGGAACTGAAGGATTGCAGATACAGCCCCAAGTGCAGGGTTGCCAGGAGGCAGTGCAGGTATGCAACTGGGAAGGGCAGGTACCTGGGCCTGTGGTTCAGTGACTTGTCAGGTAACCAGTGCAGTATCAGATAGGAGATCAGCAGGGAAGAGGAAGAGAGAAGGCAGAAGCAAAGAGGAAAGTCTTGAGCTGCTTCCGGAACCAGAGATGGTTCTGCACAAGTTTCAGAGAGGCATGGAGGCTGTTCCAGAGGGAAGCACCAGCCAAAGAGAGAGATCTTCCCCCAACACGTTGCTTTGAAAAGCGACTTACCCTCAAGGAGTTGGAGGTGGAGGAGCGAAGCGTTCGAGTAGGCAGATACTTCCAAAGAGAAAGCTGGAGATATTTTAATCGCAGGCCCTAGAAGGCCTTGTGGATAATGCAAAGGGTCTTGCTCTTGATCCTCGCAGCCACTGGGAGCCAATGGAGAGATTTCACTGCTGGAGAGATACGATCCCTGGACTTGAGGACAAGGAAAAATCTCACAGTCCTATATGGAAGAGCTGCAGAGGACAGAGAGTAGGGGCGGTTAGATTTAAAAAGAGGCTGTTACAGTAGTCAAGCCTAGAGAGAAGCAGAGCTCTGGAGCCAGTGAGCTTCTGGGGGAAGGAGAGGAAAGGAAGAATACCTCTGAGGAGGTGCAGTTGGTAGTTTGACTTCTTAGCGACGTTGGAAATGTGAGGAGAGAAGGAGAGTGTGGAGTTGAAGATAACCCAGAGGTTCTTAGCCTCAAAGGTGGGAACGGGAACAGGGCCAAGGGAGGCCGGCCAGAGAGTGGCAGGAAAGAGGGGTGCAGGTGTACCGATGAGGAGGATCTCCATCTTACTGGCATTCAGGCAGAGATCATTGGCGGCACACCACTCCTGGATTGCAGACAGACAATCCGGGATGAGAGAAGGAGAAGAGGCGGTAGAGGGGAGCCTGAAAGCGAGCTGAGTGCCATCCGCATAGCACTGGAAGTTGGAGTAGAGAGCAGCAATGTGGTGGGCGAGAGGTGCCAGCTATCAATTGAACAACCAGGGATAAAGGTTAGACCCCTAGGGAACACCACAGGTGGAGAGAGGGATAGGGGAGAGGAAGGACCCAAGTTGGACAAGGGAGGGTGATCAGAGAGGAAAGAAGTCAGCCAGGCCAGGGCCAGGGCCTGATCAGTGATACCCAGGTTATCACGGAGCCGGTTGAGAAGAGTGGCATGGTTGACCATGTCAAAGGCAGAAGAGAGATCAAGTAGGATGTGGACAGAGGGGAGATTAGAATCAAGGTTACAGAGCAGGTCTTCACAGGTGTTAAGGAGAGCGGTTTCCGTGCTTCTGGCTGCTCTGAACCCAGACTGATGGTGAAGATTAAGCTGGGAGATGGCCAGCTTTTCCAGGAGTTTGCCCAGGAAAGGAATGATAGAGATCGGCGATAATTAGCCCGAATGGAGGGGTCGGCTGAGGGTTTTTTAAGCAGAGGGTGCTTCGGGGGGGGGAGGTTCAAGAGGTGAAAGGGTGGTTGCAGAAATCAGTTATGGCTGGAGAGAGGGTGTCAATGCGGTCCTTGATGGTTTAGAAAAAACAGGGTACAACCAGTTTAGATGAGGTTTTCATAGATCAGACTTGTCTAGAAACCTCGTCAGAGGAGAAGAAAGGAAAGGCAGAGAAGGGAGAGGATGGCCGCAGGGGGGCCGGAAGGGTGAGGTGAGAGTGGAGAGAGAAGCAGAACAAGCTGAGATGGTGGACAGAATGTCCTGAGTTTTAACGATGAAGTGAGAAGCCAGGGCCCTACAGAGTGCCTGGGGAGGCACAGAAGAGGTAGAGACTGAAGCAGGATTGGCCAGCTCCTTGCAGATTTTAAAGAGTTTGGCCAAGTTGTTAGATGCCACAAAAACATGGGCTTGGATGTGAGCTCTCTTTTTAGTGAGGACAGAGAGTCAGTATGGGCTTTGGAGCAGGTGGCAGGCCAGTTTGTCAGAGGATGTACAAGATGCCAACCATTTCCTCTCAGCCACCCTACACTTGCCTTTAAGGGTGATGAGGTCTGAGTCGTACCAGGAGTTGCACTTGATTTTAGGCTTCATACAGATCCTCATGACAGGGGCAAGTACATCGAGAGAATCAGAGATAGTAGAGTGGAGCATAGAAAGGGCTGTGTCAGGGTGTGAGTCAGCCAGAGGTGCCGGAGGGGGAGAGAAAGATGCAGTGAAAGCCTCAACTGACACACGCTTCATTTGTCAAATGACTGAGAAGGTGGGTGGCAGTGTGGGGTAGGCTTGGCCTGAGGGGTAGAGAAAGAGAGATGAGAGGCGAGGAGAAAGTGGTCACTCCAGGAGAGAGGAGTGGTGAGAGGTTAGAGAGGGGGAGGTCTGAGGAGATCAGAACATCAAGAGTGTGCCCTGCAGAGTGAGTCGGGCTGGAGGGAAGAATGGAGAGAAAAAGAGAGTCCAAAAGGTTGTGAAAGAGTCACATAGCGGGTCAGGAAGCATCCATGTGGATGTTGAAGTCTCCAAGGAGGAGGAGTTGAGTGGTTGAAGCCAGGAGGAAGGAAGAGAGGTCCGCCCACTTGGAGAGGAAGGAGGTGATCTGACCAGGTGGCCAGTAGATAGTAACCACTGTGAGAAAGTGGCCAGGAGAGAGAGACAGCCTACAGACCAGGCATTCAAGGGAAGAGTAGGCCTGTATAGGAATGATAGAGGCAGGAATCCATTTCGGGAAGATCAAGACTACACCCCCACTGGAACGGTTGGATCTGGGCGCAGAGAGGATCTTGTAGCCATCAGGAAGGAGAGTGTCAAAGCTTGTGACAGAGCTGGCCGTGAACCATGTCTCGGTGAAATCAAGGACATCAAGGTGAAGTTCTTCCAGGAGACAGCAGATGTCAGAGCAGTATTTCACAGCTGAGCAAGAGTTAAGAGTGGCGAGGTGGAGAAGGTTGCCATCCTTGAAAGACTTCCGGGGAGGGTTACAAATCAGAGGTACTCCCTGCAGAGGTGTACAAGGAGCCCAAGGAAGGGCAAAGGAGGGAGGACGAGAGGGTAAGGTAGCCGAGGAGGAAGAGGGTGCCAGAGTGCTGGCAGAGGGTAGAGGCAAGGAAGCCAAAGAAAAGAGAGAAGGGACAGCAGGAGGGGAAAGGAAATTGATATGGTGCGGGAAGCGTCTATCAAAGAGGAGGAGATTGGCTTGTGTGCCTTCAACCAAGATGGTGCCATTAAGATAAACATTAATGATGACCTTGGAGGAGTGGAAGGAAGCCAGGAGGGCCTCCCACTGGGTGCCACCATTAATGGGAGAGGAAGAGAAAAGAGAGATCACAGAGACCGTATGAAGAATTCATAGGTCTGGTGAAGGAACGGAAAAGAGGATGTAGGTGAGGGTCTGTCTGGAGGAAGCGCTGGTGTAGGTATCAGCAATAGAGAGGCCTGGGTTGGAGACCAGGATATCCTTCCTGATCTTTTTCCTACCAGACTTAGTGAGAAGGGTAGGATAGTTGATAGAGAAACAGTTGGAGAAGATAGAAGAAACAGAGACCACCATAGGTGATGTGGAGGAGGGGGAAGAGGAGAGAGAGGGGGGTGGGCGGGGAATGAGAGAAGAGTGTAGGGGGTGGAGACACTGGGGGAGAACACAGGGGGGTTGCAAGCAGAAGAGATGGAACAAGACAGGAACAGCAGGACAGAATGAAAACACAATGCACTCACTGGGCACAGCTAAGTTCGAAATCAGCAGGACAGAATGAAAACACAATGCAGCTACTGGGCACAGGTAAGTACGAAATCAGCAGGACAGAATGAAAACACAATGCAGCCACTGGGCACAGCTAAATTCAAAATCAGCAGGACAGAATGAAAACACAACTCAGCCACTGCGCACAGCTAGAGGTAGTGAGAGTGGGAGTCCATGTGAGACGGAGTGAGAGAGGGACAGTTGGAGATGTAGGAAGCTTTATTTAGTAGTTGCAACTAACCCACAGGGAAGTGAAATTGACACAATGTTTTCAGTGGACCCCCAGACCCTACCAGAGAGCGGGCAGGGAACAGACAGGGCCTTAGAAAGTGGGCCTTTGAGGGGCGGGCCGGCTAAAGCATGCCGGTCCACAATAGGCCAGATTTGTTATGCCAGCAGCCACTCAGAGTGCAGGTGGCAGTGATGAAGTCCCCATGAAGCCTCTAATGTTAAGGGAAGGCGGCAGCCTTCTTTGAATTGCTGCGAGGCCGGCAAAGGAAAAGGCCTCCTGGTGCAGATCCACCTCAGCAGTGTGCTCCCTGCCCAGAGTGACCGAGGCACAGGCAGGAAGAGCGGGATGCGCAGAAAAAAATGGCGTGCAAGATAAATATAATTCGCTCTGGTTTTTACATTCTTTTTTTCTTCAAATTTAAAAATCAGCTTGTTCGTTTCCTTTTGTCTTCAGTCATGGAAACCTCCTACCTCGTGTCAGGAGTGGAGAATGGAGGAGATGCACGGGCATCAAATGCGATCATCAGACATCTAGTCGGGTCTGCAGGCAGGGAATCAACCACCACGGGCGCCAGAGAGGAAAGAAGTGAGCAAGGCAGAAATGCCGGCCTGAAGTTCTCTTTGTTTTGTTCTTCATGCCTTCTTAGTTCTTCCTTTCACTTCCTCTCTTTTTGCTTCTCCTCTTTGTATACCCTTTCTCATTCCTTCTTTTCCTGTTTCTCTTCTCTCTCTCCAACATCATCAATGCCCTTTCCATCTAATTTGTGTAATATCTGTCCTCCCATTCACTCGCTCTGTACTATTGTCACTTTGTTGACTTTGTCCTTCCCTTTTTTTGTCTATTGGCTTCTTCTTCTATCTCTCTCCGTCTGTCCCTTCTTTGATCGCGCTGTTTATATTCATAGCATGCTGACATGTACTTACATTCTTTTATCTTGCTCTCTTCTATATTGTCCTCACTACTATAAGTGGGGGGCGCGCATGTCGGATTTCCATACCGCACCGCTGCTTTTAACTCCTTTAAAAGTTAAAATCCCTGCTTGTCTTCAGTTCTGCTATCATTTTTATGAGGAGAAAGTGGAGCCAACGGGGTAACATCCTCCCATTTATGCTGATTAAGCATCCACTCCTTTTCAGGTGGGTGTTCTTTCTCGCTCTCATACATTTTCCATAGTTCCAAAATGGCTAAACTTTTCTGTAACTTCTTCCCTGTATACGTAGCATGTAAATATCTTGTCATGTGTTGCAATACTGTTCTTGATAGCAAACCTTCTTGAGGCCAAGGCATGAACATTTTGTCACCCGTGCCTTTTACCCATTCAGCGTGGTACTTCCTAATCTTGGGAGTGTATCTCGGTAATGTTTTGTACAAGTGTAGTAGGGGAGTATCCCCCATAATGACATGTCATTTTTAACTGTCAATGCTTACTGGTTCTTTTATTAAGTTATTGCTTAAGTTAATTATAACACAACATTCGATTCAGACCAACACCATCAATCGCTGCTCATGACCCAAAAAACAATTATTTAGCCAATTTTGAAGACTATGCAACAATGTTCTCTTTATTCTTTTGTTTATAATTCTATGTCAAGACCGGAGGCTCGGATTATGCTTTCTCCACAACTTTACTGTTCAGCAGCAAAGAAAAAACAAATATCATGAATAACATACAAAACTAATAATTTATTTTTAGAGCCTGATAACCAGCTAGATTATTATTATCGTTTTATGTTTCTTAGTTTAAACAAATCAAGGGTTTTACGCTGACATATTTATAACCCCAAACAAATGTGCACTCTAATTTTCTACAATCATCTTCTCCTACTTTCCCTAGTAAAGGTAGCTCATCTCCAGTTTACCCTATCTGTGAGTGTGACACGCATTCTTCATATAGGCCTTGCCTCTGGAATCCCTAAAAAAGACCCCCTCTGGGAATGTAATGCTTGCCCTTCTGTCCCCTTGGGCCTAGGGATCGAGGTATCTCTCGCTCTCTTAAATCAAATCCTGTTACTATATATATTTACACTTACAATACAATCCCCCCTTTAATTTGCCACTTTAGATGCTCTACTTACATCCTCGATATCAACTGTTCCCCAATTAACCAGTTTGCCTTCAGTCCGCAGGGCGCCCGTGGGGACCGGACAGTAATTTCTTCAAAGGGGCACCTGCCAACCATCTCGTTTTCAAACATGTGTTTTTCTCCACTCCCCACAGGAAACTGCGATCTTCTGGCTAATGGTGGAAGAGTCAAAGAATATGGCAAAATACTACTTCATTATCAGCTCAATAAAGTAGGGAAACCTGGTGAACAGACAGATTGCAGATCACACACTCTCAAATACATTTTGGGTTCACGGGGCAAAAAGTAAAACCTATTGGACAAAGGGATTGGTTTACGGGAACACATATACCTATACTTATTTAGGTGTTAGTAACATTATTGGCTGCCCCTTATCTGGTACCAAACAAGGGATGGGTGGAAAGTTTTGAATCAATCTAAACCACTGGCATTACTCTTGGCAACCTTCCACATCACTGTTTTTTACTTTACTTTACTTTTACATATTTGTATTGCGCAGGCCATGGACCCGTAGGCTTTCGGGTGCAACTGACAAAAAAACGACACAATAATGCATGGTCAGGAGCAATAAGTCAGAATCCTAACTATTTCAAGCAGCTTCAGGTAAACAGAACATTTTTACGTATTTTATTAAAAAGATCCAACGACTTTAAGCACCTGCACTCCAGTGGTAGGTCGTTCCAGGCCTTAGGGGCTACAAGATGAAAGGCACCCTTAGAGGCCTTCATGGTCCTGCATCTGGTATAGTCAATTGCTCCTGGTTATTGGATCTCAAAACTCTCCTTTGAGGTTTTTCGATTAAGAGGTCCTGGAGTTGAGCCGGCATAACCCCCAATCTACATTTAAATGTGATGGTAAGCAAGCAGAACAGGATTCTTGGCTCAACAGGGAGCCAGTGCAGAGCCCGTCTCTCAGCTGAGACATGGTCTCGTCTTCCAAGTCCCACCACTGCACGCACTGCTCCATTTTGGACAACCTGTCCATTGTAGTCTGTTTTAGTGATACCCACCAGTAGGCTACTACAATAGTCCAATTTAGCCCCTACAATTGCCCTTGCAATAATTTCTGTGTTGGACTTAGTAAAAAAGGGTTGAATATGAGAGAGGAGCTTAATATAGTATGAGGAACACAATACCAAGCTCCATACATGGGCTTTCATGCTAAGATGTTGGCCCAATATGACCCCCAATGACTTGACCTTTTTTTGCACAGATATTTTAGAATTTCTGATATGAAAAGTTTCATAGATGGGAGCAAGTTTCTTGATAGTATTAGGAGGACCAACAATTAGCAGCTCAGTCTTATTTCTATTCCGGGCCAGATTATTAAGAACCATCCATTTCTCAATAATAGCATAAATCCTATCAAGCTCAGCATCATGTGGTGGGTCCCAGAAATGGGGATGGCACATTGCGTGTCATCAGCATAGTTTGTAAACATCACACCTTCCTGAACCAAGAGGGCAAAAAAAGGGGCATTGAAGATATTATACAAACATGGAGAGATGCAATCACCCTGCAGACTCCGTATTGCAGGGTTAGGGGTGGTGCTGCTGCCTCCTCAAAGAAGACTCTTCTCTCACGGTTACTAAGGAAATAAGATGTCTACTGAGCCCGCTTTTGGTGAAAGGTTGGCAACCTCCCTCTACCTGGTGACCAGGATGGAATGGTCCACCAGGTCGAAGGCTGCCGACAGATCCAGAAGCATCAGCATGGAGATTTCGTTCCTGTCCATCCGGTCCATGAGTCTGGCTTTGAGTTCAAGCAGCGCAGTCTCTGTTCCAAATCCTTGCCTGAAGCCATATTGATGTTTGTTAGGGATAGGAAAATGATTGAGGTGTGTTGCAATTTGGATATACGCCATCTGGTCTAAAGGTTTTTGCAAGAACAGTGTATTGGTGATGGGCCTATAATTCAGGGGAGAGTCGGCAGGCAGCCCAGGTTTTTTTTTAGAATCAGGGTTACCCATGCCTTTTTCAGACCTTGGGGCACCAAACCCTCCATAAAGGATAGATTCACACATTTGCAAATTGCTTCCAAATGCTTGGGAGGACAGGTCTTAATAATAACAGCTGAGCATGGATCACCCATCCTCTTGGTGGCCTTCAGCTGTTCCACTATGGTGCCCAGTTGAATAGCTGTTATAGCAGGATAGCTAAATTGGGGAAAAGAGGAGGATAGAACAGGGGTCCCTGTAAGGCCTTCTCCCACTGCCAAGATGTGGCCCTCTTTCTTTTTAACTATATCAGCCATAATGGTATTCAACTTGCACTGCATGGAAATAGCATGTGTGTGCCATTGCAAAAGGGGTCCAGCCATATGCAAATCAGTCAGGTACTGCCACCTATGGGAGCAGCCCTTCCCAAACTGCTAGGGCAGGTGCCTTCTGCATGGAAACACAAGCAACCTCAGACATGTTTAAACCTTGTTGGGCCTCCTCAGTGAGGTGCAGCTTGGTTCCTGTAGCATTGAGCGTAGGAAATGGAATGCGGGAGGCTGCTGGAGGCTCGTGAGAGGAACGGGAAGCCACGGGACACGGAGCGAGTGAGGGACCATTGAAGGAAGGTGACGGAGGAAGCTACAGGACGGATGGCGCTCATGTTCTCTCCACCCACATTACTCTCTCTAAGAGTACAATAGATATATAATCAGTTAAAGTGTTACCACTTATTCCATATATATATATATATATATTTATCCATTAAATATCTTCCAACCCACTTACCTGCATATGCACCTGCTTCAATGGCGATGAGGACGTTCACCCACGGCCGTTGAGAAGGATCACCGGCCGACAGCAGGTAGGGGCGTAGCAGCGAGTGACTCCAAAAGCGACTTCCCTAAAAGAAAGGGGAAGGAGAAGAGCACTGGCGCATGCGCATGAGCACACAGTGTTGAAAGTAACTGAAAGTGTTTGTAAGTAGACTACGTGATGATCGGGCCGCTGGTCATCATAAGGTCAGGCATCACCAATTACCAAGTAATCGTCATTTCATCGCACTCTTCTTTGCAGCAGTACTCTGCTAAGTGAAACTATTGGATATCATGGTAGTCAAGCATTGAGTCATAAATCTTCATTCATCATACTCGTCACCGTATTTGCTTTTTCTTAGAACTGTCCAAATATTTGGCCACAGAAATTGCAGTAAAATAAATAAAGAAAAGTGGGGTCCAGCCAATTTCACAGGCCACAGTGGGAAATGTGGAGAGCAGAAGGCAGAAACAAATCTGTAGACAGCACGGCTCACAGTGGTGGTGGCGATATGTCCTTGTATGGTGTATCAGCCCCTCAAATGTTCATGCCAGATATAGGGGAACCTATACTACCTTGGAAGAGGTGGCTTAAGGTGTTTGAAAACTATGCTAGTGTGGTGTGTGGAACCAATTACAGTGTGGAAAGAAAAAAATCTTTATTATTACACTGTCTCGGACTGGCTGGTCAGGAGAAGTATGAGGACTTACCAGATTTATCAGTGCGTGAGAGTGGAGACATAAATGAATATGACAAAGCAATTCAAACATTGAACAAACATTATGAAAAGAAAATCAGTATGATTCTGGAAAGGTACACATTTGGGAAGAGAGTTCGAGAAGAGTGTGAAACAGTGGAGCAGTATGTTACAGCATTAAGAAAGTTGGCAAGGACATGTAATTTTGATCAACAGTTGGAAGAAAGAATAAGAGATCAGTTCATGCTCGAATGTGGCAGTACTAAAGTCGGGGAGAAACTGTGGGCTGAAGATGATCCTTTATTGGATGATGTACTAAAAATGGCCAAAGAAGTAGAACATACAGAAAATGTTGTGAAAACATTGGAGAGTAGAATGAAAGAAATGTCGATCAAGGCATCCGTCAGTGCTGTGCAGTCGGATGTGGAAAATATGGTTGCGGTTGTTAAAAATGAAGCTAGAGGAGCAAACATCTACTGCCAAGTGGATAGAAAGATAAAGGTTGAAAGCAGGCCTAATGCTGAAAAGAGATAGGTTCAAGATGGAAAATATAGGAATAGAAGGAAAGAATGGTAACACCAAAACCGAGGTGGATGTGCCCAAAGAGGTAGAGGGAGAACATTAATGAGAACTTGTTACAGATATGGGAGCCCATCGCATTGGGCAAGCAGCGTGACATGTCCTGCTTTGAAGATTATCTGCAGGAACTGCAGAGGCAGGGGTCATTTTGCCAGGTGTTGTAGAGGCAGACGAGGTTCATCAAATACAAATTGGATTTGTGGTGACTATGATGATGAAGAAGAAGAATGTGTCTTCATGGTCTCGGATGAAGGTGAGGATATTGATAGCCCGAGAACAACCATCGCAGTGAACAGTCATCCCATTGTTATGATGGTAGACTCGGGAGCCAGTTAGACACTGATTCCAGAGAAGGTATGGAAGAGCAGTAGACCAGAATTTTTGAATGAGGTGGTTGTTAAACCAAGGACATATGGGGGAGCCAAAATTGAGTTGATTGGTTGGTTCAATGCCATATTCATGTTCAAGGGAAGACAAGCGGAAGATCACATTTATGTTTCAAAGAATGGAGCATCTTCGTTATTGAGTTGGACACACCAAAAGCTCTTAAAAGTTTGTTTGGACCCCAATGCGAGTGATTCAGTGCTGTTAGTAGAAGGAACTGAAGCTAAAGCAAATATGGAGAAAATTGAGGGGACATTTTCAAAGAAAATGCTATTGGATGTGGAAAAGGAGGTACTCATCGGATCTTACTCAAATCAGGTACCAGACCAGTTGCTCAGAAGCTACAAAATGTACCTCTGTCGCTAGGAGAGAAAGTTAAACTTGAACTGAAAAAATTAGAGGATCCAGGGATAATTAAGAGCATAGATGACTCTGAGTGGTTATCCCCAATGGTCGTGGTCAGGAAAAGCTCAGGAAAGATAAGCTTGTGCATCGATATGAGAGAATTAAACACATGTTTTATCCTGGAAAGGCATCCATTACCAAACATCCAGGAATTAATTTCTACAATAGGTCCAGCTAAAATATTTTCAACATTGGATTTGACTGCTGCGTACCATCAGGTGACATTGCACAGAGATTCCAAACATTTAACAGCATTCATTACCCCGGAGGGGCTATACCAGTTTCGGTGAATGCCTTTTGGGCTGATATCGGCAGCCTCAGTCTTTCAGAAGGTCATGTACAGGATTTTGGATGGAGAAAGTGGTGTAATTTTCTTCCAAGATGATATATTGGTGTATGCAAACAATGAATAAGAGCATAACCAAAGATTGAAGAGAGTCTTCAGAAAACTACATGAGGCAGGAATGATACTGAGTAAGGAGGAATTGAAAATCCATTGAAAGGAAATTGAATACCTATGCCATGTGATCTCTGGAGGTAGGATTTCTCCCAAGAAGGAGTTGGCAGACTCAATAAAACCCATGGTAACTTCTGAGAACAAGGAACAGCTCAGAACTTTCCTAGGTATGGCGGAGTACTATGCAAAATTCAATAAAGGATTTTCAGATCACACAGTTAATTTGAGAAGTATGCTAATAAGAAATTTGAGTGGAATGAAGGTTGTGAAAGTGAATTTCTCTTCATCAAAGCAGCATTGGCAGAAGCCCTAACACTTCAGAACTATATGAGAGGGAGAAGAACTGTGATCTCCACTGATGCAAGCAATGTGGGTCTCGGAGCAACACTGGTACAGTATCATGGAGGAAAGGAATTGGTGAAATATATTTTGCTTCACGTTTACTTAAAGGTGCGGAGAAGGTGTACGCCACCATTGAATAAGAGGCCATTGCCATCAGGTGGTCTACTGAGAAATTCAGGAATTTCAAATGGGGTGTTAAGTTTGAAATTCACACTGACCACAAGCCTTTTGTAGAAGTGTTTGCCACGAAAGGGTTGGACAAAGTTTCGAGTAGAATTCGGAGATGGGTGTCAAGGCCGCAAGAATTCAATTTCAGCATGGTTTATATTCCGGGTGTGAAGAATTGCACGGCAGACTGTTTATCAAGACTAACCAGTTATGATGACATGAATGAGGCATAGCTCTCAACCATTTCTGTTGCAAAGGTGGGTGAAATCACCCGATTTTGTTTTTGGCGGGTGAGACGCCCATTGAAATGAATGGGCGTGCTGGAGGCTTGGCGGGTGATTCAGCCCTTTACAAGGCGGGTGACACCCGCCAAAAGCGTGTGAGTTGAGAGCTATGAATGAGGATCTAGATGAACAAGAAATTATTTGTGAAATATCTAATGCAGCAATTTCCAAGCAAGAATGGGATGAGGAAGCGACTAAAGATAATGCTCTTCCAGAAGTAATAAAGAATGTAGAAGAAACAAACTGGAATAAAAACAAAATGACAGAGGCTGGTGCTCTCATGTTTTGGAACGTCAGACATGAACTATATATCCAAAGTGGTTGCTTGATGAGAAACGACAAGCTGGTACCGCCAGAGGGGCTCAGAGACAAAATCATTCAGTTAGGACATGAAGGGCATCAGGGAATGATGAAAACGAAGCAAAGAATAAGAAATACATATTGGTGGCCTGGATGCCACATACAAGTGGAAAGAAGAATAAGGAACTGTATCCTTTGTATGAAAAGTGATAAAATGTGTGTGGGAATGAATTATCCAATGGTGTTGAGAGACATCCCGGAGAGGGCCTGGAAGACGGTTGCAATTGATGTGTTGGGCCCTGTTTGGAGTGATGGAGGTGCTACTTATTGTATTGTAATGATTGATATGTTGACGAGGTAGCAGAAGTAGTAACCATGGTGCCTCATGTCACGACCCGGACAGTCATTGAGTTTATGGAGGAATTGTGTGAGCGTGAGGGGTATCCTGAGGAGGTACTGTCTGATAATGGATCTCAGTTCAAATCCAGAGAGATGAAGAAATATTTTGATGAGAGATCGATTGTTGATACTGTGTGTGCTATTTATCATCCCCAGTCCAATGGTGTGGCTGAGAGGTAAAATAGGGTGATCAAGGATACCATTAAGTTAGCATGGTCCAATGGAAGAGATTGGAGAGTGGAAGTGAAAGAGACGGTATTGGCTCACAGATTCACGCCGCCCTGCACCACTGGAGTCTCCCCATTTGAGTTACGCAGGGTAAGGAAAGCTAATACTAAGTTATTTCCGGGGTGGATGAATGCGGTTGCTGGTACGTGTTTTGACCCGAGTAATGTGACAGAAAACATTCATATTATCATACTGTTCCTTGTTGGCAATTGACCAACAAGGAACAGTATGATAATAAGAGATACAGGAAAATAAGGTTACCTGAAGAGGGGAGTTGGGTTAGAATCAAACTTCCAATGGTACTAATAGAGAATGTTGTTGGTCAAAACCTGTTGAAGTGGTGGGAGTGTTTAAGCATGCGTTAAGGACCAGTGATGGAAGAGTATGGAACAATGAGAGAGTAATGGTTTTGGATGAAAGAGAAGAGGAGATGTACCGAGTGGAATGGATGGTGGGTGCAAGCCTGTTTGTGGCGCTGAAAGGAGTGATGAATTTAAGATGTTTTTCTTGGCACGAGACATAGATATGCGACGGGAGTCTTCAAGAGAGGCGCCACGGAAGTCATCAAGAATTGACAGGACATACAACAGACCTAGACATTTATTAGACTATGAGGAGTTTAGGGGGCCGATACATGGAGCAAACGTGTGCCAAAAATCCCAGCGCAAGCAGGCGCAAGGTGGCGCAAGCGTGAGAAACCCAGCGCACGCGCACGCGTTCGAATCAAGGAAGACGCTGTGCATGTTTCCCGCTGTCCGTGTGCCAAATCCTGCCATGGCGCACGCGGGCACACACGGCGTGCGCTATGCGCACAGCAAAAGCGCACATAGCGCGGGTCACACAACCAAAGTGTGCGGAACAGTGGGTGTAACACGCGGAATGGGGAATAACGCGTGAAAAAGAAGGCGTAACTGGGGAAGTACTGCAGGGAACTACACGGAATGCCCACACGCACGTGAACAACCCGTATTTATGGATTTGAATACGGTAAACCCGCGCACGGCAAAAGACGCACACAGGCGTCAACGCGACCGCCACACGAAGGCAGGCGGAAGCGTCCCCGCGCACAGTATAAAAGTGCGCTCAAACAACAAATATGTATATACAGCTACGATGAATGCCCCATTTGTCGCAGCACTGATCGTGGGACACCGCAGGAGGAGGAGAATAGCCAGGGCACGCATTTTCGCACCACGGACAAGCCTTTTTGGGATGCCTGATGACCAGGTCTACGGCAGGTATACGTTTCCACCCCATATCATCCTAGACCTGGTCAGGGAGTGGGAAGATGACCTTACACCCCCCACCCTTTGCTCCCAAGCATTGAGCCCCTTGGAGAAGGTGCTCAATGTCCTTCATTTTTTGGCCACTGGGTCATTTCAGCGGACTACTGCCATAGTGGGGGGGTCTCACAGGCCACGCAGCCACGCTGCCTACACCAGGTACTGGCAATCATGACAGCGCGCCCCTCAGTCCGCAGGCACATATACATGCCCAGAACACCCGCAGAAAGGCAGGCCGTTGTCCTGGATTTTTTCAGGGTGGCACACTTCCCCAAAGTGCTCGGTGCCATAGATTGCACCCAGGTGGCCCTATGTCCACCTAGGGCCACTGAGCACATCTACCGAAACCGCAAGCACTGGCATTCCATCAATGTACAGGTGGTATGCGATGCAAAGGGAATCATCACCTCTGTCTATGCAAACTACCCTGGCTCTACCCATGACAGTTTCATATACAGAATGTCCGCCCTGAGCCGGGCCCTGGAAGCTGGGCAGCATGGCGACACATGGCTCCTAGGTGAGTACAAATGCCCTTGCACATGCATGCATGTCACACACACACACACAAATACACAAACCCCAATAATCACAACCATTTACACCTCCCCAGGGGACAGTGCCTACCCTCTGAGCAACCACATGATGACGCCAATCCGGAACCCCACCACACCACCCCAGGTAAGATACAACGCCACCCATATTGCAACCAGGGCCATAGTGGAGCACACATTCAGAGTGCTCAAGTCACGTTTCCGCTCCCTTGAGCGCTCTGGCGGGCAGCTACTCTATGCACCCCCAGTAGTGTGCAGGATCATTGTGGCAGCATGTGTCCTGCATAATGTTGCAACACGGCAGGGCGTACCGGTGGACATGGTGGTGCCCCCACATCCCCAACCACAGGCACAGGCGCTGCCCATGGGAGGGGACAGGGCACGTGGCGAGGAAGCCCGGACCCAGCTTGTGCCACATTTTTCACCTAAACTCCCACCCCTGCGGAGTGCACACAGGCCTGGCACATACCAGGTGACAATCGATGATGACAAAGTGACAACCCTACCACCCTGAGATAGTTGCCATGGAAGTGCCACATTGTCTGCATCCCTAGCTACTTAAACACAAGCTATCCTGTGTGACCAAAAGGCACACATATGACATGACATGATATGGCATTTGTAACGTGCCTATACACAAGTATTTCAAGGTGCGATGAGGCAGGGAGGGGGGAACAAGGGAAGACAGACAACGATACTACTAGGCCAGGTGTCATTTAGATTGTGCAAGTGCAGGGGTAGGGGGAAGGGAAAAGTGCAAGGGGAAGGGGAGGGGGGGAGTGCAGTACAGGGTAAGTAGACTAAAAACAAATAAATAGGCCAGCTGGTGGCAACTGCAAAGGTAAGTGCAGACAAGTGCTGGGAAGGGGGGGGCTGTAGGGATAGAGAGACAGTCCCACAGTGCATGGGGTTGCCAGGGAGGCAGTGCAAGTGGAGAGTGGCTGGGCCAGGGACAGAGGTCGGTGAGAGTGGCCCAGTTGCAGATCCAGTGCAGTTCCAGTGAAGAATTTTGCAAGGGAGAGGCAGAGAGAAAGCAGAAGCTAAGAGGAAGGTCTTGAGGTGCTTCCGGAACTGGAGATGGTTCTCCTCAAGTTCCAGTGAGGCAGGAAGGCTGTTCCAGAGGGAGGCCCCTGCCGCGGAGAGAGATCTACCCCCAGCTAGTTGCTTTGAGAAGCGGATGACCCTGACATGCAAGGTGTGAATCACACACACCTGCAAAACAGGCCATGGCCATCACTGTTATGTCACTCAAACCCTCCCAAACCACAACATGACATGGCAAGCAATACCCATACACCAACACAGTACCAATAAGGTACACATTGCCATGTCAAAAATGTACAGTGGCATCTGACAATGATGCCTGACATGGAATCAGATGAAATGACTGACCAACAACCTCCCACCCAAAATAAGTCATTTCCAAATGCATTACAAGAGTTGTAGACGTAACATAACAATGAATGCCTGTCTACATGCACATTGTGCATTGCAAAATCAACACTGCAGCTTCTGTGTGCTGTGTCCAACTCCTGCAACACACTGCTCAGCGCACAGCACAGTGAACAGCCATTGTGTGTGATGCACACCCTGAGCATCACATCTAAGCGACAGACCACATCAAAAAAGCAAATTAGGCATGTACAGGATCCATAATTGGTCACAGAACATGTGCTGCAGGGACACAGTGGGCACCAGAAGGCAAACAGAGTGTACACGTGGATATGCAAGGGTGGTTGTACATGTAGTGCATCATAGTGCAAGTGTGTGGGTCAGTAAGGACATGCACTCAACATATGCATGTGCAATCAAGTGACCATCAGTGTCCTCTACACATCACATGTGAACATTCACCATGTGTACACCCCAGCATATCAAACCACAACTATCCCCTCACACCTGAAAGGTAAACACAACACATGAACAGGCATTGATCAGCAGAACACAACATGTACATAGGATACCACCATTACAATGTCAGGGTTCCCATCACACTGCAGGGCAAGGCAACTATCAACAACAAACCCCCCCCCTCACAAATGACCATGACCCACTGAACAACTGCACCTGGGTCATGGAGCCTTCAACCCTCAATTTCACCTGGCCACAGGATCCCCCTTTCCCTTTGTCACCATCTCCCACCTTGTGTGTAAAAAGGTGCCTGCACCCTCAGAGTCCACCCTCATTTGCAAAATCACAAAATCCAAGCCAGAAAAACGAACCAGAACACCCTCCAGTAGATGACTTGACGTAGCAGTACCTCACAAAGGCCAAGTACTACCACAATGATGTAACAACCAAGGTAGCACAGTAAAACAATGTCACAACAGGATGTGAACCATGTGTGGTACATAACATAGAATGATCCACCATGAACGGATGTGTACTGTCACAGGTCCCGTGTACAGGCGCTGGAGTGTCACGAAACAACCACCCCCACCGTGTCCCGTGTGCCTGCAAGGTCAAACTCACACAGGCCTCTGAGACCCTGGTGGGGAAGGAGGGTCAGGGATATGCAGTCGGGACAGGTGTTGGCACACTGGATAACTGGAATGAGTGGCAGGAGAGGGGAGGAGGAATGACACATGAAAGTAGGGAATGCACAAAAATGTACTACCTGCATGAACACATACACAATCCGAACAAACTTGGACATCATTGTCATGGCCTTCAGTAGTCCAGGGTTAGGAGTGGCACAAACCAACCACCCCCTCTAGGGTTTTGGCGCCTGCAAGTTTGGGGCTTACACAGGCATCCGCAACCCCAGCGGGGAAAGAGGGTTAGGGAACGTTGCTTGGATAGGTACGGGAAGCAGGAACACCGGGTAGAGGGTACAAGGTTTAAAATTGGATAGGACTCCAGGTGATTAGGGGAAAACAAACACACCAAATTGAATTGCACATTCATCCATGCATTAGTGCACCCCCAGCAAGCCTATGCAGAGCAGTTTGAAAGAAAAACAATGAGACACTTAGCTCTGGTTTTGAGTGCTGGCCTCCTGCCTGCGCACTCTCAGGTCCGGTTACAGGAGCACTGCAATGCTGCAAAGAGAGCCACAGTTAATAATCTTACACAATTACACAAAAACACACCACCAAACATGCCCCATAGCAACAAACTACTCTACAAACAGACAATCTGGTGTAGATGCTTCGTACCCATATATAACATTACCCCTGTGATGGGTCATACACAGTCAATGCAGTAAGTCAGCCGCCGGTGGGTGCGTGGCAAATGGAACACCAATGTGTCACAATTCACACAACATGCAATGTTCCCTGGGTAAGCAGACAGACCCATATAGCAAGGCATGACTTCAGAACAAGTCGTGTTCCACCATGACCGAAACAAAGTTGGCAGTGCATGTATCAAAATGTACATGGAAATGAAATGCACTGCACCCGAGTATGTCCCTTGCTGTATGTCTCTGTGAGCTGCCCCTTTCCATATCTCGGAAGGCTACATGGTTGATACAAGTGCCTCAATGGACCTTGGTGTACCGGAGGGTATGTGCCACTGCCCCTGCAGGTGTCCCAGACAACCTTACAATCAACAGCCATCAGTCCACCAACACATCTGAGCTGCATTGTGTGCTTCAACACCAATATTTGTCCAAGCTCACCCTCAGTGCTGTGACTAAGCCTGCATGTGCAACGCGCCTGGTGCAAGCTTTGCTGTGTTGTGGCCCCCCTGTGCGCTCACCTTGCCTGGAGTTCCTTGGAACACGTCAGCAGTTCTAGGATGTAGGTCTGCAATCCCTGTGCTTCTGCTTGTGCACACATGTGCATGTGGGCACCAACAAACGTGTCCAGAATTCAGACGTCCAATGGGCCATGTCTGCTGGCAAAGGTGCTCTGGAGGCTCATCCCCCTGCAGAAAGGGCATGAAACACATGATTAATGCTTTAAAGTCATCTGTGTGTGTCTCTTCAGGCATCTCATTACTGGACCATGTCAGAGACTTACATCAGAAATCACACCATCAGTCCGTCTTTCACATCCAAAGTGTGGAACACACTATCTACGGCATGAATTGCAACAAGCACGTGTACAGCAAAGATAAGAAACATTCTACACAATGCATAGCAATGAATGTACACATTAATCATGAAACACCGAAACACCCCATCTAGCAAAAGCTGAACAGTGGACAATAACACCGCAATCATCCCCACTAGGGGTGTCAACACAAGTCACAGCACCAGACATGCCACAGATATGACAGTCCAAAGCCCTTGTGTAATAGGTTGTCACACCGAACCATCCTTGCGAGCCCATGGATAAGGGAGGCAGGAGTGGCATATGTGAGTCAAGGACCCCAAGCAGCAAACACATACACAAGACAAGCCTGAGGGGCCCAGCTGGAACAGACAGTGGATGCCTTCAAAAGCCACAAAGCACCGCACTGTCACATGAAAGCACAATAGACAAGCAATTTTAAATATATTAACTAATTACACTAACTATGAAAAACCTACATTACCTAATTAAACTAACTATCAAACAGAAACTTAACTAACTAAACTAAAAGAAAAATCAAAAATGGCCACATACAACCCGGGGGGGAGGGAAGGCACCCAGGAGGGGGGAGGTACAGGGTGCTGCTCAACACCCACATGCGATGATGCTGAGCCAAAAAAAAACCCTCCATGGGCTCAACGCCTGCACAGCCCGACCTATGTGGGAGATAGATGGTCGTCCGAGTCTGGCTCATCCTGGTAAGGAGGACGTGGCACAGTAGCCTGGCCACGCCTAGCCGCAGCTTGCCCCTCGTCGGCAGCAAGTCTGCCGGACGGGTGAGCCTGGTTCTGTGTGGCGATGTGACGTAGGTCTGCATGCAGAACCTCATGTGATACACGTGCTTCCTCTTGCAAGGTAGCACGTGTAACACGGAGTTCCTCCTGCAAGGCCTGGCTGGACAACCGCTGCACCTCCCGGCAAGCCTGTAGCTCAGCTGAGATGGTACGCTCAAGCTGTGCAAACCTCTCCTCTGCCCGCTGCCTCTGGGACATCATAAGAACACCCAGAGTGGATTTGAGGGAAGCATACTCCTCCCTCAGGGCATCCATGTGCGCCTCTGCGTGAGCAGCAATTGCTTGACGCAGAGATGACATTTCAGCCTGGCGTGCCCTGTCTGAGGCCGCCATGCCCAGCCTGAGCGAGCGGGCCGTGGACCGTGCCGCCTGCTGCTGGAGAAGCACCTGCCTAGCAGGGGGCAGCACAGATCGGGCCACACGCTCCATGCTCTCAGCTATGTTCTCCATTGCTGCCCCCTGCCGTTCTGAATTGGCAGTCATGTCTTGCTCCCACTCAGTATACTGCGGTTGCGCGCGGCGACCGCGTTGCCGGGCTTGACCCCTGCGGGACCCAAGGACCAGGGGTCCTCGCTGTGTTGGCACCGACCACGGCTGCACGACTACATGCCCCCATCGACGTGATGTCCCAGGCACATCAGTGACTGGTGTGGAGGGTGACTCTGCGTCCCGATCCACCACGGGCGGAGGAACCAAGACTGTCTGATCCCTCAGTGCAGGTGTCGCAGACAGAGGAGTGTCCACATCAGAATCACTCACCCCTGACACATGGACTTGATGCTCATCCAACTCAACATAGACGTCAGAGTCGTCATCAAGGCTGGACTCATAGGCAGCCAGAGACAAGATGGACTGTAGCAATTGGAGGTTTTCGTGGCCTACCACCCCACGACCCCCACTTGTGCCGGGTTGATGTAGTGGTAATAACCCTGTGTCTGGCATGACAACACCATCCTCCGCCTCCATTGCGTCATCACCTGAAAAATATAGAGAAAAAAGGTCACTACACATGTCAGAAGCACACAACGCACACACACACCGACAACAAACGCATCAGGCAGACATGTGACACACAACATATAACCTGGCATGCATGCTGGGTCAACTTTGAATTGCTTCTGTGATCAGACCTGTTGAAAGGTGGCAGTTTCCATGGAAGTGGGTCTATGCAGTGCAGACAATGTGTACGCCACTCACTACCTACATGTACAAGGACTCCATGGTGTGTGCCAGGAAATGTGAAGGCAGTGCAAGGTCAAATTCAGGCATCACGTGCATTGTGCATTCAATGTGTACCATATCTAGAAGCCAAGCACCCCTCCACCCCAGTACAAAAGCAGGGATGCCTAGCATGGTATCAAAAGGCTCACCATACACCTGTGTATTGACAGGCAGTGTTGACTGGCATCAACAGCTTAATGTGATTCAAGTGACAAAACTGCAAATGATGATGGGACAGTAAGCAGGACACATGATGAAAACTCTGGAGGCTGCCCACGTGTGAAGAAGACACAACACAGTTGGACAGAGTCATTGGCCATTGAACAGGCTGAGGCCTGTGAACCACACAGATTGTCAGACCCTAAACATGTGTGCAACGCAGTACTGAGCCACAGTTGACATGGGAAGGCTGATGAGATTCCATGCAATGTATGTCACCCAGGACTTGTATTACAGTGATCATTCAGTCAAGGACACATAGGGGCATGCGTGCAATGCACATGGAGCATGAATGGGCACTCATGTCCCTGCAGGACATCTGACCTATGCACAGTACAAGTGAGATACCCTGCATCAAGTACTAAGGCTGTACCACACGGCATATGTCTGGCAGATTGTACGCTGGAAGTTAGAATCTACACAGGACGCATGAACAGGAAAGTATACATTGGCAAGATTGAAGCAGACCAGTGCAAAGGTGGAACTGGGGTGCAGAGTGGCGGAGGAGGGGCAAGGGAGCATGCCTACATGGAGTCCCCGCATGCAGGCAGAGGAGACATGCACGTCAGTCATGCAATGACATTGTGCCTGGGCTGAGAGGAAGGTCACCCCACGCCACATGCAGAAGGGCCAGTGAGCTGGAACATGGACCAGAGGGGCATACTTGTAACCAGCATGTTAGTAGGGTGCAATAGTGGTGATGCGGACAGTCCCCGTCTGCTCCACATGTCCACCATCCAGCAGAGCAGACATGCATCACGGAAGCATTGCATTACTTACACATCAGAACCATGTACACGTCACATGTAGTGGCAATCATGCACAACACATCCCACAAGTGAAACACACACGTCCTCAACAAACATGCATCAACACTCACTGGACCAGCATCTCTCCCACTCCTTCGACCAATTCAGGTGGTATGAACTCTGCAACGAGTGCCTCATGCGGAGTGAGCTCTTCCTCCTCTGGTGCAGGCCCACCACCAGTCACCAGAGTCAAGTTGTAATTAGAGGCACGCTTAGCCTTAGTGCTGCGTTTGATGTCATTCCAACGCTTTTTGCACTCTTGCGCCGTGCGCACCTCATGGCCCAATGAACTGACATGTTCCGCAACATGGTTCCAGTGGGTGTCACGTTGGGCAGCCGTAGTCTGACTATTGGCACCCACTAGCATGTCATGGCTGTGGCCCCGCACATAGCCCACGAGGAAGTCCAGTTCCTGCTTGCAGAAAGGCTTCTTCCTCGACGTGCAGGAGGTCGTGGCTGTGTGTGGGGTCCCAGCCTGTGCTGCAGGTGCACCCTTCCTCCTCTTGGACTGTGGTGCAGACCCTGGCTGGCTAATGCCGCCCTGACCAGTATGGCCAGTGGGTTCGGTGGATTGAGCCAAGGGAGAGGCAGGTGGAGGGACGACCAAAGGCCTGATTTGTGTCAGTGGCATCTGGGTGCCCTCTAATGGATCCTGCACAGCAACATCAGCTGTGGCAGGGTAATTGACCGCAACGGTCCTGGTTGGCAGACTCACAACCGGGGTGTTGTTGGGTGCATCTGCCCCTGCACTTGCCAACACCCGGCTGTTCGGGGCAGCAGATGACATAACTGCCCCAGGGACACGTGTCTTGGTCTGAGCAGCCCAGCCTGCCCCTATGGTTTCCCTCCTGGCCTGTTGGAAATCTACCAAGGGCTCCTCAAGTGCCAACGCAGCCTGCGCTGGCAGACCCTGAGCCTGGGTGGCGGTGTCCACACCTGCACCTGCAGCTACCACTACCCTTGGGCCCGTGGCAGTCGATGGAACGGACTGCCGGGTCACAGGGGCGCCAGTGCCAGATGCAGAAGCTGCATCCCCCGGAAGCACAGCGGGTGGTGGCATGACTGCACCGACACATGGCACAACATTGTGCTCAAGTGGTGCACCCCTGCCTCTTCCCCCTCTGTGGCCGCCCTGGACACCCTCGAGTCCCCCTACTCCTTGGTCACCACGGCCACGTCCACGACCACGCCCGCCACGAGGAGTACGCCCAGCTGAGGCGCCCCTCACCTTTGGTGTCCTCCCAACCATGGCACAGATGGAGTAGTGCCAATGGGAGGTTTACACCACAACTGGCCTGGCAATTGGGGTGAAGGGGGTGGGAAGCAAGATGTTAACAGCCCCCCTGCACCTGCAAGGCTGTATGTGACCCCGGTGATGTAGTGACGGGTCACGCAATGCTCAGGCACCCCAAAACTGCAGTAAAACCGTGCACGCAACCCTGCAGCCTACGTGCGTGGATTCAACCTCCCGCAGTACGCGGTGGCACCCAGTAACACGAATAATGCATACGCGTGGGACACGCAGGCTACTATGACATCGAAAATGGGTGCGATACAGGGGCACCCGCAGTGGGAAAAATAGCGTGTGCGACTCACCGTCTGACTAGCGTGATGCAGAAAAACACGCGTAGCCAATACCCCCGCCAAAAGAAGAGATACGTCCTTGATAGCTGCGAAGTTGTGATGGCGCGCGAAACAACAGGAAGCAGCAACACACGTCGGTCTCCACGAAAGGCACGTACAGCGAACTGCTGGCCCCGCTCACCTTTAACCCGTGCTGAGGGAAAAGCCTGCGCGCGTCACGTCACTTACGTGCATGGCCCTTTCCTCGGATTACACGCGGACGTGCAGTTTTTCACGCGCGCTGAAATGCCCATGCACGCCTGCGCGCGTCATGTCACTTACGCGCATGTGCCCTTTCCTCGGATTACACACGGACGTGCAGTTTTTCACGCGCGCTGAAATGCCCATGCACGCCTGCGCGCGTCATGTCACAGAGGCGCTTGCGCTTGAAGGGCCTTCTGTCCAATGAAATTGCGTATGCGTGCAGACACGCTTACGCGCTAAGGGCCTTTCCTCGAATTACACACTGACTGCAGAATTTTCTCGTGCCAAATCACTCCATATCAAGCTGGCCACGCATAAGCACACGGAAGACCACGCTCCTGCCCAGAAGGCCAAATTACTGCCCCCCAGAGCCCTGAGCACGCTCCCACCTGCCATCTGCTGCTGCCTGACTGCCTGCTGCCCACGTGGCCTGCCATTTGCTGCCTGCACATCAGCCAGGGGTGCTGTTGCTATGACCACCCCTGCTGGAACCGAAGACTCCCGACTGGGATTCCATCGCTCCACAGACCAGCCCCAGGACCCAGTTGCCCACCCACTCCTGCCTCTGGGGTTGTCATGTCGGGCACTGCAACATCTGGCACCACTGACAACCCCCGGCCAGAGAGGCAGAGGGGCACCAGCTTCACTGCCACCGAAGTTGGTGTCCTGGTGGAGCAAGTCCTGGGGCAGTATGATGCCCTCTTCGGAAGTTCCCGCGCCGACAAGGAAGGACGGACTCGGATCTGGACGGACATCGTGACTGCCATCAACGCGGAGTGGTGGCAGTCCCCGACTTCCAACATGTCAAGAAGCGCTGGGAGGACTTCAGGTCCAGGACCCTCAACAAGGCCCAGCGCCTCTTGAAGGCAGCGGATGCTAAGGGGGCCACTTGTCGGAAGATCAGATGAGGGTCCTGGAACGCATTTCTCCAGCGCTCCACATCCAGGTCCTTGAGAGGCAGACCCGTCTGGAGTCGAGCGGTAAGTGTACATGCATCATGATTGTATGCTGTGCGTGTGGTGATTGCCAGTAGTGTGCAGGTTGCACATCTGTTTGTATGGGGCCGAGTATGGGTGGGGGTGTACAGGGCCGTGAGGCTAACACATGCGAGGGCTGTCATGTGTGAGACATGGATGGTGCTTGTGTGTGTAGGCTTGCATGGCAAAAGCAGTTGTGTGGGCACACATGTTTGGATGAATGTGTATGTAAGTAGGAATGTTCGTGATGTCAAGCATGTATGTTGTTTTCAGCTGCATGTATCAGCACTGTGTACATGTGCATGTGTGTGTATTTGACAAGGGTGCAACAATGATGCAACATGGATGCATGTGACAGCGGGATGTGGAAGCCTGATTGGCAGATGTGACATGGATGCCCATCTGAACACTGCGACAGTTGACAGAGGTGTACACATGCATGCAAGTGTGGTGGTGTGCGTGCCTGTGTAGTGCACTCCCTGTGTTGCATGTGATGTCTGGCTCACCTTTGCCTGCTCATGCTGTTGTATGTGTATGGATGGTGCTTGCAGTTGCGATATGGCTGTGGTATGGCTCATGTGTGGAAGTTGAAATGACATGTGTGTTGGGGATTGTGATGGCATGTCTGAGGTTTGCCAATGCCACTCATGTACAACTGTCATGTGTGTATGTGTCCATTGTACAGTGCCCTGATGCCTGTGTTTTATTTCTCCCTGTCTGCAGCGTCAACTGATGAAGAGGGCGGAGAAGGTGCTGTGGAGCACAGCGGCGGGGATCGCACCGCCAGCCATAGACGCAAGGCCCGGCTCCCCTCCCAGGTTGTGATCTCGTCAGGGAGTGAGGAGTCCGGTACCGCGTCCCAGGCCGCAGCTGCCGCGGGGAGGTCCAAGAGGCGGAAGTTGGAGTTGGACTCCTCGGCAGCAGAAGGGGCAGCTGGGACCCCACAGGGCCCAATGGGGGAAGATGGCACGGAGTCATCCAGGTTGGTGGGGGGTTTGGTGGAGGAGGAGGCCGTGCAAGCGAGAGAGACGGGGTCTGGAGGTGGGGATTCCACTGGTGCTAGTGGTGCAGTGCAGGACCAGGGACAGGAGGCAGCACAGGCCACCGCGGAGGTGCCTGTGTGCAATCCTGTCCCAGATCCTGTCACTGCATCATCTTGCACCAGCAGGGATGCCTACGTCCAGACCCGTTTTCAGGCAGGGGATGAGCTCACGACAACTGGCCTTCCACTGCCTGCAGACGTGGCTATCCGGGTCCGGATTGAGCCTGTCCTGACTGGTGTGGCGTTGCGTCAACGGGCCATGCGAGGTGACCTGCAGTCTTTTCATGAGGAGACTGCACGTCATCTCGAATGGCTCGTTGACCGTGTCGGCCTACTGGGACAGGTCACCCAGGCCGGATTCCTCCGTTTGATGGGGCTTGCTACAACCCCCTCCTCAACTGAACCCCCTATGCGCCAGTCGTCCTCTGTGCCATCTTCCCCCCCATTAGTCACCTGGGTGCCCTGTGGAGCTGCCTCTGACGGTGCGGCCAGGCTGGTGGAGGAGGCAACCCTGCCACAGTCGGGAGTCGGACGTCCAGCAGGGGTGGCCACATCAACGACTGCACCCCAGCCAGCAGAGGATGTGCAGGCAGCAGGAGGCAGTGCATGGGCAGAGGCACAGCAGCAGCAGCAACGTGGTGGGAGCCATGTTGGCTCGGGGCCTTCGACATCGGAGGGGCAGGCATCGGCCAGAGGGCAGGAGGACCCAGGACGGGAAGTGTCTTCCGTGTGGCAGCGGTTGGGCCACGCCATAGATGCGGAGCGGCAGCAGGTGGAAGAGGCACGGCTCATGATGGTCAGGGCGGAGAACTCCATGCAGAGGGCCCTGAGGCGGGCCGAGTACCTCGAGGCAATCCGCAGGGGGTTGGAGGTGGACACGTCGACGGCCCTGCGGACCCTCGGGGCCATGGAGGAGGACCGCCTCCGGGACATTGAGCAGGAGTTCGATGATGCCCTGGCCCGGGACATCCAAAAGTGAGCCGTCGGACTAGCCCGCTGCCCTTGTAAATAGTTCTGTAGTTAGTGTTAGGTTTCCTTTGGTTTTGCATTTTTTTTGGACCTTTTGGACAATGGGCCACATTTTTGTATATAGTTTTTTTTTGATTAGGCAGTGTTATTAGATAGGTTTCATTTCTTCTGTTGGGATCATGGACCCTGGATTGTTTATCTGTATATAGTTGACTGTTGGATTTTCATTTTTTTTTATGATTTACCCATGGAGCAATGGTTTTCGATTTTAATTTTCCATTGGATTTACTTTTGTGGACTGTGACTTTGGACACCTTTCCTTTGGATTATGATTTGTGGTTTTGCATTATTTCACGGACATGCTGGTTTTTATTTTTTTAAATTCCCATTTTTGTTTGTTTATTTTTGATTCAATATATGTTCCTTTTAATACAGATTTTTTGTTCAAACTTTAATGTGTAGTATCATCTCATTGGTTTCATGCATATCATAATATGGGTTTTGAGATTCACTGACACCCATTGGGTGTATGTGAGGGACATGTGTTCATTTCCAAACTTGCAATTGGGGTTCTATCATGTCTAAGTGGGTGGATGCAATACTCGGGTGGGTGTTTGGCATTTGGAGGCTGATCATAAGGGCCAGGGATCTAGATTGTGATGACATGTTGGCTGGGGGACATGTGTGGGGGCCTGGTGGAGGGTGCCCCACAGTGCTGGGGGGTGGGGGTGCAGGGGGACATGAGTTGGGGGCCTGGTGGAGGGTGCCCTGCACTGCTGGGGGGTTGGGGCACAGGGGGACATGAGTTGGACATGAGTGGGGGCCTGCTGGCAGGTGCCCTGCACTGCTTGGGGGTGGGGGTGCAGGGGGACATGAGTGGGGGCCTGATAGAGGGTGCCCCTGGATGCTGGGGTGTGGGGGTGCAGGGGGACATGAGTTGGGGGCCTGGTGGAGGGTGCCCTGCACTGCTGGGGGGTGGGGGTGCAGGGGGACATGTGTGGGGGCCTGGTGGAGGGTGCCCCACAGTGCTGGGGGGTGGGGGTGCAGGGAGACATGAGTTGGGCATGAGTGGGGGCCTGCTGGCAGGTGCCCCACAGTGCTGGGGGTGGGGGTGCAGGGGGAAATGAGTTGGGGGCCTGGTGGAGGGTGCCCTGCACTGTTGGGGGGTGGGGGTACAGGGGGACATGAGTTGGACATGAGTGGGGGCCTGCTGGCAGGTGCCCTGCACTGCTGGGGGGTGGGGGTGCTGGGAGACATGAGTGGGGGCCTGGTGGAGGGTGCCCTGCACTGCTGGGGGGTGGGTGTGCAGGGGGACATGTGTGGGGGCCTGGTGGAGGGTGCCCCACAGTGCTGGGGGGTGGGGGTGCAGGGGGACATGAGTTGGACATGAGTGGGGGCCTGCTGGCAGGTGCCTGACAGTGCTGGGGGGTGGGGGTGCAGGGGGACATGTGTGGGGGCCTGGTGGAGGTTGTCCTGCACTGCTGGGGGGTGGGGGTACAGGGGGACATGCGTTGGACATGAGTGGGGCCTGCTGGCAGGTGCCCTGCACTGCTGGGGGGTGGGGGTGCTGGGAGACATGAGTGGGGGCCTGGTGGAGGGTGCCCCCCAGTGCTGGGGGTTGGGGGTGCAGGGGGACATGAGTGGGGGCCTAGTGGAGGGTACCCCTGGATGCTGGGGGGTGGGGGTGCAGGGGGACATGAGTTGTGGGCCTGGTGGAGGGTGCCCTGCACTGCTGGGGGGTGGGGGTGCAGGGGGACATGTGTGGGGGCCTGGTGGAGGGTGCCCTGCACTGCTGGTGGGTGGGGGTGCTGGGAGACATGAGTGGGGGCCTGGTGGAGGGTGCCCCACAGTGCTGGGGGATGGGGGTGCAGGGGGACATGAGTGGGGGCCTGGTGGAGGGTGTCCCTGGATGCTGGGGGGTGGGGGTGCAGGGGGACATGAGTTGGACATGAGTGGGGGCCTGTTGGCAGGTGCCCCACAGTGCTGGGGGGTGGGGGTGCAGGGGGACATGAGTTGGGGGCCTGGTGGAGGGTGCCCTGCACTGCTGGGGCGTGGGGGTGCTGGGGGACATGAGTGGGGGTGCAGGGTAGTCCCCCGTGGTGTGGGCTGCCTGCAGGGACCGTGGAGGTTGTAGAGCGATCACCTGGGAGGACCCACACGGCCAATTCACGTGTAGTACTCCACGGAACCCCTGAAATACACGTACCCTGCTGATATCATGTGTGAAACTTCCCGCGCACCCCAGTAATACACGTACCCTGCTGAATTCACATGTGTAACCTTCCGCGCACCCCGAAATACAAGTACCCAGGACATTCGCGTGTGGAACTTCCAGCGCACCCCTGATATACACGTACCCTGATGGAATCGCATGTGGAACTTTCCGCACACCCCTGAAATACACGTACCCTGCTGAATTCACGTGTGTAACTTCCCGCGCACCCCAGTAATACACGTACCACGCTCGCACAGGGCCAATCGCGTGTGAAACTTCCCACGCACCCCAGTAATACACATACCCTGCTGAATTCACATGTGTAACTTCCCGCGCACCCCGAAATACACGTACCCAGGACATTCACGTGTGGAACTTCCAGCGCACCCCTGATATACACGTACCCTGATGGAATCGCGTGTGGAACTTTCCGCGCACCCCTGAAATACACGTACCCTGCTGAATTCACGTGTGTAACTTCCCGCGCACCCCAGTAATACACGTACCACGCTCGCACAGGGCCAATCGCGTGTGAAACTTCCCACGCACCCCAGTTATACACATACCCTGCTGAATTCACATGTGTAACTTCCCGCGCACCCCGAAATACACGTACCCAGGACATTCGCGTGTGGAACTTCCAGCGCACCCCTGATATACACGTACCCTGATGGAATCGCGTGTGGAACTTTCCGCGCACCCCTGAAATACACGTACCCTGCTGAATTCACGTGTGTAACTTCCCACGCACCCCGAAATACACGTACCCAGGACATTCGCGTGTGGAACTTCCAGCGCACCCCTGATATACACGTACCCAGCTGAAATCGCGTGTGAAACTTCCCGCGCACCCCTGAAATACACGTACCCTGCTGAATTCACGTGTGTAACTTCCCGCGCACCCCGAAATACACGTACCCAGGACATTTGTGTGTGGAACTTCCAGCGCACCCCTGATATACACGTACCCTGATGGAATTGTGTGTGGAACTTTCTGCGCACCCCTGAAATACACGTACCCTGCTGAATTCACATGTGTAACTTCCCGCGCACCCCAAAATACACGCACCCAGGACATTCGCGTGTGGAACTTCCAGCGCATCCCTGGAATACACGTACCCAGCTGAAATCGCGTGTGAAACTTCCCGCGCACCCCTGATATACACGTACCCTGATGGAATCGCGTGTGGAACTTCCCGCGCACCCCTGAAATACACGTACCCTGATGGAATCGCGTGTGAAACTTCCCGCGCACCCCTGAAATACACGTACCCTGCTGAATTTGCGTGTGAAACTTCCCGCGCACCCCAGTGATACACGTACCACGCTCGCACAGGGCCAATCGTGTGTGAAACTTCCCGCGCACCCCAGTAATACACGTACCCAGCTGAAATCACGTGAGGAACTTCCTGCGCACCCCAGTGATACACGTACCCCACTTGCCGTGCTGTTACAGGGTTAGCGCAGCCCTTTGCGCTGGATTGGGGATTTTGATGGCTTTTCCCTGCGCAAGGGGCGTTCTTGGGGGCGTAACTGGCGCTGCTGCAGGGTCGCTGCGCCATTGTGCGCCACGGCTGGTTTTGGTGGCTGGAATCCATGAATACGCTGTGCGCGGAAATGTATTTTAGCGCACGCGGCTGGCGAAGGAATTCGCACACGCACACTGTGCGCCAGCCGCGTGCGCCACTTGTGCGCTGAATTCTATGAATTACCCCCTTAATTGTGGGTGTCTTCATTATTAAAGAGAGGGGATGTGTAGCATCGAGCGTAGGAAATGGAATGCGGGAGGCTGCTGGAGGCTCATAAGAGGAACGGGAAGCCGCGGGACACATTGGAGGAAGGTGACAGAGGAAGCTACATGACAGATGGCGCTCATGTTCTCTCCACCCACATTACTCTCTCTAAGACTACAATAGATATATAATCAGTAAAAGTGTTACCAGTTATTCAATATATATATATATATATATATATATATATATATATATATATATATATTTACCCATTAAATATCTCCCAACCCATTTACCTGTGTATGCACCTGCATCAGTTCCCTATGGCGCAGTGAGCAAGGAGCCCACCTCTGGTCATACCCTCTCTCACATAGGGAGACAAACTGAAACCAAACACGTGATGGGTGGAAGGTTTTGAATTAATCTGAACCAGTGGCATTGCTCTGGGCAACATTCCACACCACCGTTTTTTAGCCCATCTGTGCCATTGCAAAAAGGGGTCCAGCCCCTTATCTGGTAAGCACGCCCTGATCTACCTCTGAGTATGATACAGATAATAGCAGACCAGCAGCAGCAGATTGGCTTCTGCAACAGTGTATAGTCCATCATTGCATAGGCCCTTATGATTGGTTGGCATTCTCTCCTAACCTTGGACATTCTGCTTTTTTGCAGCAAGTAAACAAAATGAAACCCAGGTGTGAGGAACAACATCAGACAACTGCCCACTTGGCCAATTAGCCTACCATCTCTCATCAGTTAGACCCTAAACCATGGCTTCTTCTTTGTAGTTGACCTTGCTGACTGATCTGTTCCTCGAAACCTTAAGGGGAGTAAAGGTACATTGCTATCTTCGTCTGGTGCCTAATGAATAGGCCTTGTTTTCTGGTCTTTCACCACGTGTGAGGAGACCATGATTTTGTCCATCCTGTCCTTCTATTTAGTGTTATTTAATTGAATGATACTGGTGCTATTACTCCTCTGGGCCTCTGGGGACGTGGTTGCTCTGTCTTGCACATGCTTTCTGCATCTTTGATTGTTCAATACTTGGCACTTGCAAATGTTCAATCCTTTGCTTGATGTAAGAGAAATATATTGTGCATATGTGGCATGGCTTATCCTCTTTGACTCCTTCTGTGCCTTGGAATTGCTTGTTAGTGCGGTGTCCTTGATCCTTAGCCAAACAAATATTCTTTGTGCTTACATGAATCTGTATTTCCGTGCCTGTCAGCTCTGCAGCCTTGGTCTCTTTCCTTTGGGTTTTTAGCTTACTGTTATACGAAACCGACATCCATCTTCTCAACATGGCTGCTTTGCCTGCATTATATTTTCTGCTGTATCAAGCTTCTATATATCTCATCTCCCTTGCATTTCTTCATATACACATCTTCTGCATCTCCTCTCACTTATCTTCTTAGTGTATATGATTTCTTCATAGTCGCATATGTGTTCACTTTGTTACTTCATTTACATCTTCATTCTTTAAGTATTTGGATGTCGTTTCAGTGCATCCTTGTGTCTTCTCCTTATGACGTCATGTTGCACCTGTCAGACCTATAGCTCTTCTATGTTCAATGGTGTCAGCAGACATCTTTCTACCGCGTCAGTTTGAGGGTACATTCGATGCGGTTGTCTGAGCTCATAACATCTGTCATATCTTCGCTGATGTATTGGGATGCTACCTGGTGCCATGCAGTGTCTTCTTGTTCTTCCTGTATAACGGAGGTGAGGGGCGAGCCCTATAGATGACGTGTACATCTGCTCTACATTGGGGTCCTCTCGCCAGAATTTCCAACCAAGAGAAAAACCAAACCTTCCCAATAGACCCAAAGACTTTTACATAGGAGGAAAATAAAAAAAAAGAGGAAAGTAAACCAAGTAAACCAGTGACTTCTCTCTGTTTTTCATGTAAAGTGCCAGGATACCTAGCTAAAAACTGTCCTCAAAATAAGAGAGAAGAACCCATTGAGATCGGGTTCATGATAGGATAAGAGTGGGAAGATCCATACACTTATGATGAAATAGAAACCCAAAGTAATTGTTTTTGTTTTGGAGTATATACATTAAATCAATTCATGAACCAGCACTATTGGGCCTCCTGGAAATCCCTTAAAACCTGGCTGTTTGCCTAACCATCCCATCACACTTTTACCCATTGGCAAGAAAAACCTTTTGTTCTCGACAAATCCCTTTGGGATTGGTCACAAACTCCTGTTTCTTGTTTGAGTCCGGAGTTATAGGGGAAGGGTACATGAGGAATCTGAGGGAATCCTCACTTCTTTTGCCCCATCATTCTCTTCCCAGGTAGCCAAGGAAAAGCCATCTCTATTGGATCCTAATCCTAAGGATGGATATGCGAGGGAAAAATCACCTGGGCGAGGGAGACATGGGGAGAGAGGAGGATGACCCCACAGATGAGACAGGGTATCCCCTTTTCTTTTCTCTTTCATAGGGAGGACAACATACACCAGTCCTGTATAGGATATTGTCAGACTCATCCCTATTTTCCCAATGACAGTCATACATACACCACTTTGGTACTGGGACAAAGAAGAGTACCAAAGGCCCCTCTGGTACTGAGACGATGAAGAGGGCAACTTAAACATGGAGAACGGACTGCAGCACGAAAACCGAGCAGTCTAGGTGCCAGAAGACCAACCTGGCAGGGATCAGGGGAAGGGCTGGAACCCTCTTAGTGCTGGATTAAAAGGTTTTCACTCATTGCAGTGGTACCTACATCATTGGCAATTGATGATTCTGGAAATTAGTTCATGCGCATAGTGTTTATTTTAATGGGCAAGTGATTGCCACATTTATTAAGAGCACAAATGTTGCCATTCACATGCGAAAAAAGTCAACACGTGTTTCGACCAATGGGTCTTTATCAAGGCGTTAGGCTAGTATGCTGAAAATAGTCCTTGGATAAGGAGCTGCATAGCATCTGTGGGGCCACAGTGATCTTTCAAAAGATCGGTCGAAACACGTATAAGGTTTCAACCTCTGAAAAAATCAGGAAAATGGCATTGGAGGTGGTGAGACTCGCCTGATGAAGTCTGACTTGCCTGTCTGTGAATCTCCCATTGAATGTGTCAGTTGCGAAATCATTCACATAAAACTGCTCCCTAAGGAAAATTGTCCCATCAACATTTTTTTGATCTACCGCCCACCTGAAATCATGCCAAGTTTCAACGAAGACTTAATATACCTACTTGCCCCACTAAATAAACCCAACAGTGCCACTATTTTACTTGAGGACATGAATCGCTGGATGGGAATTCCTAGAGATAAGGATCCAAGTGAATTGGAAAAAATGCTTAAATGCACAGAATTTAAAATTCTTAATACCTAGTCAACCCACTCAGGAGGCAATATCCTAAACTGGGTTGCCTCGAGAAATATATCCATGGAAATCACTAATACTAGAGCTTGTCCCTGGTCTGATCATTTCTTTGTAGAATGTTGTATACACCCCCCCAGTAAACCTTTACAAACATACATTCTACCAAAATTACCAGTAGGAATCTAAAAAGGGTCAACTTAGAAGACTTACAAACATGTCTCAAGCAGATCATGAACCTTACTCACGAATCTGACCCACCGTAAATGCTAGTAGCCACTTATATCCTTCATCTCAAGTGTTTTTTGGACAGAGTGGCTGCACTAAATCTTAAAGTAATCAGAGACAGAGTCTGTCAACAATCTTGGTATACTCCAGCTCGGGTCACAACAGAAATCAAGAAGAGATCACTCCAGCGAGTTTGGGGAATAAATCCCACCCGTGAAAACAAGGGGGCCTAGAAATTACTACAAAATGCCTACAAACATTAAACGTATGAGGCAAAAAGAGACTTCTATAACAGCCATATTGAGTCTGCAGACAACAATTCGAAGAAATTATTTGAAATCTAAAGAAGGCTTGAGGAACCAAAACTGTAACCCCAGCAGTTCACAAGAATGAGGACTGTAATATGGTGCAACAAGCCTTCACTAATAAAATCACACTGGCCCGCTCCAAGATCTCTGACTCTTTGAAGCACCACACAAATCATCTGCCTCTGACTTCTCAAAGTGCAGTCTTGCAGACTCCAATTCTCCTTCTCACATGTATCGGAAGAAGAGTTGATAAATCCTCTTAAATCAATGCGTCCTACATCCTGTTTAGGTGAGATTCTTTCACCTAAATTCATCCTACAAAAATGAAAATCCAAACATCTTTATCCCCCGTTTAGTACGCTTTGTGAATTCTTCCTTTAGTTACTGAAATGTCCCCGACAGCCTCAAACATGTAGTGGTTACCCCTCTTGCAAAGCAACCTCGCTCTAGCCCATATGATCCGAGCAATTTGCATCCCATCACCAACATACTATTTCTACTGAAAATCATTGACAAAATCTCTATGTTACATCCCCAAAAGTATCCGGAAAATACAAACATCTTGTACCAGAATCAATCTGGTTTCCGCACACTCCATGGCACAAAGAGTGCACTGTTAGAACTACAGACACACATGCTCAATGTCATGGATGAAAGCAAATCAGGGATCCTAATACTTTTAGACTTGTCTGCCGCGTTTGATTTGCTAGACCATATACGCCTGCTGGACTTTTTACACGCTTTTGGCAAATGCTCCAGAGAAGCAACAAATTGGATCAGTTCTTTCCTAAGCAATAAGAAATCACGAGTGTGCTGGGGCGCTGCATCCACAGTCTCCGAGCAAATGCACAACGGTGCTCCACAGGGAGCTTGCTACATTAAGCCCCTCTGTGACCTCCTCTCCACCTTAGACATCCACTTTCCCAACTATGTGGACGATACTCAGCTCCTCATATAGAGCTGAGTGGAAACTACAAGTCTGATTCAGCACGGCTTAATTACATCTATGGCCTTGCGAAGGTCTGGTTGTCTCAAAATTGGATGTGCTTAAACCCAGCCAAGACGGACCTAATGGGTTTTGGCTCAACACAAGCGAGAACCAAACCGAGCGCAGAAAATTCCTACATGAGCATTGAAAACAATCACATCCAAATCAAGGAAAAAGTAAAAATAAAGGGTGTACACATGAATGCCCAGTTAGCTTCGATGCACATGTTGACGGCGTGGTTGGTAGTACACAATATCACCTGAGAGTATTGAGACATGCCAAACCGCTCTTATCTCCTACAACTCAGACAACACTGATTAGGACAATCATTTTGCCCTGCCTAGACTACTGCAATGCCCCATTGATTGGTGCAAGTAATTGTAGCATAAGGAGATTGCAGGAAGCTGTGTGCATCATTTATTTGAAACAAGTGGGGAGGCGTCCTGCCACTTACTTTAGGTCCATTTACCTGTATGGTGCATCATTTATGACATTCCCAAGAGAGAGCATGTTTCACACGCCAGAAAGAAACTTCACTGGCTGACAGTGTCGGCAAGAATACATTTCAAGGGGCTCACTTTCACACGCAGATGTATCCATGGTAACGTCTCTGTGTACCTAAAAGAACAAATGAAACCATATTTCCCCCTTAGGCAACTTCGCTCAAGCTCACACAGTCTCTTCACTGTTCCTAGGACAAAAGAAATCAGAGGTCTTGGTAGATCCTTCCCTGTCCTTTCCGCCCAAGCTTGGAATACCCTATCCCCGGCACTGCGGCTGGAAACAAGATATTTAGTGTTCCGGAAGCTCTTAAAAACACACCTTTTTTGACTGACTCTGCAGCTGACCACCACCTGACTGGCTACCGTCCCTCCTGAAATATATGTTTTGTCCTGTCCCACATGTCCAATGTGTATACGTAGTGCCTGATCCCTGCAGGCTTTGGTGCTTTATAAATATATAAATAAAATAAAAATGTTCTGGTACATCACAGACATGTCTCTGTGCACCCATTGCAGATGTCTACTGTGCCTGTCAGTTGGTACCAGGATTGTCATTTTATGCAACTGTTTTCTCTTTTGTGTCACCACTGGCAATGTTACATTTTCAGCTCCTCCTCTGTGAAATTTCGCCTGATGAAACAAGGTCCTGGTGGGTGGCAAGTGGAGTCGACCTGTGAAGAGGACCCTCCCACGTGTGTTGCTCTTTTAAATGTGATGGCTTCCCTCCCATGTGCATTGCCCATTTAAGATGGAACGTGACTGTGTGATGGCCCAAGCTAATAAAAGGAGCCCCTGCAGGTACGTGACACAGAACAGCTGCAGACTCCCAAGAGGAATGACTGAGTCAGTGGTGGTCATTACGAGGTTGGAGGTAGGCAGCCATGGCGCTATTAGCGCCATGGCTACACCCTTACTGCATACCGGGTCCGGGTTCCCTGAATGGGGAATTACTGGACCAATCAAACCTTGGAGGACCCGGTATTTCAGGGAACCCATCACCATTCCCATTCGAGCCCCATAGGGCTCAATGGGAATGGGGACCATGCTAACCACGGGCCCATTGATAGCATGCTGGTCCTTTAGCGGCTCCCACTAAGGGTGGCTGGTTTTTCCAGCCACCCTTAGCGGCACCCACTAAAGGACCTCGTAATGCAGCGGTAAGGGGTTAACAGCACCGGCACCTTTACTGGCACCATTAACCCCTTACTGCCAACCTTGTAATGACCCCAGTGTCTCATTTATGTAGGCCTGAATGCCTATCAGTGGAGGCACGTGCCTGCATGCCCTGATGCTGTGGGACCCTCGTGCCAGTATGGTGGCAGAGGTCCACACGGTCATGGGCATTGCTGGCTGTGCCCCCACCCCCAATGGTGCTGCTGTCCTATAACACCATGGTGCCTGCCAGATATCCAGGGCAGGCCCCAACCCCCACAGCACTGGGCCTGTAAAGTGCTGGGGTCCATAGCACTCTGGGGGCCCACTGGATGTCCATTGCGGGCCCCCCACAGCATTGGCAACGAGGAATGAAACCCCCACGAGGTGCTGTTCCCCCTGCTGTCCTTCCAATGTGTTTTTTTCACTGAAAGGGGAAGGAGGAGGGAGAGAGAAAGGAGGAGGAGCAGCAGTCCATTGCTGTGGAAGTGCAGGGAAATCCTGGCTGCTGCCCTCATTTATGAGGGTGCTTGTGCGGCCGGGATCGGAGCATGGAGGCCCCTCCCCAGGTGAGAAGAAACCAACTGCGATAATGAAGTGTTATTTATATAGCGCCTTAATCCAAAGCGCTTTACAGAGCACATATTTACATACAATATCACCCAACCGAAATTGGTACTGATTTATCGACCTCGGAAGGATGAAAGGCTGAGTTGGCCTTGCCAGGATTCGAACCTGCGACCTGCAGATCACGCTCAGATCTCAGCAGCGAGTGATCAACGCTCAGCTATCTTACAGGCATGTAAGGAGGGAGAGCCCTGATGGTGGACTCACCCCTGGCCGATCACCTCCTCTGAGGAGGGTGATCGTGCGGCCAGGGGGAGGGCCAGCCTACTGCCCTGCAGCCCCTGCAGCCCCTGCCACCAGAATAGAAGTCGGGGGAGAACCATCTGCCACTGCAGCAGCCGCCGCCATAAGAGGAGGGGACTGAGCGGTCCAGGGAGTGCCATCTGCCCCCCCCCTTCGTGGCGGCCGCGGCAGGGGTAGGAGCCCTGCTGGTGAATCCTATGTGGCCGCAGCCCTCTGCGAGGATGTTGCTCATGCAGCCAGGGAGGGAGCCAGCCCGCAGACTCCTGCGGCGTACGGTGCCATCAGAGGAAGTAGATATGCCCGACGATCAGCCGAAGCTGCTAGGGCAAAGAAAGAAGGAAGGCGGTATCCCCGCCAGGAGAAGGGGTAGGAGCCGAATGTGACATGTGGCACATGCCACAGTGTGCCACAGCATGCCACCAATCTCTGGACTGGCTGATGGAAAATGTGCAGTTTTAAGGAGTTCAAACACATTCTACAAGTGAAAAATACCCTCTCAATCATTGTGGGATTGTTTTATATTGAAACACTTTCAGCAAATGCATAGTTTAAGGACTTATCATGCCACAGCATGTCACCCCTCTCAGGACTTGCTGATGTCAAATTTACTGTTTAAATGACTTTAAAGACATTAAACAAGTGAGTACAAAAGTCTCACAATCATTGGAGGATGTTATAAATCAAATTTAAAAAAAAAAGAAAAATTTAAATTTTGACAGCTTCCTAGAATTTTCAACGTCGTGCACTGTTATCTGAAGCTCTACCAATGCACCAATGCTTTAGATAGTAAATCTCTGGTGCTAGTTCTTATGACCTATCCAAACAGCAGGGCCTGAAAGTCCCTTTTCAGTGTCAATTCTAACGTGGCATGTCACCTAGATATTTTTTTATATCTGCTTGAAATCAGTGTTTTTATTGCTTCAAAATTACTTCAGGCATAATCACCTCTTAGTCTCTTGTCTTATGTTTCATACCTTTCAGCAATTGAATGTTTGAAAGCACTTGGAACTCCAGCATGCCACAGCATGTCACCACCCCTCTCCGGACTAGCTGATGTCAAATTTACTGTTTAAATGACTTTAAAGACATTAAACAAGTGAGTAAAAAGCCTCACAATCATTGGGAAATTTTATAAATGAAATTTTTTTAAAAAAAATTGAATTTTGATAGCTTCCTAGAGCTTTCAACCTTGTGCACTGTAGTCTGAAGCTCTACCATTGCACCAATGCTTTAGATGGGAACTTTCTGGTGCTAGTTCTTATGACCTATTTAAGCACCAGGGCCTGAACGTTCCTTTTCAGAGTCAATTTTAACGTGGCATGCCACCTAAATATTTCTTTATATCTGCTTCAAATCAGTTTTTTCAATGCTTCAAAATTACTTCAGGCATCTTACCTCTTAGCCTCTTGTGTTATATTTCATAACTTTCAGCCACTTGGAACTCCAGCATGCCACAGCATGTCACCAATCTCTGGACTAGCTGATGTAAACTGTACTGTTTAAAGGACTTCAAAGACATTAAACAAGTGAAGAAATAGTCTCAAGACCATTGAGAGATGTTATAAATTAAATTTAATAATAAAAAGCCTGTACGTCACCTTGCGGCTGCTAGCTGTCTGTCTCCTGTGCATTACACAATATGGCCTGGGTATAAGTAAAATCCTCTGACAGCGAGTAAAGCAGAGAAGGGCCTTCAAACATTCTGCAGGACCCCTCTCTGGGACAGCTGATGGACAAAGCAGCAAGGGCAGGCATAGGGCCGCTATCCCATAAGCTGGACTGTCTCCTGGGCTGGTTCGCCTTCTTGCAAGGTCCGACAGCTGTGAGGCCCAGAGCCTGCAAGAGACAATGGCAGGAGGAACATAAGGCCAGTGGCGAACCACTGTCCGAATCACGCAAAGGACACACAAAAGAGAGGCATGCTAAGGGAAAGGCGTGATGGAAGGGACAAGGAGACATACCCCTTAGCCCACAGGAAGACCAAGAGGGCACTGAATGGGATTCCAGAAGCACTGAGAGATCTCACCTTTCTGTGAGCTTGGCCACTCCTCAGGAAGGGGAACTGTGCAACAGGCACAATAAGAGCGTTTAGAAATGCAGAGATAGTTCCCTGGTCGACCCCTTTCATCCAGACCTGCTACTCCACCCGAGATCCTCGGAAGGGAAGCTCCCACTTAAGGCCAAAAGGTACTTGAGCAAGTGACTGCGCATGCCTCTAAATAAGGAGGTGAGAGGCTAATTGAAGGCACAATATCCCAGACCTTCTCTGCCGGATAAAGTAGCGGACACTCTGGAGGTGGACTCATTCATGGTGAAGCACACCAAGGACCTGAAAAGGGCATTGACCGCTCATGGATAGCATTCCAGGACACACTCCCCGATTCCATAGGTCCATTGGCCAAGATCATTAAAATGGTGGAAGAGACCAAAGAGGCCCTGCCTATGGATGTGCATATTCTGGCTAATTGGGCACAAAGAGCAGTTTGTTTAATAAGTAATACCAACTGTACAATAGCAGCGGAGTGCAGACGATCGATTGTAGTAAAGATCGACCTGAAACTCAGGGAGTTGGCATCCTCTGAGGCCACTGCAGCAGCTAAAGGTCTTTTGTTTAGAGAAGCATTTGTCAAAGACATGTCCAGATTTGTTAACACCTTTGCTGCTCTGGACAGAGGTCAGACATTGTTAAAAAGAGTGTTTGTGCCCTGTGTATCCGCCAGGGCAGCAGAAGCAGAGGCGTCTCTGCTAGCCACTGAGGAGGCCAGAGGCCCTATAGAGGAAACAACGAGTGACAGCAGGAAGACAGAAGGCTGAATCCTTCCTTCCCCTCCCGTGGAAGAGGCAGGGGTCGGGGTTGGCACTGCAGCAGCATGTGAGAGTACAGACGTATGCACACAGCGCAGCAGCAAGCAATGCAATTCCCGCAATAGTTGGTAGGCTAGCGATGCACCTAAGCGCTTGGGTGGAGCTTACCGTGGACTCTTGGGTCGCAGAGACTGTGCAGGGGTGTTGTCTGTAATTTTTAAAGAGCACAAACTAAACTACAGCACCCTTTCACAATTTCAGAGTGTTAGGCAGAATCACATGCAGTACCCTTTGGGAACACTACATGCAATTAAGACTACAAGTGTCAGTACCATTTCACCTTTGGTACAAGCCTGTACTACACAGTTATGTGGTAGCATTGGCTGAGCAGCAAGACGTATCTCAAGAGTTGAAGAGAGCAGTAGAACAAGTTACACAAAGGGACCAACAAATACAGTGGTTCAACTCAAGGTTTCTTGGTAAAAGAATACACATTTATTTACACAGTCAATTAGAAAACATTACACTAGCAAAAGCAGCTTAATATCATACACTAATACACCACAATACACAACCAATAAGTTACCGAACAAGTTCAGCTCCCCTGAAGTGGGAGCAAAATGGCACTTCAGTTACTTTAAAAAGGGGTAAAAAGACAAGGTTATAAGAAATGCAGCCCAAATACATTCATAGGTAGGGCAAAGGGTTTCAGTTAACTACAACCAGCAATTAAATTCGATAGGCCTGGGTCAAAGTCAATGGTTCAGAGTCTTTGTATAGGATAGCACAGTGCTGGTAGATAATGGTTAAGTCTTTGCCACGGTTTTTAGAAGAATTTGGCCAGGTGAAAAGTTAGACAAATTTTTAGGGAAGGACCAGCCTTCAAAGAGGGGAAAGTTTCACAAACTTTTTCTGTGGTCGAAAAGATTTCCGGACCGGGTTTGCACAGTACCTTTGAAGTGAAGAAGAGCTGTAGCTGAGGCAGTTGTTCCTGGCAGTTCGAGCAGACCTCGCTGTTCCTGTGCTTCAGTCGTGGGGACAAGAAGGAGGACGTCGGGAGGTTCCTGCACTGCCCAGGGACGAGGCCACAAGCTTGGCTAAACGCCGGTTTAAGGTATGAGTGCCTCAAAGAACACAAACTGGTATCCTTCCCACTGGCTATCTGGTTTTCCACAGCACTCTGTAGAAAATTCGACCAGGAGGGGACGGTATCCAGGCGGCTTGTGAGCTGGTTGGTTCCACCAAATTCGAGGGAAGAAGTTAACCTTGAAGGGCTTCTCTGTCGATGGAGTTTCAGGCAATTCGGACCTGCAGCAGGGCTTCACCGGTCATCCAGGAGTTGCAGCAGTCCTCTTCCTTCAGCTCGTCTTCGGTTTTTTCGTTCCAGTGGTCGACTCTGCTTTCCAAGTCTCAGAGACCTGCTTTTAAACAGTTTTCCCCCATTCATTCCAGCCTGCCCAGGGACGAGGCCACAAGCTTGGCTAAACGACGGTTTAAGGTATGAGTGCCTCAAAGAACACAAACTGATATCCTTCCCACTGGCTATCTGGTTTTCCACAGCACTCTGTAGAAAATTCGACCAGGAGGGGACGGTTTCCAGGCTTGTGAGCTGGTTGGTTCCACCAAATTTGAGGGAAGAAGTTAACCTTGAAGGGCTTCTCTGTCGATGGAGTTTCAGGCAATTCGGACCTGCAGCAGGGCTTCACCGGCCGTCCAGGAGTTGCAGCAGTCCTCTTCCTTCAGCTCGTCTTCGGTTTTTTCGTTCCAGTGGTCGACTCTGCTTTCCAAGTCCCAGAGACCTGCTTTTAAACAGTTTTCCCCCATTCATTCCAGCCTGGCTGTCACTCACACAGCAGGGTAGCTGTCATTGCCGGACAGCCAGCCAGCCAATCACGCCAGAGTGCATTCAGGTCTCCTAGGAGACTAAGCACAGGGAGTTTCGGGCACCTCCCTCACATCCTGTCCACCCCAGACACCCTCAGCACTGAAACCCGCCAAAGGACAATGAACAAAGGGACCAAACCTGGTTAAACACAAGAAGGACCTTTCCTAAAAGAAACGGCGAAAAAAGTCGACCGGAGTCTGTTTTTACAGATACTTCTTGGGCGCCATCTTGTATAACATGGCTGACCCGATTTTTTGCTACCATTGTTCGCGGTGTGGTAAAATCATGGTAGTTTGATCTAAACCACTGCCACCAGCCATGGTAGGAAAGGGTAACATTTGACTGTTACATGAGTGTTTTGACTCAGGGGTTGCTAGACAACGCCTCCAGCACTCTATAGGAAGATAGTGCGTGCTGGGTCAGTAAATATAAAGAGACTAGTAAAGTCAATTTAACTTTACATGCTCTGGAGACAATAGTCAGTCCCAGAGAAAGTGTTTAAACCTTGGGGAGTCTGAAAGACACCCCTTTGGATGATGCCTATGGAGTTGTTTTAAAACACCATAACCAAAGAACACAAAAGTAAAGCACACATCAAAATACATGGAAGAGTGGGAAAAAAGGGTCACACTCTTCCCAGGTAGAAAAATCAAATCCTAGAAATCCAGCAAAGTTGCTGGGGGTCTCAAAAGGTAAGGGAAATTAGCACATTTTGAGAATTCTCCCTAAACACAGAGGAGGAACAAAGCCTCATGGACAAGGAAGTAGGAGAGTTTCTAAAGAAAATGGCGATAAGGCCAGCGCAGCAGGTGGCGCAACACTTCCTAAGCAATGTCTTACTGGTGAAACAGAAGCAAAAGGTCAGGCCGGTGATAATCTCAGACAATTTAACGCCTTTCTCGTGTACCGACACTGCAAGATGGAGGAAATCCATCTCTTCAGGGACATTTTGCAGAAAGGGCACTGGCTAACCTGCATAGATTTGAGGGATGCCTATCTAGCAGTACCCATTCCTGATATGCACCAGCAATTTTTAGAATTCCTCTGGTGATGGCAAAGGTGAGAGTTTATGTGTCTCCCTTTTCGGACTAACTTCAGCACAGTGGTGCTTCACAAAGCTACTCAGGAGTCAGACTGATTTTATACATCGAGGATATTTGTCTCATGGCGCAGGATCCGATGCGGCTACCAGAGCAAATGGTCCCAATGACGAGTCTCCTAGAGAAACTGGGGTTTCTCATCAATTGGGAGAAATCCGAGACCAGGCCACAGCAGAGAATGGAGTTCCTGCGGTTTATCACAGACTCAAAGCTGGGGCACTGTCTCTGTCCCTGTAGAAAATGAACGACCCTTTGAAACATCACAGTATTGACTTTCCATTAAAGACTAAACTTTACTTGACAGTCTTATGTTTGCTCAATCACCTCTTCTGTTTAAAAGTTCTTTTAACTAACTGATCAATTTCCCATCAATCATATGTCATAACAAGTTGCATTCATCAGTAATTTTACAGTCACTTATCTAAGAAGGAATCTGCTGAACCTCCAAGGGAACCTGACAGCAGGTGCGGACACTAAACAGGCAGACAAAACACGGCGGATCCCTGCTGGAGTTGGAGGCGGTTCATTACAGGTTTTGTTCTTCGCTATACCCTGTTCGAGATGGAGTCATTCATTAGGAATCTACCGCGAGACAGTGAAAGAAAGAGGAATTGGGGATGAGGAATTGTGAGGTGATAGGACCATAACGCCGTGATTCACGGACTAGGACAAGTGTCATGCCTGAGGGCAATAGAGTTTCAAACTGCAAAGACTACATTGACAAAGAAAATGTTTTTTTCTTTGATTTTTGTTTAATGTTTTTTTTTCTTTTTAAGATTGCTGCTTGAGTTTTAATAAAGAAGAGTGTGCATAATACGAGCCTCTGTGTCTTTAATAGAATCATGACTTTCCTGAAAGAAAGTATTGACAATCTGGACTCTACCACAGTACCAACTGCCTCAATGGAGTTTACCATCAGACAACATTTCTAGCTGGTCCCTTTTTTCTGGCAATGTATTCCATATCGTGTCATGGAGTGCCCCCTACATTATTATAATTTTTGTTTTATTTGTATTGGATAATAAAATCATCCTTTAAAATGTTTACATCATCATAATTTCATTACTATACACATTTATGACATCATACAAGTCATAATTCATACTATTCAAAACATAATTCATGCTATTCATAATTCATACAAGTATAAGTCATAATTCATAATTCATGCAAGGAAAACACCAAATAAAATTTCAACAGCACAAAGCAATCACCCTCTAAAATCAAGGATCAATCAAAATGATATTATGTCTGGAAAAATGGTCAATAAAAAATGAATAATTGCTATACGAACCGTTAGCTTTCCATTATTAAATAAAAGGTGCCACACTGCCTCTGGTTCCATGTTACTACATGAACTTACAAATGATTTACTGAAGTGTCTACTCCTCAGCTCTAGGTTAGGGCACTTAGTTAAAACATGTTCTAAATTTTCCTTGCCTAATTTGTTACTACAGAAGCGACAATATTCCAAATCATCCTTCTTCTCACCAGGATTTCACGTGTTGGCCACAGATTCAGCCTGAACCTTAGGTATAGGTTTCGCATTTGAGGGTTAGGGAATTTGGAGAGATAGTCTGCCATACTTCGCAAATGCTTCTGTACAAATGGATTGGACTTAAAGTCAATATATTGAAAAAATAAATTCCGATTTACAATCCGATCATATTGATACATTTTGGCTTTTGCTCGATCAGGATTCTCAAGCAATAAATACAATGTTATTGATGCATCAGCCAACGCGTGCAATACATATTCACACCATTCTTTGGTAAAAACCTGATCACGAGCAAGCAGATGTTTTGCCATAATTCCCAAAAGATTCAAGGTTTTTAGACCTAAAATGCTTTTTCTCAGTGTGGCAGCCATTTTCCACTTCACTTATAATAATAATAAGCCCAATTCATGCCTAATCAATGGCAGCGGGACGGATTTTGGTAACATCAGTAGCTCTTTCCAAAACCGGGATTCACATTTTTGCCAGCTTATGCTTGCCACAATTAGACACTCAGTTCCATATATCGTAGGGATGATCTTTTGTTGGTAAAAAGTCATTATATGATTTATAGTAAATTTCCCAAATTTCCCTTTTAACATTTTCGCTTTTTGTATTAGCGTCTGAAGTTTATTATATCTCTCAAGTTCATTAATTTTATTTGACACTGGGACTGCAAAAATTAGACCCAAGTATCGATACTGCTCTACCTTAGAAAGACTTCTGTTTTGTAGCTGCCACTTGTAATTTTTGACTTTAGTCTTAGGATGTGGACGACAAACCATAATCTGTGTTTTAGGCAAATTAATGATTAGATTGTTTTTCATCACAAAGTCATTCAACTTATCAAGCAACCGCTGTAACCCTGCTGGAGTTTGGTATAAGAGAATAAGATCATCCGCATACAATAAGGGCGAGATTTTTTCTGTCCCTAATTTTGGTGGGTCACATTTCAGAGATCTTATCTCCGTGCCTAATTCTAACAAGAAAAAGTTAAAGACTGATGAGGCCAATATACAACCTTGTTTTACCCTCGGAATGTATTCAATTTGTCAGACAGTTTTCCATCCAAGGTTAATCTTACTTGTACTGTGGTGTTATTGTGAAAGCACATAATCAGCAACAGTAAAGACTGAGGGCAATTATGTTGTACTAGTTTTTGATACAAGATGTTCCTATTAATCGAATCAAAAGCAGATTGAAAGTCTATGTACGCTATATACAGTACTTGGTTCTTTTTAGCATATTTATTTTTTAGCATATTTAGTGCCATAAGATTTGGGATTGTACCCAACCCAGCTACAAAGTCCGTTTTAAAGGGGTCATGTAGCTCGTTCTTCAATGTCCATTTTCCGAAGTCTCTCAACACCAATCTAGTAAATATCTTGCCAGGCGCATCAAGTAACGCAATGGGTCTATAACTTGACGGGCTCGAGCGGTCACCTTTTTTATATATAAGGACCAACAAAGAATGCGTCCAGGAGGCAGGCAAGGATTCATTCATATTGATTAACCTGAATATTTCAAAGAGTATCCTGGCCCATAGCTCAGGATGCTTTTTGAAGGTCCTATTTGATAACCCATCAGGTCCACAGGCACCTGAGTTACTGATTTTATTTATGAAGAATTTAATATCTTCCAGATCATACTTTTGGAAAAAAGGACCCAGATCCTGCGGAATAGTCACTATCGAGTTGCAAGGGGCTGCATAATACTCCAATATATGGGCACACCACACCTGCTCGGTAACATTATTTGCTTGCATGATGTTTTGTGAGTAATGCGTTGACTTACTCAATAAGGCTCAGATTTGTGCTAAGTTTTTCGACTGTATTTTCGCCAGCATATGTTCACCATTCTGCTGCAGTCTAAGTCCTCTAGTAGCTCTGAGCCAATTTTTATATGTTGTTTTAATATGGGCCAACGCAAGTCCTCTTTCCTTCAAGGTCAAACAATTAACTGCCCTTATTTGACGCCGATACTCAGCCTTCCTTGCTCTGGTGGCAGCATCATACACATGTATCTGGGGACGATCTAGGTGATCCCTACACCCTCCTTTGCCTCTTCCGTCGGCTTGAAGGTATTGTAACATGTCAGCATAACACAGCTGCAAATTATTCCCCCCTGTACACCTTTGACTTTCAAGTTGATCTTTGAGCCATGTTAACGATCTCTCCGACCATCATAGCCTATTACCATTATTATTACAACAAGATTTTCTCTCATTAGATTTTTTTGTCCGGTTGTTGGTTCGCCACTGACTGTCCATTGCATCACAAGTTGGTTGTGATCACTCTCTGTATTTTCCACAATGCAAAACCTATTGATCCCCTCAAACATATTCATATTCACATAAATAAAGTCAATTATGGAAACACTACCACCAGGATGCCAAGTTGGATGAGGGGGAATGGAAGGAAAAGCACCATTCAACCGTATCAAATTATTTGATCAGACAATTCAGCCCATTTATTCAGTTTTGTATTATACTTTAAGGGCTGGTCATTGGTGCAATCCAAATTAAAATCTCCAGCAATTATAATTCGTGAAATTGATGAGTTCATTGCAATAAGACTACATAGGTCTCCAAATGATTTGATAAAGGACCCGTCCGATATTCCCACTGGATTCCAGTAGACATTTATCAGCCCATACGATTCATTGTTGACTTTTACTTTAACCAGTTGGAGAAATTCATTCGGCGTTTCCCATGCCTACGCGCAGATCCCCCCTTTAGATTTAATGGCTATGAGTAAGCCAGACGTCGGTCTTCTGTGCAAAGCCTGTGATGCAGGATTTTAAAAAAGATCAAAGCCATCCCACACAGGTACCGACATTAGCCATGTTTCCTGTAACATAATTATGTCGAATTGCAATAGATCATTGTTGTCATTATTTAACAGATGGACAAAGCCCCTTGTATTCCAACTAATTAATGCCAGATTTTTATTTGCGGCTGATCGTACTAGTTAGGCTCGATCTTTTCTTTGATTACAATTACAATTACACACTTCACCCTGTTTAGTATTTCTTTTCCGTGAGGCAAGGTTAGAACCATTGAGATTGTAATTCAGCAGTACCTCATTTTTGATTTCGACATTTGCAGTTGTTTCAGTGAATACTGTAAATCCCAACAATGTCAAATCAGTTTTAGCAAGCCAGATTGTATTTTGCACCAACCTCGAATTCATCCATATTCTTACATATTGGCGATTCCCTTTGTCTGGGAATTCCTCGGCTCCAAGTCTGTGGAACAAATGTCCTCAAGACTTGGTATATCCGAGAATATGGCTAAAATAGCTCTTCTATTTAGTTCATATTGCACTGCCGGAGAGGCGTTACAAGACAGCCTCAATGAATAATTTGCCAGCGATTTTCTCTTAATGGTCGCGGGTTTAGTCGCCGACCCAACTTTTGTAACCGCTGCCATTGAGGCCATGGAACTTCTTTGTCTGCCACCGGTACTCAAAACATTTTGTATTATGTTTAAAAATTCTGGCGTAATCTGTGAGATCAAGGAATTCTGAGGTATTACAGGACTTATGTACTCTTTGGCCTTTTGGCAGATTTCTGGATTTACCATATGGTTATCTCCCTGGCCCAAAGGCAAATTATTTAACTCTATTGTTGTAGGTATGTTTATGGGTGGGACAAAATTTGTTTCCACCCTTTGTTCTTTAAAACTAACACTTTTTATCTTTTTACATGAGGTCATTGGCTCCGGCTTATCCATGTTAACCACCAAATTGCTACTCATGTAGGCATCTACCGCCTTTCTTATCTCCTGGCGATGGAAATCTCTTATATTGAGGCCCGGCACAGTGGTCCTCACTTCCCCAGAATTAGAGGATTTCTCAACTGGAGCTTTATCCCTCTTGGACCCAGTACGGAGATTCTGGTCTGTTACCTCATCAACCAGAGCATTAAGGGGGGCATGTGTTAGTACTGGTTGCAATGAACCACTTCCTGTTCGATCAACCTTTGAGTAAGTACGCATGTGATATTTTTTTGCAATAGCTTGAGCAGTTGTGATTGTATTGTTAGTTGGAATGCTTAACTTTTTGATACATTTTCGTATTTTAGCCCCCTTCTTATTTGTTGGCATTGGTTGATTTTTTGGTAGCTTTTTACTCATATGGTTACTCTGCTTTGTACCACTTTTTGCCTGTTTGGTGAAGACTGTATAGGCAACTTTGTCTTCCTTCATCACAGTGTCACTAGCGAATCGTCTCCCTACGACTTCATTCTCTGTACACTTACCCTCCTGCGTAGCTATTTTGTCAGGCACATTACATTCCAACACCTCATCTATAATACAATCCATTTGTGGGATAAGTTTGTACCTGCCCCAACACCCATGTTCCCTGCTGTTGAACATGTAGTTAGATCAGGGCGCGTTATACTTGGATTATCACTTTTCCATTTCAATTTGTGCATAGCTTTCTTTTGCCATAAAAGCAAATGCTCAATTTGAAGGGCTTGCTTACGGACCTGTTCAGCCAAGGTATCATATAATTTAAACAGCACAGCCAATGAAAATTGAGTAGCTTTTAGCGCAATTTCCATGAGTACAACACTATTTGGGACCTGGTTGCCTATTTCTATTTTCTGCAATGGTTCCACATCATTGGGTACTGTTGGTTCCTGCCCTACCTCCCCACAGCTTGGTGCCTCCTCATCTACACACACATATGGAGTAACACATTTCCTCGGAGTTGGAGCACAATATGACACATTTACACTTGAATAACCAGAACCAATAGTAGAAAACATATCAGGTGTTTTTGATAAATTATATGTGAGTAATTGTGCAGAAAACCCAGAATTAAGCAAGTTCAAATCAATTATGGCATCATCTGTTTCACCACCATCCACTACCACTTTAGAGGCATTATCAACGGCTGTACATTGCACCGAATTCAGCAAAGTATTGTCCGTTATTGAAATATTCAGATTTGCCATTATGGTCCTCGGGACTGTGCCCAACGTGATGTTTTTTTTACTTACATTTGTTTCCTGCTGTTGTGGTTTACCATGATTACCATTTCTCCTAGACAAGGCATCAATCACATTTACATTGGAGTCATTCATAGTAATTGGCTGAGTACCTACACCCGCCCCCCCGGCCAAGGACGGTTGGATCCTTGGCGGTAATGGATCTTTGCAGAATTTTCTAATATCCGTCCCATGACTTAAGACTGTTTTCACCTTATTTGCCTTTCGCAAAACCTTTGGCGTGGATGTATTACTTAAATGACAGTTTATGACATTATTACTCGTCCGACGCGCCACACACGGTGTGCTAAGCGGACATATGCCCTTTGGCATGCCTGCCTTCAAAGACATGACCATGAAACCACATGCACCCTCACCCGCGCAAGTCAAGAAAAATTAAAGGATGGACGAAATACACCTCTCCCACCTCTCCGCTCCACTCTGCTCCGAGGCAAAGAGGGAACGATGGGCCTGACGGAACTTGCTCGGAGCGTTCCAATCTATTACAGAGATCCCAAATCAATAATTACATAGGCTTGGGGATAGGCACCTCGCACCGAGAACCGCAAACAGCCAACAGTACTTAGCTTGTACTTTGCGGTGCGCGGTGCGGGTGCGCCAAGGTGCCGGTATTTATTGGAGTTGGCGGATCGTTGCACAAAACCAAGGGCAGGGCCAACCTCCCAAACACACACCCTAGGAAATAAAGAAATAAATAAATAAGGGGTTTTAGATATATGACTTCAAAAAAATAAGAAAATTAATTCTCAGTTTTAACCCATCCCAAGGCTATACAGATTTCAATGGGATCCAAGTATGGATATGATTGCGGGCACACAGTTTTTAAATGGGCTCCTACTATAAATGGCAATGCGGCCACACAGTTTTCAATGGACTCCACTATGAGCCCTACGTGCAAGTACGAAAGTCACCTCCTACTTCCTGAATGGAGGGTCAGGCACTTCGCGTGTCTCCAGCAAAGATGTCCTCCAGGGCTGAAATAAACAGCACGCCACGAGTGCCCATCCGGATTCAATACATCTGAAATGCGTAGGCAATCAGAAACGTTAGCCCGGGATAGTGTCACGAACAGCCAACAGTACTTAGCTTGTACTTTGCGGTGCCTGTCAACAGAGCTGCCAAGTGTCCCTAAAATCGTGGGAGTCTCTAGCAAAAGGAGACGGACACCTGCACTCTCGTATTTGAGCAGGATTTTCTTTCTACATCTGCAAAGATCTTCAGCTGTGCCTCAGACAGTCCCTTTGTTTGTGGCAACACTGGGTTGAAGTAAGTAACACGCTGCTGAACACAGCACTCAACAGCACATGCTGGTCTGACTGGGGCTAAGCTGTGTCTTGTACACCTCGACTGCTGAATTTCCAGCTGATCTCAGTGGCAACTTTGGATAAAGAGGGATAAATGGTATAGATAAGATGATCATGTGTGTAATTTCAGCACAGGTGGTGTGCGAGAGGCTACACAGCCCATGTGATGGTCTGACATGCCTCAGCCTGAGGAAAATCCAGACACTTCCCAACAGACTGGTCCCTCTGAATGTCGCTGTGGCTCATATGTCTCACACTCTACACGACCTCTATTGTCCTTCAAAGGCATGCATGAAATAGACAACTGCCCCCAGAGCCACAGCTTTATGGAAGAAATGGCAGCAATTATATGGCTTTTCCCCTAGTCCATGTTGGCAAGAGAGTAACAATATTCTTATACTGCAGGCCCATGTGAAATATAGCTTTCTCTTAAAATCTATGTATCATATATTTGTCCTTCTGTAGGCTGTTGATTTCTTGGAGTCATAGATGTGTGTGATGTGTTGCATTTTGATAAGTTGTTCATTTTGTGAGGCCCATTGCTTCCGAGTCACATTTTACATGTTACTGTGTGGGATCTGTAACGCTCACCTGGGTCCCACGGAGGCGCTGGTCTGGTCTGGGTTGCTGTGGCCTCTTCAAGCGTGATGTGCAGAATTCGGACCACCGATTGAACAGGACCCCCAAATCTTGCTTGTCTGGCCCGTAGGAATATCCTTCTGCAGATGAGAAAGGGGATTAACTGTCTGCTGAATAGTGTGCTTGCTCCCCCCTTTCCCCCTTCGTTCTTCTCTGACTTCCTCCAAAACCCCCAGTTTAAGCTCACCTTATGGTTTGGAAGGATGAACTCTCCATCCTGCTTCTGGTGCAGGGGCGCGCGTTCGTCCAGTTACTTCACTGTTTTCAGAATGGCGCTGGCACATCCACTTGACTTTTCTGAGCGATACGACGTAAGTATGAAGATGCAAAAGTTCAAGTGAGAGCCTCCTTTTATGTTGTTTTTTCTGTCCTTTATTTCAGGTGCAGAACAAAGGCGATGCGTTGAGGGGTTAAATTGCCGGTTGTAAATCAGGTGAGTTAGTGATGGGGGCGACCCCTCTAAATGTCTTTATAATTCCCCAGTAATGTCTTTTGTCCTTTCCCCATAGGGGCCGGGGTGCGGTACCTGCCAAAGATGCGGCGCCAACTCCAGATGTGGAATGATTCGCCAAGAAAAGCCGGTAAGTAATATGGCTGAAAATTCGGCTTTCCTCTTGTGTTCCCTTGCTCACCTTTTGTCTTTTCTTCTCTCCCCTAGGTGCAGAGATGTGGCGACTGGTGCTGAGAGCCGCGATGGAGCCGGGCGGCGTCTCGGGAACAGGTGAGTGAAGCGCGGCGCTGCAGCGAGCAACGCGGTGCTTTTAAATGGAAGTCTTCCTTCAAGAATGCTGGCGTGAAGATTCCGGATGCAGGTAAGAAGGTTGAATAAGTTCTTGGTTTTCACCTTTCTCTTCTCTTATTCCCTTACAGGTGTTCCAGGTTCGAGGCGGGCGTGGCTAAAGTCCAGGTGCAGGAGCAGACACGGTGAGCGTTGAGCTGCTGGGATGCAGAACAACGCGAAGCACGTGTGGCTGTCCGGGCGTGGCTTAAATAGCTTTGGAAGAAGTTCCAGGTGAGTATTCTTCCACAGCCCCACCCAAGTAACAAAATAGTTCCTTCAGAAAAATAGTCCCTCCTAAACCTCATTTGGCTTGGTTCTTCATGCAGCATGGTCTGTATCAGGTGAGTGTGCAGCATGGTCTGCTTCAGGTAAGTGCACCAAACACTTCCCCTTATGAGCCTGGTGCCTATGGCGCCAGGACTGATGTCCACCATGAGCCTGGCGCCAACGGCGCCAGGACAGAGTCCAAAGAGCCCCTATAAAGGGCCGCTGGGCTTTTACCCAGGGGCGTGATGCCTGCTCCCGGGGGTGCTGGGCCTGGCCTGGTGCTCCGGGGGTAGGCATCATGACAGCACTCCCCCCCAAGGCCCCTCCCAAGGTCTTTTCCCCAGGAGGTTTCGGTTTGTTCGGGAAATTCCGATGGAACCTTTTTACTAGCCGAGGTGCATGTACGTGGTCGCTGGGTTCCCAAGATCTTTCCTGAGGCCCGTACCCCTTCCAATCAATTAGATAGAAAAGTTTTGATTTTGAGATCTTAGAGTCCAAAATGTTCTTCACCTCGAATTCAGGCTCCCCATCTATCTGGATTGGTTCTGGTGGCTTTATTAATCTGGTTCCTGGTTGCACTGGTTTCAAAAGCGACACATGAAAAACGGGGTGAATCCGCATGTTAGCTGGTAGATCTAGCTTGACTGCCACTGGGTTAATTATAGCTTTGATCGAGTAAGGGCCTAAATACCTTGGATTAAAAGTCCGAGGTCCCTTGAGCGATAAGTGTTTGGTAGCCAACCATACTTGATCCCCTATTTGGTATGGAGGCGCCTCCTTTCGATGCAGATCCGCATTCTTTTTGTATTTCCCTTTCGCATGTTGTAAGTGTGCATTAGCATCCTTGAAGGCTTGAGTAATCGTAGAATGCAAATGGACCACTGCGGGCATTTCGAGGCTCAAAGGTGAGTCCAAGTCTGAAGTACGAGGGTGATGTCCATATAGGGTATAAAAGGGGCTCTGACCAGTTCCAGAGTGTATCGAGTTATTGTATGCATATTCAGCCACCCATAAAATATCCTTCCAATTACCCTCCGATTGGTGCAACATACATCGTAGATATTGTTCAAGGGTCTGGTTCGTTCTCTCTGTCTGACCATCGGTCTGTGGGTGGTGGCTGGTTGAGAGTCTTACGTCGATTTGTGCCAATTGACAACACTTTTTCCAAAAATGAGAAATAAACTGGCTTCCCCGATCGGAGATTAGTATGGACGGGAATCCATGCAGACGGATGATATTTTCGAGGAATTCCTTGGCAAGAACAAAAGCTGAAGGTAATCCTTTCAACAGAATAAAATGGGCCATCTTGGAAAATAAATCCACCACAACCAGAATAGTATTGTATCCATTACAAGAGGGCAGGTCCGTGATAAAATCTAGTGACAAGGTGTGCCAAGGTGCTGGTGGAATGTCTAAGGGTTGAAGAAGACCGGCGGGTTTTGTTTTTTGACCTTTGTTTTGGGCGCAAACTCCACAGGACATCACAAAAGATTTAATATCCTTTCGCCAGGACGGCCACCAGAATTGTCGTTTAATTTATTCCTCTGTTTTGGCAATGCCAGGATGTCCTTCCATCAGAGTATCGTGATGACGGGAAATAACCAGTTCTTGCAATTCCTTTTCTGGCAAAAATAAACGTCCTTGGAAGTAAGGTAAGCCATCGTTGATTGAAAAGGCAGATCCCCTTTTGATCCAATCCTGCAAGGCTGAAGAGTCCAGGAATAGTTTTACCCGTGCTTGAATGTCTTCAAGGGTTTGTAAAGTGGTTATCCCCAAGATTCTTTATTCGGGAATTATCGGCACAGGTTCCTAGTTTGTGTCCATTTCTCCCATTCCAATTCGAGATAGCAGTCCGCTTTGCCATTCTTACAGCCGGGACGGTAAGTGATTACAAAATCAAACTCAGCAAAGAATAAAGCCCATCGGAGCTGTCGTGAAGACTGAGCCTTGGCAGATTTTAAATATTGTAAATTTCGGTGATCAGTGATCACGGTGATGGTATGCCTGGCGCCAAGAAGATAATGCCGCCAAGCCTTAAAGGCGGACTTAATGGCTAATAATTCCTTATCGGTGATTGCATAATTTATCTCCGGCGGCGAGAACTTCCTGGACCAAAATGCTACGGGGTGCAGTTGGTTGGTTTTCGGGGTCTCTCTGAGACAGGACAGCTCCCATGGCTAAGCTGGATGCGTCGGTTTCGACTATATATGGGAGATCAGGACGCGGGTGTTTCAAGATAGGTGCGGACGTAAATTTAGCTTTTAATTCCTGAAAGGCCTGTTCAGCTTCCTCGGTCCATTCAAAACATTTATTCTTCCACAAGAGTGCAGTGATGGGTTGCACCACCCGTGAAAATTCCGGGATAAACCTGCGATAAAAATTGGCAAAACCAAGCATGCTTTGGACACCTTTCACCGAACTAGGTGATGGCCATTTGAGGATGGCACCCACTTTCCGTGAGTCCATTCGGACCCCTTTAGGTGTCAGGATGTATCCAAGAAACTGAACCTCGGTGGTATGGAAAACACATTTTTCCAGCTTTGCAAACAGTTTGTGCTGGCGCAATTTCTCAAGGACGGCCCTGACATGTTTTCTGTGATCAGATTCTGAAGAGGAGTACACCAGAATGTCATCGATATACACGACAACACAGACATCGATGAGTTCCCGAAGGACATCGTTCATGAAGAATTGGAAGGCAGCATGTGCGTTGCACAACCCGAAAGGCATCACCTGGTATTCGAATAGTCCATATTTTGTACGGAAGGCCTTTTTCCATCCGTCGCCTTCTTTTACTCGTACCAGATGATAAGCCCCCCGGAGATCTAACTTGGTGTATATGCAAGCGTCCTTCACCTGGTCAAGGAGTTCAGGGATCAAAGGCAGAGGGTAACGATTTTTAACAGTTATCTGGTTCAATGCGCGGTAATCGATACAAGTTCTAAGGTCGCCTTCTTTTTTTGGCACGAAGAACAAAGCCGAGGATGCCGGAGACTTTGACGGGCGAATGAAACCATTGGCTAGGTATTGATCTAAATATTGTCTCAAATGCAGATTCTCTGGCTCAGTAAGGGCATAAATCCTGCTACAAGGGGGTTGTGCACCGGGCACCAGATCGATTTGGCAATCGTACGATCTGTGAGGAGGTAACGTGTTGGCCTGTTCCTTTTGGACGACGTCCTGAAAGTCTTGGTATTCCGGAGGTAGTTGCATGGAGACAGAGGTTACTGATGCTAGACTGATCTTGAGATTTTCTGGGTAGCAGGTTCGTGCACACTCCGGAAAGGTTATTCTCTTCACTCGCCAATCAATTTGAGGATTATGTGTCTCTAACCAAGGGATTCCGAGAATAACCTGAAACTGTGGAGCCTTGATTACATCAAACACAACTGCCTCCCGATGGCCGTCCGACCTACAAGTGTCACCTCAGCTGTGGAATGTGTTACCGGTCCCGAGGCAATTTCGGTTCCATCAACTGTGGTGATGACATCTTTGCTGGTTTTAGGACGCAGGGGAAGGTTAATCCTGGAGACCAATTCACGATCCACTTAGTTTCCTATAGCCCCACTATCGATGTATGCCTTTATTGCATGCAACCACTTAGGCTGTTCCGGATCTACGAGGACCATTGGCACAGTGAAATGCGAGGTCTGAGAGTTCGTTTTCAAGCTCGGCAAGCGGACCCCTACGCTTGTCGGGCGGGGTCGTTTCCCGATGCAGAGGTTTTATGGATTTTATCAGTGGCTCCTACCACCTTCCTGGGCGGCCTTGCCAGGCAATCTCGTAGAAAGTGTCCAGAGGATCCACAATAAAGACATAAGTGCATCTGCCGTCTTCTTTCACGTTCCTTTTGCGTTAAAGGTCCTTTAACTCCTCTGATTTGCATTGGCTCAGAGGCTTCAGCCCCCTTGAGGTTAGTGTGGGTCTTGACTAACACCCGGGTCTCAAACTTGGACCGATCTGCTTTTCTGTATTGCAGTCTGTGATCCAATTGGACCACTAAGTCTATATATTCTGAGCATTCTTGGGGCGGATTTACAACTTGGGCCAGGACATCTTTAAGTTCTCCGCGTAGACCTCGATAAAATAACGTGATTCTTTTATCCTCTGGCCACCCAGTTTCCACAATTAGTCTATTAAAGGTTGCAATGTAGGAAAGGAGGTCTTGATTGCCCTGTCGCAGAGATAGAAGTTTGTCATCTAGAGCCTGCCCCTGGGAGTGACGAGCAAATAACTTTTCCATGCTTGCTTGAAATCCTTGAAAATCACGAAGAATCGGGTCATCTTGAGTTACCAGTGGAACTGACCAATCGGCAGCACTGCAGCTGAGATATGACAATACAAAGGCTACCTTGGTCTGGTCATTAGGGAAGGCCCCAGGTCTGCACAGGAAATGCAAACGACACTGATTCATGAATACGGCGAATCGTTTGGGGTCCCCAGCAAAGCGTTCGGGTGGGGCCAGCGGCATGTTTCCAGGTAGATTAATCTGCACCGGGTTACTGGAAAACACAGGAGCGGGGTTCCCTCCGGAACCGGGTAAAGGAGTTTGTCCAGCTTGACCTTGCAAAAGCAGTCTAGTCAGGTCATCAGCTCTTTCCTTTGTTACAATCACTTCCCTCCTGTCCTGAGAGCATTAGTCTCTTGACGAGCGGCGTGTACTTCGGCCCGTAGTTCCCCCAGTAGTTGGGCCAACTGGTCAGTCTCGGAAGTTTCCATAGCGCCTGGGTGGGAATTTGTAGGAAGGCTTCGTGTTCTGTAACGCTCACCTGGCTCCCATGGAGGCGCTGGTCTGGTCTGGGTTGCTGTGGCCTCTTCAAGCGTGATGCGCAGAATTCGGACCACCGATTGAACAGGACCCCCAAATCTTGCTTGTCTGGCCCGTAAGAATATCCTTCTGCAGATGAGAAAGGGGATTAACTGTCTGCTGAATAGTGTGCTTGCTCCCCCCTTTCCCACTTCGTTCTTCTCTGACTTCCTCCAAAACCCCCGGTTTAAGCTCACCTTATGGTTTGGAAGGATGAACTCTGCATCCTGCTTCTGGTGCAGGGGCGCGCGTTCGTCCAGTTACTTCACTGGTTTTCAGAATGGCGCTGGCACATCCACTTGACTTTTCTGAGCGATACGCCGTAAGTATGAAGATGCAAAAGTTCAAGTGAGAGCCTCCTTTTATGTTGTTTTTTCTGTCCTTTATTTCAGGTGCAGAACAAAGGCGATGCGTTGAGGGGTTAAATTGCTGGTGGTAAATCAGGTGAGTTAGTGATGGAGGCGACCCCTCTAAATGTCTTTATAATTCCGCAGTAATGTCTTTTGTCCTTTCCCCACAGGGGCCGGGGTGCGGTACCTGCCAAAGATGCGGCGCCGATCCGAGATGTGGAATGATTCACCAAGAAAAGCCGGTAAGTAATATGGCTGAAAATTCGGCTTTCCTCTTGTGTTCCCTTGCTCACCTTTTGTCTCTTCTTCTCTCCCCTAGGTGCAGAGATGTGGCGACCGGTGCTGAGAGCCGCGATGGAGCCGGGCGGCGTCTCGGGAACAGGTGAGTGAAGCGCGGCGCTGCAGCGAGCAACACGGTGCTTTTAAATGGAAGTCTTCCTTCAAGAATGCTGGCGTGAAGATTCCGGATGCAGGTAAGAAAGTTGAATAAGTTCTTGGTTTTCACCTTTCTCTTCTCTTATTCCCTTACAGGTGTTCCAGGTTCGAGGCGGGCGTGGCTGGAGTCCAGGTGCAAGAGCAGACACGGTGAGCGTTCAGCTGCTGGGATGCAGAACAACGAGAAGCACGTGTGGCTGTCCAGGCGTGGCTTAAATAGCTTTGGAAGAAGTTCCAGGTGAGTATTCTTCCACAGCCCCACCCAAGTAACAAAATAGTTCCTTCAGAAAAATAGTCCCTCCTAAGCCTCATTTGGCTTGGTTCTTCATGCAGCATGGTCTGTATCAGGTGAGTGTGCAGCATGGTCTGCTTCAGGTAAGTGCACCAAACACTTCCCCTTATGAGCCTGGCGCCTATGGCGCCAGGACTGATGTCCAACATGAGCCTGGCGCCAACAGCGCCAGGACAGAGTCCAAAGAGCCCCTATAAAGGGCCGCTGGGCTTTTACCCGGGGGCGTGATGCCTGCTCCCGGGGGTGCTGGGCCTGGCCTGGTGCTCCGGGGGTAGGCATCATGACAGGATCTTAGCAGTGGGTCAAAGAATAGAAGAAAAGCATGACAGGGTTTAGTTAAAAACAATATTTCCATGGACACATGGGCTAGATGGAGCCTCGGGTCCCCTGGTAAATTAAACAGGCCAGGCATTTCAGGAGCCACATAAGGAAAGAAGGAAGGTCCTTTACCCTGGAATAGGGGGTGCAGAGAGTGGGGGCTCCCAAAGCATTGATACAAACAGAAATGTGACATTCACAAATAGAGTGTGAGGTGTTCCTTGGTCTGTTGTGGTGTCGTCATGTCCACGTTTACATTTTTCATCATCCTAACATGATTGTGATGGACCCAAAACCCCTACTGCCAATTTTCCAAGGGTCATTTCTTCGCACACCACTCCCATTAGAGCACTTGATTGCAACTGTCAGATTACATGGTAACTGTCCATTTCGATGCAGTGGCTGGCAACCCCATGGACTACCTGCTGGGTTATCCAGGTCTTCGGGTGTCGACATCGGAGGCAGTGGAAGTTGAGGCAAAAGCTCTGGTTAACATGGTCAGATCGATGACTCCTCTAAAATATTCATCACTTTGATTGTCCTGCTGCTATTTAAATTCGTTTTCAGCTGTGTACACATCGTGATTGTCCTGCTGGTGTTTAAATTAATTTTCAGCTGTGTGCACATCTTGATTGTCCTGCTGCTGTTTAAATTTGCTTTTATCTGTGTGCACATCTTGATTGTCCTGCTGCTTTTTAAATTCGTTTTCAGGTGTGTGCCCTTCTTGATTGTCCTGCTCCTGTTTACATTTGTTTTTAGCTGTGTGCATAACCTGCTTTTCATGAGAATGTGTTAACAAGTCCACCCCTCTTACTCTGTCTAGTCTGCTACCGGTTCCCTCACCCTTCCTCAGTCCCATTGTCCCTCTGTGCTGTTATTCCCCTCAGCCATACACCCACTACGTCCCCTTCCTCTGCGTGTTCACTGTTTTTCTGTGCATATTACCTCCCCCAGCTCCCATTGTTTTTCTACCAGTCTTGTTCCCTGCCTCCCCGCTCTACCTTCTGCTCTCGCTGCGCCTCTATGGCCTCAGCCTGGTTAAGTGTACCTCACTCTCTGCAGTTTGCTACAGCGCTATCTATCTCTCCTATCTTCTCAAACTGCTTCTCTATCTCTTATCCTTCACCCCTTACTAAGTCTGTCAGGAAGAACCTCAAGAAGGACATACTGAGCTCTAACCCAGGCCTTCCAATTGCAGGCACCTCTGTCGTTCCCTCACCTGTCCTATGGATTCTCCATATGATGGCTCTTCTCTCTCCTTTCTCTTCTTTGCCCATCAATGGTGGCACCAGCTGCAAGGTCTTTCTTGCCCTCTCCACCTCCAGGGTCATCATCAGTGTCTACTGCAATGGTACCATCATGGTCCAGGGTCCTCAAACCAATCTTCTACTCTTTCATAGGCTCCTCCCCCGCCTTATCAAACTCCCTCCACCTTTTGCACCAGCTCCTTTAGCTGCCCTGGCTCCCATGCCAGCTGTGCCCACCTTGGCTAGCTTGCCACCTCCTAACCACCCTTCTACCTTCACCATGGCTTTCTTGCCACCACCCCACACATTGACAATCCCATCTGCCTTCTCCTCTTAGGTGAACCAGTCACCCACTAACACTGTATCTGGGGATCCCTTGCCCCCTGTGGTGCCTCTCGCACCGGCTCCCTCCTCACCCATTATGGTCCCGTCTTCCTTACCGGCCTTGGTTCCTCTGCCCCCTTCTACCTCTGTCCCTCAGGTACTATTGTTACTTAGGGGGGGCACTGTCCCCTGCTCCCCCCATAAGTCTTTCACTGATTGCAATCTGTTCCACATTGCCATGGTAAGCACTCGCTCAGCTGTCAAACACTCCTCTCACATCTGCAACCTCCTTGAACTCCTGGAATGTGATGTTCTTGCCATCACTGAAACCTCGTTCAAGGATTGCTCTGTCACAAGCTTTGACACACTTCTCCCAGAAGGCTACACAATACTCTCTCTTCCTAGACCAAACAGACCAGGTGGGGGAGTATCATTGATCTTCCCTGAGTGTATCCCTGTGTCTGTCATTCCCACTCAGACCTACTCATCCTTTGAGGGCCTGATCTGCAGGCTGTCCCTCTCTCCAAGCTCTTCACTGCTGCTGTCCACCTTCTATCAGCCACCTGGTCAGCCTTCCCTCTTCCTTTCGTAATGGACTGACCTGGCCTCCTCTCTTCTTTTCTCCTCTTCTCATCTCCTCCTACTGGGTGATCCCAACATCCATCTCGACTCACCTGATTCCTTAAGACCTTTATGCAACCTTTGCGACTCTCCCTTTCTTTCCATTTTACCGTCTGGCCCAACGCACAGCGCTGGCCACACACTGGATACTCTCTTCTCAACTGACATTCCGCTATCTATCCCTCTCACTACTTCTCTCTCCTGAACTGATCATTTTCTCCTCTCTTCTCACTTGAAGCTCTCTTCTCCGGTTGCATAGGTAAGCCCGGCACTGCCTCCCGTCTACAAGGTCATCTGACCCATGAAAAGAGTCTCAGTAGCTGCCATTGCCTCCACCTATTATACTCCTTCCACTCCTGCGACTGACTCCCACCCTGCCACAACCCTCTCAAACTTTAACCTCTCTGTTTCCAATACTCTTTATATTCTTGCCTCTGTCATGAGGTACGATTGAAGCCTACCAAAAAGTGCAATTCTTGGTATGACTCCAAATCAGCTTCTGTTAAACACAAGTGCAGGGCAGCCAAATAGAAATGGGATTCCTCTGGCGCACCCTCTGACAAACTGGCCTGCCGCCTCCTCCAAAGGCAGTATAGACTCTGCATCTGCTCCCAGAAAAGAGTCTTTATACAAGCCCGCATCTCTGCGGTATCCAATAACACAGACACACTTTTCAAAGTCTGCAAGGAATTAGCCAACCCTACCGCAGCCTCTTCCACCACCTCGCACCACCACCTCGCACCATCCACCACACATGACACAAAGTCAGGCACGCACGCAGTCTCAATGAAAGGGAAGGGGCGCCTGAAAGCAGACATGGGTGCGTGTCAAAGGGTAAAATAACACATATACTGCATAGCACCTGCATCACACACAAGCATGTGACTGGCATAGTGTAACGCTCACCTGATTCCCGCAGAGGCGCCGGTCTTGACTGGGTGAATGCCGTATCTTCAAAGGTGATGTGTAACACACGGTTGGCTCTTTGGGCTGGACCTCTGTGCACTCTATGTCTGACTCGAAGAGTAAGATGTCTGCAGATAGAAAATATGGGATTAATGAACTGGGGTTATTGGGTGCCTCTCTCCTCTTCCCTTTCTCTTCTCCTGTAGAACCCCAAAGGTTAACACCCTCACCTTAGGTAAGTGAACGCCGAGCTCTCCATCTGCCTCGGGGCAGGGTGCCGTAACCAGTTCCTTCACTGGATAAGGGTGCAGGCCTCTTGACCTCAGAGGACTGCTGTCCGTCGTTAACTGCACGAACGGTAAGTTCTGGGCGCTTCAAATGTCTTAAAAGTCTTTTGTAATGATATCTCTTGTTTTGCAGAGTTCCGGCGATGGCGGATGGCGGGCTGATGAGAGTTGAGGATCGAACCCGCGTGAGGAATAGAAGCGCCTGGAAGCACGAAGGTAAGCGCTTGTAGCCTGCTTCACGATGCGCACTAACTGTCCCTTTTATCTTGCAGGTACAAGTTCGGAGCTTTAGAGAAGCTGAAGGGTGCTGGAATACCCACTGGATTCGGCGTGGGAAGGAGTAATGGCACGTGAGTAATAAAGTTGCCCAATGTCTTTAAACGCACCTTCTTTTGTCTTTCAGATGCGGGATGCAGCGCCGAAGGCCTCCGGAGCGTGCGAAGAGCTGGTAAGCTTTTGTCTTTCAGATGCCGGAATGCAGTGCGAAGACCTCCGGAACATGCGAAGAGTAGGTAAGCCTTTGTCTTGCAGATGCCTTAATGCAGCGCAAGGCGTTGGTGACAGCCGATGGACCAGGTAAGAGATGCGCTGCCACTGAAGACCGTAGTGCTAACCTGTTCTTTCTTTGTCTTTACAGGTGCTGCTGAAGACTGGATTCAGGATGGTAAGCCTTTGTTCCCTTAGGCCCAGGATCAGAAGCAGAAGACACGATGAGCGTTCTGCTGCAGAGAATGCAGAATAACACAAAGCAAGATTCATCCATCGGGTGTGGTTTAAATAGCCTCCTGTAGTGCTTAGGTGTCTCCTTCCACAGCCACGCCTAGGTAAGAAAAGAGTTCCTGCTTTCCAGAAGAGTTCCAGTGTTCTGAACCTAGGGAGTGGCTCCTGCCCCACCCAACAGGAAAAGTAGTCCCAAACAGAAGAGGATCCGGGGTTCAACTGGCAGGTAAGTAAGCAGCATGGTCTGCTGCAGGTAAGTCCACCCAAGCATTATGAGCCCGGCGCTTCCAGCGCTGGGACTGGGCATCTTTATGAGCCTGGTGCCACTGGCGCCAGGACAGGGTCCAAAAGGTCCCAATTGGGACTGGCTGGCACTCGGAACCGGGGTTATGGGTCTGCTTCCAAGGGAGTCGGGCAAGTCCTGATCTTTTGGAAGCAGAGATCATGACAGCACCCCCCCTCAAGGCCCCTCCCAAACCGGGCTTCTCCGGGGGTTTGGGCTTGTTAGGAAATGTTCGATGAAATCTTTTGATTAGACGAGGCGCGTGGACATATTCTGCAGGTTCCCAGGATCTTTCTTGGGGACCGTAGCCTTTCCAGTCAATCAGGTAAAATAGTTTAGATTTGGAGATCTTGGAATCCAGGATGCTTTTGACTTCAAACTCGAGTTCTCCATCAACTAGAATAGGTTTTGGAGATGTAGTTTGTCGGGTTTGAGGTTGCACGGGTTTTAATAGAGAGACATGGAAGACCGGATGTATCTTCATGTGAGGGGGCAAGCCCAACTTGACCGCTACTGGATTTACTATGGTAGTGATGGAATAGGGACCAAGGTATCTTGGGTTGAATGTGCGTGGTCCTTTTAGAGGTAGATATTTGGTGGATAACCAGACTTGATCTCCTACTTGATATTGGGGGGCTTCCTTCCGATGTTGGTCTGCTCCTTTCTTGTATTGTTCTTTAGCCCTTTGAAGGTGAGAAACGGCTTCCTTAAAGGCTTGGGTGATTGTAGAATGCAGGTGGTCTACTGCTGGTGTTCCAAGATCTTGGAGTGGTTCCAACTCCGAGGTTCGAGGGTGACTACCGTATAAAAGAAAAAACGGGGTCTTCCCAGTTCCCGAGTGGACAGAGTTATTGTAGGTATATTCGGCCATCCAAAGGATATCTTTCCAAGTTTTTTCAGTTTGTTGTAGCATGCAGCGCAAATACTGTTCCAGAGTTTGATTGGTCCTCTCGGTTTGTCCGTCGGTTTGAGGGTGGTGGCTGGTCGAAAGTCTCACATCAATTTGAGCCGACCGACAGCAACTTCGCCAAAAATGAGAAATAAATTGACTACCTCGATCCGAAATTAGAACTGAAGGAAAACCGTGCAGTCGGACGATGTTTTCGAGAAATTCTCGGGCCAGAGTTGCTGCTGTTGGTAAGCCTTTGAGTGGAATGAAATGCGCCATCTTGGAGAATAGGTCCACGATTACTAGGATCGTATTGTATCCGGAGCATGGAGGTAGATCGGTGATGAAGTCCATAGAAAGCGTATGCCAAGGGCGAGGCGGGATGTCAATAGGTCGTAAGAGGCCGGCTGGTTTTTCCTTTTGACTCTTGTTTTGGGCGCATACTCCACAGGACATTATAAAGTCTCTGATATCTTTTTTCCAAGACGGCCACCAGAAGTAGCGCTTGATCTTTTCCGAGGTCTTGGTCATACCGGGATGTCCTTCCATTAAAGAATCGTGATAACAAGAGATTACCTTTTTCTGTAAATCTGTGCTGGGCAGGTATAACCGTTCTTGGAAATATAATAGGTTGTCCTTCACCGTAAAGTCCTTTCCCTGCAGATGCTAATTCTGTATGTCTGCTGGAGTTACCAGTAGCCTGGCTTTATCCTTAACTTCCTCTATGGATTGTGTGGCGATTACACCTAGAATTCTTTGTTCGGGAATGATAGGTACAGGTTTAGGATTGATCAAATGTTCTTCCACTCCCATCCGAGAAAGGGCATCAGCTTTACCGTTTTTTGTACCAGGTCAATAGGTAATTATGAAGTCAAACTCAGCAAAGAATAGTGCCCAACGGAGTTGCCTAGAGATTGAGCTTTTGCGGTTTTCAAATATTGCAGGTTTCGGTGATCTGTAATCACAGTAACGGTGTGTCGGGCCCCCAGAAGATAATGCCGCCAAGCCTTAAAGCGGACTTGATAGCTAGAAGTTCCTTATCAGTAATAGTGTAATTGATTTCAGGAGGCGAGAATTTGCGGGACCAAAATGCCACGGGATGCAACTGATTGGTTACTGGGTCCTTTTGTGATAGAACTGCCCCCATGGCAAGGCTCGAAGCATCAGTTTCAACGATGTAGGGGAGTTCTGGGCGAGGATGTTTTAAGATCGGTGCAGAGATAAATCTAGTCTTCAAATTCTGGAAAGCTTGTTCCGCCTCGGTAGACCATTCAAAACGTTTGTTTTTCTTTAACAAGGCGGTGATGGGCTGGACTATTCGAGAGAATTCGGGGATAAACCTGTGGTAAAAGTTAGCGAAGCCTAACATGCTTTGAACACCTTTTACGGAGGATGGCGATGGCCATTTGAGAATTGCATCGACCTTCTTTGAATCCATACGCACTCCGCTAGGTGATAATATGAATCCCAAGAATTCAACTTCAGTCACGTTGAAAACACATTTTTCCAACTTAGCGAAAAGTTTGTGTTGTCGCAATCTCTCGAGGACCATTTTCACGTGTTTCCGATGTTCAGTTTCCGATGAAGAATAAACGAGGATGTCGTCAATGTAAACAACAACACACACATCTATGAGCTCTCTGAGGACATCGTTCATAAAATATTGAAAGGCGGCCGGGGCATTGCAAAGTCCGAAGGGCATGACCTGATATTCAAATAGCCCATACTTGGTGCGGAAGGCCGTCTTCCATTCATCGCCCTCTTTTACTCGTACCAAGTGGTAGGCTCCTCTAAGATCCAGCTTTGTATATATGCATGCTTTTCTGACTTGGTCCAGGAGTTCAGGGATCAAAGGTAATGGATATCTATTCTTAACGGTGATCTGGTTCAGGGCGCGATAATCTATACAAGTTCTAAGGTCCCCTTCTTTTTTTGGAACGAAGAACAAAGCTGAGGAAGCAGGGGACTTGGAAGGACGAATAAACCCATTTGCTAGGTATTGATCCAGGTATTGTCGGAGGTGAAGATTCTCAGGCTCGGTGAGGGCATAAATTCTACTACAAGGAGGAGTAGATCCAGGTATCAGGTCTATCTGGCAGTCATAAGACCTATGAGGAGGTAGAGAGTTAGCCTGATCCTTCCGGAAAAACATCTTGGAATTCTAGGTATTCAGGAGGTAACTGGGGAGCCTCCGAGGAAATTGCTGCCAGTGCAACACCAGGTCGAGGGTGACAAGTAGAGACACATTCTGGAAACTGAACCGTTCTTGCTCGCCAATCGATCTGAGGATTGTGCTTCTCTAACCAAGGAATTCCTAGAATAATCTGGAACTGAGGGGCCTTGATCACATCGAACACGATCTTCTCATGGTGTCCATCTTGACTTACTAGCGTCACTTCTTGGGTGGTATGCGTTACTGGTCCGGAGGCTATCTCCGTACCATCCACCGTAGTAATGACGTCCTTTACAGCCTTTGGACAAAGAGTCAGATTCATCCTCAAAACCATTTCATGATCCACATAATTGCCAATGGCACCGCTGTCGACGTAAGCTTCAATCGCATGTAATCGATCCGGATGTTCAGGGCTAATGAGGACCATAGGTATCACGAAATGCGAGGTCACGGAACTGGTTTTAACGCTCGGCAAGAGGACCTCTATTCTTGTCGGGCGAGGTCGTTTCCCTGCTCAGAGTTTGTGACCCTGGTAACTGCAGCTCCTACTGCCTTCTTGGCTGGTTTCACCGGACAGTCTCGAAGAAAGTGCCCCGAGTTTCCGCAATAGAGGCATAATTGCAGCTGTTTTCTCCTTTCCCGCTCCTTTTGTGTTAGTGGTCCTTTCAGGCCCCCTATTTGCATGGGTTCCCCGGAGTCTACTCCTTTGGTAGGAGTTGGTGGTTTGGAAAATACTCGAGCATCAAACTTGGAACGATCGGCCTTCCTGTTCTGCAGTCTGTGGTCAATTTGAACGACTAAGTCAATATAGTCCGAACAGTCTTGCGGGGGATTCACTACTTGGGCTAACACATCTTTGAGCTCTCCACGTAGACCTCTATAAAACAGCGTAATCCTTTTGTCCTCAGGCCATCGAGTTTCCACTATCAGTCTGTTGAAAGACGCAATATAAGCCAAAAGGTCTTGATTACCCTGTCGCAATGAAAGGAGCTCATTGTCCAAGGCCTGCCCCTGTGAATGTCTTGCAAACAGTTTTTCCATATTGAGCTGAAAAGCTTGAAAATCATGGAGAACCGGATCATCTTGATTAACTAGAGGGATCGACCAGTCTGCCGCATTGCCACTAAGGTACGAAAGCACGAAAGCTACCTTAGCTTGATCAGTTGGAAAGGCTGCTGGCCGGCATAAGAAGTGCAACCGGCACTGATTAATGAATACTGCAAACCTCTTTGGGTCACCAGAAAATCGTTCGGGCGGAGCCAGAGGTACATTCCCAGGTAGGTTGATCTGCACTGGGTTCGTAGAGGATGTTGAAGGAAGATTTGCCCCTGATGCGGGTAACGGAGTTTGTCTGTCTTGTGACTGTAGCAATTGTCTAGCGAGATCGTCTGTTCGCTCCTTGGAAATAATCAGTTCCCTTCTTAGAGCATTCGTTTCCTGACGGGCTGCATGCACTTCTGCTCTTAGTTCCCCAAGTAACTGGGCTAGTTGGTCGGCATCCGAGGTTTCCATAGCGCCTGGGTGGGAGTTTTGCGGTAGGCTTTGTGTTCTGTAACGCTCACCTGATTCCCGCAGAGGCGCCGGTCTTGACTGGGTGAATGCCGTATCTTCAAAGGTGATGTATAACACACGGTTGGCTCTTTGGGCTGGACCTCTGTGCACTGTATGTCTGACTCGAAGAGTAAGATGTCTGCAGATAGAAAATATGGGATTAATGAACTGGGGTTATTGGGTGCCTCTCTCCTCTTCCCTTTCTCTTCTCCTGTAGAACCCCAAAGGTTAACGCACTCACCTTAGGTAAGTGAAGGCCGGGCTCTCCATCTGCCTCGGGGCAGGGTGCCGTAACCAGTTCCTTCACTGGATAAGGGTGCAGGCCTCTTGACCTCAGAGGACTGCTGTCCGTCGTTAACTGCACGAACGGTAAGTTCTGGGCGCTTCAAATGTCTTAAAAGTCTTTTGTAATGATATCTCTTGTTTTGCAGAGTTCCGGCGATGGCGGATGGCGGGCTGATGAGAGTTGAGGATCGAACCCGCGTGAGGAATAGAAGCGCCTGGAAGCACGTAGGTAAGCGCTTGTAGCCTGCTTCACGATGCGCACTAACTGTCCCTTTTATCTTGCAGGTACAAGTTCGGAGCTTTAGAGAAGCTGAAGGGTGCTGGAATACCCACTGGATTCGGCGTGGGAAGGAGTAATGGCACGTGAGTAATAAAGTTGCCCAATGTCTTTAAACGCACCTTCTTTTGTCTTTCAGATGTGGGATGCAGCGCCGAAGGCCTCCGGAGCGTGCAAAGAGCTGGTAAGCTTTTGTCTTTCAGATGCCGGAATGCAGTGCGAAGACCTCCGTAACATGCGAAGAGTAGGTAAGCCTTTGTCTTCCAGATGCCGGAATGCAGCGCGAGGCGTTGGTGACAGCCGATGGACCAGGTAAGAGATGCGCTGCCACTGAAGACCGTAGTGCTAACCTGTTCTTTCTTTGTCTTTACAGGTGCTGCTGAAGACTGGATTCCAGGATGGTAAGCCTTTGTTTCCTTAGGCCCAGGATCAGAAGCAGAAGACACGATGAGCGTTCTGCTGCAGAGAATGCAGAATAACACAAAGCAAGATTCATCCATCGGGTGTGGTTTAAATAGCCTCCTGTAGTGCTTAGGCGTCTCCTTCCACAGCCACGCCTAGGTAAGAAAAGAGTTCCTGCTTTCCAGAAGAGTTCCAGTGTTCTGAACCTAGGGAGTGGCTCCTGCCCCACCCAACAGGAAAAGTAGTCCCAAACAGAAGAGGATCCGGGGTTCAACTGGCAGGTAAGTAAGCAGCATGGTCTGCTGCAGGTAAGTCCACCCAAGCATTATGAGCCTGGCGCTTCCAGCGCTGGGACTGGGCATCTTTATGAGCCTGGTGCCACTGGCGCCAGGACAGGGTCCAAAAGGTCCCAATTGGGACTGGCTGGCACTCGGAACCGGGGTTATGGGTCTGCTTCCAAGGGAGTCGGGCAAGTCCTGATCTTTTGGAAGCAGAGATCATGACACATAGTCCTTCCACAAACATGACTGATGCCAATACACAGATGGCACGTAGTATAGCCATGCCAGAATTGTCAACCAGCCTCAGATGGAAGTTGAATACTCCTGACCATGAGCCATGTACAATGCATGTCAGATGACATTTCATGGAATTCACTATTAGAAAACACACGTGTCACAGGGTGGAACAGCGCTAGGGTGTTGTAATACAGTGAGGGCAGGCATACGGATTCAATAATGCTAGGTCACATTGACATCACGCAAGTGAATAGGCATATTGAAGGGGACAACAGGGTTTAGAAGTGTGTGGGTGCATGCAGTACATGGGTACGGCCTCAACTATGAATAAAAACACAGATCCAGTAATGTCAACGTCGTGGCCTGATGGCAGTGTAAGGGTAAGTGCCGTCATCATGTGTAAAGTGTTGGTAGTGGGTTGTAGGGATACAGTAAACCCCACCCCCAAGGGCGGGGGTGGCTGGGAGACAGTGCATGGGTTAAAATGGTTGCTCAGAGTACCATGTCGTAGCAGACAGTGTGGGCAGGTGGCAAGTGCATTCACTCAGTCAACAGGGGAGAGGAGGACAGAAAGCACAACACATGAGGAAGCATCAGAAGTGCCTGCAGACCCTGAGAAGCTACACCTCCAGTTACATAGAGGTAGGGAGGCTGTACCAGAGGGAGGCCCCAGCTAAACACAGATGTGAACCACAAACTAATTTCCATGAGGAGCAACTGACCCTGAGGGAGTAAGAAAGGGATGATCAAAGACCATGAGAATGAAGTAAATACTGGAGGTGGAGTTGAAGGAATTGCTGGCCCAGGACCCATAGGGACTTGCTAAGAATGCACACGGTTCAGGAATGAACACTCATAGCCACTGTGAGCCTGTGCCATCATCCCAGTCCTAGGGAGATACCTTGCACCAAGCCTAAAGGACTTTTCACACAATCCAGGACTGGCAGAGTTGCAGAGGGAAGAGTGTAGAATCATAGAAATCCTGGTAAAGTCTGTTGCAGTAGTCCATCATAGGAATTACCAGTCCTCTGCAGACAGTGAGCTGCTGGGGGATGGAGAGGAAAGGAAGAATGCCTCTGAGGATGAGCAACTTGCAGGGTGACCTCACAGAGACGTCAGTCATGTGATGATAGAAGGCGACTGTTGAGTGGAAGATCATCACAGGCTATCCGCGACCACAGGTTGGAGCAAGAATAGGGCCAAGAGAGGCTGGACAGAGAGTGTCATGGAAGGAGGGAGCAGGTGTGGTGATGAGGATTGCCTCTGTGTGCAGCATATGGTTTGTATGCAGTCTGCATGACAACAAGCACGTATCAGTCCAACATCACATGGGTCACACATGGCAGTCATTACAATGTAGCCTGAACTGGCAGACAATCATAACACATCACCCAAGCAACATACACATGGTCTGTACACACACGCATCACCACTCACCGGACATTCCGACATACATTGGCAGGTCTCCCACGCCTTGGATCTGCTCCATTGCAATGAAATCACTAGTGATCTTCTCATGTCCAGTGAGTTCATCGTCCTCTGGTGGTGACCCACTGCCAGTCACCAGAGTAGAGGCAAACTTTGAAGCCAGCTTGTCTTTTGCTTGGTGTTGGAAGTCATTCCAACGCTTCAAAACATCACCAGCTGTGCGCCTATCATAGCCCAAGACGCTAATATGGTCAGCGAGGCACTCCCAGGGGGTCATACGCTGAGCAGGTGTATGTGTGCTCCCTGCCTGCACCAGCATGGCACGGCCATGTTCCAACATGTAGTCCACGAGCATCTCCAGTTCCTCATCACAAAAACTCCTCTTTCCCGATGTGTGGGACTCCTGTGCCGTATCTGGGGTCTTAGCCTGTACTGCTGGAGCATGCTTCTGCTTCTTGTGAGGTGGTGCAGACCCTGAGTGGCGTGTACTGCTCTGGTCAGTAGGTGCTGGAGTACAGGTGGACTGGCCTATGGAATCAGCCACCAATGTAACTACAGAAGGTCAGCTTGCAGGTATCAGTAGCTGGGTGCACTGCTCTGGTCAGTAGGCTCTGGTCAGTAGGTGCTGGAGTACAGGTGGACTGGCCTATGGAATCAGCCACCAATGTAACTACAGAAGGTCAGCTTGCAGGTATCAGTAGCTGGGTGCTGTTGCCAGGACTCTGCGCCACACGTGTCTTGGCCTTAGTGACAAGGGACTTGGCCCCTGAGTCACACTGGGCCGGGACCAATCCATTCCTGGCTGGGTGACCCTGAGACAGAGTGCCGGTTGCTACAGCTGCCCTTGCAGCTTCCAGACCCTGGCCGGTGTGAACAGCAGATGACACCGCTGCTCCAGATCCCCGGGTGCCAGTGCCTGGAACTTGCACGCACGTGTCTTGGCCTTCGGGACATAGAAATCGGCCATTGAGTCACCCTGTCCCTGTGCCGGGACCACTACCGTCTGGGCTGGCTGACCCCGAGCCTGGGTAGTGGTAGCCGCAGCTGCCCTGCAGCTTCCACACTCTGGACAGCAGATGGCACTGCTTGTCCGGGACCACGGGTGCTGAGTATGTCAGCAGCTGCTGCATCTCCCTGGCCCGGTTGGGTGTGGGGCATAGTTCTTCCTGCATGGTCCTGCACACCTTGCCCACATGGACCACCTTGGCCAGCTTGGCCACCCTGGCCACGTCGCCCACCTTGGCCACCTCTGGCAATTCGCCCACCTTTGCCTCCCTTCCCACTTGTTGCCCTCCCAGTCATGGCACTGATGGACTAGCACAATGGGAGGTGCAGCCAACAATTGTCCTGGGAAATTGGAGTGAGGGGCCAGGGTACGTGATGGAAAACGTACCACTGTGCTCCAAAAAAGCTCTATGTGACCCCTGGTGAACAAATAGGTCCCGCATTCTCCTCTTGTTCCCCCCCAACCAGCTTCACTTGCTGCCCTCTTTTAGTTTGTTGTTCGTTCCCTCCCCCCCCGCAATTTGGGTCTTGGAATTGCCTCCCAAGTCCCCTACATCCCTCCCCTTTTTCCCCAGGGCCTCCCCCAAGCCTATTGCTCTTGGGGCGCCGTGCATCTAAACTCTTGGCTGCTCGTTCCCCTGTGGGTCTGCTGGCAGTGCTTTGTTCAGGGATTGGCCTGTGATTCCTCTAAGACTCTCTGCTGGCTGCCGGCGGCAGAGAGTTCCCCCCCCCAGCTTGCTTCCACAGGGCACTCCCTGTATTTTAATGGCTGGCATCCTGGGAGGTGCGTGCCCCCCCCCCACTTGGGCATCTCATACACATCCCGCATTTTGAAGTGCCGTCATCCATTCCAATGACATCAAAGCAGCGCCCACCTCGGACAGGTGGGTCCCGTCCCCTTCAAAATACCCTGGTACTTTTAAAGTGAAGAGGGGATGGCGAATCCAAATCATCCCCCTGCCTTTCAGAAAACCGCCCATCCGATTATTTGTTTTGCGCTTTGCTTCTTCTATGGCGCCGTGGCGCAATGCCCCCTTCCACTCCTGTCTTGTGATTATCTCCGACCACATCACCTCGCATCCCCTGAGCCCACTCCCCATCCTATGAAGTAGGCTTCGCAATAGTTCTGACAGGTCCTTCCTTCCTTTTGTCACCAAATCGTTGCCCCCTATATGTAACAATACGATATCAGGCCAGGGGTGTTCCCTTGCCGCCTGTTCCAAAGTTCCCCATACGGATGGGACCTTCAAGCCAGCCTTGGAGATCCAGCTGATCTGTGTGTTCCGTAGTCCCAAGTTCCCGTCCCTAAACGCCTGCTGTGCTCTGGCCGCTGCACGGGCCACGAAGGAGTGCCCCACGACCCAAACCCTGGTGGCTTCTGTGGAGACATGACAGATCGTGTTAGCATATGTATACTGACTGATGTCCTTCCCCCCCTTTGCCGCCCTCGGCCCCCCCGCTCCCCCCTTGATTCCTTCCTTTAGCGCACGTATAATTTGTATTTATCCGATGCCCATCTCCCGATCTTTTATACCATGTCTTCCCCCAGACCTTCCCTGCTTGCTGTTGTCGCTGCACCTATGCAAAATGAGTGAGTAGAATATAGCCCCGGATCCACCCCCGAAGTTGCCAGAGTTCCCTCCAAGACCCGCCTGAACTGAAAATTGGTAAGGGGGGTTTGGTCCTTGTGTAGGAATAGATACCCCGGCTCCCCCCCCTGATGGCGAAGTATGCCGTGGTGCATACCACTGGACAGAAAGCCTCCTGTCCCAGTCTGGCTAACCGCAGTTCGCTTCCTTTGGCCTACTGGTCTGTTTTGGAAATCCTAATATTGACCGATAACCCCTCCCCAATGTGGCGTACATCCCCCCATAGTAAGGCTCTGCCGCTCGAATCATTCTTGGCTTTGGCTACCAATTCACTTATCCGCTGTACCCCGAAAAAGGCCAGTGCGAAGCATGCCTTAAACATAATGCATTCGTATTGCGAGTAGCACACCCTTGAGGTTGCTGCCATCACCTTTTGTAACAGCTCAAAATCAATGGGTTTCCTTACAATGTTGGGGGGGGGGCGTTGCCATGACTGCCCCTGCCCTGTCCCATCCTTTCATTGCAGCTCTCACTAGGAAGCCTTTTGTCGGGTCCGGTTGGCCCGCCAGAACCACCCCCACCGGCGGGGTGTGGGGAGCTCACTGTCTATCTAATGCGCCGGGTGTTGTTCCGTGACCTTCGCCGTGCCCCCCAAGTGCTTTCTAACTGCCGCGCCCCTAGCCCTCCTCCCGGCCTGTTGCTATCTGGATGACAAGGGGGACCCTACATTAGCTTAACCTGCAAGTGCATGTCATGAACTGGCTTAATAAATCAGTAAGCCCGAGCATTTCTTTGTACTATGATCCAACCCTGCATTGCGCCCTGAAACACTTGTGTATAAGCGCGTTACAAGTACCACCTCATAGCATCCTCTTGAATGATGAATTGTGAAATGCATACCATAATAATGCATGTTGGCGAGGAAAACCCCTAATTTCACACCAAACAGACCATTCACAACGTAGGGTTTTGCGCCCCCCTGCTCGAGAGGCAGCCCCCCCATAATACCCCACGCCGAACGCCACCCCCCGCCTACGCCCCGAAGCCTGGTCCCGCCTGAGCCAAACCAATGCCTCCACCCGGAAAACCCCCCCGAATGAGAAACCCATGCCACCCCTCCCCCGCAGCGGAGTCCGGAGGCAGAGCCACCCGCCCGGGGAAAGCCATCCAAGCAAAGGCGCCGGTGCCAGTGGCATCATTTATTGTGATGCGGCCTCCCTGCACATGAGGCAGCCCCCCCATGATACCCCGCGCCGAACGCCAACCCCCAACCCGCCCCCGAACACCCGGTCCTGCAAGAGCCCCCCACTCTCTCCCCAACCCCCCCCACTCGGACAACCCCCCCGAACGAGCAACCCCGCCACCAACCCCCCGCAGCGGAGTCTTGCGGCAGAGCCACCCGCCCGGGGAAGGCTACCCAGGCAAAGGCGCCGGCCCGAAAGCCGGAAGGGGAGAAACCAAGAACCAACGGTGCCCGCCAGACTAACACCACTGCTCCGATCTCATTGAAACTGCTGAGTGCAATGGCGCCCCCCGCGCCGGCACTCAGTATGAGCCTGCGGCGCGGCGGGCATTCAAAGGAGCCCGGTGACCATTAAATACAGTGATGCAAATGCAGAAGGGGCTTCCGCAGTGCCTGCTGGAGTCAATGCAACACCCGCCAAACATAACAACCCGATAAACCAATCCCCTAACGCTCAAGTCGCACGGCACCACCCATACCGAGCCTTCCCCATTCAGCCGACAAATCGCAAGGCACCACCCGTACCGAGCCTTCCCCATTCAGCCGACCATCGTTCCGTGCGGCCCGCCATCCACCGCGTGCATGTCCTTCGCAGTCCACAAGAGCATCCTAGTGTGCACATACATATCCCTCTTATCCCACAATTAGCCATGTTCTCTGAAATTTTTCAATGCTCTCTTGTACCCGTCCATACGGCACCGAAAGTGGGCACGGCATCGTACCCCCTCTACACAAACCCTCACATTGATTCAAACCAGAAATGTAACGCGACCCACGGTCGCAGCTTCACTTAACGCGATTGACCTGCCCTCAAAAAACCCCACTGGACCCACAATGGTGTACTGGGAAACCGTCGTCACTACCCCCAGCGCTAGCAAGCACCGCCCACCCCCCGGTCAAAACATGCAGGCAGGCGCCACCTCCCCAACTTCGACCCCTCCACTAACCCCCCAGCCCCCCGTCCTCCGTGACATCATGTGGCCACCCATACCCGCTCTCCTAACAACACCCTGTATTACACGCGCCACGGCCTGGCCGGCAAGCCCACCATGTTACCCAACAGCGATGTCTCCCCCCGTACCTCGGTCCCCAACCGCACCCAAATGCAATACCTCCCCCTCACCGTGGTTCGCCCCCCACCTAACAAACAATGATTATTTGGGCTATGCATTCTTAAACCCCCCCCACCCGCGCACCATCATTACACGCACCAAAACCCCTTCATGGCGAAATAGCCAAACCCCATATGCATTATCCCCCCCCGCACCTCAGTCCCCCACCGATCCCCCGACACTTGCGGCGCCCTCTTGCACTCCCCAATGTATCCCCCTAACCGTGATTCGCCCATTCCCCCACAACAAACAAACGACTTGTTTGGGCTATGTTTTTTTTTTTTTTGCCCCCCTCCCCCCACGCATCATCATCGCGCGCAACCAAACCCCTTCAAGCAAAACACCATATGCATCGTTTCCCCGTTCGAATGCGTTCACCCTCCCTCCACCCCGCGAACAAACAGCGGTTTGTTTATATTATACCTTACTCCTTGAATCTCCCCTCCCACGCCCCATCATCCCGCCCAACCAAACGCCTTCATAGCAACCACCATATGCAATAATGTCCCGTTCGAATGTGTGCACCCTCCTTCCCCCCCTGCTCTCGTCCGTTCCCGTGAAAACATATCGGGACACCCTCTTGCCCTCTTACGCGCATCGCACCCTACAAGCGTTGTCTCCCCCCACACCTTGGTCTCCAACCGTTCCCTGCGAAACTTTGCGGCGCCATCTTGCGCTCCCCCAATGCGTCCCCCTCGCCGTGGTTTGCCCCCTCCCACATAACAACCAACGGTTTGTTTATATTGTGCCTATTGCTTTAATCTCCGACCTCCCACGCCCCATCATCGCGCCCAACCAAACGCCTTCCTGGCAAACACCATGTACATTATTATCCCGTTCGAATGCGTGCACCCTCCTTCCACCCCGCGCTCTCGTCCGCGCTCGCGCTCTCGTCTGTTCCCATGAAAACATGTTGTGACACCCTCCTGCCCTCTTTACGCGCATCGCACCCTACGATGATTATACCCCTTTCACCCTTACTTGTAACCTCACTACACCCCCGCCTCTACCCCCACCCCCACTACCACAATACACCCCTAACCGCCTTGCATTCCGCGTCCGCCATGGCGCTCGACATTGATCGACCAGCCGCGAGCCGCATTAACCATACCACGTACCTTTAATTGTCCCGGCTGGAACCGAAACCCGCAGCGGCAGGAACTCCCGAGAAATCCACACGTCTAAACTCCTGGATCCCGCTTGGAACCAGCCGCGATGACAACGAAGCCCGGGGGGCAGGATGCAATATGGATCTCCGCGTGAGGCAGGATGCCGAATAAAACCCCGATCCGGCGAGGCAGGAAACTGGAAACCAACAACGAACGCAGCTCTGGCGAAAACTAACGCAGCTCTGGCGAAAACGAACGCAGCTCCGGTGAAAACAAACGCAGCTCCGGCGAGACGGGAAACCGAGGGAGGATGTGTGAATGCTCACACAAGTCCGGGCTTTTATGACCGGCTTCTCCCCGGTTTCCCGCCCTGCGCCAAAGCTTTCGCGCCCTGCCGGGGGGGGCGGGCCCCGCATTACGTCATCATCCCGCCCCCCGGCGCGTTATTTCTTACAGGCGTGGGGGGGGAAGGGCGCCCTGGACCGCCCCCACTAAGGGGCGGCACCCGCCATGCCAGCTTTCCTGGCGCGTTCGCCCGCCGGAGCCTTCTGTGGAAAGCTGGTGAAAAAGCTGATGTGTGGCTCCTTTAACAATGGCAGGAGGCATTCTGTTATTACGTAGAGTCCAACGAGAAACGCTTCCGCAAAGTAATTGGCAAAGTATTTAGTGTCGGCATTGGTGTTGGAAGGAAGAGCAGTAGTCACTTACTGCTACCACTATTGTTGCCGAGTCTCTACTCTGAGCCTTCTGTGGAAAGCTGGTGAAAAAGCTGGTGTAGCTCCTTTAACAATGCCAGGAGGTGTTCTATTATAACGTGGAGCCCAACACGAAGTGATTGGCAAAGTGTTCGGTGTCGGCGTTGGTGTCGGAAGGAAGAGCAGTAGTCACTCTGGTACTGCTACCACTATTGTTGCCGAGTCTCTACTCTGAGCCTTCTGTGGAAAGCTGGTGAAAAAGCTGGTGTAGCTCCTTTAACAATGGCAGGAGGCATTCTGTTATTACGTAGAGTCCAACGAGAAACGCTTCCGCAAAGTAATTGGCAAAGTATTTAGTGTCGGCATTGGTGTTGGAAGGAAGAGCAGTAGTCACTCTGTTACTGCTACCACTATTGTTGCCGAGTCTCTGCTGTGAGCCTTCTGTGGAAAGCTGGTGAAAAAGCTGGTGTAGCTCCTTTAACAATGCCAGGAGGTGTTCTATTATAACGTGGAGCCCAACACGAAGTGATTGGCAAAGTGTTCGGTGTCGGCGTTGGTGTCGGAAGGAAGAGCAGTAGTCACTCTGTTACTGCTACCACTATTGTTGCTGAGTCTCTGCTGTGAGCCTTCCGTGGTAAACCTGTGAAAAAGCTGGCATGTGGCTCTTTTAACAACGGCAGGAGACGTTATTTTATTACGTGGAGCCCAACAAGAAATGCTTGCGCAAAGTAATTGGCAAAGTGTTTGGTGTCGATGTCGGTGTTGGAAGGAAGAGCAATAGTCACCAGTGGTGGAAATGGAAAAAATGTGGTGGGGGATCCCACAAGTGCCGGGGTGGGGGAGGAGTTGGGGGGCAGAGGGGGCGTGGTCTAGAGGGGGCAGGGTTGGTAGTGGCCATCCGGTCAGATAAACATTTCAAAAAAGAAAGAAAAAAAAGCGCCCACAAAGGCAACATTGCCTTTTAACGCTGGCCAGGGCTTTAAGTGGGATGGGGCCTGCCGGGGCTCAGCCCCAGCAGGCTCCGAAATTTCGATTTGAGGCAGGGCCCTGTGGGGCCCACTAATCTCCCCTGCCAGTCCTGGCCACTACACGAAAAGGATTTTTTTCTGAAGCCTGAAGCTATCGCTCGTGTGCGAAAGCTTCAGGCTCCAGAAAAAAATGCCTTTCAGCCATAATGACCTGCGAGGCATCCCTTTAATCAAGTGATGCACGTGGGCCGGCGCCACCATTATGGAGAAAACGTGAGGCCGCTGGAAACAGAGGCCTTGCTTTCTAAATACTGAAGCTCCCGCGGATTCGCCAGAGTTTCAGTCTTAAGGAACAGGGCCACTGCTTCCAGGGGCCTCACCTTTTCAGCCTTAATGGTGATGCTGCCCCTACCCAGCTGGCAAGGGGCAGCGCCACCATTAAGGCTGAATAGGCGAGGCCCTGTCCCCTGCCAGGCAAGCCTATAGAAAATAAATGCAGAGATCAACACCCTCCCTGGGGAGAGGGTGTTGATCACTACAAAAGGCTGCCTGGCAGGGGTGCCAGTGGCCCATTGAGCCGGGGCTCCTCGGGGGAGCGTGGCCTAATGTGCCAGCAGGACCCCTGCAGTTAGGCCAGGCCTCCTTGATGAGCCCTGGCTCATTTTGTTGTGCCCAAAAGAGAAAACGAAGAAAAAAAAACGCCCGCGAGGGCAGCATTGCCTTTTACGCTGCTCTGGCACTGCTGTGTAAAGCACAATGCTCGCCACATGTACAACTGACTCCTTTCAGTTGTACATGTGGTGAGCATTGTGAATTACACATCAGTGCCAAAGCCGCAGTAAACGGCAATGCTGCCGTCGCAGAAGCTTATTTTTTTTCTTTTTCTTTTTTCCAGCGTGGTTCATGGGCTTGGGTGGCTGACTCTGGCCGGATCCCGAGATCCGGCTACACATCTGGTGCCGGATCTCGGATCCGCCGAGAGCCGGCCCAATGACCAGCACTGGTAGTCACTCTGTTACTGCTACCACTATTGTTGCTGAGTCTCTGCTGTGAGCCTTCTGTGGAAAGCTGGTGAAAAAGCTGGTGTGTGGCTCCTTTAACACCGCAAGGAAGTGTTCTGTTATAACGTGGAGCACAACGCTAAGCGATTGACAAAGTGTTTGCGTTGGTGTCAGAAGGAAGAGCAGTAGTCACTCTGTTACTGATATCACTATGTTGCAGTCTCTGCTATGAGCCTTCCATGGAAAGCTGGTGAAGAAGTGGGTTTGTGGCTTCTTTAGCAACGCCAGGAGGCGTTCTATTATAACGTGGAGCCCAACGTGAAGCGCTTGCGCAAAGTGATTGGCAAAGTGTTCAGTGTTCTGTGGTCAGCGGGACGGCTGGTTGCCTGACTGGCTGCTTGTTTGTTAGCCCGTGGACCTGCCTTGCTGGACACCGCACTCTACGGCATTTAATTATGGTGAGTGCTGAGAGAGCTTGTTTGACCAATCATCCGAACCTACTCTGAAGCGAAGGAGGTGAGCAACCTTCTACATGGCAAGTGAATGAACACTCTCACACACCTCCATACACTAGAATCATGCAGGTGTTTTATTAGGAAAGGCTGTACTTGTGCTGCTTGTGATGGGAGTCTGGGGAGCCATTGAATCCCCATACGCTGTCAGGTGAATTTAGACGTTTGCTGGTCTGCGATAAAGCAATAAACCTTTACGGCGGGTCGGATGAACTCAGCCCGGGTACCTATCTTAAAGAGCAGAATTGATCGACCTGGCTCTCTGCTTACGTTCGATGTGTACAGTGTGCAAAGATTTGAATTGAGTAAGGTGGGCAAAGCCGGTAAACCATACTTGCATATTGTTGCGAGCACTGTAACGATGCCGCAAGAGAAAAGTCTGCTAAGAACGCAAAACGGGCAGCAAACAAGACAAACAATTCTTAACGACCACCTGCTTCATTCAATACCTAGTCTGGGATTTCTGATGTTGAGTGGGGCAGTCAATGTTTTGGCAAATTGGTAAGTGTTCAATATACAGAGTTGGCAAAATCGAAGGATAGCGAGCACATGACGCCTGAGCCACTGGGAAACCATAAGCAGCAAACGAAAACCCTGGGGGAATTAACTGGGAGTCCAATGATAAAAAAGTGGTGGAAGAGAGGCCCATGACTTCATCCTTGGGAGGGGAGATACAGTCCTGGGCTTATTCTTGGTGCTCAACAGACCCACTCTGATAGCTCACCCGGAAGCCCTGTTAAGATAAATGACTTGCATGAGCCCAATGACCCATTGGAAGAGATCTTGAGTGCTAACTCAAAGGAGCCACAAGGTCATCTGATGGGAAGAGATAAACAAGGTGTTGCAACCAATATGGAAGGGAAGGAATTGGGTGCCATTGGAAGCTGTGAGACTCAAGTTGGATATGTAAGCCAAATGATGTCTCAGGGAGTTGACTGATTTAATGGGCGCGAAAGTGTGGAGCCCTGTGAACCCCAGGCTAAAATAGTGAATGGAATAAAAGCTAATGGAATGGAAATGGGATGGGGAAAGTTTGCATCGAGAAGTTCCTCACCTATTTTACCGGTGTTGCCACCCGTGAACATTTTTAAAATGCCTTGCCGCCCAGCTATCACGTGACCTAACTGAATTCACGGCAAAAAACTCCACCCAAAAAATAAAAGGCCTTGCAACTATCGAAGATAGGCTAAGGGCTCTGAAACTTGAATAATCAAATGATGATCTATGGGGCATAAACTCGCACTCAACAATCCAAGGAGGACGTCTAACCAGACTCATGTAGGAGGTTGACCCTGAAGGAGCAAATGAAGAAGATAGTATTCCCTGGCCGATGCCCAACTCAGCCTCTGCGGTTTTTCCACAAACTAGTCATTATAGGGCCTGAGTCACCTTGCCTAACATCTCTACCGATTCTTCAGACTCAAGTTGTGGGGAGTTCTCTAAGATAAAGCAAAATGATCGAATAGAACACAGGGGATGGACCCAAATGATCTTCAGCGTGTGATCATGGATGCGCTGTCAACATCTTTAGTCCCCTTTACAAAACTATGAGTCAATCCACTGCTCTCTTCAAGACCAAGCGACTCCGATTGCAAGGTTTCAAACGAAATTGAGCTTCCTGGAAAGGCTTGCTGTCAAAGTGGAAGAGCTTTTAAACAAGGAAGCGGAAACATCATTACAGTGGCAAAATCGGCTCTGCGATATGGCGCGAAGAGAGTCAACAGATAAATCCCTCTTAATGGAAGCCATCCTAGAGGATTGTAAATGGATGCGATGGAAATGGAAAGAACTGAACGTGCCTTTGCATAAGATCAAACCAAATAACATGAAGGAAGCTAATGAAGTGATTGAAATGACATCTGCTGAGCCATCTGTTGGTATTGCTTCAGGCAAGGAGACTAATATTTTCTCCATATTCAAAGAGAAGCTAACCCCAGAGATAACATCGAAAGGTCAAAAAGAAGCCTCTCGCCCAATGGGCAAGAAAAGTAAGAACCAACCAACAAGGAGGAAGATCAAATCTAATGGATCAAGGGCCTTTCTGTGTAATCTTAGAGCATCCTCACCACTCACTATGCAACAGTCCCCGAAAAGATCTAGGAAAGAGCTGACGCTCCGGCAGAAATACGTCAAAAACCAACTTATAGGAGGCCAAGCGGAATAATGAGATCCAACAAATCTGAGGAGAAAATTGACTTGCTGGATAAAACATGGTTAAGTGATCTTCTGGACGTCATCAACCAAGAACAGGATGACGAAGAGTGGAATAATCTGAGCAGCTCGGAGTGGCCGGAAATTGAAAGACGGGTGAACTTGATTGCCTGTAGCCCCACCTCCCGAGAGATGAGGGATACAAGGGTGAAAAGTAAGCAAGCTCTAGTCAAACCAATTGTCAATTTAATTTTTGACAATGGAAGAGAAAAGCCGATGACTGGAACCATCTTGAGTATCTAAAATAGACACTGATATCCAGGTGAGACCCAAAAGGATGTGTCTTGTGGCCAGGACTAGCTTGGAGCAAAATTGAAAGGTCCCTTTAGAAAGGATCTTAGAAGGTCCAAATACACTGTTCCTGATTCGTCGCAATGTGATGAAGCTTTTGCAACATGTATTTGTATTCTGTCACATAACATCTGACGATATAAAAGTGGTTTCGTTTGCGACTGAAAATAAGATGGATTGGCTGATTCTTCACTTAGCCTCTTTAGAAATCAAGGAAACACTATTATTGCAGAGTGACAAACTTTTACCACTGGGATATGATTTGAGAGATTTTGAGGAAAGGGAAAGGAATGGGATTGTGGAGTCATCAAACGAAAATCAGAAAAATCACCACCAACTAAAAAGGAAATCAGAAGATGGATCTAAGCAAAGGAAGCCCAGACGATAATCTGAACAAACACCTTTGTTTGACATGGGGAAACCAAAGAGAAGTGAACTAGTCAATAAGAAAAATAGGCACCATTGCCCAGAAGAGCAGCCCCCACTAAAATTCACAGTGGAGAATCGCCATCTGCTTGGGAAGACCTGTTCCAAGCTTAATGATGGAAACAGAACAGAGTCGAGGCCTCAAATTGGGATTGGCTAGCCGGAGCTTTGGACACTAAGAACAAAAAGTAGACTGGCCCTACCCTTGACAAGCCTGACCTCCATATTGGTTTGTGGAATACGGGTGGATTTAAACCATTATTTAATTAAACAAATAGGGCCAGTATGACATGTTATGCATACAGGAGACATGGCTTAGAACCACCCCTATAGAACAGCAGAAACGGACACCACTAGCTACCCACCTCTACCACACCATAGTTGTAGGATAAGCTACTCAACCTGATATAGTTAAAGGCATGGTCTAGTAAAAAATTTTGTTTAAAAAATAGATAGGCAACATAAAAAAAAATACTAGCATTCTCTTTTTTAAAACTTCCTATGTAAAATTTTGAGCTATTCAAGCTCAAAATTCACAAAAGCAAGCACATGGGCGCATCCATTTTGTGAAATGGATGCCCTCCTGTGCTGGCTTTTGCTTTTGCGGCACTAATGAAGGAAAAGCCAGCCAGCTGTAGTAAACAAAAGCTACCGCTGGGTGGCTTTCCCTTCATTAGTGCTGTACGCGGAGGACGGGGACTGGAGACCAGAGCAGGAAAGCTGCAGCTGAATCTCGGTAAGTGCTATTTATTTTTAAAAAAAAATAAGCACTACCTGCGTTTTTTTTCTATGTTTTCCGGGCTGGAGGAGCCCGGAAAACTTAGAAATAAAACCGCAGCTTCAAAAACGCTGTATTTATGTTTGCGGTCGCTTTTGAAGCGACCGCAAACATAAATACAACGTTATTGTGTTGGAAAACGCTGCGGTTTTTCTTTCCAAGTTTCTCAGGCTCCTCCGGCTGGCTATCACTTTGGGTCTCCGGTGGTGTGGAGCACCGGAGACCCAAAGTGAAAGCCACAGCAGGCAGAAACACAATGCGGCTGTGTTTACATGCCGCGTAGTGTTTCTGCCTACAGCTGATTTCCCATTTGGGGCTCTTGGAGAGCCCCAAATGGGAAATGCTAAATGCTGCGTTGTTTATGCCTAAATCCCCGTGGGGAGCCCGAGAGCCCCAAATGGGAAAGCAGATTCAGGCAGAAACAACGCGGTTGTTTTCCGCAATGCTGCGTTGTTTCTGCCTGAATCTGCTTTCCCATTTGGGACTCTCGGGCTCCCGGGGAGCCCGAGTGCCCCAAATGGGAAAGCAGATTCAGGCAGAAACAACGCGGTTGTTTTCCGCAATGCTGCGTTGTTTCGGCCTGAATCTGCTTTCCCATTTGGGGCTCTCGGGCTCCGAGAGCCCCAAATGGGAAAGCAGATTCAGGCAGAAACACAACGCGGTTGTGTTGGAAAACGCTGCGGTTTTTCTTTCCGAGTTTCTCAGGCTCCTCCGAGCCAGAGGAGCCTGAGAAACTTGGAAAGAAAAACTGCAGCGTTTTCCAACACAATAACGTTGTATTTATGTTTGCGGTCGCTTCAAAAGCGACCGCAAACATAAATACAACGTTTTTAAAGCTGCGGTTAAATTTCTTAATTTTTACAGGCTCCTCCAGCCCGGAAAGCTTAGAAAAAAAAACGCAGCTAGTGCTTATTTTTTTTTTAAAATAAATAGCACTTACCGAGATTCAGCTGCAGCTTTCCTGCTCTGGTCTCCGGTCCCCGTCCTCTGCGTACAGCACTAATGAAGGGAAAGCCACCCAGCGGTAGCTTTTGTTTACTACAGCTGGCTGGCTTTTCCTTCATTAGTGCCGCAAAAGCAAAAGCCAGCACAGGAGGGCCTCCATTTCACAAAATGGATGCGCCCATGTGCTTGCTTTTGCGAATTTTGAGCTTGAATAGCTCAAAATTTTACATAGGCAGTTTTAAAAAAGAGAATGCTAGTATTTTATTTTTATGTTGCCTATCTATTTTTTAAATACATTTTTTTACTAGACCATGCCTTTAATATCATCAAAATACATGTTCAACCAGGGACATTATATCAAAATAACATATTTTAATTTTATCTCTCAGACAGTTAATATAAAAGAGATATTTAAAAAAACAATACATGCGCACATTGTTGACAAATTGGTACAGAGCAGTGATCTTGAATTAACACTTTTGGCTGTTTCTCTCATAAATGCATGTATAATTAATCTGCATTAAATGGTTACATGATATTAGTAACAAGTGAATGAGACCATATCAGCGTATCAAAAACATGGTATAACAGCGTCTACACTCTAGTGTGTTTCTGGGACAAGGGGCAGCACTGTCATAGTCTAAATTTCATTAGTGGAGTCCCAATGCCCGTCTTCAGGACGCAGATGGTTTAGGGAAGAGGTAGATTACACTATCAGCATGGTACCTATGCATCAGTGTTGACACCTAGGAATGATTAAAATTAACTGTATGTAAGATCCTTGGTAATAGTAACATGAGCAAAATAAATGGGAGAGTAGGGATCCTACTAACCTTGTATCAATTTCTTTGTAGGTGTGGAGGGCAAGATGATTGCACTTATCAATATAACCTGGCAGTAGGTTTTGACATCTGAATAAGTCCATACTGTAAAGAAATACATATAAATACTCAGTGATTCTACGCCAATAGACATTTAATTGCAATTTGTATATATATATATATATATATATATATATATATATGGGTAGGTATATAAATAAATTATTAGCGTCTATAGTTGTTATAAGTAATAGCAGGGTTTCTAAGACCGCATGTGGCAGGTAAGTGTTTTTCAGCGTGGGGTACTAGGGACTACATGACCCATAATGCACCATCAGATCTGCAAGAAAAAAAGCAGCAAAATCTGTTGATGCCGAACTTACATACTAACCTGGTCTTTTTACACCCATAGCTTTAAATGTATGTTGGAAACAAAACTTAATTTAATCCACGTGTTATAAGTGTGTACGTGGTGCGGCCATCCGAACTTCACGTGTAGTATGTAAGCGCGGATGTTGCGGTATATGTGTTCCGCCTGTGTAGTCAAGAATAAAAGCGCCAGTTAATGCATTGCGCTCGTATGTGTCATTTAGATAAAGAAAAAGGGGAGGGAGAGATGCAAAAACTGAATGCGAGCTTACCTGCAAGGCCCGTAATTCAGTCTTGTATTCAAAACAAGGAGTTTGACATGGATGACGGACTGTAAACTTCTTAAATATCCAGTCACCACAGTCATGTCTTCTCTGTGTGTGAAACAATAAACCGAGAGGACGGGACCAGCGCTCACCACACAACGCCTTTCTGGCTCTAGGCCAGAGCGCCATTTTAAAGTGGCATATGTAAAAAGATATCTGTTGGGCACTGACACCCAGGGCGGGATATTCTGTGAATGTGCCCACCTTCTTTTTATTGATATTAATGCCACGTTGGCTGAAAAGATGAGACGTCATTTTAAAATATGGACAAGGCTACGAATTTTATTTCATAGCAAGAATGGATTAGAAAAAATCCCAGCCGGGGTGCAGAATTATAATTCCACCGGCATTAAATGTATACCAGTCCAACAGGAAAAGATATATGGTTTCACTTTCTAGGTGTGTAAAGTGCTGGCACTGTAGCTCAATAGAGTGCAAGATACAGTGAACCCATACTGTTGCACACCGGTTGGTTGGGATACCAACCCACAGGGTAGGACACTCTAAATTGATTTATGCGGAGTACCAGAGTTAATGGACAAAGAGATTCCATTCCACGGCTAAATTCAGTCCAGTTTGGGCAGTTTTAAGATCATAAATCAATTTCTGCTCCAATTCTTTCAGGGATAAGTCCCTGTTACCACCTCATGGGTGGGCTTTCGTGGTTTGAATTACGAACCAGAAGATATCTTCGCAGGTGTGATTCGCCTCTACAAAGTGGGCTACATGGGTCTTGTCAGGTGTCCCATTTCGAATTGCTGAACGGTGTTCGCCTATTCGTACTTTGACTGGTCTTATCGTTTTTGCCCACATATAGGAGCCCGCATGGGCATTTTATCCCATATATCACCCTCTTAGTGAGGCAGTTCGAGAAAGACCTATATTTCCACAGGCGACCGTTTAAGTCAATCTGTTTCATGTTGTTAGTGAGAGGGCATACCGAACATTGACCGCATTTAAAATGTCCGTAAACTGGGGGTAGATCCCATAATACCGACTGCGTCGGTGTCACAATTTTACTTATAGGATAAGTGTGTACCAGTTTGTCCCTGAGATTTGGCATCCTTTTGAAGGCAAACCTCGGGCACTTGGGTCTAAAATCTTCTGTTTGAATGGTTTTCCAATTTTTTTAATATGATCCTTCTAAGGTCATTACTTAAAGGAGAGAAAGATGAGATGCAAGTGATTCTCTCTTCTTTAGGTCTTATTTGTTTTTTCAGGATGGCTTCACGGTTCGTATTTCTTGCTCGTTTCATAGATCTCTTTATTATTTGCCGGGGATACTGTCTGTGCTGTGATTTATTACTTAATTCCTGGCTGTTGGTTTTGAAATCCTCAATCTCACTACAGTTTCGTTGAATTCTGAGAAATTGCCCATAAGGTAAATTTTCACAAAGGCTTTGTGGATGGAAGTGTCATGACTACGGGGTTCCCTCTCAAAAGAATTTCCAAAATTTCCTGGGTGGCCGCTTACAAGTCCTGGTCAAGGAATAGGTAGGGTGGGGCTCTTCCTCATCAACCAACATGGCCGCCTGATGTTACAAACACTAGATTGGGCAAGCGGTCTAGTTTTCTGTCACTCTGGAGTACTTAAGCCCCTCCCCCCTTGTTCAACGGCGCTTCGCGTCTTCAGCTGTGTCAGCGGACGCTTACCGCGGTTCATCCCTCTGACAGGAATTCCTCAGTTTCCCTTGTAATCCCTAGATACCCTGTCTGTAGTGCCATGGTCATTGTTTTCCTGTTCCATTCCGCGGCAACAATTCTGTGAACTCTGTGTGGAGTTTGCGTTCGTCAGTGTGTGAGCTGGCGGATACGCATTACCTTTTGGTGTTTGGTTTGTGAGGAGATTTCGAGGCACTCATTCCTGTTCGGTCTCCTTCCACAGCAAGTATTCGTTACCCAATTTTTTCTTTATACCGATTTTACGGTTCCTAAAAGGCTAGTGCGCTGTGTACATTGTTCTTATAGGGTGAGTGTATGTTTAACCACCGTATCGTATTAGCCTTACGGAGCTAGGGGGTTGTGAGGAGATTTTTTGTTCTATGAACGTAAGTGTTCCGTTTTTTCTGTCACAGTTAGGTACACTAATTCCACACATTATAAAAGGTTTAGGGTTGTGCACATTCGGTTTTAGACACAGTAAGGTTTTTTCTTGTAAGTAGTTTGTTGCAATACCATTCCTGACTGGGTATATTTTAGGAGTAGCACCTTTGAGATATTTTTAGGATTTCCAGAGAACAACCCTTCCTCTTCAGTCACGGTTGTGTTGTTGAAAATAGGTTAATCTCTTTCCACCTCACCATAGGCATTTATTTATAACCGAAAATTCATATTGGGCAGTCTATCTTCCCTAGTTTTGACCCTTCTTCAGAACATGCACCCCTGCACAGAAGCAGGATGGAGAGCTAACCAAATCACCAACTAAGGTAACGGAACTACACAGTTTTAAGAATTTGAACCTTTTAATATTTTCACTACATTAGAACTCTTTACATTCATTTCGTGTGGTAATTTGTTTTTGTGGTATAGAAAGAGAGTCCAGTTGGGGTAGTGAACAAAAGATAACTGCGCACCCTGAGAAGTTCAGAATATCACGTGGTGTCCCTGAGGAGTCTAAGGTAAGCGTTACAGAACGCGAAGCCGCCAAATAAAAAAAAAAAAAAAACTCCGCCTGGGCATCATGGGAACTTCTGAGGTAGACCAGTTAGCTCAACTATTGGGAGAACTTAGAGCTGAAGTCCATGCAGCCCGGACCGAAACCGGTGCTCTTAAAAGGGAACTGGGAATCAATAGGGAACGAACTGAAGAATTGGCTCGCCAGTTATTACAGAATCAGGCGGGACAGGTTCCCCTTCCCCAAAGTAATGCCCAAGGTTCCTCATCTACATCGCCCTCAGTTCCAGTCCAAGTGGTGATTCCAGGGAATATTCCCTTGGCCCCTCCCGAAAGATTCACGGGGGACCCAAAAAGGTTTGCAGTGTTTTTAAATCAGTGCAGACTACATTTTTTGTGCAGACCTGGCGTGTTCTCCACTGACCAATCAAAGGTTGCCTTTGTGTTGTCTTATTTAGGTGGTCATGCAGCCGATTGGTCCATTCCTTTGGTTAATCGGGATGATCCCGTGTTACAGAACTTTTCAGAATTCCAACGAGAGTTAGAGAAACTGTTTGCTCGCCATTCACAAGGTCAGGCATTGGACAATGAGTTACTGTCACTTAAGCAGGGCAATCAGGAGCTGCTTGCATATGTAGCCACTTTTAATAGATTAGTTGCAGAAACAAATTGGCCTACAGAAAAGAGATTGACGTTGTTTTATCGTGGTCTGCGCAATGAGCTGAAGGATGTTCTCGCTCAAGTTGTCAATCCGCCTGAATGTCTCACAGAATTCATAGATCTGACGATTCAGTTGGATCATCGTCTTCAGGATAGGAGGACGGATCGAGCTCGTCAGGACAGTCGACCCCTTGTAGTCCGTCCAAGAGAACCAGTGTCGAAGTCAGGATTGGATGTTCCCAATGAACCCATGCAGTTGGGCGGAATTCGAGGCCCTATTTCCCAAGCAGAAAGAGAGAAGAGACGACAACTACAGTTGTGTTTGTATTGTGGCAAGGCCGGTCACTTTTTAAAGGATTGTCCAGTAAAACCTTCACGAAAGCCTTTAGGAGGAATTAATCCGGATAAAAAAGAACAGACGGCGGAAAACTCCAGTGCCCGACAAGTCTAGAGGTCCGCTTGTCGAGCATGGAAAAGGTTGCAGCGACCTCACACTTCGTGTGTCCTATAGTCCTTTCTTGCCAGAAGAACCCCACAGAGAGGCATGCATTAGTTGCATACATAGACTGTGGGGCCATTGGCAACTACATGGATCAACATCTGGCTAGTAAATTGGGATTCCCTTTGAGGAATAAGTTGGAAGCTGAAAATGTTTCCGGGGTGGATGGCACACCTTTGGTGTCAGGCCCCGTAACCCAGTGCACTGACCCCCTCATGATGCTTTGCCAGGAAGGGCACAGGGAGAGGATCTCTTTTGACCTGATTCAAGCTCCTCAATTCCAGATCATCTTGGGAATACCTTGGTTGGAGAAGCATAACCCTGTGATCGATTGGTGTTCCCGGACATTGACGTTTAACTCCAAATGTCAGAGTATGTGTTTTTCTGCAGAAGGTTCGAAAAACGCCAGGCAGTTTGAGATAACAAGCAACACCACTTTAGGTCTCATCGGTTCGTTACCAGTAGAATACAAAAGATTCCAGGCTATTTTTCAAGAAGAACGGCAGGCGGAAATTTTGCCCCCGCACAGACCATATGACTGTCAAATCGATCTCATTCCAGGGGCTCAACTTCCTTGCAGCAGAATTTATGCCCTCACTGAAAAAGAAAATGCGCATCTGAAGTCTTATCTGGATCAATACCTGGCCAATGGGTTTATTAGACCGTCCAAGTCACCGGTGGCATCTCCTCTTTTTTTTGTGCCCAAAAAGGAAGGGGATTTGCGAACCTGCATAGATTACAGAGCACTGAATCAAATCACTGTGAAGAACCGCTATCCTCTTCCCCTTATTTCGACTTTGCTGGATCAGGTGAAGCAGGCACGAATATTCACCAAGCTTGATCTTAGAGGTGCCTATCATCTCATTCGCATTAAGAAAGGTGAGGAGTGGAAAACCGCTTTTCGAACACGATTCGGGCTCTTCGAGTATCAAGTCATGCCCTTCAGGCTTTGCAATGCTCCTGCTGCCTTTCAGTCCTTTATGAATGATATCTTTAGAGAACTACTGGACATCTGTGTGGTGGTCTATGTGGATGACATTCTAATTTTCTCTGCGAACCTGGCGGATCATGTTAAGCACGTCACATCGGTGCTTCAAAGGCTCCAAGAAAATTCTCTGTATGTGAAATTGGAGAAGTGTCATTTCCATGTCCCCGAAATTGAATTCTTGGGGTTCATTCTATCTTCAAGTGGAATCAAAATGGATAACAGAAAAGTTGATGCCATCCTGTCTTGGCCTGCTCCAACTTCTGTCAAAGGAATCCAGAGTTTTCTGGGATTTGCAAATTTCTATAGGCGGTTTATTTCTGATTTCTCTCGCCTAGTTCATCCTATCACCTCCCTACTTAGAAAAAACAGGAAATTTGAATGGACTAATGAAGCTGACGAGGCATTTAAGAAACTAAAGGAACAATTTACTGCTGCACCTGTTCTACAACATCCGAGACCTGATCTTCCGTTTGTGGTTGAAACCGATGCTTCAAATGTAGCAATGGGAGCTGTGTTGTCTCAGCGTGATCCTGGCACCCAAGAAATGCACCGAGTAGCCTTCTGGTCTAAAAAATTCTCCGCTGCAGAATTGAATTACACCATTACAGATAAGGAGTTTTTGGCTATAATTTGTGCCTTGAAGGAATGGAGACATCACTTGCTGGGCGCACGACACACTGTGACCATCTTCACCGACCATCGGAACTTGCAATACTTACGCTCTGCACAGGCACAATCTTCAAGACAGTTACGATGGGCTCTCTTTCTCGCTGAGTATGATTTTGTTATCACCTTCAGACCAGGAGTGCGAAATGGAAAGGCGGATGCCTTGTCACGAATGGGTAACGGGGAAGAAGCCTATGTGCCGGTGAATCCTGTGGAGATAATTTCTGGAGAAAAAATCCTGGGAGTAATGAACACGACAGACTCTGCTCTTGAAGAATTAAAAATGGAAATTCAAAACCACCTTACGCAGGATGAATTGTTGAACTGGGAATCCAGAGGAGAAGGCTTTACTGTGCAGGAGGGCCTTCCCTTTTATCAGGAACGGTTGTACTTGCCCACGCCACAACTGCAAGAAAAAGTGGTTACCAACTACCATGACACTCTTTTGGAAGGTCACCCCGGAATCAAAAAGACCATGGAGAAGGTTAAGAGGTCATATTGGTGGCCTACTTGGAGAAAAGATATCATTCAGCATTTGAAAACTTGTGGTAACTGCGCTCAAAACAAGAATCAAAAAAAGAAACCTGCTGTCTTGCTTCTGCCGTTGAATGTGCCACCAACCCCTTGGCACACCATCTCCATGGACTTCATCACAGATTTGCCTCCTTGTGAAGGGTTTGACACGATCATGGTGGTGGTGGACTTGTTCTCCAAGATGGCGCATTTTATAGCATTGAAAGGATTACCATCAGCCTCAGTGCTGGCAAAAACCTTTTTGGAGAATATTGTGAAGCTGCATGGCTTTCCTACGGTGATAATCTCTGATCGAGGAAGCCAATTTGTCTCCAAGTTTTGGAGAAAATGCTGTGAATTGGCTAAAATCGATGTACGTTTGTCCACCAGTCATCATCCCCAAACTGACGGTCAAACTGAGCGAACCAATCAAACCTTGGAGCAGTACCTTAGATGTATGTTACATCAACTAGAAGACACCTGGCTGAACGTTTTGTGGATAACTGAATATGCATATAACAATTCTGTCCATTCCTCCACTGGTTTGAGTCCTTTTTACACCTTGCATGGTCGACATCCACGTACCTCAGTTTACGATCCACCGGAACCGTTAGAAATGCCAGCAGTAAAATCTCTGCATGAAAAAATCACCACTGCCATAGCTCAAGCTCGAGAACAATTATCTGTGGCTAAAAAATCGCAGAAGAAATTTGCTGACGACAAAAGATGTGTTGCACCAGAGTATGAAGTGGGAAATTTGGTTTGGTTAGCCACTCGAAATCTGACCTTGAAGGGATCTAGAAAATTCCTTCCCCGCTTCCTGGGACCTTTTGCTATTGAAAAAATCATCAATCCTGTGGCCATGAAGCTAACCCTTCCAAAAACCATGAAAATCCATTCAGTATTTCACGTATCTCTTTTAAAACCTGTTAATCCAAACACACGAATTTCCGAAGCACCAGCCCCTGTAGTTGTAGATAATGACCAACTAGAATATGAAGTCAAGGCCATCTTAGATTCTAAGATTGTGCGTAATAAGCTATTCTACTTAGTGGATTGGAAGGGTTATGGCCCTCAAGACAGAACTTGGGAACCATGCGAGAATGTTCATGCCCCTAGGTTACTCAGAACCTTTCACCGCAACCACCCGTCCAAACCAGGGAGGGGAAATTCAGTTTAGGAGGGGCCTTGGGGGGGAATACTGTCATGACTACGGGGTTCCCTCTCAAAAGAATTTCCAAAATTTCCTGGGTGGCCGCTTACAAGTCCTGGTCAAGGAATAGGTAGGGTGGGGCTCTTCCTCATCAACCAACATGGCCGCCTGATGTTACAAACACTAGATTGGGCAAGCGGTCTAGTTTTCTGTCACTCTGGAGTACTTAAGCCCCTCCCCCCTTGTTCAACGGCGCTTCGCGTCTTCAGCTGTGTCAGCGGACGCTTACCGCGGTTCATCCCTCTGACAGGAATTCCTCAGTTTCCCTTGTAATCCCTAGATACCCTCTCTGTAGTGCCATGGTCATTGTTTTCCTGTTCCATTCTGCGGCAACAATTCTGTGAACTCTGTGTGGAGTTTGCGTTCGTCAGTGTGTGAGCTGGCGGATACGCATTACCTTTTGGTGTTTGGTTTGTGAGGAGATTTCGAGGCACTCATTCCTGTTCGGTCTCCTTCCACAGCAAGTATTCGTTACCCAATTTTTTCTTTATACCGATTTTACGGTTCCTAAAAGGCTAGTGCGCTGTGTACATTGTTCTTATAGGGTGAGTGTATGTTTAACCACCGTATCGTATTAGCCTTACGGAGCTAGGGGGTTGTGAGGAGATTTTTTGTTCTATGAACATAAGTGTTCCGTTTTTTCTGTCACAGTTAGGTACACTAATTCCACACATTAAGGTACATAAAAGGTTTAGGGTTGTGCACATTCGGTTTTAGACACAGTAAGGTTTTTTCTTGTAAGTAGTTTGTTGCAATACCATTCCTGACTGGGTATATTTTAGGAGTAGCACCTTTGAGATATTTTTAGGATTTCCAGAGAACAACCCTTCCTCTTCAGTCACGGTTGTGTTGTTGAAAATAGGTTAATCTCTTTCCACCTCACCATAGGCATTTATTTATAACCGAAAATTCATATTGGGCAGTCTATCTTCCCTAGTTTTGACCCTTCTTCAGAACATGCACCCCTGCACAGAAGCAGGATGGAGAGCTAACCAAATCACCAACTAAGGTAACGGAACTACACAGTTTTAAGAATTTGAACCTTTTAATATTTTCACTACATTAGAACTCTTTACATTCATTTCGTGTGGTAATTTGTTTTTGTGGTATAGAAAGAGAGTCCAGTTGGGGTAGTGAACAAAAGATAACTGCGCACCCTGAGAAGTTCAGAATATCACGTGGTGTCCCTGAGGAGTCTAAGGTAAGCGTTACAGAACGCGAAGCCGCCAAATAAAAAAAAAAAAAAAAACTCCGCCTGAGCATCATGGGAACTTCTGAGGTAGACCAGTTAGCTCAACTATTGGGAGAACTTAGAGCTGAAGTCCATGCAGCCCGGACCGAAACCGGTGCTCTTAGAAGGGAACTGGGAATCAATAGGGAACGAACTGAAGAATTGGCTCGCCAGTTATTACAGAATCAGGCGGGACAGGTTCCCCTTCCCCAAAGTAATGCCCAAGGTTCCTCATCTACATCACCCTCAGTTCCAGTCCAAGTGGTGATTCCAGGGAATATTCCCTTGGCCCCTCCCGAAAGATTCACGGGGGACCCAAAAAGGTTTGCAGTGTTTTTAAATCAGTGCAGACTACATTTTTTGTGCAGACCTGGCGTGTTCTCCACTGACCAATCAAAGGTTGCCTTTGTGTTGTCTTATTTAGGTGGTCATGCAGCCGATTGGTCCATTCCTTTGGTTAATCGGGATGATCCCGTGTTACAGAACTTTTCAGAATTCCAACGAGAGTTAGAGAAACTGTTTGCTCGCCATTCACAAGGTCAGGCATTGGACAATGAGTTACTGTCACTTAAGCAGGGCAATCAGGAGCTGCTTGCATATGTAGCCACTTTTAATAGATTAGTTGCAGAAACAAATTGGCCTACAGAAAAGAGATTGACGTTGTTTTATCGTGGTCTGCGCAATGAGCTGAAGGATGTTCTCGCTCAAGTTGTCAATCCGCCTGAATGTCTCACAGAATTCATAGATCTGACGATTCAGTTGGATCATCGTCTTCAGGATAGGAGGACGGATCGAGCTCGTCAGGACAGTCGACCCCTTGTAGTCCGTCCAAGAGAACCAGTGTCGAAGTCAGGATTGGATGTTCCCAATGAACCCATGCAGTTGGGCGGAATTCGAGGCCCTATTTCCCAAGCAGAAAGAGAGAAGAGACGACAACTACAGTTGTGTTTGTATTGTGGCAAGGCCGGTCACTTTTTAAAGGATTGTCCAGTAAAACCTTCACGGAAGCCTTTAGGAGGAATTAATCCGGATAAAAAAGAACAGACGGCGGAAAACTCCAGTGCCCGACAAGTCTAGAGGTCCGCTTGTCGAGCATGGAAAAGGTTGCAGCGACCTCACACTTCGTGTGTCCTATAGTCCTTTCTTGCCAGAAGAACCCCACAGAGAGGCATGCATTAGTTGCATACATAGACTGTGGGGCCATTGGCAACTACATGGATCAACATCTGGCTAGTAAATTGGGATTCCCTTTGAGGAATAAGTTGGAAGCTGAAAATGTTTCCGGGGTGGATGGCACACCTTTGGTGTCAGGCCCCGTAACCCAGTGCACTGACCCCCTCATGATGCTTTGCCAGGAAGGGCACAGGGAGAGGATCTCTTTTGACCTGATTCAAGCTCCTCAATTCCAGATCATCTTGGGAATACCTTGGTTGGAGAAGCATAACCCTGTGATCGATTGGTGTTCCCGGACATTGACGTTTAACTCCAAATGTCAGAGTATGTGTTTTTCTGCAGAAGGTTCGAAAAACGCCAGGCAGTTTGAGATAACAAGCAACACCACTTTAGGTCTCATCGGTTCGTTACCAGTAGAATACAAAAGATTCCAGGCTATTTTTCAAGAAGAACGGCAGGCGGAAATTTTGCCCCCGCACAGACCATATGACTGTCAAATCGATCTCATTCCAGGGGCTCAACTTCCTTGCAGCAGAATTTATGCCCTCACTGAAAAAGAAAATGCGCATCTGAAGTCTTATCTGGATCAATACCTGGCCAATGGGTTTATTAGACCGTCCAAGTCACCGGTGGCATCTCCTCTTTTTTTTGTGCCCAAAAAGGAAGGGGATTTGCGAACCTGCATAGATTACAGAGCACTGAATCAAATCACTGTGAAGAACCGCTATCCTCTTCCCCTTATTTCGACTTTGCTGGATCAGGTGAAGCAGGCACGAATATTCACCAAGCTTGATCTTAGAGGTGCCTATCATCTCATTCGCATTAAGAAAGGTGAGGAGTGGAAAACCGCTTTTCGAACACGATTCGGGCTCTTCGAGTATCAAGTCATGCCCTTCGGGCTTTGCAATGCTCCTGCTGCCTTTCAGTCCTTTATGAATGATATCTTTAGAGAACTACTGGACATCTGTGTGGTGGTCTATGTGGATGACATTCTAATTTTCTCTGCGAACCTGGCGGATCATGTTAAGCACGTCACATCGGTGCTTCAAAGGCTCCAAGAAAATTCTCTGTATGTGAAATTGGAGAAGTGTCATTTCCATGTCCCCGAAATTGAATTCTTGGGGTTCATTCTATCTTCAAGTGGAATCAAAATGGATAACAGAAAAGTTGATGCCATCCTGTCTTGGCCTGCTCCAACTTCTGTCAAAGGAATCCAGAGTTTTCTGGGATTTGCAAATTTCTATAGGCGGTTTATTTCTGATTTCTCTCGCCTAGTTCATCCTATCACCTCCCTACTTAGAAAAAACAGGAAATTTGAATGGACTAATGAAGCTGACGAGGCATTTAAGAAACTAAAGGAACAATTTACTGCTGCACCTGTTCTACAACATCCGAGACCTGATCTTCCGTTTGTGGTTGAAACCGATGCTTCAAATGTAGCAATGGGAGCTGTGTTGTCTCAGCGTGATCCTGGCACCCAAGAAATGCACCCAGTAGCCTTCTGGTCTAAAAAATTCTCCGCTGCAGAATTGAATTACACCATTACAGATAAGGAGTTTTTGGCTATAATTTGTGCCTTGAAGGAATGGAGACATCACTTGCTGGGCGCACGACACACTGTGACCATCTTCACCGACCATCGGAACTTGCAATACTTACGCTCTGCACAGGCACAATCTTCAAGACAGTTACGATGGGCTCTCTTTCTCGCTGAGTATGATTTTGTTATCACCTTCAGACCAGGAGTGCGAAATGGAAAGGCGGATGCCTTGTCACGAATGGGTAACGGGGAAGAAGCCTATGTGCCGGTGAATCCTGTGGAGATAATTTCTGGAGAAAAAATCCTGGGAGTAATGAACACGACAGACTCTGCTCTTGAAGAATTAAAAATGGAAATTCAAAACCACCTTACGCAGGATGAATTGTTGAACTGGGAATCCAGAGGAGAAGGCTTTACTGTGCAGGAGGGCCTTCCCTTTTATCAGGAACGGTTGTACTTGCCCACGCCACAACTGCAAGAAAAAGTGGTTACCAACTACCATGACACTCTTTTGGAAGGTCACCCCGGAATCAAAAAGACCATGGAGAAGGTTAAGAGGTCATATTGGTGGCCTACTTGGAGAAAAGATATCATTCAGCATTTGAAAACTTGTGGTAACTGCGCTCAAAACAAGAATCAAAAAAAGAAACCTGCTGTCTTGCTTCTGCCGTTGAATGTGCCACCAACCCCTTGGCACACCATCTCCATGGACTTCATCACAGATTTGCCTCCTTGTGAAGGGTTTGACACGATCATGGTGGTGGTGGACTTGTTCTCCAAGATGGCGCATTTTATAGCATTGAAAGGATTACCATCAGCCTCAGTGCTGGCAAAAACCTTTTTGGAGAATATTGTGAAGCTGCATGGCTTTCCTACGGTGATAATCTCTGATTGAGGAAGCCAATTTGTCTCCAAGTTTTGGAGAAAATGCTGTGAATTGGCTAAAATCGATGTACGTTTGTCCACCAGTCATCATCCCCAAACTGACGGTCAAACTGAGCGAACCAATCAAACCTTGGAGCAGTACCTTAGATGTATGTTACATCAACTAGAAGACACCTGGCTGAACGTTTTGTGGATAACTGAATATGCATATAACAATTCTGTCCATTCCTCCACTGGTTTGAGTCCTTTTTACACCTTGCATGGTCGACATCCACGTACCTCAGTTTACGATCCACCGGAACCGTTAGAAATGCCAGCAGTAAAATCTCTGCATGAAAAAATCACCACTGCCATAGCTCAAGCTCGAGAACAATTATCTGTGGCTAAAAAATCCCAGAAGAAATTTGCTGACGACAAAAGATGTGTTGCACCAGAGTATGAAGTGGGAAATTTGGTTTGGTTAGCCACTCGAAATCTGACCTTGAAGGGATCTAGAAAATTCCTTCCCCGCTTCCTGGGACCTTTTGCTATTGAAAAAATCATCAATCCTGTGGCCATGAAGCTAACCCTTCCAAAAACCATGAAAATCCATTCAGTATTTCACGTATCTCTTTTAAAACCTGTTAATCCAAACACACGAATTTCCGAAGCACCAGCCCCTGTAGTTGTAGATAATGACCAACTAGAATATGAAATCAAGGCCATCTTAGATTCTAAGATTGTGCGTAATAAGCTATTCTACTTAGTGGATTGGAAGGGTTATGGCCCTCAAGACAGAACTTGGGAACCATGCGAGAATGTTCATGCCCCGAGGTTACTCAGAACCTTTCACCGCAACCACCCGTCCAAACCAGGGAGGGGAAATTCAGTTTAGGAGGGGCCTTGGGGGGGAATACTGTCATGACTACGGGGTTCCCTCTCAAAAGAATTTCCAAAATTTCCTGGGTGGCCGCTTACAAGTCCTGGTCAAGGAATAGGTAGGGTGGGGCTCTTCCTCATCAACCAACATGGCCGCCTGATGTTACAAACACTAGATTGGGCAAGCGGTCTAGTTTTCTGTCACTCTGGAGTACTTAAGCCCCTCCCCCCTTGTTCAACGGCGCTTCGCGTCTTCAGCTGTGTCAGCGGACGCTTACCGCGGTTCATCCCTCTGACAGGAATTCCTCAGTTTCCCTTGTAATCCCTAGATACCCTCTCTGTAGTGCCATGGTCATTGTTTTCCTGTTCCATTCCGCGGCAACAATTCTGTGAACTCTGTGTGGAGTTTGCGTTCGTCAGTGTGTGAGCTGGCGGATACGCATTACCTTTTGGTGTTTGGTTTGTGAGGAGATTTCGAGGCACTCATTCCTGTTCGGTCTCCTTCCACAGCAAGTATTCGTTACCCAATTTTTTCTTTATACCGATTTTACGGTTCCTAAAAGGCTAGTGCGCTGTGTACATTGTTCTTATAGGGTGAGTGTATGTTTAACCACCGTATCGTATTAGCCTTACGGAGCTAGGGGGTTGTGAGGAGATTTTTTGTTCTATGAACATAAGAGTTCCGTTTTTTCTGTCACAGTTAGGTACACTAATTCCACACATTAAGGTACATAAAAGGTTTAGGGTTGTGCACATTCGGTTTTAGACACAGTAAGGTTTTTTCTTGTAAGTAGTTTGTTGCAATACCATTCCTGACTGGGTATATTTTAGGAGTAGCACCTTTGAGATATTTTTAGGATTTCCAGAGAACAACCCTTCCTCTTCAGTCACGGTTGTGTTGTTGAAAATAGGTTAATCTCTTTCCACCTCACCATAGGCATTTATTTATAACCGAAAATTCATATTGGGCAGTCTATCTTCCCTAGTTTTGACCCTTCTTCAGAACATGCACCCCTGCACAGAAGCAGGATGGAGAGCTAACCAAATCACCAACTAAGGTAACGGAACTACACAGTTTTAAGAATTTGAACCTTTTAATATTTTCACTACATTAGAACTCTTTACATTCATTTCGTGTGGTAATTTGTTTTTGTGGTATAGAAAGAGAGTCCAGTTGGGGTAGTGAACAAAAGATAACTGCGCACCCTGAGAAGTTCAGAATATCACGTGGTGTCCCTGAGGAGTCTAAGGTAAGCGTTACAGAACGCGAAGCCGCCAAATAAAAAAAAAAAAAAAAAAAAACTCCGCCTGGGCATCATGGGAACTTCTGAGGTAGACCAGTTAGCTCAACTATTGGGAGAACTTAGAGCTGAAGTCCATGCAGCCCGGACCGAAACCGGTGCTCTTAGAAGGGAACTGGGAATCAATAGGGAACGAACTGAAGAATTGGCTCGCCAGTTATTACAGAATCAGGCGGGACAGGTTCCCCTTCCCCAAAGTAATGCCCAAGGTTCCTCATCTACATCGCCCTCAGTTCCAGTCCAAGTGGTGATTCCAGGGAATATTCCCTTGGCCCCTCCCGAAAGATTCACGGGGGACCCAAAAAGGTTTGCAGTGTTTTTAAATCAGTGCAGACTACATTTTTTGTGCAGACCTGGCGTGTTCTCCACTGACCAATCAAAGGTTGCCTTTGTGTTGTCTTATTTAGGTGGTCATGCAGCCGATTGGTCCATTCCTTTGGTTAATCGGGATGATCCCGTGTTACAGAACTTTTCAGAATTCCAACGAGAGTTAGAGAAACTGTTTGCTCGCCATTCACAAGGTCAGGCATTGGACAATGAGTTACTGTCACTTAAGCAGGGCAATCAGGAGCTGCTTGCATATGTAGCCACTTTTAATAGATTAGTTGCAGAAACAAATTGGCCTACAGAAAAGAGATTGACGTTGTTTTATCGTGGTCTGCGCAATGAGCTGAAGGATGTTCTCGCTCAAGTTGTCAATCCGCCTGAATGTCTCACAGAATTCATAGATCTGACGATTCAGTTGGATCATCGTCTTCAGGATAGGAGGACGGATCGAGCTCGTCAGGACAGTCGACCCCTTGTAGTCCGTCCAAGAGAACCAGTGTCGAAGTCAGGATTGGATGTTCCCAATGAACCCATGCAGTTGGGCGGAATTCGAGGCCCTATTTCCCAAGCAGAAAGAGAGAAGAGACGACAACTACAGTTGTGTTTGTATTGTGGCAAGGCCGGTCACTTTTTAAAGGATTGTCCAGTAAAACCTTCACGGAAGCCTTTAGGAGGAATTAATCCGGATAAAAAAGAACAGACGGCGGAAAACTCCAGTGCCCGACAAGTCTAGAGGTCCGCTTGTCGAGCATGGAAAAGGTTGCAGCGACCTCACACTTCGTGTGTCCTATAGTCCTTTCTTGCCAGAAGAACCCCACAGAGAGGCATGCATTAGTTGCATACATAGACTGTGGGGCCATTGGCAACTACATGGATCAACATCTGGCTAGTAAATTGGGATTCCCTTTGAGGAATAAGTTGGAAGCTGAAAATGTTTCCGGGGTGGATGGCACACCTTTGGTGTCAGGCCCCGTAACCCAGTGCACTGACCCCCTCATGATGCTTTGCCAGGAAGGGCACAGGGAGAGGATCTCTTTTGACCTGATTCAAGCTCCTCAATTCCAGATCATCTTGGGAATACCTTGGTTGGAGAAGCATAACCCTGTGATCGATTGGTGTTCCCGGACATTGACGTTTAACTCCAAATGTCAGAGTATGTGTTTTTCTGCAGAAGGTTCGAAAAACGCCAGGCAGTTTGAGATAACAAGCAACACCACTTTAGGTCTCATCGGTTCGTTACCAGTAGAATACAAAAGATTCCAGGCTATTTTTCAAGAAGAACGGCAGGCGGAAATTTTGCCCCCGCACAGACCATATGACTGTCAAATCGATCTCATTCCAGGGGCTCAACTTCCTTGCAGCAGAATTTATGCCCTCACTGAAAAAGAAAATGCGCATCTGAAGTCTTATCTGGATCAATACCTGGCCAATGGGTTTATTAGACCGTCCAAGTCACCGGTGGCATCTCCTCTTTTTTTTGTGCCCAAAAAGGAAGGGGATTTGCGAACCTGCATAGATTACAGAGCACTGAATCAAATCACTGTGAAGAACCGCTATCCTCTTCCCCTTATTTCGACTTTGCTGGATCAGGTGAAGCAGGCACGAATATTCACCAAGCTTGATCTTAGAGGTGCCTATCATCTCATTCGCATTAAGAAAGGTGAGGAGTGGAAAACCGCTTTTCGAACACGATTCGGGCTCTTCGAGTATCAAGTCATGCCCTTCGGGCTTTGCAATGCTCCTGCTGCCTTTCAGTCCTTTATGAATGATATCTTTAGAGAACTACTGGACATCTGTGTGGTGGTCTATGTGGATGACATTCTAATTTTCTCTGCGAACCTGGCGGATCATGTTAAGCACGTCACATCGGTGCTTCAAAGGCTCCAAGAAAATTCTCTGTATGTGAAATTGGAGAAGTGTCATTTCCATGTCCCCGAAATTGAATTCTTGGGGTTCATTCTATCTTCAAGTGGAATCAAAATGGATAACAGAAAAGTTGATGCCATCCTGTCTTGGCCTGCTCCAACTTCTGTCAAAGGAATCCAGAGTTTTCTGGGATTTGCAAATTTCTATAGGCGGTTTATTTCTGATTTCTCTCGCCTAGTTCATCCTATCACCTCCCTACTTAGAAAAAACAGGAAATTTGAATGGACTAATGAAGCTGACGAGGCATTTAAGAAACTAAAGGAACAATTTACTGCTGCACCTGTTCTACAACATCCGAGACCTGATCTTCCGTTTGTGGTTGAAACCGATGCTTCAAATGTAGCAATGGGAGCTGTGTTGTCTCAGCGTGATCCTGGCACCCAAGAAATGCACCCAGTAGCCTTCTGGTCTAAAAAATTCTCCGCTGCAGAATTGAATTACACCATTACAGATAAGGAGTTTTTGGCTATAATTTGTGCCTTGAAGGAATGGAGACATCACTTGCTGGGCGCACGACACACTGTGACCATCTTCACCGACCATCGGAACTTGCAATACTTACGCTCTGCACAGGCACAATCTTCAAGACAGTTACGATGGGCTCTCTTTCTCGCTGAGTATGATTTTGTTATCACCTTCAGACCAGGAGTGCGAAATGGAAAGGCGGATGCCTTGTCACGAATGGGTAACGGGGAAGAAGCCTATGTGCCGGTGAATCCTGTGGAGATAATTTCTGGAGAAAAAATCCTGGGAGTAATGAACACGACAGACTCTGCTCTTGAAGAATTAAAAATGGAAATTCAAAACCACCTTACGCAGGATGAATTGTTGAACTGGGAATCCAGAGGAGAAGGCTTTACTGTGCAGGAGGGCCTTCCCTTTTATCAGGAACGGTTGTACTTGCCCACGCCACAACTGCAAGAAAAAGTGGTTACCAACTACCATGACACTCTTTTGGAAGGTCACCCCGGAATCAAAAAGACCATGGAGAAGGTTAAGAGGTCATATTGGTGGCCTACTTGGAGAAAAGATATCATTCAGCATTTGAAAACTTGTGGTAACTGCGCTCAAAACAAGAATCAAAAAAAGAAACCTGCTGTCTTGCTTCTGCCGTTGAATGTGCCACCAACCCCTTGGCACACCATCTCCATGGACTTCATCACAGATTTGCCTCCTTGTGAAGGGTTTGACACGATCATGGTGGTGGTGGACTTGTTCTCCAAGATGGCGCATTTTATAGCATTGAAAGGATTACCATCAGCCTCAGTGCTGGCAAAAACCTTTTTGGAGAATATTGTGAAGCTGCATGGCTTTCCTACGGTGATAATCTCTGATCGAGGAAGCCAATTTGTCTCCAAGTTTTGGAGAAAATGCTGTGAATTGGCTAAAATCGATGTACGTTTGTCCACCAGTCATCATCCCCAAACTGACGGTCAAACTGAGCGAACCAATCAAACCTTGGAGCAGTACCTTAGATGTATGTTACATCAACTAGAAGACACCTGGCTGAACGTTTTGTGGATAACTGAATATGCATATAACAATTCTGTCCATTCCTCCACTGGTTTGAGTCCTTTTTACACCTTGCATGGTCGACATCCACGTACCTCAGTTTACGATCCACCGGAACCGTTAGAAATGCCAGCAGTAAAATCTCTGCATGAAAAAATCACCACTGCCATAGCTCAAGCTCGAGAACAATTATCTGTGGCTAAAAAATCGCAGAAGAAATTTGCTGACGACAAAAGATGTGTTGCACCAGAGTATGAAGTGGGAAATTTGGTTTGGTTAGCCACTCGAAATCTGACCTTGAAGGGATCTAGAAAATTCCTTCCCCGCTTCCTGGGACCTTTTGCTATTGAAAAAATCATCAATCCTGTGGCCATGAAGCTAACCCTTCCAAAAACCATGAAAATCCATTCAGTATTTCACGTATCTCTTTTAAAACCTGTTAATCCAAACACACGAATTTCCGAAGCACCAGCCCCTGTAGTTGTAGATAATGACCAACTAGAATATGAAGTCAAGGCCATCTTAGATTCTAAGATTGTGCGTAATAAGCTATTCTACTTAGTGGATTGGAAGGGTTATGGCCCTCAAGACAGAACTTGGGAACCATGCGAGAATGTTCATGCCCCTAGGTTACTCAGAACCTTTCACCGCAACCACCCGTCCAAACCAGGGAGGGGAAATTCAGTTTAGGAGGGGCCTTGGGGGGGAATACTGTCATGACTACGGGGTTCCCTCTCAAAAGAATTTCCAAAATTTCCTGGGTGGCCGCTTACAAGTCCTGGTCAAGGAATAGGTAGGGTGGGGCTCTTCCTCATCAACCAACATGGCCGCCTGATGTTACAAACACTAGATTGGGCAAGCGGTCTAGTTTTCTGTCACTCTGGAGTACTTAAGCCCCTCCCCCCTTGTTCAACGGCGCTTCGCGTCTTCAGCTGTGTCAGCGGACGCTTACCGCGGTTCATCCCTCTGACAGGAATTCCTCAGTTTCCCTTGTAATCCCTAGATACCCTCTCTGTAGTGCCATGGTCATTGTTTTCCTGTTCCATTCTGCGGCAACAATTCTGTGAACTCTGTGTGGAGTTTGCGTTCGTCAGTGTGTGAGCTGGCGGATACGCATTACCTTTTGGTGTTTGGTTTGTGAGGAGATTTCGAGGCACTCATTCCTGTTCGGTCTCCTTCCACAGCAAGTATTCGTTACCCAATTTTTTCTTTATACCGATTTTACGGTTCCTAAAAGGCTAGTGCGCTGTGTACATTGTTCTTATAGGGTGAGTGTATGTTTAACCACCGTATCGTATTAGCCTTACGGAGCTAGGGGGTTGTGAGGAGATTTTTTGTTCTATGAACATAAGTGTTCCGTTTTTTCTGTCACAGTTAGGTACACTAATTCCACACATTAAGGTACATAAAAGGTTTAGGGTTGTGCACATTCGGTTTTAGACACAGTAAGGTTTTTTCTTGTAAGTAGTTTGTTGCAATACCATTCCTGACTGGGTATATTTTAGGAGTAGCACCTTTGAGATATTTTTAGGATTTCCAGAGAACAACCCTTCCTCTTCAGTCACGGTTGTGTTGTTGAAAATAGGTTAATCTCTTTCCACCTCACCATAGGCATTTATTTATAACCGAAAATTCATATTGGGCAGTCTATCTTCCCTAGTTTTGACCCTTCTTCAGAACATGCACCCCTGCACAGAAGCAGGATGGAGAGCTAACCAAATCACCAACTAAGGTAACGGAACTACACAGTTTTAAGAATTTGAACCTTTTAATATTTTCACTACATTAGAACTCTTTACATTCATTTCGTGTGGTAATTTGTTTTTGTGGTATAGAAAGAGAGTCCAGTTGGGGTAGTGAACAAAAGATAACTGCGCACCCTGAGAAGTTCAGAATATCACGTGGTGTCCCTGAGGAGTCTAAGGTAAGCGTTACAGAACGCGAAGCCGCCAAATAAAAAAAAAAAAAAAAACTCCGCCTGGGCATCATGGGAACTTCTGAGGTAGACCAGTTAGCTCAACTATTGGGAGAACTTAGAGCTGAAGTCCATGCAGCCCGGACCGAAACCGGTGCTCTTAGAAGGGAACTGGGAATCAATAGGGAACGAACTGAAGAATTGGCTCGCCAGTTATTACAGAATCAGGCGGGACAGGTTCCCCTTCCCCAAAGTAATGCCCAAGGTTCCTCATCTACATCACCCTCAGTTCCAGTCCAAGTGGTGATTCCAGGGAATATTCCCTTGGCCCCTCCCGAAAGATTCACGGGGGACCCAAAAAGGTTTGCAGTGTTTTTAAATCAGTGCAGACTACATTTTTTGTGCAGACCTGGCGTGTTCTCCACTGACCAATCAAAGGTTGCCTTTGTGTTGTCTTATTTAGGTGGTCATGCAGCCGATTGGTCCATTCCTTTGGTTAATCGGGATGATCCCGTGTTACAGAACTTTTCAGAATTCCAACGAGAGTTAGAGAAACTGTTTGCTCGCCATTCACAAGGTCAGGCATTGGACAATGAGTTACTGTCACTTAAGCAGGGCAATCAGGAGCTGCTTGCATATGTAGCCACTTTTAATAGATTAGTTGCAGAAACAAATTGGCCTACAGAAAAGAGATTGACGTTGTTTTATCGTGGTCTGCGCAATGAGCTGAAGGATGTTCTCGCTCAAGTTGTCAATCCGCCTGAATGTCTCACAGAATTCATAGATCTGACGATTCAGTTGGATCATCGTCTTCAGGATAGGAGGACGGATCGAGCTCGTCAGGACAGTCGACCCCTTGTAGTCCGTCCAAGAGAACCAGTGTCGAAGTCAGGATTGGATGTTCCCAATGAACCCATGCAGTTGGGCGGAATTCGAGGCCCTATTTCCCAAGCAGAAAGAGAGAAGAGACGACAACTACAGTTGTGTTTGTATTGTGGCAAGGCCGGTCACTTTTTAAAGGATTGTCCAGTAAAACCTTCACGGAAGCCTTTAGGAGGAATTAATCCGGATAAAAAAGAACAGACGGCGGAAAACTCCAGTGCCCGACAAGTCTAGAGGTCCGCTTGTCGAGCATGGAAAAGGTTGCAGCGACCTCACACTTCGTGTGTCCTATAGTCCTTTCTTGCCAGAAGAACCCCACAGAGAGGCATGCATTAGTTGCATACATAGACTGTGGGGCCATTGGCAACTACATGGATCAACATCTGGCTAGTAAATTGGGATTCCCTTTGAGGAATAAGTTGGAAGCTGAAAATGTTTCCGGGGTGGATGGCACACCTTTGGTGTCAGGCCCCGTAACCCAGTGCACTGACCCCCTCATGATGCTTTGCCAGGAAGGGCACAGGGAGAGGATCTCTTTTGACCTGATTCAAGCTCCTCAATTCCAGATCATCTTGGGAATACCTTGGTTGGAGAAGCATAACCCTGTGATCGATTGGTGTTCCCGGACATTGACGTTTAACTCCAAATGTCAGAGTATGTGTTTTTCTGCAGAAGGTTCGAAAAACGCCAGGCAGTTTGAGATAACAAGCAACACCACTTTAGGTCTCATCGGTTCGTTACCAGTAGAATACAAAAGATTCCAGGCTATTTTTCAAGAAGAACGGCAGGCGGAAATTTTGCCCCCGCACAGACCATATGACTGTCAAATCGATCTCATTCCAGGGGCTCAACTTCCTTGCAGCAGAATTTATGCCCTCACTGAAAAAGAAAATGCGCATCTGAAGTCTTATCTGGATCAATACCTGGCCAATGGGTTTATTAGACCGTCCAAGTCACCGGTGGCATCTCCTCTTTTTTTTGTGCCCAAAAAGGAAGGGGATTTGCGAACCTGCATAGATTACAGAGCACTGAATCAAATCACTGTGAAGAACCGCTATCCTCTTCCCCTTATTTCGACTTTGCTGGATCAGGTGAAGCAGGCACGAATATTCACCAAGCTTGATCTTAGAGGTGCCTATCATCTCATTCGCATTAAGAAAGGTGAGGAGTGGAAAACCGCTTTTCGAACACGATTCGGGCTCTTCGAGTATCAAGTCATGCCCTTCGGGCTTTGCAATGCTCCTGCTGCCTTTCAGTCCTTTATGAATGATATCTTTAGAGAACTACTGGACATCTGTGTGGTGGTCTATGTGGATGACATTCTAATTTTCTCTGCGAACCTGGCGGATCATGTTAAGCACGTCACATCGGTGCTTCAAAGGCTCCAAGAAAATTCTCTGTATGTGAAATTGGAGAAGTGTCATTTCCATGTCCCCGAAATTGAATTCTTGGGGTTCATTCTATCTTCAAGTGGAATCAAAATGGATAACAGAAAAGTTGATGCCATCCTGTCTTGGCCTGCTCCAACTTCTGTCAAAGGAATCCAGAGTTTTCTGGGATTTGCAAATTTCTATAGGCGGTTTATTTCTGATTTCTCTCGCCTAGTTCATCCTATCACCTCCCTACTTAGAAAAAACAGGAAATTTGAATGGACTAATGAAGCTGACGAGGCATTTAAGAAACTAAAGGAACAATTTACTGCTGCACCTGTTCTACAACATCCGAGACCTGATCTTCCGTTTGTGGTTGAAACCGATGCTTCAAATGTAGCAATGGGAGCTGTGTTGTCTCAGCGTGATCCTGGCACCCAAGAAATGCACCCAGTAGCCTTCTGGTCTAAAAAATTCTCCGCTGCAGAATTGAATTACACCATTACAGATAAGGAGTTTTTGGCTATAATTTGTGCCTTGAAGGAATGGAGACATCACTTGCTGGGCGCACGACACACTGTGACCATCTTCACCGACCATCGGAACTTGCAATACTTACGCTCTGCACAGGCACAATCTTCAAGACAGTTACGATGGGCTCTCTTTCTCGCTGAGTATGATTTTGTTATCACCTTCAGACCAGGAGTGCGAAATGGAAAGGCGGATGCCTTGTCACGAATGGGTAACGGGGAAGAAGCCTATGTGCCGGTGAATCCTGTGGAGATAATTTCTGGAGAAAAAATCCTGGGAGTAATGAACACGACAGACTCTGCTCTTGAAGAATTAAAAATGGAAATTCAAAACCACCTTACGCAGGATGAATTGTTGAACTGGGAATCCAGAGGAGAAGGCTTTACTGTGCAGGAGGGCCTTCCCTTTTATCAGGAACGGTTGTACTTGCCCACGCCACAACTGCAAGAAAAAGTGGTTACCAACTACCATGACACTCTTTTGGAAGGTCACCCCGGAATCAAAAAGACCATGGAGAAGGTTAAGAGGTCATATTGGTGGCCTACTTGGAGAAAAGATATCATTCAGCATTTGAAAACTTGTGGTAACTGCGCTCAAAACAAGAATCAAAAAAAGAAACCTGCTGTCTTGCTTCTGCCGTTGAATGTGCCACCAACCCCTTGGCACACCATCTCCATGGACTTCATCACAGATTTGCCTCCTTGTGAAGGGTTTGACACGATCATGGTGGTGGTGGACTTGTTCTCCAAGATGGCGCATTTTATAGCATTGAAAGGATTACCATCAGCCTCAGTGCTGGCAAAAACCTTTTTGGAGAATATTGTGAAGCTGCATGGCTTTCCTACGGTGATAATCTCTGATTGAGGAAGCCAATTTGTCTCCAAGTTTTGGAGAAAATGCTGTGAATTGGCTAAAATCGATGTACGTTTGTCCACCAGTCATCATCCCCAAACTGACGGTCAAACTGAGCGAACCAATCAAACCTTGGAGCAGTACCTTAGATGTATGTTACATCAACTAGAAGACACCTGGCTGAACGTTTTGTGGATAACTGAATATGCATATAACAATTCTGTCCATTCCTCCACTGGTTTGAGTCCTTTTTACACCTTGCATGGTCGACATCCACGTACCTCAGTTTACGATCCACCGGAACCGTTAGAAATGCCAGCAGTAAAATCTCTGCATGAAAAAATCACCACTGCCATAGCTCAAGCTCGAGAACAATTATCTGTGGCTAAAAAATCCCAGAAGAAATTTGCTGACGACAAAAGATGTGTTGCACCAGAGTATGAAGTGGGAAATTTGGTTTGGTTAGCCACTCGAAATCTGACCTTGAAGGGATCTAGAAAATTCCTTCCCCGCTTCCTGGGACCTTTTGCTATTGAAAAAATCATCAATCCTGTGGCCATGAAGCTAACCCTTCCAAAAACCATGAAAATCCATTCAGTATTTCACGTATCTCTTTTAAAACCTGTTAATCCAAACACACGAATTTCCGAAGCACCAGCCCCTGTAGTTGTAGATAATGACCAACTAGAATATGAAGTCAAGGCCATCTTAGATTCTAAGATTGTGCGTAATAAGCTATTCTACTTAGTGGATTGGAAGGGTTATGGCCCTCAAGACAGAACTTGGGAACCATGCGAGAATGTTCATGCCCCGAGGTTACTCAGAACCTTTCACCGCAACCACCCGTCCAAACCAGGGAGGGGAAATTCAGTTTAGGAGGGGCCTTGGGGGGGAATACTGTCATGACTACGGGGTTCCCTCTCAAAAGAATTTCCAAAATTTCCTGGGTGGCCGCTTACAAGTCCTGGTCAAGGAATAGGTAGGGTGGGGCTCTTCCTCATCAACCAACATGGCCGCCTGATGTTACAAACACTAGATTGGGCAAGCGGTCTAGTTTTCTGTCACTCTGGAGTACTTAAGCCCCTCCCCCCTTGTTCAACGGCGCTTCGCGTCTTCAGCTGTGTCAGCGGACGCTTACCGCGGTTCATCCCTCTGACAGGAATTCCTCAGTTTCCCTTGTAATCCCTAGATACCCTCTCTGTAGTGCCATGGTCATTGTTTTCCTGTTCCATTCCGCGGCAACAATTCTGTGAACTCTGTGTGGAGTTTGCGTTCGTCAGTGTGTGAGCTGGCGGATACGCATTACCTTTTGGTGTTTGGTTTGTGAGGAGATTTCGAGGCACTCATTCCTGTTCGGTCTCCTTCCACAGCAAGTATTCGTTACCCAATTTTTTCTTTATACCGATTTTACGGTTCCTAAAAGGCTAGTGCGCTGTGTACATTGTTCTTATAGGGTGAGTGTATGTTTAACCACCGTATCGTATTAGCCTTACGGAGCTAGGGGGTTGTGAGGAGATTTTTTGTTCTATGAACATAAGAGTTCCGTTTTTTCTGTCACAGTTAGGTACACTAATTCCACACATTAAGGTACATAAAAGGTTTAGGGTTGTGCACATTCGGTTTTAGACACAGTAAGGTTTTTTCTTGTAAGTAGTTTGTTGCAATACCATTCCTGACTGGGTATATTTTAGGAGTAGCACCTTTGAGATATTTTTAGGATTTCCAGAGAACAACCCTTCCTCTTCAGTCACGGTTGTGTTGTTGAAAATAGGTTAATCTCTTTCCACCTCACCATAGGCATTTATTTATAACCGAAAATTCATATTGGGCAGTCTATCTTCCCTAGTTTTGACCCTTCTTCAGAACATGCACCCCTGCACAGAAGCAGGATGGAGAGCTAACCAAATCACCAACTAAGGTAACGGAACTACACAGTTTTAAGAATTTGAACCTTTTAATATTTTCACTACATTAGAACTCTTTACATTCATTTCGTGTGGTAATTTGTTTTTGTGGTATAGAAAGAGAGTCCAGTTGGGGTAGTGAACAAAAGATAACTGCGCACCCTGAGAAGTTCAGAATATCACGTGGTGTCCCTGAGGAGTCTAAGGTAAGCGTTACAGAACGCGAAGCCGCCAAATAAAAAAAAAAAAAAAAAAAACTCCGCCTGGGCATCATGGGAACTTCTGAGGTAGACCAGTTAGCTCAACTATTGGGAGAACTTAGAGCTGAAGTCCATGCAGCCCGGACCGAAACCGGTGCTCTTAGAAGGGAACTGGGAATCAATAGGGAACGAACTGAAGAATTGGCTCGCCAGTTATTACAGAATCAGGCGGGACAGGTTCCCCTTCCCCAAAGTAATGCCCAAGGTTCCTCATCTACATCGCCCTCAGTTCCAGTCCAAGTGGTGATTCCAGGGAATATTCCCTTGGCCCCTCCCGAAAGATTCACGGGGGACCCAAAAAGGTTTGCAGTGTTTTTAAATCAGTGCAGACTACATTTTTTGTGCAGACCTGGCGTGTTCTCCACTGACCAATCAAAGGTTGCCTTTGTGTTGTCTTATTTAGGTGGTCATGCAGCCGATTGGTCCATTCCTTTGGTTAATCGGGATGATCCCGTGTTACAGAACTTTTCAGAATTCCAACGAGAGTTAGAGAAACTGTTTGCTCGCCATTCACAAGGTCAGGCATTGGACAATGAGTTACTGTCACTTAAGCAGGGCAATCAGGAGCTGCTTGCATATGTAGCCACTTTTAATAGATTAGTTGCAGAAACAAATTGGCCTACAGAAAAGAGATTGACGTTGTTTTATCGTGGTCTGCGCAATGAGCTGAAGGATGTTCTCGCTCAAGTTGTCAATCCGCCTGAATGTCTCACAGAATTCATAGATCTGACGATTCAGTTGGATCATCGTCTTCAGGATAGGAGGACGGATCGAGCTCGTCAGGACAGTCGACCCCTTGTAGTCCGTCCAAGAGAACCAGTGTCGAAGTCAGGATTGGATGTTCCCAATGAACCCATGCAGTTGGGCGGAATTCGAGGCCCTATTTCCCAAGCAGAAAGAGAGAAGAGACGACAACTACAGTTGTGTTTGTATTGTGGCAAGGCCGGTCACTTTTTAAAGGATTGTCCAGTAAAACCTTCACGGAAGCCTTTAGGAGGAATTAATCCGGATAAAAAAGAACAGACGGCGGAAAACTCCAGTGCCCGACAAGTCTAGAGGTCCGCTTGTCGAGCATGGAAAAGGTTGCAGCGACCTCACACTTCGTGTGTCCTATAGTCCTTTCTTGCCAGAAGAACCCCACAGAGAGGCATGCATTAGTTGCATACATAGACTGTGGGGCCATTGGCAACTACATGGATCAACATCTGGCTAGTAAATTGGGATTCCCTTTGAGGAATAAGTTGGAAGCTGAAAATGTTTCCGGGGTGGATGGCACACCTTTGGTGTCAGGCCCCGTAACCCAGTGCACTGACCCCCTCATGATGCTTTGCCAGGAAGGGCACAGGGAGAGGATCTCTTTTGACCTGATTCAAGCTCCTCAATTCCAGATCATCTTGGGAATACCTTGGTTGGAGAAGCATAACCCTGTGATCGATTGGTGTTCCCGGACATTGACGTTTAACTCCAAATGTCAGAGTATGTGTTTTTCTGCAGAAGGTTCGAAAAACGCCAGGCAGTTTGAGATAACAAGCAACACCACTTTAGGTCTCATCGGTTCGTTACCAGTAGAATACAAAAGATTCCAGGCTATTTTTCAAGAAGAACGGCAGGCGGAAATTTTGCCCCCGCACAGACCATATGACTGTCAAATCGATCTCATTCCAGGGGCTCAACTTCCTTGCAGCAGAATTTATGCCCTCACTGAAAAAGAAAATGCGCATCTGAAGTCTTATCTGGATCAATACCTGGCCAATGGGTTTATTAGACCGTCCAAGTCACCGGTGGCATCTCCTCTTTTTTTTGTGCCCAAAAAGGAAGGGGATTTGCGAACCTGCATAGATTACAGAGCACTGAATCAAATCACTGTGAAGAACCGCTATCCTCTTCCCCTTATTTCGACTTTGCTGGATCAGGTGAAGCAGGCACGAATATTCACCAAGCTTGATCTTAGAGGTGCCTATCATCTCATTCGCATTAAGAAAGGTGAGGAGTGGAAAACCGCTTTTCGAACACGATTCGGGCTCTTCGAGTATCAAGTCATGCCCTTCGGGCTTTGCAATGCTCCTGCTGCCTTTCAGTCCTTTATGAATGATATCTTTAGAGAACTACTGGACATCTGTGTGGTGGTCTATGTGGATGACATTCTAATTTTCTCTGCGAACCTGGCGGATCATGTTAAGCACGTCACATCGGTGCTTCAAAGGCTCCAAGAAAATTCTCTGTATGTGAAATTGGAGAAGTGTCATTTCCATGTCCCCGAAATTGAATTCTTGGGGTTCATTCTTTCTTCAAGTGGAATCAAAATGGATAACAGAAAAGTTGATGCCATCCTGTCTTGGCCTGCTCCAACTTCTGTCAAAGGAATCCAGAGTTTTCTGGGATTTGCAAATTTCTATAGGCGGTTTATTTCTGATTTCTCTCGCCTAGTTCATCCTATCACCTCCCTACTTAGAAAAAACAGGAAATTTGAATGGACTAATGAAGCTGACGAGGCATTTAAGAAACTAAAGGAACAATTTACTGCTGCACCTGTTCTACAACATCCGAGACCTGATCTTCCGTTTGTGGTTGAAACCGATGCTTCAAATGTAGCAATGGGAGCTGTGTTGTCTCAGCGTGATCCTGGCACCCAAGAAATGCACCCAGTAGCCTTCTGGTCTAAAAAATTCTCCGCTGCAGAATTGAATTACACCATTACAGATAAGGAGTTTTTGGCTATAATTTGTGCCTTGAAGGAATGGAGACATCACTTGCTGGGTGCACGACACACTGTGACCATCTTCACCGACCATCGGAACTTGCAATACTTACGCTCTGCACAGGCACAATCTTCAAGACAGTTACGATGGGCTCTCTTTCTCGCTGAGTATGATTTTGTTATCACCTTCAGACCAGGAGTGCGAAATGGAAAGGCGGATGCCTTGTCACGAATGGGTAACGGGGAAGAAGCCTATGTGCCGGTGAATCCTGTGGAGATAATTTCTGGAGAAAAAATCCTGGGAGTAATGAACACGACAGACTCTGCTCTTGAAGAATTAAAAATGGAAATTCAAAACCACCTTACGCAGGATGAATTGTTGAACTGGGAATCCAGAGGAGAAGGCTTTACTGTGCAGGAGGGCCTTCCCTTTTATCAGGAACGGTTGTACTTGCCCACGCCACAACTGCAAGAAAAAGTGGTTACCAACTACCATGACACTCTTTTGGAAGGTCACCCCGGAATCAAAAAGACCATGGAGAAGGTTAAGAGGTCATATTGGTGGCCTACTTGGAGAAAATATATCATTCAGCATTTGAAAACTTGTGGTAACTGCGCTCAAAACAAGAATCAAAAAAAGAAACCTGCTGTCTTGCTTCTGCCGTTGAATGTGCCACCAACCCCTTGGCACACCATCTCCATGGACTTCATCACAGATTTGCCTCCTTGTGAAGGGTTTGACACGATCATGGTGGTGGTGGACTTGTTCTCCAAGATGGCGCATTTTATAGCATTGAAAGGATTACCATCAGCCTCAGTGCTGGCAAAAACCTTTTTGGAGAATATTGTGAAGCTGCATGGCTTTCCTACGGTGATAATCTCTGATCGAGGAAGCCAATTTGTCTCCAAGTTTTGGAGAAAATGCTGTGAATTGGCTAAAATCGATGTACGTTTGTCCACCAGTCATCATCCCCAAACTGACGGTCAAACTGAGCGAACCAATCAAACCTTGGAGCAGTACCTTAGATGTATGTTACATCAACTAGAAGACACCTGGCTAAACGTTTTGTGGATAACTGAATATGCATATAACAATTCTGTCCATTCCTCCACTGGTTTGAGTCCTTTTTACACCTTGCATGGTCGACATCCACGTACCTCAGTTTACGATCCACCGGAACCGTTAGAAATGCCAGCAGTAAAATCTCTGCATGAAAAAATCACCACTGCCATAGCTCAAGCTCGAGAACAATTATCTGTGGCTAAAAAATCCCAGAAGAAATTTGCTGACGACAAAAGATGTGTTGCACCAGAGTATGAAGTGGGAAATTTGGTTTGGTTAGCCACTCGAAATCTGACCTTGAAGGGATCTAGAAAATTCCTTCCCCGCTTCCTGGGACCTTTTGCTATTGAAAAAATCATCAATCCTGTGGCCATGAAGCTAACCCTTCCAAAAACCATGAAAATCCATTCAGTATTTCACGTATCTCTTTTAAAACCTGTTAATCCAAACACACGAATTTCCGAAGCACCAGCCCCTGCAGTTGTAGATAATGACCAACTAGAATATGAAGTCAAGGCCATCTTAGATTCTAAGATTGTGCGTAATAAGCTATTCTACTTAGTGGATTGGAAGGGTTATGGCCCTCAAGACAGAACTTGGGAACCATGCGAGAATGTTCATGCCCCTAGGTTACTCAGAACCTTTCACCGCAACCACCCGTCCAAACCAGGGAGGGGAAATTCAGTTTAGGAGGGGCCTTGGGGGGGAATACTGTCATGACTACGGGGTTCCCTCTCAAAAGAATTTCCAAAATTTCCTGGGTGGCCGCTTACAAGTCCTGGTCAAGGAATAGGTAGGGTGGGGCTCTTCCTCATCAACCAACATGGCCGCCTGATGTTACAAACACTAGATTGGGCAAGCGGTCTAGTTTTCTGTCACTCTGGAGTACTTAAGCCCCTCCCCCCTTGTTCAACGGCGCTTCGCGTCTTCAGCTGTGTCAGCGGACGCTTACCGCGGTTCATCCCTCTGACAGGAATTCCTCAGTTTCCCTTGTAATCCCTAGATACCCTCTCTGTAGTGCGATGGTCATTGTTTTCCTGTTCCATTCCGCGGCAACAATTCTGTGAACTCTGTGTGGAGTTTGCGTTCGTCAGTGTGTGAGCTGGCGGATACGCATTACCTTTTGGTGTTTGGTTTGTGAGGAGATTTCGAGGCACTCATTCCTGTTCGGTCTCCTTCCACAGCAAGTATTCGTTACCCAATTTTTTCTTTATACCGATTTTACGGATCCTAAAAGGCTAGTGCGCTGTGTACATTGTTCTTATAGGGTGAGTGTATGTTTAACCACCGTATCGTATTAGCCTTACGGAGCTAGGGGGTTGTGAGGAGATTTTTTGTTCTATGAACATAAGCGTTCCGTTTTTTCTGTCACAGTTAGGTACACTAATTCCACACATTAAGGTACATAAAAGGTTTAGGGTTGTGCACATTCGGTTTTAGACACAGTAAGGTTTTTTCTTGTAAGTAGTTTGTTGCAATACCATTCCTGACTGGGTATATTTTAGGAGTAGCACCTTTGAGATATTTTTAGGATTTCCAGAGAACAACCCTTCCTCTTCAGTCACGGTTGTGTTGTTGAAAATAGGTTAATCTCTTTCCACCTCACCATAGGCATTTATTTATAACCGAAAATTCATATTGGGCAGTCTATCTTCCCTAGTTTTGACCCTTCTTCAGAACATGCACCCCTGCACAGAAGCAGGATGGAGAGCTAACCAAATCACCAACTAAGGTAACGGAACTACACAGTTTTAAGAATTTGAACCTTTTAATATTTTCACTACATTAGAACTCTTTACATTCATTTCGTGTGGTAATTTGTTTTTGTGGTATAGAAAGAGAGTCCAGTTGGGGTAGTGAACAAAAGATAACTGCGCACCCTGAGAAGTTCAGAATATCACGTGGTGTCCCTGAGGAGTCTAAGGTAAGCGTTACAGGAAGCTACTGTATAACAGTAGTGTAATTTTTATCTGTAGGTTTTTTGTACAGTGTGGTGCCCAACCCCTGGTCCATCTTTTTAAAGATTGTCAGATCAAGAAATACAATGCTCTCTTTATTGAGAGTCATGGTGAATTTGATCGTTGGTTTTTGTATATTGAGCCACATGAGGAACCTGTCTAGATCTTCTTGACTACCATTCCATAGCATAAAAATATCATCAATATAACGATGCCACGACGTAATGTGGTTATGGAAGGGATTGGTGTCTGCATAGATGACATTTACTTCATAGTGATCCATATAGAGGTTAGCTAGGTCCGGTGCAAATGTGGCTCCCATTTATGTGCCATGTCGTTGTTGATAAAAGGAGTTGCTGCACAAAAAAAAGTTTTTTGTCAGTGCCAATCTGATGCACTCGGAGATGAAATTTGAGGGGACTGACCGGTCTGCCCTTCTCTCAAGATATTGATGTAACACTTCTATACAGTGATCTTGAGGATGTTAGTGTATAACGATTCAACATCGAGGGTGACAAGAATGTCATGAGGTCCGGGATGTAAATGTGAGATAATATGAATCATGACTGTTGTGTCTTGGATATATAATTTTTTTTGTGCAACAACTCCTTTTATCAACAACGACATGGTACATCGATGGGAGCCACATTTGCACCAGATCTAGCTAACCTCTATATGGATCACTATGAAGTAAATGTCATCTATGCAGACACCAATCCTTTCCATGACCACATTACGTTGTGGCATTGTTATATTGACGATATTTTTATGCTATTGAATGGTAGTCAAGAAGATCTAGACAGGTTCCTCATATGGCTCAATAAACAAAAACCAACTATCAAATCCACCATGACTCTCAATAAAGAGAGCATTGCATTTCTTGATCTGACAATCTTAAAGAAGATGGACCAGGGGTTGGGCATCACACTGTACAAAAAACCTACAGATAAGAATACACTACTCTTATACAGTAGCTTCCATCCACAAAGCCTTCGTGAAAATTTACCTTACGGGCAATTTCTCAGAATTCGACGTAACTGTAGTGAGATTGAGGATTTCAAAACCAACAGTCAGGAATTAAGTAATAAATTACAGCACAGACAGTATCCCTGGCAAATAATCAAGAGATCTATGAAACGGGCAAGAAATATGAACCGTGAAGCCACCCTGAAAAAACAAATAAGACGTAAAGAAGAGAGAATCACTTGCATCTCATCCTTCTCTCCTTTAGTAATGACCTTAGAAGGATCATATTAAAAAATTAGAAAACCATTCAAACAGAAGATTTTAGACCCAAGTGCCCGAGGTTTGCCTTGAAAAGGATGCCAAATCTCAGGGACAAACTGGTACTCACTTATCCTATAAGTAAAATTGTGACACCGACGCAGTTGGTATTATGGGATCTACCCCCAGTTTGCGGACATTTTAAATGCGGTCAATGTTCGGTATGCCATCTCACTAACAACATGAAACAGATTGACTTAAACGGTCGTCTGTGGAAATGCAGGTCTTTCTCGAACTGCCTTACTAAGTGGGTGATATATGGGATAAGATGCCTCTGCAGGCTCCTATATGTGGGCAAAACGATAAGACCAGTCAAAGTACGAATAGGCGAACACCGTTCAGCAATTCGAAATGGGACACCTGACAAGCCCCTTGTAGGCCACTTTGTAGAGGCGAATCACACCTGCGAAGATATCTTCTGGTTCGTAATTCAAACCACAAAAGCCCACCCACGAGGTGGTAAGAGGGACTTATCCCTGAAAAAATTGGAGCAGAAATGGATTTATGATCTTAAAACTGCCAAACTGGACTGAATTTAGCCGTGGAATGGAATCTCTTTGTCCATTAACTCTGGCCCTCCGCATAAATCAATTGAGATTGTCCTACCCTGTGGGTTGGTATCCCAACCAACCGGTGTGCAACAGTATGGGTTCACTGTATCTTGCACTCTATTGAGCTACAGTTCCAGCACTTTACACACCTACAAAGTGAAACCATATATCTTTGCCTGTTGGACTGGTATACATTTAATGCCGGTGGAATTATAATTCTGCACCCTGGCTGGGATGTTTTCTAATCCATTCTTGCTATAAAATAAAATTCGTAGCCTTGTCCATATTTTAAAATTACATCTCATCTTTTCAGCCAACGTGGCATTAATATCAATAAAAAGAAGGTGGGCGCATTCACAGAATATCCCGCCCTGGGCATCAGTAATATAAAGGAAATACATCAACTCTGTTGTTGCCCAACAGATATCTTTTTACATGTGCCACTTTAAGATGGCAGGTGTTGTGTGGTTGAGCGCTGGTCCCGTCCTCTCTGTTTATTGTTTCACACACAGAGAAGACATGACGGTGGTGACTGGATATTTAAGAAGTTTACAGTCCATCATCCATGTCAAACTCCTTGTTTTGAATACAAGACTGAATTACGGTGCCTGGAGGTAAGCTTGCATTCAGTTTTTGCATCTCTCCCTCCCCTTTTTCTTTTTCTTTGTCTAAATGACACATACGAGCGCAATGCATTAACTGGCGCTTTTATTCTCGACTTCACAGGCGGAACACATCGACTGCAACATCCGTGCTTACATACTGCGTGTGAAGTTCGGGTGGCCGCACCACGTACACACAAATTACATGTGGATCAAAGTAAGTGTTGTTTCCAACATACATTTAAAGCTATGGGTGTACAAAGACCAGGTTACTACGTAAGTTCAGCATCAACAAATTTTGCCGCTTTTTTCTTGCAGATCTGATGGTGCATTATGGGTCATGTAGTCCCTAGCAACCCACGCTGAAAAACACTTTTACCTGCCACATGCGGTCTTAGAAACCCTGCTATTACTTATAACAACTATAGACGGTAATAATTTATTTATATACCTACCCATATATATATATATCCAAATAGCAATTAAATGTCTATTGACGTAGAATCACTGAGTATTTATGTGTATTTGTTTACAGTATGGACTTATCCAGATGTCAAAACCTACTGCCAGGTTATATTGATAAGTGCAATCATCTTGCCCTCCACACCTACAAAGAAATTGATACAAGGTTAGTAGGATCCCTACTCTCCCATTTATTTTGCTCATGTTACTATTACCAAGGATCTTACATTCAGTTCTTTTTAATCATTCCTAGGTCTTAACACTGATGATTAAGTACCATGCTGATAGTGTAATCTACCCCTTCCCTAAACCACATGCGTCCTGAAGATGGGCATTGGGACACCACTAATGAAATTTAGACTACGACAGTGCTGCCCCTTGTCCCAGAAACACACTAGAGTGTAGACGCTGTTATACCATGTTTTTGGTACTTTAATATGGTCTCATTCATTTGTTACTAACATCACGTGAGCATTTAATGCAGATGAATTATACATGCATTTATGAGAGAAACAGTCAAAAGTTTTAATTTAAGATCACTACTCTGTGCCAATTTGTCAACAATGTGCGCATGTATTGTTTTTTATATGTTTTTTATAGTAACTGTCTGAGAGATAAAATTAAAATGTTATTTTGTTATTTTGATATAATGTCCCTGGTTGAACATGTAATTTGATGATATTACTATATCAGGTTGAGTAGCTTATCCTACAACTATGGTGTGGTAGAGGTGGGTAGCTAGTGGTGACCGTTTCTGCTGTTCTATATGTCTACTCCTCTCACACCACAGCCCCCTGTATAAAAAATAGAGGCATACCCTTTGCTCAAACTATCTTTCTACACCTCTTAGAACCACCTCTGCCTGTGAGGGCTACGAACTCCATTTGAATCCTGCAGGCAAGGGAATCCTTGGAAGGCCTTATTCAGGGCTTTTAACTCTGATAAAAGTGGACACAGGCTTCACACTGATGAGTTATAAAAATCTAAGTCCATACATTCAGGTTATAAAGCTCTCGAGAGAGACTTTAAGAAAGAAAGAGATCTTTCTTCTAATGAATGTCTACCGGAGAGTCAATGGGCCTCATTACGACCCAGGCGGCCACAGAATGAACAGTGCTGATAAGGGACTGGCACCGTTCATTCCAGGCCACCCTTTTACGAGGTCTGCAGCGGGTCCCGCTAAGGAATGCCTGGTCAGACCAGGCGTCCTTAGTGGGACCCACTAGCAGACCAGGATGCTAACAACAGGCCCGTCATTAACGGGCCCGTTGTTAGCATCCTGCCCATTCCCATTGAGCCCTATGGGGGCACAAATGGGAATGGGGATGTACCGGGTCCGGGTCCCGCGAAAGGGATTTACCGGGCCTTCCAAGGTCAGAATGGCCCAGTAAGTCCCCTTTTGCGGGACCCGGACCTGGTACTCGGTATGGGGGTAGCCATGCCACTTTTAGCAGCATGGCTACCTCCATACTCGTATTGAGGCCCCATGTGTGTAAAAATGTGAACTTTGTGAAATCATTAATGGATGTGATTGATAAGGCCATGTGTGAAGACAAGGAACCGAATGTCATTCTCTGTGGGGACCTGAATGTGTGTTTGCTAGATGAGAGGGGATGGCCCCGGAGAGAGTGTGAGTTGTCTGGAAGAGGGCTGAAATGGTTCCAAGAAACGAATCTTTGTGATCTGTCTATGCTAAATGCACAAGTAGAATGTGATATACTGGGGGCCTGCACTTGGGGTAGAGCTTTGCATAGGTCTTGCCTGGATTATTGCTTTATATCAGCAAATATAGCCAAAAGAGTCACCAAACTTGAAATAGTTAAGCAGGCCCTTAGTGATCATGATTTGGTGGCAATTTCATTAAGGGTCTGTGGGAGAGCGGAAGCTAGGACCTTGATGGTAGGGGTAAATTGGACCAAAAATCGACCAAGGGTGCGCAGGAAAGAGATTAACGCTAGCACTGGGCAATATGAGGAAGCTATCAAAAAGGACAAATTTAGCTCCAATTACTTGTGGATCCTTAAAGAATATAAGGTGCCGTCTAGAAATGATAAAAATACAGGTATTAGCTCTAAACACGCCTGTGACCCTAGGGTATTGATGGCTAGAAAAGAACTACAAGCGGGTATTAGAATGATCAAGTCTTCCAGAGAACCAGATGTATTGGGAATGATTTGTCTGCGTAAACAGAGGTTCCAAAACTGGCTCATAGCCACAAGAAATCTAAGAGCCAAAAGGGATGCTGAGATAATGTTCAAAGCAGTCTGTAAAAAAAAAACACACGCAATCTCTGGGAATTATTACATAATGGTGGTCACTTTAGATTGTGCCACATGCTTGGCCAAGTAAATGAGGCATCCTGGATTTCTCACTATTCTAACCTGTTTGCTGGTTCCAGGGCCCTGGAAGGTATTGCCCTGGAAGGGAGCTGCTCAGGATAGTCCATTAAAATCGATAAAGAGGAAATAGAGCTTATGATAAGGAGACTCAGCTCCTCCAAGGCAACAGGCCCGGACCGCATATCCAATAAAATGTTAAAAGATAACCCGGTCGAATGGGGGAAATTGGCTACTTCGCTCTTTAATCAAATTCTGCAAACAAAACAACTTCCAATGACATGGCAGGAGGCCATCATAGTCCCGATCTACAAGAAGGGCGATCGCAGCGACCCCCGAAATCACCCTTCTTGACTCATTGGGGAAACTCTTTGCTTCCATTTTGATTCATGACCTTGCTACATCGCATGGACTAATACGACTGGGAGGTTGGATCCTAGGCAAAATGGATTCATAAAAGGAGCTGCAACATCACTTAACCTCTTTATGATTGGTATCTTCAAACAAATAGCTCTTGAGTCAGGGACCGGTGTCTATATGGCCTTTATGGACCTGGAGCAGGCCTTTTATTGTGTGAACAGAGAGCGGCTTTGGGAAAATTAAAAGAATTGCAATTGCCCCTCAGATCTGCTGTAGTTAATAGGGCTCTGTACTTCAATACATCGGTATGAATTCGGCTGTCGGTTGCGGGGGTTCTATCAAAAATAATTGCCACATATTGTGGACTGAAACAGGGGTGCGCTCTAGTGCCCCTCCTGTTCAGTCTAAATGTCTCCGACTTGGAAGTCTTGCAAAAATTAGTTAGAGCTTCCCCCCCCCCGAAGGTGAATGGAAATCCCTTGGATCATATAGACTGATGACCTGGTGTTTTTGGACCTAACCCCTGTTGGACTCGCGAGAAGGATTGACAAGTTTAATGAATATCTCGAGGCCAATGAAATGAAAATTAATGTAAACAAATCTAAGGTCCTCATCATGTGGCCGGCGGATGGGAAATTGAAATGGGGATTTAACTGGAAAGTGAGGAATGAGGCCCTCGAGGTGGTGGACACAATGGTATACCTGGGGGTTACTATTAATAAAAACATACATGAGAAAGCTCACTATGTATCCCTTAGATTGAATCCAAATAAATTGGCTGCTCAAGGTGTTGTGTTACACCGCAAATATTGCAAATACTCCATATGATAGGATATGGCATTTATAACACGCCTACACAAGAGCGTTTCAAGGTGCGACGAGGCAAGGGAGGGGGAACAGAGAGAAGACAGACACTGATCTTACTAGGCCAGGTGACATTGATATTGTGCAAGTGCAGGGGGGTGTAAAGGGGTATTGCGGTGGAAGTGGAAGGGGGCAGTGCAGTACATAGGATCAACAGTAAGTAAAATAAATAAAACAATAGGCAAAAAGTGTGGCCAGCTTGTGGCAAGTGCAGGGGTGAGTGCATACATTGTGTGTCAGGAGCTGGTGGGAACTGTAGGGATAGAGAAACAGCCCCAAGTGCAGGGGTTGACAGGGAGGCAGAGCAGGTGTGCAGCTGTTGGGGGAGGGGACATGGGCCCAAGGTCAGAGGGTAGCCAGGCAACCAGTGAAGTTTCAGTCCGGAGTTCAGCAGTGGAGAGGAGGAGAGAAAGCAGAAGCAAAGAGGAGGGTCTTCAGGTGCTTCCGGAACCGGAGATGGTTCTCCTCAAGTTTCAGGGAGGCAGGGAGGCTGTTACAGAGGGAGGCCCAAGACGAAGAAAGAGATCTACCACCAACTCGTTGCTTGGAGAAGCGGCTGACCCTGAGGGAGTTGGAGGCAGATGAGCGAAGAGCTCGAGAGGGAATATATTTAGGAAGAGAGAGTTGAAGGTATTGAGGCTCCAAAGCTCCAGAAGGCCTTGTGGGCAATGCAGAGGGTTTTGAACTTAATCCTCACAGCCATTGGGAGCCAGTGCAGAGATTTCAGTCCTGGAGAGAGACAATCCCTGGGCTTGAGGCCAAGGACACATCTCACAGTCCTGTTCTGGATGAGTTGCAGAGGGTGGAGAATGGAAGCAGGCAGATTGGCTGTTGCAATAGTCCAGCCTAGAGAGATTCAGAGCTCTGGAAACAGTGAGCTTTCTTGGGGAAGAGGAGGAAAGGAAGAATACCTCTGGGGAGGTGCAGCTGGGAGTGTGACTTCTTAGAGAAGTCAGAGATGTGAGGAGAGAAGGAGAGTGTGGAGTCGAAGATGACACTGACGTTATTAGCCTCACAGGTGGGAGAAGGAAGCGGGCCAAGAGAGGCCAGCCATAGAGCGACAGGATAGGAGGGTGCAAGTGTCCCGATGATGATAATCTCAGTCTTACTGGCATTAAGGGAGAGATCATTGGCAGCACACCACTCCTGGATAACAGACAGACAGTCAGATATGAGAGAAGGAGAAGAGGTGGCGGAAGGGAGCCTGAAAATGAGCTGAGTGTCATCCGCATAGCACTGAAAGTTTGGGCAGAGAGCGGCAATGCGGTGGGCAAGAATTGCCAGATATTGGTTAAACAGCCAGGGAGAGAGGTTAGTTCCCTGGGGAACATCATAGGTAGAGATAGAGGAGAGGAGGGACCCAAATGGGACCTGAGAGGGTTTACCAGAGAGGAAAGAGGTCAGCCAAGCTAGGGCCTGATCAGTGATACCCAGGTTATCACGGAGACGGTTGAGCAGGATGGCATGGTTGACCATGATCAAGTAGGATGAGGCCACAGGGGGTGTTGGAGTCAAGGTTTGAGAGCAGGTCTTCACAGATGTTCAAGAGTGCAGTTTCCATGCTTCTGGAAGCTTTGAAGCCAGACTGATGGTCATGGAGACAACCGGCAGATTCAGTGTGAAGATTAAGCTGGGAGATGGCCAGCTTGAGTTTGCCCAGGAAAGGAGTGATGAAGATTGGCTGGTAGTGAGCAGGGCAGGAGGGGTCGGCTGAGGGTTTCTTAAGAAGAGGTTGTAAAAGGGAGTGCTTCAAGGGGGGAAGGGAAGAGTCTAATGGCGAAGGACGGGTTGCAGAAGTTGGCCAAAGCAGGAGCCAGGGTGTCAAT